>NC_062563.1:7500-1400000 GCF_022837055.1 Prionailurus viverrinus
GTGGATTGCAAAATAGATGTCTGTCTCAACAGGAACATCCTGTGTGGCCTTTGTGTGTGAGGGGTGACTATTTAATTAAAAGAGTGCAGAGTCCCTGTCAGAATGAAGTTGCTTTCCAAATGCCATCATCAAATCTTAAGCAGAGCAAGTCTGCCACCCAGTGTTCAAAGCCAGCATGAAATTCTGTCAGCATTCCTGCAGAAGCAGCTCCTTTCCGTGGGGGGCTCACCTCCATTTTACTTTCCTTAGCTAAGGTCCATTCTGGGATTCTTGGGGCTATAGGGAGAGGCACTTATTTTTGGGTAAAGCCTATAAAAATACAAACACTTGCACTCGTTACTCACTCACTCACTAAGACAACAAAAATCATGCCAAAAAAGTCATGATCCATCTGCCTGACCCTCATTCTCATTAAATTGGAGACAACAGCTGGGAGCCGGAACTACATGTTTGTGGAGCCAGACCTTGCTGCAGTCAGTGACAGGTGGTGTCTCCAGGCACATCTATAATCCTGAGGAATTTCTGATCTTCATATGCTGAAGGTAGTTGGTTAATTACAGTAGTTGAAATTTCAACAATAACCGTGAAGACTTGTATTTTGGTGCTATAATTTACATTTTGCTAAATATCATTCACATCAAAATGTTCTGTCCCTAGGAAATATCTGGGCTCACAGCTCTGGGGACTAACCAGTCCAAGTTCCCTGGGTGATAATGATAAAGACACTTAATCTCTCAATCTCAGCTGCACAGTAAGACTGAATTTACTTACAAAGAATTGTTGAGGAATAGTACACAAGAGTAAAAGTTCTGTTAGAAGTAAAATATAGATGTACCTTACCTGATGTAAGGCCCCTTCCCCCAGCAGGACTGACCAGGGATAGGTCACCATCAGGTGTCCTGAGACAGGAGACCACCTTCCTCTTGGTCCCACCTCGACAGTGCAGTCTATCCTCTTTCCACTGAAGAAGTAGGAGTTTTGGAGTGGTGAGGGGTCTGGAGCTGATGGCCAAGAAAGAATTCTTGAAACACCTTTGGTGCAAAAAGGTGGTTTTATTAAAGCATGGGGACAGGACCAGCAGGCAGAAAGAGCTGCACTGGGGTTGTGAGGAGTGGCTGATTATATACCTTCAAGTGGGGAGGGGTAAAGGCCAGGGGAAGTTCCCAAAAGGACTTCCATATGCTAAAGAAGACTCACAGGATCCTGGAGGCCTAGGTAAAGTTAGTTTCCCTCCAGCAAGGCATTAATATTAAGACAGTTGGGAGTTTATTAGAGGAATATTTCTCTCTGCCTATCTCAAGTATTTGTCAATAGGCTACCGGTTATAAAGAAATTTAATTTTACCACCATTTCCTTCTTGCCTTTGTTCCCCACATCACTATGGAGGGGTGGATGATGTTAGGGCTCCATAGAAACAGAGTCTATGGGTTTCTGGAGCTCAGGAGATCAGGCTATTGATAAGATTGCCCTTTTCTTGTAATTTACTAAGATATTTATAAACTGATGAAGACCCATGTCCTGCATGACTGTGATCTCTATTAGTTAACCATTGTTTTTGTTTTCCTTTGTTTTTTTGTTTTGTTTTGTTTTGTGTTTTTTATTTTTGTTTTTGTTTTTTCCCCACTTTCCTTTGTTCTTGGACAGCCAGGAGTGCCTGAGGAATGTCACACACATCCCACCTGGGGCGGGGGGGAGGGGGCTGCTTTTACTTCGTTTACTTTTACAAAGTTTTTACTTTCTCCTCAGCTTGCCTTTGGCTCCCTCTTCACCACCAAACCAGATTAAAGATAAAATATCCATGACTTACTGGCAACAGATAAAGGACTAATTGCCATGATGGGAACTCATCTAGCCCCCACTGTGACTCTTGTCTAAAACTGACCTTTCCTGTAGTTACCACATTTCACTACAAAAGGAACTAACCAGCATCAATCAAACACATAGGATTCACTGGGCACCACACTTTACCTACATTATTACTCCCATTTACCAGGAAGATAGAATTACTTATCTGACACAGAGGCCCATTCTCTTCCTGATACCCTGCACCAGTCAGACTGGAAGGATCTAGAAGTCTTCCCAACATCGAGGAAATCCTTGGTTCCATTTACCCTTGGTACCACATGCCACCAAGACACTAGGAAAAAAGTTTTTGAGAACCCCAAACCAATATACCTCAAAGATTACTTAATCACGTTTATATTGTCTGGTACCAATACTTCTGTGATCTAAATTCATATAAACAAAAAGTCACCCAAGACCCTTTCACCTCGTGACAAGATTTTAACTACAGTTTCTTAACTGATATCCTTCAGTTCATTAGTCTTTCTTCCCAATCCATTAGGCTTTAAATTAAGTATTCTACATCCCTCCTTCATCAAAACACGAGGGGCACTTGGGTGGCTCACTTAGTAAAGCATCCGACTTTGGCTCAGGTCGTGATCCCACAGTTCGTGAGTTTGAGCCCCATGTTGGCTCTGTGCTGACAGCTTGGAGCCTGGAGCCTGCTTCAGATTTTGTGTCTCCCTCTCTCTCTGGCCCTCCCCTGCTTGTGCTCTGTCTTTCCCTCAAAAATAAATAAACATTAAAAAATTAAATTAAAAAATTTGAAAAAAAACACATTCGAGACTTCGTATTTTTCCTGTGGGTGGAATTTAAGGTTTTTCTCAATGTTACCACAAGCTAAAAATCCAGCTTTATCTGCTCCTTGATTTCATGCATCTTTCTTTTAATCAAATGTAGGTATCTATTTATGAGAAAAATCCCCTGCTTACATTTGTCTGCTCCTTCATCTATTGTATTCCTCAAATCTGAATAAATTTGCTAATCCTCTCTGCTTGTTCTGATGTTCCTATATTTTCTCAGTCTCAGATTTAGTCCCTTCTCCTTTATGAGGACTTCCCCATCATGTCAGCTCTCAGTGGTGACTCTGACCACAGAATTCCTCCTGCCCTGCCAGCCTTACATGGTAGAGTGTATGTGTGTGCATGTGTGTGCGTGTATGTCCACGTGTTTTCCTACTGTACTGAAGCACCTTTGGAGCAGACACCATGTTTCCAATTCATTCATTGAGAGACTACTTTGTGCTAGACAATAATCTCTGTGCTACCTTATTTATACTATTTTTAAACCCAAGCATAACACCTGACAGGTAGCTGGATATAAATTGGGTGTTCAGGAAATATTTGAAGAAAAGGAAAGAAAATTAACACTTTTAAAGGCAAATCTCGGGGCGCCTGGGTGGCTCAATCGGTTGAGCATCCGACTTCAGCTCAGGTCATGATCTCGTGGTCCGTGGGTTCGAGCCCCGCGTAGGGCTCTGTGCTGACAGCCTGCAGCCTGTTTTGGATTCTGTGTCTCCCTCTCTCTCTGACCCTCCCCCATTCATGCTCTGTCTCAATCTGTCTCAAAATAAATAAATGTTAAAAAAAAATTTTAAGATTCCTGGAAGATGGCAGCATAGGAGGACGCTGGGCTCACCGCGTGTCCTGCTGATCACTTAGATTCCACCTACACCTGCCTAAATAACCCAGAAAACTGCCAGAGGATTAGCAGAACAGAGTCTCCGGAGCCAAGCGCAGACGAGAGGCCCACGGAAGAGGGTAGGAAGGGTGGTGAGGCGGTGCGCGCTACACGGACTGGCGGGAGGGAGCCGGGGTGGAGGAGCAGCCTGCCAGCCAAGCAGAGCCCCCGAGTCTGGCTGGCAAAAGCGGAGGGGCCAGATGGAGTGTGTTCCAACAGCAAGCGCAACTTAGCATCTGGGAGGTCATAAGCTAACAGCTCTGCTCAGAAAGCGGGAAGGCTGGAGGACAAAGGGAGGGAGAGCTGCTGAGCCCCCGGACGACAGAGCTCAGTTTGGTTGGGAACAAAGGCGCTTGCCAGAGCCATCTCCCTCGCCCATCCCCCAGCCAAAATCCCAAAGGGAACCAGTTCCTGCCAGGGAACTGGCTCACTCCGGCGCAAACACCCAACTCTGTGCTTCTGCAGAGCCAAACCTCTGGCAGCGGATCTGACTCCCTCCCGCTGCCACAGGACCCCTCCTGAAGTGGATCACCTAAGGAGAAGCAAGCTAAGCCTGCCCCTCCTGCCCCCGTGCACCTTGCCTACCCACCGCAGCTAATACGCCAGATCCCCAGCACCACAAGCCTGGCAGGGTGCAAGTAGCCCAGATGGGCCACGCCACCCCACAGTGAATCCCGCCCCTAGGAGAGGGGAAGAGAAGGCACACACCAGTCTGACTGTGGGCCCAGTGGTGGGCTGGGGGCAGACATCAGGTCTGACTGCGGCCCCGCCCACCAACTCCAGTTATACACCACAGCACAGGGGAAGTGCCCTGCAGGTCCTCACCACTCCAGGGACTATCCAAAATGACCAAACGGAAGAATTCCCCTCAGAAGAATCTCCAGGAAATAACAAGAGCTAATGAACTGATCAAAAAGGATTTAAATAATATAACAGAAAGTGAATTTAGAATAATAGTCATAAAATTAATCGCTGGGCTTGAAAACAGTATAGAGGACAGCAGAGAATCTCTTGCTACAGAGATCAAGGGACTAAGGAACAGTCACGAGGAGCTGAAAAACGCTTTAAACGAAATGCAAAACAAAATGTAAACAACAACAGCTCGGATTGAAGAGGCAGAGGAGAGAATAGGTGAACTGGAAGATAAAGTTATGGAAAAAGAGGAAGCTGAGAGAAAGAGAGATAAAAAAAAATCCAGGAGTATGAGGGGAAAATTAGAGAACTAAGTGATACACTAAAAAGAAATAATATACGCATAATTGGTATCCCAGAGGAGGAAGAGAGAGGGAAAGGTGCTGAAGGGGTACTTGAAGAAATAATAGCTGAGAACTTCCCTGAACTGGGGAAGGAAAAAGGCATTGAAATCCAAGAGGCACAGAGAACTCCCTTCAGACGTAACTTGAATCGATCTTCTGCACGACATATCATAGTGAAACTGGCAAAATACAAGGATAAAGAGAAAATTCTGAAAGCAGCAAAGGATAAACGTGCCCTTACATATAAAGGGAGACCTATAAGACTCGTGACTGATCTCTCTTTTGAAACTTGGCAGGCCAGAAAGGATTGGCACGATATCTTCAGTGTGCTAAACAGAAAAAATATGCAGCCGAGAATCCTTTATCCAGCAAGTCTGTCATTTAGAATAGAAGGAGAGATAAAGGTCTTCCCAAACAAACAAAAACTGAAGGAATTTGTCACCACTAAACCAGCCCTACAAGAGATCCTAAGGGGGATCCTGTGAGACAAAGAACCACTTTGTAGTGACCGCTTGTAGTGACAAGCATAAAACATACAGACATCACAATGACTCTAACCCGTATCTTTCTATAATAACACTGAATGTAAATGGATTAAATGCGCCAACCAACACACATAGGGTATCAGAATGGATAAAAAAACAAGACCCATCTATTTGCTGTCTACAAGAGACTCATTTTAGACCTGAGGACACTTTTAGATTGAGAGTGAGGGGATGGAGAACTATTTATCATGCTACTGGAAGCCAAAAGAAACTGGAGTAGCCATATTTATATCAGACAAACTAGACTTTAAATTGAAGGCTGTAACAAGAGATGAAGAAGGGCATTTTATAATAATTACAGGGTCTATCCATCAGGAAGAGCTAACAATTATAAGTGTCTATGCGCCAAATACCGGAGCCCCCAAATATATAAAACGATTACTCATAAACATAAGCAACCTTATTGATAAGAATGTGGTAAATGCAGGGGATTTTAACACTCCACTTACAGAAATGGATAGATCATCTAGACACACGGTCAATAAAGAAACAAGGGCCCTGAATGAGACATTGGATCAGATGGACTTGACAGATATATTTAGAACTCTGCATCCCAAAGCAACAGAATATACTTTCTTCTCGAGTGCACATGGAACATTCTCCAAGATAGATCATATACTGGGTCACAAAACAGCCCTTCATAAGTATACAAAAATAGAAATTATATAGGGTGCCTGGGTGGCGCAGTCGGTTAAGCGTCCGACTTCAGCCAGGTCACGATCTCACAGTCCGTGGGTTTGAGCCCCGCGTCAGGCTCTGGGCTGATGGCTCAGAGCCTGCAGCCTGTTTCCGATTCTGTGTCTCCCTCTCTCTCTGCCCCTCCCCCATTCATGCTCTGTCTCTCTGTCCCAAAAATAAATAAACGTTGAAAAAAAATTTAAAAAAAAGAAAGAAATTATACCATGCATACTTTCAGACCACAATGCTATGATGCTTGAAATCAACCACAGGAAAAAGTCTGGAAAACCTCCAAAAGCGTGGAGGTTAAAGAACACCCTACTAAAGAATGAATGGGTCAACCAGGCAATTAGAGAAGAAATTTAAAAATATATGGAAACAAATGAAAATGAAAATACAACAATCCAAACGCTTTGGGATGCAGCGAAGGCAGTCCTCAGAGGAAAATACATTGCAACCCAGGCCTATCTCCAGAAACAAGAAAAATCCCAAATACAAAATCTAACAGCACACCTAAAGGAAATAGAAGTAGAGCAGCAAAGATACCCTAAACCCAGCAGAAGAAGAGAAATAATAAATATCAGAGCAGAAATAAACAATATAGAATCTAAAAAAACTGTAGAGCAGATCAACGAAACCAAGAGTTGGTTTTTTGAAAAAATAAACCAAATAGACAAACCTCTAGCCAGGCTTCTCAAAAAGAAAAGGGAGATGACCCAAATAGATGAAATCATGAATGAAAATGGAATTATTACAACCAATCCCTCAGAGATACAAACAATTATCAGGGAATACTATGAAAAATTATATGCCAACAAATTGGACAACCTGGAAGAAATGGACAAATTCCTAAACACCCACACTCTTCCAAAAATCAATCAGGAGGAAATAGAAAGCTTGAACAGACCCATAACCAGCGAAGAAATTGAATCGGTTATCAAAAATCTCCCAACAAATAAGAGTCCAGGACCAGATGGCTTCCCAGGGGAGTTCTACCAGACGTTTAAAGCAGAGATAATACCTATCCTTCTCAAGCTATTCCAAGAAATAGAAAGGGAAGGAAAACTTCCAGACTCATTCTATGAAGCCAGTATTACTTTGATTCCTAAACCAGACAGAGACCCAGTAAAAAAAGAGAGCTACAGGCCAATATCCCTGATGAATATGGATGCAAAAATTCTCAATAAGATACTAGCAAATCGAATTCAATGGCATATAAAAAGAATTATTCACCATGATCAAGTGGGATTCATTCCTGGGATGCAGGGCTGGTTCAACATTCGCAAATCAATCAACGTGATACATCACATTAACAAAAAAAAAAAAAAGAGAAGAACCATATGATCCTGTCAATCGATGCAGAAAAGGCCTTTGACAAAATCCAGCACCCTTTCTTAATAAAAACCCTTGAGAAAGTTGGGATAGAAGGAACATACTTAAACATCATAAAATCCATTTATGAAAAGCCCACAGCTAACATCATCCTCAATGGGGAAAAACTGAGAGCTTTTTCCCTGAGATCAGGAACACGACAGGGAAGCCCACTCTCACCGCTGTTGTTTAACATAGTGTTGGAAGTTCTAGCATCAGCAATCAGACAACAAAAGGAAATCAAAGGCATCAAAATTGGCAAAGATGAAGTCAAGCTTTCGCTTTTTGCAGATGACATGATATTATACATGGAAAATCCGATAGACTCCACCAAAAGTCTGCTAGAACTGATACATGAATTCAGCAAAGTTGCAGGATACAAAATCAATGTACAGAAATCAGTTGCATTCTTATACACTAACAATGAAGCAACAGAAAGACAAATAAAGAAACTGATCCCATTCACAATTGCACCAAGAAGCATAAAATACCTAGGAATAAATCTAACCAAAGATGTAAAGGATCTGCATGCTGAAAACTATAGAAAGCTTATGAAGGTAATTGAAGAAGATTTAAAGAAATGGAAAGACATTCCCTGCTCATGGATTGGAAGAATAAATAAGGTCAAAATGTCAATACTACCCAAAGCTATCTACACATGCAATGCAATCCCAATCAAAATTGCACCAGTATTCTTCTTGAAACTAGAACAAGCAATCCTCAAATTCATATGGAACCACAAAAGGCCCCGAATAGCCAAAGGAATTTTGAAGAAGAAGACCAAAGCAGGAGGCATCACAATCCCAGACTTTAGCCTCTACTACAAAGCTGTAATCATCAAGACAGCATGGTATTGGCACAGAAACAGACACATAGACCAATGGAATAGAATAGAAACCCCAGAACTAGACCCACAAACGTATGGCCAACTCATCTTTGACAAAGCAGGAAAGAAAATACAATGGAAAAAAGACAGTCTCTTTAACAAATGGTGCTGGGAGAACTGGACAGCAACATGCAGAAGGTTGAAACTAGACCACTTTCTCACACCATTCACAAAAATAAACTCAAAATGGATAAAGGACCTGAATGTGAGACAGGAAACCATCAAAACCTTAGAGGAGAAAGCAGGAAAAGACCTCTCTGACCTCAGCCGTAGCAATCTCTTGCTCGACACATCCCCAAAGGCAAGGGAATTAAAAGCAAAAATGAATTACTGGGACCTTATGAAGATAAAAAGCTTCTGCACAGCAAAGGAAACAACCAACAAAACTAAAAGGCAACCAACGGAATGGGAAAACATATTTGCAAATGACATATCGGACAAAGGGCTAGTATCCAAAATCTATAAAGAGCTCACCAAACTCCACACCCGAAAAACAAATAACCCAGTGAAGATATGGGCAGAAAACATGAATAGACACTTCTCTAAAGAAGACATCCAGATGGCCAACAGGCACATGAAAAGATGTTCAATGTCACTCCTTATCAGGGAAATACAAATCAAAACCACACTCAGATATCACCTCACGCCAGTCAGAGTGGCCAAAATGAACAAATCAGGAGACTATAGATGCTGGAGAGGATGTGGAGAAACGGGAACCCTCTTGCACTGTTGGTGGGAATGCAAATTGGTGCAGCCGCTCTGGAAAGCAGTGTGGAGGTTCCTCAGAAAATTAAAAATAGACCTACCCTATGACCCAGCGATAGCACTGCTAGGAATTTACCCAAGGCATACAGGAGTACTGATGCATAGGGGCACTTGTACCCCAATGTTTATAGCAGCACTCTCAACAATACCAAATTGTGGAAAGAGCCTAAATGTCCATCAACTGATGAATGGATAAAGAAATTGTGGTTTATATATACAATGGAATACTACGTGGCAATGAGAAAGAATGAAATATGGCCTTTTGTAGCAACGTGGATGGAACTGGAGAGTGTGATGCTAAGTGAAATAAGCCATACAGAGAAAGACAGATACCATACTGTTTCACTCTTATGTGGATCTTGAGAAACTTAACAGAAACCCATGGGGGAGGGGAAGGAAAAAAAAAAGGGAGGTTAGAGTGGGAGAGAGCCAAAGCATAAGAGTCTGTTAAAAACGGAGAACAAACTGAAGGTTGATAGAGGGTGGGAGGGAGGGGTGGGTGGGTGATGGGTATTGAGGAGGGCACCTTTTGGGATGAGCACTGGGCGTTGTATGGAAACCAATTTGACAATAAATTTCATATATTGAAAAAAAAAATTTAAAAACTGAGAACAAACTGAGGGCTGATGGGCGGTGGGAGGGAGGGGAGGGTGGGTGATGGGTATTGAGGAGGGCACCTGTTGGCATGAGCACTGGGTGTATGTGACTCCTTCCACACCTTCTTTACATGGAATTATCGTCATTATTTTCATTTTTTCCTATTTCAGTGTAGGGGATGAACTTGTTCCGAATGTCTGCGATGAGCCTCGTGACTGGAAAAGATGAAAACTCTTTCCAACTTTATATTGTGTGCTTTGTGCAGTGCTGAGTGTTCTTAGATAAATTTCAGAATTCATTATTGATCTTTCTGTGTTGGTAAATTTGCGATAGAGAATTTTTCCAGTTGTTCCCTAGGTGGAAATACTCTGAATTTTCAGAAGCGGCACGTGTACTCGAAAATGTACATGGAACTGCAGTCGTGAAGGGAGAGAATCAGTGATTACCTGCAGGGCCAGTACCTCACAGAGTTCTGCAGTTGTGTTTATATGTGCAGGTTCTCTTGTGTCCCGGGAGCAGTTGTAACTGGCACTTTGTCTCATGATACCTTATGGGAGTTTTACACCTGAAATCTAGACATGTTTCTGTTCATTCTTTTATGTGGAATTTCTACCTCCCTTTTACAATGAGACAAAATAGCTCTGCAACTCATATTGTATTTAAAAGCTGAATTACCTGTGAATTAAGATGAACATACCTGAGACCAATGAATGTGCACAGGTAACATGTTTCTCTCAGAAAACACATTTCCAGGCCCTCTGCAGGACTCCAGGAACCCCCATCTCCTCAGAGATCTCTGTGGCCTTGCACAGAAGATGTCTTTGTCAGGGAGGGAAGCAGAGTGAGGACAGGCATGGGATGGCAGGTTGAGCTTTGACCCTGGGGTGGCCCTGAATCTCTGTGTGGTGCTGGGGTTATCTTTCATTCCTTCATGTTCTGTCTGTTCTCAATGTGCAAGTAAAAAGTCTTCAGATCTGGTGGAAGAGGACACCAGAGGGGTCTTGGACATAGATGCCTGCCTCTCTGGAATGCGTTCATTTATTAGACTGGCATTGGTGTCATCAGTCTTCTAGAATAGGACTCCTTGGCTTTCTTCATTTGTAAACATGGGCATTGATGTGTGGCGACAGTAGTTTCTCCTTGTGGCATCTGGTACCTTCAGGTCATAGGTGGGACCTCGTGGGAGGGTAGAGTTTTCTGGCACTGATGCTCCATTCTACTAGAACCCATGAATGAACAAGGGGCCAGGTGCCAACACCTGCTTCATTGTGTTTCAGCTCCTGTGGGCGTTCTGCTTCTCTGTCATACCAACACACCTGTCACTTCTGTTCTGTAGGTCCCTATGGATGCAAGAGGACCTCCTCCTTTACCAGGTCCACCCTACAGGCCCTTCCCCACAGATCCCCTTTATCACTGTTCATGGGCTCTATGTGCCACCTCCAGCTACTTGGTGTCCTCAGGGACAGGACCCACCACCTCCACCTCTACTATTTGTGAGATGATCTGAACAGTATGAGTTGATATGTTCAGCATGTTCAGCTTCTGTGTTGTTGAGTCTCTGAGAAGACGTAGAGATGGCCGCACAGGCTTTGCAATGCAAGGGTGCTGCTGGCTGAGGACACTGTTAAGATTCTTCAGCTTTCTCAAGACATACATATGTTGGGCTGTGTCATTTTCCCTTACTGAGCTGGGCTGCAGGTGTCTCTTGTGGAGAAGGAAAGAGTCTCTTCATAGAAAAGCAGGTGTATCAGTTCTGTAGACGTGCCTTGTACAGAGTCCATGTTCCTGGCCCTGTGAGAGATGAGGCACACCCCCCTCAGGGGCTTCAAGTGTCCTAATGCAGAGAGAGTAACATGCATCAAATGACATGGAGCTTCTGATCTACAACAGTGAAGCTCCAGTAATGAGTCCTCAAGTACAAGAGACGGAGACATGAATCTCATGGGAATGAATTGGAGGCTGTGCATGAGAAGGGTGAGCTGAGATGGTGCAGAGGGGAGGGTGTCGGACTCAGTGACATGGAGTTGGAGGCCATTTCTGGCAGGGCCCACAACCTGGGCAGGGAGAGTGAGCGCAGCATGAAGTCCACAGAGGGTTGCTGCCTGGGTTCAAGGACAGTTCATGCAGGTATCATCTCTGAAATGTCATTGTGGCCAAAGTGTGGCCAAATTAGTTCATTATCTAAATAAAGACTGTTGTTTCCCTTGGTTTTCTGAAGGTTCTGGATCTGTGTGAAAGAATGCCCTGGAGATTTGTAGTTTAACTTGGTTCTTATGGGATGTTTGTCTGCCTAAGTTTGTGTGCCTCTGTGAGACTAAATGCGACGAAAGGTTGTAGATCAGCTTCCTTGGCCTTCATCCTGAGTCAGACTCTTAGCGGGGAATTCAGGGTTGACCAGGAAACGCCCCTGCTGGACTCTTGTCACCGCACCCCTGCACCTGCTGTCACCACCCTGCCTGAAGGTTTGCATCTCTGAAACTTCCCTCACAATTTCCTGAGGCTTTGCCTGTGTTCCTGCTGTCTCAGCCCTAATGCCAGCTCTCAGTGGGGCCATCTCAGAGCCTCAGCTTTGTAATCTGAGAAGCAGGGGCAATGTTGATCTCTGAGGTCAGTGCGATGAAGAGGTGGTTAAGCACACAAGAAATATGTAAAATGTATGGGATGAGTGGGCATTCACCCTTCTCAGGGTGGAAATGAATGTATCTGCACACAGAAGATCATCAACAGATGCTCATTCAATTTCCTGAAACTGAGGGTATAATGCCTGAGGCTGGGAGATTGGCAATTCCAGTTTCAAAAGATACAACGAAGACCCCTGTGTGTTTTCTATTAAAATTCAGGTCCTTCTTTACAAAGAAGGAAAAGATAAGTAGGAGAATGTGTACACTCAGGGATCTACCTCTAAGATCTGAAGATAATCGTCTTCCATTACAGGTATACACACAAATGCAGCCACACAAATATGTGCTCATCCAAGGCCACAGATGTATTGTAGAAGACCGAATGCATAGAAGAGAACAGAAGATCCCTTTGCAATAACTCAAAATCACTTTGACATAGAGGGAAATCAGCTTGAAATTTGAAGAGGACACTGAACCATTACAAACCAGCTGTGGTTATTATATATTTAGGGATGGTGTCTAATCTGCCCCTTGGTCTGAATGCTTTCCCTGCCCACCCCGTCCCCTCCACTTTGTCCTTCCTAATGTCCCCGAATACACTTGTCACAGTTGTGTTTCTGTGTCAGCGTCTGCTTCCAGGAAAGTTGACACTCATTCCCCATCAAGTGTACACTTTGGGTTCCTGTATACGCAGTAACCAACAGGTAGAATGTATAGTGTTGGTGGAAGAAGACAGATCATTCTTTGGGGTTGTATTGCCTGGAAGGGACCTATAGTTCCATCTGAGGAGTTGGATACATCCTTTAGGGAGCTCTGGTGGTGGTTGTTAATTCTGTACATAGATACTCATGAGCGCACGGCGCACGTGCTAGTTGATGGGGTTTGTGCTGATGAGCAGGGCAGGTCTCCAGGAAAGGGTCTATTCTGATGGTGAGGAATGGATTCAGGAGACCAGTAAGGAGGCCCTGCATTAATTCAGCTCTTGTGCCCTTGTGCACCTTACCAGCTGCCCCTAGTAGCACCAATCCAGGTGGCCTCCAAGGGGGCAAATGGCGCAATTTTTGTGGCGAGTCACATGATGTCCCATAAAGCTCCCCCTGTTGCCATATTGAGCCATGGGGAAGGCAGAGGTCCATGGTCTGAGATAGGTTCCTTTGACACCACCCAGGAGAGTTGGGTGTAAGCATATGGCTCCTTCTACATTGGCCAATCCAATCCACTTTGCCCCAGGGACCCTGAACCCTGTGAGCCCCTTTTTCCTCCCAGCTTAGGGAAGCAGCCAGCCCTCCAGCAGCTTTTGGGTCATGGCTGGGTCACCAAGGGTAAATGTCTGGCTGTCCACATGCTGCCAGCATTGCTATAGCAAATGTCAATATGGGCAGCTGCTGTACGGGGGATTCTCCTCCATTGTGATCAGGGCCTGGGACAAAACATGACAGGAAAGAGGGAGAGACAGGAGTGCCCTGTGCTCCTGGACAGGGATGCACGCACAGAGCAGAGAGTCTGAAGCCTGGGGAGACGTGGAGAAAGAGACAGGTAAGGAGAGAGACACTGGATGAGTGATAGGGGAATTGGGCAAGTAGAGAGTGAAAGGAAGAAACACAGAGATGTGGCTAGAGGGAAACAGACAAAGAGGAAGTACAAGGAGGAAAGTAGAGACCTGGTCCAGGTATGTGGACGGGATGAGATGGGTCAGGGGAGAGGGGATGTATGAAGTGGCTGTGAGTGCGGGGGCAGAAAGGGCTGGTATCATGGGCATCAGAGTTCCGTGACTCCAAGGCTCCAACATCCCTGGGGCCAAGCTTTGCAGAGGCCATTGCATTTGAAAAGATGTGTATCCCTCATTTCTCCTGGGATTGTGGGACTCAGCCTCATGTGCTGTCATGGAGAGGGATGGCTTGAGGGAGAGTGTGCTGCTCTTTAGCAGGTAGACGCCAGAGCCTGCCCTACGGGGAGGTGATCCAGAGCCATCTCCCTCACTGCCCCAGGCCCTGTTGGATTTCTCCCCTCCCCCCACCACCTGGCCTTCCTCATGTTCTCAACCCAGGCATCAGTCATTGTGTTGCCCCCAGGTCCTGCAGTCTGGACCTGGCAGAGGTGGACTGCTGATACTGATAAAAGAAATATTAAAAAAAAAAATTTTTTTTCAACGTTTTTATTTATTTTTGGGACAGAGAGAGACAGAGCATGAACGGGGGAGGGGCAGAGAGAGGGAGACACAGAATCGGAAACAGGCTCCAGGCTCCAAGCCATCAGCCCAGAGCCTGACGCGGGGCTCGAACTCACGGACCGCGAGATCGTGACCTGGCTGAAGTCGAACACTTAACCGACTGCGCCACCCAGGCGCCCCTGATAAAAGAAATATTTGACAATAAGGTCCATATTCTCTCTCTGGAACCAGCTGTGTGCATCAAAATAGTGCGTTGCTATCCTCCTGTCCACAACCAATCTGAGGATTCCAGAAGGTAGGTGAACCCTTTAAAACACCATAGTCTTCTCTTACATCAAATTCAAAGACATTTTCTTGTCCCAGCTTTCTTTTAATTCTGAAGAGATGGCAATTAGTAATTGAAGGCATAATGGTTCTATAGGAAATTGACCTATATGACTGATGGACATTTTTTCATCCATCTGTATCCCTAAAGCACATTTCATTGGAAATATTAGCCAAGGATACATACCGTGAATTCATAACAGATGTGTAGCTACCTGTAAGTTGCATTCTGACCTTGTCACATATGTGTCATCAAAGATATTATTAGTGACTTTTCAGATAAGCTCTCAACATCAAGATGGTGATGTTAGAGAATCTGGTATAAATGGAATTTCACAGATTCTAAATTAGGAAGGATTTTTCATTTTTAATGTTTCTTTTTTTTTTTTTTTTTTTGAGAGAGCCCGAGCTGGGGTGGGGGGAGAGAGCAGGAGACACCGAATCTGAGGCAGGCTCCAGGCTCTGAGCTGTCAGGACAGAGCCTGATGTGGGGCTCAAACTCAGGGACTGCAAGATCATGACCTGAGTGGAAGTAGGACGCTTAACCGACTAAGCCACCCAAGCGCCCCAGGAATGATAGTTTATTGGCAAAGGAGGAGAAATTAAAGATAGTGTAAAGGGTGTCTATTTTTAATTGAAATATTGTTCACACATTTGTTGTATTAGTTTTAGGCATACATTGTAGTCATTCCATATGCCTATAAATTATGTTGTACTTAAGCACAAGTGTAGCTATCATGTGAAAGCATGCAACATTATTATTACAGGATTGACTCCATTCCATTGGCTGTCCCTTGTATCCTTAGGACTCATTCATTCCATAGCTGGACGTCGGTATCTCTCTCTCAAAGGTGTCAACTCTTTATCTAACCTGGGTATTTTGGTGGTAAATACAATTACCTCTTATTCAGCATGTGTAAGTTGGCGGTCTATTTTTCTGTGAACATTGCTTAAAGCATGACAAATGATGTCATTACGTTAATAAATTCGGTTTCATTCTCCACTCACAAGAAAGGAGAAGGAAAATATTTCTTTGTGTCTCAGGCCCTGTCACTAAGACCCTTCCCAATGTGGAGAACAGGCTTAGTTGCCCAGAGCACCTTCCATCTCTCAGCTGAGCGACCAGGGCCTTCATCATTGCAGGAATTCCCATGGTGGCCAGTAGAGAGAGCTCGAGCCCCACAGACCCGGAGGGGCGGGTTCCTCTGCCTAGGCAGTGATGGCCAGCAGAGGGCGCACCATCGGCTTTTCTGACTCAGGGCACCTGAGAGCAGGAAGGGCTTCTGTTGCTCCCAGAGGACTCAGGGCCTCTGCTGCTGCCTCAGGACAGAGAGCAGAGCTGTGTTTCCAGCGGGTTCTGCCGCCCGCCCCAGGGGAGACCTTGGGAGCTTTGCAGCAACTTGGCATCTCCTGAGTCGCCAGAGAGAAGCTGCCATGTTGTGCTGAGTGCTGAGGAGGGGGCACTGGGTGGCTTCCCTGGGCTAGCTGGTTGCTGAGCAGCACAGGCCCTTGCATTTTCTGGGCTGTTCCCGTGTTTCATCCCTCCCCTTCCCGGACAGTATTTGAACAAGAGGTATTTTACTAAAGGACTCGTGGATTGCGGGGTCCCACGACATCACCTCATAGATGCAGTCGATGGTTTGTTCCAGATTCAGGCTTGTTTCCAGGAAGAAACCCTGACAGAAATTCAGAAGAACGGGAGCTGCATTCAGTTAGGATGTGGATATATGAAATGCTTGTGTCAGGACCTTCTAGAAGAATGAGCTGGGACCCACGTTCTGAGTCCTGCTGGCACCAGAGACCCAGGTAAGGGCACAAACTGTCTCCCACATCATACATGCTTTTTAAAAAATTTCATGGTTATTTTTCCAAACTAGTGAAGTGATTGAAAACTACAGAAAGCCTGGTAGGTAAGTCTCATTAACCTTATGTTATCTTTTAATTTAAACTCCAGTGAGTGAAGACACAGTGTAATATTAGTTTCAGGTGTACATTATAGAGCAACACTTCCACACGTCACCCGGTGCTCATCCCAGGTGCACTTCTTAATCCCCAGCAGCTGTTTCACCCATTCCCCACCTCGCTGTGGAAGCCCTCAGTTTGTTTCCTAGTTAACAGTCTGCTTGTTTGTCCCTGTCTCCTTTCTCCCCCCCCCACCTTGTTTTTTTTTTATTTCCATGGGTTAGTGACATCACCTGGTATTTGTCTTTCTCTGACAGGCTTATTTCACCCAGCATAACATTCTCTCGCTCCATCTACCTCGTGACAAATGACAAGATTTCATGTTTTTAGGGCTAAATAATATTACATTCCATATACTACATCTCAATTTATTCATCAGTTGATGGATGCTTGGGCAGTTTCCATAATTTGACTGTTGTAGAAAATGCTGCTGTAAACATCAGGGTGCATGTATCCCTCTGAAGAATTATTTTTGTATTCTTTGGGTAAATACCTCATAGTGAAATTGCTGGATCGTAAGGTAGTTCTATTTCCAGGTTTTTTTTTTGTTTTTTTTTTTTTTTGGACGAATCTCCCTGATGTTTCCCAGAGTGGCGGCACCAGTTTGCATTCCTACCAACAGTGCAAGAGGGTTCCTTTTTCTCCACATCCTTGGCAACACCTGCTGTTTCATCCTTCATTGATTTTAGTCATTCTGACAGATGTGATGTGGTATCTCATTGTACTTTTGAATTGTATTTCCCTGAAGATCAGTATTGTTGAGCATCTTTTCATGTGTCTCTTGGCTATGTGTATGTCTTCCCTGGGAAAATGTCCATTCATGTCTTCTGCCCATTTTTAATCCGATTTCTCATTTTTTGGGTGCTGTATAACTTTATATATTTTGGACACAAACTCTTTATCAGATGTCGTTGGCAAATATCATTCTGTAGGTGTTCTGGTTTTGTTGATTATTTCCTTGGTTATGGAAGCTCTTTATTTTTACAAAGTCCCATTATTTTTGCTTGTGTTTCCCTTACCTCAGGAGATATATCTACAAAGATGTTTGTACAGCCAATGTCAAATAAGATACTGCCTGTGTTATCCTCTGGGATTTTTATGGTTTCAGGTTTCCCACATAGGTCTTTATCCATGTTGGGTTTATTTTTGTGTATGTTGTAAGAAAGTGGTCCGTTTTTGTTTTTGTTTTGTTTTGCAGGTTTCTGTCTAGTTTTTCCAAAACCATATGTTGAGGAGAATTTTTTAAAGTTCATGTATTTATTTTTGAGAGAGAGAGAGAGAGAGAGAGAGAATGCAGAAGAGGGGCAGAGAGAAATGGAGAGAGAGAATCCCACGCATGCTCTGCACTGCCCTGAGATCATGACCTGAGCTGAATCCACAATCACATGCTTTGGTGACTGAGCCACCCATGTGTCCCAGGACTATCTTTTTTTTTTCCATTGGATATTCTTTCCTGCTTTGTTGAGAATTAATTGACCATAGAGGTGTGAGTTCATTTCTGGGTTTCCATTCTATTGATCTATGCGTATGTGTTTGTTGTTGTTGTTGTTATTGGTGTTTGTTGTTGTTGTTGTTTTGCCAGTGCCATACTGTTCTGATCAGTACAGCTTTGTAATATACTCTAAAGTCTGGAATTGTGATCTCTCCAGCTTTGCTTTTCTTCTTCAAGTTTGTTTTGACTGTTTGGGGTCTTTTGTGGTTCTATACAAATTTTGAGATTATTTGTTCTAGTTCTGTGACAAATGTTTTTGTTAGTGTGATAGGGATTTCATTACATGTGTAGATTGTTTTGAGGAGTGTAGACATTTTAACAGTATTTTGTTCTTCCCATCCATGAACATGAAATGTATTTCCATTTCTTTGTGTCCTCTTCCATTTCTTTCATCAGTGTTTCATAGCCTTTAGAGTACAGGTCTTTCACCTCTTTGGTTAGGTTTATTCCTGGTATCCTGGGGGTATTTGTGCAGCTGTCAATGGGATTGATCTCTTACTTTCTCTCTCTGTTAATTCATGACTCGTCTATAGAAATGCAATAGATTTATCTACATTGATTTCTGTATATTGTGACTTGTCGAATTCATATATCAATTCTAGCAATTTTTACGGGAGTCTTTCATGTTTTTTATAGAGCACATCATGTCAGTTCCAAATAGCGAAAGTTTTACTTCTTCCTTGCTGATTTGGATGCCTCTTATTTCTTTTTGTTGTCTGATTGCTGTGGCTAGGACTTCCCGTACTATGTGGAATAACAGTGGTGAGAGGGGTCATCCCTGTCTCATCCCTGACCTTGGAGGAAAAACTTTCAATTTTTCCCCATTGAGGATGAGATTAGCTGTGGGTCTTTCATAGATGACCTTTATTATGTGCAGGTAGATTGAGTCTCGATGTACTTTGCTGAGGGTTTTTATCGTGAATGGATATGACATTTTGTCAAATGCTTTTCCTGCATGTGTGGAAAGCATCATATTGTTCTTATCCTTTCTTCTATTATTGTGGTGCATCATGTTGATTGATCTGTGAACGTGGAACCACCCTTGCAGCCCAGGAATATATCCCACTTGATTATGGTAAATGATTCTATTAATGTATTGTTGACTTTAATTTGAAGGTATTTTAATGAGAATTTCTGCATGCATACTCATCGGGCTATTGGTCTGCAGTTTTATTTTAAAAATTTTTAAACATATTTTTAAATGTTTATTTATTTACTTAGAGTACATAAAAGTGAGGGAGGGGCAGAGAGACAGGGAGAGAGAGAATCCTGGCCATGCTCCACACTGTCATGGCAGGGTCCAACGTGGGACTCGAACCCACGCACTGCATGATAATGACCTAATCCGAAATTAAGAGTTGGACAGTAAACTGGCTGAGCCATGCAGGCGCCACTGCAGTTTTCAGTTTTAGTGGAGTCTTTCTCTCGTTCTGGTATCAGGGTAATGATGGCCTCATAAGATTAATTTGTAAGTTTTCCTTCTTTTTTTATTTTTTTAATAATTCGAGAAAAAATAGACATTACCTCTTCCTTAAATGTTTGGTAGAATTCATCAGTGAAGCCATCTGGCCCTGAACTCTTGTGTTGGGGGGAGAGGTTTTTTGGCTACTGTTTTGATTTCTTTCTGTTTTCAGATTTTATGTATCTTCCTTTTTCAGTTTTGGTAGTTTGTGTGTTTCTAGGAATTTGTCCATTTTTCTCAGAGTGTCCAATTTTTTGCATATAGTTTTTCATAATATTATCTTCTAACTGTATTTTTGTGGTGTTGACTGTTATTTCTCCTTTCTTATTTGTGATTTTATTTATTTGAGTCCTTTTTCTCTTCTTTGTGAAAAGTCTGCCTAGGAGGTTTTCAAGTTGATTACTGTTTTCCAAGAACCAGCCCCTGGTTTCATTGATTTGGTTTAGTGTCTTTTTTGGTTTCTATATCCCTTATTTCTGCCTTAATGTCTATTATTTCCTTCCTACTGCTGTTCTTTTTCTCATTCCTTTAGTTGTAAGTTAGGATTGTTTGAGATTTTTCTTGATCTTTAAGGTAGGCTTGTATTGCTATATACTTCCATCGTAGACTGCTTTTGCTGCATTCCAAAGGTTTTTACCAGTGTGTTTTCATTTTCATTTGGTTCAGTGTATTTTCTCATTGATTTCCTGTTTGACCCATTCATTTAGTAGCATGTTATTTAACCTCCCTTTATTTGTGGCCTTTCCGTTTTCCTTCCTTCCTTCCTTCCTTCCTTCCTTCCTTCCTTCCTTCCTCGTGCTTGACTTCCAGTTTCCTTGCTTTGTGGTCAGAAAAGATGCTTGGTCTGGTCTCTTTGGGTACCTGTTGAGGTCTGATTTGTGACCTAGAATGTGATCAATTCTGGAGAATGACCCATGTGCACTTGAAAATAATGTGTACTCTGCCATTTTAGTATGGAGTGTTCTGAATATATCTATTAAGCCCGTCTGGTCCAGTGTGTCATTCAAAGTCATTGTTTCCTTGTTGATTTTCTGTTTACGGGTTCTGTCCATTGATGTGAGTGATGTGTTAAAGTCCTCTACTATCGTTATATTATTATCAGTTCTGGCAGACTTTTGGTGGAGTCTATCGGATTTGTCCATGTATAATATCATGTCATCTGCAAAAAGTGAAAGCTTAACTTCATCTTTGCCAATTTTGATGCCTTTGATATCCTTTTGTTGTCTGGTTACTGATGCTAGAACTTCCAACACTGTGTTAAACAACAGCGGTGAGAGTGGACATCCGTGTCGTGTTCCTGATCACAGGGAGAAAGCTCTCAGTTTTTCCCCACTGAGGATGATATTAGCTGTGGGCTTTTCATAAATGGCTTTTATGAATGAACAAATCAGGAGACTATAGATGCTGGAGAGGATGTGGAGAAACGGGAACCCTCCTGCACTGTTCGTGGGAATGCAAACTGGTGCAGCCACTCTGGAAAACAGTGTGGAGGTTCCTCAAAAAATTAAAAATAGACCTACCCTATGACCCAGCGATAGCACTGCTAGGAATTTACCCAAGGCATACAGGAGTACTGATGCATAGGGGCACTTGTACCCCAATGTTGATAGCAGTACTCTCAACAATAGCCAAATTGTGGAAAAAGCCTAAATGTCCATCAACTGATGAATGGATAAAGAAATTGTGGTTTATATACACAATGGAGTACTATGTGGCAATGAGAAAGAATGAAATATGGCCCTTTGTAGCAACGTGGATGGAACTGGAAAGTGTGATGCTAAGTGAAATAAGCCATACAGAGAAAGACAGATACCATATGTTTTCACTCTTATGTGGATCTTGAGAAACTTAACAGAAACCCATGGGGGAGGGGAAGGAAAAAAAAATGAGGTTAGAGTGGGAGAGAGCCAAAGCATGAGACTCTTAAAAACTGAGAACAAACTGAGGGTTGATGGGGGCTGGGAGGGAGGGGAGGGTAGGTGATGGGCATTGAAGAGGGCATCTTTTGGGATGAGCACTGGGTGTTGTATGGAAACCAATTTGACAATAAATTTCATATATTAAATAAAATAAATTTAAAAAATAAAATGTGTAAAAAAAAATGGCTCTTATGATGTTTAAGTGTGTTCCTTCTATCCCGACTTTCTTGAGGGTTTTTATTAAGAAACGATGCTGAGTTTTGTCAAATGCTTTTTCTGCATCGATTGACAGGATCATATGGTTCTGTTCTTTTCTTTTATTAATGTGGTGTATCACATTGATTGATTTGCAAATGTTGAAACAGCCCTGCAGCCCAGGAATGAATCCCACTTGATCATGGTGTATAATTCTTTGTATATGCTGTTGAATTCAATTTGCTAGTATCTTATTGAGAATTTTTGCATCCATATTCATCAGGGATATTGACCTGTAGTTCTCTTTTTTTTTACTGGGCCTCTGTCTGGTTTAGGAATCAAAGTAATGCTGGCTTCATAGAATGAGTCTGGAAGTTTTCCTTCCCTTTCTATTTTTTGTAGTAGCTTGAGAAGGATAGGTATTATCTCTGCCTTAAATGTCTGGTAGAATTCCCCTGGGAAGCCATCCGGTCCTGGACTCTTATTTGTTGGGAGATTTTTGAAAACTGATTCAATTTCTTCACTGGTTATGGGTCTGTTCAAGTTTTCTATTTCTTCCTGTTTGAGTTTTGGAAGTGTGTGGGTGCTTAGGAATTTGTCCATTTCTTCCAGGTTGTCCAGTTTGTTGGCATATAATTTTTCATAGTATTCCCTGATAGTTGCTTGTGTTTCTGAGGGATTGGTTGTAATAATTCCATTTTCATTCACGATTTCATCTATTTGGGCCATCTCCCTTTTCTTTTTGAGAAGCCTGGCTAGAGGTTTATCAATTTTGTTTATTTTTTCAAAAAACCAACTCTTGGTTTCATTGATCTGCTCTACAGTTTGTTTTAGATTCTATATTGTTTATTTCTGCTCTGATATTTATTATTTCTCTTCTTCTGCTGGGTTTGGGGTGTCTTTGCTGTTCTGCTTCTATTTCCTTTAGGTGTGCTGTTAGATTTTGTATTTGGGATTTTTCTTGTTTCTTGAGATAGGCCTGGGTTGCAATGTATTTTCCTCTCAGGAAATCCCAAAGCGTTTGGATTGTTGTATTTTCATTTTCGTTTGTTTCCATATATTTTAAAATTTCTTCTCTAATTGCCTGGTTGACCCATTCATTCTTTAGTAGGGTGTTCTTTAACGTCCATGCTTTTGGAGGTTTTCCAGACTTTTTCCTGTGGTTGATTTCAAGCTTCATAGCATTGTGGTCTGAAAGTATGCATGGTATGATCTCAATTCTTTTATACTTATGAAGGGCTGTTTTGTGACCCAGTATGTGATCTATCTTGGAGAATGTTCCATGTGCACTCGAGAAGAAAGTATATTCTGTTGCTTTGGGATGCAGAGTTCTAAATGTATCTGTCAAGTCCATCTGATCCAATGTATCATTCAGGGCCCTTGTTTCTTTATTGATCCTGTGTCTAGATGACCTATCCATTGTTGTAAGTGGGGTATTAAAGTCCCCTGCAATTACCACATTCTTGTCAATAAGGTTGCTTATGTTTGTGATTAATTGTTTTATATATTTGGGGGCTCCCGTATTCGGCGCATAGACACTTATAATTGTTAGCTCTTCCTGATGGATAGACCCTGTAATTATTATAAAATGCCCTTCTTTATCTCTTGTTACAACCTTTAATTTAAAGTCTAGTTTGTCTGATATAAGTATGGCTACTCCAGCTCTCTTTTGACTTCCAGTAGCATGATAGATAGTTCTCCATCCCCTCACTTTCAATCTGAAGGTGTCCTCAGGTCTATAATGAGTCTCTTGTAGACAGCAAATAGATGGGTCTTGTTTTTTATCCATTCTGATACCCTATGTCTTTTGGTTGGCACATTTAGTCCATTTACATTCAGTGTTATTATAGAAAGATATGGGTTTAGAGTCATTGTGGTGTCTGTAGGTTTCATGCTTGTAGTGATGTCTCTGGTGCTTTGTGGTCCTTGCAACATTTCACTCACTGAATCCCCCTTAGGATCTCTTGTAGGGCTGGTTTAGTGGTGATGAATTCCTTCAGTTTTTGTTTGTTTGGGAAGACCTTTATGTCTCCTTCTATTCTGAATGACAGACTTGCTGGATAAAGGATTCTCGGCTGCATATTTTTTCTGTTCATCACATTGAAGATTTCCTGCCATTCCTTTCTGGCCTGCCAGGTTTCAGTAGATAGGTCTGTCACTAGTCTTATGGGTCTCCCTTTGTAAGTTAGAGCCTGTTTATCCCTAGCTGCTTTTAGAATTTTCTCTTTATCCTTGTATTTTGCCAGTTTCACTATGATATGTCGTGCAGAAGATCGATTCAAGTTACGTCTGAAGGGAGTTCTCTGTGCCTCTTGGATTTCAATGCCTTTTTCCCTCCCCAGATCAAGGAAGTTCTCCGCTATGATTTGTTCAAGTACACCTTCAGCCCCTTTCTCTCTCTCTTCTTCCTCTGGAATCCCTATTATGCGGATATTATTGTGTTTCATCGCATCACTTAGTTCTCTAATTCTCCCCTCATATTCCTGGATTTTTTAAATCTCTCTTTTTCTCAGCTTCCTCTTTTTCCATAACTTTATCTTCTAATTCACCTATTCTCTCCTCTGCCCCTTCAATCTGTGCTGTGGTCACCTCCATTTTATTTTGCACCTCATTTATAGCATTTTTTAGCTCCTCCTTACTGTTTCTTAGTCCCTTGATCTCTGTAGGAATAGATTCTCTGCTGTCCTCTATACTTTTTTCAAGCCCAGCGATTAATTTTATGACTATTATTTAAAATTCATGTTCTGTTATATTGCTTAAATCGTTTTTTCCTCAATTCGTTAGCTGTCGCTACTTCCTGGAGTTTCTTTTGAGGAGAATTCTTCCATTTAGTCATTTTGGGTAGTCCCTGGAGTGGCACGGAACTGCAGGGCACCTCCCCTGTGCTGTCTGGAGTAACTTGTGTTGGTGGGCGGGGCCACAGTCAGACCTGATGTCTGCTCCAAGCCCACCACTGGGGCCACAGTCAGACTGGTGTGTACTTTATCTTCCCCTCTCCTGGGAGCAGGACTCACTGTGGAGTGGTGTGGCCCCGTCTGGGCTACTTGCACACTACCAGGCTTGTGGTGCTGCTTCTATGGGATCTGGCATATTAACGGGGTGGATCCGCAAGGTGCACAGGGGTGGGAGGGGCAGGCTCAGCTCGCTTTGCCCTCGGTGGTCCGCTGCGGGAGGGGCCCTGCAGCACCGGGGGGGAGGCCGGCCCGTCGGAGGGATGGATCCACAGAAGCAGAGCGCTGGGTGTTTGCGTGGTGCAAGCAAGCTCGGTGTCGGGAACCGGTTCCCTTTGGGGTTTCGGCTGGGGGATGGGCGAGGGAGATGGCGCTGGCCAGCGCCTTTGTTCCCCGCCGAGTTGAGCTCTATCTTCCGGGGCTCAACAACTCTCCCTCCCGTTGTCCTCTAGCCCTCCTGCTCTCCAAGCAGAGCTGTTGACTTATAACATTCCAGATGTTAAGTCCCGCTGGCTGTCAGAACTCACAGAGTCCAGCCCCTCCACTTTTGCAAGTCAGACTCTGGGGCTCTGACTTGCCGGGTGGGCTGCCCCTCCACTGCCCTGGCTCCCTCCCGCCAGTCCGTGTAGTGCACACCGCCTCTCCGCCCTTCCTACCCTCTTCCATGGGCCTCTTGTCTATGCTTGGCTCTGGAGAGTCCATTCTGCTAGTCTTCTGGTGGTTTTCTGGGTTATTTAGGCAGATGTGGGTGGAATCTAAGTGATCAGCAGGACGAGGTGAGCCCAGCGTTCTCCTACACCATCTTCTTCTCCTATAGGATTTTGATGGTTCCTGTCTTACATTTAGATCTTTCATCCATTTTGAGGTGTGTGTGTGTGTGTGTGTGTGTGTGTGTGTGTGTGTGTATGGTTTCAGAACATGGTCCAGGTTCATTCTTCTCACTGTCCAGTTTTCCCGGTACCATTTTCTGAAGAGACTCTTTTTTTCCATTGGATATTCTTTCCTGTGTTGTCAAAGATTACTCAGCCATATGTTTGAAGGTCCATTTCTGGGTTCCCTATTGTGTTCCTTTGATCTGTGTGTCCGTTTTTGTGCCCGTACCATACTGTCTTGATGATTGTGGCTTTCGGATACACCATAAAGTCCAGAATTGTAATGTCTCCAGCTTTTTTTTTTTCCTTTTCAACATTATTTTGGCTATTTGGGGTCTTTTCTGGTTCCATACAAATTTTAGGATTGTTTGTTCTAGCTCTGTGAAGAATGCTGATGTTATTTTTATAGGAATTGCTTTGAATGTGTCGATTGCTTTGGGTAGTATTGACGTCTTAACAATATTTGTTCTTCTAATCCATGAGCATGGAATGTTTTTCCATTTCTTTTTGTCTTCTTGAATTTCTTTCATAGACTTTGTATTGTTCTTTTAATTTTTTAAAAGTTTAGTTTTGAGAGAGGGAGAGAGAGAGAGAGAGCATGAGCAGGGGAGGGGCAGAGAGAGAGAGGGAGAGGGAGACACAGACTCTGAAGCAGGCTCCAGGCTCCAAGCTGTCAGCACAGAGCCCATCGCAGAACTCGAACCCACAAATGCAGGATCATGACCTGAGCTGAAGTCGGCGCTTAACCGACTGAGCCACCCAGGCGCCCCTCTATTGTTTTAAGTGTACTGATCTTTTACCTCTTTGGTTGGGTTTATCCCTGGGTATTTTATGGTTTTCAGTGCAGTTGTAAATGAGATCAATTCCTTGATTTCTCTTTCTGATGATTCATTATTGGTGTATAGAAATGCAATCAACTTCTGTATATTGATTTTGTATCCTGAGACTTTCCTGAATTCCTATATCAGTCCTAGCAGCTTTTCAGTGGAGTCTTGGATTTTCTATGGAGAGTATCATGTATGCAAAGAGGAAAAGTTTGACTCCTCCTTGCCAATTTGGACACCTTGTATTTCTTTTTGTTCTCTGATTGCTGAGGCTAGGACTCCCAATGGTATGTTGAATAACAGTGCTGAGAGTGGACATCCCAGTTGTGTTCCTGACCTTAGGGGGAAAGCTCTCAGTTTTTCCCCATTAAAGATGATATTAGCTGTGGGACTTTCATATCTGGACATTCTGATGTTGAGGCATGATCCTTCTATCCCTCCTTTTATGAGTGTTTTTTTTTTTCATCAAGAAAGGATGCTGCATTTTGTCAAATGTTTTTTCTGTATCTATTGAGAGGATCATGTGGTTGTTATCCTTTCTTTTATCAATGTGATGTATCGCATCAGTTGATTTGCAGATATTGAATGAGTTGTGCACCCCAGGAATAAACCCCACTTCATTGTGGTGAATAATTCTTTTTATGTGTTGTTGGATCCGGTTTGCAAAATTTTGTTGAGAATTTTTGCATCCAGGTTCATCAGGGAAATTGGTCTGTAGTTTTCCTTTATAGTGAGGTCTTTGTCCAGTTTGGACTCAAGGCCATGCTGGCCTCATAGAATGAGTTTGGAAGTGTTCCTTCCATTTTTCTGGCCATGACCTTATCTTGTTGTTGTTGTTGTTGTTGTTGTTGTTGTTGTTGTTGTTTTTTCACTTGGGATGCATTCCTCTTGTCTTGGCATTTTGGCTGAGTATTTGCCTTCTCTGTGTTACAAAAGCTCATTATGTTACCTGCCCGTGAGATGAATGGCTTTATGAAGAGGAGGTCATCTAGTGTCCAGGGCCTGGCATATCAGGGAGTGTCTGCGGTGTGTGTTTCATGCACTGTTTTGTGTTCTGGCTGCACTATCCTTCAGGCCCGTTGTATGGGCAATGTATGGTCCTTGGCCAGAATGTGGTGAGTTTTATCTAGGTCTGATCCTATCTGCTTGTTAAACGAGATTTGAAATGACTGCCACTGGAAGTGAAGCCCTGCACAACTCTCTTCAAGAGAGGTGGTGTGTTCAGGGGTTTCTGCTGGTCTTCTAGGGAAGGGGCCAGCTCCATTGGGACTGAGGCAAGCTTGACAGGGAGGTGGGGCTTGGTCTAAGCGGGTTAGGCAGCCAGTGTGGGAATTGCCTTGTTTCCAGCAGGTGGCTCTGTGTTTATGCTGGTGGGGGGGGGGGGGGGGTAGAGCAGGGAAATGGCGTCACACAGCTCCTCTGTACCAGCTCCTTTGTCTCCTCATTGTGAACACTGACTCACAGGGATGCTCTCCAAGATGAGTGTATAATCTCCCCACTGTGTGCACCTGGTGTTGTACAGATCACTGTTTCCATGCCATCTGCCTGCAAGTAGTTTGCTCCCTTCTCTTCAGGAGTATGCCAGTTCCCTCAGGGCTGTGTCCCAGCCATGCCTGCTAACCTTTGAAACTCCACGTTCTCGGGTGCCAGCATGGCTTGGTGAAGTGTCTGACTCTTGATCCTGGCTCAGATCGTGACCTCGTGGTCGTGGGATTCTCTCTCTTCCCCTCTTCCTGCCCCTCCTTGCATGTGCTCTCTTTCTCTCTCTCTCAAAATAAATAAACTTAAAAAAATTAGTGGCATGGAATACCTTATTTAGGCAAGATTTCCTCCCTGAGGGGAATGGCAGGGGTCTATCAGTTACATTTCCAGTACTGACTAGGAAATTGTTTGTTGACTGGTTAAAGGTACATTCCTGCAGGAATGAAACTAGGTTTGGTGACATGGGGCCTTAACGTAAGTAACTCCATGATGGGCCTGTAATTTTTCTTAACATTCCAAACCCAAATTTCTACACATCCATTTTTTATTAGAAATATAGCCCTAAATAATATTTTAGCCATCTACTGCTGGCCCTTCTTTTCATATCCTGTGAAACTATGACCATCTCCTAATCATAGATGAAGATCAACTCTGTGGCTCTAAGATCTTTGTGGCTCTCAGTTACTTTGATCTATGTTACTAAGATCTTTGTGAGTCTAAGTTACTGATGGACTTTTGAAATCCTTGACCCAAGGGCCCCCAGCCAGGTTGCTGAGCCATCACTTAGGCACAGAAGCACTCTTTCCAAGTCACCTCTTCCTAAAGCGTTGTCTTTCCGTCTTGTACTTCTGGGTCTTACCCTTTGGCAGGTCACTTATCCTCGTGCAAACGTGTCAAAGTGGCCCAGAGAAAGATGCTTGCCTGTGACTGCCACTTCATGGTCACATCTTTTCCTTCTGAAACCCCTTGAACTCCCTATCATTCTTCCAGTCTTTGAATATCTCTCTGATTTGGAAATATTTGATTCTCTTGTATTCCTGATAAAAATATGCATGAAAAAAAAGCTTCTCTCTATTTAGGTGTGGGGTTTGTTCTTCCAGTCTTTGGATAGCTCTCTGGTTCATGGACTTGGATGTGGATGCTATGTAGTTGAACACATGGGACAGGGTGAGCTCAGGGTCCTCTTACTCTGCTATTATTAATTTTTTAAAATGTCTTATTATTTTGGAGTTTTGAGACATGGGCAGACAGACTCATATCACCCATGCACTTCAGGATTAGAAAGGAACTTTCCCACATTTTCTTCTAGTATTTTGTTTTGAAACTCTTTAATGAGGTATAATTTACATAAAACAAATAGCCTTAAGTTAAAGGGTATAATTTGATGAGACTTGAGGGTATAGGACCATGAGTACAACACCATGAAATCATATGGTTTCTCTCTAAACCTTAAATCATGATCCCTTTGTGTCTAACGCTAATGTTGCTTTTGAAGTAAGGACTACTTTTTTTTTTCACATTTTCAGATAATGCCCAGGTGTCTGAAAGCCTGCATTGTGGTACCTCCTTTTCCGATAGTCTATATTCACATAAGTATTGCAGTCAGTCTACCTTTGTACTTTTTCTTCTATTGTATCTCTCTGTTCACATATTTTTGTTGCAATACTTTAATGATGAGGCCTTCATCATCGCTTTAATTTTCACTAAATGGTATGAGCTGCAGTTCCACTTATGACAGAAAGCACAGGCTTCCTGTGTTAGGTATTCAAGAGCAAGGCAGATATCCTGAGCACTTGAGCTGAGAATGTCACTCTATCTTTTTGCCAGCCCTCTTCCCTTCCCTTGGAGACAAGAATCTCCTTTTGTTCACACAGAAATGTGGGTGAAGTCAGTAGAAAACATTCCCTTCTCTCCTCTTCCCTTTATCTCTCAAACTCCCTGTCGCTACCTTCTACCTTTCCCTTTCTCTGACTCAATCCCCCAGGCCCACTGCTCCTCCTCCAGCTGCTGGCCTCTGCCCTATCCATCCCTCAGTGAGAAATCTGGAGTAGGATTATGGAGTTCACAGGACTGATCAACAAATCTGTGATCCTCAGAGCCCTCCTGCACAAGGTTGCTGTCTGTGGAGACATGGCATCCTGGGTGAGGATCTGACTCCATGTGTGGCCTCCTCACTCATCTCCCACAGTCACTGCTGGTCCCTGATCCTTACCCACCATTAGAAATCAGCCATATGCTAGGATCAGGTACTTGTCTATCTGACCCCAAGCACCAGGAGTCAGTGAATATTCCTAAAATAAATGAGCACAAGCACCCCATGCATCTAGATATAGGAAGTTACCATCACCCCAGAAAACTCTCTCAGGTTCCTCTGCACAAAGGGTGATCTTGCTACTATCTTCCATCACCACAATTTCTGCTAGTTTGTTACCTGTGTGTATAGGAACTGCACTGTGTGCATTCGATGGGGAGCAAAAGTAGGTCCTCCTAGAAGCAGACACTGAAACAGAGACATAACAGTGAAAGTAGTATTAAGGGATACTAAGAAGGACAAAGTGGAGGGCGCAGGGTGGGCAGAGAAAGCATGCAGGCAGATCTGACACATTTTTAAGATATATAATCACCATATTCTGTCACCTCACACAGTCCTCCTCAAATTTCAAAATAGTTGTCATATAAGGCAGTGAGATTTACGAGATTTGGGGTTATTTCCCTATGGTCTTATGTTTTCCTACATGCATTCCCTCTTCGGTAGTTAATCTGTGGCCTCAGATGAACACTTTAGTGTGTGGATGCATCTGCAAGTCTATATGTAATAGAATATGATTGTCTTCAGATATCAGATTTAGAACTCTGATATACACATTCTCGTAATTATCTTTTTCTTTCTTTGTCTGGTAGGGCCTGAATTTTAATAGAAAAAGCATATCTTTGTCTTATTGTTTAAAATGGTGATTCCCAATCCCTGGGCTGAGGTGTTAACAGTCTTAGTTTAATGAACTTCCGTGACCATCTTTTTTTGATGATCATTTGTGTGGAGGTATCTTAATTGAAACTGTGAGAAGGGTGAATGGACATTTCCCAGACATTTTGCAGATGCATTCTGTATTCAATGTGTTCTTTTTGTTATGTCCTTAGAAACAAATATTACCCCTGTTTCACAGATAACACAGCTCAGGCTCTGTGTAGGTCCCACTGAGAATTGGTATTCTGGCTGAGACAGCAGGAACACAGGCAAAACCTCGGGATATTGTGAAAGAAGTTTAAGGAGATAGATGAAAATCTGCAGTCAGGGTGATGTCAGGGGTCCAGCAGGGGTGGCATCTGGCCAGCCATGAATTGTAGGTTGACCAAGGCTGAAGGCCAATGCAGGCACTCAGCTGATCTACATCCCATCTTCACTTTTAGTCTCACTGAGGGATATGAACTTAGGCAGACAAGCATTTCCTTAAGACCAAGTTAAATTTCCTATATATCCAGGGCATTTTTTCACCCATAAATATCCAGAACCTTCAGACAATGCAGGGAGACAACAAAATTTTTAGATGATCACCTAGGGGCACTTTGACAAATATGACATTTCAGAGAGGAACCCTGCATTGTGCACTGAGAGTGATCCCACATAGCAGCTCCATGTGGAACTCATGCTCCCTGCTCAGGCTGTGGTCAGGAATGACCTGCAACTGCATCTCACTGACCCCAGCACCTTCCCCTCTGCACCTCCTCAAACTCTGCTTACTTTCCTCAAATTCCCTTCTATTCCTGTGTGATTCAAGTTTCCCCCACACTTTCACTGGTGCTTCCATTATGGTGACCACAAGGTCTTTGTCATCTAATGCATGTGCCCCATTTCACACAGGACACCTGAGGTACCTACACTTAGGGGTGCATCTCATCCTTCACAGAACTCAAAATATTGTGTCTATAAAATATGCACCAGTACTCCTGATACATCTGCCTTTGTGTAAAAATTCTCTTTCTTTTTGACAACAGAAACCTACAGATGACCTCATTACAGGGGAATGACACAGTCCATTGTACATATGTCCTGAGAAACTTGAGATATGTTACAAAGTCCTCAGGCAGTTTTGCAGTTGAATTGCCAAGCCCTCACAACCATCTCTACATCATTCCCACCAAGCCTTTCACGAAGATGAATATGCTTTACAAGTCCCTCATCCAGTTCAGGTCATCTTACCAAATGGAGGAGGAGGTGGGGGGGGGGTGCGTCATAGCCCATGACTGGTGATGAAGGACAGTCCATGGGGTAGGACATGCAAGGTGGTCGTGGGTAAGGACCAGGCTTTCTTGTATACATAATGGCCCACAGAACATAAATTAAAGGTATAACGTTTCTGAGGCTGTGTCATCCCCCTCTTTCCAAATAGTAGGATTATGATTCTCATTTTTTTAGTAGAGCATTTAGGGGCTGAGCCTTAAGAGAGAAGTTTGGAATTCAGTTTTGAGAGTAGACAGCTAGTCCAAGAAAGCCTTGTAATTGGCTCTTAGTTTTAGATTGTGAGAGATTGTGGATGCCTTGAGTCTGCCTGGATCTAGATGTGGGCCTTGTTCTGAGAACAGGTGAGCTAAATACCTAACCTGAGTTTGAGCAAACTGCAGTTTTTCTTTGGAGACTTTATGGGCCTTTTAAAACCAAAAGTTTTCCCGGCGGGGGGGTGCTGTCTTCGTGTGAAGAGGCATGAGCAGGAGAGCACAGAAGAAAATCATCTACACATTGTAACAAAGTAGAGCAGAACACTTTCCATCATCCAAATCAGCCTTTAAGGTTTGTGGGAAACATGAAGCACTCTGTGAAACCCAGGGAGGTTGTTGTCCAGATGTATTGTCATTCCCTGCAAGTGAAGGCAAAAAGATACTGGCTATCCTTATCAACTGGAATGCTAAAAACTACACCACATAGGTCAAGTACAGTGAAAACTTTGCTTTCAGTGGGAGTGGATGTTGGTAGAGTGTGAGGTTTGGTAAGAAGGGGATATCGAGGGATTACAGTGCTATTTATTTCTCGGAGGTCCTGGACAAAGTAATATCCTCAGCAGTTGGGTTTTCTCACAGGTATAATAGAGGCGTTATATGGACTACTGCAGGGGATCATGAGACCATGAGCCTTGTAACATTCTATTATGGTGTTGATGCGTTGAAGGCCTTCTTAAATTATAGAATATTGATTAATTCTAGGGAGAAGGTTTGCAGGATCGATTTGAATCTTGATGGGAGGTACACTGTGGATTCTGCCAAGATCAGTTGAAGATTTTGCCCATAACGAGGATGGTAGCTGATCTAATAGGGATAAATGATCAGTACCTCCAGACTCAGCTATAGTACCAGCACAGACACGGCACAGAAAAGGTGCCAAAGGATCATTTGTTTCCCCTTTTTGCTATTTTGGTTACTGTTGTCAAATTCTAGAATTATTTTTCCCTTTTGGGCAAAAGCAATTCCAGCATGGTATTTTTCTAAGAAATCACAGTCCAGGTAATCAATAGGGGTTGAAGAGCTAAGGAGAATAGGTGTATATCTCTCAAAGGGCCTTGACCAAAGAGAATAGGTTCAGAGATAGGAACGTGTTGAGATCTAATAGATCCCCACTAATTGAGCTGTTTTTGTACTCCGAGGCTAGGGCTGCTTTATAGCACTGGGGTTAGTTCCAGCTTCAGTAAAGACAGAGATACATTCATTCCCAATCTGGAGAGTAGTTTCTCTGAACAGATTAAGAGGGAGGCTTGGGAAGGGCTCCGTGGTTCCTTGGAATCCCATCAGTGGGAATTGGGAGGACATTGAAAAGGCTGGAAATTTTTAGGAGTCTCTCATGTTTTGGCTCCCTCCCTCTCTAACCATTTTTTTCTTCCCCTCCCCAAGGTCTTCTGTTAAGTTTCTCAGGATCCACATAGGAGTGAAAACTGAGGGTTTATGGGGGGTGGGAGGAAGAGGTGGGTTGGTGATGGGTATTGAGGAGGGCACCTGTTGGGATGAGCACTGAGTGTTGTATGGAAACCAATTTGATAATAAATTTCATGATAGAAAAAAAAGAAAAGTTTGGAAAGAGGGATGCAGGGCCTTGAAGATCTTAAATTTATAACCATCTTTTTTCAATGTCCTAGTTCTTGCAGTCACACCAGGAACTAGTCTTCTAGTTTTGGGGGACCTTTATTTGTTGGAGTTGAGCATTGAAAATTTACCAGTCTTTCCACTAGATGACTCATCTAGGGTCTGAGCAAAGTGGTTTTCCACGTTAATTAAACCTGAAGTGGACATAGTTTCCCATTCCATTCTTGGTCCTTTTTTTTTTTTCAACGTTTATTTATTTTTGGGACAGAGAGAGGCAGAGCATGAATGGGCGAGGGGCAGAGAGAGAGGGAGACACAGAATCGGAAACAGGCTCCAGGCTCTGAGCCATCAGCCCAGAGCCCGACGCGGGGCTCGATCTCACGGACCGCGAGATCGTGACCTGGCTGAAGTCGGACGCTTAACTGACTGCGCCACCCAGGCGCCCCTGGTCCTTTTAACTAAAAGGGAAAGGTCCCAGACTAGCACATTAATACACATAGATCTAAAGGAGGAGCAGAGTTTTCATTAAAGACAATTTAGAGTCAAAGGTGACAATTGTGAACAGATTCATCAGCTTTTTTGGTATAAGACTGAACTTTGTTTCAACCTTCAGGCTTAGGAAAAGCCATTAAAATCACTCATGAAGGGGCATCTGGGTGGCAGTCAGTTAAGTTCTTTATCTTGTTAAGGTCCCAATAGTTCATATTTGCTTTTATTTCTCTTGCCTCTAGAGACATGTCAAGTTAGAAGTTGCTGTGCACAAGGTCAAAGAGGTTTTTGCCTGCTTTCTCCTCTAGATTTTTGATGGCTTCCCGCGTTATGTTTAGGTCTTTCATCCGTTCTGAGTTTGCTTTTGTGTATGGTGTAAGAAAGTGGTCATTTCATCTTTTGCATGTTGCTCTCCAGTTTTCCCAACACCATTTACTGGAGAGACTGTCTTTTTTCCATTGGATATTCTTTCCTGCTTTGTCAAAAATTAGTTGGCCATACGTTTGTGCCTCTGTTTCTGGGTTCTCTATTCTGTTCTGTTGATATATGTGTCTGCTTTTGTGCCAGTACCATACTGTCTTGATGATTACACCTTTGTGATACATCTTGAGGTCCGGATTTGTGGTACCTCTACTCTCTTTTCTTTGTCAGGATTGCTTTGGCTATTTGGGGTCTTTTCTGGTTCCATATAAATTTTAGCGTCTTTTTGTTGTAGCTCTGTGAAGAATGCTGGAGTTATTTTGAGGAGTTTTTGTTGTAGCTCTGTGAAGAATGCTGGAGTATTTGAGGAGTTATTTTGAATATGTAGATTTCTTTGAGTAGTATCAACACTTTAACAATATTTGTTCTTCCAATCCATGAGCATGGAATATTTTTACACTATTTAGTGTCTTCTCCAATTTCTTTCATAAGCTTTCTATAGTTTTCAGTGTATCAATTTTTCACCCCTGTGGTTAGGTTTATCCCTAGATATTTTATGTTTTTTGGTGCAATTGTAAACGGAATTGATTTCTTGATTTCCTTTCTGCTGCTTCATTATTGGTATATAGGAATCCAACCGATTTCTGTGCATTGATTTTATATCCTGGGACTTTGCTGAATTCATGGATCAGTTCTAGCCATTTTTTTGGTGGGGTCTTTTGGATTTTCCACATAGAATATCATATCGACTGTGAAGACTGAAATTTTGACTTCCTCCTTGCCGATTTGGCTGCCTTTTATTTCTTTGTGTTGTCTGATTGCTGAGGCTAGGATTTCCAACACTCTGCTGAATAACAGTGGTCAGCATGGACATCCTTATCACGTTCCTGACCTTAAGGGGAAAGGTGTCAGTTTTTCCCCATTGAGGATGATATTAGAAGTGGGTCTTTGGATCTAGCTTTTATGATCTTGAGGTATGATCCTTGTATTACTCCTTTCTTGAGGGTTTTTATCAAGAGAGGATGCTGTATTTTGTCAGATGCATTCTCTGCATCTATTGAGAGGATCATGTGGTTCTTATTCTTTCTTTTATTAATGTGATGTATCATATAGTTTGATTTGCAGATATTGAATCAGCCCTGCATCCCAGGTATAAACCCCACTTGGTCGTTGTGAATAATTCTTTTAACGTATTGTTGGATCTGCTTGGGTAGTATCTTGTTGAGATTTTTTGCATCCATGTTAATCAGGGATATTGGTCTGTAGTTCTCCTTTTAAGTGGGGTCTTTGTCTGGTTTTGGAATCAAGGTAATGCTGGCCCTGTAGAATGAGTTTGGTAGCTTGTCTTCTATTTCTATTTTTTTGGGAAAGCTTCAAAAGAATAGGTGTTAACTCTTCTTTAAATATTTGGTAGAGTTCCCCTGGAAAGCCATCCAGCCCTTCACTCTTGATTTTTGGGAGATTTTTGATTAATAATCTACTTTCTTTACTGGTGATGGGTCTGTTCAAATTTTCTATTTCTTCCTGTTTCACTTTTGGTAGCTTATATGTTTCTAGTAATTTCTCCATTTCTTCCAGATTTCTCAATTAAATGGCATATAATTACGCATCATGTTCTCTTAAGATTGTTTTTTACTTCTGCAGTGTTGGTTGTGATCTCTCCTCTTTCATTCTTTATTGTATTTTGGGGGGTCTTTTCCTTTTTTGTTGTGATCACTCTGGCTAGGGGTTTATCAATTTTATTACTTCTTTCAAGGAACCAGCTCCTGGCTTTACTGGCCGGTTCTACTGTTTTCTTGACTTTGGTATCATTGGTTTCTGCTCAGATCTTTATTTTTTCCCTTCTTCTACCTGTTTTGAGCTTTATTTTCTGTTCTTTCTCCAGCTCTTTAAGGTGTAAGGTTAGATTGTGTATTTGAGACCTTCCTTCTTTAGGAAGGCCTGGATTGCTATATACTTCCCTCTTATGACGGTCTTTGCTGCATCCCAGAGGTTTGGGGCTGTTGTGTTATCATTTTCATTGGCTTCCGTGTATGTTTTAATTTCCTCCTTAATTTCTTGGTTAGCCCATTCATTCTTTAGTAGGATGTTCTTTAATCTCAAAGTTTTTGTGGAGTTTCCAAATTTTATCTGATGGTTGATTTTGAGATTCATAGCATTGTGATCTGAAATTATGCACGGTATGATCTTGATCCTTTTATACTTGTTGAGGGCTGATTTGTGACCCAGTAAAGTAATACATTATGGAGAATGTTCCATGTACACTCAAGAAGAATGTGTATTCTTCTGCTTTAGGAATAAATGTTCTGAATATGTCTAAGTCCATCTGGTCCAGTGTGTCATTCAAAGCCATTGTTTCGTTGTTGATTTTCTACTTAGATGATGTGTCCATTGCTGTAAGTGGGGAGTTGAAGTCCCCACTATTATGGTATTATTATCAAAAAGTGTCTTTGTGATTAATTGATTTTATATATTTCGGTGTTCTCACGTTGGGGGCATAAATGTTTACATTTGTTAGCTCTTCTTGGTGGGTAGACCTCTTAATTATGATATAATGTCCTTCTTCATCTCTTTGTACAGTCTTTATTTTAAAATCTAGTTTGTCTGATATCAGTATGGCTACTCTGTCTTTCTCTTGGCGACCATCAGCATGATAGATCCCCTTACTTTTAATCTGAAGGTGTTCTCCATCCCCTTACTTTCAATCTGAAGGTGTCTTTAGGTCTAAAATGAGTCTCTTGTAAACAGCATATAGATGGATCTTGTTTTCATATCTGTTCTGATACCCTGCGTCTTTCGATTGGAACATTTAGTCCATTGACATGTAGAGCGAGTGCTGAAAGATATAAATTTATTGCCATTGTGTGGCCTGTAGAGTTGGAGGTTCTGGTGGTGGTCTCTGGTCCTTTCTAGTCTTTGTTGCTTTTGGTCTTTTTTTATTCTGTTTCATCGTTTCTCCCCTCAGAGTGTCCCCCTTAACATTTCTTGCAAGGCTGGTTTAGTGGTCACAAACTCCTTTAGTTTTTGTTTGTCTGGAAAACCCTTTATTTCTCCTTTGTCTTGAATGACAGCCTTGCTGGAGAAAGAATTCTTGGCTGCATATTTTTCTGATTCAGCACAGTGAATATATTCTGCCACTCTTTTCTGGCCTATCAAGTTTCTGTTTACAGGTCTGCTGCCAACCTGACCTGTCTTCCCTTGTAGGTTAAGGACTTTTTTTCCCTTGCTGCTTTCATATTTCTTTCCTTTCCTGAATTTGACTATGATATCCCTTTTTGATGGTCGGGTTTTTTTTTTTTTAACTCTAATGGGAGTTCTCTGTGCTCCTTGGATGGTGATATCTGTGTCCATCCCAGATTAGAAAAGTTTTCCCCTACAATTTGCTCACATAAACCTTCTGTCCCTTTTCCTCTCTTTTCATCTTCTGGGATTCCTATGATTCAGTTGTTATCCCCCCCTTTTTTTTAAAGACTGAGTTCTCTACTTCTTGTATTATGCTCTTTTGCCTTTGTTTCCCTATTTTTTTCCTGCTTAGTTATTCTCCATAATTTTGTCTTCTATATTGCTGATTCACTACTCTGCTTTGTCCACTTTTTCCACCATGGCATCCATTCAAGATTGCATCTTGCTTATAGTAGTTTTAATTTCATCCTGACTAGATTTTACTTCCTTTATCTCCACAGGAAGGGAAATGGATTCTATGCTTTTCTCAACCTGTGCTAGTATTCTTATTATTGTAGTTCTAAATTCTAGTTCAGACATCTTGCCATTATCTGTGTTGAATAAGCGCCTGGCTGCCATTTCTTCCCGTTATTTCTTTTAGTTTGAATTCCTTCACTTTGTCATTTTGGAGGAAGAAAAAACATTAATAAAATAAAAATTAAAAACAAAAAAAATCAAGTAAAGATAGCTAGATCCTAGGTGTGTTTCAGTCTGGTGGTTGAAAGAAGCTTGATAGAATAGAGGAATAGAGGAAGTAAGTGAAAAAAAGAAAAAAAAATTAAAAAGTAAGAAAAAGTTTAAAAATTAAAAACAAATATATACAACAAAATAGAATGAAATGAAGAAATTAAATAGAATAAAAATATTTACAAAAAATTTAAAAACATAAAAATATTTTTTTAAAGGAAAATAATTTTTTCCCTTTCTGTATGCAAGAAAAAGAAAAGAAAGGTGGAAAAGGAAAAAAATCTAACACATGAACCAGCTGACAGAATGAAATCTGAATTAAGTTACATCCAGTTTCCCCTAGAACTCAAACTATGAAGCACTCTATAGTCCATACTCTAAGCAGGCAGAGAGCTTTGTGGTCATCCTCTACGGCATGTGCCTAGAGGGCACAGTTGGGCAGGGCTTGATATAATGGCTCCATTATCCACTAGGTGGTGCTGCTTAGCTTACGGGGCTGGATTGTTGTGGCATGTGAGCACGTATATGCACATGCATGGGAGAAAACACAGCTTCCTAGTGTCTGTCACAGGAACCCTGTGTTCTCACCCACCCACAGTCAAGTACTCCTCCTTTGTCTCTGGCTTCCATCCACTCCCTGCTTCTGCACTGTCCGTGTCCCAGCTGTCAGCCTGCCAGGTGGCACCTCTCTCTCGAATTTTATGTCAGATGGGGCTGTGTTTCCAAACCCCTCACTTCTGAGAACTCTGCTGCTTGGACCCACTCTGACCATCTGGGAAGGGTCTCACTGAGCCATGGCTGGATGCTAGCTTGCTCCAGAAAATGTTCATGCGATCCTTGCAGTGGCAAAGGTTCAGAGATTATGGCAAATTACAAAACATAGCCGGCATCAGGTTTCACTCCACTCTGGCATCTTTGTTCTAATACCAGCAAACATGGCTGCCCTCCAGGGTCCGCTGGGACCTTTGCCTGGGGAGAGGCTGTATGGCCTCTACCAAATGCCCTCCAAGCAGGGGAACCATTTTTCCACATGTGGCCCACAGACCCCTCAGGCCTCACTGTCTGCTATTGGGGATTCACCTGTCCCACCAGAGCACCACCAGGTATTGAGCTCTGGAATTTCCAACTCTGTGCTCCCCTGTTTATAGGTTCCTAATGGTATTGAAACCCTCTCCTTTCTCCCCATCAGCGGTTTTGGGGAACGGATTTCTTGTTCAGTCCCTTATAGGTGTTTCCACTCTTTCTCTTTCTCTCCAGCAGGGGAGTGTTTTTCCTGTTCTCTCCTTGTGCACCACACTCTCTCCCAGTTTCTCTGTCCTCTCTCCCCCAAAACAGCTCCTTACCACCCACGGCTTCTCTCTCCCCCACTTCACCTCTCTGCATCACATACCTGCCAAGTCCTGTGGCTCAAATTATGCACATTGTTGTGTTAATCCTCATGTCAGTTTCCTAAGTGTGCAAAATGGTTTGGTGCTGATCTAGCTGCATTTCAAGGATGAGAGAAGCTGAGAACTTCCATGCTGCTCTGCCATCTTGGCCCCACCCCAAGAAGTTTCTCTGTTTCTCTATATCTAGTTCAGGATGTTCCCAGTGGGTGAGTTTTATGCAATATTTGGCCCAGCCCTCAGCAACAAGCATGTGAGACAACTGATAAAAATCTGAGAAACCAGGTTGGTGAGTTGGAATAAATATGTTAAATTCTTCAGTAAACATATCGCGGTCTTCAGTCACTTTAGGAAATGCTTTAACTCTGGCTTGAAATTCAGCTTTAGTCTTACGTACATAAAATACTAGGGGTCTGTTTATTTTGATGAATTTCCAATAGTTTATTTTTGCTTTTGATTCCTTTGCCTTAGGAGATGTATCTAGAAAAGTGTTGCTGTAACTGATGTCAGAGAAATGACTGCCTGTGTTTTCTTCTAGGATTTGTATGGATTTAGGTCTTTAATCAATGTTGAGTTTATTTTTGTATATGGTGTCAGAAAGTAGTCCAGTTTAATTACTAAATATGTAGCTGTCTAGTTTCCCCAGCAGAAGTTATTGAAAAGACTGTCTTTTCCCTATTGTATATCCTTGTCTCCTTAGTCATAGATTGGCCATCTACCTGTGGGTTTATTTCTGGGTTCTCTATTCTGTTCCATTGATCTATGTGTCTGTTTTTGATCTAGTACCATTCTGCTTTGACTACTACAGCTTTATAGTATATCTTCAAATCTGGATTGTGCTATCTCCAGCTTTGTTCTTCTTTCTCATTACTGCTTTGGCTAGTTGGGGTTTTCTGTGGTTCCATACGTATTTTAGGATTATTCTAGTTTTGCACAAAAATTCTTTTGTTATTTTGATAGGGGTTACATTGAATCTGTAGATTGCTTTGGGTAATATGGACTTCCCAACAATGCTCATTATTCCAACCCATGAGCATGGAATATCATTCCATTTGTGTTATCTTCGATTTCATCAGTGTTTTATAGTTTTCAGAAAGCATGTCTTTCACCTCTCATAAAGAACTTTTGCACTGCAAAGGATACCATCATCAAAACAAACACAACCTACTGAATGGGAGAAGGTATTTGCAAATGATATATGTGACAGGAGTTAATATCTAAAATATAAAAAGAACTCATACAATTCAACACCAAAAAACAATCCAATAAAGAAATGGACAGGGGGGGCGCCTGGGTGGCACAGTCGGTTAAGCGTCCGACTTCAGCCAGGTCACGATCTCGCGCTCCGTGAGTTTGAGCCCCGCGTCGGGCTCTGGGCTGATGGCTCGGAGCCTGGATCCTGTTTCCGATTCTGTTTCTCCCTCTCTCTCTGCCCCTCCCCCGTTCATGCTCTGTCTCTCTCTGTCCCAAAATAAATAAAAAACGTTGAAAAAAAATTAAAAAAAAAAAAAAAAGAAATGGACAGGGGACCTGAAAAGACATTTTTCCAAAGAAGTCATACTGATGGTCAACAGACACATGAAAAGATCAGATGCTCAACATAATTCATCAACAGGGAAATGCAAATCAAAACTGCAATGTGATACCACCTCATGCCTGTTAGAATGGCTAAAATCAAGAACACAAAAAACAAGCGTTGGTAAGGATGTGGAGAAAGAAGAACCTTGTGCACTGTTGTTGGGAATGTAAATTGGTACAGCCACTGGGGAAAACAGTATGGTATTTACACGCAAAATTAATAACAGAAATACCACATGACCCAATAGTACCCCTATTGATCTTTACTCAGGGAAAAGGAAAACACTAACTAGAAAAGATACACACACCGTTATGTTTATTGCAGCACTATTTACAATAGCCAAAATATGGAAGCAACCTTAGTGCCCATTAGTAGACAAAAGGATAAGGGAAAATGTCATACGTACTTGATGGACTAATATACAGCTTTAAAAAGCGTGAGATCATGCCATCTGAGACAACATAGAAGGACCCACAGGGCATTATAATGAGTGAAATAAGTCATGCTGAGAAGTACAAATACCATATGATTCCACTCATACATGGAATCTAAAATAATGAATAAGAAAACAAGCAGAATCAGAACTATAAATACAAAGAATAAAATGATGGTTGCCAGACAGCTGGGGGGGTACAAAATGGAAGAAGGGGAGAGGGAGATACAGGCCTCCAGTTGTGAATGGAGTAAGTCATAGGAATAAAAAGAGCATAAGGAATACTTATTATGATATTAACATAATATGTAATAAAATATATAATAATATGATACTGTAATCGTGATGTAATGGGATAGGTGGTAGCTATGTGGTAGAGTCCCTCCCTAAGGAATGTGGTAGAGGCGCCTTTTCAGAACAAAGGAAGGCAATATGGCCCCATGAACCCCCACAAACATATGCATAGCTCTGACATGACTCTGTAACTTGGACTGGGTCCAATCAGACTATATGAGTCAGCACATATGGGAGACAAAGAAGTAGAAATTGCATAAAAGGCTACACCCCGCTGCACTCAGTTCAGTTTTTTGAGTATGAACTCACTCAGCCTGGAAAAGCACGATGGGAAAATTTGCTTCCAGGACAAAGAAAACCTCGGTATCCTGTCTCTCTGTGCGAGAATCCTGCTATATTTCTTGGGGGCTTGCTTGCTGGACTCGGGGATGGTGCGTTTCCACCTCCTTTATCACTGGGGTATGGACCTTGGAGCACCAGGAGAAGTGACCTCGCCTGGTGCTAGCAGACCACTTGATTCTTAGGAGACTAGCCCCTCCCGACGCATTGGGGCAAGGGCCCCAGATGCACAACAGAACCTGGTGAGGCCCAGGAACCAGCTTAGAGAGCACCGTGGTCAGACTGGTAAAAACCCAGGTTTGTTTTGGTAGACCTGCCCCGAAGAGGAAGAAGGGGAGCCTGATTACCTCCCAGAGATGCCTGAGTAGTTCCATAAGGAATAAGGAGTGAAGCTGCAACTCTAAAGTGCTGGGTGGGCACTGGGCAACAGGTTGGAGTCACTCTATGACTGTGTGTGAATGAGATGAAGAGTGGAAAGGTTCTGACCTGAAAAGGCAGCTAAAGCAAGTGCTAATACCCATTCCGTGGTTCTTTGGTGACCAATATGGCTTAAGACGGTGTGAGAATTCCTCAGGAGTCTTATCTGGGTCAGGACTTGATACTGGACCTGCCAATGCTAAGAGGTGCCTGAAATACCTCCTGGAGAATGGAGATTCCTGGTCTGAGGGAAGCATTCAGTCAGTACTATCTTAAAGTTAGATCTATATTGTAAAAGAGAGGGTAAGCGGTCAAAATTTCCTTATGTAAGAGTTGTAAGTTAGATGCCAACCTTCTGGACCTTAAAGGGGCTGAGAAAAGCAAGTTCTTGCAGACTTGCCCTCTGAGGGCTCTTCTCAGGAAAAGCCACCTGTTAGACCCTCATGCCCTCCTTATCCAGGATTGTCAGAGATAAAAAATGTTTCCTTTGAAAGGAAGGTACATTCAATGTATCTGTTGACTAAAATGCTTTGTGGTGAATTTGGTGCCATGAAGGTTCCATTTTCGTTGCAAGATTCTAAGCAAATAAAAAGGCAAAACCTGAGCAATTTGAAGACAACCCTGAACAATATATAGAAGTGGTCCAAAACCTAACCCAAGGTGCTGGGGAAAGAAAAAGACACAGGCCATCCCTAGCAAAGAGGACTCTAACACTCCGTCACTGTTTTTCCTAATACATTCCGGTTACTGTAACTGTATGTGGGAGCTTCTCCCACATTCATTTCCTGGGTCAATGACTATGGTGATTAGAGCCAACTGTCTTTAGTTAGTCTACCTCGGAATGGAGGCTTTCAGGAATATCCCCAAGCCACTGCCAAAACTCTTTTTAATCAGTGGAAGTTCTCTGTCTTCTCTAGCCCGACATGGACTGCCTAATTCCACTTGTTGGTGGGAAAAAACCTGGTGTCTGCTCATCTGTTCAAGTTGACAGACTTTAGGACCAGGAGACCTCTCTCTCTCTCTCTGCCCTCTAGGCTTTTATCTGCCTCATGCTTTTAGGCAGAATCTTGCCTCTTCTACCTTCCCCCCTCCTCCTGTTTCTGCACCACCTTGTGTGAGGCCTGCATAACTGGCTCCTATACCATCCTCAGTGCCTCAGGCACCATTGGTTTCCCCTCCCACCCTCTAATGTCAGGGAGTGAAGAGCATTCCCTTGGGCCACCCACTTCGGATCTCCCCACTAGTGTCCCAGGTAAAAACTGACAATAGGGAACAAATTGAGTGTCTTTTAAGTGGATGCAAGAGAAACTTAACTAGGTGTGTAAGTGAATTTAAGTTTGTTGGTTTAATTAAAAGTAGAGTTATCAACATTAAATAGAAAATTTTATTCTATCTAGGTTTACTAAAGGTCAAATAAGCTCATGTTATCTGTGTTGCAATTTGTTAGCAAAAAGGTAACTTAAAATGATGGTTAATTCTTTCTCAAAGTTTTCATGGGTAATTGTGAAGATAGCTTTCAAAGTCTTTGGTAACCTGAAACGTATAAGTTTTGTTAGGATGAATAATTGGAATTGAATTCATTGGACATCTAGGTCTTTTCCAAATGAGATAAAATGCTAAAGCATTGATTGCTAAACATAGATTTGTGCTTTTGACTTCTTATTGCACAGAAACAAAGGATATTTGGGTCTTTTGGAAAACATGCTTTTGCTTAATTGATAAATTAGCCATCTGCAGAATTCTGCTATAACAGTTTACAATTGGTTACTACTTAGTTTTCAATGGAGACTAAGGTTTCTAAGAGTTAAAATTCTGCTTAATGTAATTAAGACGGATAAAAATAAGAAAGTTATTATGTAGAAAAGTAGGAGATATGTAAGAAAGATATAAGGAATGGGAATACGTTTTTGTTGAAGGTAAAAGAAAGTAATTTTGTCCCAAATGAGACTGGTTGTTTGGAGAAAAAGGGGCTTGGGTCACAATCTGAAAGCAAAAGAAAGTTGTAGAAGGTTTGCGAAGGGAAATCTTTGGAAATAAATTTTATATGTGCTCAGGATGGACTAAGGTCCAAGTAAATGGATTTTAAAAGTACAGTGGTATAAGATTAAAATTCTACTTTAGTCTCTGTTAAAAAAGCAAAGGTTTTTTGGATTGTCGGTATGATTTTGATAAAAAGAAAAAGAAAAAAGGTAAACAAAGTCCCCCCCCACTTTTGTCTGCCCAAAAATATGGGGGAAAATGTGATTTTAACCAAAAGGGCGGGACAGCATGCCCTTTTGATTTGTTTTATTCAAGCCTTGGTTGAAATTTCCCCTCCTTTGATCCAAAGGCTGGGGAGGTGGTGACAGTGTCCTCGCTGCCAGACTCCAAATGCTCCACATTTGGGTTCTTTCTGTTTAGAATAGGAATGGATGCCTGTGCCATTTAAGGGATAGATCACTATAATATATAAAGGGCTTGTACTAGAATACACAGGAGCCATTTTGCTATACTTAGCCCAGTGTCTGCCAATTTGTAACAACCTAGATACTCTAAATGGCTGGAACATATTTCTGTGGGCATTGCTGAAAAGGCAAGGAAATAGACTTCTACTTTGTCCCTCTTAGCCCTCTTGGCAGCCAATTTTATCCTTACAAAAAATAGTTTTCGCAAGCCTTTTAAAATATATTTGTAAGGACAATTACTGTTGGGCCAAAATAAAATTAGTGCATCCTTCTACAACCAGGGAAGTCTTGCTTGGTCATAGTCGATACCCCCAAAGTCCTGCAGGGGGAAAACGGAGGGATAAGAGAAATCAGGGAAGAGAAGGTCAATTCTCGGAGGTAGGGTCAAGCCTGGATAAGAGTGACTGCTCCCAGCATCTCATGAGACTGACAAAGCTTTTGGCTGCCAGTCGAATAGCCAGACAAAATGCAGGGCCAGGAGATGAGGCTTCTTCTCCTGTCCAACTATCAGGGTCAGGACATGAGGCTTCTCCTGGCCAGCTATGGAAAATTAAGATAAGGGATGCCTCTTCTTCCTTTTCCTGTAGATGGGTAATTCCCCAACCAAGGCCAATACTCCTGTGGGATGCATTCTGAAAAGATGGGATGATTTTGATCCATAAATTCTGAAAGAAAAAGATAAAGACAATTCATTAATTATCATGGGGTTGGAGGCCCTATAGGGAACTTCCAATTTCCTACTGGGGCTCAGGTAATTACATCCCAAGATCCTAATTGGGACTATGACCCTCCCATTAAGAAATGGTATTGCCACCACTTCCAAGCTTGTGCTTTAGAGACGTTAAGGAGGTCTAAGGTTAAGCCCTTAAATTGTTAAATTAGCCACTATTTTACAAACACAAAATGGGAGCCCGATGGCCTTCCTAGAGAGGTTGAGGGAGGCTCTCGTTAAATATATGGCTATCTCCCCTGACACCCCTGAGGCTGAGATGATTTTAAATGACAAATTTGTGTCTCAATTGCCCCCAGATATTCAGAGGAAGCTGCAAAAATTGGCTATTGGCCTGGAAAGGATGCTGGAGGAGGTCTTATGAGCTGCCAATTGGGAACATTACAACCGAGATAAAAACAAATAAAAAAAACAACAACAGGAAAGGAGCCTTAAGACAAACCTGAGGCCTTAGTAATGGCCTTACACACTATGTCAGACAGAAGAAGATGGGCACCAGGGGCAGGGCCTGAGCTGTGGCCTCAGCACAAGGTGGTTGCCTCCTGTCTGTAGACAGAGAAGGTGGAGGAAGGGAAGAAGAGGACTCAGAAGCCCCATTTTGTCTTTTTAATCTATGCTTGCATCATTTATTTTGTAAGTTGTATTTGGAGAGATGTAATTTTTGATTCTTGATAGCATTTGGAAGCTTCAAAATACCTATTGAAATAGGCATCTCATTCAGTTTTGTCAATTTTAGAACCATAGTTGTTCAATTTAGCTTTGAGAAAATTAAGTTTGAGATGACCGAAAGTTCCCCATAATGGCCATTGAAGTTCTAAATTATTTCTGGTTGAGTCAGTCTTTTCATTTATAAATGTGCATACAGAGAGGGACCATCGTTTTTAAACATAAAACCATCCAGAGTCCCAGTAGGCAGGATGCCTTCAGAGCATTTTGATGTCTGGGATCCCATTCCTTAGACAATTTTCAGGGACAAGCTGTTTCCAAAAGGAATCAGGCCCAAGGCCAGCACAGTTCCAGAGAGAACAGTCGAGCCCCAAGCAGATCATAGACTGAAAGCTAACACAGTTCCAACCGGCAGAGTTCCAATGGGAACAGTCCTGTTGCAAAGGGAAATAGGAACAAAGGCCTTCACAATTCTGACTGGCACAGTTCCAACTGGAAAGGTCTGATTGTGAAAAGGACTCATACTGAGGGCTAGCCCAGTTCCATTAGGAGCAGTCTCATTCAAAACAGGAATTAGACCAAAAGCTAGCACAGTGCATTTAGACTGAAGGCCAAATGAGTACCCTTCGAGACGATTAAAAAAAAAATCGTAAATAGATCCCAAATAAATCCTGAAGAACTGAGACATGAGGTGTGGAGCTTGAAATCCAGGATAAAACTTGTCCTTAAAACTCCAGGGTAGGCATGAAAGCAGCTCAAAAAGTCCATGGGTACTGTACCTGTTTGCTAGCCAGCTCTGGAGCAGTTGTGGTCTTCTCTGGATCCCACTTCTGATCACCAAGAATTGTCAACCTTAAAAATAGAAAACACCAGTTATTTTACCAGAAGAAGATGGTTTTATTGAGGAATGAAAGAGAATTGTAATCTGGGACATATAAGCTGGGCAAAACTGTAAGCAAGTACAGGAAACAAAGGAGGGGAATGCTTTTTTAAGGAGAAAAGGGGTAAGTAGGGAAGGCTGATTAAAAGTCCATTGGAGTAAAATGGGGGTTTGAAATGTGGTGGCTTCTCATTGAGCTGTTGCAGAGATGGTGGTAGTGAGGAAAGAGTTTCTTCCCTCTGGCTGGAGTAGTGGATTAGTATCCACAAGCAAGGTCAAGTCTTTCTAAGGTCAAGTCCTTCTCTTCCTGTTGTGTCTACAATTAATTTGCCATGGTAGAGTGGGAGAGCTGCCCCTAACAAAACATCCTGTGTCCATTTTGTCAGGTTTCCCATTACTAATTTTCATAAGTTCATACATGTTTTTGATGAAACATGAAAAAAATTTTTAAGGTTTGGGTTTGAGAGAGCGAACGGCTAAGAAAGAATTCTTGAGATGTCTTTGGTGCAAAAATGTGATTTTATTATAGCACAGGGACAGGACCCATGGGCAGAAAGAGCTGCACTGGGATTTTTAAATTTTATTTTAAAGAGAGTGATCACAAGTTGTGGAAAGGGGGCAGAGGCAGAGGGAGAGGGGAGAGAGGGGGACAGAGAGAACCCCAAGGAGACTCCATGCTCAGCCTGGAGCCTGACTGAGCTCTTCCTAATCTGGAAGAGCAAACATTAGAGAACAAATAATGTTTCAAACACAAGTCATAAAAATCATAATTTTTCAGTTCATTTAGTGTCATGTTGCTAATCTTTTGTTCAGTTTGAATGTAGCTTTTAGTTCTAGAAGTTCTTGCTCATTTCACTTTTATGATTTTGAAGATATCAAAAAGCTGTATTTGCTTTTTTTTAAAGTTCTTTTAATGAATCTCCTTGAAGATGAAACTCATTTTGCAAATTAAAAATGACTCTATTGCACTTGACAAGAAAATTCAGTTACTTCTGTGACACAGAACACTTCAATAATCAGAATATCAAGTGATGACCTTATTATCAAATCATATTAAAACTTCCGGAATTTCATATATATATATATGAAATATATATATATATATATATATATATATATATATATATTTGAACACTTACAGCATTTGCCCAAGCAATACAACCTAAGGTTTATCATTATTTGTTTGAGAGTTCTTTCCAAGTAATTTAACATACCAAATAAAAAAGCCTAATTAGTCAAAAAGACTTTATTTACAATTCACATCTTGAGGAAGTTTGTTAAAACCCTCAGAGAGTTTTACGTTTATTTATTTTTGAGAGAGAGAGACAGAGCACAAGTGGGGAAGGGGAAGGAAGAGAAGGAGACAGAGAATCCAAAGCAGGCTCCAGGCTCTGAGCTGTCAGCACAGAGCCTGACGCAGAGCTCAAACTCACAAACCATGAGATCATGAACTAAGGTGAAGGTGGATGCTTAACCGACTGAGTCACCCAGGCACCCCAACCCTCAGAAAGTTTTAAAGTACATGTCTAAATAGGATTATGGATCATTATAAAACTTAAAACTTAATTATTTATTTAACCAAGGTGACAATAAGATTTTAAAGGCAAATATGTAGGGTTATATAGCTGTCAGTAAAACTTAGCTCCTTAAATATTGAGAAGTTTTAACTTTTTTGAAGTAACCAAAGACCTAATAAAGACAAAACATATTGTCTGGTTATCTGGGGAGACAAAAGAGAAGAAAAAAAACAACTTTGCATTTTTTTCCATCAAGAGCCGACCAATAATCCAAGAAACCTTTGTCTTTTTTAACAGAGAGAAAAGCAGAATTTCAATCTTATACCAGTGTACTTGTTAAAATCCATTTATTTCGACCTTGTCCCAACAGCACATAAAATTCCTTTCCAAAGATTTCCCTTCATAAAACTTTTACAAACATTTTTTTAATTTTTTTATTTTATTTTTTATTTTTTTTAACGTTTTATTTATTTTTGAGACAGGGAGAGACAGACCATGAACGGGGGAGGGTCAGAGAGAGAGGGAGACACAGAATCAGAAGCAGGCTCCGGGCTCTGAGCTGTCAGCACAGAGCCCGACGCGGGGCTCGAACTCACGGACAGTGAGATCGTGACCTGAGCCGAAGTCAGACGCTCAACCAACTGAGCCACCCAGGCGCCCCAATACAAACATTTTTTTAAATTCAGATTTGCTTTCCTTATTTCCATCAAACTTAATTACATTTAGCAGAAGAATTTTAACTCTTAGAAACCTTAGTCTCCAGTGAAAATTAAGTAGTGACCAATTGTGAACTGTTACATCAGAATTTTTCTAGATCTGAATTTTAAAACAGAGTTTTTCCCTAGTACAATCTTTCAATAAAGCACACAGCATATTTACCAACAAACCCAAGTATCCTCAGGTTCTGTGCAATAAGAAGCTGAAAGCACAAAACTACGTTCAGTAAACACTGCTTTAGTATTTTATCTCATTTGGAAAATACTTAGATACCAATGAATTCAACCCAATTTATCATTTAACTTAGCAAAACTTCAAAGTTTCAGGTTACCAAAGCTCTTGATAGCTATCTTAATAATTACTCATGAAAACTTTGAGACAGGCGAAATTAACCATCATTTCAAGTCATCCCTTTGCTAACAAATGGCCACAGAGATAACAGGAGCTTATTTGACCTTTAGTAAATGTTGGTAAAGTTTCACATTTCATGCTGACAACTCCAAAGATATGTCTATCTTAATTAAACCAAGAAACAAATTAGTTTATTCAGTATGTTCCACCTGTGTCCACTTAAAAGTCAACCAATTTGTTCCGCATTGTCAATTTGTACCTGGGACACTGGTGAGGAATCTGAAGTGAACATTTAAAGTCCAAGGGGGTGCTCTTTGCTCTTTGACAGTGAAGGGATCGGGAGGAGCCAATGGTACCAGAGTCACCCAGGATGGTATAGGAACCAGTTATGCAGGCAGTACCCAAGGTGGTGCAGAAACAGGAGGAGGGGGAGGGGAAGGCAGGGATGGGAGACCATCTTCCTGCTTCCAGGAAGGCTGGAGGCAAGTCAAAGCCCAGAAGGCAGAGAAAGAGCTTTTCTGGTCCTAAAGCCTGTCATCTCAGCCAGATGACCAGATGCAGATGTTTTCCCCCACCAACAAGGGGAAACAGGCAGTCCATATCTGGCCAGACAGGGAACTTTCCTGAAACAGAAGAGTTTTGGAAGCTGCTTGAGAATATTCCTTAAACTCCCTGTCCCAAGGTAGACTCGCCAGAGACAATTGGGTCCAATTATCATAGCCATTAACCTGGGAAATGAATGAAGGAGATGCTCCCACTTACAGCTAGAGGTACCTAAGACTGTAAGGAGGAACAAAGAATGTCAGCATCCTCTTTGTTAGGGATGGCCTGTGTTTCCTCCAGCAAGCTGGGTTTATTCAGAGGAGGCCTGTTTAGACAATCATCAGCCTGCTTACTGTCCAAACACATTCTGCAAGAGGTACTTAGATCGGGGTCCTGATTTATGGCCATTCAGGCCTGGACATATGGTACCTCAGTCCATGCGCCCTGTTTCCTGCAGAAGAGATCTAAGGGAAAGATTATGCTGAAGCTTAATGTCCCATTAATGGGCCATTTTTGCTCACATTCTAAGGAATAATGAGGCCTTGCAGTGTTACAGAAGACCAGTCCTTTTTTAAACCTTGCAATCCTAACTGCTTCCAGTGGGCTGAAAGGCCAAAGGAGAGTCCTTGGGAACCAACAAAGCAGCCTAGAGAAGGTCCATTACCAAAAATCCACACCATCCGTGCCCCTGCTCCTGCCACCCCCCTCCCCCCACAACTCCTGGGTGGAATCCCACAGAGGGTATGTCTTTGACACTAGGAACCTATGTATGACATACCATAGTTTTCATTTGGGTTCATTCTTGGATTGTGCATTCTGTTGGATTGGACAATTTTTGATGACATGTATCCACCACTATAGTCTCATACCCACTAGTTTCACTTCCCTAAACATTCTCTGTGCTGCACCTATTCATCCCTCCCCCTCCCTCTGCACTAAGCCCTGACAGTCACTGAACTTTTTACTATCTCCATCATCATTCCTTTTCTAGAATGTCATATAGTTGGACTCATAGTGTATGTAGCCTTTTCAGATTGGCTTCTTCCGCCTAATAACATATGTTTAGGTTTTCCTCCATGCCTTTTCATAACTTGATACCTATTTCTTTATAGCCCTAAATAATATTCCATTGTCTGGATGTACCACGGTTTTCTTTCTTTCTTTTTTTTTTAATTTTTTATGTTTATTTATTTTTGAGAGAGAGAGAGCATGAGAGAGGAAGACACAGAATCCAAAGCAGGCCTCAGGCTCTGAGCTGTCAGCACAGAGTCCGACACAGGGCTCAAACTCACAAACCAGGAGATGATGACCTGAGCTGAAGTCGGATGCTTTAATTGACTGAGCCACCAGGCACCCACTTTAATGAAGTTTTAAATGACACCCTTAAAAGTGCACTTGCTACCTTGCAAACTCAGAGAGAGAAAGGAATGTGAAGAATCACGAAGTGGTAAGAGTTGGCTGCTGAGTTTTACTATAATTTGGCTTTGGAGGCTTTTTGTTCATTGGGTGAAGTGAGCACAGCATATTTGCTTGCTGTTTACCACAGTAGAGGCCTCTGGGAGCCAAACCTCTTTCTGAGCAATGAGCTGGAATTTTACTTGAACCACCATGATGAATTTTGCTGTTTCAAGGACTAGGAGTTATCTTTTATTTTCACAGCTAGGTAATTATATCATTCAACTCTGCCCTCCAAGATATGTAGAAAATACCCAAATATAGTTGAGAGAGAAAGGGTGATAGCCAAAGGGTATAATCCTTTCCCTTTTAAAAAATATTTTTAAGTTATTCTTTATGATTTTTTTTTAATTTTAGTGAAGGGGGCATGAGAGTGAAGGAGAGGGGCAGAGGGAAAGAGAGAATCTTAAGCAGGATTCACGCTCAAGGTGGAGCCCAACACATGTCTGGATTGCATGATCTTACAATCATGACCTGACACAAAATCAAGAGTCTGATGCTCAACTTACTGAGCCACCCAGGTGCTCCATAGTCTCTTTCTCTCTGAATGCTGAACAGTGAATTTTCAACGTGAATGGGGGGGATACACACACACACACACACACACACACACACACACACATACATATATATGTATACCACTAAGAAAGCCATTTATGAGTTGTTAGACATGAACTATTTTCCATCATCTTTGTCTTCTAGTTATATTCATGCCTCAAGGTCTTTGTTCATTGCAATGCACGATCTTGCTGTGTGAGGTACACTGAAATTGTGCGATCAGTTTTCCGTGAAAGTCTTTCCTCATATTTGTCTTAACCATAAGATGCAAATGTTGAATTTGAGGATGTAGAGCTAAGAGCCTTGAGGTCCAATAACTGTCAACTAGGAGGTATATTTTCTGTTGGCAAGAAATCCTCATATGGTGGCAATGACTTTGCATTGGTAAGGGAAAGAATACCTTCATGCCTTCATGGTTCTTGCCCTTTTTCTGTCTCACCAAAATCAAGACTCAGGTCATGTGCACGTTTGTCAAGAAAACACCTTCCCCCCCCCAATAAAATAAAAAGGCCCTGGAAGACAAGTGTAATGCATTGAGGTCTATGAAAGCCACAAAAGAAGCAAAAGTCAAACAGCTGAAGGAGAAAGCACATAACCTGGAAGAATTCTATGAACAAAGAAAAGTGCCTACATAAAAGTAAGATGGGAGAGCCTGGGTGGCTCAGTCAGTTGAATGTCCGACTTCGGCTCAGGTCATGATCTCATGGTCCGTGAGTTCGAGCCCCGCGTCGGGCTCTGTGCTGACAGTTCAAGCCTGGAGCTTGATTTGGATTCTATATCTCCCTCTCTCTCTCTGCCCCTCCCCAACTCACGCTATCAAAAAATAAATGTTAAAAAAATTTAGAAAAGTAAGATGTTCATGTGAGAACTCTCACAAGGACTGCATTGTATGGGAGAACGTGGCAGCCAGTAGAAATAATTATATTTCTTTTGGAACTGGGTCCAGAGTATTTTTGCCAAATGCATTCAGTAGAATTGTGCCTTCCCTTCCTACCTTGCTTTCTGTAACATAACCTGCATTTTCCTTTCTGTCCTAAGTGCTTGTCACATATTGTGTCATGTATTTGGGGCAGAAGAGGGAAGGTACCATCATTAATAACGTTGATACCTGGATCCACTCTGGATCCACCTACACTGTCCTATAGGTTTCAATTGCATCACACTGTTTTGTCATCCAGCAATTATGTCATTTTTGTTCAGGACCAGACATGGGTCAAAAATGTGTGGGGAAAAAAATTGAATTATCTTGTTGCAGAAACAATAGAAGTTGCTTTTTAGAAAGTGGGTAGGGGTGCCAGCAGTACTGGATTCCTGCATCCATTCTGCCAGTGAGATTGTTCACTGCAGGCCCAATCCCTCAGAAAGTCAAGTTGTTTCCTGTCCCCTGATTTTTTAAGTGTAACTCTTCTGAGTCTTGACCAAAGCCTGCAGCTTCACTAGGGCTCATGTTTGCTGACCGCCCCCTGAACTACACTTATTTACTTCTAAGTCTGTGCCCATAAAGTTGTTCAACTTCTTTGCCATTCAAATATATGCCCCCCACATCAATGATGAGTCATAGGGAGTTTGGGTCCAACTGCCAGGCTGGCTTTGTCCTGGGCTTCCTTCTTCTCCATCTTGGTCTTGTGTGTCTTTGTAGGGTTAGGTATTTGGTGCATTCAGTCACATGCTTCCTCCTTTGTACAGTATTTCCTTTTGTTCTCAGGAGGAGATCAGGCACTTTAGAGTCCCTCACTCATGTTGGAAAGTGAAGTCTTCCTTCTCTTCCCTGGACACTCACCTTTATGTTAGTCCTTCCTACAGCTGGGGTTAGGGCCTGCTCTGTCTCACTGGCATCTTGTTTTTGTTAATTCATAAGCTCTTTCTGTGAGTGAGTATAGCACCCTGACCACCTCTCTATCTTCAACCCCTTACAACAGAGCCACTACATTACAACCACTCCAGAAAGCATTTGCTGAGGGACTGCCTGAGATGCCAGAAGGAAAATCATGTGACTTTCTCTGTCTAGTGCTTTTGTGTCATTTTCGAAGAGATTTTCAATTTTGCATGTGATTCTTGAGTACATCAAGTGTCAAGTTGAAACAATCTCAACACCACAAAGAAAATAGTCTGAAGGCAACACAGCCACCCAGCCTTGCCAAGCATTGTCTTTTGCTTCCTTCACTATCAATGGAATCAGTCTTGTTAAAGTAGATTTGGCTCCATGAAGTTGAGAGTTTTCCATCTGAAATCTGTTTCCTGGAAGTAAACCCAGACTGTGTGACAGTTCATATCAGGTTGTACTTTAGGAGATGTTGTTGCTCTAAGATTGGCCTTTTCTTCCACCAGGATAGGTCAAGGTGGAGGCAGGGGTTGCAGTCCTGAACTCTAGCAATGTCTGGGAGTGAGCTGCAATGTTAGGGAAGCCATATCCTGGAAGGTCGTCTTTCAGGGTGATTGCCTGTGTCATGGTACAACTTTTAGACTGAGAATCAGGGCTCTCCATGCAGGTGTAAGACTAGTGATGATCCCCTGCTTCATCCTAATGGGTACAGTTGGACAGACATGGTTTTTCACTCACTGATGAAATGAGTCTTCACCATCTCAAACAAAAGACCAATTCTGGGAAGGCACAAAGTGCAATGTAATTTGATGACTTTATGATAAAGGAGAGGAAACAGAACTAGAAAGACAGTTCCGATAGCAGAGACATGGCAGCAGACAGAAGTTGAATTTTCTTTAACTTAAATGGGGTGTTCACTTCATTTCTCTGATTGTGTTGTCAGTCTGTGCATTTATGGGAGAGGTGGGGGAAGGGATATTTGCATAGGCCTTCAAGAGTGCTGCGAGGTAAAAAGGGGGAACTTCTGAACCTTGGTCCTGACTGTGTATATATCTTTCCCATCTTAGGAAGCTGAAAATGACACTGTGAACTGGCGGCAAAGAAGAATCAGCTGGCAGCTGCAAGTAAGATTTGAAAATAGCCACAGAAGGGGTGCCTGGGTGGCTCAGTCATTTAAGCGTCCCAACTTCAGCTCAGGTCATAATTTCACAGTCCATGAGTTTGAACCCCGCATCAGGCTCTGTGCTGACAGGTCAGAGCCTGGAGCCTGCTTCAGATTCTGTTACCTCTCTCTCTCTGTCCCTCCCCCGCTCATGCGTGTGCTCACTCTGTCTCAAAAATAAATAAACATTAAAAAAAAGAAAATAGCTACAGAAAAAATAAGTACAAGTGAGTTCAGCTACCAATTACCAGCAGCTCATGAAACCTCTGTTCATTTTTTTGTTTTTAATCTTTTTGCAATGTTTAAAGTCAACATATGCATAGAGTATTAACAGATAAAAAAGGTAAGTTTTAGAAAGAACAAAACAATTAATTTTCTAAACATTTGTGGATCTCAAGTAATGGACAGACTGTGTGGAAACTTTGTCCATGCCAACATTCCTCAGGGGTGGTGTCAATTGTCATAATCTATAGGAGAGTAGTGTGTCGTATGATGAATCATACCCATCAACACGGTAGTGCCATTTCATGGTCCTCATCTTTGCAACCCTGGGAGACATGGTGAGGATATAAGTTAAAGAAGAATAGAGCTTTATGATAAAAGACACTTGTCACATGATGAGTTAGGGAAAGATTGAAAATGGGAAGGAATTCTATGAACTCTGAACCCTATGGGCATGGAATAATGAGTAAGGAAAGGATGTAACAATAGCTTTGATCCTACTGTACATTTATAATCATGTGAAAAGTGTTTCATGTGTAAGAATAGTGTCAGGGGACAGATATCAGGTTGATGGGAATGTGGGCAGATTATTTAAAATCATACCCAGTATTGGGCCTTACCTGACAAAAGCAATTATAACTCATAGGCAACAAATTGAACAAACACGGGAACGGCTACAGCAGGCAGAGCTCACCTTTAGACACCAGGTAACCTGAGTTCTTCCTGACATACTGAACCCTTAGCACCTCATGCGGGTGAGTTTAGTGACCCTTGGAATCCCTAAACACAGGCTTTTCATTGTTGGCTTTTTCAGATCGCAGTTCATAAGAAGAATGCTCAGGACAACTAGGTAAGTGTTTTTTTGTTTCCTCCTCTTTCTTTGGTGCACAGTCTGGCACGACTGAAGGTGGATGTGTCTTTTCTCCCCCCAGTTCAAGACTCAAATCTGGGACAGGGAGATGGCGGAGCAGGGCAGGGAGGTCGCTTACTTGAAATACAGGTGTGGTCATTTGACTTGTGTTTTTATGGGTGTTTCCAGGGATGACGCCCGCACTGTTTGTTGTCTAGTAGACGACATGGTGTTGCAACTCTTATAGAAGTCCATGGGGGCGCCTGGGTGGGGCAGTCGGTTAAGCGTCCGACTTCAGCCAGGTCACGACCTCGCGGTCTGTGAGTTCGAGCCCCGCGTCAGGCTCTGGGCTGATGGCTCGGAGCCTGGAGCCTGTTTCCGATTCTGTGTCTCCCTCTCTCTCTGCCCCTCCCCCGTTCATGCTCTGTCTCTCTCTGTCCCAAAAATAAAATAAAACGTTGAAAAAAAATTTTTTAAAAAAAAATAAAAAAAAGAAGTCCATTATTTTTCTGTATCCAGGACTGGAAGGGATGGAAGCAAAGAGGCTGCCTGAGGGATACACGAGGCAGAAACCAATGGCTGCAAGACCAGAGACGCAGAATCCTCCAAGGAGAGGTAAGGAGCACGTTGTGATGTGCCGCAGTCTAATTTCTGCTGTGCAGCCTGTTTCCTGTGGATGATCATCGTGTGGTCTGGAAAGAATCACAAGCACTAAGGACAGCAGGTGGCCTGAAGGGGTGACAGAAGGGTGTTCTCCTCTGGTGCCACAGGCAGTGAGGCACTTGTCCCTGTGACTGGTGGAGCTCATGCCCCTCCTCTGACTGTGACCCTCCCACCTCCTCTAGCATCCCCCTGTCTGAAGAGCCTGGAAAGGATGACAGGACATGGGCCTCATCCTTCTTCCCACCCAGACTCAATGTGAAGACTTTAGTTTATTTGAGGACAAGGTCATTTGTTCACTATTTTAAACAGTCTTTATTTTTGTTTGTTTTTGGGAACTGTAGCCCTACATCCCTCAATTCAAGTTCCATAGAGCTTAGCTTAGTCCTCTGATGGTATCAGTGCAACTCTGCAGCTTCACTGCTAAATTCTCATAGTTTTCCTTTTCTCAATAGTGTAAAATTAGTCTTTTGTTATATAATAACTGCTCTCATGTGGAAGGCAGCTTGTAGATAAGCTGAGAGATTGAACAATTTGCCTGAAGTCTGAAGAAATGCACCCTTCTTGAGGATTCATTGAGGATATACACCAAACCAGTATTCTCAATTTTATTCTTTTTTTAAAAAGTTTATTTCTTTTGAGAGAGGCAGAGACAGAATGCCAAGCAGGCTCCACACTGTCAGTGAGGAATCCAACACTGGGGTTGAATTCACAAGCTCTGAGATCGTGACCTGAGCCAAAATCAAGAGTCGGATGCTGAATCCAAGCATCCTCATGTTTATTCTTGATCTGTAATGAAATCGTGATTTCCCATGACGTATACTGAGAAACCTCTGTTTTACTGATGAATTCTAAATTTCTAGTTGTGCCTGACCTGTCCACAGTTATTTAATTATGAAACAACATGAACTAGGGCACTGTGAGGGGATGGTTCTCCCCCTTATCCTCGGGGGTCACCTGAGGCATGTGGGATACCCTCTGTCTCTGGTCAGGGACCTGAGTGTAGGGAAAAGTTTAAGATATTTGAGGAATGAGATGAGGAATTGTTTTCACTCCACCCAGTCCTCTGAAAGCAGAATAAACCTCTGTCCCTTCTAGGGTCTTTAGTAGATGCTGAAACCTCTGTGAGTTACAGCGGCTCTGACTGTACCAAGAATGCAGATAAGGACAAGGTAAATGCTGGGGCCGTTCTCAGTTGTAACTCTTTGGGGAAACCCTCATCTTATGTACAGCACGCTCTCCCAGCCTTGTCTCATTTTGCGTGTTGTGTGATATGTCTGTTTGTTCTTTGTTTTCCAAACGCACACCCATAACCCAGGAGCCCACAGGCTTCTCAATTTTTAGTCTGTCAGCTTTCTGTGGTAAGTGTAGAAGCCAAAAGTGCTTAGAGACGGAGTACCTTAAGGTTTTTCCGTGAGTTTCAGGAAATAACGAGAGGATGACCCGACACTCCAAACAAAAGTCTCCTGGGCTGGGTGACCCCTTCCAGACCTCACCTCTGTGGGGACAGTGTGGCTGCTGTGTCTTCCTTTCTTGATTCTGGCTAGGAGATGAACCTGTTAAAAATGACATCGTGACTCCAACTTTACATTTTGTGCCCTGTGCCATTTAGAGTGGTCTTAGATAAAGTCAATGTCATCACTCATCACCTTCCCGTCTTTGTTGGTAAATGACTTGTCTGGAATCCTTCCAGCTATATCTTAGGTAAAAATAGTTTGAACACTGTGTCCTTCAATTGTGTTTATATGAGCAGTTTCTGGTTGTGTCCCCAGTCACTGTTAGAGCTGATACAGTCTCATGACACATACCAGGAGTTTTATACCAAAACACTTGCATCAAATCTATTATGTGAATTTGTACCTCTTTTTTTTTCTGTTGCACATAATTACTCTGTGTCCTGTAGTATGCTTACAGTCAGAATTCCCTATGCATTAAGATGAACACATCTGAGCTTTGTAGACCTAAACTACAAGTAACTTGTTCCTCACAGAAGACTCTCATTCCCCTGCAAGATTCCAGGCATCCTCCACTCCCCAGAGGTCTCAGAGGCCTTTGACAGCACTTCAAGAAGGAAGGCTCCTTTCTCAGGGAGAGGAGCAGAGGAGGCAAAGTGAGGGTCCAGCTGCAGAACTTTTTGCCAGGAGTGGCTATGATTCCATGAGCAGAATATAAGCCATTTATTCCCACTCATTTTGTGTGTGTGTGTTCTTAATATACCAAAAGCAGAGCATCTGGAGTCACCATAGAGGAGGGATGTAGGATGAACCTGGACATCGATGGCTGCCTGTCTGGAGAATGCTACTTCATTAGTCTGTAATCACTTCTGTTAACCCTCTAGGACAGGCCCCTTGCCATTTTACTTCTGCAGACATGGGCAGTGATGTGTGGTGACAGGTTAACCTCTTGCATCTACTACCCCAAGCTGTAGGTGGTATCCAGTGGCAGGGACAGAGTTTTCAGGTACTGATGCTACTCTCTTGGATCCTGGTGGCAGAGAAGGTGGCAGGTGCTGACACATTCTTCTGTGGGTTACGGCTGCTTTTGGTATTGGTTCTTTTGTCTGGCATATGAATGTAGCTGTCACTTCTGTTCTGCAGGGCAGTCTGGATCCTGGGGACTTCCTCTGTTAACTGGAAGATTCTGCATGCCCTACCCTAGACGTGCTCCACCCCCATGGACTATTAGGCACATCCACCTCCTGAACCTTGGTGGCCCTGGGGCCACCCCGAACCCCTCCACCTGCAACACTTGGTAAGATGATCTGAGCATTAGGAGTTGACTTGTAAAACACACTCACCTTATCTTTGTTGCTGTTAGGTCTTGGGCCAAGGTGCAGAGGCGGTACCACAGACCATTGTGATGCAAGGGGAATGCATCTGCTGACATTACCGCATTCCTCAAGTTTCTCAGGATCTCATCTCCATGTGTTGGTACAGGTGTCTCTTGTGGAGAAGGAATGGGGCCGTATGCAGAAAAGCAGACATAGTGCTTCAGCAGAAATGTCCTGTACACAGTCCACGTGCTGGGGTCTGTGAGGCATGAGGCACAATGTAACGTATGTCCATCTAGTTGTGCCCCTAGCCATCCATAGTTGTTCGATGCTAAAAGCCCTGATTCAGATGTATTCTTCATCAAGTTATAAGGGATCGTTCTTCTTGGGGATCAACTGAGGCATATGGGACACCCTCTGCATGTGATTTGCGATCTGACTGGGGCAAAGAGTTTAAGTTGTCAGAAGAATGAGGGGAGGGTTTTTTGTTTTTGATCTCCAAACAGTCTACTCAAATCAGAATAAACCTCCATCCCTTCTAGGGCTTTTTGTAGGTCCAGAAGCAGGTGTCACATCAACACTGGCTCTGCCAAGAAGCACAAGGTAAATACTGTGGCCATTTTCAGTTCTAAGTCTTTACGGACAGCCACATCTTTCTGTACAGCACACTCTCCTGCCATTGTCTCTGGTTTGTGTGTTGTATGGTATGTCTGCTGTTTTTTTTTCCAAATGCAAAACCTTTACCCCTGAGTCTACAGGCTTCCCTGTTTTCTACCTGGCATCTCTTTGTGGTAACTTTAGAAGCTAAGCGTGCTTAAGGGTGAGGACCATAGGGATTTTCCAATATGTTCCTGGAATAAATCAAGGAGGATGACACCACACTCCACTTGGAAGTCTCCTACCTTGCCTCATTCTTTCTGGATCTCCTCAATGTGGAATCATTGCTCTTGCTCTTTCTTCCTCTCGAGGGTTTTAACGTGTTCAGAAAAATCTGTGGGTATCCTTACAATTTGAAAATGCAAACTGCTTTCACTCCAACTTATATTTTTGTATGTGTCATTTAGAATGGTCTTAGACAAAATAAATTTTATACCCATCAGCATTTTGGTAAACATGCTGTCCAGAATCCCTTCAAGTGTGCTCTGGGAATAAATACTCTGACCTATAAGAGGTGGCATACTTGTCATAGAAAACATGCACTGAAACTTAAGTTGTGAAGAGAAAAAAATTACCTGTATGGCAAGTCCCCACCGTGTCCTTCACTTGTGTTCACATAAGCATGTTCTCTTGTGTCCTGTGTCACAGGTACAGCTAAAACATGGAAACTTACACCAGAAATCAAAGTGCATTTGTGTTAATTTTGTCTTTTAGAATTTCAGCTCACTTTTCCAGAGGACATAGTTACCCTGCAAAATATACTGTACTTAAGCTGAGAAGTACCTCTGAATTAAAATAAATTAGCTGAACCCAACTAACATGTATAGGTTACCTGTTTCTCTAAGAGCATGCTTCCCCAGGTCCTCTGCATGACCTCAGGATCCCCATCTCCCCATGGGTCTCTGTGCCCATGGATAGCACTTCCAGAGAGGAGGAGACCCCATTGTCAGGACAGAAGTAGATTGGGCACAGGCAGGGGCTTAGAGTCAGAGCTTTGAGCCACGATGGCTATGATTCCATGTGTGGAGACTGGGATTGTCATTCCTTCTCATTCTGTAGTTCTTCATATACACAATAAGCAGCCTCTGTGGTGGAGGGGGATGAAGGGTGGGGGGGGGGGTGATCCTGGACATAGATGCCTTCCTATCTGGAATATGCTACTTTGTTAATTTGGTATTCAGTCTATAAATCTTCTAGGAAAAGAGCCCTTGATGTGTCTACATTTCCAGACATGTGGAGACACTAGTTTATCCCAATAACATCCATTCCCCATTCCAAAGCTGTAAGTGGAACCCAAAGTATGGGTAGACATTTTGGCGCTGATGTTGCCATCTTGCAACCTGGTGGTGGGGAAGCTAGTAGGATATGAGCACTACTTCTTTGGGCTTCTGCTTTTTGCTGGTGTTGGTGCTCTGTTCTGTCCTATGAACATACCTCTCATTTCTTTTCCACAGGCTATTATGTATGCAAGAGGGCCTGGTCCTTTCCCAGGATCGCCTTGCAGGCTACACCCCTTCACCACCAGTCATGGGTTGTAGGCCACATTCCCCTCCTCCACCAGCTCCTCCACCTATTCTATTTGTTAAGATGACCTGAATTGGATGAGTGGCTGGTAAAGTATATTCATCTTCACGATGGACTTTGTGGCAATGATGTAGAGATGGTTGTGAGTCTTGGAAATCCAACTATAATCTGCCTGAGGACACTGTAGCATATCTCAAGTTTCTCAGGACATACATACAATAGGCAGTGTCATTTCCCTGTAATACAGTGAGCTATATGTTTTTCTTGTCAAAATGAAAGAGGATTTTTTATACAAAAGCAGGCGTATCAGCAGTACTGGTGCTTATTTTGGAGACACAATGTTTTGGGTTCTGTAAAGAATGAGGCGCACCCCTAACTTTTAGAGCATCAGGTGTCCTGTGTGAAAGAGGGACATGCATTAAATGATGCAAACCTTGTGAGCACCATAATGGAAGCACCACTGAAGGATCCAGTGCAAAAACGGGGAAACCTTGAATCATATAGGAATAGAAGGGAAGTTGAGGACAGTAAGAGTTTGAGAAGGTGCAGAGGGGAGGGTGTTTGGGTCAGTGAGATGCAGTTGGAGGTCATTCCTGGCCACAACCTGAGCAGGGAGTGTGAGGTCGACATAGAGCTGCTATGTGGGATCACTCTCAGTGCACAATGCAGTGTTCATCTCCAAAATGTCAGTGTGTTGCCAAAGTGCACGCAGGTAATCATCTAAAAAGATTGTTGTCTCCCTGGATTTTCCTGAAGGTTCTGGATATTTGTGGGGGAAAAATTCCCAAGAGATATGGGGAATTTAACTTGGCCTTATGAAAATTTTTGTATGCCCAAGTTCATATCCCTCCATGAGACTAAAAGTGGAGACAAGATCTAGATCAGCTGAGTGCCTGCATTGGCCTTCAGCATGGGTCAACCTACAATTCAGGGTTGGCCAGAAGCCATCCCCGCTGGACCCCTGTCATCACCATGACTACAGCTTTGCATCTCCTCAAACTTCTCTCACAATATCCTGAGGCTTTGCCTGTGTTCCTGCTGTCTCAGCCCTAATACCAGTTCTCAGTGGGACCTACACAGAGCCTCAGCTGTGTTATCTGTGAAAACAGGGGTAATATTTGTTTCTAAGAACAAGAGAAAAAGAAGACATTCAGTGCATAAAGCATCTTCAAAATCTCTCGGAAGTGTCCCCTCACGCTTCTTACAGTTTCAATTAAGATATCTCCACACAGTGATCCTCCAAAAAAGATGGTCATGGAAGTTCATTAAACTAGGACTGTTAACAACTCAGCCCAGGGAGTGGGAATCACTATTTTAAACAATAAGACATGGTCCCTCATTTTTCTATTAAAATTCAGGCCCTGCCACACAAAGAAAGAAAAGATAATTATGAGAATGTGTACCTTCAGAGATCTAGATCTGAAGACAATCATTTTCCATTACATATAATCTCACAGATGCAGCCACACACTAAAGTGTTCATCTGAGGCCACAGATAAACTACAGAAGACAGAATGCATGTAGAAAAATATAAGATCAGAGGGAAATAAACCAAAATCTCTTTGCCTTATAGGAAAACCACTTTGAAATTTGAAGAGGACTGTGCACGGTGACAGACTATGGTGATTATATATACATTTTAAGAACGTATCAGATCTACCTGAATGCTTTCCCTGCCCATCATGTCACCTCCACTTTGTCCTTCCTACTGTCCCCTAATCCACCTTTCACCATTCTGTCTCTGTGTCAGCGTCTGCTTCTAGGACCATCTACTCTCACTCCCCATCGAGTGCACACAGTGGGGTTCCTGTACACACAGGTAACAAACTGGCAGAAATGGTGATGATAGAAGCAAGATCACCCTTTGTGCAGGGGAGCCTGAGGGAGTTTTCCAGGGTGATGGGAACTTCCTATATCTAGATTGTTGAGGTGCTTATGCTAATTTATTTTAGAAATATTCACTGACTCCCTGGTGCCTTGGGGTCAGATAGACAGGTATCTGTCCTAGGAAATGGCTGAGTTCTAATGGTGGGGAAAGATGAGGGACCAGCAGTGACTTTGGGAGAGGAGTGAGGAGGCCACACATGGAGTCAGACCCTCGCCCAGAATGCCAGGTCTCCACAGACTACACCACTTGTAGGAGGGCTCTGAGGAGCAGAGATTTCTTGATCTGACCCGTGAACTACCTAATCCTCTTGCAGTTTCCTCACTGAGGGATGGACAGGGCAGAGAGCAGAAGCTGGAGGATACGCTGATCACGGCTGGATTGGAGCAGTGGACCTGGGGGATTGAGTCTGAGAAAAGGACAGGCAGAAGGTAGCGACAGGGGGTTTGAGAGACAAAGGGAAGAAAAGAGAAGGGACTCTTGTCTGTTGACTTCACCTACATTTCTGTGTGACCAAAAGGAGACTCTTGTCTCCAAGGGTAGGGAAGAGTGACATTCTCAGCTCAAGAGTCCAGGATATCTGCCTTGCTCTTGAGTACCTAACACAGGAAGCGCATGCTTTTTGTCATGATTGGAACTGCGGCTCGTACCATTTAGTGAAAATCAATCCAATTATGAATCCCTCAACATTAAAGTACTGCAACAAAATTAAGTGAACAGACTGAAAGATACAACACAGGATAAAGTCCAAGGGTAGACTGATCGCAATACTTACAGGAATACAGTCTATCAGAAAAGGAGGTAGGTACCCCAGTGCAGGCATTCAGACACCTGGGCAATATCTGAAAATGTAAAAAAAAAAATTTAGTCCTTACTTCAAAAGCAACATAAGCTCTAGACACAAAGGGATCATGATTTAAGGTTTAGAGAGAAACCATATGATTTCATGGTGCTGTATCCATGAAATCAAGTCTCATCAAATTATACCCTTTAACTTGAGGCTATTTGTTATATGTAAATTATACCTCATTAAAGAGAGTTTCAAAACATAAAATACTAGAAGAAAATGTGGGAAAGTTCCTTTCTAATCCTGAAGTGCATGGGTGATATGAGTCTGTCTGCCCATGTCTCAAAACTCCAAAATAATAAGACATTTAAAAAAATTAATAATAGAGTAAGAGGACCCTGAGCTCACCCTGCCCCATGTGTTCAACTACATAACATCCACATCCAAGTCCATTAACCAGAGAGCTATCCAAAGACTGGCAGAACAAACCCCCCACCTAAATAGAGAGAAGCTTCATCAGAAAGGTTAGGAAGGTCAGAAAGGTGGAGGCTGGCTGCCTGCAGAGAAGACAGAGAAAGTGAGCCCTCACAACAGGGAGCTGACACAGGGAAGACTAATCCCCAGAACATTTGGCTGTAAAACCCAGAGGGGCTGAATTCCCTTGAGTTTGGTTCCTGGAGCTTTGGAGGTCAGCTGACCCAGCACTGGGTGATCTAGGAGGATGAGTGTAACCAGGTCCCTACCTGTGTAGAGAGGCAATGTACACATGGCATTTTACACAATGCCAAGGCAACAGGAGGCAGATCTGTTCATGCTGACTTCTGAGTGGTTGGGGGACTTTTCCAAAAATGAGGGAGCTCACAGGCACCATTTTTAACCCCAACTCCCACCCCCAGATTAAGCACAGAGGCACCTACCAGGAATTGGACCTGCAAAGACACTTGCTACCTAACGTGCTAGGTGTGTGCCAGTCCCAAGAGTTCTCTAGGGGACTCGCCCACTCAAAGCCTGCTGGCCTCGGGGCAAACTTTTTTAAAACCACATGGGCACCCTGTCTGGCCAGCTGTAGGCAAAGCTGCCACTGCACACATCTGCACCGTACCCAGCTGTGCACCCCCAGCTACCCTTATCTGTCTCACACAGCCACATGTCCCCAAACACCAAAGCACAGCTACAGATTTGTCAACAGAATCTTGGCAAGCCAGAAGGAAGTGACATGACGTATTCAAAGTGCCGAATGGAAAAATCACCAGCCAGGAATACTCTATCCAGCAAGGCTATCATTCAGAATAGAAGGAGACATATAGTTTCCCAAACAAAAACTAAAGGAGTTTGTACCACTAACTCAGTCCAGCAAAAAATACTAAGCTGCAAGGTGGTTCCATATTCACAAATCAATCACTGTGATGCATTACATCACTGGGAGAAAGGATAAGAACTATATGATCAGGGCTACTGGGTGGTTCATTCCTTGAAGCGTCTGACATTGGTTCAAGTCATGACCATATGGTTCATGATTCAAGCCCTGCGTTGGGCTCTCTGCTGACAGCTCAGAGCCTGGAGCCTGCTTCAAATTCTGTGTCTCCCTCTCTCTCTGCCCCTACCCCTCTCACATTCTGTCTCTTTCAAAAATTAATAAACATTTCAAAAGAAATACAGTCATATCAATACATGCAGAAAAAAGCATTTGACAAAGTACAACATCCATTCATGATTATAACCCCCTAAAGTAGGTATACAGGGAACATACAGCAATGTAATAAAGGTTATCTATGAAAACCCCATAGTTAACATCATCCTTAGTGGGGAAAATCTGAGAGCTTTTTCTGTAAGGTCAGGAAGAAGACAAGGATGTTTACTCTCACCATTTTTCATAAACATAGTACTGGAAGTCCAAGCCACAGCAATCAGACAAAACAAAACAAATCCAAATCTGGAAGAAGTGAAACTTTCACACTTTGCAGATTACATGACACTATATATAGAAAACCCCAAAGAGTCCTGTCAATAACTGCTAGAACAGATAAATGAATTCAGCAATGTCACAGGATACAAAATCATTGTCAGAAATCTGTTGCATTTCTAAACAATACTGAAGCAGTAGAAAGAGAAATTAAGAAAACAGTCCCGTTTATAGTTGCACACCAAATAATAAGATATCTATGAATAAATCTAACCAAAGTGGTGAGCGACCTATACTCTGAAAACTATAAAACAATGATGAAAAAATTCAGGATGACACAAAGAAATGGAAGGACATTCCATGCTCATGGATCAGAAGTACAAATATTGTGAAAAGGTCTATACTTCCCAAAGCAATTGACACAATTAATGCAATCTCCATCAAAATACCCAGAGCATTTTTCACAGAACTAGAACAGTCCTAAAATGTGTATGGAACCACAAAAGACCCCAATCCTCAGAGTAAACATCCTTTATGTGAAGTGGTAATTACGGATGGCACTATGCCTCTGGATCTACACCAAAACACATTAACTCTGGCCTAAGCATATGAACAAACATTAGACATTTCCCAAGGATCATTCTACAAAATACATGCTACAAATGTACCCTCAAAACTTAGCAGATTATGAAAAACATGGAAAATCTAAAAATCGTCATGACCAGGTGGAGCCTAAGGAGACAGGATGACTGAATGTAATGTGCCAGCTTAGATGAGTCTGGAGCAGGAGAGGTTAAAACCGAAGAAATCTGAGGAAACATATACTTTAGTTAACACTACCATATCTCTTTGGGATATTGATTGTGATCATGTACCAACTCATATGATGTCAATAGAAAACAGTCTGATGTATGTGGAGATTCAGTACTTTCTTCTCAATTTTCTTTTGTAACTAGAAACCCTCATGAAAGAAAAGATTATTATTAATCATGGTTTCATTTTTTTCAACATATATAACTAGTGCTAGTATTAGTTACTAGTGATTGACATGTACCTATTCTTGTACTTACTATTGTTTAATTCAAATAATAGCATTCATGGTACAGAAAACCTAATGCACAATGACATACAATTCATAGCAACATCTACTTTACATATTTAAGATAATACCGTATGTATATACCACTGTATTATGTGGTATGTAAATTAAGTGATCTTCTGATCTTGAACGAGCATGTCATTGAATGGCTTTCCATAAAGGTGGTTATCCTAGATAATGAATGATACTCAGATGTTACAGGATGTACTTCACATCATGCCTGAACATTGTCAAAAAAAAAATGTACACACGGCCAGATGGATCATTGTGACTGGCTCACTTATGGTAAAGAATCCTTGCTTTGATATTTTCATGCATATTTTTATCAGGAATACAAGAGAATCAAATATTTCCAAATCAGAGAGATATTCAAAGACTGGAAGAATGATAGGGAGTTCAAGGGGTTTCAGAAGGAAAAGATGTGACCATGAAGTGGCAGTCACAGGCAAGCATCTTTCTCTGGGCCACTTTGACACGTTTGCACGAGGATAAGTGACTTGCCAAAGGGTAAGACCCAGAAGTACAAGACGGAAAGACAACGCTTTAGGAAGAGGTGACTTGGAAAGAGTGCTTCTGTGCCTAAGTGATGGCTCAGCAACCTGGCTGGGGGCCCTTGGGTCAAGGATTTCAAAAGTCCATCAGTAACTTAGACTCACAAAGATCTTAGTAACATAGATCAAAGTAACTGAGAGCCACAAAGATCTTAGAGCCACAGAGTTGGTCTTCATCTATGATTAGGAGATGGTCATAGTTTCACAGGATATGAAAAGAAGGGCCAGCAGTAGATGGCTAAAATATTATTTAGGGCTATATTTCTAATAAAAAATGGATGTGTAGAAATTTGGGTTTGGAATGTTAAGAAAAATTACAGGCCCATCATGGAGTTACTTACGTTAAGGCCCCATGTCACCAAACCTAGTTTCATTCCTGCAGGAATGTACCTTTAACCAGTCAACAAACAATTTCCTAGTCAGTACTGGAAATGTAACTGATAGACCCCTGCCATTCCCCTCAGGGAGGAAATCTTGCCTAAATAAGGTATTCCATGCCACTAATTTTTTTAAGTTTATTTATTTTGAGAGAGAGAGAAAGAGAGCACATGCAAGGAGGGGCAGGAAGAGGGGGAGAGAGAGAATCCCACGACCACGAGGTCACGATCTGAGCCAGGATCAAGAGTCAGACACTTCACCAAGCCATGCTGGCACCCGAGAACGTGGAGTTTCAAAGGTTAGCAGGCATGGCTGGGACACAGCCCTGAGGGAACTGGCATACTCCTGAAGAGAAGGGAGCAAACTACTTGCAGGCAGATGGCATGGAAACAGTGATCTGTACAACACCAGGTGCACACAGTGGGGAGATTATACACTCATCTTGGAGAGCATCCCTGTGAGTCAGTGTTCACAATGAGGAGACAAAGGAGCTGGTACAGAGGAGCTGTGTGACGCCATTTCCCTGCTCTACCCCCCCCCCCCCCCCCACCAGCATAAACACAGAGCCACCTGCTGGAAACAAGGCAATTCCCACACTGGCTGCCTAACCCGCTTAGACCAAGCCCCACCTCCCTGTCAAGCTTGCCTCAGTCCCAATGGAGCTGGCCCCTTCCCTAGAAGACCAGCAGAAACCCCTGAACACACCACCTCTCTTGAAGAGAGTTGTGCAGGGCTTCACTTCCAGTGGCAGTCATTTCAAATCTCGTTTAACAAGCAGATAGGATCAGACCTAGATAAAACTCACCACATTCTGGCCAAGGACCATACATTGCCCATACAACGGGCCTGAAGGATAGTGCAGCCAGAACACAAAACAGTGCATGAAACACACACCGCAGACACTCCCTGATATGCCAGGCCCTGGACACTAGATGACCTCCTCTTCATAAAGCCATTCATCTCACGGGCAGGTAACATAATGAGCTTTTGTAACACAGAGAAGGCAAATACTCAGCCAAAATGCCAAGACAAGAGGAATGCATCCCAAGTGAAAAAACAACAACAACAACAACAACAACAACAACAACAACAACAAGATAAGGTCATGGCCAGAAAAATGGAAGGAACACTTCCAAACTCATTCTATGAGGCCAGCATGGCCTTGAGTCCAAACTGGACAAAGACCTCACTATAAAGGAAAACTACAGACCAATTTCCCTGATGAACCTGGATGCAAAAATTCTCAACAAAATTTTGCAAACCGGATCCAACAACACATAAAAAGAATTATTCACCACAATGAAGTGGGGTTTATTCCTGGGATGCACAACTCATTCAATATCTGCAAATCAACTGATGCGATACATCACATTGATAAAAGAAAGGATAACAACCACATGATCCTCTCAATAGATACAGAAAAAACATTTGACAAAATGCAGCATCCTTTCTTGATGAAAAAAAAAAACACTCATAAAAGGAGGGATAGAAGGATCATGCCTCAACATCAGAATGTCCAGATATGAAAGTCCCACAGCTAATATCATCTTTAATGGGGAAAAACTGAGAGCTTTCCCCCTAAGGTCAGGAACACAACTGGGATGTCCACTCTCAGCACTGTTATTCAACATACCATTGGGAGTCCTAGCCTCAGCAATCAGAGAACAAAAAGAAATACAAGGTGTCCAAATTGGCAAGGAGGAGTCAAACTTTTCCTCTTTGCATACATGATACTCTCCATAGAAAATCCAAGACTCCACTGAAAAGCTGCTAGGACTGATATAGGAATTCAGGAAAGTCTCAGGATACAAAATCAATATACAGAAGTTGATTGCATTTCTATACACCAATAATGAATCATCAGAAAGAGAAATCAAGGAATTGATCTCATTTACAACTGCACTGAAAACCATAAAATACCCAGGGATAAACCCAACCAAAGAGGTAAAAGATCAGTACACTTAAAACAATAGAGGGGCGCCTGGGTGGCTCAGTCGGTTAAGCGCCGACTTCAGCTCAGGTCATGATCCTGCATTTGTGGGTTCGAGTTCTGCGATGGGCTCTGTGCTGACAGCTTGGAGCCTGGAGCCTGCTTCAGAGTCTGTGTCTCCCTCTCCCTCTCTCTCTCTGCCCCTCCCCTGCTCATGCTCTCTCTCTCTCTCTCCCTCTCTCAAAACTAAACTTTTAAAAAATTAAAAGAACAATACAAAGTCTATGAAAGAAATTCAAGAAGACAAAAAGAAATGGAAAAACATTCCATGCTCATGGATTAGAAGAACAAATATTGTTAAGACGTCAATACTACCCAAAGCAATCGACACATTCAAAGCAATTCCTATAAAAATAACATCAGCATTCTTCACAGAGCTAGAACAAACAATCCTAAAATTTGTATGGAACCAGAAAAGACCCCAAATAGCCAAAATAATGTTGAAAAGGAAAAAAAAAAGCTGGAGACATTACAATTCTGGACTTTATGGTGTATCCGAAAGCCACAATCATCAAGACAGTATGGTACGGGCACAAAAACGGACACACAGATCAAAGGAACACAATAGGGAACCCAGAAATGGACCTTCAAACATATGGCTGAGTAATCTTTGACAACACAGGAAAGAATATCCAATGGAAAAAAAGAGTCTCTTCAGAAAATGGTACCGGGAAAACTGGACAGTGAGAAGAATGAACCTGGACCATGTTCTGAAACCATACACACACACACACACACACACACACACACACACACACCTCAAAATGGATGAAAGATCTAAATGTAAGACAGGAACCATCAAAATCCTATAGGAGAAGAAGATGGTGTAGGAGAACGCTGGGCTCACCTCGTCCTGCTGATCACTTAGATTCCACCCACATCTGCCTAAATAACCCAGAAAACCACCAGAAGACTAGCAGAATGGACTCTCCAGAGCCAAGCATAGACAAGAGGCCCATGGAAGAGGGTAGGAAGGGCGGAGAGGCGGTGTGCACTACACGGACTGGCGGGAGGGAGCCAGGGCAGTGGAGGGGCAGCCCACCCGGCAAGTCAGAGCCCCAGAGTCTGACTTGCAAAAGTGGAGGGGCTGGACTCTGTGAGTTCTGACAGCCAGCGGGACTTAACATCTGGAATGTTATAAGTCAACAGCTCTGCTTGGAGAGCAGGAGGGCTAGAGGACAACGGGAGGGAGAGTTGTTGAGCCCCGGAAGATAGAGCTCAACTCGGCGGGGAACAAAGGCGCTGGCCAGCGCCATCTCCCTCGCCCATCCCCCAGCCGAAACCCCAAAGGGAACCGGTTCCCGACACCGAGCTTGCTTGCACCACGCAAACACCCAGCGCTCTGCTTCTGTGGATCCATCCCTCCGACGGGCCGGCCTCCCCCCCGGTGCTGCAGGGCCCCTCCCGCAGCGGACCACCGAGGGCAAAGCGAGCTGAGCCTGCCCCTCCCACCCCTGTGCACCTTGCGGATCCACCCCGTTAATATGCCAGATCCCATAGAAGCAGCACCACAAGCCTGGTAGTGTGCAAGTAGCCCAGACGGGGCCACACCACTCCACAGTGAGTCCTGCTCCCAGGAGAGGGGAAGATAAAGTACACACCAGTCTGACTGTGGCCCCAGTGGTGGGCTTGGAGCAGACATCAGGTCTGACTGTGGCCCCGCCCACCAACACAAGTTACTCCAGACAGCACAGGGGAGGTGCCCTGCAGTTCCGTGCCACTCCAGGGACTACCCAAAATGACTAAATGGAAGAATTCTCCTCAAAAGAAACTCCAGGAAGTAGCGACAGCTAACGAATTGAGGAAAAAACGATTTAAGCAATATAACAGAACATGAATTTTAAATAATAGTCATAAAATTAATCGCTGGGCTTGAAAAAAGTATAGAGGACAGCAGAGAATCTATTCCTACAGAGATCAAGGGACTAAGAAACAGTAAGGAGGAGCTAAAAAATGCTATAAATGAGGTGCAAAATAAAATGGAGGTGACCACAGCACAGATTGAAGGGGCAGAGGAGAGAATAGGTGAATTAGAAGATAAAGTTATGGAAAAAGAGGAAGCTGAGAAAAAGAGAGATTTAAAAAATCCAGGAATATGAGGGGAGAATTAGAGAACTAAGTGATGCGATGAAACACAATAATATCCGCATAATAGGGATTCCAGAGGAAGAAGAGAGAGAGAAAGGGGCTGAAGGTGTACTTGAACAAATCATAGCGGAGAACTTCCTTGATCTGGGGAGGGAAAAAGGCATTGAAATCCAAGAGGCACAGAGAACTCCCTTCAGACGTAACTTGAATCGATCTTCTGCACGACATATCATAGTGAAACTGGCAAAATACAAGGATAAAGAGAAAATTCTAAAAGCAGCTAGGGATAAACAGGCTCTAACTTACAAAGGGAGACCCATAAGACTAGTGACAGACCTATCTACTGAAACCTGGCAGGCCAGAAAGGAATGGCAGGAAATCTTCAATGTGATGAACAGAAAAAATATGCAGCCGAGAATCCTTTATCCAGCAAGTCTGTCATTCAGAATAGAAGGAGACATAAAGGTCTTCCCAAACAAACAAAAACTGAAGGAATTCATCACCACTAAACCAGCCCTACAAGAGATCCTAAGGGGGATTCAGTGAGTGAAATGTTGCAAGGACCACAAAGCACCAGAGACATCACTACAAGCATGAAACCTACAGACACCACAATGACTCTAAACCCATATCTTTCTATAATAACACTGAATGTAAATGGACTAAATGTGCCAACCAAAAGACATAGGGTATCAGAATGGATAAAAAACAAGACCCATCTATTTGCTGTCTACAAGAGACTCATTATAGACCTGAGGACACCTTCAGATTGAAAGTGAGGGGATGGAGAACTATCTATCATGCTACTGGAAGTCAAAAGAGAGCTGGAGTAGCCATACTTATATCAGACAAACTAGACTTTAAATTAAAGGTTGTAACAAGAGATAAAGAAGGGCATTTTATAATAATTACAGGGTCTATCCATCAGGAAGAGCTAACAATTATAAGTGTCTATGCGCCGAATACGGGAGCCCCCAAATATATAAAACAATTAATCACAAACATAAGCAACCTTATTGACAAGAATGTGGTAATTGCAGGGGACTTTAATACCCCACTTACAACAATGGATAGGTCATCTAGACACAGGATCAATAAAGAAACAAGGGCCCTGAATGATACATTGGATCAGATGGACTTGACAGATACATTTAGAACTCTGCATCCCAAAGCAACAGAATATACTTTCTTCTCGAGTGCACATGGAACATTCTCCAAGATAGATCACATACTGGGTCACAAAACAGCCCTTCATAAGTATAAAAGAATTGAGATCATACCATGCATACTTTCAGACCACAATGCTATGAAGCTTGAAATCAACCACAGGAAAAAGTCTGGAAAACCTCCAAAAGCATGGACGTTAAAGAACACCCTACTAAAGAATGAATGGGTCAACCAGGCAATTAGAGAAGAAATTTTAAAATATATGGAAACAAACGAAAATGAAAATACAACAATCCAAACGCTTTGGGATTTCCTGAGAGGAAAATACATTGCAACCCAGGCCTATCTCAAGAAACAAGAAAAATCCCAAATACAAAATCTAACAGCACACCTAAAGGAAATAGAAGCAGAACAGCAAAGACACCCCAAACCCAGCAGAAGAAGAGAAATAATAAATATCAGAGCAGAAATAAACAATATAGAATCTAAAACAAACTGTAGAGCAGATCAATGAAACCAAGAGTTGGTTTTTTGAAAAAATAAACAAAATTGATAAACCTCTAGCCAGGCTTCTCAAAAAGAAAAGGGAGATGGCCCAAATAGATGAAATCGTGAATGAAAATGGAATTATTACAACCAATCCCTCAGAAACACAAGCAACTATCAGGGAATACTATGAAAAATTATATGCCAACAAACTGGACAACCTGGAAGAAATGGACAAATTCCTAAGCACCCACACACTTCCAAAACTCAAACAGGAAGAAATAGAAAACTTGAACAGACCCATAACCAGTGAAGAAATTGAATCAGTTTTCAAAAATCTCCCAACAAATAAGAGTCCAGGACCGGATGGCTTCCCAGGGGAATTCTACCAGACATTTAAGGCAGAGATAATACCTATCCTTCTCAAGCTACTACAAAAAATAGAAAGGGAAGGAAAACTTCCAGACTCATTCTATGAAGCCAGCATTACTTTGATTCCTAAACCAGACAGAGGCCCAGTAAAAAAAAAGAGAACTACAGGTCAATATCCCTGATGAATATGGATGCAAAAATTCTCAATAAGATACTAGCAAATTGAATTCAACAGCATATACAAAGAATTATACACCATGATCAAGTGGGATTCATTCCTGGGCTGCAGGGCTGTTTCAACATTTGCAAATCAATCAATGTGATACACCACATTAATAAAAGAAAAGAACAGAACCATATGATCCTGTCAATCGATGCAGAAAAAGCATTTGACAAAACTCAGCATCGTTTCTTAATAAAAACCCTCAAGAAAGTCGGGATAGAAGGAACACACTTAAACATCATAAGAGCCATTTTTTTTTACACATTTTATTTTTTAAATTTATTTTATTTAATATATGAAATTTATTGTCAAATTGGTTTCCATACAACACCCAGTGCTCATCCCAAAAGATGCCCTCTTCAATGCCCATCACCTACCCTCCCCTCCCTCCCAGCCCCCATCAACCCTCAGTTTGTTCTCAGTTTTTAAGAGTCTCATGCTTTGGCTCTCTCCCACTCTAACCTCATTTTTTTTTCCTTCCCCTCCCCCATGGGTTTCTGTTAAGTTTCTCAAGATCCACATAAGAGTGAAAACATATGGTATCTGTCTTTCTCTGTATGGCTTATTTCACTTAGCATCACACTTTCCAGTTCCATCCACGTTGCTACAAAGGGCCATATTTCATTCTTTCTCATTGCCACATAGTACTCCATTGTGTATATAAACCACAATTTCTTTATCCATTCATCAGTTGATGGACATTTAGGCTTTTTCCACAATTTGGCTATTGTTGAGAGTACTGCTATCAACATTGGGGTACAAGTGCCCCTATGCATCAGTACTCCTGTATGCCTTGGGTAAATTCCTAGCAGTGCTATCGCTGGGTCATAGGGTAGGTCTATTTTTAATTTTTTGAGGAACCTCCACACTGTTTTCCAGAGTGGCTGCACCAGTTTGCATTCCCACGAACAGTGCAGGAGGGTTCCCGTTTCTCCACATCCTCTCCAGCATCTATAGTCTCCTGATTTGTTCATTCATAAAAGCCATTTATGAAAAGCCCACAGCTAATATCATCCTCAGTGGGGAAAAACTGAGAGCTTTCTCCCTGTGATCAGGAACACGACACGGATGTCCACTCTCACCGCTGTTGTTTAACACAGTGTTGGAAGTTCTAGCATCAGTAACCAGACAACAAAAGGATATCAAAGGCATCAAAATTGGCAAAGATGAAGTTAAGCTTTCACTTTTTGCAGATGACATGATATTATACATGGACAAATCCGATAGACTCCACCAAAAGTCTGCCAGAACTGATAATAATATAACGATAGTAGAGGACTTTAACACATCACTCACATCAATGGACAGAACCCGTAAACAGAAAATCAACAAGGAAACAATGACTTTGAATGACACACTGGACCAGACGGGCTTAATAGATATATTCAGAACACTCCATACTAAAATGGCAGAGTACACATTATTTTCAAGTGCACATGGGTCATTCTCCAGAATTGATCACATTCTAGGTCACAAATCAGACCTCAACAGGTACCCAAAGAGACCAGACCAAGCATCTTTTCTGACCACAAAGCAAGGAAACTGGAAGTCAAGCACGAAAGGAAGGAAGGAAGGAAGGAAGGAAGGAAGGAAGGAAGGAAGGAAAACGGAAAGGCCACAAATAAAGGGAGGTTAAATAACATGCTACTAAATGAATGGGTCAAACAGGAAATCAATGAGAAAATACACTGAACCAAATGAAAATGAAAACACACTGGTAAAAACCTTTGGAATGCAGCAAAAGCAGTCTACGATGGAAGTATATAGCAATACAAGCCTACCTTAAAGATCAAGAAAAATCTCAAACAATCCTAACTTACAACTAAAGGAATGAGAAAAAGAACAGCAGTAGGAAGGAAATAATAGACATTAAGGCAGAAATAAGGGATATAGAAACCAAAAAAGACACTAAACCAAATCAATGAAACCAGGGGCTGGTTCTTGGAAAACAGTAATCAACTTGAAAACCTCCTAGGCAGACTTTTCACAAAGAAGAGAAAAAGGACTCAAATAAATAAAATCACAAATAAGAAAGGAGAAATAACAGTCAACACCACAAAAATACAGTTAGAAGATAATATTATGAAAAACTATATGCAAAAAATTGGACACTCTGAGAAAAATGGACAAATTCCTAGAAACACACAAACTACCAAAACTGAAAAAGGAAGATACATAAAATCTGAAAACAGAAAGAAATCAAAACAGTAGCCAAAAAACCTCTCCCCCCAACACAAGAGTTCAGGGCCAGATGGCTTCACTGATGAATTCTACCAAACATTTAAGGAAGAGGTAATGTCTATTTTTTCTCGAATTATTAAAAAAATAAAAAAAGAAGGAAAACTTACAAATTAATCTTATGAGGCCATCATTACCCTGATACCAGAACGAGAGAAAGACTCCACTAAAACTGAAAACTGCAGTGGCGCCTGCATGGCTCAGCCAGTTTACTGTCCAACTCTTAATTTCGGATTAGGTCATTATCATGCAGTGCGTGGGTTCGAGTCCCACGTTGGACCCTGCCATGACAGTGTGGAGCATGGCCAGGATTCTCTCTCTCCCTGTCTCTCTGCCCCTCCCTCACTTTTATGTACTCTAAGTAAATAAATAAACATTTAAAAATATGTTTAAAAATTTTTAAAATAAAACTGCAGACCAATAGCCCGATGAGTATGCATGCAGAAATTCTCATTAAAATACCTTCAAATTAAAGTCAACAATACATTAATAGAATCATTTACCATAATCAAGTGGGATATATTCCTGGGCTGCAAGGGTGGTTCCACGTTCACAGATCAATCAACATGATGCACCACAATAATAGAAGAAAGGATAAGAACAATATGATGCTTTCCACACATGCAGGAAAAGCATTTGACAAAATGTCATATCCATTCACGATAAAAACCCTCAGCAAAGTACATCGAGACTCAATCTACCTGCACATAATAAAGGTCATCTATGAAAGACCCACAGCTAATCTCATCCTCAATGGGGAAAAATTGAAAGTTTTTCCTCCAAGGTCAGGGATGAGACAGGGATGACCCCTCTCACCACTGTTATTCCACATAGTACGGGAAGTCCTAGCCACAGCAATCAGACAACAAAAAGAAATAAGAGGCATCCAAATCAGCAAGGAAGAAGTAAAACTTTCGCTATTTGGAACTGACATGATGTGCTCTATAAAAAACATGAAAGACTCCCGTAAAAATTGCTAGAATTGATATATGAATTCGACAAGTCACAATATACAGAAATCAATGTAGATAAATCTATTGCATTTCTATAGACGAGTCATGAATTAACAGAGAGAGAAAGTAAGAGATCAATCCCATTGACAGCTGCACAAATACCCCCAGGATACCAGGAATAAACCTAACCAAAGAGGTGAAAGACCTGTACTCTAAAGGCTATGAAACACTGATGAAAGAAATGGAAGAGGACACAAAGAAATGGAAATACATTTCATGTTCATGGATGGGAAGAACAAAATACTGTTAAAATGTCTACACTCCTCAAAACAATCTACACATGTAATGAAATCCCTATCACACTAACAAAAACATTTGTCACAGAACTAGAACAAATAATCTCAAAATTTGTATAGAACCACAAAAGACCCCAAACAGTCAAAACAAACTTGAAGAAGAAAAGCAAAGCTGGAGAGATCACAATTCCAGACTTTAGAGTATATTACAAAGCTGTACTGATCAGAACAGTATGGCACTGGCAAAACAACAACAACAACAAACACCAATAACAACAACAACAACAAACACATACGCATAGATCAATAGAATGGAAACCCAGAAATGAACTCACACCTCTATGGTCAATTAATTCTCAACAAAGCAGGAAAGAATATCCAATGGAAAAAAAAAAGATAGTCCTGGGACACATGGGTGGCTCAGTCACCAAAGCATGTGATTGTGGATTCAGCTCAGGTCATGATCTCAGGGCAGTGCAGAGCATGCGTGGGATTCTCTCTCTCCATTTCTCTCTGCCCCTCTTCTGCATTCTCTCTCTCTCTCTCTCTCTCTCTCAAAAATAAATACATGAACTTTAAAAAATTCTCCTCAACATATGGTTTTGGAAAAACTAGACAGAAACCTGCAAAACAAAACAAAAACAAAAACGGACCACTTTCTTACAACATACACAAAAATAAACCCAACATGGATAAAGACCTATGTGGGAAACCTGAAACCATAAAAATCCCAGAGGATAACACAGGCAGTATCTTATTTGACATTGGCTGTACAAACATCTTTGTAGATATATCTCCTGAGGTAAGGGAAACACAAGCAAAAATAATGGGACTTTGTAAAAATAAAGAGCTTCCATAACCAAGGAAATAATCAACAAAACCAGAACACCTACAGAATGATATTTGCCAACGACATCTGATAAAGAGTTTGTGTCCAAAATATATAAAGTTATACAGCACCCAAAAAATGAGAAATCGGATTAAAAATGGGCAGAAGACATGAATGGACATTTTCCCAGGGAAGACATACACATAGCCAAGAGACACATGAAAAGATGCTCAACAATACTGATCTTCAGGGAAATACAATTCAAAAGTACAATGAGATACCACATCACATCTGTCAGAATGACTAAAATCAATGAAGGATGAAACAGCAGGTGTTGCCAAGGATGTGGAGAAAAAGGAACCCTCTTGCACTGTTGGTAGGAATGCAAACTGGTGCCGCCACTCTGGGAAACATCAGGGAGATTCGTCCAAAAAAAAAAAAAAACAAAAAAAAAACCTGGAAATAGAACTACCTTACGATCCAGCAATTTCACTATGAGGTATTTACCCAAAGAATACAAAAATAATTCTTCAGAGGGATACATGCACCCTGATGTTTACAGCAGCATTTTCTACAACAGTCAAATTATGGAAACTGCCCAAGCATCCATCAACTGATGAATAAATTGAGATGTAGTATATGGAATGTAATATTATTTAGCCCTAAAAACATGAAATCTTGTCATTTGTCACGAGGTAGATGGAGCGAGAGAATGTTATGCTGGGTGAAATAAGCCTGTCAGAGAAAGACAAATACCAGGTGATGTCACTAACCCATGGAAATAAAAAAAAAACAAGGTGGGGGGGGGAGAAAGGAGACAGGGACAAACAAGCAGACTGTTAACTAGGAAACAAACTGAGGGCTTCCACAGCGAGGTGGGGAATGGGTGAAACAGCTGCTGGGGATTAAGAAGTGCACCTGGGATGAGCACCGGGTGACGTGTGGAAGTGTTGCTCTATAATGTACACCTGAAACTAATATTACACTGTGTCTTCACTCACTGGAGTTTAAATTAAAAGATAACATAAGGTTAATGAGACTTACCTACCAGGCTTTCTGTAGTTTTCAATCACTTCACTAGTTTGGAAAAATAACCATGAAATTTTTTAAAAAGCATGTATGATGTGGGAGACAGTTTGTGCCCTTACCTGGGTCTCTGGTGCCAGCAGGACTCAGAACGTGGGTCCCAGCTCATTCTTCTAGAAGGTCCTGACACAAGCATTTCATATATCCACATCCTAACTGAATGCAGCTCCCGTTCTTCTGAATTTCTGTCAGGGTTTCTTCCTGGAAACAAGCCTGAATCTGGAACAAACCATCGACTGCATCTATGAGGTGATGTCGTGGGACCCCGCAATCCACGAGTCCTTTAGTAAAATACCTCTTGTTCAAATACTGTCCGGGAAGGGGAGGGATGAAACACGGGAACAGCCCAGAAAATGCAAGGGCCTGTGCTGCTCAGCAACCAGCTAGCCCAGGGAAGCCACCCAGTGCCCCCTCCTCAGCACTCAGCACAACATGGCAGCTTCTCTCTGGCGACTCAGGAGATGCCAAGTTGCTGCAAAGCTCCCAAGGTCTCCCCTGGGGCGGGCGGCAGAACCCGCTGGAAACACAGCTCTGCTCTCTGTCCTGAGGCAGCAGCAGAGGCCCTGAGTCCTCTGGGAGCAACAGAAGCCCTTCCTGCTCTCAGGTGCCCTGAGTCAGAAAAGCCGATGGTGCGCCCTCTGCTGGCCATCACTGCCTAGGCAGAGGAACCCGCCCCTCCGGGTCTGTGGGGCTCGAGCTCTCTCTACTGGCCACCATGGGAATTCCTGCAATGATGAAGGCCCTGGTCGCTCAGCTGAGAGATGGAAGGTGCTCTGGGCAACTAAGCCTGTTCTCCACATTGGGAAGGGTCTTAGTGACAGGGCCTGAGACACAAAGAAATATTTTCCTTCTCCTTTCTTGTGAGTGGAGAATGAAACCGAATTTATTAACGTAATGACATCATTTGTCATGCTTTAAGCAATGTTCACAGAAAAATAGACCGCCAACTTACACATGCTGAATAAGAGGTAATTGTATTTACCACCAAAATACCCAGGTTAGATAAAGAGTTGACACCTTTGAGAGAGAGATACCGACGTCCAGCTATGGAATGAATGAGTCCTAAGGATACAAGGGACAGCCAATGGAATGGAGTCAATCCTGTAATAATAATGTTGCATGCTTTCACATGATAGCTACACTTGTGCTTAAGTACAACATAATTTATAGGCATATGGAATGACTACAATGTATGCCTAAAACTAATACAACAAATGTGTGAACAATATTTCAATTAAAAATAGACACCCTTTACACTATCTTTAATTTCTCCTCCTTTGCCAATAAACTATCATTCCTGGGGCGCTTGGGTGGCTTAGTCGGTTAAGCGTCCTACTTCCACTCAGGTCATGATCTTGCAGTCCCTGAGTTTGAGCCCCACATCAGGCTCTGTCCTGACAGCTCAGAGCCTGGAGCCTGCCTCAGATTCGGTGTCTCCTGCTCTCTCCCCCCACCCCAGCTCGGGCTCTCTCAAAAAAAAAAAAAAAAAAAGAAACATTAAAAATGAAAAATCCTTCCTAATTTAGAATCTGTGAAATTCCATTTATACCAGATTCTCTAACATCACCATCTTGATGTTGAGAGCTTATCTGAAAAGTCACTAATAATATCTTTGATGACACATATGTGACAAGGTCAGAATGCAACTTACAGGTAGCTACACATCTGTTATGAATTCACGGTATGTATCCTTGGCTAATATTTCCAATGAAATGTGCTTTAGGGATACAGATGGATGAAAAAATGTCCATCAGTCATATAGGTCAATTTCCTATAGAACCATTATGCCTTCAATTACTAATTGCCATCTCTTCAGAATTAAAAGAAAGCTGGGACAAGAAAATGTCTTTGAATTTGATGTAAGAGAAGACTATGGTGTTTTAAAGGGTTCACCTACCTTCTGGAATCCTCAGATTGGTTGTGGACAGGAGGATAGCAACGCACTATTTTGATGCACACAGCTGGTTCCAGAGAGAGAATATGGACCTTATTGTCAAATATTTCTTTTATCAGGGGCGCCTGGGTGGCGCAGTCGGTTAAGTGTTCGACTTCAGCCAGGTCACGATCTCGCGGTCCGTGAGTTCGAGCCCCGCGTCAGGCTCTGGGCTGATGGCTTGGAGCCTGGAGCCTGTTTCCGATTCTGTGTCTCCCTCTCTCTGCCCCTCCCCCGTTCATGCTCTGTCTCTCTCTGTCCCAAAAATAAATAAAAACGTTGAAAAAAAATTTTTTTTTTTAATATTTCTTTTATCAGTATCAGCAGTCCACCTCTGCCAGGTCCAGACTGCAGGACCTGGGGGCAACACAATGACTGATGCCTGGGTTGAGAACATGAGGAAGGCCAGGTGGTGGGGGGAGGGGAGAAATCCAACAGGGCCTGGGGCAGTGAGGGAGATGGCTCTGGATCACCTCCCCGTAGGGCAGGCTCTGGCGTCTACCTGCTAAAGAGCAGCACACTCTCCCTCAAGCCATCCCTCTCCATGACAGCACATGAGGCTGAGTCCCACAATCCCAGGAGAAATGAGGGATACACATCTTTTCAAATGCAATGGCCTCTGCAAAGCTTGGCCCCAGGGATGTTGGAGCCTTGGAGTCACGGAACTCTGATGCCCATGATACCAGCCCTTTCTGCCCCCGCACTCACAGCCACTTCATACATCCCCTCTCCCCTGACCCATCTCATCCCGTCCACATACCTGGACCAGGTCTCTACTTTCCTCCTTGTACTTCCTCTTTGTCTGTTTCCCTCTAGCCACATCTCTGTGTTTCTTCCTTTCACTCTCTACTTGCCCAATTCCCCTATCACTCATCCAGTGTCTCTCTCCTTACCTGTCTCTTTCTCCACGTCTCCCCAGGCTTCAGACTCTCTGCTCTGTGCGTGCATCCCTGTCCAGGAGCACAGGGCACTCCTGTCTCTCCCTCTTTCCTGTCATGTTTTGTCCCAGGCCCTGATCACAATGGAGGAGAATCCCCCGTACAGCAGCTGCCCATATTGACATTTGCTATAGCAATGCTGGCAGCATGTGGACAGCCAGACATTTACCCTTGGTGACCCAGCCATGACCCAAAAGCTGCTGGAGGGCTGGCTGCTTCCCTAAGCTGGGAGGAAAAAGGGGCTCACAGGGTTCAGGGTCCCTGGGGCAAAGTGGATTGGATTGGCCAATGTAGAAGGAGCCATATGCTTACACCCAACTCTCCTGGGTGGTGTCAAAGGAACCTATCTCAGACCATGGACCTCTGCCTTCCCCATGGCTCAATATGGCAACAGGGGGAGCTTTATGGGACATCATGTGACTCGCCACAAAAATTGCGCCATTTGCCCCCTTGGAGGCCACCTGGATTGGTGCTACTAGGGGCAGCTGGTAAGGTGCACAAGGGCACAAGAGCTGAATTAATGCAGGGCCTCCTTACTGGTCTCCTGAATCCATTCCTCACCATCAGAATAGACCCTTTCCTGGAGACCTGCCCTGCTCATCAGCACAAACCCCATCAACTAGCACGTGCGCCGTGCGCTCATGAGTATCTATGTACAGAATTAACAACCACCACCAGAGCTCCCTAAAGGATGTATCCAACTCCTCAGATGGAACTATAGGTCCCTTCCAGGCAATACAACCCCAAAGAATGATCTGTCTTCTTCCACCAACACTATACATTCTACCTGTTGGTTACTGCGTATACAGGAACCCAAAGTGTACACTTGATGGGGAATGAGTGTCAACTTTCCTGGAAGCAGACGCTGACACAGAAACACAACTGTGACAAGTGTATTCGGGGACATTAGGAAGGACAAAGTGGAGGGGACGGGGTGGGCAGGGAAAGCATTCAGACCAAGGGGCAGATTAGACACCATCCCTAAATATATAATAACCACAGCTGGTTTGTAATGGTTCAGTGTCCTCTTCAAATTTCAAGCTGATTTCCCTCTATGTCAAAGTGATTTTGAGTTATTGCAAAGGGATCTTCTGTTCTCTTCTATGCATTCGGTCTTCTACAATACATCTGTGGCCTTGGATGAGCACATATTTGTGTGGCTGCATTTGTGTGTATACCTGTAATGGAAGACGATTATCTTCAGATCTTAGAGGTAGATCCCTGAGTGTACACATTCTCCTACTTATCTTTTCCTTCTTTGTAAAGAAGGACCTGAATTTTAATAGAAAACACACAGGGGTCTTCGTTGTATCTTTTGAAACTGGAATTGCCAATCTCCCAGCCTCAGGCATTATACCCTCAGTTTCAGGAAATTGAATGAGCATCTGTTGATGATCTTCTGTGTGCAGATACATTCATTTCCACCCTGAGAAGGGTGAATGCCCACTCATCCCATACATTTTACATATTTCTTGTGTGCTTAACCACCTCTTCATCGCACTGACCTCAGAGATCAACATTGCCCCTGCTTCTCAGATTACAAAGCTGAGGCTCTGAGATGGCCCCACTGAGAGCTGGCATTAGGGCTGAGACAGCAGGAACACAGGCAAAGCCTCAGGAAATTGTGAGGGAAGTTTCAGAGATGCAAACCTTCAGGCAGGGTGGTGACAGCAGGTGCAGGGGTGCGGTGACAAGAGTCCAGCAGGGGCGTTTCCTGGTCAACCCTGAATTCCCCGCTAAGAGTCTGACTCAGGATGAAGGCCAAGGAAGCTGATCTACAACCTTTCGTCGCATTTAGTCTCACAGAGGCACACAAACTTAGGCAGACAAACATCCCATAAGAACCAAGTTAAACTACAAATCTCCAGGGCATTCTTTCACACAGATCCAGAACCTTCAGAAAACCAAGGGAAACAACAGTCTTTATTTAGATAATGAACTAATTTGGCCACACTTTGGCCACAATGACATTTCAGAGATGATACCTGCATGAACTGTCCTTGAACCCAGGCAGCAACCCTCTGTGGACTTCATGCTGCGCTCACTCTCCCTGCCCAGGTTGTGGGCCCTGCCAGAAATGGCCTCCAACTCCATGTCACTGAGTCCGACACCCTCCCCTCTGCACCATCTCAGCTCACCCTTCTCATGCACAGCCTCCAATTCATTCCCATGAGATTCATGTCTCCGTCTCTTGTACTTGAGGACTCATTACTGGAGCTTCACTGTTGTAGATCAGAAGCTCCATGTCATTTGATGCATGTTACTCTCTCTGCATTAGGACACTTGAAGCCCCTGAGGGGGGTGTGCCTCATCTCTCACAGGGCCAGGAACATGGACTCTGTACAAGGCACGTCTACAGAACTGATACACCTGCTTTTCTATGAAGAGACTCTTTCCTTCTCCACAAGAGACACCTGCAGCCCAGCTCAGTAAGGGAAAATGACACAGCCCAACATATGTATGTCTTGAGAAAGCTGAAGAATCTTAACAGTGTCCTCAGCCAGCAGCACCCTTGCATTGCAAAGCCTGTGCGGCCATCTCTACGTCTTCTCAGAGACTCAACAACACAGAAGCTGAACATGCTGAACATATCAACTCATACTGTTCAGATCATCTCACAAATAGTAGAGGTGGAGGTGGTGGGTCCTGTCCCTGAGGACACCAAGTAGCTGGAGGTGGCACATAGAGCCCATGAACAGTGATAAAGGGGATCTGTGGGGAAGGGCCTGTAGGGTGGACCTGGTAAAGGAGGAGGTCCTCTTGCATCCATAGGGACCTACAGAACAGAAGTGACAGGTGTGTTGGTATGACAGAGAAGCAGAACGCCCACAGGAGCTGAAACACAATGAAGCAGGTGTTGGCACCTGGCCCCTTGTTCATTCATGGGTTCTAGTAGAATGGAGCATCAGTGCCAGAAAACTCTACCCTCCCACGAGGTCCCACCTATGACCTGAAGGTACCAGATGCCACAAGGAGAAACTACTGTCGCCACACATCAATGCCCATGTTTACAAATGAAGAAAGCCAAGGAGTCCTATTCTAGAAGACTGATGACACCAATGCCAGTCTAATAAATGAACGCATTCCAGAGAGGCAGGCATCTATGTCCAAGACCCCTCTGGTGTCCTCTTCCACCAGATCTGAAGACTTTTTACTTGCACATTGAGAACAGACAGAACATGAAGGAATGAAAGATAACCCCAGCACCACACAGAGATTCAGGGCCACCCCAGGGTCAAAGCTCAACCTGCCATCCCATGCCTGTCCTCACTCTGCTTCCCTCCCTGACAAAGACATCTTCTGTGCAAGGCCACAGAGATCTCTGAGGAGATGGGGGTTCCTGGAGTCCTGCAGAGGGCCTGGAAATGTGTTTTCTGAGAGAAACATGTTACCTGTGCACATTCATTGGTCTCAGGTATGTTCATCTTAATTCACAGGTAATTCAGCTTTTAAATACAATATGAGTTGCAGAGCTATTTTGTCTCATTGTAAAAGGGAGGTAGAAATTCCACATAAAAGAATGAACAGAAACATGTCTAGATTTCAGGTGTAAAACTCCCATAAGGTATCATGAGACAAAGTGCCAGTTACAACTGCTCCCGGGACACAAGAGAACCTGCACATATAAACACAACTGCAGAACTCTGTGAGGTACTGGCCCTGCAGGTAATCACTGATTCTCTCCCTTCACGACTGCAGTTCCATGTACATTTTCGAGTACACGTGCCGCTTCTGAAAATTCAGAGTATTTCCACCTAGGGAACAACTGGAAAAATTCTCTATCGCAAATTTACCAACACAGAAAGATCAATAATGAATTCTGAAATTTATCTAAGAACACTCAGCACTGCACAAAGCACACAATATAAAGTTGGAAAGAGTTTTCATCTTTTCCAGTCACGAGGCTCATCGCAGACATTCGGAACAAGTTCATCCCCTACACTGAAATAGGAAAAAATGAAAATAATGACGATAATTCCATGTAAAGAAGGTGTGGAAGGAAAGAAGGACGCTCCAGAAGACTTGAGGGTGCAGGGAAGTGTCATCCCCCTCAAGTTATTTCCACAAACACAAAGTGAGACCCATGTGGTCCTCAGCCTCCACTCACTTGTGGCTTCCAGAGGCACCAGCTAACATGATGATCTTAAACTGGAGAAGCCTGGAGGCTTGTGAGGACACAAATCAAACAGTAAAGACACCAGAGGACATAGAAAACCAGGCAAGGCCAGATAAAAGTTTCCAGAAAGCATTGCAACTGAAACGGGCAACAGAATTTACCTTGTCTTTCTCTGCATCCTTGTTAGAGACACAACTGATATTCCCCATGGGAGCTGCACCACGTCCTGGGTCTCATAAAGGCTGGAGGTGGATGGAGGCTGATTCTGACTTTCATAGACTGTGTGGAAGAAAAACAAACCGTCCGCCACATGTTTCATTATATTCAACTCTTTCACACTCTCAAGTCCCTTACCAGGGGCAGAGGGTTTTTCTGGTGCCTCGGATGACCCTTGAGGACAAGAGGGAGATCTGATCCTGTCCCTTGAGGAAGGTTTACAGGGCCCTGGTTCAGGTGTTTTTATAACTAATCAAGCATCTGTGAACAGCTCAGGTGTCAACTAGCTAGAAATAAAGTCAGGGGTGTGTCTCATCCCTCAGAGAGCCCAGCACATGGTCTCTGTACAAGCTACATCCTAGGGAGTACTATGTCTGTCAGCCTGTATAAGGCCTCTTTCCTTCTCTATCAGAGACACGTGTTGCCCAGCTCACTAAGTGGAAATGACTGCCCATTTCATGCATGCCCTGAGAAACTTGAAGAACGTTGCAACGTCCTCACTCAGGCTGACCTGAAAGCCCTGTGGTGCCATCACTGCATCTTCTCCAAACACTCAACAAGTAAAAAGACAAAACGTGTTTTATAAGTCAACTCATACTGTTCAGATCATCTTTCCAGATGGTGGAGGTGGAGGGTGAGGTCCCAGAGGCCACCAGGTTGGAGAAGGTGGGGGTAGCCCAAAGCCCACGGATGGTGATAAAGGGCAGCCCATGGGGTGTGACATGGAGGGCACTTCTGGGAAAGGAGGAAATGTTCTGGAAGACACGTTGACCTGCAGGACAGAAATTAAAGTTTTGAGATGTGTTAGGGTAAAAGGTGAAAAATCCAACACCAACACCAACACTAACATAGCTGAACACCACTGAAGCCAGCATGGTACCTGTCTCCTTCCCCTTCCCCTGGTTTCAACAGGGCAGCATCAGTGCCACAAAACTCCACCCTTCCTACTGGGTGCCACCTAGAGCTTCTAGTAGTTTGAGGAGACAAAGCAGTGCATTGCTGGCAGCATGCAAGGTACTAGCTGTGTCTGCAAATGTAGGGAAGGAAGTGGCTAGTCTTAAAGGATCAGAGGGATAATTCCAGACTACTAAAGAAAGTCTGTTCCACACACACAGGCTTCTATTTCCAGGAAGACTCTCTACCCAGCCCTTCACCACCTCAACAGCTCTGTCTTGGCATAATAAGAGCTGAAATGATGAGAAAGAATTTTGTTTTCGTATCATTCATTTACATCTTGAATCCATTTCAAGTTAATTCTTGGAGTGGTGTAACATAAGGTGCTAAGCTTTATTCTCATACATGTGAATATCCAATTTTCCCAGCACCGGTTATTCAAGAGACTACTCTTCTCCACTGTGTATTCTTGACTCCCTTGTCAAATACTAGTTGACTGTGCATGCATGGGTTTAGTTTGGGCTCTCAATTTCTGTTCCATTGTCTTGTGTGTGTGCTTATGCCAGTGACATAACTGATTTCTTTGTGTTAGAATGCAGCTTGAAGTCAAGAAGTGTGATGCCTCCTGTTTTGTTCGTTCTTGCATTGGCTACTTGGGGTCTTTTTGTGGTTCCAAATACATTTTAGGATATGTTTTTCTAATTGCATAAAAATTGCATTGGAGTTTTGATAGAGATTGCACTGAATCTCTAGATGGCTTTGGGTGGTATGGACATTGTATCCATATTAATTCCTCCAAAAGATGGACATGGGATGGCTTTTCACTGACTTGTGTGTTCTCCCGTTTCTTTCACCCAAACTGAATATCGTCCATTTCTCCACACAGGTTTTATAGTTTTCTGTAGAGAGATCTTTCACTTCCTTGGCTAAATTTATTCCTATATATTTTATTGTTTTTGATGTTGTTGTAAATGGGGTTGTTTTCTCTACTTCTTTTTAGATAATTTGGTTAGTGTATAGGAATGCTACAGCATTTGATATGGTGACTTTCTATTTTGCAACTTTACTGCATTTCTTGATTAGATATTAACAGATTCTTTTACATTAAACTTTTTATTTCATTCCTTTACCTTATTTAAAACAATCATTTTATTTGGGAATAGCTGACACACTATGTTACATTAGTTTCAGATGAACAACATAGTGATTGGACAAGTGTATACATTCTGCTAACCCAGGTGTAGCTATCATCTGTCACCATGCATCACTATTCCTGTACCATTCTCTATGCTCCCTATGCTATATCTTCTATTTGTGATTTATTCATTCCATAACCAGAAGCCTGCATCACCCAACCCCTTTCACATACCTATGGCATCCTTGTCTTGTGCCTGATCTTAGAGGAAAATCTTTCACAATTTCATTATTGAGCATGATGTTAGCTGTGGGCTTCACATACATGGCCTTTCTTATGTTGAGATATGTTCCTTCTACACTGAATTTTTTAAGAGTTTTTTTTTTTAGCACAAATGGATACCAAATTTTCTCAGAACATTTTTCTGTGTCTATTGACATCGTCCCATGAGTTTTCTGTTTAATTTTTAAAATGTATTTATTTAGTTTAGTTTAAGTTTATTTATGTATTTCTTTAGTATTTATTTTTTCAAGTTTTTATTTAAATGCCAGTTGGTTAACATACAGTGTAATATTAGTTTCAGGTATAGAATGTAGTCATCCATCACTTACATACAACACCCAGTGTTCCTCACTACTAGCGCCCTCCTTAGCCCATCACCCGTTTAACCCATCCCCCTGCCCACCTCCCTTCTAGTAACCCTCCGTTTGTTATTTATAGTTAAGAGTCTGGTTTCTGGTTCATTTTTCTTTCATTCAATTATGTGAGGGGACACATTTATTGATTTGCGTTTCTGAAACATCCTTCCTTTAGAGGGAAAAAACCCTTCATCATGGTCAATGATCCTTTTAATGTGATGCTGAATTTGGTTTGCCTGTACATTATTGGGAATTTTTCATCTATATTCATCACGGGGATACTGGCCTATAGTTTTCTGTTCAGGTAGTATCCTTTTCTGGCTTCCTACCAGGGTAATTCCAGTCTCATGAAATGAGTTTGGTGGTGTTCATTCCTTTTGAATCAGTGAGAGGACTGCTGTTAGTTTCTTCTACAAACGTTTGGTCAAATTCACCAGTGAATCCACCTGGTCCTGGGCTTTTTTCCCCTGAGAGAATTTTGATTACTGATTCAATTTACTTGCATTGGTTATCTTCTTGTATTGATACAGTCTTCCTTTAATGGGTCTGTGCAAACCTTCTATTTCTTCCTGATACAGTCTTGGTAGGTTGCGTGTTTCTAAGAGCCTATTCATTTCTTCTAGGTAGTCGGTTTGCTGGCCTCTAATTTGGCCATAGTTGCCTCTTTGTCTCCTTTATGTTTCTGTGGTATCAGAGTAATGTCTTCTCTTTCATTTACAATTCTTTTGATTTGGGTCCTCTCTCTGCCGTAGCATAGTCTATGTACAGTCTTGTCAATTTTGTTTCACTCTTCAGAAAACCCACTGTTGGTCTTCTTCATATTTTCTATTGATTTCATGGTCTCAGTTTCATTGGTTTCCACTCCCATATGTATTACTATCTCCCTTCTGAGAACATTGGACGTAGACTGTTGTTTTTTTCTAGTTCTTTGAAGTTAAAAGTAGTTTGTTCATTTGAGTCCCAAATCTATCCTCCACGCATGCAAATCCAGTGACTCATCAGAGAACCTTCAACAGGTCTTTCCTGTCCTATTTGTCATTCTCAGAACTTGAGAAATAGAACCAGAAAATTTATTTGAAGACACAATAGATGAAAACTTCCCTAATGCGGGGAAGGAAACAGATCCAGAAGCAGGACGCACAAAGAACCCCCAATATATTCAACAGAAGCAGATCCACACCAAGTCATATAGTAATTAAAACACAAAATGTCATGATAAAGAAAAATTTTAACAGCAGGAAAACAAAAGATGACAGTTACCTACAAAGGATACCCCATAAGATTATCACTGGATGTTTTTCAGAAGAAACTTTGAAACCGTAAGTAAGCAGCATGGTATGGTGAAGGTGCTGAATTTAAAACATCTGCAGCCAAAGAGAATCTATCCAGCACCCTATCATTCAGATGGAAGGAGAGATCAAGAGGTTCCCAAGTAAATACTAAGCGAGTTCACAACCAACAAACCACCCCTGCAAGAAATGTTAAAGGTGACTTTTTAAGTGGAAAAGAAACACCTAAATTGACAGTATTAAAGGGTGAAACGCAAAAGCAATAAAAATGAGTATATCTGTAAAACACCAAAGTATTCACAATATGAAAGGTTTTGAAATATGAACACTACATATCTACAACATGGGGAGGAGAGGAGTAAAGAACTGGTTCAAACTTAAACAACTATCAGCTTAATATAGACTTCTATATGCAGAAGTGGCTAGGTACAAACCTAATAATAACCACAAATCAAACACCACTAATACATATGCAGAGTATAAAGACAAGCAATTTCAACTGTGCTACTAAAGAAACCCAGAAAACCATAAAAAAGAGAAAGAGAAGAAAGTATCAGAAAGATTCAGAAACAACCAACATCAAGTAATAAAAGGACAAGTACATGTCTATCAATTACTTTGAATGGAAACAGAATAAATGATCAAGTCAAAGGCACTGGGTGACAGAGAGGGGCACCTGGATGGCTCAATCGCTTGAGATTTCGACTCTTGATTTTGGCTCAGGCCATGATCCCAGGATCATGGGATTGAGCCCCAATTGGGCTCTGCACTGAGCATGGAACTTGCTTAAGATATATTCTCATTCTGTCTCTCTCTCTCTCTCTCTCTCTCTCTCTCTCTCTCCCTCTCCCCCATTTCCCTCACCCCACCATCCCATGCCTGTGCTCTCCCTCTTCATAGTAAAAGGCACTGGGTGATAGAATGAATAAAAATATAGGACCCATCTATCTTCTACTTACAGGAGACTAATTATAGAACTAAAGTATCAAAAGAAAACTGCAGTGGCCATACCTATATCAGACAAAAAAGATTTAAAAATAAAACTGTAACAAGAGACAAAGAAAGACACTATAATAATAAAGGTACAATCCAACAAAAAGATAGAACAATTGTAAACATATATGTGCTCAACCTGAGAGCATCCAAATACACAAAACAGTCAAAAACTAAAGAATTCATAGTCATACAATCATAGTAGGGCATTTTAACACCCCAATGACATCAATGGAGAGAGCATTCCATCAGAAAATCAACAAGGAAGTAGTGACTTTGAATGACAGAGCAGACCAGGACATCCCATCCTAAAACCAATATATTTAGGACATTCCATCCTAAAATGGCACAATAAACATTCTTTTCATGTGCACATGGAACTTTCCCCACACTCGATAAAATATTAGGTCATAAAACAAGCCAAAACAAAATCAAACGGATCGACGTCATACCATGTGTCTTTTCAGATCACAATGCTATGAAAGTAGAAGTCTACAACAAGAAAACAATCTGGAAAAGGCACAAAAACATGGAAGTTAAATAACATGCTCCTAAACAATCAATGGGTCAACCAAGAAATCAAAGAAGAAATCCAAAACAACATGGAAACAATTGAAAATGAAAACACAACAATCCAAACTTTTGTAAAGCAGGAAAACTGGTGCCAACAGGGAAGCGTATAGCAATACAGGTCTGCCTCAGGAAAGAAAAAAAAAAAACCCTGAAGTAAACTCCATAACCTTATAGCTATAAAAGCCAGGCAAAGGACAACAAACAAAACCCCCAAACAGCAGAATGAAGAAAATAATTAAAAGCAGAAGATAAATAAATGATATAGAAATTGAAACTACAGTAGAACAAGGTAAATGAAATTAGGAGCTGCTTCCATGAAAAGAACAATAAAATTGATAAGCCCTAGCCAGACTAATCACAAAACACAAACGACGCATATAAACAACAATGACAGAGTAGAACAACCAACACCACAGAAATACAAACCATTGTAACAGAATATTATGAGAAACTATATGCCAACAAGTTGGACAAACTGGATTATATGGATCAATTCCTAGAAACATGTAACCTACCAAAACTGAAGCAGAATGATTTGAACACATGGTTTACTAGCAAGGAGACAGACTCAGTAATCAAAAATCACCTAACAGACAACAGTCCAGGACCGGACGACTTCACAAGCACATTCTATCAAACATCTGAAGAAAAGTTGGTGCCTATATTTGTCAAACTGTTCCAGAAAACGGAACAGGAAGGAAAATACCCAAATTAATTCTATGAGACCAGCATTACCCTGGTACCAAAACCAGATAAAGACACCATGAAAAAACAAAACTACAGGTCCATATCGTTCATGCACACAGATGCAAATGTCCTCAACCAAGATTTAGCAAACAGAATCCAACAACATATTCAAAAAATAGTGGGTGGTGAATGTAAAACTGAAGCAGGTCTACGAATCTCTGAATGAGAAAATGGACAAAAAAAGAAAAATAGAAAAAAGCGGAAGTGTATCAGACAGGGGATCTAAGCATCAATTTTCATAAAGACAAAGTATCATCAGGCTTTTTCTTCTAAAATTGATTCACAGTGTTTGCTTAGTACAATCTTGCCCACACTGAGAAGTGGTCTTGGTAAGTTCTTTGACAAGCAGCAGTCTCAGAGGGATGCCGTGAATCAGCTTTTAGTAAAAACTGCAATCAATTTAAAAGTATTTCAGTTTTTCATGAGTCCATGAGAAATTAGAAAACATGCCAAATCTCAACTGAAAAGGAGATAAGGTAACGAGTATGTTTTTAAGATATTACTGATGAGATTTCTTCCAACGAAGACAAGAAAGGATAGCTGTAACAAATTCTGTCGCAGGAATAATATTGAACATTCAAATAACGGGAAGTGCCTGACACAAGGTACCTGTCAGGTTTGCAGTTGTTTTCAACGACTACAACATTGTTGGAAAAAAAAATACCCACTGAAAATTAATAAAAGCATGTATGATGTGGAGGGCACATTGTGTTTTTACCTTTGGCTCTGGTTCTGGCAGGACTCAGAGAGTGGGTCCCAGCTGATTCTTCTAGAAGGTCCCGAGAGTCAACATTTGGTGTCTTCACTTCCCGACTGAATGCAGCTCCTGTTCCTCCAAATTTGTGACAGGGTTTCTCCTCAAAAACAAGCCTGAACATGGAACAAACCAACCCCAGCCTCTCTGATGTGGCATCGCGGGATCCCGTGAATCCACAGATCCTTGAGTGAAATACATCTTGTTCACATACCGGCAGGGGAAATGAGAAACAAACCACAGAACATCCCAGAAATGCAAGGGACTGTGCCGCTCACTGACCATCCAGCGCTTCCTGGATGCTGCCCAGCACCCCACCTCAGTACTTAGCCCCACCACTGCAGAGACATCATGTGGCTGTGAAGGCTCCAGAGTCTCCCCCAGGCCCAGGGGCGGAGCCTGCTGGAAACCCAGCTCTGGCTCTTTGCCCATACTCAGAGACACTAGGTCCTCAGAAGCAAGGAAGCCTTTCCAGCTCTGAAGCACCCTGGATCAGAAAAGCCTAATGGGTGCCTTCTCAGACCATCACTGCACCTGCAGAGGACCAGCCTCTCCCTGGGCGTGGTGTGTGCACGCCCTCTGGGGGCTGCCTTGGGAATTCCTGCAATGCTCAAAGCCATGGCCGCTCAGCTGGAGGTACTGAGGATGCCTGTTAAGCCTGGTCCAGTTAAGCCTGTCCTCCAGATTGGGAAGGGTCTTAGTGACAGGGCCTGGGACACAAAGAAGTCTTTTCCTTCTCCTTTTTACTGAATGATGAATGAAACCGAATTTATTGATATAACGATATAACTTGTAATGCTTTAAGCAGCATTCCTGGAAATACAGACTGCAAATTGACACATGCTGAATGAACCACAGGCAGTGGTGTTTCCACGAAAATACTTGGGTTGAATAGAAAATTGACACCCCTGAGAAAGAGATACAGGCTTCCAGCTACGGAATGAATACGTCATTGGGATACAAGGTACAGACTATGGAATATAGTCAATCCTGTAGGAAAGTGTTGCATGTTTTCGCATGATAGCTACACTTGTCTAGGTAATGTATACACACGGAATCACTGTGATATATGCCTGAAACTAATACAACATGGTGTGTCCACTATATGTCAATAAAATTTGACAATACTTTGTTTCTCCTTCACCATTAAAAATTATTTCTAATTGAGCACATATGGAATTCCTTTTATACCATATTCTCTAATGTCACCATCTTGATGTTGAGAGCTTATTTTTCACGTTGTCAGTAATGTGTTTGATGACACAAATGTGACAAAGTCAGAATGCATACCTAGAGGGAGCTACACATCTGTTATGAATTTCCTGCCTCTATATGGGTAATATTTTCAATGAAAAGTGCTTTAGGGATGAAGATGGGTGAAATAATTTCCATCAGACTCAGAGGTAGATAATTGTGCCTTCAAATAATAATTGCCATGTCTTCACTATCAGAGGAAGGCTGGGTGAAGACATAGGTTTCTCTTTTCATGTAAGAGAAGGCGGTGGTGTTTTAAACTGCTCACTTACAATCCAGAATCCAGAGATCAGCAGTAGATGTAAGAATAGCAATGCACTATCATCTTGCACATAACTAGCTCTGTTGGAGAAGTGGAGAAACTACACTAAAGATGGCTGATTGGACTAAAACAAACTCTGGTCTCTAGCTTAGAGACCCCTCCTCCGGGTTCTCCTTCCTTTGTTTGCTGCACATTCGACAACCACCCCCCCCCCACACACACACACACAGATATATGGAGGCTGATAACTATAAATTACCCTTCCTGCTCGCATTCGGGACTCAGATCTTTGGAGAACGCGGTCTCCTCTGAGCCTGCCAGTGTTAAATAAATCTCCAATCCACCAAGATCTCTGAGTGACTCTTGGTTTTTCTGCCAGCGTTCCAGCCTGGTTCCGTAACAAATTTGGTTCCCTGACCAGGAAACCCAACTGCGCTGGCCCATTGTTGCCACCGGTTTGGGAGAACAGTGAGGCACTGACGGAATGAGGGATCACAAGGGAGAGTGCACACCCTGCCTGAATTTCAGCAGTCTCCTTCTCTGTCCCTTAGGGCTGGCCCCACTCTGCCGTTCCTGCCGGACTCAAGAAGACATGGCAGGTGAGGACCTGGACCCAATGTTGGAACCGGTAAGGCTGGGGCCCAATCTAGTCAGGCCCACTCGCAAGAGTGGAAGGGGCATTTTATCACTCCCCAAGTCTTCGGAAGTCTCACAGGTGGGGATTCTATGGTAGGGAATATAATAACCTCTGGTGTGTATGTGAATGTGAGTGTACAATTTGATCTAGCTTGCCTGCCGAGTTCGATTCTGTGGCTCCACAGACAGGCACTCTTGGGGTCCCCAGGGGCCCATGGAGGCTGAGAGGGCCTGTCTGCAATTCCATGATGCATGGCACTCAGTCTGTGGTGATATCAGAATGGTTTCTGATCGTGTGTCGCGGGGCTGGGACTTGTGGGGCTGAGCGTCACCTGGGTTCCTTCAGGACATATCCAGGCAGGCATCTGGTTGGTCTCCTCATTGGAAGGGGCGCCCCTGTCCCTCTGTCTTTGTGACTCCGCCTCATGAGCATTGTGGGGTCAGGATGGAGCAAGGAGAGCCAGGCAAAGGTTTTAGCTGCGTTATCCGGAGACTCACCCAGGGAGCCAAAGAGGCAACAGACCGCTCCCCTAATGTCCCCCTCTTCATGGCTCTTTATGTTCCCTTCCCCCTCCCCTGAGCTTGAAACTCCTCCTCCAGCAGACTCGCTGCTGCCACTGCTGCCACTGCTGTGGCCGCCACAGCCAGGGCGCTGCCTCAGCAGCCACCCATATCTTCTCCCCTTCCAGGCCAGAGAACCCTCCCCCACAAGGCCCCGCAGCCAGATTGTGCCCTTGGCCAGGCGCAGGCATTCTCCAGATGCCGGTCTACGGTCTACGTCCGCTGATATCAAGATGCTCTCAAGGGGATCACAGCAGGGGACTGAGAAGGCCATAAATATGCCCAGCAGCAAGGGGGGAGGCCCAGAACCTCCTTAGCAAGGGGTCAATGAACCTACTGCAAGGGGAAAGGACATTAGAAAGAATAAGTGTCCCAACCAGGGAAAGTCCCAAAACCCAACGAATATCAGGAGGAACCTCGAGAAGGGGAACTTATCGGTCTAGCTGAGATAGAACCAGACTAAAAGGGGACACTGACTCTCTCTCTCCCTGTTCCTCTGCTTAACAGATGTGAGGGATCCTCCCTCATTTCCCAGATTAGCAGCTATAATTGGAGCCTACCTCGGGACAGGGACTTTAAGGAATATTCCCAAGCAGTTGCTGCTTCTACCTTCCCTCCCCCCTCATGTTTCTGCACCAACTTGGGTGTGGCCCTATACCATCCTCGGTGTCTCAGGCACCATTGGTTCCTCCTCCCACCCTCCAAGTCAAGGAACAAAGTGCACCCTCCTTGGACCACCCATTTCAGATACCTCCACTGGTGCCCCAAGTGAAAATTGACAATGGGGAAAAGTTGATTGGTTTTAGGTGGATGCAGGTGAAACATATTCGATGTTTAAACTAATTTAAGTTTATTGGACCTGTCTTTAAAGTTATTGGCAAAGGTCAAATAAGCTCATGTTATCTCTGTTGCAATTTGTTAATGATAGTTAATTTTGTCTGTCTCAAAATTTTCATGGGTAATTGTTAAGATAACTTTCAAGGTCCTTGGTAACCTGAAACTTTCCAATGCTAAAGCTTTGATTATTGAACATAGGTTTGTGTTTTTAACTTCCTATTGCTGAGAAATTAAGGCTATTCGGACCTATTGGAAAACATGCTTTGTACTTAATTGGTTCATGAACTTACCATCTAACAAAATTCTGATGTAAACATCTCTCAATTGGTTACTAAGTCCTCACTTGGAGACTAAGGTTTCCTAAGAGTTAAAATTCTGCTAAATGTACTTAAGACTGATGAAAATAAAGAAAGTAACTCTGTACATAGGAAAATAGGAGATATATAAGAAAGATATAAGGAATGGAAATACAGTTTCGTAGAGGGTAGAAGAATGTAATTTTGTCCTAAATGAGACTGGTTATTTGGAAAGAAATGGCTTTGGGACAAAATTTAGAAGCAAAAGAATGTTATAGAAGGTTGAGATGAATGGAATTTTAAAAGTACACTAGTATAAGGTTGAAATCCTGCTTTTCTCTCTGCTCAAATGACAAAGTTTTCTTGAACTGTTTATCTGCTCTTGATAAGACAATGCAAACAAAGGTTTATCCTCTGGGAAAATCAACGTTTTAGGTCTCATCTGTATCAGGTCTTTGATTAGTTAGTTAAAACTTCTGAATGTTAAAGGAGCTAGGTTTTGATAACAAGTATATAATGCTGTACATTCACCTTTGGGATATTTTATTGCCACTTTGGTTGAATATATAAAATTGTAAGATTTGTAATCTGTAATCCTATTTAGGATGCACTTATGACTGCTGGGGTTTTAACAAATTTCTCAGGATTTAAATGGTAAATGAAGTCTTCTTGACCAATTAGGCCCTTTTATTTGGGATGTTAAGTTACTTGGAAAAGCTCTGTCATACGATGGTAAACCTTATAGATTGTATTGCAGGGGTAAGTGCTGTAACTGCCCGCATATATGCAATTCCTAAAATTTTAATGTTTTGATATAAGGTGATCACTTAATATTCTGATAATGTGAGATGTTGTGTGTCACAGAAATAACCGAATTTCTTTGTCAATTGCATCACAATGAACTCTCATCAGATCTTTAACAATGTCTATTTCTGAGATTTTGCCATTTATAATAGTTCTTATTCTCTCACAAAACGTGTTTCTTCTTCAAGGAGATTTATAAAAAGGACTTTGGGGATAAATACAGGTATTCAACATCTTTAAGATTAATACTAAAATGGGTAAAAATTTCCAGAAGTAAAAAGCTGTATTCAAATTGAACTAGAATTAGGAACATGGGATTAAATGAACTGAGGAAGATTTTAGTTTTGTGATTCTTGTTGAAAATATTGCTGGTTCCCTAATGTTTCCTCTTCCAGATTAAGGAAACTTTCTCTTAAGATATCTATGATATACAAAAATATCATAAAGTATGTATTTGTAAAGTGAAGCATTTATCTTTTCTCTCTACATAATTCCCCTGAAATTCAAAACTCTCAATGAGTATTCTTTCTTTCATGGCAATTACAATTGTTTGCATAAGTTCAATAAGAATCTGTTCATCTCATAACAGGTCACCATTTGGAAATACTGGTTATTTTACCAAGGCTTTGACTGGAATGCCATATTTGAGGATGACATTCATAGACTCAGATATGACCAGGCAGCTTTAAGGAATTAGGGTTGGCTTTATAAAACATGAAGCCATAAAGCCCCTTGGAAATGTTGGCCTGGTGCCTTGCTTACAGAGTTCCCAGAAGCCTCACCAGGTAAGTAAAGAAGGTCAATTCCTGGCAGGTGCAGGAACCTCAGGATATCTTGGGTACCTCATGAACAGGGATTCACCCAATTCTACAGGTATTGCAGGCCTGTCTGATGACAAGTATTTGGCTTGGCTTCTGCCCCGGAGAGGCTACTAAAAGTTCAACCCAGAGATTCCTTATAAAAGGTTCCAACAATTCAAACTTTAAAAGATCCTCATGATCAGTCACTATTCTTGCTGAGCTTATGTAAATAATTAGGCCAGATTTGTTAAGACTGGATTTTTTTCTACAAATGTATTGGTCTCAATTTGGCTATCACTGGAAGGGGGTGGGGGTAAGAGTGAAAACTATGTTTCAACAATGCACCATTATGGATGTTAAATTCTAGTTATGATTGACTTTAAATGTTTGTTGTTTGCCTAAACTAGACAACTTGATATTAACTTCAGAAAATTGTCACAGTATTTCATACATAGGCAATCTTTTGTGCTTGTTATACTATGGGGATAATAATAACCCCATGGGTATATGATTTTCAAACAACTGGAAAACAGGATGGATCTCTAAATATGCAAACCATATCTTCCCTAAACCTGATCTGACAGTTACCAGAAACCCGCCCCTTTTGAAGACTTGGAGGTGGACTTTACAGACACACAACCAAATAGAGGATTCAGTTTCAGGTATCACCCCATTTGTCCATCACTCCAGAGCTAAGAAGGCCAACTCAGAGGAGCCCTCAACCTGGTGAAATGATGCAGATCCAGTCAACCCGCTTAAACTGACCCTCAAAAAGACACTGGCCCCTGAGACCTCCAGCCCTGCTCCAGCCACACCCTGGAAGCTGGCTGGCCTGTGCATGGCAGAAACTTGAGGAATCAACATTTAGACTAAGCCCAGGGGTTTGGATGCAACTCTACCAGCTTTTGCCCCTCACTGGTGTCATAGTCCTGATCTTCTTACTGTTGGGCTGATCGAGACTGCACCAACAAGCTGGACATGGGACAAAAGATGCATGCTGGATCTCACATACCTCCTCTGGATGGGAGGATTATTAAGTGTTGCCTGTATATTATGATAACCCCCCTCACCCTAACAACTGCTGCTTACCCACTTTGCCCCGAGGATTGTTATATGACAATAAGGGGGTCAAGGGCGTTCAGTGCCATTACCTCCCTCCACAAAGATTGCTACAAGGGAAAAACACCCACTGTCTGTCAGTGACCCAATGCCCCAAGGGCTAAGGATTGGACCGTAGAGATAACCCAAAATGTCAGGAGCCCATGTCACAACAAGGGCCTCCAGAGAGGGAAGCAAGCTTGCTACACTTATCTTCCTCAATGGGGGATCTCAGACAGGGAAGGGATGCAAGACAGGGCCCTTCAAAAGGCTATAAAGGATATTCAGGACAGGGTAACATAAGCCATAAAGGTGACCACTCCTCTGGCAGCCTACGAGGGTTTGAGCCGTTCAGCCCTCAATCAGATGCTTACCAATTCCCCACTCCAGCGTTGGACTAACACTACTCTAGAAGTCCTCCATAAAATAGATAATCACACCCAAACCTGATGGATGTGCTTGTCCCTCAGCCAGAAGGCTTACTTAGCCACTCCTCTCCCTTTGACCTGGGAAGCTCCTGAAAATCTGAAAACCAACACCTCTGTCTTAATTGGACCCCTGGCCACTGGGATCCATCTCACAAATGCTGACAATCTAACCTGTACGGTCCCTGAAGGTATGAATGGTACCTCTCTATACGGAAGAAATATAACCTTAAAGAGGAATACAACCCTGTGTTCAATCCCTGGGGTGTTCTATCTATGTTCTAATTCGGCCTATTGATGCTTAGAGGCCAACTGGACTCAGATATGTTATTCTGTCTTCCTAACCCCAGAGATATCCATGTACACTGAAGATCAGCTCCTAACAGCTTTTAGCCCCAAGTCCCAGGCTAAACTGGCAATCCTGCTACCTGTTCTGATAGGTGAAGGAATTGGGACGGGAATAGGAACTGGAATAGGGGGCATAGGTTCATCTATAGGACTATACCCTAGACTAGCTCAACAGCTAAATGAAGACATGGAACAGGTGGCAGGTTCTCTGGTAACCTTACAAAGCCAAATAAACTGTCTGGCGACAGTGACCCTCCAAACTAGGCAAGCTCTCGACCTCCTCACTTCAGAAAAAGGAGGGACTTGCATCTTTATGGGGGAGGAAGGTCGCTATTTTGTAAACCTGTCAGGAATAGTTACAACCATGTTTAAGGAACTCAAGGAAAGAATTCAACATAGACAACAGGAGAATATCAATCAGTGGAAAGGATGGGATCTCACAGATTGGGCATCCTGGCTTCCTGCCCTGGCGGGGCCTTCCTCTCCATAATTTTACTTGTATCCATCGGCCCCTATATACTGAATGTCATGGTACGTTTTATTGAAAACACTGTTGTTTACCAAACTACTGCACGTATCTTAGCCTTCTGAGAGTACAAACCTGTAAAACTGAAAAGTGATGCCTGCTAAAAGTTTTTTTTTTTTTTTAAGGCATCAAAGTGGGGAATGTTAGAGAAGTGAATAAAGTACAACAAAGATGGCTGATTGGACTAAAACAAACTCTGGTCTCTAGCTTAGAGACCCCTCCTCCAGGGTCTTCTTCCTTGTTTGCTGCACACGTGAATACCACCCTCCCACACACACACACACACACATACACACACACAAATATGGAGGCTGATAATGATAAATTACCCTTCCCGCTCGCATTCAGGGCTCAGATCTTTGGAGAAATGTTCTCTTCTGAGCTTGCCAGTGTGAAATAAATCTCCAACCCACCAAGATCCCCAAGTGCCACTTGGTTTTTCCGCCAGCATTCCAGCCTGGTTCCATCACAGTTCCAGAAGGAGAAAACGGACCTTATTCTCAAATACTTTTCATTGAGATCAATAATCCATCTTTGCAAGTTCCAGGCTGCAGGCTCTGGGGGCAGCCCAATGCCTGATGCCTCATTTTGGAACATAAGGAAGGTCGTGATCAAGCACGGGGGAATGGAGCAGGGACTGGGGGCGGTGGGGGAGACAGATGATTACCTCCCCATGGGGGCACACTCTGGACTTTATCTTCTAACGAGTTGCACACTCTGCCTCAAGCCATTTCTCTCCATGACTGATCCTGAGACTGGGCCCCAACATGCCAGGAAAAATGAGGGGGACCCATCTTCCCAGGGGCAATGGCCTGTACAGAGGTTGCCCCAGGGAGGTTGGAGACTTGTACTCAGGGAACTGTCATGCCCAGAGTTCCTACCCTTTCTGCCTCCAACACTAAGAGCATCATCACAGAGCCCCTCCTGCATGGCCCATCGCCCCCTCCACACACTGTGACCAGCTCCATCCTTTCTTCCTTGCCTCCTCTTTGTCTCTGCTTGTCTCTACTCCTGTCTCCCTGTTTCTTCCTCTCACTCTCTCAGACATGCCCAATTCCCCCATCACTGACTCAGTGTCTCTCTCCCTGCCTGTCTCTTTCTCTGCCTCTCCCCAGGCTCTCGTCCTTCTGCTCTATGCAGCCCTGTCCATGAGGCATGGCACCACATGTCCTGTGTCCCCCTCTCTCCTGTCATGTTTTAGCCCAGGCCCTGATCGCAGTGTATGAGAATCCTGTTTACAGAAGCTGTTCATGCTGACCTGTACTGCAGCATTGCTGTTCCAAGCCACTCCTGGGAAGTGTCTGGACAGCCAGACCTTGACCCGTTGGTGGCCCAGCCATGACCCCAAAGTTGCTGGAGGGCTGGTTGCCTCCACAACCTGGGAGGAAGGAGGGCCCTGCAGGCATCAGGGGCTCAGGGGAAGAATACATGGGCTTTGAGGACCTGGAAAGAGCCAGATGCTTACAACCAACCCCGCCTCGATGGTGAGGGAGGATAGGGTATTATGTCTTCGACCTCTGCCCTGCCCATCCATCACTAAGAAAACAGTGGGAGGAGAGTCATCTGGGTGGCTCAGTCGGGTAAGTGTCTGACTTTGGCTCAGGTCGTGATCTCATAGGTTGTGAGTTTGAGCCTCTCATCAGGTTCTGAGCTGACAGCTCAGAGCCTGGAGACTGCTTTGGATTCTCTCTCTCTCTCTCTCTCTCTCTCTCTCTCGTCCTCTCTCTCTCTCTCTCTCTCTCTCTCTCTCTCTCTCTCTCCTGCTCAAAAAATAAACAACCATTGCAAAAAAAAAAAAAAAAGAAAAAGAAAACACTGGGAGGAATACGGGACATCATAAGTCTCACCCCAAAAACTACTACCATAAGTCTACCTCAGCTCCCACCTGGATTGGTACTACTGTGAGTAGCTGGTAGGTGGGAAACATCCACAACATCTGGATTAATGCAGGGTTTCCTCACTGCAAACATTGCATTGTTCTACTGCAAATATGTCTTCCCTGAGAATTCATAATACTTTTACTACGTGAACAGCTGCAGTGACTCTGCAAAAGCACATTTCCCAGAGATGGGAAAACTGATGAATTATGAAACTTGGGAAAAAAATAACCTTTGAATAAGAGCATTCAAAATTGTTAAGCACATCTCAGAAAGTAGGACTTTTCATGTTTTTCACTTAGTGAGGATCACAACCAATGTTTTAAACAGGTTAATGACTAACTCTGTACAGAAAAGGAGTAAAATAACAATAATACTGTTTCCGTTTTCAGGAATATTCCCATGAAAGGAGGTCTGGAAAAAGTGAGCCAGGCCAGGAGACATAAGTGTGGAGTGAGATGTCATCCTCCTCATGTTATTTCCACAAACACACAGTGACTTCCCTGTGGTCCTCAGCCTCTAAACACTTATGGCTGCTGGAGGCACCACCAAAGATGACAAACAAGCTAAGAACAGACAGGCCCATAGGCTCTTGGGAAAGACTTTTACTGTTTGTAAAGTAAGTAACACTGTCGATATATCTCAGAACACACAACCTGGAGACAAGACCAGGAGAGAGTGCTGTCTAAAGAGACAAAAGATTCCAGAGAGAGAGCGACAACTGAAAATGGTCACATTATTTCCCTTGACCTTCTCTGTGTCCATAGTAGGGACAGAATTCTTGTTCCTCACAGAAGCTGCACCAGGTTCTGCATTCGATAGAGGCCAAAGAAGGGATGGAGGTTTATTCAGACTTGCATAGACTGGGTGGAAAAAAACAAAAACAAAACAAAACAAAACAAAAAAACCCTCCGTGCCTTCCTCCACCATCTTGCACTGCTTCCTACAATCAGGTCCCTTACCAGAAACAGGGTTTTCCACATGGCATGGGTGATGACCCCTTGGGACTCAGGGGAGCCTGGAGGAAGGCACCAGAAGGCTTTGTTTGGATATTTTATAATCAACCAACCGTGGACAGGTCAGGGCTCAATTCGTTGGAAATCAACACTAAAAGAAGGGTTATCTAATACACATCATGGGAAATGACAATTTATCACAGATTAAAAATTAAAATATGAATGGCTTAGTTAGGATAATGTCAGTAAATGTCAACATGAATAGCACACTGTCCTTTTCTACAAGACATGGGTGGGATTTTTCAAGTGGTTTACTGTATATATCATCTGCCTTATGTATCTGACAAGGGATTATGTAAGTATTCATGAAAAGAAATGGCCTTGCAGAGACTAATACTATAGTAATGAGGAAGGGAAAAGTTAATTCTATGTGGAATGACCTGCAAAGTTTCAGAGTTACGCTAATAAAATAACATTGGAGGAGTGAAATTTCACAAGGATTTACTTTACTACTGGAGTACTATAGTTCACAATACAAAAAAAAATTAAAGAATAAAGGGACCTCTAAACAGAGGAAGAAATGTCTGTTTCTTTATACAAAGCATATTTTCTATGGGGCATTTATGCAAAAGCCAAATCAAGAAAGCTCATCAGGACATACAGCCTCCAATTCATGCTGTTGTTCACGTTATTCATGTGAAACAAAAGAAACAGCCTTCAACATTGTCTCAAGGTGGAAGGGGCGCTGACCCACGATCGTTCTAGCACCCACTCTCCAGTTAAGTGTAACCGGGAGGTTGCAGGGGGGCTCACAGTCAGTGGAGAGGCGTGAGCTCCACCACTCACAAGGGACAGACCCAAAGAGTGCTGCTGGCTGCGGGCATCTGAGGGAAACAGTGGCTTGTGACCACTGTGGGACAACCTGTGCCCTCTAGTAACCACTTGGGACTGTTTGCATGAGACCAAGCAATTACACCCACTGGAACAAGAAGCCGATTTTGTGGATGTTGCCGCAGAAGTTAAGCTACTGCATTTCACAATGTGCTCTGTACCTCTCCATGGAAGGATCTCCCTGTCAGGTCCTCTTGCCATTGATTTGTGCCTCCTGAATTCCTCGGGAAGCCTCTGTCTTTGGATGACTTCCAGTCTTGAAGATCGAGATGAATCAGTTTCACTAAGAGTTACCACACCCTTGGGGTGCCTGGGTGGCGCAGTCGGTTGGGTGTCCGACTTCGGCCAGGTCACGATCTCGCGGTCCGTGAGTTCGAGCCCCGCATCAGGCTCTGGACTGATGGTTCAGAGCCTGGAGCCTGTTTCCGATTCTGTGTCTCCCTCTCTCTCTCTGCCCCTCCCCCGTTCATGCTCTGTCTCTCTCTGTCCCAAAAATAAATTAAAAAAACGTTGAAAAAAAAATTTTTTTAAAGAGTTACCACACCCAGGCCTCCATTGGACACCAAACGGTTTAGCCTTTTTAAAAACCTCACAGCGCCTGTCAAAACCCTGTACCTGCATTTCAAGTAGGTGACCCCCCTGCTCTGCTCCACCACTGCTCTCTCCACATCATGAGCCCTGAACTCAAGAGAGAAACACATCCACGTTCAGCTGTGGCAGGGTGTGCACAAGAGGAGGAGAGTAAAACATTATTACCCAGTTGTCCTGAAGTGCCTTCTCACAAAGAGCAATCTGAAAGAGTCAGCACATCAATAAAACCCATGTGGAGAGATTCAGTGTCCCATTATGATCATCTGCGTTAGGTGCTGAAGCACTCAGGAACTACTAGGCAGAGTGCAGGCTACCTGGTGTCCGAAGGTGAGCTCTGACTGCTGCAGCTGTTCTTGTGTTTCTTCTACTCTTCTCCTGGGCATGCAATGGCTTCATCAGATGAAGCACCCTGTTGAGGGTGATGTTAATTGGCCCAGGTTCCCATTATAAGAACTGAATTCTCATACACACGACCCAATCATATAAAACACATTTCACATGAGGAGGAGAGTACAGAAAGCTCAAAGCCATCGCTACATCATCTTGGATTTATTATTTAATGCCTGTGGGGCTCCACGTTGACACAGTCTCCTTACCTGTGGTGACAGCTCCCTAATTCTGCAATGAAGATCTTTCATTGTAAAGTTCAAATCTTCTTTTCCTTGTATCCTTATTATATTTCTCATAGTTACAACAAGTGGGTCTCTAAAATGGGATGGTCATACTTGTCAATGTGATTTGTCCTCGACCAAACTGCTTCCTGAGGTTTGTAATCATTTCCAGCACCTCCAGAAACATGTTCAGGAACCACATGTCCACATAGTCTGGCCAGCATTGGGGATCAGGAAATCTTTAGTTACTTAACTTGCTTAGGTTAATATTTTTAACTTAACATCTGGAAAAGGTCACATCTCTCTTGAAGTGAATGTCTCCTGAATGTTTGTGTATATTTGTGTGCTATTTGGGTCTAAACACTATAGAAAGTTTCAAACTAATTCAATGGCTGTCGCATGAGCTGCTGGTAGGAGCTGCACTCACTTGCAGTTCCATAGCTCTTCTGCAGCTAATTTCACTTTCCCCTCTGTAACTGACAGCTGCTTCTCCCCTTCCACCTGCTCCCATTCTTTCAGTCCCAGCTCCCTACGAGTGGAAAGAAACATACATTACCTGGTAGCCCATGTGAAATTCTGCTTTTCTTCCCTCCCTGAAATCTGAAGGCAGGACTCAAATGTCCCCTCTCCTCTTCCCCATAAATGCACAGATCCACAAACACAACCAGGGGGAAGCATTGACACCCCCTATTAAGGGACTAAACAAACTCAAACTCCAGCATGCTGGAAAGTCTTTGGCAACTCTAAGCTTCTCTTCACAGCTCTCTATTCCTACTCATCAACACATCACATAAATATAAAAAGCCCACATGAGATGCACTAAGTGCCCTCCCAGTCTCAGGCTCTTGTGATTGGGATGGCATAAGTGTATTTCCTTTCAGTGTACAAAACTAAGACTGGCCAACTCATCACAACTAAACACATAAGGATGGCACAGGGGTTTCTGACTTGACTGATTTCTCCCAAGAGCCCTGAACTTTCAATCAAGGCTCGGGCCATGACATTGCCATAGAGACATCTTTCTTGGTCACATGTCATTAACACTGTACAATGACCTCCTGGATATTTCTACAGTTCATGAGGGAACTCCTGCCACCTGCCTCAAAGACATCAGTTTAGAAGAATGTAAAATACACTGATGAAAAGAAAATGATGTGAATTGCCCACCTTCAGAATATTGTCTCCTGGAAAAGGAATGCAAGGAAGGGAAGGGAAGGGAAGGGAAGGGAAGGGAAGGGAAGGGAAGGGAAAGGAAAGGAAAGGAAAGGAAAGGAAAGGAAAGGAAAGGAAAGGAAAGGAAAGGAAAGGAAAGGAAGGAAAACTGAGTTCACAGGTTTCAATAATGCTGGCACCCCTGATCTCCTACCAGATATAAACTCCCATATCATCTACAGCAAGATACCATCACAGTACACCTGAATTCTCCTCCCAATGTTTCCTACCCAATGTCTAGAGTTTAACCAAATATATACACATATGGCAGTCATGTTGCCACAATGGGACTGAAATGTAAAGGACAATGAAAATGAAACCCGAGGTTTCCACAAAGTGAAGGAAGATGCAGATCACAGAAATCAAGGCAGAAGGGAGAAACACAATTCTTTACTGATTACTACGGTAAAAGTATGGTTGGTGTTAAATGTGCTCAAAGAAAGCAAATTATCCCCACTATCTGACACATTTGTTCTACAACAGTGTTTGTAACAACTCCTGAAAGTCTTACTCTTCTGTGAGCTTCTGTCTTTGTCCACACATTCCATCACGAATGTCTACATTCTTCTTCAGCGTGTCCCATTTGGCGTCCTTTGCCCCTTTCACACTCCTAAGTGCATCATAGTTGTCCCCCAGTTCCCTTTCGCTGCCTGTCAAGCATAAAACAGTTTACCTGAGTGTGCACACCTGTTCCCACGAGTGTGGCCATGAGGGGGGAGAGTAGAAGGGACAAGATTCCCAAGGCAGGGAGCCACTTTTTACCTTCCCAGAGCAAACTCATTCTACCAAGTGCAGTTTTCTCCCCCCCACCCCAAAGCAACACCTATTCCAGGTTACATTATTAGACGTCAAGACTCCCTGCATCGAATCCTTGATGCGTGCAGTAGTATCTCCTGACTTTAAGACAGATTTGAGAAAGGTGGAATGACTATAGAAGAACGTACAGTATAGAGAATGTACTTCCCAATACTAACATGTACACTTAAATGTTTATGATGGGAAACTTTCTAATGCATGTATTTTACCCCAGTTAAAGAAGAGAAACTTAAAAAGAAAGTAATGATGTTCAGTTCTCTGATTTATATAACATTTGATAGTAAATTTTGTTACCTTATTCTTTTGGATCTTAAGTTGAGTATTTTCTTTCTGCAGAGGCAACTTTTCAGACTTCGATTTCACTTCACTGGTATCAACTTCGTTAATGGAGAGGTGAACCTGAGCAAAACATTCTCTCTCGTGACTTCTTCCCAAGAAGATCACTCAGTAGATAACACATAAATCAAATATTCTAAGACATGAAGATTTGTTTTTCTTCAAAGCTAAAGTGTACAATGGAAATCTTGCACAAAATAGAGGGAATTTACTTCTGAAACTTCTGAAGTGTTTACTAAAATAGCACCTTCCAAGTTCTTTGTAGATTTTTCCTTTCCCTGATTTGCAAGTAGGATAGAAACAAAACGTGTACTAGGCTTTCCAAACAAACACTGGACAATGTGTCACAAAGAAACATTGTCAATAGAACATACCCCACAGTCAGTCCCTGTATCATTAAAAACAGTCGGTCCAGGGGAGCCTGGGTAGCGCAGTCGGTTAAGCGTCCGACTTCAGCCAGGTCACGATCTCGCGGTCCGTGAGTTCGAGCCCCGCGTCAGGCTCTGGGCTGATGGCTCGGAGCCTGGGGCCTGCTTCCAATTCTGTGTCTCCCCCTCTCTCTGCCCCTCGCCCATTCATGCTCTGTCTCTCTCTGTCCCAAAAATAAATAAACGTTAAAAAAAAATTAAAAAAAAAAAAAACCAGTGGGTCCAATTTGGGCCAAAGAGAAAAGCCAGACACATAAGAAATAAAGGATGAAGAGAACGGTGGAAAGTGTCAGTGTTTCAGAGCAACTATCTTGGTTTCGAGACAATAGAACTGTGACTGGATGACAATGAAAAAGCGAAGAAAGTGTAAAATCTTTCAAGCCATACAGCTCCAATGAATGACTTTTCTTTACAGAAGAGAAATATTGTCACGAGATTCACTTTCAAAAATCTCTGAATTAAGAGGAACACAACTGTTCAACATGTCGAGAGGCCTCTAGTGCTCTCTCCTGGCAGCACTGAATGATATAAAAATTACGCCAGGGTTATGAAAACAAATTCTGCTTCACTCCTACCTAAAAGAGGTACTGTGGTGTTACTGCTTGAAACAGCAGTGAACAGCACGGAAGGTTGAGGGGCTCAATTGACCCAATGACCAAAAGGGCTCAAACATCAAACTATGGTAACTCAGGAAGCCCTGATTCTTGACATTCTGATTTCTCTCAGATTGCAACGAAGCATGAGCACTTGGAATGATGTCATTAAAAAATTCATTAGTGCGCTCAAGTGTCTCACGGTTATTCTTCAACAAAACACATAGTCATCAGGAATACTTACTCCTTACTTTTACTTCCATTTTTATTTTTATTTTTTATAATTTAACTTTACTTTTTTATTTTTTAAGATTTACATCCAAATTAGTATATAGTGAAGCAATGATTTCAGGAGTAAATTCCTTAATGCCCCTTACCCATTTAGCCCATCCCCCCTCCCACAACCCCTCCAGCAACCCTCAGTTTGTTCTCCATATTTATGAGTCCTTTTTGTTTTGTCCCCCTCCCTGTTTTTATATTATTTTTGTTTCCCTTCCCTTATGTTCATCTGTTTTTGTCTCTTAAAGTCCTCATATGAGTGAAGTCGTATGATTTTTGTCTTTTTCTGACTGATTAATTTCACTTAGCATAATACCCTCCAGTTCCATCCATTTTTAAAGGACAAAGAAGGGATTTTTAATACTTTTTTAAATTTATATTTTGAGAGAGAGACAGAGCGAGCAAGCAGGGGAAGGGCAGACAGAGACAGAGGGAGAGAATCCCAAGCAGGCTCCCCACCATCAGCATGGAGCCTGATACAGGGCTCAAACTCATGAACCATGAGATCATGACCCGAGCTGAAACCAAGAGTTGGATGTTTAACCAAATGAGCCACCCAGGTGCCCCAGGACAAAGAAGGGATTTTTATATCTATGTGCTTCATAAGAGGGAAGATTATTTTGCCACACGGTTTCTTGAGCACATTTCTTTGCTCCATTGATCTACACAAATATGTAATAAAGGATTCATAATTCAAAAATATTAACTATGCTGACATAAAAACCTATCTCTTGTGGGTAAGTCATTACAGAAATAAAGGATGTGGTATTTTACATATGTGATCATTGCTTTGAATTTAGCCTGGTAGAGAATAGGATGAAATGGGACATCAGGATAAAAGAGGAGATGGCAAAATCAGTGAACCATAGTGAATACAATTCCAGATGAAATCATGAAAATGAAAAAAAAAAAGGGCAGGGGGATGGTTATACCTGCTGTTCACAAATGGATTTTTTTTTCTGTACATTTTGCATTTTCCTTCATGTAGTACTTAATCTTCTCAGAAATTTGGTCTCAATTAATCAAAAAGATAAAAAAGCCATCTCTTAAGATTAGTACCCAAACCAGTAAGATCAAATTACCCATTGTGTCAACAGAAAGGCACATGATCTGGCACTTTGGTCACATATAACATTTTGGCATTACTGTGGTCCCTGAAGAAAGCAAGTTTTAGTTAGTGGCATTTTATTTTTCTTTCTCTCTTTCTCTCCTCTCTCTCCTCTCTCTTCTCTTCTCTTTCTTTTTCTTTCAGAGAGAGAGAACACATGAGTAGGTGAAGGGTAGGGAGAGAGAGAATCTTAAGCATATTCCAGACTCAGTGCAGAGTCCAAGGGAGGGCTCAATCCCATGACCCTGCAATCATTTCCTGAGCCAAAATTGAAAGTCAGATACACAACTGACTGAGCCACCCAGGTGTCCTTAATAATATGCCATCATTAAGCAAGATTATTCTTAGAATATATGAACAGTTCAAATTTCTTTGACATCACCAGAGGAGAAATGGAGAAAAATCAAGTATCCTACATACTTATATTCTGTCTTTCATGATCAAATAAACAAATCAGTGCAATTACTTTAAAAACAAAAGTCAAAAAGAAAAAATAACCTACCTAATTTCTTCCAGGTTTCCCCCCACTTTCACTCACACTTTAAAAATAAAGAAAGGGGGGGCGCCTGGGTGGCGCAGTCGGTTAAGCGTCCGACTTCAGCCAGGTCACGATCTCGCAGTCCGTGAGTTCAAGCCCCGCGTCAGGCTCTGGGCTGATGGCTCAGAGCCTGGAGCCTGTTTCCAATTCTGTGTCTCCCTCTCTCTCTGCCCCTCCCCCGTTCATGCTCTGTCTCTCTCTGTCCCAAAAATAAACGTTGAAAAAAAATTAAAAAAAAAATAATAATAAAGAAAGGGACTCCTGGGTGGCTCAGTCAGTTGAGATCCAACTTCAATACTGGTCATCATCTTACTGCTCACCAGTTCCAGCCCATATCAGGCTCACTGCTGTCAACACATAGCCTGCTTTGGATCTTCTGTCCTCCTCTCCCTCTGCCCCCTCCTCACTTGCACCCACACTCCCTCTCAAAAATAAATAAATCTTTTAAATAAATGGATACATACATACATACATACATACATAACAATAACAACAACAACAACAACAACAATAAAAACTATAACAAGAGAGTCGGGCTCCTGGGCTCCTGATCAGTTGATTTTGGATCAGGTCATGGCCTCACAGTTGGTGGGAATGAGCCCCATGTGAAGCTCTATACTGAAAGCATGGAGGCTGCTTGTGATTCTCTCTTTCCTTCTCTCTCTACCTCTCCACCACTCGTGCACACACACTCTCTCTCAAAATAAGTAAATAAACATTTAAACAAATACTGAGAGAGAAATTATTCTAAATGTCACTTGTTTGGCACTCAGAGGCCTCCAATGTCTTTCTGCTGCTCCACAGGGTCCCGTCCATGGGAACCAGGGTGGGATGCTCAGGTGCATGTGGCCTTGGAATCAAACACACTTGGGTAAAATCTCAGCTTTACTACTTAGTAGCTAGAACACTGGATAACTCCTCATCTCCCCAAATCACAAGAGGGTGAAAGCCCAAGATGCAAATCTTACCACCTGCATTACTGGTAAACACCATGCATGCAGGAAACACTCACCTTACACGTGGATAGCACATGGAAAGCACCTATAACAGGGCCCAGTACTCCAGAATCTTTTGACAGGCATTGAATTCTATTGTTCGGTCCCAAACTGCAAGCTTACCTGCTATTTGTACAATGTGAGAGCTCTGCTGCCCTGAGGCCACCTTTCTCTATACCAGCAGTGCTGTATTCCCCATAGCAACACCAGCATTTGAGGACCCACTATATGCCGGGTCACTTAATCAGCCCAGTCCGTGAAGCCCATACACAATCCATTAGCCCCATTTTGCATCTTGTTCACTTCCACTCACTCTCCACTGGCATTAGAGGCTCTCTCCACCCAAGACTCATAACACATGTCTAAACCACTCTAGGGACACACACGTGGCCTGGCAATATCTGACCCCTTCTCTAAGCCTTGAGCTTCATTACAGGCTCAGATAGAGCCTTAATTTGTACATTTCCTCCAGTAGGCCGGTCATGCCAAAATACTCCTGCCACTGGATTCTTAAACATTTCTGACAAGAGTTAAACTCATCCACTTCTCTCTAATTGTCTGATTTTTTCCTCTACTTGGTCACCTGTCTCAGTTGGTGGCAACTCAATCTGTGTTGTCGCTTAGGATGCAAACAAGGAAAAGTCACTGTAAAGAGTTGAGGGGCTAACTAGACCTGATAAGTCAGTGCCTTTACTTCTAGCTGAATGAGAAACCACAGTGAACAGCTGTATTAAGAAAAGATTAAAGGGCACCTGGGTGGCTCGGTCGGTTGAGCATCCAACTCTTGATTGTGGCTCAGGTCGTGATCTCATGCTTTGTGAGATCGAGCTCCATGTCAGGCTTTCGAATCTTTTAAAAAGAGATTTAAAAACAGTAGATTACAAGGAAAATAGAAGCTTGAAATGTTACCTTCATATACTCGACTCTACCTAGAACAGGGATAAAGAAAATTAAATTTGATGTAGAAACAATACTTTTTTAATAAAAGTATAGCTCATGACAACAATGTCAAAATCATAATCCAATGTGGTATTATAATAAAGGGTGGTTCAGCAAAATAAATTATTTTTGTAAGTGTTGCAATTCTAGTATAGTTAACATACAGTGTTATATTTGATTCGGGTGCACATATCGGGATTCAACAATGCTGTACGTCACTCAGGGCTCATCCTGGTAAGTGTACTTACTCTTTAATCCCCATCACCTATTTCTCCCATCCCCCCACCCACCTCCTTTCTGGTAACCATCACTTTGCTCTCTAAAGTTAGGAATCTGTTTCTTGGTTCGTCTCTCTTCCCCCCCACCCCTTGCTCATTTGTTCTGTTTCTTAAATTCCACATATAAGTGAAATCATATGGTATTTATCTTTCACTTAGCATTATATCCTCTCTATCAATCCGTGTTGTTGAACATGGCAAGATTTCATTCCTTTTTTGGCTGAGTAATATTCGTGTGTGTGTGTGTGTGTGTGTGTGTTAATGTATAGATCACCTCTTCTTCATCCACTTATCTATGGATGGACACTTGAGCTGCTTCCACAATTTGGCTATTGTAAATAATGCTGCAGTAAATATAGGGCTGTGTCGTAGACTCTAAGTCTAAAGTTCTCTTTTGGCCAGCAAAAGAGCAGATGCAGGATTCAAACAAGAGATGGCTAATGTCCAGGAAAAAGACAAGAGCCCCGAATAAGGGTCCTTGCCCCATATTTATTCAGATCAGAAGGCTTGCAAACTTGATGGGTGTGTACAAAGAGACAAACTAGGAACATTATCTTGTGGATGTGAGGGGGGAAAAGGGGATTTTGAAGATATACAGTGTTTGGGGTTTGGGTCAACATAAAACAAAACCCAGACACCGGGAAGAAGGGTAGATGGTTGTTAACAGCAGACAGGAGGTGCTGTGCCTGTTTATCTTTGCGAGCCTAGGGTTTGAGAGAGATAGGGAGAATAACCTCAGGGTTAATAAGCCACCTTTTCTTTTGTTAACCATCTCCACTCCGGGCTGCTTTGCCTGCATCGCAGTGGTCCAAAGTCCAATTCACCAATGTACCTATCCTGGCCCTATTCTCCTAGGAAAGCAGCTTTCTGCTATAGTACTAAATTTGGGGTGCTTTCACCCTGAATATCTAATCTTGTTATTTCTGTGTATTGGTCACTTTTGCACCATTTCTATTTCAGTCCTTTCCCTCTCTATATATATTTTGGGGGCTCAGCACCCCCTCCCTATTTTGGGGTACTTTTGCACCTCCCTATTCCTGGCACCTTTGTTCCTCCCTATTCTCAGGGTGTCTTTGCACCCCTCTATTCTTGGAGTGCCAATCTGGTTTACCCAAACTCGGGTGTGAGTATTATATTGACTTTGTATTTCTTTGTGCCTTGTTAACCCATTGGTGTAAGCCCAGGGGATTCCTAAGCTTATCCCGCACAGGGGTACTTATATCCTTTAGAAATAGTTTTTTTTTTTCTTTTGTATCCTTTGGGTAAATACCCAGTAGTGCAATTACTGCATCACAAATTAGTTCTATTGTCAATTATCTGAGGAAATTCCATACTGTTTTTCAAAATGGCAACAGCAATTTGCATTCCCAGCAAAAGTGCATGAGTGTTCCTTTTTCTCCACATCCTCGCCAACACTAGTTTTTTTCCTGTCTTATTGATTTTAGCCATTCTGACAGGTGTAAGGTGATATCACGCGGTAGTTTTGATTTGCATTTCCCTGACCATGAATGATGTTGAGCATCTTTTCACGTGTCTGTTGGCCATTTGAATGTCTTCTTCGCGGAAATGTCTGTTTGTGACTTCGGCCCATTTGTAAGTTGCATTCTTTGTTTTTGGCTGTTGAGTTGTATCATTTTTTTCGTATATTTTGGGCACTAACCCTTTATCAGCTATGTCATTTGCAAATATCTTCTCCCATTTAGTAAGTTGCTTTTCAGTTTTGTTGATTGTTTCCATCACTGAGCAGGAGCGATTTATTTTGATGTAGCCCCAATACTTTCATTTTGTTTTTATTTCCTCTGCATCAGGAGACACTCTAGAAAAGTATATGGCCTAGCATACTACAAACTTAGAAGTAGAATAACCTATAGAAAGAATTTCCTTTCTACTTGCTGATATTTCAACAACCATTTCTACAGAAGAGAATTAAGTTAGACATCTTATTTTTGACGAAAAGCTCTGTTTCCATTCTATTAAACAGATACCAAACTACTAATCTTCAATAATGGAAATGGCAGACTTATTTTCAATTAATAACCAATGCACCATTTACTTGCAATTCTTTTTTGCCAAGTCCAATAGTCATAATAAAGTCTAGAACCACAAATTGTTTCAGAGTTTCAGACAAAACAAAACTAAAGGTAAAATCGTTAGACTAAAAGATGCCTCTGACTCACCAGAAACACTGGAGTAATGTCTCCTGCAGTTGGCTATTTCCTGAACTGACAAACAATTCTATCAAATCAGGTCCTATGATTTTTCCCACATCACCAACAACAAAGGTTTTCAAATCAGAAAAGAAGTGGGACATGACATGGCTAGAGAAAACACACAAGCAACAACAGAAATGAAAACAAATGTTTCCAGAAAGTGCAAAAAGTGCTTCCTTGACCAGAGTCATTCCCTGAAGACATTATAAAATTATAGCAGGTACTTGGGATGTCACAGAGAGATCTGAACAAAGTAAAGGAAATCATAGGAAGTATGTTCTCAGACCACAAATGACTCAAACTAGACGTCAAGAACAAAAAGTTCTTAGTTGGACAATGACAAAAAAAAATGAGATTAAACAACAACCTTCTCTTTAAAAACACACGGATTCGAGGGGAGTTGGGTGGGGGATGGCTGAAAGAGGTGAAATAGATCAAGAGTACACTTGTGATGAGCATGAGAAATGCATGAAATCACTGAGCCATATGGAACACCTGAAACTGATATTACACTGAATGTTAATTATAGTTGAATTTTTAAAAAGTGCACATAAGTTGGGGCGCCTGGGTGGCTCAGTCAGTTAAGCGGCCGACTTCGGCTCAAGTCATGATCTCGCGGTCCGTGAGTTCGAGCCCCACGTCAGGCTCTGTGCTGACAGCTCAGAGCCTGGCGCCTGTTTCAGATTCTGTGTCTCCCTCTCTCTGACCCTCCCTCATTCATGCTCTGTCTCTCTCTGTCTCAAAAATAAATAAAACATTTTTAAAAAGTGTATATAAGTCAAAGAAGACATTTCTACAGAAATTTTAACGTATTGAGTCTAAATGATAATGAAAATTGAACGTATTAGAGGGAAATTTGTAATATTGAGTGCATATAAAAGGTCCAGCTATTATAAAATTTTCTGCTTACTTATGATTACAAGTCTATGTATAAAGTACTTTAGTATAATCACAGCAAAAACAGTTCACCGGAGGTAAAATAGACAAGCACAAGTTCCCATGGAGGCAGTAATAATGTTATGCTTCCAGAGAATTTCAAACACATCAGAGCCAAGAGGGAAATGGTCAGGCAAAATATGGACAGGCTGAAATAATATTGGATATGGTGAAGAATCTTAAAGACGTTTACAATATATCTGTCATAAAGAATCGTCTTTATAAACCCTCTACCAGCCTCCAGGAGGATAATAAGCACACCTCTCAAATGTCTCCTCATGGAAGAGCGAGAGGACAGATGGCTTACAAAGAAGCAGGAACAAACTTACGGGGGTGATGACTGTGTTTGCTATCTTACTGTGGTCATGGTTTCATTGCTGCTTACATATGTCAAATATCAATGAATTGTATTCTTTAAAAATGTGTTGTTATTCTATACAAAGCATACGACACTGAAGCTATAGGAAAGATGTAATAGGAAACACTGAGAAGTTTTATTTTGCTGACAAACATATTGCAACCGTGTTTTAATAGTGAGAATCTGTAAGCCAATGTAAAATAGAAAAATTAAGAAAATGCAAATTTATAGTAGATAAGAAGTCAATGACTTCTATTGTACATTCATGAAGTAGCTGGATAAAATCCTTTGGAATATCTCCAAACTATGCCCAAAATTCATGGAAGAATAGAAGAAAGTAAAAACACAAAACGTACTAGAGATACAAATGAGATTTTTCTAGAGAGAGATGTTTACAGATACGAATATATCTGAGAGAGATGGGCAACTGCTATTATAATAATATGGGATTGTTTTTCCAAGAAGAGGAATTACACATTATGGTTCACTTTTTGATGTTTTCTTTCAATGTTCACTTTGATTCTGAATCACAGCTCAAAATGTCAGATTTCTGAGGTACGAAAAGATTTGCATAATCAGGTGATCTTGTACATTTTGATAATATCTGTGGGATTTTAAGTTACCGGAACACACATCACCAAATAGCCCGTGAAAGGAATTCATGTTTCTATTTCATGGTATTGTGCCAAAATCAATCAATAGCAACTCTGAAAATTGATCTCTAAAAGAATACAGGGGCACCTGGGTGGCTCAGTTGGTTAAGCAACTGACTTTGGCTCAGGCCATGATCTCACAGTCCATGAGTTCGAGCCCCACATCGAGCAGTGTGTTGACAGCTCAGAGCCTGGAGCCTGCTTCACATTGTGTGTCTCCTTCTCTCTCTGCCACTCCCCTGCTCATGCTCTGTCTCTTTCTCTCCAAAATAAATTAACATTTAAAAATTTGTTTAAAAAGTAAATAAAAGAATACAAAACTCCGGGATATGGTCACCAAAAAACCAGAACACATATCGTTCTACAAAAACTGGACTTAGAAGCACTTTAGGAGAAAAACACTCACAATTCAATTCATACCAATTCATATGCCAAGCTTAATTTTGTGCAAATGAACATGTCTAGAAAGTAGCCTCTGAAATCTATAACATTTTTATCTTCAGCTCTCAGAGATGAAGTCACAAAAATGTGTAACAGTGGGAAATATACACTGTCTTTGTCTAGCCACTGTCTGAAAGAAAGCAGTAGCTGTCAGCACAATGGTTGGTCATGGGGCTCAAATGCACCAAAGACACAGGCCATCTTGTCACGAAGGTAAAACATCTTCAGCTGTGGGCACTCTTGGTGCATCTGGCAGCTCTCTGGCTGCTGATATCGGTAGTTGACACTGTACTAGATTAGATCCAATGGGGCCAGTAACACTAGGCTCTCACAGTCAATGGCCATGAGTAGGTGGAGGTGGGAAATGCAAGACAAGTTAGTTGGTGGAAGAATTCAGAGATGAGGTAGGGAGAGAGGGCTGAACCAATCTGTGAGAGGCAGCCTAGGTATGGGAGGTGGGGAGGATTCTAATAAGGACAACCAAGAATTTTCCTCCTTCACAGTCTCAAAAGAAATAGAATTGATCCTATTTAGATTGGAGGCATTCGTGTGGGATGATTCTGCCTCAGTGCTAGGGTTATTCCTGACTACTGGGACTTTTCAGGTCCCGCTCTAAGGATCTGGTACATGCCAATCTAAAGAAGTCTACTTATCTCTATGGTGTCCCTGTCTGTCTGCCTCTCTCACTCTCCCAGGTGTACGAATTTTGATTAGTCACACTGGGAACCAGGTATTTCATTTTATTTGGACAATCCTAAGGACATTCAAAACCCTTCTTGTTTTGAGTATATCAACACTCTGCACATACTTAGCTAAAGAAAGGACAGCAATTTATTCACTTCCTGATCATGTTGCTCCAAGTGATTTTCCTATCATAAATGTCCAAGCAAGATGCAGTCACTTAGTTTCTGCTGGGCTTATGAGGCTCCCAACGACACAGTTGGACACAGAGTCCCTGGGGGAAGCTTCCAAGACCAGAGGCAAAGGGATGACTCAGAAGTTGCTGAAAGTCAACAAACCACAAAGTACAGAGCCCAAAGACATTTCAGTGTTTAACACTCTAGTACTAACACCAATCCAGTTATCACTGTTCCCAGGGCTACCAAACTTCACAAATATGAACAATGTGCTGATAGGAAAACGACCTACATATAAGATGGACCCTTAAGCTTACAAAGTTGAAGCAGGGTCTTAACAGGGCTTCCAGGAGCCAGTCCCATACCCATAGTTCCTATTAAAGAAGAGTCTTTGACATTTTAAAAAACAACTTTAATGAAATAATTCACACATCATAGAAACACCTATTTCAGTCAATCAGCTCAATCTCTTTTAGTATCTTCACAAATCCTTCCTTCTTGACACTATAAACCTACTGTGTTTGGATTTACATCCTCTCAACACTTCTCTTTTTGGACCAACCAGCACAGACAGGACCCACAACTTGATGTGGACAGCTGTGGCCACAACCACTTCAGGCTGGTGGAGAAATCCGAGGAGAAGTCCTCAGTCTTCAGGAAGAAATGAAGTTCTTCTGAAGTTCCCATCAAAATCCCCATAGAAAAGCTGTTGTTTAACCACAGTGTGAAAGAACCCAATAGGAAGGAAGAATCCACATTTTTACTCACATTTGTGTTTGGGTAACTGGGACACCAAAGCACAAGGAGCCAGAAAAACAGCCTCTGCACCTTCCTGTCCCGGTCCTTTACGGGGACTCTAGGGTTCCAGGCAGGAAGTGGACATCGGGGATGGGGTGTAGTTGGGCAAGGGAGAAGTGGGGAGGGGTAGGATAGGGGGGAGAGTGGTAATTCGGGATGCGGGAGGAGTATAAAAATGGGGTGGGTTTAGGGACGGGGAGTGTCAGGAGAAGAAGGGGGTCAGAGACAGTATCAGGATCAGATCAACTACAAGAGGGGAGGGAGGAGGGTTCAGACAGGTTAGTAGGTTAGCAGGTCAGTAAGTGACTAGGTGAGCAGGACACAAACAGCAGGCTAAGTGGACCTCAGGAGCAGGTAGAGGAGAGGAAGATCCTTCTTCTTCCAAGCCCTCAGCTGTCTGGGTGTTGCCTTAGCAACCCGGAACCTTTATACTCTTTGTCGACCAACCAGCTGCCCTCAGCCCTGGTAGAGCAATACAGACACCCCATGTGACCTCATTTTTAAAAAGCTGCTTTCCACCTGGTGCACCACCACGTGCCATCCCAACAACAGTTCCTCTCTGGAAACTTGGCCGACCTTCTGGCTTCCTGAAGGAAACCCAGCTCCCTGTCACCTCTTCTGAGTGCTCTCTCCTTCCCTTCTGAACTCCAATATCCCATGGGCAATAGCTGAACAACAAAGAAAGCAAAGGGGGACAGGACTGCATGAACAATCAAATACGCAAGCAGACAGAAAGGTTTAACCCTCTCTCAGTAAGTCAAAGCAGATAGAACATCCATAAGACAGCAACCAGGATAGCAAACCATCTGAATCCCACAGCTATATCTATACATGTGTCCACATGTATATAACACTGTAGAGGACACATTCACTTTAGGCACAGGAGATACAGTTACAAACATTCACCCTATTTATTATGGCCATCAGGGAAATTTCAAAGGAATGAAATGATTTGAGAGGAAGGAAATCACACAAAGCATGTTTTGGTAATAGAATGTGCTAGAAATCACTAATAAATAGGTAACTAGAAATTCCCATATGTTTAGAAATTGAGACGTTCCTCTAGAAGTAGAATATGAGTCAAGAAATCCTAAAGAAACAGAGCTATATTTGACCTCAATTATAGGAGCATGATAAAATTGTAATCCAAACTGTCTCCTGGCCTGGAATATCCTGGAATATTGGTGGGAGAAGATTGTCTGGTCCCCAAATCATCTCTAATTCACCTAGATATTTTAACACCACAAACAGTGGTAGATCTGTCACTTATCTGTGTGACCCTCCTACCTATTGGCATGGGTTGTACATTATGAACTTACGGGGGGGAGGGGGTCGTCAGAGAAGAAATCCAGCTGACTCAATAGGGATCTCCTGCGATCTCCAGGAATGACAGCATTTTAAGAGAAATAGTTCATCCGCGTCTCTCCTGGGGGACCCAGGACAACACCCAGATTGTTGGCAGGCCAGGTGTGCTGGGCGGGGAGGGCCAAGCAGGTGAGCAGGGTCCAGGGACCCAGGGGCCTAGACAAACCTACTGTGATCATCTCTCCTGGGCTCTGTCCTGAGCTGAGCTTCCTAAACAGTTTCTCTACATGATTGACTCAATGATTACCCATCTGAAAATCATTTTTCTAAATCCCTTCACTTTTATTTTTATGTAAATTATTTGTAACAGGAACCACTCTGGCACTGCTAAAATAGCAAAGCAAGGTCTCCAAGCTAAGTGTAAAGAAACAATGAAAACCAAAACCAAAACCAAAACAAAACAGGAGTGAAAAACCAATAGTGTTACATTCCCTTTAGATCCTGCTACCTGCCTAAAGAGCGTCAGTTTTGGGCTGTCCTGGTTATACAAGGAGATGCCAGCTACAGAGGGGGTGGAGTCCGACTGGCCCAAAAGTGAATGGGAGAGAGGCCCTGACTATAAGGGGGCCTAGGGAATTCCATGAAGGGTGGCCGGGGTCACCCTGATTATAACTGGAGCAGGGACCAGGGAAAGAAGAGGCATTGAACAGAGTTTTGGCGGCCTTGAACAAGTGAAATCATTCATGGAGGTGTCCCCAAAGCCAATGTCAACCTCCCATCTGGGGAGCCTTTTGTGGCCCCTGGGGTCAGGCCAGGAGCCTAGAGTTTGAGATCCAGTATGCTGCTTACCAGCTGTGTGAGCCTGGGCTGGATTGGGAGTGTCCATGTCTGTGTCCAGAACTGTGATGAGGACAAGAGGAAGCCACGTGCTGAGCACTAGTTGATATCAGCGTCATCACCTCCCTGGGGCATGTGTCTTCCCAGTCTGGTGCCTTAAAAGTTGCACAGCTGTTAATGGCAACAAAGGTGAAAACCACAGTTCCCTCCAGTTTCAGGCTTGTGCCAAGCCTTTGCCTTTGCAGACATCACCGCTCAGGACCCAGTGGCAGTACCATCTCTAACCCTTTGCACAGATGGGGAACCAGGCTCAGAGCACTCAAGGGGAAGGCTGGACCCAGGCTGAGAAAAGGCTCACTCTGACTTGGGTCTGGGAGGGGATGTTGGGAGAGTAGGAAGCTGAGGCCTGGAGACTCCAGAGGGAACAGGGGCCACAAAGATGCTTGGACCCATAGCCCAGCTTTGCTCCAGGTCAGCCTGTACAGAAGATGAGGCCAAACCAGAGGGCAAGGTCACAGCCCGGCTCCTACACCTCAGGCTGATGGTCATTCATCTCTGTGGTGATGATAATGCTATCATTTACTAGTCCTGATGATGCCATTAGTGCTATTATTGCTGTGGGAGAGGGCTGATGATGCCATTAGTGCTATTATTGCTGTGGGAGAGGGCACAGCCCTCTTTGACACACCCAAGGATTCTGTAGAGGCTCACCTGTCTCCCTCACTTGACCTGGCCCCATGCAATACCCCCACTCTAAGTGTACCCTGTCTCTACCCTGTGCCCCTGTCCCTGTGGCCACCCTACCCTGGCCACTCTCTGGAATCCAGGCCTGGACACCACCCTCCATAAAGCACTGACATGGGGCAGATGCCCAGCCCAGAGTTGGAACCAGGAAAACACCCCCTTCCATGACAACTTAGATGGGACGGGTCATGCCAGGGTCTGTGCACCTCTTCTTCTTGTAATGGCCTATACTGGAGTGCCAGAACTGTCCTGGGGGGAGAGAAACAGAGAGAGAGAGAGAGAGAGAGAGAGAGAGAGAGAGAAATCTACATTATGCACCTGTGAGTCTGAGTTCTGTGTCTGTGGGTATATTGACTATGGACATGAATTTCCTGTTATTTGGTTGTTTTCATGTTTTCTGACGAGGTTTTGAGTGACAGTGGGGTTCGTAGTATCTGGAGCTGGTGACCAAGAAAGAATTCTTGAAGTCATTTTTGGTGCAAAAAGGTGATTTCATTAAAGCTCTGGGACAGGACTCTTGGCCAAACAGCTGGCCAGGCACCATGAGGAGAGACTAGTTATATATGGAGCTGGGGCGAGGTCAAGTCCAGGGAAGTTTCCAACAAGACGTTCATATGCTGAAGAAGACTCCCAGGATACTGGAGGCCTATCTATTGTCCAACTAGGGTTGTTTGCCCTCTACCAAAGCATTAGCATCAAGGCAAAGGGAGTTCCTGGAGAAATGTTTCAGTCTGCAGGCCTCAAGTATCTGTCAATGGGCTGCAGGGTATAAGGAAATTTCATTCTCTCTGCAATTTCCTTCTGCCTTTGTTTCCTACATCACTATAGAGGGATGATGTTTGGGTTCTAGGAAACCAAGTCCATAGATTTCTGGAGGTTAGTCTACTAATAAGATTGCCTTTTTCTCGTGATTTACTAAGATATTTGTAAATAGTTGGAGACAGGCCCTGCAGGACTATGATCTCCATCAGTTAACCATTTGTTTTTCCCTTTTCCTTTGTTCTTGGGCAGCCAGAAGTGCCCAGGGGATAGCACACATATCCCATCTGGGCGTGGAGGCAGGGGTTTAAGGCCTGGCAGCTTGCCTTATGCTCCCTCATCATTTTTCTCTGTTGTTTGTCTGTATGCATGTGTATCTGTGTCTGTGTCTCTGAATGAGCATATATCCACTGTGCAAATCTCTGTATCTGTGACTGTACTATCTGTATCTTTTGGGTACATGTGTCCCTGTGGGAGTATCTGTGTGTATCTGTGTTATGTGTCTGTGTGGGTATTGGTTGCATGTGTGAATTTGCTCTCACTTTGGGTGTTTCTGATCCACAACTGTGTGTGTGTGTGTGTGTGTGTGTGTGTGTGTGTGTGTGTGTGTTTTCTGTGTGTCCAGTGTGTGTAGAGTGTGTTTCATGGGAGGGTTGCACATGTCCCTGAATGTGTGAATCCCTGAGTGTGTGTATCTGTGTGTGTGTGTGTGTGTGTGTGTGTGTGTGTGTGTGTGTGAGAGAGAGAGAGAGAGAGAGAGAGAGATAGTTCCTCTCAGGGTGTCTATGTCTGCAGTGTAAGTCTGTGTGTGAGTCTGTCCACGAGCCCCATACCTGAGTCCCCAGAGGAGGCTGTGTGAGGTTCCATGCCTGTGTGTCTCTGTGCTTATGGTGTCTGTTTCTTTCTCTGTGCATGTGTCCTTCTGTGCACCTCAGAAATGAGCAGCTGCAGAGGGGACCCTTCAAGAGTGACTCCTGGGGTGGATGAGCAAGAGACAATATGTGCTTCCCCCACCTCAGGCTCAGCTCCCTCTACCCATTTTGCTCTCATCCTCCCATATCCCCTCTCGTGATTTCATCTCAGTCCCCAAGGATGGACGGAGTGAAGGGTCAGCTCAGGATCACAGGCCAGCAGCTGGGAGAGCTGCAGATGGCAGGAGGAGGTTGGAATGTGTACGGGGGGGGGGGAGGCTCTGGGCCCCTGGCAAGGCTAAGGGATTCCTGGGCCCTGAGAGGGGTGCATGAGTGGGGCCCCTATGAAGGGCTGAGGAATGGAGCTCCTAGGCACTATGGAAGGAATGCAGGACTTGGAACCCCTGGAAAGAGCTGGAGGAGTCCTGCAGGACTCATGAGTCCCCAAAGGGCAGAACCCTTGCTCACCTGCGCTGGTGCAGGCTGGGGCCTGGAAGCAGTAGCAGCATCCAGGGGAAGAAGAGGCAGCAGATCCATGGGATAGTGGATGGAGCAGTGAGCCATGATCTTGCAAATAAGTGGAACCACCAATCTGGGCTTCCTTCGGTTCTTTCCAGCTTCCCCATCCACCTCAATAGCTCTAGCCCTGGCTTTATCCTCCATCAGGGCATGGGCAAGCCAGACAGAGACGGACACCTGGGCCACAGGAGTGTCCCCCCTGACCTCTTTGTCCTAGTTTTTGTACGGGCATAAGTTGTCACCTAGGGACCTTGGAACCAGGAAGGAGAATCTGGCCCCAGAGTCTTCTCCAATGGGGTTAGGAAGAATTATGGAGAGACAGCATTTAGTGCCAGTTCATTCACAGAATAAAAGCAAAACACAAGGTCACCTTGGCTGCCGATGTCAGCGTTTTCTTACTCAGGCCACATTTGAGCACTTACCCCGGGACTTGGAGGACTTACATGCAAAAGAACTTAAAATTCAAAACTCTCAATAAATTTGGTATAAAAGGAATTTACTTCAACATAATAAAGGCCATTTATGACAAGCCCACAGCGAATATCACATTCAGTAGTCAAAGCTGAAAGCTTTTGCTATAAGATCAGGAGCAAGACAAGGGTGTCCACTCTCACCACTTTTACTCAACATAGTATTAGAAGTCCTACCACAGCAATCAGGCAAGAAAAAGAAATAAAAAGCTTCCAAATCAGGAAGGAAGAAGTAAAATCACCCATTTGCAAATAACATGATCTTATTATATAAAGAAATCACAAAGGCTCCACCAGGAAAGAAAGAAAGAAAGAAAGAAAGAAAGAAAGAAAGAAAGAAAGAAACATAGTACACGCTCTTACTACATTTACCAAATCACTGTATTTTAAGGGCAAATCCTGGCAATATGCCATTCCATCCAATCCAAGGCTCTACAGTAGTTGCGCTTAATCTGCTGTAGGTACTGCAGAGTCAGTTGCTAGGGCTTATACACAGGCTAGGAATCAGCCTCCTGATTGCCAGCGGGTGTCAGTGCATTATGGCTTTGAAGGAGAGGGACACCAGCAGCTTGAGGAACTTAACCTGGTTGCGCATGCCATACATGTTGGCAGGGGGAAGGAGCACTGTCAGGCATAAGGAGATAGACTGGGGCAGGATATGCCAGGCCAGGACCCTCATGTTCTCCCCCTCTTTCGCTGGGGTATGCTCCATTACAAGTATAGTGAATTTCCACAGGTCTCACTTTCAGCAGAACAACAGGATCCCAGTAGAGATTGAGTAGATCCCCCTCACCCGGGGGTACAAAGTAACTCACCTATCCTATGGGACACCCCATGGCAAATTCCAGTAGATAACACATTTTGGTGTTCTCAGCAGCATAGCATAGTAATCCACAGTGAGAGTGGGGGCCATAACTATCTCCCTAGACTTCTATACCTTTATAGCATTGGGTGGCTCAGCAGGGGTCCCCAGTCTGGCATATGGAGCCACGGACCATAATGTTTGATCATTCAAATGCATTAAAGCCTGTAACAGCACATTAGTACACCGGGCCAAGGTGGTTTCCCCCATTAATAATTTAATCTGCTGCTTTAATATTCCATTTTCCCTTTCTACCAACCAGTGCTTTATGAGTCAGGACTTGGAAAACAGTGAGGATCACATCAGGCTCTTGCAGGTGAGCCCAAATGTCCTGATACCATATCCTGATACCACAGGGCTTAGTTATAATAATCTGCCCTTTGGCTTCCCAGTGTCTAAATTCTAGGTTAATCTCTTTAGAACAGACTACCTGTCAGTGCAAAGAGTTAATTACTAGAGCTCATCAGTGATCACCAGTGAAACCCTTCTGAGTTCAGCCCATGGACTGCTTAGCTTGTTCCTGTTTCCATCTAGATGGTGTCAGTATTGGGTTCAATAGCAACTTGAGTTCCTTTGTGTGGGTTTCCCCAACTATACCTGTCTGTATATTAGGCATCAGAGGAAATTCCCCCCACTTCCTCTATAGGCCACAGGGGCCACAACACAAATAAGAGCGGGGGCATTTGAAGGATCTACATATTCTATAGGACCCAGTAGCACCCACATTTCTGGAGACAGTGGGCTGTACACGGAAACTTGTAAAACTTTGATGAAAAATTAATGAAGACAGAAACAAATGAAAAGATATCCTATGTTCATGAATCAGAACAATTAATATCATTGAAATGTCCATAGTACCTAAAGCCATCTGTAGATCAATGCAATCTCTATTCAAGGTTCCAATGGCATTTTCACATAAGTAGAAAAAAACAGCTCTAAAATCTGTATTGTTGCAGAAGTGAATAAAGTATGCCAAAGATGGCTGATGGAGCTAAAACAGACTCTGGTCTCTGGCTTGGAGACCCCTCCTCTGTGTTCTTCTTCCTTTGTTTGCTGCTCACGGGCAAGCCTCCACAGATGTGGAAGGTGATGACTATAAATTACCCTCCCCACTTGCATTCAGCGCTCAGATTTTTGGAGAAACAGTCTCCTTTGAGCCCGCCGGTGTTAAATAAATCTCCGATCCACAAAGATCTCGAGTGCTGCTTGGTTTTTCCTCCAGCATTCCAGCCTTGTTCTGTAGCAGTATGGAACCACAAAAGATTCCAAATAGCCAAATCAATTTGAGGAAGTATATAAAGCTAGAGGCATCATGCTTCCTGATTGAAATTGTGTCACAAAGTTAGAGCAATCAAAACATTATGGTACTGGCATAAAAAAAGACACATAGGCCAACAGAATAAAGAGCCCCAAAATAAACCCATGCATATGTGGTCAATTAATTTATAACAAAGAAGGCAAGAATATACAATGGGTAAAGGACAGTCTCTCCCATAAATTGTTGCATCCACACGACTCCTGAAACTGAATGCTATGGGCACCAGTGACAGTCACAACAAAGTTTATTGCAATGAGAGGCAAGGCCGACTGATTGGGACCAACACTCTTGATCAGAGTGCGGCCTCGAACAGCCGGGATACAGAGTTTTTATAGCCGATCACATCGTTTTGTCGTCACTTGGGAACAGAACAGAGAAACAGTTCCCAGATGAGTTAGAAACAGTTCCCAGATGAGGTGATTATTTTAGACTTTCTGCCATTAAGTTGCAACCAGTGGATCTCCTTGATCCTGCCTCTGATGCTCTTTTCTTTGAACTTTTGTTTCCTTAATTGGTGAAGCCTGATTTACAAGAGTATGAAGTGTAATTTACAAGAGTAAAGCAAGGCTGTTATCTCTTAACCTTCAGTGTCAGAACAAAGCTGTTATTTTTCAAGCTACAGTGTCAACACAAAGCTGTTATCTCTCAAGCTACACATTAGCCCTACACTATAATTTAACCCTTACAAAATGGTGCTGGAAATACTGACTAGCTACATGCAGAAGGATGAAATAGAACTCACGTTGATACTAGTCACAAAAATTAACTCAAAGTACTTAATGTTGTACATGAAACTGTAAAACTCCTAGAAGAAAACCAACAGGAAAAGCCCCTTAATATTGGTCTTGACAACATTTTTTGGGTGTGACATCAAAAGCACAAGCAATAAAAATTAAATAAATAAGTGGCACTACATGAAACTAAGAAGCATCTCACAGCAAAGGAAATTGTCAATAAAATCAAATGTAAACCTACAGAATGAGAGGAAATATTTGCAAATCATATGTCCAATTAGGAGTTAATATCCAAAATATATAAAGAACGCCTATCACTCAGTAGCAGAACCACAAATAATCCAAATTAAAAATGGGCAAAGAACTTAAACAGACGTTTTCCCAAAGATGTTCCCAAAGACACACAAGGGCCTACAGGTACATGAAAGGTGCTCCACATCACACCTAACATCAGGAAAGTGCAAATCAAAATCATAATGAGATATTGTCTCACACCTGTTAGGATTCTTATTATAATAAAAGACAAGCGATAACAAGTGTTGGTGAGAATGTACAGAAAAGGGAACCCTTGTGCACTGCTAGCAAGAATATAAATTAGTATGCCCATTATGGCAAACAGATGGAGGATCCTCCAAATATTGAAAAAAGAACTACCAGGGCACTTGGCTGACTTGGTCAGTGGAGCATCCAACTCTTGACCTCAGGGTCATGAGTTTGAGTCCCACACTGGGTGTAGAGATGGCATAAACAAACAAACAAACAAACTTAAAAAAATAGAACTACCATATGATCCAGCAAACCCACTCTGGATGTACAACCAAATCTGCTTAATCTCTTGGGAAACAAAATCAGTACCTCAAGGAGATATCCACCCCTACATGTTCACTGCAGCATTACTCAAAATAGCCAAGACATGAATGGATAAAGAAGGTGTGATGTGTGTGTGTGTGTGTGTGTGTGTGTATACATACATCTATATGTGTGTGTGTGTTTTATATATATCATATAATATGACATATCATATATGATATATATCATATATAATATGGATATATGATATGTAATATGAATATCATATATATAATGAAATATTCTTCAGCCATAACAAAGGAAATCCTCCTATATGTGACAACATGGATGGACCTTGAGAGCATTATACTAAGTGAAATAAGTCAGACAGAGAAAGACAAGTCTTGTATAATACCACTTATTTACGAATCTAAAAAAGTCATATTCACTCATAGAGACCAAGAGCAAATTGGTGATTGCCAAGGGCTAGGGATGGAAAGATGTTGGTCAAAGTGCACAAACCTTCAAGTGTAAGATGAGTAAGTTCTGGGGATTGTGCAGCACGGAGACAATGGTTAACAATACTGTACTCTGTATTTTAGAGTTGCTAATAGAGTAAGTATTTTTACCACCCCCAACCCCACATACACAAACAGGTAACAATGTGAGGTGTTGAATGTGTTGACCAACCTTACTGTGGTAATATATATTTCACAATATATATGTGTACCAAATCATCACATTGTACATCTTGAACACACATAATGTAAGTTGTCAATTATATATAAAGCAAGAAAAAATTGGGTCAAGCATCTAAGGTCAAAGACTAGCAAGGGTGGGGGCAGATAATATAAGATCTCATAAGCCACAGGGTAATGACTTTGGGTTTTACTCTGAGAGAGCTGGAAGACAATGCAGAATTGTGAGTGGGAGAGTCACATAGTAATACTTCAGTTTTTAAAGGACCTTTTGGCTTCTCTGTTAAAAAAATAATAATAATAAAATTATGAGTCAAAGAGGGATAAAGCAGGAAACAATGAGAAGGCAGCTGCAATGCTCTAGATGAAGAATGATGGTAGCTTGGTCCAGGGTGGTAATTTCACAGAGGATGAAAAGGAGTCTGATTTAGATATATTTTAAAGGTATGGCAAACAGTACCTGCTGACAGACTGGATATGAGGGTAGGGTATAAAACAAAGTGGAGAGTTGAGTCAAAAAAAAACTCCAAGATATTAAAACCCAACACCTGGAAAAGTAGAAGTTATATATATTTTTTTAATTTTGTAATCCTTATTTATTTTGAGAGAGAGAGAGAGAGAAAGAGAGACAGAGTGTGAGTGGGGGAGATGCAGAGAGATGGAGACACAGACTCCAAAGCAGGTTCCAGGCTCTGAGCTGTCAGCACAGTGACCGACGTGGGGCTTGAATTCACGGACTACGAGATCATGACCTGAGCTGAAGTCAGACGCCTAACTGACTAAGCCACCCAGGTGCCCCAGAATTTATATTTACTATGGGAAGAGGCCTGTGGAATGAGAAGGTTGTAAGAGGATCATGATTTTTGTTTCCAATATAATGTGTTTGAGATGTTTGTTAGACATACAAACAAGGGCATCAAGTGGAGAAATAGGAGATGGGAGTTCACGGGGAGGTCTGGGCTGGTGATTTAAATTTGAGGATCATCAGGGGAAAGGTGGTTAGGAGAGTGATAACAGCGAAAAGAAGAGATGTAAGGATTGAGACGGGGAGCCTCCAATATTTAGGGTTTGGGGAGACAACAGGAAACAGCAAAGAAAACAGTGAGGAAGAAGAGACTTGATCAACGTGGTATATTGCAAGCTAAGTGATGAAGCTGATTCAAGGGGAGTGTCTTAGTTCTGATTAATATAACAGAATACCACACATGGGTGGCTTATAAACAATACAAACTTATTTCTCAAAGTTCTGGAATTTAGAAGTCCAAGATCAAGGAGCATCTTGGTCAGGTTCTGGTGAGAGCTCTCTTCTGGGGTATCCTCATGTGGCAGAAGCAGAAAAAGGAGGCAGGCTCTCTCATGACTCATTACAAGGGCACTAATCCCATCCCTAACGACATCATCCTCATGGCCGCATCTAATCCTAATTACTTCGCAAACGTCCCACCTCCTAATACCATCATATTGGGGAGTAGAGTCTTAACATATAAATTTAGGGTAGGACATAAACATTCAGTCCCTAACAGTGAACATTTGCATTGATCTAAATATTATTGATAGGTCAAGTAACATGAAGACTAAGAATAAAGAAAGAAGTCTAGTATTGCCCAAGGGACTTAGAAATATGGAGGTTTTTGGTGATGTTGAAAAAAAGAAGCCTAATTTGACTAGCTTCTAGAGGTCATGGATGAGAGAAACTGGAAAAAATGAATGTATCTCTGGTTTTGGCAGAGAAAGGGGAACAGAAACATGGAATGACATCTAAAAATGACCAATGGGATCAGGAGAGGAATATTTTTCCTAGGGGAAAAGCAATAACATGTTTATATGCTTTGGGGGATGATGCAGTCAAGAGGGGAAAATTGACCATGCCAAGGAGGTGAAAGTTGCCAACATCCTAAGGAAGGGGGAAAGAATTGAAGGTCGTGAATCTAATGAGATCTAGTGTAAGGCTGGAGGGGCTGGCCTCAGCCAGGAGCATGGACAATTCCTCTCTAGGAGCAGCAAGCTATACCTACTACCTAATTCTACTTTTTCAGTGGAATAGAGAACAAAGGAATCAGCTGAGATGAATGATCAAGACTGATGTATTAGAGGGACACCTGGGTGGCTCAGTTGGTTAAGCAACCGACTTTGGCTCAGGTCATGATCTCATGGTCCAGAGTTTCGAGCCCTGTGTCGGGCTCTGAGCTGACAGCCCAGAGCCTGGAGTCTGCTTCAAATCCTGTGTCTTCCTCTCTTTTGACCCTCTTCTGCCCCTCTTCTGCTTGCTCTCTCTCTTTCAGAAATAATCAATAAACATTTAAAAATTTTTAAAAAGATTGATGTATTAGAGATTGGATGAGGGAATGAAGGCTATGGAGCAGTCATGTAGGTGAGTGGACCAGAGAAACGCAGTAGGAAAGCAGGGCATCACCACTACCTGTTTAACATTAGCAGTTAGGAATTTCAATGAGACCAAGCAGCTGGAAAAGATGGGTACAGAGGAGGCGAGAGTGAAGAGTTGGAAGGTTTGTTGAACAGTATAAAAACCCTATTAAGGATTTTATCCTCCAACCTACAAGATAAAGGGAAGCTAATCCTGCTTGTCAAGCAGGGCAATGGCATAATTTAATTGGGCTTGCCAGAGAGAAAATTCTGGTCAGTAAGAACATGATGGGCTAAAAGTTTTTAGTGGAGATACGGGCTCTGTGGTATCTAAAACTCATTCTTATGACCAAAAAATATATATATTTTGCTCTATAAACCTAACCCAGTAGGGGAGGTGCCAAGATGGCGGAACAGCATGGAAGTATTTTTTGTGTCTCGCATCCATGAAATACAGCCAGATCAACACTGAACCATCCTGCACACCTAGAAAACTTCTTTGAAGATTAACACAATGATCTGTATAACCTAAGCAATAGAACTCAGCAGGTACACAAGCGCATATAGGTGAACGGAGGAGAGAGAAGCCACAGAGGGCTGGGAGCTGTTTTTCTTGTGGAGAGAGGACAGAAATGGGGGGAGAGTACGGGAAAAGCAGCCCCTTCAAAGCAGCCAGAGAGAAAGTGGAAAGGTGGAAACAGTCGCAGGGGCTGAAATATAAAGGGAGAAAGGAGAGGCTTAAATTCCATTAAGACTCTATAAACAGGGGGAGTGCAGAGTCTGAATCTCCACAGCTCAATACCTGGCAGTGTTCTGGTGGGAAGGGCAAATCCCCAGGAGCAGAGTGGGGTCCAGGAGGTCCTCTGGCCACCCAAAGAGAAGGGGTTCCACTGCTGGAAGGACATTTGGTAGAGGATGTATAGCCAACTGGTACCAGCAGACCCCAGTGAACAACTACATTTGCTGGTGCTGGAACAAGGTCATTGAGGGTGAAGTCTGGTGCCAGGTGTGTGCTGTGATTTGCCATAATCCCTGAAATGCCACTGCTACAGGATTGAGTAAACTTTTTCTGGAGCAGGCTGGCACCCAGCCACAGTTCTTGGCATTGGCAATAGCATGGTCCTGGGTGAGGCTGGAACCCAGGCATTGATCAGTGAAACCCTTCCCCAGAGGATCTGAGCAGGTCAAAGCCACAGTCTCTCAGAAGTGAGGGGTCGGGAAACACAGCAACATCTGAGGCAAAACTCAAGAGGGAGGTGGTGCCTGGAAACTTGAAGGCTTGGTCATGGCCAGTGTTAAGGTGGGGAGTAGACAGAAACCAGAGACAAAGGATGGGTGTGGGATTGCTGGCTAGGGAGAGAACAGGGTTCTGACACTAGAGACTGGGTAGCTGAGTGACGCCATTTTCACCATTCTGGTGCATGTGCATACACACCAACAAGCACTACAGCATTCCACCAGAGTAATCTAAGCAGCACCATCTAGTGGAGAACAGAGCTGTTACACTAAGCCACGCCTGACTGGGCCAAACTCACTGTGCAGGAACACCACAAATCTCTCCGCCTGCTTAGTTTATGGACTACAAAGTGCTTCATAGTTTGACTTCTAGGGAAAAGCAATGTAATTTCAATCGTATTTCAGTCTGTTCTCTGGTCCAACTATTCAATTTTCTTTTTTTAAATTTCTTTTCTTTTTCTTGAACACAGAAAAAGAAAAATTTATTTTTATTATCAATTTTTATTAAAAATATTTTTTCTGTATGTTTTCTGCTATATATTTTATTTTTTGTAGTTTTTTTCAAATCAGTTTTACATCCCTCATTTCATTCTATTTCACTGTATTCATTTTCTCAAATTTTCAAGTGTTTTCCTTCCCCCCTCCCCATTTTTAATCTAATCTATCAAGCTCCTTTCAATAGCCAGACCAAACCACACCTAGGATCTAACATCATTTATTTGGTGTGTGTGTGTGTGTGTGTGTGTGTGTGTGCGTATGTTGTTTTTAATTTTTAAATTTTAATTTATTACCTCATTAATTCCTTTTCTTCCTTCAAAATGACAAAACAGGAATTCACCCCAAAAGAAACAGCAGGAACAAACGACAGCCAGTGACGTAATCAACACTGGAACAAGCAAGAGGTCTGACCCAGAATTTAGAATCCCGATAATAAGAATACTAGCTGGGGCTGAAAATAGATTAGAATCCCTCTCTGTGGAGATAAAAGAAGTAAAAGCTAGTCAGGATGAAATAAAAAATGGTATAACTGAGATGCATTCTCGAATGGATGCCATGGCAGCAAGGATGGATAAGGCAGAGCAGGAAATCAGTGATAGAGAGGACAAACTTATGAAGAATACTGAAGCAGAAAAAAAGACAGACACTAAGGCAAAAAAGCACGATTTAAGAATTAGAGAAATCAGTGATTCATTAAAAAGGAACAACATCGGAATCATAGGGCTCCCAGAAGATGAAGAGAGAGAAAAAGGGGTAGAAGGGTTACGTCAGCAAATCATAGCAGATAATTTTCCTTACCTGGGAAAAGGCACAGACATCAAAGTCCAGGAAGCACAGAGGACTCCCATAAGATTCAACAAAAACCGACCATAAAAAGGCATATCATGGTCAAATTCACAAAATACTCAGGCAAGGAAAGAATCATGAAAGCAGCAAGGGAAAAAAAGTCCTTAACCTACAAGGAAAGACAGACCAGGTTTGCAGCGGACCTATCCACAGAAACTTGGCAGGCCAGAAAGGAATGGCAAGATATATTCAATGTGCCAAATCAGAAACCATGCAGCCAAGAATTCCTTATCCAGCAAGGCTGTCATTCAAAATAAAAGGAGAGATTAAAAGTTTCCTAGACAAACAAAACTTAAAGGAGTTCGTGACCACTGAACAAGCCCTCAAGAAATTTCAGGAAGACTCTCTGAGGGGTGAAAAAATGAAAAAAAGAAAAAAAAAAAAGACCAAGAGCACCAAAGACTGGAAAGCACAAGAAAACACCACCACAACTCCAACTCTACAAGATACATAATAGCAATAAGCTCACATCTTTGAGTACTCACTCTACTCTAGTCAATGGACTAAATGCTCCAATCAAAAGACACAGGTAACAGAATGGGAAAAAAACAAGATCCATCTATATGCTATTTACAAGATACCCACATTAGACCTAAAGACACATTCAGATTGAAAGTAAGGGGATGGAGAACCATCTATCATGCTAATGGTCGCCAAAGAAAGCCAGAGTAGCCTTACTCATATCAGACAATCTAGACTTTAAAATAAAGACTGTAACAAGAGATGAAGGGTGTTGTACCATATTTGAGGGGGTCTATCCACCAAGAAGCCTTAACAATTGTAAACATTTATGCTCCAAATATGAAAGCACCCAAATATATAAACGAACTAATCATGAATATAAAAAAATGCATTGATAATAATACCATAATAGTATGGGACTCCAACACCCCACTTATAGCAATGTAAGGATCATCTAAACAGAAAATCAACAAACAAACAATGGCTTTGAGTGAGAAACTGGACCAGATGGACTTAACAGATATATTCAGAACATTTCATCCTAAAGCAGCAGAATATACATTCTTCTCCAGGGCACATGGAACATTCTGCAGAATAGATCACATACTGGAACACAGATCAGCCTTCACCAAGTACAAAATGTTCAAGACCATACTCTGCATATTTTCAGACCACAACGCTAAGAAACTTGAAATCAACCACAAGAAAAAAATTGGAAAGATAACAAATACTTGGAGACTAAAGAACATCCTACTAAAGAATGAATGGTGGAAAGCAAGCTGGTGTAGCCACTCTGGAAAACAGTGTGGAGATTCCTCAGAAAACTACAAAGAGAACTACCCTACGACCCAGCAATTGCACTACTAGGCATTCATACAGGTGTGCTGTTTCAAAGGGACACATTCACCCCCATGTTTATAGCAGCACTGTCAACAATAGCCAAGGTATGGAAAGGGCCCAAATGACCATCGATGGATGAATGGATACAGAAGATGTGGTGTGTGTGTGTGTGTGTGTGTGTGTGTGTGTGTGTATTTATGTATGTACATAAACACACATACACAATGGAGTATTACTTGGCAATCAAAAAGAATGAAATCTTGCCATTTGCAACCACGTGGTTGGAACTGGAGGGTATTACACTAAGTGAAATTAGTCAGTTAGTGCAAGGCAAAAACCATATGACTTCACTCATTTGAGGAGTTTAAGAGACAAAACAGATAAACATAAGGGAAGAGAAACAAAAATAATATAAAAATAGGGAGGGGGACAAAACAGAAGAGACTCATAAATATGGAGAACAATTTAGAATAGAAGGAGAGATAAAGGTCTTCCCAAACAAACAAAAACTGAAGGAATTCATCACCACTAAACCAGCCCTACAAGAGATCCTAAGGGGATCCTGTGAGACAAAGTACCAGAGACATCGCTACAAGCATGAAACCTACAGACATCACAATGATTCTAAACCCATATCTTTCTATAATAACACTGAACGTAAATGGACTAAATGCACCAACCAACAGACATAGGGTACCAGAATGGATAAAAAAACAAGACCCATCTATTTGCTGTCTACAAGAGACTCATTTTAGACCTGAGTACACTTTCAGATTGAAAGTGAGGGGATGGAGAACTATTTATCATGCTATTGGAAGTCAAAAGAGAGCTGGAGTAGCCATACTTATATCAGACAAACTAGACTTTAAATTAAAGGTTGTAACAAGAGATAAAGAAGGGCATTTTATAATAATTACAGGGTCTATCCATCAAGAAGAACTAACAATTATAAATATCTATGCGCCGAATATGGGAGCACCCAAATATATAAAACAATTACTCACAAACATAAGCAACCTTATTGACAAGAATGTGGTAATTGCAGGGGACTTTAATACCCCACTTACAAAAATGGATAGATCATCTAGACACATGGTCAATAAAGAAACAAGGGCCCTGAATGAGACATTGGATCAGATGGACTTGACAGATATATTTAGAACTCTGCATTCCAAAGCAACAGAATATACTTTCTTCTCGAGTGCACATGGAACATTCTCCAAGATAGATCACATACTGGGTCACAAAACAGCCCTTCATAAGTATGCAAAAATTGAGATCATACCATGCATACTTTCGGACTACAATGCGATGAAGCTTGAAATCAATCACAGGAAAAAGTCTGGAAAACCTCCAAAAGCATGGAGGTTAAAGAACACCCTACTAAACAATGAATGGGTCAACCAGGCAATTAGAGAAGAAATTTTAAAATATATGGAAACAAACAAAAATGAAAATACAACAATCCAAACGCTTTGGAATGCAGCGAAGGCAGTCCTGAGAGGAAAATACATTGCAACCCAGGCCTATCTCCAGAAACAAGAAAAATACCAAATACAAAATCTAACAGCACACCTAAAGGAAATAGAAGTAGAGCAGCAAAGATACCCTAAACCCAGCAGAAGAAGAGAAATAATAAATATCAGAGCAGAAATAAACAATATAGAATCTAAAACAAACTGTAGAGCAGATCAATGAAACCAAGAGTTGGTTTTTTGAAAAAATAAACAAAATTGACAAACCTCTAGCCAGGCTTCTCAAAAAGAAAAGGGAGATGACCCAAACAGATGAAATCATGAATGAAAATGGAATTATTACAACCAATCCCTCAGAAATACAAGCAATTATCAGGGAATACTATGAAAAATTATATGCCAACAAACTGGACAACCTGGAAGAAATGGACAAATTCCTAAGCACCCACACACTTCCAAAACTCAAACAGGAAGAAATACAAAGCTTGAACAGACCCATAACCAGCGAAGAAATTGAATCAGTTTTCAAAAATCTCCCAACAAATAAGAGTCCAGGACCAGATGGCTTCCCTGGGGAATTCTACCAGATGTTTAAAGCAGAGATAATACCTATCCTTCTCAAGCTATTCCAAAAAATAGAAAGGGAAGGAAAACCTCCAGACTCATTCTATGAAGGCAGTATTATTTGGATTCCTAAACCAGACAGAGACCCAGTAAAAAAAAAGAGAACTATAGGCCAACATCCCTGATGAATATGGATGCAAAAATTCTCAATAAGATACTAGCAAATTGAATTCAACAGCTTATAAAAAGAATGATTCACCATGATCAAGTGGGATTCATTCCTGAGATGCAGGGCTGGTTCAACATTCGCAAATCAATCAACGTGATACATCACACTAATAAAAGAAAAGAACCATATGATCCTGTCAATCGATGCAGAAAAAGCATTTGACAAAATTCAGCATCCTTTTTTAATAAAAACCCTCGAGAAAGTCGGGATAAAAGGAACATACTTAAACATCATAAAAGCCATTTATGAAAAGCCCACAGCTAACATCATCCTCAATGGGGAAAAACTGGGAGCTTTCCCCCTGAGATCAGAAACACGACAGGGATGTCCACTCTCACTGCTGTTGTTTAATATAGTGTTGGAAGTGCTAACATCAGCAATCAGACAACAAAAGGAAATCAAAGGCATCAAAATTGGCAAAGATGAAGTCAAGCTTTCGCTTTTTGCAGATGACATGATAATATACATGGAGAACTCGATAGACTCCACCAAAGGTCTGCTAGAACTGATACATGAATTCAGAAAAGTTGTGGGATACAAAATCAATGTACAGAAATCAGTTGCATTCTTATACACTAACAATGAAGCAACAGAAAGACAAATAAAGAAACTGATCCCATTCACAATTGCACCAAGAAGCATAAAATACCTAGGAATAAATCTAACCAAAGATGTAAAAGATCTGTATGCTGAAAACTATAGAAAGCTTATGAAGGAAATTGAAGAAGATATAAAGAAATGGAAAAACATTCCATGCTCATGGGTTGGAAGAATAAATATTGTTAAAATGTCAATACTACCCAAAGCTATCTACACATTCAATGCAATCCCAATCAAAATTGCACCAGCATTCTTCTTGAAGCTAGAACAAGCAATCCTCAAATTCATATGGAACCACAAAAGGCCCCGAATAGCCAAAGGAATTTTGAAGAAGAAGACCAAAGCAGGAGGCATCACAATCCCAGACTTTAGCCTCTACTACAAAGCTGTAATCATCAAGACAGCATGGTATTGGCACAAAAACAGACACATAGACCAATGGAATAGAATAGAAACCCCAGAACTAGACCCACAAAAGTATGGCCAACTCATCTTTGATAAAGCAGGAAAGAATATCTAATGGAAAAAAGACAGTCTCTTTAACAAACGGTGCTGGGAGAACTGGACAGCAACATGCAGAAGAATGAAACCAGACCACTTTCTCATACCATTCACAAAAATAAACTCAAAATGGATAAAGGACCTGAATGTGAGACAGGAAACCATCAAAACCCTAGAGGAGAAAGAAGGAAAAGACCTCTCTGACCTCAGTCGTAGCAATTTCTTACTTGACACATCCCCAAAGACAAGGGAATTAAAAGCAAAAATGAACTATTGGGACCTCATGAAGATATAAGCTTCTGCACAGCAAAGAAAACAATCAACACGACTAAAAGGCAACCAACGGAATGGGAAAAGATATTTGCAAATGACATATCGGACAAAGGGCTAGTATCCAAAATCTATAAAGAGCCCACCAAACTCCACACCCAAAAAACAAATAATCCAGTGAAGAAATGGGCAGATAACATGAATAGACACTTCTCTAAAGAAGACATCCAGATGGCCAACAGGCACATGAAAAGATGCTCAACGTCGCTCCTCATCAGGGAAATAGAAATCAAAACCACACCCAGATGTCACCTCATGCCAGTCAGAGTGGCCAAAATGAACAAATCAGGAGACTATAGATGCTGGAGACTATAGATATGGAGAAACGGGAACCCTCTTGCACTGTTGGTGAGAATGCAAACTGGTGCAGCCCCTCTGGAAAACAGTGTGGAGGTTTCTCAAAAAATTAAAAATAGACCTACCCTATGACTCAGCAGTAGCACTGCTAGGAATTTACCCAAGGCATATAGGAGTACTGATGCATAGGGTCATTTGTACCCCAATGTTTATAGCAGTACTCTCAACAATAGCCAAATTGTGGAAAAAGCATAAATGTCCATCAACTGATGAATGGATAAAGAAATTGTGGTTTATATACACAATGGAGTACTACGTGGCAATGAGAAAGAATGAAATATGGCCCTTTGTAGCAACGTGGATGAAACCTGAGAGTGTGATGCTAAGTGAAATAAGCCATACAGAGACAGACAGATACCATATGTTTTCACTCTTATGTGGATCTTGAGAAACTTAACAGAAACCCATGGGGGAGGGGAAGGAAAAAAAATGAGGCTAGAGTGGGAGAGAGCCAAAGCATAAGAGACTCTTAAAAACTGAGAAAAAACTGAGGGTTGATGTGGGGGGGGAGGGAGGGAAGGGTAGGTGATGGGCATTGAAGAGGGTATCTTTTGGGATGAGCACTGGGTGTTGTATGGAAACCAATTTGACAATAAATTTCATATATTAAAAAATAAATAAATAAATAAATAAATAAATAAATAAGGAGAACAAACAGAGGATTACTGGAGGGGTTGTGGGAGGAGGATGGGCTAAATGGGTAATGGGCACTAAGGAGTCTACTCCTGAAATCATTGTTGCACTATATGCTAACTAATTTGGATATAAATTGTAAAAATTAAAAAATAAAATAAAAGAATGAATGGGCGAACCAAGAAGTTAAAGAGGAAATTAAAAAGTACATGGAAGCCAATGAAAATAACACCACAGCCTCAAACCTCTGGGATGCAGCAAAGGTAGTCATAGGAGGAAGTTTATAGCAATGCAGGCCTTCTTAAAGAGGGAAGAAAGGTTTCAGATACACAACCTAAACTTATACCTTAAAGAGCTGGAAAAAGAACAACAAATAAAAACCAAAACCAGCAGAAGACAAGAAATGGTAAAGATTAAAGCAAAAAACAATGCTAACAAAACTGAAAACAAAAACAAACAAACAAACAACATAAGCAAAAAACAAAAAACAAAACATAAAACAAAAAACAGTACAACAGATCGATGAAACCAGAAGCTGGTTCTTTGAAATAATTAATACAACTGATAAACCACTAGCCAGTTGGATCAAAAGAAAAAGGAAAGGACCCAAATAAATAAAATCAAGAATGAAAGGGGAGAGATCACAACCAACACAGCAGAAATACAAACAATAATAAGAGAATATTATCAGCAAATATATGCCAATAAAATGGGCAATCAGGGAGAAATGAACAAATTGCTAGAAATATATAAACTACCAAAACTGAAAGAGGAAGAAATAGAAAATTTGTACAGACCCATAACCAGTAAAGAAATTGAATTAGTAATCAAAAATCTCCCCCAAAATAAGAGCCCAGGGCCAGATGGCTTTCTACAGGAATTCTACCAAACATTTAAGGAAGAGTTAACATCTATTCTCTTGAAGCTGTTCCCAAAATAGAAATGGAAGGGAAGCTTCCAAACTCTTCCTATGAAGCCAGCATTACCTTGATTCCAAAACCAGACAAAGATCCCACTAAAAAGGAGAAGTATAGACCAATTTTCATGATGAACATGGACGCAAAAATCTTCCACAGGATATTAGCCAACCAGATCCAACAATACATTTAAACTTTATTCACCAAGACCAAGTGGGATTTATACCTGGAATGCAAGTCTGGTTCAATATCCACACAAAAAAACAATGTGATTCATCACATCAATAACAGAAAGGACAAGCACCACATGATCCTCTCAATAGATGCAGAGAAAGCATTTGACAAAATACATCGTCCTTTCTTGATAAATACCCTCAAGAAAGTGGGGATAGAAGGATCATACCTCAAGATCAAAAAAGCCATATATGAAAGACCTGATGGTAATATCATCCTCAATGGGGAAAAACTGAGAGATTTCCTCCTAAGGTCAGGAACAAGACAAGGATGTCCACTCTCGCCACTGTTATTCAACATAATATTGGAAGTCTTAGCCTCAGCAATCAGACAACACAAAGAAATAAAAGTCATCCAAATCAGCCAGGAGAAGGTCAAACTTTCTCTCTTCGTAGAGGGCATGAAACTCTATGTGGAAACCCAAAAGATTCCACCAAAAAACTGCTAGAAATGATCCATGAATTCATCAAAGTGGCAGGATATAAAATCAATGCACAGAAATCAGTTGTATTCTTATACACCAACAATGAAGCAACAGAAAGAGAAATCACAGAATCGATCCCATTCACAAATTCACCAAAAACCATAAAATACCTAGGAATAAATCTAACCAAAGAGGTGAAAAATCTATATACTGAAAACTATAGAAAACTTATGAAAGAAATTTGAAGATGACAAAAAAAAAAAGAAAAATATTCCATGCTCCTGGATGGGAAGAACAAATATTGTTAAAATGTCAACAGTACCCAAAGCAATCTACATATTGAGTGCAATACCTACCAAATAACACCAGCATTCTTCACAGAGCTACAACAAACAATCCTACAATTTGTATGGAATCAGAAAAGACCCCAAATAGCCAAAGCAACCTTGAAAAAGAAAACCAAAGCAGGAGGCATCACAATCCAGGATTTCAAACTGTATTACAAAGCTGTAATCACCAAGACAGTATGGTACTGGCACAAGAACACACACTCAGATCAATGGAAGAGAATACAAAAACAGAAATGGACCCACAGACATATGGCCAACTAATCTTTGACAAAGCAGGAAAGAATATCCAATGGAATAAAACAGTCTCCTCAGCAAGTGTGCTGGGAAAACTGGACAGTGATATGCAGAAGAATGAGCCTGTAACACTTTCTCACACAAAAATAAACTAAAATGGATGAAATACATAAATGTAAGATAGGAAGCCATCAAAATCCTTGAGGAGAAAGCAGGCAAAAACCTCTTTAATGTTGGCCTCCACAACTTCTTACTCAACACATCTCCAGAAGCAAGGGAAACAAAAGCAAAAATGATTAGGTCCTCATCAAAATAAAAAGCTTCTGCACAGTGAAGGAAACAATCAGCAAAACTAAAAGACAACCAACAGAATGGGAGAATATATTTGCAAACAACATATCAGATAAAGGATTACTATCCAAAATATAAAGAACTTATCCAACTCAACACCCAAAAACAAGTAATCCAGTGAAGAAATGGACAAAGACATAAGCAAACCCTTCTCCAAGGAAGACATCCAGATGGTCAACAGGCAAATGAAAAATGCTCAACATCACTCATCATCAGGGAAATACAAATCAAAACCATAATGAGATACCCCCTCACCACTGGGAGAATGACTAACATTAACAACTCAGGCAACAACAGATGTTGGCGAGGAGGCGGAGAAAGAGGAACTCTTGCGCTGCTGGTGGGAATGCAAACTGGTGCAGCCACTCTGGAAAACAGTAGGTAGGTTCCTCAAAAAATGAAAAAGAGGCCTACCCTACAACACTACTAGGTATTTATCCACAGGATACAGATATGCTATTTTGAAGGGACACGTGAACCCCAAAGTTTATAGTAGCACTATCAACAATAGCTAAAGTATGGAAAAAGCCCAAATGTCCATCGATGGGTGAATGGACAAAGAAGATGTGGTATATATACATACATACATATACATACATATATACATATATATACATGCATATATACATGGTGTGTATATATATATGTATATGTACATACATATATACATAGTATATATAAGTATATGTATATATGTGTGTATATATGTACATATATATGTATATATATGTACATATATATGTATGTATATATGTGTATATATATGTATGTATATATACATACACAATGGAGTATTACTCAGCAATCAAAAAGAATAAAATTTTGCCATTTGAAATTACGTAGATGGAACTAGAGGGTATTATGCTAAGTGAAATTAGTCAGAGAAAGACAAATATCATAGGACTTCACTCTTCTGAGGACTTTAAGATACAAAACAGATGAACATAAGGGAAGGGAAGCAAAAATAACATAAAAACAGGGAGGGGGAAAAACATAAGAAACTCTTACATGTGGAGAACAAACAGAGGGTTACTGGAGGGATTGTGGGAGCGGTGATGTGCTAAATGGGTAAGGGGCATTAAGGAATCTACTCCTGAGATCATTGTTGCACATTATGCTAACTAACTTGGATGTAAATTTAAAAAATAAATTAAGTAAAAATAATTTTTAAAAAACTAACCCAGTAAATAAAAGACTTCCCAACAGAATATTTTTTGAAAACTCTGAGTCAGTCATGAGTCCCCACTAAGCTTTGTAACTAAGTGGCTTTCTTAATTTTCCTAGTTTCTCATAAATACGGACAATGTGCTCTGACACAAATCTGCTCTTGCCCTGCCTCAATGTTAGCAGAAAGAAAATATTCTCCTATGACTTGGCTTGTTAAAAAGAAAAGAAAAGAGGAAAGAAAATTCATTTGAGATAAACCAAATATTTCTCATGATGGAAAATCTGCATGATTACTTTGGACATAATGTATTGCATTTCTTTCTGGCTGACCTTGCCTAAACTAGTGAAACTTTTTAAATGACCAAATATTGCACATTTCACTTAGTCACACACACACACACACACACACACACCATGAAACAAAAGTGAAGAGGATATAACATAAATGCAGTAAGGACATAAAAGATTAGTTTTCCTATAAAACGTAAAATAACTGCTTTGGGAACAGTTTTCCATTTGATAACTTCACAAGCAAACTTATGTTGACTTCCATTTTATGAACCATTTTTACAAATACTGTTTTTAATAACTCTAAATACAAATGGGATTATGGTTCAGAAAGAGGGAAACATTTGTTTTCTTTTTAGTAAGTTAATCATACCGAAAACTGAAAGGATATCAGGTTTGCAAAAGACAATTCCAACAGACAACATTGTTGGTATCTGAGCCATCATTTCAGTAAAAGTACAGTCAGTGAGGCTGTATCCTTGACTCAAAATCATGTACCATTTGTGGAGGGAACCCCAGAAACTCTCCTCCAACATGATGATTGTCATCCAGGAGCTGTAATTTTTTTTTTTTTTGACGAAATGGAATGTTAAAACCATCTTTGTCATGACTCCAGTCTCTGGCTTTTTAAGTCCAATTCAGTTCTAAAATGGTCTTAATTCATTTGCCTCAGGTTACTTATCTTAATCCTAAATACCCAAATAAAAGAGACCTCAAATTAATTTTTTGATCATTAAAGAAAATAGGTCTACCACAATGGTATCTACCAAACCTTACTAGCTAAGATAGTATGCTTATCTCTTCCAAGTTACTAAAAGATTAATGCTTTTATTCAGCTTAATGGTCAACCTGATATATGATGGGTTCCTAGGGAAACAACAGTAATTTATTCTTGGAGTTTCAAGCTATTTCCTTGTTTTAATCAGCAGTCATTATAAGGATGCTACTGTCTACAGATTTATTCTAGACCTACTTTCTATGTTTTAGTTTATATTTGAGAGAGAGACAGAGCATGAGCCCGGGAGGGGCAGAGAGAGGGAGATACAGAATCTGAATCAGGCTTCAGGTTCCAGGCTCTCAGCTGCCAGCACAGAGCCCAACATGGAGCTCCAAGTCATGAGCAGTGAGATCATGACCTGAGCCCAAGTCAGACGCTTAACCAACTGAGCCACACAGATGCCCAAATGTGAATTTGTAATTTGCAAAATAATATCAGACTCCAAAAGTATTGACTGTTATCTAAGCCTTTAGCTCATTCACAAGGTGCATTTACTTTGAACAAAATTAATTTCGATAAGATGCCCTAGTCTTCTATTTTTTAGGAGCTACACAGAGATAGAAGCAGGAAACCAACAGCTTCCTCATACACAATGTAAGAATCATCTCTACACCCCTGATGCCAATTTAAAACAACCATTACATGGCTACTTGATCAACATCCATAAGCTCAGGGCAATGGTTTGGAAATGCCAAATAAAGCCAGAGCTCAACACATGTAAGGAGTCACACCATGACCTATAGTATCTCCATCTACATGTCCAAATGACAACTACTAACAGCTGCTTTACTGTCAATTTAATGATTGCACAACTTGCATGAATGCAAATATAACACACTTTTTAAAACAAAGCTCATTCTGAAATAGAAAATCTATGCAGAAAAATCCTAAATTCTATTTTAAACAATCAGCTGCACCCAAAGAGAGAACGATACTCTCTTAACTATAAACAACTGACTTTCTAAGTCTACGACAGTTTTTCACAATAGAGCTCAGGCATGTTATCAAGAACACATGGTAAACTCTTACAATAAGGGCAATGACCTTTTCCTCTATATTTTAGGATAAAATAACAGCTATTGCCTTGACATTATGAATTCATTGTATAATTCCGACCTCTTACAAAGGAAACAAACTCTCTTAGTATTCTTAGTGGCTAAATTTTACCAAGGGAAGAATACATTTAGATAATCATTAAGGATAACAGAAATTGCAGCAGTAAAAAATAAAAGGATGTCAGATTCAAATTCAACCTGTGGGTATAATTACTCAGATTCTAAACGTAATCCCATTTCCTGAAATGTGACACCAGCTTTACAGGTACCATTGCTTATAATACATCAGGCTGAAATATGGCTTTTCCCCGTTCATCTTGGGGACAGTGTGGTAGATGAAAGAAAGTGGGCTTTGGAGCCCATGAGAACAAATTATCAAAATGACAGCACTTATTAGTACTGTGATCTCAGAAACATGAACTACTCTTCTTTGAGCTTCAGATTATAGATTTTCAAAACGAGAGTAACCATACTTACCTCACCTGGAGGTTATGATGTACATGCTAAGGATGTAATTCCAGTGCCAGCCAGGAATGTGGAGTATAGAGGTAGAGGGAAAATGCAAGCCTATACAAAGAAATGAACAGAGTTATAACTTGGGCTAAGGGCAAACTGGGATTAGCACTGGGTGAGCAAATAATGGGGACAAGGGCATACAGAAAAACAAAAAACCCATGTAAGTAGTGACTAGGTACAACAGACAGAAACCTGTTATGGAATGGATTTGCCCCCCAAATCCATACACTGAAGTCCTAAATACCCATGGGACTGTACTCGGATACCAGATCTTGAAAGGTAAAGTGGAGGTCGAATGAGCTCATTTGGGGGGAGGGACCCTAATCTGATAACTGGTGTCCTATAGGAAGAGAGTTGGCACCTACACACACACAAGGAAGACCACGTGAAGACAGTGGGAAGGAGGTCGTCCACCAGTCATGGAGAGAGGAGACCCACCCTGGCCACACCTTGATCTAAAGTGTGAGAAAATAAATAAATCAATTTCTGTTGCTTAAGCCACCCAGTCTGTGGTACTTTGTGATGGCGGACCCAGCAAACTAATACGAAATCCCAACATTTACTTGCTCAGCGAATGGTGTTTGAGCCTTTGAGGGAGTTAGGCACTGTTCTAGGGCCCTAAGAAAACAGCCCTAAACAAAGCTAGTTTGGTCTTTGGACCCCATGGAGCTGACATTCTGGCAGGGACTGAAGCAGACGACAGACAGCAAGCAAGAAAGAAAAACAGATGATGCCAAGGGCCAGGAAGAAAAAGAATGTGGGGAAGGGATATTGGGTGTTCAGGTCAGAGAAGGAGCAGTTTCCAGTTTTAGATAGAGAGCTAGCAGAGACTCCACAGAGCAGGTGATGTCAGAGCAAAGATATGACAGAGATGAGAGAGTACGTCATGTTGGCACGTGGGAGAACATTCCGGAAAGAGAGAGAAAAAGTGAGTGCAAAGACCTGAAGCAGGAATATGTGCCTGACAAGCTCAGGGTGAAGGGAGGGGTCAGTGTGGCCGCAGCCCAGTAAACAACGGGAGGGGAAGAGGAGATGCCTTCAGTGAGGTAGCAGAGTCTGGGGAGGGCAGCACCTGTGTGGTGCACTGTTGGAGTCAGGCGTCTGGAGACATGAACAGCTGGGGGCAGGACATAAAGACTTGGACACCCCAGCTGCTGGTAGATAGAAGCTGGAGGCTGGCTGAGATCACGCCAGAGTAAGGGCAAAGCAGATGGGGGGGCAGGAAGAAGATGAGCACCAACCAACACAGACACTGGTGAGCAGTGGCCCGGGCGGTGGGAGGAGGAAGGAAGTGATTTTTAAAATTTTTTTTTTTTTTTCAACGTTTATTTATTTTTGGGACAGAGAGAGACAGAGCATGAACGGGGGAGGGGCAGAGAGAGAGGGAGACACAGAATCGGAAACAGGCTCCAGGCTCCGAGCCATCAGCCCAGAGCCTGACGCGGGGCTCGAACTCATAGACCGCGAGATCGTGACCTGGCTGAAGTCAGACGCTTAACCGACTGTGCCACCCAGGCGCCCCAGGAAGTGATTTTTAAAGAAAGGGAGTAATCAAGTGTGCCTGTAAAATGGTGCCACGTAGTCCACATACTGGGGGTTGAGACTTCACTGTGAGCTTCAGCGATGTGAGTGTCGTTCATTAATGCGATGAGAACTAGGGACGAGTGGAAGAGGAAGCCCATTCAGACTCAGCTGACAGAGAAACAAGGCAAGGTCTGCAGGCGCTGGCACGTGCAATGCTAGCCGTAGGAAGACAAAACAGGTGGTGCTGGATGGGAAATGATTGCTTCCCATGGGCTGGGAGAAACAGCTGCAGGTGCACAGGATGGCCGGGTCCGAGGAAACCCCTGGTGTGCAGCATAGAGGGAAGTGGTGTGGGAGGCATGTTAGCCGGAGATGGCTTCCTCCCTTCGGAACATGACTCAACTGTGGCAACGGGACACCAGCCAGAGCTGTGGGGATAGATGTACCAAGATGGGCGTCTGTGAGGTTTCTGGGAATGTGTGTGACTGGGAAACATGATAAAGATGCCCTAGGTCTCTCTGCCAGTAGAACTGGATCATGGCCAGCATTTCAATACTGATGCACATGAGAAACAGAGCATCAAGCCCTCCATAGGGACTCCCATGTTGTTCTCTTACAGCAGACATTCCCACCTCCTTCCTGCACCCATCACCTCTGTGATGCCTGGCAATCCCTCATCTGCTCTCCATTTCTATGATTTTGTCACCTCAACAATATTATACAAATGGAATCAAAAAGCATGTGACCGTTTTAGGATTCGCTTTTCCCCTCTGGGCATAATTCTCCAGAGATCCGGTCCTGCTGCAGTGTCTGTCAGCAGTGCATGCCCTGGCACTGCTCATCTGTGAGCACCCCACCACATGGGGAGAGCATGGTTTAGCTGTCTCCCTACGGAAGGACACGTTGTACTAGGCTGGGCAATGGCCCTCAAAGAAAGCAAGTCCTAATACCTGGAATCTAACTCCCATCAATGGGATCTAGTTAAGGATCTTGAGTCCTGGGTTGTCTGAGTGAGTCCTAGATGGAATCACAAGCATCCTTAGAGAGGCAAAGGGAGAGTTGACAAAAGAGGAGGCACTGTCTCCATGGAGACAGACTGGGGTGATGTGGTCCAAGCCAAAGGAGGTTGGTAGCCACCGGGAGCTACCAGAGGGAAGGAATACACTGTCCCCTGAAGCCCTGGGGTCTCCAGAGGGAGTACAGCCCTGCTGACACCTTAGTCTCAGTGAAGCGAATTTCAGGTTCCTGGCCTCCAGAACTCTGAGAGAACATGATTTTGTTCTCATAAGCTACCAAGTTTGTCATAAAAGAGCAGGTGTGCGCACAACAGGCTCCCATTCCCGTCTCCCTCAGACTTTGGAGTCTTCCTTCCCTGAGAAAGTCAGGGAAGCTCTAGCATTTCAATCTAGTTGACTGCAGGCAGCCATTGAGTCATTATTATGACCATTCCCAGTTCTCCAGGCAACACATTAAATTACATTTCCTGCAGGAAGAACCGTGTATCCATGTCTGGCCTATCATATGTCACCCTCTTTGGTGTAATATTCTTTGAACTCACTCCCATACTCCTCCCCCTGTCTCTTACCAGTGCGAAGTGGTAATACCCTGCAACTCCCCTGCATGGGCACATGATCCTGCGTGGACCTGATCTCATACTTCCGTTTGGAGTACACTGGAATCCCGCTATTTTCCAGGAAGTAAACACGGATGGTAGACGTAGAGCTTGAAGATCACTGGTCTCGGTCATGACAGTATTTTCTTAGGTGAAGCCATTGAAACCTTTTCTCTAGGGGTCCTAGGGGTGGGGTATGACTATTTTCCACAGACAGTGGGGAGCTGCTTCTCTTGGCAGCAAACAAGATACTCACCTCATGAGGCCATACGTTTTCTGGTGTTTTGCCCTTGCTTTCAACCTATCCCATTTCCTGCGTATACCCCAGACACCCAAAACTGACCCCGGACAGGCTCTATAACTGCCCCCCATGGCCACAGTGACAACTCCACCCACGATTCTCCAGAGTGGTGTCCTCCATCACTCCGCACCAGCACTAGTGGTAATGTGAACAAATGTGAAATCACCTCTTAGCACCAATGACCAGTATCCACTTCTGCCATCAAGGAAGCTACTTGTATGTCCACCAGAGAGAAGACTGAGTCCCAGAGTCCCAGTTCCAGGTGGTTTCCTGTGGCCACTCATGGTACAAATTACCATTGGTGCAGGACTGCGACAGGAGGCAAACAACACACCCAAAAGCAGTGAGTGAAGGGCACTGCAAGGGTAAGGGAACCTCCAGGAGATGGCAGAGAGGGCAAAGTGGCCGTGCTAAACAAAGGCAAGATGCTTCCACTAAGAAGAAAGTACCAAGAAAAGTGGTTCCTGATCCCATAATATTTATCTGGAGATGAGGGTCTTGTGGGGAGATGTAATGCAGAGGAACACAACTACAGAAGCTCCCCGTTATCCATGGGGATATGTCTGGAGACTCCAGGTGGGTCCCTGAAACCACAGACAGTACAAACACTATAGTGGCCATGAAGGGGTGCTGGTGGCACACCCCTACAGGGCCCATGAAGGTTTGCAGGTGGCTCACCCCTACATAGCTCATGAAGGGGCACAGGAGGCAGCCCCTACATGGCCCAGGAAGGGGCACAGGCATGACATATCTACATGGCTGATGAAGGGGCACAGAAGGGCTGTAAGCATCAGACCTCTGCAATGCAGAGGTAGGGGTATCGAGGCTGTCCTAGAAGGTCGAAAAATATGATTCGCGTACTGTAGGCAGCTGTTAGTGATGCGGCCATGAGCATTCATAGTAGGGCTCAGGCACTGGTATATGATCTTAAGAATGGAGTACCAAAAATACACAAACAACTCCTAAGTTAAGACCAGGTGAATTTCACAATAGAAGCAATAATGCTAGTATGTGCAACAAGAAATATTTGTCCTTGCCTAAACTCTATCAGAGCGGATAACCATGATCAGTTAAGCATAAGATAAAAATAACCTAACTGTAAAGCCAATATCAAACCAATTGTTGACCCAACACAGACAGGCAATCAAGGAAAGATGAAAAGAAGTAAAAGGAACCCAGCGAACACAAACCCCACCTGTTTACCAACAAAATCACCTCTGGCACTTCTAGTTTTAGAGGCCCTGCCTGCCCAGGGACATTTGTGAAATGGCCGTGGTATCCTGACCTGGCCTGGTATGCAAAGGTAGCATAATCACTTGTTCCCTAAATAGTGACTCATATGAATGGTCACACGAGGGTTTTACTGTCTCTTCCAATCTGTGAAATGGACCTTCCTGTGAAGAGGTGGGAATAGGACAAGAAGACAAGTAGACCGATGGAGCTGCTTTTACATGTTTTCAGCTTCATTTTTTTTTGAGAGAGAGGGCTACAGAACACACGTGGGGAAGAGGCAGAGAGAGAGTGAGACACAGTATTTGAAACAGGCTCCATGTTCAGAGCCATCAACACAGAGGCGAAGCCAGGGTTCAAACCCACAAACCGTGAGACCATGACCTGAACCGAAGTGGGACTCTTAATCCACTGAGCAGCCGAAGCAGCGCAAAATACGTCTGACCTAAAAGGAACATCAATGCTACATCGCCAATGAAGGGCTGCAGAAGGGGCACATGCGTGATCCCTTCCCGCGCCAAGGTGGGGGAGAGCACGAGTGACACCCCTCCATCGCAGAGACAATGGCGCAACTGTGACCCCCTTGATGTGGGAGGGCACATGTGTGAACCCCGTCCTGTACAAAGGGTGGGGGGGGACGCTAATGCTTGAAAACCTTCCGTACCCAGGGGGGGAGGAAGTATGACCTAAGCCTTACCCTACCCCTTATGGCAGTGCCATCCCTAACCCTTACCTTAAGAGATGCGTGTTTCTTCAGCTGCAAAAGTGAAAACAACCATTCGTGAAACATCACATTTAATAGTGACATCACACACACACACACACACACACACACACACACACTCACACACAAATAGTGATATCACTACTCTCTCCCTGAAGGGTGGCACTGTGCATGGGTGACCATCTCACACACCAACCAGAGGCAAAGCAGAATCCTGAACCACCTCTGGCGTCAAGTGGGGTGAGGCGCATGTTGGGACGCCCTCCATCGCCAAGGAGGGTTCTGTGCATGTGTGAACACCCTTCCCGCCAAGGTGAGTGGGGCCAAGCATCAACGTTCTCCCTTGCTGAGAGAGGGTTGTGCGCCTGTACAAATGGTATACCTCACAGAGTGGGGGCTGTGGGCATGCCTGAACACCCTTCCGAGGAGGGGGGGGGGGGGGCTTTGCACATGCGTGAACACCATCCTGGCAAGGGGAGCGGGGAGCATACATCAACACCCTCCTTTGCCGTAAAGTTGCAGGGCGTATGCACGAAAGCACCCCCCCCTCCCAGAGAGGGGCTTGTTCGCATGCATGAACACCCTGCCTGACAAGGGGCGTGGTGCATATGAGAACCATCTCCCTTATGGAGAGGGCTGTGCACCCGCACAAACACCATCCCACAATGAGAGGGTTTGTGTACATGTGTGAACACCCTTCTGTCCCTAGGGGTGGCAGTGCCCGTGCGTGAATAGCCTCCCACGATATGGGGGCGGGGCGCATAGGTCAACACCCTCCTGTGCCAAAGTGGGGTCAGGCGCACGGTGAACACACTCCTGTGCCAAAGGAGGACACGCTAATGCTTGGAAATCCTTGCCTGGGGAGGGGGGAAGCTTGATCAAACCCTTACCCTACCACTGATGGTACTGTTAACCCTAAACGTAACCTTAAGAGATGCATGTTTCTTCAGCTGTGAAAGTGAAAAGAACCATTCATGAAACATCACATTTAATAGTGACATCACTACTTCCTCCCTGAGGGGTGGCGCTGTGCATGGGTGACTGACTCACATGCTGACAGGGGACCAGGCAGAAGCCTGAACCACCTCCTGTGCTAAGTGGGGCAGGGCACATGCATGAACGACCTCCCTTACTGAGGTGGTGGTTCTGCGCATGCCTGAACACCCTTCCTTGCCCAGGGGAGGGGGGCTCATGTGCAAATACCTTCGCTCATTGAGGGGGGGCTATGCGCATGTGTGAACCCCCGCTAGTAGGGGGTGCTGTGCGCATGCCTGTACAGCCTCCTGCAATAGGGGGCAGGGAGCATGTATGAATGCCCTCCCTCGCTGAGGGGAGTTGTGTGCATGTGGTAATGCCCTACCTCCCGGAGCGGTAGTTTTGTGCATGCGTGAACACCCTTCCGTCTTTAGGGAGAGCTGTGCACATGTGTGAACAGCCCCCCCGCCCTCCACCCCCGCTGTGGTATTGGGCGGGGCCCATGAGCGAATGCCATCCCTCCCCTAGCTACGGTTGTTCGCAAGTTTAAACACACTTTCGCCACGAGGGGGGACTGTGCACATCTATGAATACCCTCCAGCACTGAGGGGGCGAGTTGCATAGGTCAACACCCTCCCGTGCCAAAGTGGGATGGGACACAGGCTTGAACCATCTCCCTTGCCGAGGGATGCATAGCGCATGCGTGAACGCCCTCCCTCATGGAGGCGTTGTTGTGCGCATGCGTGAATACCGTCTTTCACCAACTGGGGGCTGTGCGCACGCATAAACACCCTACTGCACAGAGGAGGGACGGGCAGATGCGTGAATATTCTCCCATGCTGACGTGTCAAGGCACAGAGGTCAACACCTTCCCATGCCAAAGGGGGGGTGGTGGGTGCACATGGGTGAATGCCCTACTGCCGGGGGGGGGGGGGGGGGGGGGGGGGCCTTACACACAAGAGAACAAACTCTCATGCTAGTGGGGCAGGGTGCATGCGCAACCGCCCTCCATCGCCAAGGAGGGTTGTGCGTGAGAACACCCTTCCACCCCAAGGGAGGGCTGTGCGCATCCGTGAACACCCTCACCTGCTGAGCCGGGGAGGGAGCATGAGTGAAACACCTCTTGTGCAGAGAGGGGGAGCAAGCATGACCTAACCCTTACCCTAAACCCTAAATGTAATGCTAACCCTAACCCTTACCTTAAGTGATGCATGCTTCTTCAGCTGTGAAAGTGAAAAGAATCATTGATGAAATGTCACATTTAATAGTGGCAACACTATTCCCTCTCCGAGGGGTGGCACTGTTCATGGGCGACAGCCTCCCTCCCCGAGGGGGTGAGGAGCATGTGTGAACCACCTCCCATGCGGAGGGAGACAGGGCACATGTTTCAACACCCTCCCTCACTTTGGGGGGGGGGGCGTTGTGCAAATGTGCAAATGCCTGAACGCACTTCCAAGCGGAAGGGGATGGGGTGCATGTGTGAACACCCTCCCACGCTGAAGGGGGCAGGGTACATGCATGAATATAATCCCGCATTGAGGGGCAGTGCTATTGCATGAATGCACTCTGGTGATGAGGGGGTGTGGAAGCATGACCTAACCCTTACCCTAACCGTTAATGGTAATGCTAACCCTAACCCTTACCTTAAGAGTTCTCTGCTACTTTAGCTGTGAAAGTGAAAAGAATCATTCATGAAATGTCACATTTAATAGTGGCATCACTATTCCCTCATTGAAGGGTGGTGCTCCGCATGGGTGACCTCCTCCCACACCAAGGGGAGGCTGTGCACATGGTAAAAACCCTCCCATTCTGAGGTGGGCAAGACACATGCATGAACCATCTCCCGTGCAGAGGTGGGGTGTGCCCTAGAGTGAACACACTCCCACACCAAGGGGTGGTGGTGCACATCTGTGAACAATCTGTCCCGAAGGGGGGATCTATGCATGCGAAAAAGTCCTACCCAGCAGAAGTGGAGCAGAGCACACGTTTCAATATTTTACCACTATGAGGGGGTGGGGCGAAAGGGTGAACACTCTCCCATGCTGAGGATAGTGGGGTAATGCGTGAAAAATTCTCAAACTAAGGGGTGGGGGGGTAGCAAGCATGACCTAACCCTTATCTTAACCCCTAACTTTAATGCAAACCCTACCCCTTACCTTAAGAGATGCATGCTTCTTCAGCTGTGAAAGTGAAAACATCCATTAACATCAGATTTAATAGTGACATCAATACTCCCTTGCTGAGTGGTGACACTATGCACAGGTGACCCCCTCCAGCGCCTCAGAGGGGCAGGGCACATGCTTGACCCACCTCCAAAGCCAGGGGGGCGGGTTTGTGCACATACCTGAACACCCTCCTGAGCCAAGGAGGTCAGGGTGCATGGGCAAATGCCCTCCCTCGCCTAGGGTGGTGGTGCAAATGGGTGAACACCCTTGCACACCCTAAACCTAAGCCTAACCCAAGACCAAAACGAATGCCTAAACCTAACTCTAACTCCAAACCCTAAAACATAACCATAACCCTAAATCCAACCCTAATGCATAAACCTAACTCTAACCCCTAATGCTAACCCCTAACACCAATCCTAACCGTAACCCTAACCCCTAACCCCTAACCCCTAACACCAAACCCAAGCCCTAACCCAATGCTCATGACACACAAGAATGGTGTCACTTCAACACTAGTGAAGTTCCTGGACTGAACATTAACCATAGTTAAGAATCTCTCTGGAAGGGGACCCAATTCCCATCTCTGAGAACACCACAAACAAAGACCACAATGCGGTGCAGGATTACTCGGCATGGAACGTGAACATCATCATGTCATTTCCAAGGCCCGGCTGCAGCTGCCCAAGAGGATTCCTGAGGATTACCCGACGAGTGGCCCAACATTTGTCTGGCCTTGGAACCCAAAGACTAATACTGACGGGCACCCGCCCTTGTGCATTCCACTCAGCCCTACGGAGAGACAACTGCACTTCTGTCGGTTGAGCTTCTAGAGCCTCCTGGGACCTATCCCTAACTGTAACCATAATCCTCAATCGAACACTAACCCTATCTCGAAACCTAAGCCTACACTTGACCCACACCATACCATGTGCCCTCACTACAGCCCTCGAGGGAGATCACGAGACTGGAGTCGCTTCAGCCTGGCGATGTCCCTGGACCGAACCCTAACGCTAGCTAAGGCTCTCTCCCGATGGGGACCCAATACCAAAGTCTGACAAAACCACGCACCGGGGTGCAGAAGCCATGCAGGCTCACTCGGCATGAAGCCTGGAACCTCCCATGTCGTTGCCAAAGCCCTGCTCCAGCTGCCTGAGAGGATTCTTGAGCCTACACGACAGGGGCCCAGAGAGTTGTGTGGCCTTGGAAGCCAAAGACTAATCCTGACTGGCACCCTCCCTTGTGCCCTCAACTCAACCCTTCGGGGAGACCACTGCACAGCTGTGGGTTCAGCACCTGGAGCCTCCTGACACCTAACCCTATCTGTAACCCTAACCATAACTCTCAACCAACCCCTAACCCTATATAGAACCCTAACCCTACACATGACCCACACCATACCATGGGCCCTCAAGTCAGCCCTCGAGAGAGATCACGAGACTGGAGTCACTTCGGCACTGGCAACATCCGTGGACCAAACCATAACCCTGCATAATGCTCTCGCCTCATGGGGACCCAATACCAAACTCTGAAAATACCACGCACATGGGGTCCAGAAGTGGTTCAGGATCACTCGGCATAGAACCTGGAATAGCACCATGTTGTTTCCAAGGCCCGGCTGCAGCTGCCCGAGAGGATTCCCGAGGCCTACCCGACAGTGGCCCATAGAGTTGTGTGGCCTTGGAAGCCAAAGACTAATCCTGACCAGAATCCTCCCTTGTGCCTTAACTCAGACTTTCGGGGAGACAACTGCACTGCTGTGGGTTCAGAGCCTGAGCCTCCTGGGATCTAACCCTAAACCTAACCATATCTCTCAACTGAAGCATAACCCTATCTCAAATCCTAACCTACACTTGACCCTCACCGTTGAATGGGCCCTCACTTCAGCCCTCGAGGGAGATCATGAGAGTGGAGTCCCTTTGGCCCTGGCAACGTCCCTGGACCGAACCCTAACCCTAGCTAAGGCCCTCTCCCATGGGAACCCAATACCAAAGACAACACCACGAGCCTGGGGTCCAGAGCGGTGCAAGATCACTGGGTGTAGAACCTGCAACATCACTATGACATTTCCCAGGCCCGGCTGAAGCTGCCGGAGAGGATTCCTGTGGCCTACCTGACCAGTGGCCCATAGACTTGTGTGGCCTTGGAAAGCAAAGAGTAATCCTGACCGGCACCCTCCCTTGTGCCCTCCACTCAGCCCTCCAGGGAGACCACTGCACTGCTGTCGGTTCAGAGCCTGGAGCCTCCTGGGACCTAACCCTAACCCTAAGCATAACCCTCAACAGAACCCTAACCCTAACTCTCTAACCCTCTATCCCTCTAACTCTAACCCTGTAACTCTAACATTAACCCTTACCTAAGATTTAACCTAACCATAACCATAACCATAACCCTAACCCTAACCCTCAGACTCACCCCCACCCCCACCCTCACCCTCACCCTCTCAAAATTAACAAACATTTAAAAAAATAAAACACAAAGACCAACCAAGAAGAGAAAAATTGGTAACATGGACTTTGTAAAATAAAACTTCTACCCTGATAAACCTTGTTCAAAAAACCAAGACAAGCCACAAACTTAGAGAAAATATTTGCAAACCACGTATCTGAATTCAGAATGTACCCTGGTCCTAAACCCTAGCTCTCTCAAGGTCTTTTACCTTTTATCACAAATTCCAGTTAATCAGTCTAGTGCTCTCCCTAATGAGTTCTCTGGACAACCGGGTTCTCCGTGCATCTTCCACCACCCCAGCCTAAACACATTAACCATTATCTCCAATGACTCAAGGCCCACCCTACTCCCATCCTCATTTCCTAAACCCTCATGCCCTAAGCCATTAGCACATGATCTCTCTAATCTCTCAACTAATAAGCACTCATCCCCAAAACTTTCTAAACCTACACCCGATATTGTCACCCCCTTACCACCTGAACAATTACCTTCTCAAACCCTCACTCACTCACCCTTAAACCATCACTTCCAAATTCTGAACCCACTGGCTCCCCCACACACCACCCACTGAACCTCCTAAACCCTCCCCCCACAAACATCCACCAGCTTACCCCCTCATCCACTCACTCACAAGAAACATTTCATCTCAAACCCCATAACATTCTTCTTCCCACCTCCTCACACAAAAACACCCAAATCATAAGGGCGTGTGACCGAAAAGCCATATGCCATTAACTCAAAACCGTACACCACTAAACAATAAAATACTGAAACCATAATCTATAAACCACACACCATGATTCACACATCATGAACTATAACCGTAATCATAACCAAAGCCAACATAAATATTCATACCAATACTATCCATAATTGGAAAATGGTACAAATATCCAAACATGCCACAAAGGGTAAATGAATATACAACAACATGGGGTAGATCCATAAACTGAAATGTTCTTCCAACATATAAAAAAATGAAATAAATTTGTGCAGCTACTGAGGAAAACTGAATGGGAGTTCCTCAACATCTTAAAAATAGAATTAATCAGTATACATCCAGGTATATACCCCAAATATTTGAAAGCAGGGACTCACTCTGTATTTCTTCCCCCAAATTTGTAGCACCATCATGCACAATAGTCAAAAGGCTAAGCTAACCGTTGAAGGGTAAATGGGTGATGTATACACAATGGAATATTACCCAGCCATGCAAAGGACTAAAGTACTGATTCAGATCAAAATATGGATGAACCGTGAATTCACTGTGCAAGGGTAATAATCCAATCACAGAAAAGAATCTTATAAGATTCTACTTGTTTGGGGTATCCAAAATAATCAAATTCACCTACAAAAAGTAAAATATGGTTGCCAGGCAGAGGGGAAAGGGGAATGGGTAGTTAATGTTTAAAATACATAGACTTTCACTTGGTTGAGATTCAAACATTCTCAAGGTGGAAGGTGGAGATTTGTGCACAATGGGAATATATTTAGTGGCATACAACTGTAGACTTAAAATGTTTTAGGGATGCCTGCGTAGCTCAGTCAGTTAAGTGTCCAACTTCGACTCAGGTCATGATCTCACTGTTTGTGGGTTCAAGCCCTGCGTTGTGGTTTGTGCTGACAGGTCAAAGCCTGGAGCCTGCTTCAGATTCTGTCTCTCTCTCTCCACCCTTCCATTACTCATGCTCTCTCTCTCTCTCTCTTGCTCTCTCTCTCTCTCTCTCTTCTCTCAAAAATACATAAACATTTAAAAAACTTTTTAAAAATCTTTTAAATGGTCACTATTATGTTTTAAAAATTGAACCACAATTAAAATCATGACTAAAGTACTAAAACATGTCACAACATGAACAAAGATTGAAAACATACTAAATTACAGAAGCCACACAGAAAAGGCTGCCCAGATTGGAGCCCTCTATGATCTTTAAATCAATCATGGTTGTGAAGTGAGTGAAAGTCTCAAGGGCAGAAAAGTGGGTCACAACAGGAGTCATTGTCACAGAGTTCGGGCAGGTGATGACACTTGAAGTGGCCTCTGGATTCAATTATAATGAGGAAACCATAATGATTTCCCTGTTTGGGAGTTCTATGACAGTTCCTGGGGAAGGTGTCCTGTTTTGAATAAAAAACAAAGAAGTACGTCATAAGAAGTGGCAACTGTGTAAAATGACAGCTGGTGAAGCTGAGTGTAGCGATAAAGAGTATTTCTACTGCTATTGCAGACTTTCTATATGTTGGAAATTCATGGAAACTGCATTACTTCTCAAAACAACTATATTAGTAACATACCAGAAAAGTGTAGAACACATCAAACTTCATGATGGAGGCCAAACCCTACCTGGACACAGTTCACAAGATGCAGCATATTACTAAAGGACACTGTGGTAGAATTATATTAGGGCCACTATGCTATGGATGTTGTGGATGGCCAAGGATATGGTAGAAACATGCCATTTTGAGTTCCAATCTTCCACATCACTCCACCAAACAAAACAAAACAAAACAAAACAAAAAAAAAGGTAAAACAAATAAACAAATTCAGTGAAACTGTAGGATACAAAATCAAGATACAAAAATCATTACATTGGACAAACGCATAATGAACCATCAAAAGAAGTTAAGAAAACAATTAGAAAAAACTTTACCATAGACATGAAAAACCTATACCATGGAAATTATAAGACATTGATGAAGAAATGGAAAGATATTATGTGTTCCTGGATTATAAACGTGAATACTATACAATTGTCATTTTACCCAAAGTGATGTACAGATGCAATGTAATCCCTCCTGATCAACATTCTAGTACCATTTTGCACAGAACTAGAAAAATCCTAAAAGGTGTATGAAACCGCAGAGGACCATGAATAGCCAAAGTATGTGTATAAAGAAGAACAAACTGGGAGGCATCACATTCCCTGATTTTAAACTATATTACAAAGCTACAGTAACCAACAGTATGCTATGGGCTAAGAGACAGAAAGACCAATGGAGCAGAATGGAGAGACCAGAAGCAAATCCACACATATGTGGGCAATTAATTCACAACAAAGGAGCCAATAATACACAATGGTGAAAAGACAGTCTCTTCAATGAATGGTGCTGGGAAAACTGGACAGCCCAAACATAACACTAGACCCCTATCTTACACACCACACAACAACTAACGAAAAACCTACAACAGCTCAGAGGAAGGAGGAGCACCAGTACGGAGGGCATGGCTGCCCTGACGTCAATGACCCCTGGTGCCCTGATGGGATTCATTCCCAGTGAGGACACTGGTGGGACCTGCAGTGGTTCTGATTTCCTCCTGAGCTCCCCTGATTAATTATTAGTTAAGACAACGGTGGGCTCAGCTGTCACCTGGTGATGTTTCCAACTCTGAAACAATGGTTTTACAAAGGAACAAGAGAATGTGCTTCAGAACTTTCCTCAATGAGGGAAGGAAGAGGGAAATTGAACGGGATGAACCCTAAGAAGCTTTTCCTGCAACGACCCCTGTGGGGAGAGGCAAGGACCAGACAGTGAGGAAGTGATGGACAACAGCACACCAAGTGCCTCCCTCGCACATGGGAAAGGCCTGGTTCTGAGGGCACGAGGACCAAGCAACTGCTTCCATGCCAGGGCTCCTTCTCTCAGTCCTGACTGAGGATGCTGTCCTGGAGAGGGGTGTTACAAGTTTGCACATGCATTTCATGGTTTAGGGTCAGAATCCTCATAGGACACCCCTTGCTCAAGTATGTGATCCGGGTGACACTTTGGTCATCAGACACATCAGAGGTTACCTACAAGGGGGCCCTCCCATGAAGACTTCTGAGAGGTGGGCCAGAGAGGGATAAAATGGGCTGGGAGGGAGGGTGCATGCCTTACCCATGAACACCATCTGTGGGCCCTTCCAAGTATCAGAGTCTTGGGGGATTCCAGCCATTGAATCTGATCCCTTTCCCTATTCACTCTGATCCCCCCCCCCAACCCCAGCAACTGTCTCCTCACCCTTCACGTTGGGATCAGAGAAGTTCCTTAACACATCAGGCATTCAAGGAATTCTTGTTGACCACCGATGGGCACAGCTTCTGCCCAGGCACTTGTCCTCCAGATACATCGTGCCAAGCAGGCATCAAGGGAGACACCAGAGCAGTGTGGGTAAGCTGGAGCAGCATACTGGGCTGGACTAGTTCTAATATTCTATTTTTAACATCTCCTAAGTGCCTACCTAGGTACAGGTGCCAATCAGTCATTGGGATTGCAAAGACAAAAAAGCCCCACTCTGTGCCAGAAGGACATTGCAGGGGCCCACTGACCCCAGGCCCACCACTGACCACAGAGCCCTGAGCATTGCCATGACCTCTGAACACATCTACAGTCGGCCCATCCCTAGAGCGCCCAGGCCTGGGGTCTTAACCATGCAGCATCTTTCCTCAAAAACATGGGCCTAGAATGCCCCACCGCCCACTACAGCCCTCAAGTTTCCAGAAAACCCACATATTCTGTTGGATATCTGCAGGCTGCAGGGGGATAAGCCAAGAAATTGACACCCCTTTAGAGTAAATGCTGAGAAGACTGTCTTCCCCAACCCTATGAGTCCTTCCCTCTGGACCCTTGGACCCCTGGAACTCAGGGCTGGTGAGCAGGGCTGGGCTGAGAGGCTGTCTTTGCATTGTTGTTGATCTTTCATTCCTCAGATGTAGCTTGGAACCTTGGAAATAAATGCTGAGATTAGCGTTTTCAAGTGTTTTCCTGAAACAGTAGTTGAGGCCAAAGATGTCTTGACGCTGTCGTGGATGGGCCCACAGTGGGGAGCAGTCAGAGCTGGGGACAACTTGCTGCCCTCCGTGTCCCTGGGCTGATGCCCTTCACTCACCTGGTAATAGAATCTCTCAGTATCTGCTGGTGGCAGGAGGAGGTGGGAAGGGGGCGTCCAGGGGTTGTTCCAAAACTATGGACATCTCTCTAAGCCAGCCCATGTACCTGGTGGCTCTGCTCTGCATACTGGATCCCCTTAGAAATTACACCTGGGATCAGATTCTGTTAGTTCCCGGTTCCAGCCTCCATGCCAGCAGTCCATCTGCTTGTGCTGAGGCCAAGTACAATGTCATGGAAAGGAGGCCAACCCTGGGGCTGATCCCCACTTGGCAGCAGCAGGAGACCTGACACAAGCCATGGGAGGGGAGCTTACAGGAGGGTCTCAACTACAAGATGAATCTTTGAGTTGCTGCTCCATGAGTCAGGGCTCATTTTCTGGAAAACTCACTGGTGGGGGCAGCCTTCTCTGTCAACTCAAGATTTTCAGAAATATCTAATTGGATTTTATGTCAACTAATTTATTATGAAAGGACCTTATTTGATCTTATTATCTTTGATGCAGCTGAATTAACAAACATGGGCCCTATTTACAGAATTCACCAGGTTGCCAATGAATAAGCATCCTGAAATCAGAAAGTACTGCATCGGGAATCCAGGTCCCCAGTGTCATCCCTTTGCAAACTGTGATGTTTGCAAACTTGTGAAGACATAGGATGTACTTCGCAAGGACCACCGATACCCTTGATCCTCAGAAGGTGAGAAGGACACAAGCTTGAGTTATGGCTGACGAGCACACGGTAGAGATGCCTGGGCGATCCCAGGTCCCACTGGGGCTTTGGCACACATGTCTGCAAGGCCAGGCCATGGCTCATTAAACAGTAAAGCAATGAGGTTCCCAAGGAAGCAGCCCTGACACCCCCTTACCCATCTACTGGCTTTTTTATTTCTTGGATCTGCTGCTCACGGTTTCCCCATTCTTGCTCATGTCACTGCTGCCAGCATGCTTCTCCTGCAAGAGCAACCACCTCCTACCTTCCATGGTCTATGTTCCAGCCATCCTGCAGCTTCACTTGTTAGAATATAGCACAGAAGAGAGCAAGCAGTCAGGAGGTGGTGCCTGAGGGCTGCACCTGCGTGCAAAGTCGTGCCATCACTGTGACTGTCTGGACATCATGTGGCTACTTAGGGCCTCCTGGATGTCTAGGTTATCCACACACATGTCACATGGTCACCTGCACATATGTGACCAACTGGCTGTGCCAAACTCTTGTTACCCAAAATGTTTGATCTTACAGAGGCTACAGCCCTACACTCCAGGTGACATTTAATTTCCTTAGGTTGACGGCCCTGAGGAACAGTTGTTTCTGGCCAGCCCAGACCTTGTGTGTCCGACTCACAGAAGAACACGGGGTTTGTTTGCTAGGGCCAGTTGCCTCCATAATTGCACAGTCCCTCAAAGGCAGGCAGGAAGTCTCCTTCCACCTCTGGAGCACAGGGGGGAGCTGTAGCTGAAGGAGGTGGTGAAGACACCTCTTTGTCTCCACCAGGTGCATTGCCGGACAAGCTACCCCTTGGTCATGGGCCACAAAGGCTCATCGACCAAATCAGTATGCTGGAATCACAAAGTTCTTTAAATAAGTTTGAATGGCACAGTGAGAAGCAGAGGGGATGAGACAGAGGAACATATTACCTAAATCCAGGGGTGCAAACATTAACATGCCCAGTCTCACGCTGTCACATTAGCCTTTCCGGCTTGTGGGGACCAGAACTTAAGTCTGAGCAAGAGTCCCACACCTGGAAGGGCCCAGGGCAAATGGCACACACTGGCTCCATCAGACAGGCATGGGGACAAGTATGCCTTGTCGCAGCATACCTGCACAGCCCTCAGTGTTCAGATGATCACCTGGCCTACATTGTACCTGAAATATATGCCAGTGCATATATATATTCTTGATCCCCAACAGAGAGGCTACAAGGAAGGTTGTGGCTTTGAAGACATGACTGCAGGGAACAGAGGATAGGTTCATCTGGGACTTCCAAAGGCAGTGTCTATGGAAGGTGGAGACCCTTCGTGAGACAGCTGGCAATGAGGCTGGAGATGCCATACCTCTGTGGTCTGAATGTTCGTGTGCCCCTCAAACTCATATTAGAATCCCAACACCTAAGATGATGGTGTTAGGAGAAGGGCCTGTGGGAGGTGCTTAGATCAGGATGATGGAGCCTCTATGGATGGGAGTGGGGCCTTTACAAAAGAGACCTCACAAAGCTCACTCACCCCTCCACCAAGTGAGGACACGGCAAAGAGGTGCTGTCTGGGAGCCAGGAAACATGCTCTCACAGACAACTGATCTGTGGGCATCTTGATCTTGGACTCACTACTCACTGAGTGCAGACAGGGTGCACAAAGAAATATCTCCTGTCCCCATGAGGAGAAGATTCATGGGCTCATGTATTCCCTTGGGCAAGGTTCTACACTGCTTGGTCTCACAGTCAGGCCCCAGCCTAAGCCAGACCCTGCTCTCTACTGTCCTGGGGTGTGTCCCCTGAGCCAGGGTGCCCCCTACACCAACATCACACAGAACATGCAGATGATGAGGTGGGGGGAGGGGGGGGAGGGGTTCTCCAGGGCCCAGGCCAAATGGCATGGTGGTTCTGCTCCCCTCTGCAACCTGGTCTTAGAAAAATTCTCAAACTTCCTGGATGTGGGCAGCATGCAGGGCTTAAGCATCACAGGCAGCACAGCATGCTTGGAAGGGCAGGTGCCACTGCCTGAGGACTCTGAGCTTAGCAAGGTGATCCTACAGTGCAGTCCTGAGAGATTCTCCAGGGGCCTGGACACGCTTCAGAAACAGAGAAATAAAAGACAGTGTGTGCCCTGTGCAGAAGTGGAAGGGGGTCTCCTTGGTGATGTTTCTTCCCAGTGGGCACAATGCTGAGTGAATGTTCGGTCTCCCACTGTGAAGGCACAGGGAGGAGACTGAGGCTTTCAGAACTAGCTTTCCTCTCTCATGCAGCATGCCCTTGTCCCATGCACTGCAAAAGCCCTGCCCAGTGAGCCTGTGAGCCCTGCCCCCTGTACCACAGCAGAGGGGAGGGAGGCCTGGAGGCTTCTCTGGTCAGGGCCCCATCGTCCTCTTCTGGACACAGTGCCATACTGCCCTGCCTCTGGTCCTGTGCGTCTGCACAAGTCTCCTGGCAGTCTTCTCTGGGGGCCTGTCACTTCACTGTGCACATGGCGTCCAGCACAGGCACATGGCTAGGCGGGGCTCCAGAGAAACAGCATTCTGCTTCAGGGAGGACAGATAATTATCTAATGCTGGCAGAACAGTAAATTTTCTGGGTCTGAAGTTTACAAACAAAATCTCTCTCTCTTTGAGAAGGCAGATTAACAAGGGAATACCTACTACATCACTATCTATGTAAATGATTTGTCCTGAACTCAATCTCTCTATTCTTTAAACAGGATGGGGGGGGGGGGGGGGCTTGCATCATTGTTTCTGGGCTCCAGGCTATGCCGGCAATAGAGAAGTGACCATGAAGGAACATTCTCAGAGACCAAACTGACAGGTGGTGATGTTTAGGGAGGAGCTGGAGGTGACAGCAATCAGGGGCCTTCAAGGAGACCCCAGGACCCTCAGTCAGGGGAGAGCACCTTCCATGGGGTTCCCAGGAAACTGCCTACCAGTGGGGGAGGGGAAGACCATGCCCATGAAAGCACCTGGCCTCTGGCTTAGGAACCCTGGATATCCCACCACTAATAAGTTAATGAAATGAACCAAAGGCGTTAAACAGCAAAACAAGCTGGCCCACAGTGACTAAACAAGGAGAGGGAGCCTGATGCAGTCAACTTCAAAAACAAGAAGTCCTCCAAAGATGGGAGGTTGCAGAGAGATGCCCCAAAGCTTGGCTCCTAGCTCCTGGGAGGCTCTAGGCCTGCACACACATGAATCGAGAGGGCATTCTCAGCTCTTACTTCCTCTATGAAGGATAAGCTTGGGAGAAACCAGTGCCAGGAAAGTTTCTCAATAGGGGTGAGTGAGGTCCCCTGGATGGGAAAGTCACCTGTCCCAGCCCCTTCAGGGAATAAGCTACACTGAGGCTCTGACCCCAAAGGGTCCCACCTAATAGATGTGAGGGAAGAATGAATTTGGGGCACATGACTGGCACAGAATTATTAAGCAAGGAACACAGAATATTGTCATGACATTTCTACAGCCAGGATGAAGTTGCACATGGGGATACTGAGCCAAAACCTAACCCTGGCCCACATCATCAGGAGGCCCCTGAGCCCAAATTCTAAGCCTGACATGCACCCTAACACTCAGCCCACTGGGCAGATCACTGCACTGCTGGTGGTTCAACCACTGCCACCTCCCTCAACCTAACCCTAACCCTAGTCGCAGCTTTGGCTTTAAGGCGGCCCACCTCTTAGGTCTGAGGAATAAACGATAGAGGGGACCATGTCCAGAGCAGAGGTATTAAGCTACCAACACAGAATTTCACTATGGTATTCCCATGGCCAATATGGAGCTGTAGATGGGGATCCTGAACGAAAACTGACCCTGGCGCAAACCAAAAGCTGTCCCCTGAGATTCAAGCCTAGGCCTGACCCACACCCTAACACATGCCCTCAACTCAGCCCCCTGGATCATTGAACTGGCACCTGCCAAGACATAACCCTAACCCTAGCCATTGCCTGGGCTAAGGGGGGATTCCACCTCCTAGGTCTGAGATAAGAATGGATGTGGGGACCATGACCTGAACAGAATTATTCACCGAAGAACACAGAAGTTTGACATGCCATTTTCATGGCTGGGATGGAGCTGCAGATGGGGATACTGAGCCAAAACCTAACCTTGTCCCAAACAATAGGTTTCCCCCTGAGCCCAAAGCCAAAGACTGACCCACACCCTAACACGTGCCCTCAACTCAGCTGTCTGAGGAGATCACTGAATGAGTGGTGGTTGGGCCCCTACTTCCTCTTGGGACCTAACCCTAACATTAGTCATGGCCTGGCCCCAAGGAGGTTCCACCTCCTAGGTCTGAGAAAAGAACTGATTTGGGGCCCTTGACTGGCACAGCATCATTCAGCAAGGAATCCAGGAGTTTGCTATGAAATTTCCAGAGTCAGAATGGAGCTGCAGAAGGGGATCCTATGCCAAAACCTTATCCTGAACACACAAATAACTGATCTCTGATCCCAAACCCTAAGCCTGTCCCATACCCTAACAGGGACCCTCAACTCAACCCCCAAGGAGATCACTAAACTGGTGTCAGTTCTGCCCCTGCCACCTCTCAGGACCTAACCCTACCCATAACCAAGGCTCTTGCCCTAAGGGGGCCCACCTTTTAGGTCTGAGGAAAGAGCAGATTTGGGGCCAATGACTGGAACAAAATATTGCAGTGAAGAATGCAGAATTTCACAGTAACATTTTCAAGGCCAGGATGGAGCTTAGATGGGGATGTGGAGCCAAAACCTAACCCAGGCCCACTCAGTCATCTGGTTCCTGAACCCAGTCCTAATCCTGACCCAAACCCTAACAGGCGCCCTCAACTCAGCCCTCCAGGGAGATCACTGCAGTGCTGTTGGTTGAGCCCCTGGTGGTCAGACTCTGAGGTCCTGGGACCTAACCCTAACACTAATCATGGCTCTGGACTTAAAGGGGCCCACCTCCTAGGTCACAGAAAAGAATGAATTTGGAGCCTATTATCCAAGAGGAATCCAGGCGTTCACCATGACAATTCCAGGGTCAGAATGGAGCTGCACTAGGGGATTCTGTGCCAAAACCTGAACCTGGAATATACATACCATCAGCCATTCCCAGATCACAAACCCTAAGCCTGTCCAACACCCTAACTCACGCCCTCAACTTAGCCCTCCGTGGAGACCACTGAACTGGTGTCGGTTCTGCCCCTGCCACCTCCCAGGACCTCACCCTAACCCTAGCCATGGCTTGGCCCTAAAGGGGTTCCACCTCCTAGGTCTGAGGAAAGAACAGATTTAGGGACCATGACCAGCACAGAATATTTCAGAGAGGAACCCAGAATTTTGCTATATCTCCAAGGCTGGGATGGAGGTGCAGGAGGGGATCCTGAGCCCAAACCTAACCCTGGTCCATCCCATCATCTGGCTCCTAAATGCAACCCCTAAGCCTGATGCACACCCTAACAACTGAACTCCACTCAACCCTCTGGGCAGATCACTGCACTGGCCGGCATTTTGGCCACTGCCACCCTGCTCGATTGATCCCTGATCCTAGCCATGGCTCTAGCTTGAAGAGGGCCCACTGCTTAGGTCTGAAGAATAAATGACATAGGGGCTCATGTCCAGTACAGAATTATTCAGCAACAAACCCAGAATTGCACCGTGACATTTCCACACCCCGTATCCCCTAGAGCAGGTCCTCAGGAAACCCAGCTTCTGTCAGCATGGACAAGTCCCCACATTCTCCCCTCCCGAAACCCGCCCACCCACCCCGCAGCGAGTCCTGAGGAGGAGGAACACCAGTCTGTGCATGTGGAAAGGTGGCCGGCTGGCGGCGCATGCGCCACTCAGGTCAGGGAGCTGAGTTCTGGCGCCCCCTGCAGGCAGTGAAGGCAGTGCAGGATTCACTGGGCTACCTCTAGTCTAGGTGAATCCGTTAACTTTTGGAAACGCAAACTGAAACGGAGCCCAATATCCCCCAACTTCTCCAGGAATACTTAAAGAACAACTAATTGGAAACAAAACGCAATGAAACGAAACGAGGTGAAATGAAATGAAATGAAATGAAATGATGATGAAACGAAACAAGACAAGGTGAAATGAAATATAAACACAAACTTCGCAACTTACACCAGATTTCACTCAAAATTGCAGATCCATTTAAAGTGCAAAACTGTCAAGGCAGGTCGCTCAGTCATTTGAGTGTCCAACTTTGGCTCAGGTCATGATCTGGCAGTTCGTGACTTCCAGACCCACATGTGGCTCGCTGCTGTAGCCTGTCAGCACAGACCCCGCTTCAGATCTTCTGTCCCTCTCTCTCTCTGCCCCTCCCCCGCTTGCGCTCTCTCAGAAATAAATATTTTTTTAGAAGTGCAAAGCTATCAAAATATCAAAAAGAAAACATAAAACAAAACCTACATGACCTTGGGGTTTTAAGACACCAAAACCAATCCACAAAAGAAAAAAACTGGTAATGTGAACTTTATAAAATTAAAACTTTTACTCCATGAAAGACCTTGTTCAGAGACCCAAAAGGCAAGCCTACAAACTGCAAGAAATAGTTGCAAAACATACATCTGATAACAGATTTGTATTCAAAATACATTAAGAACTTTCAGAAAACTCTCAGAAGTCAACAATCAGAAAACACACAACCTAAATGAAAATGGGTAAGGATCTGAAGAGACACCTGGCCAAAGAAAATAGATGGATAGTAAATAAGCATACAAAAGTAGGCTCTACATCCATGTATCATTAGGAAATTCCAAATTGCTACACACCTATTAAAACTGCTAAACTCCGGGGCGCCTGGGTGGCGCAGTCGGTTGGGCGTCCGACTTCAGCCAGGTCACGATCTCGCGGTCCGTGAGTTCGAGCCCCGCGTCAGGCTCTGGGCTGATGGCTCAGAGCCTGGAGCCTGTTTCCGATTCTGTGTCTCCCTCTCTCTCTGCCCCTCCCCCCCGTTCATGCTCTGTCTCTCTCTGTCCCAAAAATAAATAAACGTTGAAAAAAAAAAAAAACTGCTAAACTCCAAAAAAATTTTGACAATGCCAATTGTTAGAGAGTGCAGAATGAGAAGAACCCTCCTTCATTTGGGGAATGCATGTGCAGCCACTTTGGAAGTGAAAACTAGTAACAGGAAACCTCACTAAAATGAAGTCTAGGAAGGCTTGGCAGGAGAGACTCTCACACCTACCACTCTACATCAATTGCAGACCCAACAGGACCCTTTTACTATCCTAGCAGGAGGAAGAAAGGTTTCCTCCTCCCCAGACAACAGCTCAGCCAATGACAGACTGTCACAGGTCAGCCAATGAGAAGCCACTACACATCAAGCCCCCAGTTTACTCCAGTGAACTTTCTGTTTAGGACAGTGCCTCCCAACTTCCTCCGTTTCCTCTATAGAAGACTAATGCTCCTCTGCTTTGTTCCATGTGCTTGCTTATGGTTTTGCCTAAGCTTGCTTGTCTTGGATTGAAATTCTCAACTATTCCCAAATAAACCCATTTTTGCTGGTAAAATAATTGGCAATTTCATTTTTAAGTTTAACAGAAAATAGTTTGGCATTTTTCCCCAAAGTTAAACAAGTCTTGCCTTAAGAATCAACCATCATCACACTTCAGGTACTCACACAACTGCTTTGAAAAACTATTTCCAAACAAAAACTCACATGCAGCTATGCACAGCAGCTCTATTCGTAATGGCAAAAGTCTTCAAGAAATCAGGATGTCCTTCAAAACATGAATCCATAAGCAAACAGGTGCATCCATGTGAAGGAAGCAGAATATGCCACCATGCCCAAGATAAGTCTCTTGGGCACAAGTATTATTTGGGGCTAATTGATTTTAACAGACAAAAGACAGAGGAGAATCTCTGAAAACCGAATAAAAGTTGTCCTTTAGTGAGAAAAATTTACATTTACAAAGGAACCCTCCATTTGTAACAAAGTCTCTGGACTTAAACCTGATTAACAACCTTACCCCTCATATACTCTTGCTTGGTCTGATAGCCTCCCTTAATCGGCCTTCCGACTACTGAAACATTCCAAGTGATTACTTCAGCCATTTTGGGAAGTTAATCAGTTTTCCTGAGTATGTCCCACGTATACAGGATGTATACACGCAATTACACTTCTGTTTTTCTCCTGTTAATCTTTTATCACAAGAAGTAGTCTCAGCCAAGAACCTAGAAAAGTAAAGAAAAATTATTTTTAGTCACCTATACATGCAATGCACTACTACTCAGCAGTAGAAACGAATGATCCATCACCCCTTACAAAGACATGGATGAATCGTACACACATTTTGCGAAGTAAAAGAGTCCAGTCTGAAGAGGCTACGTACTGTATGGCCCCGTTTATAGGACATTCTGGAAACGGCAAAACTACAGAGATGATAAACAGATCATGCAGTTAAGAGTTCAAGGTATTTCGTATATTTTAGTGATAGGTATGTGCCACTACGCATTTGGCAAAACTCATAGATGTTTCCAGCCCAAAGACTACATCATGATTATTCCAACTGAATTATTTAGGATGTGGGATTGTCACAAGATATAATACAGAATGTGATACATAATCTAACTGTACTAGAAATGTATGAAGAAACTCACTGTAGGTGCCGGGGCAGAGAGTGCTAACCTAAGCAGCTTTGGAAATGAATGAAATGTGTACTGAAAGCACATAAACAGTGGACTCTATAAAATTCTTCCCCATGATAGATAAAAACTATCAACATAGGGGCCCCTGGGTGGCTCAGTCGGTTAAGCCTCCGACTTCAGCTCAGGTCACGATCTCACAGCTTGTGGGTTCAAGCCCTGCGTCGGGCTCTGTGCTGACAGCTCAGAGCCTGGAGCCTGCTTTAGATCCTGTGGCTCCCTCTCTCTCTGCCTCTCCCCGGCTCACACTCTATCCCTGTCTCTTTCAAAAATAAATAAACGTTAAAAAAAAATTTTTTAACTGGGGCACCTGGGTGGCTCAGTTCGTTGAGCGTCTGACTTCGGCTCAGGTCATTACCTAGCGGTTTGTGAGTTCGAGTCCCCCATCAGCCTCTGTGCTGACAGCTCAGAGCCTGGAGCCTGCTTCATATTCTGTGTTTCCCACTCTCTCTGTCCCTCCCCTTCTCACACTCTGTGAATCTCTCAAAAATAAACAGAAATTAAACATTTTTTTCTTAAAGTTCATTGGAGATGCCAACAGAAACCATCTCCTAGCCTTGTCCTCACTGCCCCAAATTGTCCCGAAGCTGCAGGAGCATCCTGCAGCCCATCATCCCCATCGAGATGTGGGTCTGACTCTGAGGCCAGGATACGTTATGATCTCCTTCAGGTCAGAGAGCCAGGTTAGGGTGCCCCCTGCTGTCCGCTGGGCTGTGGCACAGGGAACACCCGACTCACAGTTTAGCCCCTCGTGGCACATCCAGTTAATCTCTGAAATTCAGTGCCACGATTTGGAAATTCCAACTGAGATAGAGCCCATCATTCCGGCACCTTGACTGGGAAAAGAGGTTTTTTGTTTGTTTGTTTGTTTGTTTTAAGTAAAGGTCAATTATAAAAAAAAAAAATTCCATCTATCTCTTACATCAGTGCTATGATCTGAATGTTTGTTTCCCCCCAAATTCATCTGTTGGAATCCTAATGCCTGATGTGATGATGTTAGAACAGGATGCCCTTGGGAGGTGATTAGGTGATGAGGGTGGGGTCCTCATGAATGGGACTACTCCCCCTATAAGAGACCCTAACCCATCCCCTACATGTCAAAAGAGGAGAAGTGTGCCACTACAAACAGGGCCCTCACCTGACCATGCTGGTACCCTCATCTCAGACTTCCAGCCTCAACAACTGTAAGGCATCGATTTCTACTGGTTATAAGCCACCAAAAATACCAAAATACGGTTCCGTTTTAGCAGTCCAGATGGACTACAACGGTCAGCAGCCAGTCTGATCCTGAATACTAACCCCTAACCTTGTCCCTGAACACTGGGCCCTTACTTCTGATCTCTGGCCCTCACCCTGACCCTAGATCCTGACACTAGGCCCCAACTCTAGCACATGGCCCTGGCACCCCAACCCCAAACCTTAACTCTAAACCCGAAATTCTCACCATCACCCTAACCCTCACCCCTTGCTGCCATGGAAGATATGTGACCATTAACCCAATTATCTTTTAACATTTTCACAAAATAGGAAAACTGTGCCAAGAAACTAACCACAAACATGCTTCAGACACATACTCTCTCATGGAGTCGTAGCTGTCACTTTTCTGTTTTCGCCATCCAAACTAGGTGTTTTTTTTTTTTTTTATTTTATTTTTGAGAGAGAGAGAGAGAGAGAGAGCGAGCTGGAGAGGGGCAGAGACAGAGGGAGACAGAATGCGAAGCAGGCTCCAGGCTCTGAGCCGTCAGCATACAGCCCGATGCAGGGCTCGAACTGACAGACCATGAGATCATGAACTGAGCCGAAGTCGGACACCCAACCGACTGAGCCACGCAGGCGCCCCTAAGTGTGCCTCATTTAAAATCACGTCTTCCCCGGGGCGCCTGGGTGGCGCAGTCGGTTGGGCGTCCGACTTCAGCCAGGTCACGATCTCGCAGTCCGTGAGTTCGAGCCCCGCGTCAGGCTCTGGGCTGATGGCTCAGAGCCTGGAGCCTGTTTCCGATTCTGTGTCTCCCTCTCTCTCTGCCCCTCCCCCATTCATGCTCTGTCTCTCTCTGTCCCAAAAATAAATAAACGTTGAAAAAAAAACAAAAAAAAAAAACAGAGCAGCTGTTAAAAATTGCCTTTATTAATAGAAAGACCTCCATTTCACCTTTGTGGCTCTGAAGCATTTAAAAAAAAAAAAAAAAAAATCACGTCTTCCCCAAGTGTACTACCATGGTACAGAATGAAGCCATAACACAACAGTGAAAGAAAACACATGATTCTAATAAAGAAAAGGTTTATTTTTAAAGATTTTTGGAAAACATGTAGTCAAGAATTTCAATCCCACACAGGAAACACAAGCCATGCCAAGAAGGCTGAAGTGCCTGAACGAGGTTTATTGATAGCGTTTGTATTTACCCAATGTGTATCTACTCATTAAAATCTTGGTTTCAAACTTCTGGCATTAATTCCCTGAAAGGTCCAGACTGGCAAAAGCATTCTTACATACACAGTTGATTTTTACACTGCATCCTTGATATTTATAAATTTGACATTTGCTGTGTACGTGTCTGTGGCTTTACTACTTTCAAGACACAAATCACACACAGAAATACATACTCCTCAGAACATAAAAGTCCACAGCTGTCTAGAAAGTGGTTTACAATACAGAGGTTACAGGCCACACAGACTATACATAATCCATCTGTCGGGGAACAGACAGCAGTGCATCATCCTGGACTCTGGGGAGGGGCACTTCGGCCCGGGAAACCCCATTTACAATTCTTCTCTACGTGTATAAGATAAACACCAAACTATTTCACATATATTACATCTATATATATTTTTGTAACCAAATTCTGGTTTAAGGATCGCAAACAGACAACATGTAAATACGAACACAAATGTTAGCAAAGGTCTAACCTATGTAGGGAAAAACATGTCTTATGCACGGTGAAGAGGCTTTACAGTCTAGCGTGAAGGCAAATGTGATTTAAAAAATAAATAAAACCCATGTACAATTATAGGAAAAGAACTTAGTCAAGCCACCCAGTGTGACAGATTTCACAAATATGTATTTGACCTTATGCTCCGAATGTCCGTGGATCGCAGAGATCAGTACACTCCGGTCAGCGTGACGTCGGCACAGACGTGCGCACCACTAAGTGATCTCAAGTCCTCACGTAAACGTAAACTGGGCACTTCTGAGACAGTGACGCCCAGCCTTCCGTTAGAAGCCAGGTTGAGAACAACTGTGAAGTAACTGTCTTTATATAAAATTACATTTCCAGATCTAGGGCAACAGACATATTTTCCCAGCTCTGCATGCACATAGTATCCTGTAGAAAATGATTAAATTACTTAAAAAACAAGAGAAGTTTAAGAATAAATAAATAAATAAATAAATAAGCAGAACTCGGTTCAGCTGGTGAAACCACAAAGACACACTCAAGCTCAGCAACACCGGATAAAATCAGTCATAAAATCTGGATGATTGATCCCACAGCAGCACTCTGAGTTTGGGTCTACGGTTAACATTTGATACCACTGTTTTCTTCTTTGGGCACAAAAAGCAAGTTTGAAAAGAACCAATGTTTTGGAACTTGGTAAACACAGAAACATGTCAACACAAAGGGCTTAGAGAAGGTAGAATCCACAAGTCCCTGGGGGTTAGACTGTTGTTATTCTAATGCAATGGAGCTACTAAAATACATACATTTGTTATTAAGAAAAATTAGAAAACTAACACATCTTCTTCTCCGGAATTATAAAAGATAAAATCTATTAATCATTACTTTAATGTGATTACAGAAAAGTAGCCAAATGAAGGAAAAAAGAAAAAACAGCACAGGTTGTTGTGACATTGTCTCCAATGTATTTCCTGCAGTCTTAATACTTCCCACCTGTTTTGAGGACCCAGCACATCCATGCCCTAGACACCCATTAACACACTCAAGGTTGCGGCAACAGTCATCCCCACCGTTGGAGTAAAAGTAAGGCAGCTCACTGCGCACAACGCTCGCTTCACTCTTGAGTATTTTCTTTAAGGGATTATCTGACACTGGTTCTTCTAAAGGTAAGAAAAGGCGTCAGGAAGATATTCCTTGAATTATTTTGGAATCCCAGAAAGACATCTGGCAGTTTGATACTTTTATTCCTCCTCCCCCATCACAAATTTCTCTCTTTTAAAATTACAATGGACAACCCACATACAATCTAATTACATTTATTTAAAATAAGGGACAGCTTTTCGATAACGCTCCCCCCATCCAGAGAACTAAAAGGGTTAGGGGAGCTCAGCGCCAGTAATTACGAGGCTGACACCATAAAGTGCTAACTTGGACACAGGTGTGTCACACCCAGAAAAGATTTTACACACTTGCAAACTGGCACTTTCACTTTTTCTAAGCAACACAGGTTCCTTTCAACTTCAGTCTTCGTAGGTTATCTTGAGTGGGAGACGGTCACCAAAGCGGTCTCTGCAGGCAGACGTCAGTTTCATCAGAACAAAAAGCAAACACCCTTCTCAAGAGATGCTCTCCCTTCTGAGAAAACCTTCTCCTATGCACTTTATGTTTATCAGATTATGTTTACTGAAATGATACCACTGAATGGAGATTCTACAGGAAAACCAAGAACGAACTAAAGACAGGAAGGTCGAGAGGAGAGCCCTTTCCTTCCCCACGGCACGTGCCCGGGCGACCCCTCGGGGACAGCAGGCACAGCATCAGCTCTGCCTCGGTGCCCTGTTCCCACAGACTTACTTCTCCCTGTAATAGAGCAAGTAGTATTTCAGGGGGTCCGGCAGAGGGAGGCTCAGGACCTTCTCCCGTAGGAAGTTCACCGGGGGGGCTGGCTTGGCTTCGGGCGGGGGGGCTCTGTCCTCCTCCCGCGACTCCTCTTCCAAGTCCTCGCAGCTGTTGTCGTCAGAGGGGCTGGAAATCCGACTGGCAAAAACCTCTTTGTCCAAAAAGACGATCGTTTCCATTCGACGGCGGCGCACTCTCCTTCGTTTCACCCCCGGAGTGCTCTTTAGTCCGTTTCCGCTGCTGCTCACCGTTTCCTGACGAATGACCTTTTTAATGGTGCCCCGGATGGCGATGCGAGCCAGGTCCTGGAGGCTTCGCACGGCCAGCGGCGCTGCGGAGCAAAGGAGGAGACGTGTCAACCTTGTCTGAGAGTGACCTGGACAGCACAGAGCCCTAACCCTGGGAAGTCTTCACGTCACTGTCATTCACTGGCGTATTCACAGAACAGGCACGAGAGAGCGTTCCTGGCAAAGTCAATTAGTTAGTGCTCTAGTGCGCATGCATGTGGTCCTTCTCGAAAGATACTTTCAAATACATCGACCCTGAACTTACATAAGCAAGATCGAGATTGTTTGGCTATTCAGTCAGAAGCAAGGGAAAACCCTGGGCTACGGTGTTTTGCTTCTTGGACAGCCAGGTTCATTATTCTATTTACGTATTCATTCGTGGGTTCTAGCTCATCCAGTGGAAACGCTCCAGAATTCTTTTGTCTATCTTAGTATTTTCACAGTACTTTACAAACTGAGTATTAGTTCCTCTTTTTTGATTTAAGCAGAGAACAGCAAATCCAAACGTTTTTATAAGCACAAAAACTCCAAAGCATACTGAGGAAACACAGAACCTGGTGACTAACGCAGGCTCAATTTAACGCAGGCAGTACGCACATGGCAACAGAAGAGCTTTTTTCTCAAAGGGAGAGGAATGGGGGGCTGTGTGTTTAAGTACATTACACTGAAAGGCAGCGTCACTTTCTTCCCTCCAGTACCTAGCTTCTGCCAAAAGAGATGGCCACCTACAATCTAGGGGGGCTCTTAGATTGTCTGTAACATTTATCACCCAAATCAGAGAGGCCTGCACACAATCCCGTGCGAGGCTCACTGTTCCACAGGACCCCTGGAAAGCGCTCTTGCTGGAGGCTCTCAGCACCTTCTCCCCTTTGTCCACACCAGGCTTCCTCTCCTGCTCAACTGTCCCCTCTCTCGTCCGGGACAGGCTCCAGCACTTGCCCCACTCCGCAACACCGAAATCACGACTTTCCGTTCAGCGCGTCCTGCCTTTCCTTTCCTTCCCTTCCCTTCCCTCTACACGGGCTGTTGCCACTCAGTCTGCTGAACGGACTCCTTCACAGGTCACCAGACCTCCAGGACTCACACTCTGGCTTCCCTGGCTCCCCGCCGAGGCGCCCACTTGCAGGGAACTAACTAGGCCCAAGCCTCTCCTGTGAGCTCCCTCCTCCACCCAGGCCAGTGGTGTTCCGTCACGTGCTGATTCCCACCACTTCCCCCTCTCTGTGTGCCTATCGATCTCTGTTTCGGCATCCATTCTGTGGCTTCGAGTAACAAAGACTGGGCAACGGCTCCTAGGGCTCTGCTCCAGTCCTGACTGGGGTCCCAAGCCTCCCACAGACCCACATCTCCAACAGATGCCGGACACCTCAGCCTCCACACCCTTCCTCAGAAAGGCCCTGTGTGCCTGCCCCTGAGTCCCTTCCACTCTAGAGGCCACTGTCTCCATCGACACAACTTTAGGAGTCCAGAAAACTCCAGCCCAGCAGGAAGCAGTTACAAACAACTGGATTGTTCGCTTCAGGAACCCTAAACATCACATGATTCTCCGTCATCCAGCATTTGCTCTGAAGCGCTAGCCTCAAAGCTGGCATCTCAGGGTGCCCTCCATGTTGTCACAACTTTTTTTGAATTTTTTTAGTGTTTACTTATTTTGTGAGAGAGAGAGACAGACAGAATATGAGCAGGGGAAGGGCAGAGAGAGACACAGAATCCCAAGCAGGCTCCAGGCTCTGAGCTGTCAGCACAGAGCCCGATGCGGGGCTCGAACTCACGAACCGTGAGATCATGACTTGCACCAAAGTCGAACACTTAACCGACTGAGCCACCCAGGCGCCCCCGTGTCACCACAACTCTTACCCAGATCGGATCAAGCCCTCACACCAAGAGACTTGTCTTCAACACCCCGCCCCTACCCCCGCCCCCCCCCCCCCCCCCCCACCCCAGGTCCCATAGATACTCCAACTATGCCCTCACCTCTGGTGCTACTCAGGTAGCATTCTGGAAGGGAGTGCTCCGGCCAACTGCGAGCAATGTTAGCTTATCCTGGTGGGATTTTCAGAGAGCCTGCATGTGACAAAATCACCCTGCAGCCGGCCACAAGGGTAATCAAGAAGGCAGATGCCCCACATCTTTTAGTTGTACTATCTGGTGGCTCTCCACAGCCTACATGATAAACTCAGGTCTAACCTATGTACTGGGCTGGCGTCTCCTGTACAGCCTCACTCAGACCACACCGGGGAGCGGGCATGTGGAAAGTCCACATCAGCCTCTGCTCATGCTTTTTCTCCCTTTCTTCTCTCTTCAGAGAATTCATTTTCACCCAGAAAGACCAAGCACAAAGAAAGGTCCCATCCTCTGCCTGGCCCCTCTCAGGCACTGTCTATATTCTGTTGTTTGTTACATTTCAAGGACCACATCTATGGCATGTGACCTCCACTTAGCAGAGACAAAGGCGGAGCATTACTATTCGATAAACGATTCCTCACAAATAAAAAATAAAAAATAAAGTCCTGCAAGGAATTTGCCAACACATGTATTACCTTTGGGTGGTAAGATCATGGTTACTATTTTTCCTTTTTGTACATTTTCCGAATCTTCTAAATGATCAGAATGCAGAAACCATGCTGAATAGTTTTATTTTAAATAAAGTCATTTGCAATTCTCACTGCTATGTAAATTTGTTTAAACTAGAAAACAGTATTTGGATGAATGCCAGCCCTGATGTTTGCTCCTTCTGGGTCTACATCCTGAAGGAGTTGCAGGCACAGGCCTAGCCAAGTCAATGCTCCCCAGCAAGCCTCCCACCACACACCAGCCAACCGGCTGAGACGTGTGCCCATGAGGTGGCCCCAAGGAGGACAAGGTCCCATGACTCAGCAAGAGCCCTCTGGCTCGACGGTACTGGGAACACACCCTCTCTGGAAGAACTTTCCACGTAGCGGAATTAACTCCCTTTTGTGGGAGTCTTCTGCTTCCAATGGCATAACCAGAAATAACTCCTGTGGATTTAAAAGAAGGCCAAAATAACCTAAAATAGGCTAAAAACAGATCATGATTTTTACAATATGTAAAAAACCATTTGTAAAACTGTAAGGCTTCAGAATCCTCTTTAATATTAAAAGGCTCCTTAAAATTTTTCTTTCTCTTCAAATTCTAACGAGATTTTTTAAAAGATCTGAAAGGTAAGTGAAGATCTTTGTACTTACGTAACTGGACAAGTCTTGACTTTCCTGTCTCTGAATGACAGGGCTGGATCAGAGGAGCAAAAGAAACAGCCAGAATCTTTTTGGTTTCCCAAGCAGAAGGACCAGTTCGTGTTATCTTAGTCAACTATCCCAAAGAGAAAATGAGAATATTCAAAAGATTTGGCTACTGTTAGTTTATATTTAACCATTCCTACACGTAAACTAAAAAAACACAGATACACTAACAATGAAAGAACCTGACATCAGGGGCCCCTAATGTGATGTGGCAGGAAGTACACAGTACTTATTAAAATCTTTGCAAATATGTTTCGCCTGAATATGTTCAAAGCTTCTAGACCGAATTTCTGTTTACAAGAAATACATACGTTAGAGAAAAGAAGTCAAAGGATAACAAGAAGAGACAATCAGATGAGATGACTTCCCAGGACTGTCTGCAAGAGTCCCTGTGTTGGGGGCAAAAGTAGGGCGGAGGGGGGGTGGGGAACATCCTAAAGTCAAAGTCATTACAGACACTCATGACCACCTATAATGCTTCAGTTTAGACTGGATACCAGGCTGTTGTTTCCAGAACAGAAACAATAAAAAGACTTTCTTGCAACATGACCACACACAAAACAACAGCTACTGTTACAGTTTTGCCATGACTTCCTTGAAGGTGACGATGCCATCTTGGGTATGTTGGAGCTTCTCCTCACTACGGTGTTTATGTGAATTTCTATGTGACATCACCAAAACACACAGATTTGCAGTGAATCGCAGTATTAGAAGCACAGGAAGAGCCTAATTAGACCACGTGGCCCTCCTGTGTGTTCTGTGTAACCAGTGTCTAACGACCCAAACAGGTGACAGTACTATTTTTGCCCAGCTTTGGCATGCTGAGATTATATGCTCTCTTGTCTAAAAATATCTAAGCCAGCAAAGCTTCTGAAAACTAAGATTCTATGTCATGAATCTGGGAACTGAAAGCATTAAGTGGCCATGTGCTGGGTAAACAGGTCGCTCACATTCCTGTACCCCAGCATAAACTTCTTCTTCAAAAACTTTTTTTCAAGGAGAAATTCCAGTTATGCTAAACACCAAACATTTAAATATAATCCGTCAATAATGTGTGAACCCTTCAGGAAAACTGTAAATCCATATTCTACATTCCAGACGAGGAGACAGATACTGAAAACATGTCCATAATCCTCAAATTATTCAACACGTAACACAATTCCAATAAAAGGTCTGAAGTATTTCTGTGATGCAACAAAGATTGCTAAAATAATTTAAGTAAAGATGTACTTAAAACAATATTCTGAGAAAGAAGAGCAAACACGGGGACATCCAGCCCTGCCACATACAACAATCTACTAGCAATGACAGCAACAGCAGGTGGGACTGTTAGCAAGGGCACGGATGGCTCCTCTCCTCTGCTGCTGACAGCGAAGCTGCCGGAAAGGCAGCTGGCCAAAGTCAAAACACAGAGTCTCCAATCAAGCACCCGGAAGAGGTCATGGGTATGGACAAAGACTAAGAACATCCACAAACATGGATATGCACAGCCTCGTCACAGCGGCACTGCTTGGAAACAGCAAGAAGCTAGAAAGAACCGAACTGGCCATCAAAAAATCACATTCTCATACACCACCAAGAAACGTTTTTAAATAAAATAAGGACAAAAAAGAATTTCTACTTATACTGAACACCAAATACCTAAAATGAACAATAAATGAGGTATAAAACTTACAAACTATCAATTCCCATTTCATATGTCTGGATAGGTGCATGGGATGGAAAAAAAAGTGTGCATATCTTCACGTATGAAAAATTGTGTTTGCTTATATAGTTTTTGCATAAACACATAAACTAAAAACAAACAAAATGGTTACCTACAGGTGAAGTAGAGGGAGCACAGAGGGGAAGAAATTCTGTGAGTTTTCATTACTTAAACTTTGGAATCTTATAAATGTTTTACCAAGTTACAAAACCTAAAACGGCAATCCCTAAACATTGAAAACAAATGAGCTGTGAGTCAGGCTGATGGTATAACCTCACAGGAAAGCATTATTTCCAGTGACTTTAAAACATGTTAATTTCTACATCCCTAGTGTAATATAAGGGCCAAAGAAGCTCCCCACCCCCCAAGCCCCCGCCCACATCTTGACCCAGTTTCAGAAATCAAATCCTTGGTGCCGATGCTGTGGATAAACAAGGAGCTGCGTCGGCGAGGCCTGGGACTTTCAAGCATGGCAGACCGAAGAAGTCAGAAAAACCCTCTCGGCCTGACTTCAAGATGGAAGTACCACTATAAATCCATGGTGTATTTTATGTCCAAAAAAACCAAACCAACAAAAAACGTAAGATTGCGTGTGTGTGTGTGTGTGTGAACTTCCTAGCTCCAGAGTTCCACTGGAAAACTCACCCAGCATCAAAGATTCCCACAAAGGCACCACCTGTGTTCTCTAAACACCAATTCCCACTGAACTTCAAATTAACAGAGATCCTCAGAAATGGCTAGCTCCAACTTTGTTGTAAAAAATATACATATGTGTACAGAGTGGGTGTGGAACATCTTTTCTTACCAGAAAGTAACAAAACTATCACAGACTACTGAAATTGTATCCAAGCCCAAGAGCCAAGCTGGAGAGGTCCCCACGGGCCAAGACAGCACATGTTAAGCTTCATTAAGAATGGCGTCATGATTGGGGCGCCTGGGTGGCTCGGTCGGTTAAGCGTCCGAGTTCGGCTCAGGTCACGATCTCACGGTCCATGAGTTCAAGCCCCGCGTCAGGCTCTCTGGGCTGATGGCTCAGAGCCTGGAGCCTGTTTCCGATTCTGTGTCTCCCTCTCTCTCTGCCCCTCCCCCGTTCATGCTCTGTCTCTCTCTGTCCCAAAAATAATAAATAAAACGTTGAAGAAAAAAAAAATGTTTAATAAAAAAAAAAAAAGAATGGCGTCATGATTAAGATATTAAGTACGTTTATATCCATTTACACCGACACTAAAAATCAAATAAAATCTTATTAGTCACCAGATTATTGAGGAAACTAGTAAACAAAAGTTAAGAATCAGAATGTATCCAGCCTCTCCTCCTACAGTGTGCCTAGGGTAACCAAATAAATGATGAGGGTGTTTCTCCTTAAGTATTCCAGGTACTATGAAGTTGCAAGTTGCAGGATATAAAATCAATGTACAGAAATTCGCTGCATTTCTAAAAACTAATAACAATGAAGCAGAAAGAGAAATTAAGAAAATGATCCCATTTATAATTGCACCAAAAATAATGAAATATCTAGGAATAAACTTAACCAAGGTAGTGAAAGGCTTGTACTCTGAAAACTATAAAACACTGATGAAAGTAACTGAAGGTGACACAAAGACACAAAATGGATTAAGCAGTTAAACAGGAGACCTGAAACCATAAAAATCCTAGAAGAGAGCACAGATGGTAACGTCTCTGACGTCGGCCACAGCAACTTCTTTCTAGATACATCTCCTGAGACAAGGGAAACAAAAGCAAAAATAAACTGTTGGCACTACATCGAAACAAAAAGCTTCTGCACACCCAAGGAAACAACCAACAAAACTAAAAGACAACCTACTGAATGGGAGAAGATAGTATTTGCAAATGACATTACCCAACCATGAAGAAGCATGAAATCTGGCCAAGTCAGAGAAAGACAAATACCATGATTTCGCTCATATCTGGAATTTAAGAAACGAAACAAATGAACAAGGAAGGGGGTGGGGAGGATACAAAACAGGCTCTTCGAGAACAAACTCATGGTCTCCAGAGGGGAAGTGGGTGGGGGACGGGGGAAACCGGTGAAAGGGATGAAGAGTACACTTACTTATCTCAGGGAGCACTGGGTGACGTATGGAACCACTGAATCACTGTATCATACACCTGAAACTAACGTAACCCTGTTACGTTAACTATATTAGAATGAAAATTACAAAGAAAAAAGCGGGGCGCCTGGGTGGCTCAGTCAGTCGAGTGTCCGACTTCGGCTCGGGTCATGATCTCACAGCTCGTGAGTTTGAGTCCCGCGTTGGGCTCTGTGCTGAGAGCTCGGAGCCTGGAGCCTGTTCAGATTCTGTGTCTCCCTCTCTCTGCCCCTCCCCCGTTCATGCTCTATCTCAAAAATAAACAAACATTAAAAAAATTTAAAAAAAAAAAGGAAAGAAAAAAGTATTCGAGGTACTAAATGATGAGAAATGATGGAAACAGAATTTACCATCCTGTAGCCCTTAATGAAACAGTGGATCAGGACCACATTTGCACTGCTGGCATCGGGTATGATGTGAGTGTATATGGACATACACTGTAATACCTGGTAAGTATTCTCGCACCCTCCCTCCCCACCAAAAGTTGAGTCAAACTGCAAACTAAGCAAGTCTTTGGATCCAATTAGCAATTCACAGCGAAAACAGAGAACAGAAGAAATATGTAAGATACCACCACAGAGATATGTAATCTCCAAATCCAGGCTGTAGGAAACTCTATAAGACAAATGCAAGGATAAAGTTAAAAAAAAAAAAAAAGTTATAGATAAGAAACACTTTAGACATATATCAACCAGGGGTGCCTGGCTGGCTCAGCCGGTGAAGCATGCGACTCTTGATCTCAGGGTTGTGAGTTCAAGCCCCACGTCGGGTGCAGAGATTACTTGAAACTAAAATCTTTAAAAAGGAGAGAGCAAGATACCAACCAAATGCAAGACACAAACCAAATGTTTCTCACAAATTCCATCAGCACTGTAAGTTGACTTTTGCCTCCAGAAAAGTTACTGATACCACAGGTCTGGGAACTCTGCTGTTTGAACTGCTCTGCGGGAGAACACAACGCTCTGTACGTGGCCCAAAGCTGATAAACGGATCTGGAGCACATTCAAATATGTCTTACAAATGCACAGTATGAAAACACAATTGTCTTGTTGAATTATGACGCTGCACACGTGAAACTAATACGTGAATTACATCTCAAAAAAAAGGAGGGCAAGAGGGAACTTGGGGGGGCAATAGAAAATGTTCTGTATGTTGTTTGCGTTGTATGCTACCTCTGTCGTCACTTGTCAAAACTCAATGGATTATACAGTTAAAATTGTTCAGTTTTATTCTATGTGAATTGTACCTTAATAAAACTGACAAAATTTAAAAAAAAGATATAATCAAATGAAACCCTATTCAAATAAACTATTCAAATAAATTCTGAGATAATCAGGAAAATCTGAACACCAGCTGACCATCTGAAAACACTAAGAATTACTTGATCGTAATTTCAGGAATTACTGAATCCTACACGAACAGCACTTGGGGTGGGATTGTAAGCAGTTTTTCTTAATTATCATATCTTCCGGATTTTCTACAATGAATGATTACTTTTTAAACAAAATAAATGCTAACATTTTAAAATTGCAGAAAATCACACAAAAATGCACGATCGCCCATTTTTATCATTTCCATTTTTCCTGCTTCTTTGTGATGGAGACATTCTTCCTTAGGACCAACTCAAGTTTGATTAATCTTGCTCATTTCTTACAATTTGTTTGCCTCAGTGCAGCACAATATCCACAGCACACAGAAACATGACCAAATAGCAGACTTAGACAAGGTTCATACTAAGGAAGAGACTCCTGTAGAATGCTCACTGTCACAGAACCAAACAATCAGACTAACAATCAGAATTACGGACGTAATTTTTATGTGTGAGCCTAACAACAGAATAAGCATACTAGAATAACTGTGGAGGAGGGAAGGCAGGTGGGAGAGAGGAAGGAAAACAGGAGGAGACAGAGGGATGTGAGCGCAGGGCTTACAGTGCAGGCTCCAGGGTGCCTTCCTGGGTCTGCCCTGGCCCCAGCTAGGCTGTCTTTATGCCCTGTCCCTGCCTGGGTCCTCATCTGTGAAATGGACGGAATTGTTGAGGGATACAAGGAAAAATGTATGTAAACTTCCCGGAACAGAACTTGGCCCATAGTTAAACACGTCAGTTATGAAAGGGATCTGACCTTCTCCTCCAGCGGCATGACAAGGATGCCCCCTACTTTGAGAAGACTCTTCATGTATTCTTCATGCTCTTTCTGCACACCAGCCCCACAGTACACACGATCGTACTGAGAACAATCTGGAGAAATCTCCAGGCAATTGCCAATAACAAAGGAAGGTTCACAGAAGTCAAATCTAGAAGCAAAAAATGTTTTCCGTAACTGAACTGATCACATTACAAGTCTACAGAGTAAATCTATGTTAACCACGGATTAGTTTTTCATTGAACAACCCTATAGTGAGGTAATGCGATTCACAGAGCCAGAAGCGAGAAGACAGACTTCCAAAAAGAATTATACTCTTAATTAACAGAATCCAAGAAATTCCAAACAAAACATTATGGAAGTGAATGCCATAAGCACGATCCAAGCTTAAATCATCCAACCTCCATTCATCACAGTCTTTGTTCCGTTTTTAATGACTACCTTATTTAGGATCTACTAAAAACGAGTAAAATGAAAGAAAAATACATTTGGTGTTTCTAAACATGGTAAACTCTAAAATAAGAACTTTAATGCCTTATTTAAAAAAGGCAAGAAGTAATTATATATACTACTTAAAGACAAATGCAACAATTCTGTTCTAGAAACTATTAGATGAAAACATGTTGTCTGTGTCAGAAACACGAAAATTGAGCAAAATGAATATTCTACTTCCTTTCTCTTATTATGGTGGTGAAAAATCAGTCTTGCCCTGGTATCATAGTTAAAAAAAAAAAACAACCCTAGAGCCCTCAAAACTACAAAATAGGGGCGCCTGGGTGGCGCAGTCGGTTAAGTGTCCGACTTCAGCCAGGTCACGATCTCGCGGTCCGTGAGTTCGAGCCCCGCGTCAGGCTCTGGGCTGATGGCTCAGAGCCTGGAGCCTGTTTCCGATTCTGTGTCTCCCTCTCTCTCTGCCCCTCCCCCGTTCATGCTCTGTCTCTCTCTGTCCCAAAAATAAATAAACGTTGAAAAAAAAATTTAAAAAAAAAAAAAAAACTACAAAATATTTACAAAACAATTAGAACAGGGGGTGCCTGAGTGGCTCAGTCAGTTAAGAGCCGGACTTCGGCTCAGGTCATGATCTCACGGTTTGAGTCAAACCCCACGTCGGGTTCTGTGCTGACAACTCAGAGCCTGGAGCCTGCTTCAGATTCTGTGTCTCCCTCTCTCTCTCTGCCCCTCCCCTGCTCACACTCTGCCTCTCAAAACTGAATAAACGTTAAAAGAAAAAAAAAATTTTTAAACAAAAAATAATTAGAACAGCTATACATATACCCCTGATTCTCCTGCCAAAGTTGAATCATGTTTGCTGGTATCCGAACACTAATAAACTCGTTTCTCTCAACTAATCAAAAGTTTAAATTGTCATTCACACACCAACCCAAGGCTAGTTAGTATCTGATCTTACTTGTCAAAGCTGTCACTGGTTCGAATGAAGAAGTCCAGCTTCTGCTTTGCATATTCTATTACATCTGAATGGAGTTCAACCCCGTGGTTCACACCAAAAGGACCTAAAAGGTTTCAGAATAAGAAAACTTTTAGAACTAGGGCAAAAATTCTTACTCTTTATTTCTATTTTTTCAATTGCAATGCACCAGATTCAGCACGTATAATTACATGAAGAAATTTGCAAGGTTTTGAGGTCTTGCCACATTATTGGACCTAAATCAAAAAGCTAATCTTTAAATATGCAGGGTAGACTATGCTCGCCACTCGTTTCTTTGACATTACTAACTCCACACCTTTCCAAAGCCTGGGCCTCCCTGCTCTCAATCATTTGAAGATGCAAAAAAAACAAAAACAAAAACAAAAAACAAGATCTGCAACCAGGAATTCAAGATCTCACTAATGAATTGAAGAAGAAAAATGTATTTCCAAATGAAACTGGACACATGCCTATTTGCCATAGAGGTCACCCTACTCAGACATGAAAATTTTAATAATCCTCACAAATAGGTTTTGATCATCATTAAAATAAAACTATAACTGGGGGGCCTGGGTGGCGCAGTCGGTTAAGCGTCCGACTTCAGCTCAGGTCACGATCTTGCGGTCCGTGAGTTCGAGCCCCGTGTCAGGCTCTGGGCTGATGGCTCAGAGCCTGGAGCCTGCTTCCGATTCTGTGTCTCCTCCTCTCTCTGCCCCTCCCCCCTTCATGCTCTGTCTCTCTCTGTCTCAAAAATAAATAAACGTTAAAAAAGAAAAAAAAAATTTTTTTAAAAATAAAACTATAACCAAGTCACAATGAAACATTTTTTTTATACCAAAGGAAAATTGTCAGTAATTGGAAATAAAGCTGTAAGAAAAGGTGGACGCCCACTTAACGATAAAGTTTTTGCCTCCGTATAGAACTGCCTCCAGATGAAATCTACGGACACAGACAGCTAGGGGAGTCTCTGTTGTGGGAATCCGTTTATAGGAAGGTCAGCAACAGGCAACGCTCATTTGTGATCACGGAGGGCCAAAGAGTGCTCTCCTTTCTGGAGGGGGAGGGGCAGCATGACAGCCACCAGGGTGCCGATTCTATTCGGAACTTTGTGCTTGCAGGAATGTGAATACTTACGTACAGGTTCACCAAGCCCCACACCTCACACCTGTTTGTGTACCAGAGGTAAGTCACACTGCCATTATTAGAAGCCTCCGTGTGAAAACCAACGGGGCATGTAATACCTTATTCACTAGACAGATATACTGAAGTCACAGCGCAGCACCTAACACCACAATCCAACAGAAATACGGGAAAATCAGCAACCATCCGCACACCCGTACCGTTACATTTTGCCACCTGGGCTTCCCTGGCCCCTGACGGCACTACAGCCATCCCAAGCCAAGGCTTCCCTCTCCTCCACCTGGACAACTTACCTGCGACTCTCTTCTCTCAACACCTGTCATACACACAGCTGCGGCCAAAACATTCTCTCATTAAAACACACCTTGAGAAGTCGCATTTTCACTCTTTACAGCATCAAATCCAAATTATCTAACTTCAAGACCCTCTGCCCAGTCGCTGACTTCCACCCCCACTGCTCTCAGGCTGGCAGCATTGTACCGGAATCCAAGAAAACCTTTCTCTACCTTCCCAGTCGTCATAGTTTCATCCGCCCCTCTGTCAACACCTATTAAGTAGTTCATTCTAACAACACATAGGGGACATAGTTCCCAAGAAGCTTAACACCAAACACAGTGTTAATCCATAGCTCCTGACCCACCCCAATAACAAGACGATTAAGAGGGGAGGAGGGGACACAGAGCAACAGTCAGGACGAGACATCAAGGGCGTGGCACTACACCCAGACCACAAGGCCCCTGATGAGGGCACTGCCCTCCCTCATCACACTGCACTTTCGGGTCAGTGGGACAGGAATGCGGCAGAAAGGGCAAAGAGTTCAGGGCCAGGTGGAAGGGCAGCTGAGGCCAAAAACGTCAGATGAAAGACTCCAGACCTCACACCTGCAAGTAGTGGGTGGCCAGCATGGCCTTCAGCTCTCCAGCGATGTGCTGGAAGCAACGCTAAAGGCCGGATGAGCTGGAGAGAGGCCCAGGACACGTGCTGTCGGGACAGAGGAATCGGTCCAGTGCACGCAGCCTCCTCCCTGCAGATCCAAGATGTCTGTGCAGCAAAGGAAACTCTCCAGTCACCTCCTTCAGATACATCCAAGCAGCACACAGTGTCCTCTACAGCCCCCCAAAAACCTCCCCCCCTCCAGGTCTCTCTCTCCCCACTGCAACATCTAGTTACATTCCCAGCAAACAGGGGACTCAGAGAACACAAGCCGTTTCTTTATGACTTCTAGGGAACGTCCAGCGCAACAGGTCACCTCAGGCTTGCCATATGCCCTCTTTTCCTGAGGCTCTTATTTTCAATAGCGTTTCTGACCCAGTCAACATGATACCCCATCCCCCTCTCCGCCAAATATCATATCACCCTCAGCTCCCTCAGTTTCTGCTCCACTGAAGGGAACTGCCCTTCACTAATACCAGAACGACACACAACCTGGGGTCCTGTGCAAAGCAGTTTAAATCCAAGACAAAGTGCGTGCAAAAATCATTTAGCTTTAAAGAACAAAACAAGGGGCGCCTAGGTGGCTCGGTCAGTTAAGGGTCAGACTTGCTCAGGTCACGATCTCAAAGTTCACGACTTCATGCTGTCAGCGCAGAGCGCTTCACCATCGCCCGCCCCACTCACATGCTCTCTCAAAAATAAACAAATATTGGGGCGCCTGGGTGGCTCAGTCGGTTAAGCGTCCGACTTCGGCTCAGGTCACGATCTCGCGGTCTGTGAGTTCGAGCCCCGCGTCGGGCTCTGTGCTGACTGCTCAGAGCCTGGAGCTTGTTTCAGATTCTGTGTCTCCCTCTCTCTCTGACCCTCCCCCGTTCATGCTCTGTCTCTCTCTGTCCCAAAAATAAATAAACGTTAAAAAAAAAAAATTTTTTTTTAAATAAAAAAATAAAATAAATAAACAAATATTAAAAAAGGAAAAAAACAAAAACAAAAAACCGCATTTAAAAATCTGAAGATACCAATCTATAGCCTGAAGTCAAATGATCAGTCTCAAAATATCACCAAATTCCCAAGCCTAATATAAACTTATAAATCTTGGGGTGCCTGGGTGGCTCAGTTGGTTATGCGTCTGAGTCCGGCTCAGGTCATTATCTCACAGTTTGTGAGTTCAAGCCCCACGTCGGGCTCCATGATGACAGCAGAGTCTGCTTGGATCCTCGGTTCCCCCCAGTCCCGCTCTCAAAAATAAATAAACATTTAAAAAAAAAAAACAAAAAACAAAAATGTCATTCCATACCCATGAATACCAACTGTTACTGCTAAGATTGTCTGTAACAACCACAAAGAAACAATGTTGTGGCCTGCACAGCGATGGCTCTCGCCTGAAATCTCCAACTAAGAATCTCACACTAGTTTGACCAAGAGGCGTGTGCACACAGGCACGTTCCTGATATTCCTTAGCGGGTCTCGTCACGACGCCTGGCACCTGCGGCCTGTGGTCCAGATGCCACCCCCTCACACGGACCACCGAGCAGCCCCAGCCCCTCTTTACAGCAGTCTTTTAAAGCACAGGTTAGCTCCCGTTGCTCACTCCACCTCACTCAGAGTAAAAACAGACACCTGAGCCCTCAATGACCAGCCAGCCCTGCTGTTTCAACAACAAACATGCCAATTCCCGTGTGCTGTCTCACAACTTGTTTGGAGAAAGGGGCAAAATGTCTTCAAATAAGATAACTTGTCCTTCCCATCCCTGGAATTTATTTACAAAGAAAAACCTACAGGTATTAACTCTTTTAGCATTAAAACAAAGCAAAGCAAGACTGCTTGGAACAATTTTAACTTCCAGGGAACTTTAAACTTAATTAGTCTCAGTTTACAGACAGAGAGACAAGGCAGGCTGTGTGACTGTATTAATCAGGAAATCACTGTAAGGTCCCACTGTAATTCTCTAGGTCCTGTGCTGTCCTGAAGGAGGGTGCGCTGAACGGACTGCGGAACTTCAGGTGGGAGGGGGCAGGAACAGGAGGGGTCCCCGCAGAAAACTCAGAGGCCTCCCTCCACCAGCCCAGCCAATGGCTGTGCATAAACAATCCCGGGGAGCAGGGGGGGAGTGCTCCGAAGGCCAAGTGCCGTGAGACAAGGCCCCACACTCTCTCCAGGTTTACCTAGAATGAGCCCCACCATGGAGCTGAGGTAGCCAGTGCCGCTGCCCAGGTTCAAGAAGGAGAGGCCTGGCTGCAGGTCCAGAGCTTCCATGACTTCTGAGTAGATGCACGGGGCTGAGAGGTGGATGTTTCCATGCTTCCACGCCAGGTCTTTATACGCATTTTCTTTAAATTCTTCCAGATAATAGTCTGCGCGGTCGACAGCTCGGAAAGCCTGCTCCACCAGCTCAGTCCGGATGTACTGTGCTTCTTTCAAATTGTCTATCAGTTCATCGTTGTCCTCACCAGCACTCACAGCACCTCCCATCGTCAAGACCACACTCAGGCAATACTGCAATGGAAAAAGTTTCCAAAGAGCTGTTTACGGAACAGGTAAAAGCCCAACAGAGTTTCTAATAACAGCCAATGTCGAATTCTAAAATAATACACGTGGAATGTATTTTGTCGGTACCCACCCACCACCCCACCCCAAGGATGCCAAATTCAGAAGGTTAAAAACAAACCAAAAGTTATGTATGAAATTCCATTGTATCCATCCAGAAGTAAGTTTATAGTTCATAATACTGAATGAATCCAAATGACCCTGAGGTACCTAAAACATATTTGACAACTGAAAAACATCATTTAAGTATGAATTCGATACTTCAGTACAAATTGTCAATCTACAAAATCAGCTATTTAGGACTGAAATTATCTTGCATATAGATCTGCTCTAACAGGGACACAAGACAAAGTCACTGAATATAAACACAAAAAGAACACAGATATGTCTAAAAAAAAAAATCATGCTAATATCAGCTTCTCTTTGAATATTTCAAGTGTTGTAGATCACTTTTGGTAAATCATTCTTTAAAAGCAAAAAAGAATAAAATTAAGGTGAACAACAAATACTACAGTTACTCATTCTTATTTGAAATTAAAATTTAACTGGTGTCCTATTTTTATCTGACAACTCTACACCCCCACATACACATAAACATCAAGGCAAGCGATCCATTCAGTCTGTTCTTTTGGATATCTGGATGTACAAATTTCAGGCAAAAACACCACTAACAACACTCTCTCACCCAACTGGATGAATGGTGACGTTTTATCGTAACAAGTACAGAATCTGTTTCCAGGCTACAGCTGCTACTAGACGTCCTCCACCCCCTCTGGCAGTGTATGCTCGGCAACCTCTCCACCTCTGGCCAACAGAAGGTCCACTGCTTACCTTCTTCCCAGCTGCCTTCAAGAAGACAAAAGCGTGACCCCCGTGAGCCAACTGCTAACATACAATGTTCCTCCATCTAATTCAGGGATAACCTTCTCCCAGCTGAGGAGGTCTTACTTTTCCTAAACCACAAAAAATATCTTCTCCAATTTTATACTTACTCCACATAACTATTTTGAAAAGAACGACTTTACGTCACATAAAATGGTAACGTTTTACAAAACATCTGACATAAAACTGTTGGGAAAAACAGAAACCACCAGGCTTCGTGAAGACTGACACATTCTCCGAATCAGGACAACTTCCTATATCATAATTTACGATCACAAGGTTTATCCTCACCTCCCCCCCCCCCCCCCAGTCGTCTGCATTTCTAACAGCAGAACGAGAACCATCAGCAGTAGAGACTCCATACACACGCACGCCGCTGGCGACTGCACCGGGAGAGGTTTTCCAGGAATAAAACAAGTGACCACACGATGAATCGTCCGCTTCTCACGACAAACACACAAAATATGTAAAACATGGGGCTTAGCACAAACGCTCTTCCATTTATGGTTGGGATCGTTCATCTTCATCAAGATTTTAGAGCTGAAGATCATAGTTTCCAAAGCACTGGGGTGGTCCAATTACTAGACTTTCACCCCATTTCAACTCGTTTCAGAGCCACTGTTAGGGTTAGGGTCCACGGCCAGCAAAGTTAGCTGCAGGGAGAGTGCTAATGAGGTCATGCTTAATCTTGGATAAGCCACTTAGTGCTGAGGCGACAATCTACACCTCTAGTCTGGGGCAGTCATCTGAAAATTTAGGTCACTGCTTAAAAGTGGAGTTGCATTTGCTGCTTAAAGGTCTATTTAGGAAAAGGCCTGGAAACCACATATACTCCACGGAGGCTCTAACCCTGCATACAATGTTCTATCATTCTACCTCAGTATCATCATTCTATCTCCAGAAAGCAAAAACTATATATTGGGTATATTTTATTTTCCACTAAGTAACCTATCATTTATTTTCAACTTCTCCTCACTTTGAAAGTATGCAAAAGCTAGCCTTTTACTAAAAAGAGCTACAACTTTTTACAGGTACCACCTGCCAGCCACTGGAGCTCCTTTTAGTTTCACGACATGACGAGGCAAATTGAGCAGCTACTTTGCTCATGATCACACACCAGTGTGTGAGAAGGCGGCCAGAATTCAAACTCAGGGCTGTCTAGCCAAAGGCCTACGTTCGTTACCCCACACCAAAAGCAGCTTTTAAAAATTCTCAAGGGAGAAACATTCTTTAACACAAAACACGTTGGTGATCTTTGCCCCAGATGACAGACTAAAAACTAGGGGGCAACCCTACCTGTTTGTCACCGGTGGGATGCATGGGACCATCTATATAGGGTTCGATATCGCTAACCTGCCTCCCTCACACTGGATGCAATCACTGCTTATTACTGACCACCCACGTGACTGGCAATTCTCAACGTAATTCACTACTCTGGGGTAAATGGCCAACAGGACAACCTTACTCTCATAGTGCTCCTTCCAAAATCAACTGCCTGTGGACAGTGAGGAAGATGGTTCAAGCAGCAGCAGGCATGGGAAGGTCTCGTGATTAACAACCAAGGAGGCTATAGCTGGGTCAACACAGCTGCACAGCTGTGACAATGGGGGCTCAGGATTCCAGTCCACACTGGGTTCGTCAGACTACACATGGAGAGTCGTGTTCCAACCTGAATATCCCTTCTTAAGGGAAATATGGACACGGTAATGTCATACGCAAAATGAGCGAAGGAAAAGGACCCTGCAGTGTAAGCCGTGAGGTTTTTCTTGTCTGTAATGCCAGTGCCTAAGTTTAGATTGGTGAGGAATAAACATTTTGCCTCCTGCCACTCAATGAGGTAGAACCAGGACACCTCCCCCCAGAGTATCCTCTATTTGAGACCAGCTCTTAGTTGATTTTGATAAGAGACCTTTTGGGCCACTTATCTTTTCTCTTCCCAAGCTTTAAGTTTGCTTGTAAACTCCCCAATAAAGATCAAGCCTCAGAAACCCCTAGGCCCTCACCCTCGACTCCAATAAAAGCAGAACCCAGGCCTGTGCTCCCTCAATCTCTCTCTTCACAGCCTCCCACTTCACTGTGTGGCCCCAGGTATGCTATAAAATTTCCAGGCTCTGTAAGTAATAAACCTTTGTTAATTTTCAAAGTTTCCTGGTGGTTATTACTGAAAGGTGTCTTACAATCATAATAACCACAAGGGCCAGTCCAACGGCGTTGGTTATTAATAGGCTGAGACCAGCAGAAAGCAGACCTAAAACCACACCTCCTGTTGGCAGAATAATGAAAGAAACACAGATTTCTCATCTTGAAAACTAAAACTCTCGAAAGGAATACATACAGAGGGATTTTCTTCAAATACTTGAAAGGCTGCCATATATACAATATTCATGGACCGATAAAAACTGGGGCAGAACACATCAGATGGAGATCATTTCTACTAAACACACAGAAAAGCTTTCTAACAACTAGATTCCAAGTACTGCACTGTTCTCAGAACGTGGAGAGCCTCTCACCCCCAGAGACATCCCAGGCCAGGTACAGCTGAGGTGGGTCCAAGAGGTCAAGGCACTGACCCCATCACCTCAGAGGTCCCCTCTCATTCCACCCGTAAGGCTCTACTTCGCCCGAGCAGAGCCACAAGTTGGGAGTTGTTTATAGGAACCTGACTTCACTGATTCTTGAAGGACAGTCTACTCAACACCCAAAACAGAGTTGTTTACTTCAGCCACCCCTCTGCCAAAAAAGAAAGAAGAAAACCATCACAGGTTTGTGACGAACAAAGGGGAAAGACAGACATGTAGATAGCTTTTTTGAGGACAACACTCGAGCAAACATCCACCTGAGAGGCACATCCATGGAAGAAAACAAAACTCGGGCACCCCAAGCAAGTTCTCCTTCCCCAGCTACAGACCTTCTTCAGATGCCTTGAAGTCCCGGGGCTCTGTGCCAATTCTAGTATCCCCGAGGCTTGGAAAGGCCAACCAACCATGTCACAGACTATCACCTCCTTTTTTTCCTTTTTAAAGATTTAATTTTAAGTAATCTCTACACCCATGCTCAACTGACTGAGCCAGCCAGACGCCCCTAGACTATCACCTGCTGAAAAGCTCCAAGGTAGAATCTGTTTTAAACCCTGATAAACCTTGACTTGCCTTAGAACTACAAGCGCTTCCTACTTAGTAAACTAGGGACAGATTAGATTGCACGTCTGTAGAGTCAAGCAAATCCAAGCGTGCAAGCAACGGGCACTGGGAGACCTCCGGGAAGCCCTGGAACGCTGGAGGGCGAACCGCAAGGCTCACCCCGAGACAACCCCCCCCCCTCCCCACCTGCCCACCCGCCCGGGCAGCGGAGCAGGGGAATGAAGGGACCCGGGCTCCTTGGAGGGGAGGTGCCGGGTCGGGTTGGGGGATGGAGGAAGAGAGGTGGGAGGGGGAACCCCGGGGAGGGGAACGCTGGTTGGGGGGAGGAGGAGACGCCCCGCGGAGGGGGGAGGGGGGAGTCGCCGGAGGAGCGGGGAGAGGGGAGACAGGAAGGGAAGACGGCCGGGGAGGCGGGGAGAGGATAGGAGAACGCCGGAGCGGAGAGGGACGCCACCCGGAGGAGGGGTCCAGGCGCTCGGGGCCGGGAGCCAGGAGGGGGGACAGAGAGGAGGGAGGGGCCGGGGGGAGACGCCGCCGCTCGCCGCAGGCCGCAGGCCGGGCCAAGGGCGGCGGCGGTGGCGGCGGCTCTACCTCCGGGGTCGGCCGGCCCGCGAGATCAGGCCGCCTGGGCCGCGACCAGCAGCTCCTCGGGCGCCCCTCGCCCGTCCGCGGCCCGGCTGCGCTGCCCCGACCTCTGCCGCCGTAAACATCAGCCGCCCCACTGCGCCTGTGCGCGCAACGGCCCGACTGCGCGTGCGCCCCCCGCCTGGCGCTTAAAGGGGCGACGGCGAGGCTGGTGGGCCCAGGCACGGTCCCCGCCGCCGGACGACTTTCCGACCGACCGCAGACTGACCTCGAGGCGCGTGCGAGGCAGGAGAGAGACGCAGGGCCTGAAGATATTGGGGAGGGGTTGGTCAAAGGACAGCTGCAGGTGAGGACAAAGGACAGTGCAGGTCCGCGCTCCACCAGGCAGGGACCCAGCAAGGAAGGGCTAACCGGTGAAGAAGAAATGAAAACGCTGTGTGATGGACAGTAACTCGAGGCGGTGACTACTCTCGCTTGGGCGACACGGAAGGGACATCGGAGCAAAGGTCTGCAGGACAAGAAGGATCCAGCTGAGCCAACAGAGGGGCCGATGGCTGCAGATCCGGGAAAGCAGACGTGGACAGAAGCCACCTGCAGTGCCCACACCTGAGAGGAGGCCACAGCAGGCCCCCCGGCCCACCCACCCCTACTCCTCTCGAGTAGGCTGCCAACTCCCACACCTGCACCTGGGCAAACCCTTCACCTCTTTTCTGGGCCTCCGCAGAGAAACGCAGAGTGGGAACAGACCCCGTGTAAGTTCTGTCCCACAAAGTGAACCGTGAACCCGTACATTCTCATATTGTGGAGCTGGTTTACATAGCAGTCTCCATAACAGACAACTGAAGACATCCCAAATGACACAAAGACCCAGCACAGTAGATTCTCAAGAAATGAAAGTTACTGTCATAAGGTTTTCATTCCTAGAGGATGATGGGAGTTTGGGCAAGGGGGCAGACTGGTCAAATTTCTTTGGGTCCTTCGAGGCAAAGAGAACTGTTTTTGAGTAATATGAAAAGGAGTGATATAAAAGGGAACATTATGCCAATATGAACTTCCCACTGCACTGGAGGAAGGAGGAGGAAGCTGCCCCTAGGAAAGCGTGCTGGGCGGGCCATGTGCTGGATGACAGGAGAGTGTGGTTGCAGACCCTGCAGACCTGGAGGAGTCAGGGTGTGTGTGCACCCACATGTGCGTCCCACACAGAAAGCACAGAGTAAGGGTGCGTCTCCTTTGTTTGTCTCAAGGTGAGTCAAGGTTGTCCTCGTGAACCTAAGCTTTGGGGCCCGTGGGACACCACGTAGGCGGCCAAGCCACTGAGGGTTGAAGGTGGACGTGATCTCGGAGCAGGGAAGTTGTGCTCAACGGCATCATGCTTTAGATGTTGTTGACCAGGGACACGGACCCTGCACAGGCTGCCTGATAAGCCCTCCACGTGAGAATAGCCGGAGATACCTTCGCCGGACACGAGTCAAGATCGTTCTGCATCTCGAAAGGGACCTCGTGGCTCTGCGTTCAGATCCACTGGCAGTACTTTCTTTAACGCTGCCTCCCCTCACCAGCCCCAGCCACCCTGGGGCCTGTCCTCTTCTGCCACCTTGATGCCACGTGTCCCTTGTGAGCCACCTGCAGAGCTACCCAGTAAGCTTTGCGACACTCCTCCCACTCTTCCTCTCACTTCAGCCCGACCTCACGTGTGCCTTTCCGAATGAGCTTTGAGCAGCAGACCCTTCCTCTGAACCTAGCCTTGCAAGCCACCCCGTTTATGTAACGACTACAAGCATCACTGCCATGGAGGAGAGGGCTTGCCACCAGCCTCACCACCTTGACCCTGGCTTCAAATTACAGAGGTCCCGCCGCTCTCGACCCTCTCCCCACTGTCAGGGGTCACGCCTTCCATATACTCCACCCTGTCTTGTCTCCTGTATGTCACCTGGATGATGTCTTAACTGGCCTCCTGCCTGCTTTCTCACCACCCCTCCCTGTTCTCTTCCAAGTGGTCTTCCTAAAGCACAGTCTGATCACGTGAGCCCTCTGTTTTCCTACCTAGCCATAAGACCCACCTGCTTGGCTCTCCAGGGTCATTCCCTGCCCGTTCCATGTCAACTCCACCATCCATATACCATCAGGATTAATCTTCACAGGGTGTCACGCTAAGCACTTTATGTGGATTATTTCCGTGAAGTAGATACTAGTATGATCTCTGAGAATGACGAGAGCAGTCCCTGACACTGGAAGCTCACCTGGCGCTCACAGCAAGGCCATGTGTTTTCCCGTTGGACCCAGACAACCTTGCAGAGGAGCTCCATTATGATACAGTGAGACAAAACGTCGTAACTGTGCCCAAGCACAGACCGAAACAAGGCCCCTGTGTCACCCACAGAATCTCAAATATATTCTGTCCCAACCAATACCAGTGACCCCTGCTCTTTCATCACTTACAGATGAGCCTCCCCCTGCCCTGCCCTCCTAACATGTATCTCTGAGATGCCTCTGCTTCCTGACAGCATCCAATCCACTCACAGTTTCCCCATCTGTAAAATGGAGGTGTCAGCGCCTTGCAAAGGCCACCGGACCAACCTACAGTTGGCTGAGCTTGTCTTTCTTCTTCCAGTGTGCAGGATGTTACCATGGGGAGCTGTGGGGTGTCCCTGACAGGTGTTGGGAAGGCTTACTGAAGGGTATGCACTTGGGATGGGTGATTTGTGGGCCACTCGTGCTTAGCATACCTACAGGAGGAGTCCCCTGGCACAGGGCAGGTCACGTAGAGGCCTGAGGCAGGGGTGAACCTGCGTACTTGTGGCTGGAGCCACAGGCAGTGGGTTGTGTTGTTATCTTCAAAGTACAGTACGAATACTTCCTTTGGCTGAGGTAGCTTTAAAAATGTTTTTATTGTGGTGATATAGAGAGAGCATAACATTTATCATTCGAGCCACTTTTAAGTGCACAGTTCAGCGGCATTAAGTGCATTTTAAGGGTTGTGCAACCATCACCACTATCCATCTCCAGAATTTTTTCATCATCCCTAACTGAAATGTGCCAAGAAACTCTGAAACTATGACCAAGATGGACTGGACTTGCCCTCGTGCCTGAAACAACCAAGAAATGGACAAATATGTGTAGCAACAGTTCTCAGAACCTGGACGTTGTGCAACAAACCTCAGTGACTCCTGAGAGACGAGAAACCAAAGGGCTGAGCCCTTACAATTGCCCCATCTCACCGCTGTGAGAGCCTTCAGCCTGCAGTGGCCGGGAGGAGGGGATCCCAAGCGGAGCCGGGAGGAGCTGAGGAGACGAAACTGAGAATGCAGGGAGACCAAGGTAACTAGAGGTCCCAGGGCAGACTACAGGTGGGGAGAAAGATACATAGAGGACTTGGGGACCTGCAGCAGGTCCCCATCAAGTGTTCAGTTAGAGAACTAATCAGCACACGTGTGTGCAGAAACAACCCAAGGCCAGGGAAGGAACTGTCCAAAAGGGTTAGAGGTGACACTGCCCACGGTTGAGCGGGGCAGAAAGTAACGTCGGTTACCAGCAGCCACACTGGAAAACCTCTTGGTCTCTGGAACAGTGAGAAGAGTACACAGGAGGATCTTGCCTCAGGAGTGAGTCAGAGCTCCCCGCAGACCCGTCGCTGATCAGACCCCTCCTAACATATCAGAGAAAGATCTGAAAGGTCAAAATGTGTCCTGGCCACTGTGTCCAGGAGCAAAGCTCAAGAATATTCACGAGAAACAAAATGTCCAACACTCAACAAGATAAAATTCACGATGTCTGGTATCCACTCTGGAATTGTGAGGAATGTAAATTTAATTTCTTAATGTTGATTTAATTTTGAGTGGAATAGGGGCAGAGGGAGGGAGACACAGAATCCAAAGCAGCCTCCAGGCTCCGTCCGAGCTGTCAGCACAGAGCCCAACGCGGGGCTCGAACTCATGAACCACGAGATCACAACCTGAACAGAAGCCAGAAACTTAACCGACTGAACCACCCAGGCACTCCTAGAATTGTCAGGAATATAAAGACGAGGCATAATGAGGAGTTAAGTGCACAGAGCTTACCTAAAAAGACCCAAATATAACCTCTAGGAATAAAACTTACAATGTCTGAGTTGAGAAATACAGTGGATGGTATTAGTGGCAGACTGGATGTTGCTAAAGAAAGGATTGAAGACACAGCAATAAGAACTCTCCCAGATAAAAAGTGAAAAGAGAATAGACGAACAGCACCAATGGCAATTGTGGGGTGACTTCGTGTGTCCTGAAATACATGTAATTAGTGTCCCAGAAAGAAGGAAAGACACGATGGGACAGGAAAAAATAGCTTAGAAAGTAAAGGCTGAAAACTTTCCAAATCTGTTGACTATACACCTCAATGAACCCCAAGCACAGGAGCATGAAGGAAACTAGCAAGGCACAGTATAATCAAATTGCTCAAAACCAATGATGAAGAGAAAAAAAAAAATTTAACTCCCAGATAACAAAGACACGTTATAAACAAAGTACAGACGAGGATGATGGCAGGTCACAAGATGCCACAAGGCGTCGCCCCTGCACAGCTGTTGTGTTGAAAGCATCCACACTCTCCTCCAAAAAGGGCAAAAACCATTTTCCTCACAGTGAGCCATTTGTGGCCAGCAAGTGGAATTTACCAGTTTCCGACACACCTTACGGCTTCTCTGCTACTTGTGCTGTGCAGGTGAGTGCACTTTGAGGTTATCTGAAAGTGCTGGTGAACTCCAATGTATTCACAGATGTAAAATGATTGAGAAGGGGGTCTAAAAATAATTTGTCATCTTAAAACAAACCACCTTAATAAAAAATTAGTAATGTGTGGGCACAGGGAAGAGGTCTGATGAAGAACGATGCTGAAGTTTATGTATCTGCTTGGCTAGGATGTGGTGCCCAGATGTTTGGGTAAAGAGTCTAGATGCCTGACAGGATGTTTTAGATGTGATTAACATTTAAATCAGGGGCGCCCAGGTGGCTCGGTTGGTTTAACGTCCAACTCTTGATTTCAGCTCAGGTGTCGGTCTCTACGAGGACAGTGCAGAGCCTGCTTGAGATTCTGTCTCTCCCTCTCTCTCTCTCTGCCCCTCCCCCGCTTGTGCTCATGCGCTCTGCGCGCGCGCTCTCTCTCTCTCTCTCTAATAAATATAAACATTAAAAAATTTTAAAAAAACATTTAAATCAACAAACATTGAGTAAAGCAAACTACCCTCCATAATGTGGGGTGGGTCTTATCCAAGCACTTGAGGCCCTAAGAGCAAAGACTGGGATTCCCCAGGGAAGAAGGAATTCTGCCTCCAGATGGCCTTTGGACACCAAACTACAGCATCAACTCTTCCTGGTCTCCAGTCTGCCACCTGTCCTGCAGATTTCAGACTTAGCCACTGCAATTGAGTGAGCAGATTCCATAAAATAAATCCCCTCCCCACCCCAGTTCTAGATAGATAGATAGATAGATGATAGATAGATAGATACATACATGCATACATACATAGATGATAGATGATAGATGATAAATAACATGAAGAAGCAGTGTCAGCCCAGGGTCCAGAGCCCTGCCTCCAGGGCACCTGGGGTGGAAGCTTCCTGAGGAGCGGACAGCCACATTTCCTAAGCTATGAGTCCTAGGGTTCAAGGGTCTCCTCCCCCTTTGCCAGCCCCTCCGACTCTCCTCCCTGGCTCCTGTGACTTACTAGAGGAAAGGCATCAGGGGAAAGCATGGGTGGGCAGCAGCCTTGGAGAAGGAAGGCCGGTCTGGAAAGACCAAACTTCAGAACTTCTGAATGCAGCTGTTGGCAGGCCAGACCAGTTGCTAACAGCGGTGACAGCAGCAGATGTATTCAATCCTCGGGCACCAGGTGAGAGGTACCTAGACTTGGAGGCCCCTGGGGGGTGGCTAGCACCTAACAGAGGCAGATCTTGGAGCTGGGAGTGATGACTGGTATAAATGGGGAGATGCAGGGAAGGGGAGGTGGGTTCAAGGGTGTCCTCAGAGTGTCAGGAGATAGTGCATGACCTGTGGCCTGGGCTAACCCTTTCCACCTTCCTCCTCCCCTCCTTCAGTAGCATGTGCTGTGGACCCCTTTACAGAGAAGAAAACCAAAGCACAGAAGTGGCATGCTCAAGGTTCCCAGGTGTGAGATGGCCTCTGACTCAAAGCTGCTGCCAGTGCTACTATGTCAGAAACCGGGAGCCCCCACAAAGGGGACTTGCCCAGCACCTCTGTCGTCCACGCAGTTGCCTTTTGCAGACATGCTTCCTGCCCACCCCCCACCCAACAGAGCACACATCCTGTATTTGGCCCTTTCTCCCCACTTGGTCTCCTAGGCTCTGTACTTGGCTGGTGAGGGAGGTAGCTAGAGACCCTCTGATGGGACATCTGGTTGAACCTACCCCAGGGAACTGGACATCTCCCTCAGGCCACACCAGTTCTGACCCTCAACCTTGGCCAGAATAGCACAGGGACTCTGTGTGACATTCCATCTAAACAGTTTACATGCTTGAGCAATGTTTGGAGATCACCAGTCCTGACCCAGGGCTTCAAAATGCAGGGTGGTGACAGCAGCCCCTCCCCCCATACCAGTAGCCACCCAGGGGTGCCCTAGGACCGTTGAAAGCTTCCCCAGGACACTTTGAGCATGGTAGGGTGGCAAATGGATGGTGTCTGGATCAGAATTCTGTGGGCATGGAGTGAGCCTTGAGGCCTGAAGCAGACCACCATCATCCTGAGCCCCTGCCACTGATGCCTCTGACACAGCTTTCCAGGGACCCTGAGCTGGTGGGGAGTGGGGGCATTCAAATGCTTCAGCTGTTTCAGAATGACCAGGTCCCCACTGTGGTGAATGCACATGTCTCAAGTCTTCATATGCCCCTCCTTCTGTACTTACTAGGAAACTGTAGCACAGAGAGTCAACTTGTCAGGGGCTACTCAATGCGAGATGTGGTCCCTAACCTATGGCCACTGGAGTATCATATTCATAGGACACTTTGGGACTGTGAGCTGAGAAGTCTTCCCACTGCTCAAGAGTGTGGGAGGGCTGTGGATCAGGAGAAAGATCCCCTGCCAATCCCGTCACTGCACATGCACACATAATTTCTCAATGTCAAGGGGTTCCAAACTCCAAAAAGACCCCCACAGATTCAGCTCTACAAGAAGGAAATGTGCTTGGGGGTCTCTCCCCGTGATCCCAGACCTGCTTCCAGGGCCCCCCTCAGACCTGAGCTCAGCAGAAATCACACAGAGGGCCAGCACATGGGATAGGGTCAGGCAGCTAGCTGTCATTCCCTCTGGGAACAACATGAGGGTAAGAGGTCCTCCAGGGAGGGTACAAGCGTGGTGATGGCTAGGGAATGATCAGGAATATTCTGGAGATTGTGGTCCCAGTACAAGGACCACACCTTAGTTCTTTCTGCTATGGACTAAAAATGTATACATGGGAAGAAACTGCCTTTAGGAGTGTAGGAAACAGATCTTGGGTAAGCCTAACTGCCCTGTGGGAAAGCACTGGCTGGCACAGTGACAGTGAATCATCCAGGCAGGCCAGCCCAGGCTGATGGGGGCAAGGAGAGGTCCCTTCGGGGACAGGGTATACCTTGCTCAGCCCCATAGGCAGGAGGAGCCATAGGAGTGCTGGAGAACCCCCTCCACCTCAAGGAGGCTTCAGAGTCTCTGTCCAGTCCCAGCTATCTTAGGGAATGGTCAGAGCATCCTGGGAGGCAATGGTATCTGCCAATACGACTCTCCCGAGACTGGGGGACCTATCTATCCATGCTGTGCCTGGACAGATTCTTCCTGGTGGCTCCTTCTCTGTCCACTGGCCTGGGGATCATAGTAGCTCCTTCTCCTGTGGCTCCTCTGTGCCCACTGGGTCTAACTGCTACATGGGGTTCAGCTGAGCTGGCACCCCTTCCTCTTCTTGAAGAGGACAGACCCCAGGGACCAGAGGGCTGGTGTAAATCCTGGCAACATAGCCAGTCCTCTGTATGACCCTGAGCAGCTTCGTGGGCCTCAGCCTTCTGGTGTATATGACAGGGACAATCCTAGTGCCTGCACCACAGTCGTTGACAAGAGGTGGGTTTGTCATTACTTCTCTCCTGTACCTGCTCAGGGCTGATCCAGGTAGGGTTTTATGTGGGGTGACTCAGCTGTGACTGAGCCCTTCTATGTTTGGTGCCTGATGGTGTCTTGGATTATTGAGCTCTGTGTGGGGATGCAAGCAGTGGCCCTGGGAGGCGTGTTGGAGGACTTACAAGCTCTTCTGCTTGTTCACAATGCAGCAGGTGAGCCTTGGGTGGACTCCTTACCATCTTTAGTCACAAACAGCACCAGGTTTCTCCTCTGCTGTTTTGACAACAGCCACAGAGAGAGCCATGACAGAATTAAACACGAGGAAAACATTTTTGACAGTGTGTGAAAGACACGGGCAGAAATGTGTCCAACTTGGCAGAAGGTACCCAGTGAGCAGAGATGGGTGGATCCAACGAGGGGGTCCATTGGCATGGTGCTGGGGAGGGAGCTGCACCTGTGTCCTCCACATCCACTTCCAGGATCCTATGTGAGAAGCAGGGTTGCTCTGTGGGCTCCCCTGCCCCTCCCCCTTGGCCCCTCATCCTGGAAGCGGGAGGCTTGGGGATGGCCCCACAGGGCTGAGACTGCACCAGCTCCTCTGATTCTTTGGGGCTCCAGGTGTGCCCCTAAGACCTATACTGGCTCAAGAAGCTGCTGGGGGTGTGAGCAACCCTCAGAGCCAGAACCAGCCCAAATAGATACCTCAGTGGGAGGACCTCCCTTGGAGTTCAGTAGTCACTGAGTCCACCCCGTCCCCTGTGGTAGGCAGGGCATGGCTGATGCCACCATACATGCATCCCTGCACAGCTATGTAGCCCTAATACTCGCCTGTTCTTCATCAAGTCATACGTTGGCCTCATTAGGGCAGCACCCCTGGGTGGCCCCGTCTGGGGGGCACACACGACCCGACTGGTGCTCCATGGTAACATCCACATCCATGTGGCACCACAGACACTGTGGCCCCTCTTGGTAGCTTCCATGTGACCACGATCTCTTCAGCTGGATGAATCAGGACAGGCAGCTAATGAGGATTGGCATCTTGCTGGGCCCAGGGAGGGTCAGGCTAGGAGCAGCAGATGGGCTGTTGTGGTCACTTGGGTACATGTCCTGTGGCCTGTGGAACATCCAAGTGGAGACCCAGAAGGTTCTAGAACTGGGAAAAGCAGACTTGGAAAGCAGTGTGGGAGTAGTCTGCACATGGCAGACATGAGCGGTAGGGATGTTGATTCGGGGAAGGAGAGAGGCCAGGATGCAGACTGGGGCAGCCTCTGTGGAGCACACAGGAGGACAGCACACAGCAGATGCAGGGTGGGGCAGAAACCAAGAATAGGCTAGGGGAGAGGCCCCGTGGCCAAAGGCAGATGAGAAGAGGGACCATTGGAGGACGGGAGGAGGGAGCCATAGACGTTGCCCAAAGAAAAGAGGCCAGGCCTCAGAGGTCTGCACGCTGTAGACACTGAAAGGAAAAAGAGAAAGACAAGGACAGTGTGGAGTGGGGTGGGAGGGGGGTTGGGAGTACAGCGAAGGCCCAAGCGCAGCTGCCCTCCAAACACACCAAATGCCCCCAGGTGTCCTGGACCCTGTCTGATTCAGACAGTGGTTGGAAATGAGGCTCAGAATTTCTAAGAATTTTCCTTCATCATGTCAGGTGGGAGCTCCAGGTTGGCCTTCAAGGCCAGATTCCCAAGGAGGTCAAAAGGTGTGGACAGTTCAGGCTGAAACTCCAAACCTAAGTCTCACCCTGTGAGAGCTAGAGCTCCACCTGACATCAAAGTGTGAAAATGGTGAGGCGCCACCGCAAGGCCAAAAAGCCAAGTGCAAGAGCTTAAGCAAGAAGGAGGAAGCGGAGGAGGAGGGAGAAGAAGGAAAAGAGAAGAGAAGGAGAAAGAGGAGGAGGAATGAGGGGAGGAAGGAGAAGGAGGAAAGAGAAGGAGAAGAGTTCGTTCCCTGCATAACTGGGAAAGGCGAGGATGGGCAACCTTCAGGTATGGCTGGACCAGGAGCTCTGAAAAGATTAGAGAGTTCTCTCATCCCCTCCCTTCCACCTCCACCTTTCTCTTTCCATTTCTCGACTCTATCTCCCTCCAGAATGTCCAGACTCTCTCCTACTGCAGCTGGCTTCCTCCTTGTGGCCAGGAGAGGTGGTCTGTGGCAACCCCTATTCCACCCCTCAACCCCACCACCCCTGCCACCCCACCCTGTCTGACAACCCCAACAGGAAGACTTCTGTCCAAGCCCAGGAGAAAGTTCTGCTCTGCACATACCCAGTCATGTGGGAAGAGGCAGAGCACAGTGACTTAGACCTCCTAGAACCGCCCCTTAGGGGAAGGATGTTGGTTCCACATGAGGGTCCCAAGAAGAGACCACAGGTGGAAGAGGCCACCCACCCACCCACCCAGCCACTCCCCAGGAAGGTGACTCATTAGGGCTCTCAGGGACACAGACCGCCGGCACAGTACAGACCGCTCCCACACAGTCAGAGTGGACTTTTATTAGGAAATCACCCTGCAAACACACCGAGAAGTGCTGTGCTGTGGGTTCCACGCATTTCCTGAGGAAGGGGGTCACAGTTTCGGAGCTGTCGGAGGAGCAGGGAGCCTGTGAGCGGGGACTGCTCGGTGCTGCCTGTGGCCAGCACTCCTTCACAGCAGCATGACTCAGCCATCAAGAACCAGCACACAGACGCAACACAAGAAACACGCCAGAGCACACACATCTGCGCTACACTTAAATAAATAATAAATACAGAATTCCACTTGCTGTTGTCCGTGCCTGAAACAAAAGGAACCAAAGGGATGAAGAAAACCAAAAACTCTTTCTTTCCATTGGACCAGGGGGAAAACATCCCCAAATTATCAAAATTCCTCAGTTACAAAATACTCTTTAAAAAATTCCATTATTAAAAGAATAAATAACAAAATATATAAAAAATAACTTGGTTGCATCAAAATTATAAGAAGACTTCTATATATAGAAGTTATAGCAAGATTTTTTTGTGGCCTATCTCTTGTCAAATAGTCAATTTTGCTTTGATTTCATCTGTTTCCCTCTCATGGTGTCCTGGTGTGGGGTCTAGTTGAAACAGTACAAAATTAATAAATAAAAATGTTAAATAAATAGCAAATGTTAACACAAGAGGTTGTGAATATAAATACTTACATCTTGACAAAATTAAATAATGTACAGAATAATTAAACTAACTACTTTTTTTTTCTTCCAGGAAGTGCAATTTCTCTACTTTTAAATACTAACTTGGAATTGCAGTCACAACCGATTTGGACTCTATTTACACGTTAGGAACATTGTGTTTAACACATTATATTAAAATTTTTTTTCGCGTCTTGAATGGATCTAAAAAGAAGTGAAACCTTGGTGGTCTCCTAATTAGGGATTTATCCCCTGACCTTGCTGATGCCACCTCCACCCCAGTCAAGCTCGGCCACGACCCAGGTAAAGCGGCAGTGACGGGTCACAGGCATGAGTGGACGCACAGACAGCCAGAGACCCTGGCCCTGACCCAGACCTGGGTCTGAAGGCGGCAGCCCCGAGGGGGAGCGTGACCCCAAGCCTGCACGTGTCTGTGCGGGCTTGGGGTGCCAGCTGCCCCTGGAAGTGAGGTGCTTTAATGTGGAACTTCCAGGGGTTCCCAGGTTAGAGTCCTCAAGTTGGCCATGGGCTGCAGGTCTGTTTCTAACCCTCTGGAACAGTGCTTTATTCCATCCTTAAGACAAAACTGAGTTAAATGAAAACAGAAAACACACTTGCCACATTGACCTCACTGAGCAGACGTGTGCCCAGGGGCACATGCTCCAGGCTGACACTGTCACACGCACCACCCGCCCCGTGCCCACGGCTACCCTCCCAGCCTCGACAGACAAAGGAATACTGTGGTTGCAAACTCCAAAACTTCCCTGAGAACCTTGTCCATGAGCTTTCACTGGAGACTTTGAGCTGCTCTTCAGATTTCTTTCAAAAAACAAAAATAAATCACTTTGTAATACTTCATGCCCTGCCCTGCATTCGTGTGGGGAGGTCAAGGCCTCCAGCCTGGCAAGTGCAACGAGAAAGACACTGATTTCCAGGCACCCCTGTGGATAAGCCCAACTGAGGCCTCCCTGGGCTGCCAACTGGAAGTCACTGTGAGTTGGGACTCCCCACTGCGGGGGCAGGGCAAGGGAGGTAAGCGCGGGAGCCAAGTTGGGCTGCCCCGGATGTCCCCATTGGCGGGGTGGCTCTGGAGTGATGGGGTCTAGACCTGGATGCCCCTCACAGCCCGTTTGATGCTCTCCAGGAGGTCCTTGTTCTCGGGGTTCTGGTAGCACTCCTGGTTGGAGTACATGTCAGTGAGGGTGCTCACGTAGGCATCGAAATTCTGCTCACATATTGGCTCCTGGAGAACAGAACCAGGTTAGCAAGCTCCATCCATACGGTGTGTCCCGTGATTTTCAGAAGCCACAGAAGTCTGTGGCAGGACATCAAACCCATCTCCTCACACCTACTAGGGCCACCACTGGCACCCTTGGGCTGAAACAACCATGAGCATCCTGCTGTGGATTCATAAGCTCTTCGGGACAGCTGGAACCACTGTGGCCAGCAGCCTGTCGGGCAGAGCACCTGCCCTTCTGGCAGGACCCCAGAGGTAGAGGTGTGCCCCGCCCTCCTTGCCCTCCCCAGAGTCCTGGCGGGGGGTGGGGGGACAGTCAGCCACAAGCTCACTGGTGTGCCTACAGGGCCACATACTGCTTACCATGTGCGGAAGGCGGATGTTGGCGAGACTTTGGATGAGGGCCTGGCTCAGGCCCGACAGCTCCAGAAACAGGGCTTCATTCTGCTCCTCAATGAGCTTGTTCTCCTCTTCGATATTCTTCAGGCTCTTCTCCATGGAGGAGATCTGCACCAGACCAAGGTGGGAAATGCCTCCTGTCATGGGGGCCCCATGAACCATAACATGTCCTCCTGGGACACACCCAGCATGCTAACTGTGCCACATCTGCTGTCTTTCTGGGAGAAGGCAAAGACGTAGGGACTCTGGTCCCTGGATGGAGGAGGGGACACAGTGACTCAGCCAGGAGTGGTGTGGGACCATGGGTTTCTATGCCACATCTGTCATACGGGGGCAGAGAGGAACACAGACTCTGAGCACCCTGGGCTCAAATCCCAGCCCACCACTAGCCGTGCAGTTAACCTCGCCACGTTTCTTTTTCCTTGTCTGTAATGGGAATACTGCACGCACTTTGTGGGGTGTCTGGCTGCCTTTGGGTTTTCTCCCCACCAGAAAGGCCAACAAAGTGCCTTAATAAAGCTGTGGAAGACAGCCATTCCTAGCTGAGTGGAGCCAGTCAATGACTCCTCCAGCACACCCTGAGAGTGACAGTGACAGCAGGGCTACGGGTCATGGGCTGTCCGGCCTACCCGGAGCAGCTCAAGCGATCAGGTGAGTCTCAGGGTCTGCATAACCCTATGCAGACATTCACAGCCAGCATGGGGAAGGTGGGAAACCTTCCCTGGGGCCTGATCTGGAGAAGACTTGCTTGGGAGGGCAGCCCCCAACCTGACCGCATCTTAAGGAGGGCAGAGGCAAGTTCACATGACATGTGTGACACATTAAGCTGTCCCCAGATAGAGACAGGTAAGCTGCCTTTTAGAAAGCTATGGATCAGGTAGAGTGCTTTCCTCCAACCACGTGGCTGGGAAACACCATGCTTCGTCACCTGGTGACAAATCTTTGGCTTAAAACACTTGGGAGTAGGAGTTAGGGGCCTGCCTTCTCTCTGCCTGAGCCTTCGGCAGAGCACATGACTCAAAACTCCCTCTAGAGGAAAGGGGCCTCTTGGTCCTTCCAAATGGATGCCGATAAATAAAAAGGTGGAAATCAGCAAAAAGGGAGAAATCAGAGGTGCTGCCCCAAGGGTACACTCTGAGAAGGGAGGGAGCAGTGAGGGACAGAGGGTGGCAGTCACACAGTGATATGTCTCGGCACCCAGAGACGCCCCAACACTCCTCTGCTTCTACTGCCTGGGAACCTGGGGAAAGTGCTGCAGAATGAAAATCCTTCCTAATCTCCATGGGCTGATGCTCTGTTTACACAGGAGGTCAGCGTGAAAGCCTGTTTTCCAGTGGAGGAAGGAACAGAGGAACAAGACGTGTAGAGCTCCAATGTGTCACACTGCAGCCTCTGGGAAGGAGCCTCACCACCTTCCCATCTGTCCTTCCTGCCCTCAGATCCTGCAGGGCCCAGTACCTCCTTGTCCCTCTGCCCCTCAAGCCATAGGGGACACAGCTATGTGGGGCCACTCCTTCTGTGCTCCAGGTTCTGCTCCAGCCCCCTACTCAACAGCTAAGGACAGGGCACTGTCTTCTTTTTGGAACAAGGCTTTCGCTGCGTTTTTTCCTGATGACAAATGTTCATTTTGGGGAAATCAGAGAGATGACAAACACACTTAAAGAAATGTGTAACTCTATCACATGGCAACAGTGGCTCTTTCTGGGTCAGGCTCCTCCTCATACAGATGTCTTTACCTCACAACAACCTCACAGAGTTGACTCCTATTTTTCTCTTCACTCCACCAGCAAGGACGTCAAGATGCAGATTGTCAACGGGTTTTCCAGGTCACTCGGCTGGCGTATGGCAGTACTGTGGTAGAGGCAGGCTCCAGCCAGACCCCCAGAACCCACCTGGTGGTGCCATTCCTACTGTGTAGTACTGTGGTGCTACTCCTACAGGGCTAGCAGCCAACTCTGGTGGCACCAGTAACCCTGACGGGACCCCCGACAGGGCCACCTGAAGACCCCTTACCGCTGGAAGAACAGCCAGTGCGGGCGGGTGTGGCCCATCAGCTCAGCTTGGCAGCAAGTTTGATAAGGGGGTCAGTTTTTCTGCCTCACTGAAGCGCAGGCTGAGGACCAGGACCTCTCCGGTGGGGAGGGAGAGGCCGTACGTGCAGGTGGGCAGCACCACCCACCTGGGACTGCAGCTGTACCATGGCAGCCTCCATCTCCGAGTTGGACTCGTTCAGGTCGCGAATCTCCTGGTTCAGCTGCTTGATCTCTTCATCGTTCTCCAGAACTGCCCCAGAGAGAAACCTTGGTTGTGGCCCTCAGCTTTGCGCCCAGGCCAGCAGGTGGGAGTGCAGTGGAGGTCTGTTTTCTAGGGGGGACTAGGGAGCCCGTCCAAGCAGAGGCAACCTGCCTGGCTCGGTGGGCAGCTCGTATCCCACTTTTGTGCTGGAAAAGTCGATCTTGGAGACTAGCAGCGGTGTGTCTACATTTTTTCCCCCTGACCCTGGGGCACGGATAGGAGAGTATGAATCCTTGGCAAGTGTTAATTGCCAAGATAAAGACGGAAGTTTTCCAGGTGGTGCTGAATTTCCTCAGCTTCCCTCTTCATTGACACTAACTGAGTTCACGAATCCACAAACCCTGAGAGCGTGGCTTCTGATGCCGCCATCAGGGTTCTCTGATGCCACCACTTGTCAATACCCAGGTTAGAGCAAGCATGGCCACTTGAGGGCCAGGATCCCAGACTTGAGGCGACCAGGGGTCCAGAGCTAGGTTGGGAGACCCGTCAACTCAAGTAAGCAGTCTGTCTCCACCATGACTCACTCTAGGAGGGGCCTTGTCTCCCTACCCCCTCCCGCCAGTACCTGCTCACTCACCCATGTCACAGACATCGCTCGGAGGAACTGCAGGAGGGACACCTTACCATCACTCGTCTTGAACTTCGTGCTGAGAACCTCATCCCCTGAGACTTTTCCCTTCTTTCCGGCAAAGGTTGCTCTGGGACAGCCAGATAAGCTGGAAGAAAAGGTCACACCAAAAACCAGTCCAAGGTCACATACCAAGGGCCAGTCTGTGATGACACATCACAATGAAAGCCAAGTCCTCATTGGCTGGCAGCCTGGTAGGACCCTGGTTGGAACTTTCTCATTCGTCTCCTCTTGTCACCTGCTCCCGGGCTCCGGCCGCCAAGCTTCCACACCCCTTATTCAGTAGCCCAGGCCTTTCCCAGCTTAGGCCCTAAAGGCTTATCCCCAGATTGCCTGGGCCAAGCTCCTCACCCCCTTCTCAGAGAGGCCTCCCTCCCTCCTCCCTGCCACTATCCTCCCCCACAGCATCTATCCTCTTGGCCACACTGCAATATCTTACTCATCTGTTTGGTTATAGTCTGTCCCTCACTTGGCCCAAATCAACTCTTGTTCTCTGCTCTCCTGAGCCTGGTATTTGGTGGACTCTAAGTCAAAGCTTGTGGAACGAATGAGTTCATTAATCTTTAGGTGGAGAGACAGGGACGGAACAAAAGAAAGAGAAGGTTTCTGATGAACAGTGTAGTGACCCCTGCACCTTGGCCAATACCTCAGCTGCCTGGCACACAGAGGAATAGAATGGGGGAGGCAAGCCGTCCTCAGGCCTGGGACAGGTGTTGGGGGCAAATGAGAGCCCAGGCAAGGAGGGGTCTTGTCGCCATGTCCCTTCCACAGCAGGCAGACGTGGGCCCAAAGTTCAAAGAAGAGACCCCAGCAGGAGGGGCCAGCTTTTCATGAGAAGCCGGCAGCCTGTGTCGAGAATGCACACACGAGACTCAGGGCTCCACTCACTCTTGCTGGAGGGACTCCACGTGCTCCACATGGAGCAGCCACATGGGGTGCCACATGTCACAAACACCATGATCTGATACTAACAGATTTTCTATGGCTTCCTCCAGTCGGCTACCAATCCGGGCCTTGCTTTTCCCTGGAGAAACTATAGGCCACAACTGAGCCCTTCCTGAGTCTGGTCCTTCCTGAAGAACCTTGCCCACATGCCCAAGGCCAGGGTCCCTATGAAATGCAAGCCGTGCAGGGCAGTTACCTCCGGTGGGTGAGGAAGCTACCGTTGGCATGACCGGAGCCATCACAGCCTGGAGTGGGGCAGGTGGGCCCTTCGTTCTTCAGTGACTTCCAGGAGAACGGTGAGCCATTAAGAGAACCCTCTTTCTGCCTCCGAGCGGCCAGCGGGCAGCCAGATGCACTTCTGTGTGAAGCATATTTGCCACTGATGTGACCGAGCCCCACACAGCCTGGCACAGGGCACCTGGCACAAAGAGGTCAGAGGTGAGCACTGAGCACTAGATGGGGGAGGTGAATCCCAGAGACTCTCCCATGCCAGACACTGAGACTGCTGGGGGCTCCTGGATGAACTACCACGTTTGGAGTGATTCCTGAAGCCACAAGTCAGAACCTGGGCCTTCCCAACCAGATGTGAAGGCAACAGGGATCACGTTCCCTCTCCAGCCTCACCCTCACGCCTCCTGCATAGTTGGAAGGTCAGCAGCTACCTTCTCTGAAAGGAGAACCCACCTTCTCTGGAAGCAGCTACCTTTTCTGGAAAGGGAAGCTACCTTCTCTGAAAGGAAACCCTACCTTCTCTGGAAGCAGCTACCTTCTCTGAAAGGAGAACCTACCTTCTCTGGAAGCAACTACCTTCTCTGGAAGGAGAAGCTACCTTCTCTGGAAGCAGCTACCTTCTCTGGAAGGAGCCATGATGCCCCTGTGCCCTGGGATGTCTCTCAGGGGCCTCTGGGTCCACACCTAGACCTCTTGCTGCCACATCACTTCTATATCACCCCAGCCATGTGTAGTGAAGTGAAGGTGTCAGATGAAACCATCCAGAGGCCACTCCCTGGGAGATTGCACCAAGCACAGAGCCTGGGGGCCTGGGCGGTCACAGAAGCCCCGAGAGTGCCCTGAACCAGGCAGCGCGGGGACAGCAGGGGCTCCATCACCCCACAGCATCCCAGAATGAGACTGTCATGCCATGATGTCCATGGATGTCCCCACATCCGAAATGTGTGTTCTGGAAGGAAGAACACAGGCCACAGTGCTCATTCAAGAAAGACTCAGTTCAGACATTCCATAATGACTCCTGCCAAGCTGTTGCAGAACAGGGAGAGAATCCTCTTGGGAAATAGCAAATGCCCCAGGAATGGTTGAAGTAACTTGAGAAAAGGTTTGGAGCAAATCCCCCTCATGCTGCCATTGGAATGAGTGCACTACAGAAAACTGGCTGGAGCAGGGGGCTCTGGGCATCCACTCTCATGGGATCCAGGTGGGACCTGGACCAGGAGCTCCCTGCAATGCCTTCTGAGCACCGACATTTCAGAATCATGGTATCTGAGCTCAGGACCACCTAGGAACCAACAACTGACTGGGGACAACATCCTCCACCTATAAGTTCTCTTTTCTCCCCTGCAACAAATGAGACTCATGTAATTTCCCATTTGTTACCCACTTTTTATAAGGCACAGACCTGGCAAACACACAGGGCCCTGAAAGGGGACACGTGGCCCCAGTTTACAGAGGTGGGGTTCCTTGGGGTGGGGAAGTCAGAGGCACAAAGCCTTCAGGAGGGCAAGGGTCGTTTCGGGGCTCCTGCTCCAGCAGGTGAGGGGACGGGGCCTCGTTGCCCAGAAGCTGTCCCCATACTCGGGCGTCACTTCCAAGGTGGCCACTGCAGACATTTTCCCAGCCTCCCTTGCCTGGATCCAGCCCCACTTGTCTCCTCTCCTGGTGCCCATCCCTCTCTTCCGCATCCCAGCCACGTGGGCCTCAGACATGTGGAATGAATGGCCACCGATCCGGTCCAAGTTCATCTCAGCCATCAGTCCAGAGTGGAGACACTGACAAGGGCCTTGGAAGGACCCCGGGGACGTTCCATTCTATGTCTGCCCCTCGCACCTGGACACCTCTCTGCTGTGGGGTCCCAGGGACACCGGGGCCAGGTGCTCTGAAAAGTGCCTGTGAGCACCTGCCATCACAAGATCAAAGGCCAAAGGAGAGGCAGCCCTTCACAGTTACAACACACAGTTGAATCTAAATTCCTTTTTCCAACTTTGTTTGCAAAACTCTAACCCTCCTCATCACGAATGACCCCCTGGAATTTATTCGTAGTGAGTACTTCGGACATGTGGGTGGTAACACCACTTCTCTGTCCCTCCACAACCAGTGTCCAAATCTTCGGAGCTGTCGGGTGACCTCACATTAAGGTGTGTGTGGAGTGCCAAGTCAGGCAGCTTCTGTACTTGCCAGGTAGGCCAGTGGTAGGGCACAGGAGCTCTGTGCCACCAGGGTCCCAGGGTCAGAGGCACATCTTTTTGTCAGATGTCAGTGTGGCTGGGGATAGCGCGGGGGGGTGGGGTGGGGGAGGGGGCACGGCAGGGGCGGGGAGGGCTCTCCACAGGCGATAGGCGTTGAGCTCCTAACCCTACACTGGAACACCCACAGACTTTTACGGCCAGTTATTTAGTTTTGGCAAAGGGATTTAGCAGAATGTGCTGACATGACTTAATCTCAAATGGTGCAGACACAAGATGTCATAAAGGGAACTCTTCCTCCAGCAGCCTCCATAATCCCATCTAGCACGCGCTCAGGAAATCCCGTCACGCAGCAGGACCTGATGCCCCGGTTAAAGTTTCTGCTGCAGTCTGCATTTGTTTAAAGATGATAGTCAATTATAAATACAGTTAAAGTTTATGGCTGGGGAGGAGGCCCTATAAAATGGAGGTGCTGAATAGGCGCCCCTCCCCCCCACTGCCTTGCCATGAAGCCATTAGGAACTTCAGCCATCCTGTAAATGCTGACCTGCTTCTAAGTCATATTCTCCACTTGGCTGAAAAAATCTTGTTTTTTAAAAAGCAAAGTTGACAGCACATTAGGAGGAGGAAAACCATTTTTCCCAGTTAATTTGAAAAATGCTGATCTTGATTTTAATCATTTGCAAATGCAGCACAATTCACTTATCATATCCTTGCAGCAGGATCCTTGCTAAATCCATAGCAGCTTGCATTTATATGATCGCAGGCAAATTCCTGGCTTCTCAGAAAGATAAATACTCTTTATCCAGCCTGGCATTTAGTAGGCTGCATTCAGGACACCAATATCCACAAATTTTGTGGTTTTGATTTAGCATTCATTATAGTTTCATTGTAAAAAATAAATTAAATAAACCAGCCACAGCCTTTTGCCACCGAACAGCTGGTGGAGCCGGCCCCTTTGAAGGATGTGACGCTGGTCAATCAGACCTCTCCTCCTGTGGCCAAGCAGATGTTTGGGCGCAGCCGGGGTGAGCTACGAGCTGAAGCTCCAAGGAGGAGCAACCTGTCCAGGTTGCTTCCCTCTGTAGGGGCGAGCATCCAGTTGTTCTTGGCCCAAAGGTAACACGCAATCAGGACAGACCCGCTTTCTGTGGACCTGCCTGGCTATGCCCTGACCAAGCCGGCTCCAAGGCCCTGTGCCACAACACAGCCAGAACCATTCCCTTCTACTCCTCAACTGGCAAGGGGACCCACTGCCTGCTTCGTCCAGTTTTGGCTCTGAAAGTCATGGGCAAATCGAATGGTGGGTCAGTCTGTTAGCCACACCTGCAAGTGGGGGGTTTGGGGGCAAGTTTCTTTCTGGAAAGATAAGCTTGCAACGATACAGGCCCCTACCAAGTGGGGCACTCACAGGTTCAGAGTTCACACACAATCCCCCTGATGACACGTTAGGTACCCCCAGTGGGACAGTCTGGAGAGGGTTTCAGGGACTTCAGTCACGTAAGGCCCAGGATGTGCCCTTTCCTCCCCCACAGCAGTGTCGAGGTCCCAGTTCGGGGCGACCCTCCTGGGCTCCCTCTTTCCACACCAGCTCCCTGCAAAGGCATGTGAGTGTGCAGACACACACGATTTGAAGACTGGTCATCTTCCTCACCCTCCTCTCCTCCCCCCGCACCTGACCTTTCCCATCGGACCACATTTGTGCAGGTTGCAATACCCACGAGCGCCCTGTGGGGCTGCCCCATGCCCTGAGCCTACACTCGGGTGCCCACCCCCCCCACCACGGTGCATGGGCAGCAGGGCCCTCTGCCTCTCCTGGCCCCATCAAACACCCCCAGAACTGAGAAGCCCACACAGGAGGGCACTGTGTGTGCCCTCAATACAACACACGTGGCTCACAGCCTCATAGGTGTCCACATGCACAGTAGGAGGACTTCTGTAAAAATGGGCATTGTCATTGACCAGCTGTATTAATTGAAAAAGGAGTCTAGAAGCAGCTTTTCAGGATCATAACACATAGGAAAATCCCAATTCTGCCAAGCAACCAAGGGCATCAGCAAGATCCCAACTTACTTCATCAGCTCAGGATCTTCCTTGTCATCCTTTGTGGGCGTCACCCTGGCTCCACTTTTCTTGGCACGAGGGCAGCCTGACAAGCTAGTTTTGAAAGAGGAACATAAGCCGTGGTCATTCCAGCACAGCAGCTTCTCACACCCATCTGCCCCTCCCCACCCCTCCGGCTCTGTGATCAGCAGCCCCAGAGGATCCCAAGGAAACTTCTGTCATCGAGCACTCTACTGGACAGTAGGGCTACGACAGGAAGTGGCACCATGAGCCCTCTCGTTCTGGCTGCTAATAGCAACACGATCAGGCTTTGGGCACGGCAATTCAGATGACAGCGAGGAAACAGGCTGTGGTTGCCGCAACATTAACGTCTTATCTGGGGCACCGCAACTGCATCTGAGGAGGAGACCCACCCCACCCCATCCAGCCCGGCACCCCAGGCCACGGCAGCCTCACCTCCGGTGTGATGCGTAGTTCCCCGTTATGTGGCCAGAGCCGTCACAGCCGGGTGTGGGGCACCTGTGGAGGACAGCGGAGCTGGAACCAGAGCCAGTGAAGACACTTGGCCACAAAAGGACCCCCTCCGTGCTCAGCCCCGATGCAGGCCCACCCGCCTCCCTAGCACTGGTCTCACAAACAGTGTGTGCATCCTGGCTAGCCTGCTGCCGAGACGTCCGGCCTTCAGAACTTTGCCACCCCATTTCCCCAAGGGTTCCAAGAAGGCCAAGATGAGAGCACATCTCCACTGCAGGAATGATAGGCTCCCGTTTCGGCTTTCTGCAGGGTTCTAGGCTGGGCTAAAAGGTTCCAGGACACACATGGGCCTTTGAACAGTGTTCAGGAAGGCAAACCTAACACTTAAGACGGGTTCATCTTCCTTGACATGGCTAGGAGGAAGAAGGGTTGTTCTCGGGGAGGATTACCACCATCTGAGCAAAGGAATAGATATTTACTGAGCGCCCATGACCCACCATCCACAGCGCTGTTCACCTAGAGGTGTGATTCTCAGTGAGTGCAGAATTTGCATAACCAGAGGCTTTTCAGGGGTGGCAGGCACTGGCCAAGGGTAAGGAGGTGGGGGGGGGGGGGGCCACAAGACACAAAAGCCCAACTGTATGCATCCAAAATGTTTGACAAACATACCACATAGAAAGTAAAAATTCCACTTTAATGTACAAGTATGGGTTTTCTCAAATTGTTTTTCCCTGAATGTCCGTGGAGGCAGAATGTCAGAGTGGGGAGGCATGCCTGACTCTGCAGGGGAGTCCACCAGAACCCTCTAGAGCAGGAGCAGGTCTTCCGCTCTGCACCTGGGTCTGTGTGAGGGTGCAGCTCTGACCCCGTGGGACTTGGCAGGATCTGAGGGCTTGCATCTGGAAAGCCTATTATTCACAGAATACTTGTCTACCGTTTCTGGTTTCAGCCTCGCACACAGAAAAAAACATGGGTGCCGAGGCTCTTTCTCAATATACAAGTGGCCCCAAAAGGGTTCTGGAGACTTGCATCAGCTGGAACAGGACATAGGTCTCTGCCTCTCAATCAGCAGAGTTCTCTGAGGCACTCAGGCCCCTGTGCTGTGCCCAAGGCTTTGTCGGCACCCTCTTCCACTGGCAAATGCAGCATCTGACATTTGGAGTGAGACAGAGGAAGCCAGCACAGCCAAAGGACTCCCGCACAGCTTTGGGCTGCCTCCCAGACCTCAGCAGGCCAACACTGCCTGTTCCGCATCAGAGGACGCTCAAAGCTGGCATGGCAACACGGAGGAGTTCAATGCCCATCTGACCTGCTCCTTCTCCAGTCCCTTGGACTTTCTCAAGGCACCCTCCTCGTCCCTGCCCTATGAGCCACACATGAGCTGCCTCCCTGGCCTGCTGGCAGGCCAACCGGTCAAATCACCATTTTGTCGGATTTAGGGGTAACTCAAACCCCTTGAGGTTATGATGGCTCCTGCTCCAGGCATGTGTGGTCACATACCAACACACACACATCTAGGGCCAGGAGGTTTTTGCATTTTCGTAGAAATCACACACCACCTCCATCTAGGTGGGCTTCATCCTCTCAAACAAACCCCGAACGGGTGCACCACTCCTGCTGGGATGCTTTGTGTCTCTGCATCATCCGAGGTCCCAGGGTGCAAGCTGCCGGGGTCGGCCCCTGGCTGTGGGCACCAAGTCCTTCAGGCATGTCAGGGTATGCCTCACATGACTCTCTGCTGAGGCCGAGGCCCCACTGATGCCCTGCTGCCCCCTCCTCAGCTCAGGGTGCCCTGCTGAGCACTCTCCTGGCCTGCCGAAGCTAGAGCCCTTCTCCTGCCCTCTGGAAGGCCAAGTGCAGAGAGTGAGGGTGGTGCTTCTCCTGAGTCTGTAGCAGCTCAGGTGGCTGACTGGGCTCTGCTTCTTCTCGGCTTCAGAGAAACGTGGCAGAACTCAGGCTCAGTGCTACGGGTGGCGGCCAGGGCAGCACGGCCCCGCAGCAGCCCGGGGCCTCGATGCCCAGAAGTACAGGTCCATACTGTGGTGCGACCCCCAGTGGCACCTGTGAGTGAGGCTGGCAGGGGAGAGCATGCACGTGGGGGTGGACCCTGCCAGGCCCCAGCACACGTGGGCCTGGCGTCCCCGGGGGTCCCACTGAGGCACGCTGTCTGCAGACAGGTGGGGCACCGGCTCTCCTTGCTGAGGCCTGACTCAATGGCTTTTCCCCACAGCTGTATCCAGCAGAGGATGAGGTTCATGTGCCTGGAGAAGCAGATACCCATGCTGGGCGCTGGCAGTGTCAGCCACTCTTGCGCCCCTGAGGACCCACAGGGTCAGTGGCAGGAACCCTCCCAAACATCTGCTTCTGGGTGCATCGTCTGGGTAAGAGGAAGAGTCCTGCGTCTCTGGGACTCACTACAGCTTGGCGACGCACACCAGGTCTCGCCTCTGAGCCCCCTCCCTGACCCACAGTGGCGGGGGGGGGGCTGTCCCCCACCCGGTCACACACCTTACAGGGTATGTGGCTGCACCCCAACTCTCCGCACACAGAGTGGGCCCCGCCCCCGACCACACTGGGCACATGAGAAAGAAGAGTAAATGCCCCTGAGACTGGATTAAAACACGGAAAACACATCACCCGAGACTGTCGCTGCACCCAGTTACTGACAGGGAGGCCTTGCTTGCAAGGCAGTGATGTAGACGTCTGTGCCCCTCTGGGGTCAGGTCACCATCACGCACCACTGCCACAAGGCTGGTCAGGAGCAGCCTCTCCGAGATGCCCACGGGACAAGAGAAGGGAGGAGGGAGCAGAAGCACCAGCACACCGGGAACACAGTGGAGCCCCGCCACGTCCACCCAAAGCCCACGCTGTGGCCTGAGAGGGCAAAGAGTGGACTCCCACACAGAGACCTCTGGGGCCAGAGAAGAGCTTGGGAGGAGTCGGGTACCTCGGCCACCTTCCCAGACCTTGCTGACGCTTGCTGAGACTGATGCAGGACTTGTTTTCACATGGGGAAGACTTCCTGTTGCTATTTCTAAACAAGTTCAGGTTAAAGTTCCCCACAGGCTCTTAGTCTCAGAAGAGTGCTAACCCTCCCAGACGGCCACGTTTCCAGGCCCAGACCAGGCCCACGTTGTCCTTCCAGCAGCCCCGAGCACCTGCTCCGCAGGGAGAAAGGTCCACCGCGCACACATGTGTTCACACCTAGAGCTCTAAAATCATTCAGACCCTCAAACTGGAAAACCACGAAAACGAATCATAGTTACAAAGCAAGTCGAATTGGAAAAGGAAACAGGAAAAAGGGAACGTGGGAAAGACGGTAAGAGAAGACAGGGAGGAAAGGAGGAGGGGAGCTGGGGGAAGAGGGTCCTGAGCCTGCAGGACTGATAGACTTCTGGGGCTGGACCTGGTGGATGGATGAGTAACTATGCAAATCAGCCATGATGAGCTGAGCCTCAGAAAATGTTTACATTAAAGCTGTCAACACTTAGAAGGACAGTTCTGGTGGTGAACCCTGCTCAGAGCAGAAAGCCCCATGGGTAACAATGAGCAATGACACGCCATGGCCGCCGGGACCAAATAGGCTTCCCCAGAGTGACAAAGAGGAGACTGGCAGGATGGGGACCTTCCAGACATCTACAGCTTTCTGCCCTGTTTCTAAATCAGCTCAAGCCCCTTGGACGCCTTTGGCAATAACAGCCCCTCATCTTACAGTCTCTAGGGCCCTGGCTCCTGTCTGGTCCCAGAACAGGATGAGCCTAGATTCAGGGCCCCTCCATATGGAGAGGATGAATACCCTGGAAGAGGGAGTGACCCTCGAGGAGAAGAGTAGGGCCTCCTTCCTGAGCCTTTGCTCAGCCTGAGAGCCCAGGGTCAGCATTGCAGGGCTCAGGCTCACAGCGGCTGCCATGTCGCAGCTCAACCAAATGCATAAAAATCAAAGGCAGTGACAGTCCCCAACTCCAGCCCCAAGAGGACACTGATACCTGGGAAACCTCTGGGTGCTTGCATCGCATTTGAGCGGGGCTATCAGGCAGGCTAGATGGTGCCCGTGTGTTAGGGGCAGGGAGGAGAAGCAGAGAGGAGGGGAGCTCAGCAAAAAGAAAGGGTGAGCGTGGGAGGATCACCAGGGGCCAAGACAGAAGCAGCTGCAGGGGCAGTGGGAGAAGGAAGGGCAAAGAGTTTTCTCTTTCATCATCAGCACCCAGTTCCTTCAGTAAGAGCTGCACAGCCTAAAGCCCGCTGAGCCACAGCAAGACTTAGAAGCCAAGGCCAGCTCTGGGCTTCTCCCAAATCTCAAGGGCGGTGAGAAAAGCAGGCCCAGACAACCCCGTACAGGGTCCTCGGGAGAGGGAGAGACGGGCTGGGCCACCAGCAGCCAGAGGCGGGTCCTGCTCCCCTCAAGGCCCTCCAGCCCTCGGTCCTCAGAGCAGCTAGCAGACCCGAGGGCGGCACAGGAGCCTGCGGCAAGGGACAGGCGGATAGCAGCACTCAGAGCGAAGAGACACAGGCAGCAGCGGCAGCAGCAGCAGCAGGAGCCCCAGGCAAGCAAGTCGGCCCCTCCATGGCCTCTCTCTCTGCCCCATCCCGCCGGGAGGGGCTCCCCTGGGGCTGGAGCCCTGGAGAAGGCCGACTTTGGCTGGAGTCTCACGGAAGGAGAGAGCAGAGCAAGGGAGCCGCCCAAGAGATGGGTGGCCAGGAGGGCAGACATACTTGAGGTCAGCAGAATGGGCAGCCATGAGGTTTCTGAGGCTCTTGTCAGCAAGAGGGCAACCAGAGAGGCTGAAAGAGAAGAGATGGGACATCGGGGTGAGCCAGAGGGGGAGCAGAGGAGGAGAGGGGAAGACCCACCACGCAGCACCCAGGCCAGGCTGGACCCGAGCAGGGACAAACCTGCGGTGAGAGGCATAGTTCCCGGTGATGTGGCCGCTGCCGTCACAGCCAGGGGTGGGGCAGCTGAACAAAGGAAACAGAGCGTCAGAACAGAGAGCAAGGCACACCTGCCAGGCCAGCCCCCCGGGCGGAGCCTACTCAGCAGAGCCGCTAACACTTGCTCTCCACTCACCCCCTCAGTCCTCAGAGCACAGCCCTCACCGCTCAGACTGCAACTTTCTCCCACACAACTTAACTCGAGGAGGAAAAAGGAACCAAATGAAAGCTCAGCTTGAAGCTAGGGTGTCCCTGGAGCACATGCGCTCTGCACGTGCACACGTGTGCACCCGTGAACGCGTAGGCAGGGAGTTCCTTCCCTGAGGACAAGGCCAGAGAGCAGAGCCTGGGGAGAGCCAGCAGCAGGGTAGGAGGAAGCTGGTTGGGTTCCTCGCAAGGAGAACAGGAACCCCAGAAACAAACTGAGCACGGGTGAGGTTCCACCTGTGGTGCAGGTGCCAGGTCCCACCCCCCACAGTCCTCTAAGGAGAAGCAGTTCTCAGTGGGGGTGACCGGAAGGCTGTGGGGTGGCATCCGACCAGGGGATGACTCATATCTACCAGCAGCGGCCCCATTCTGTAACAATGTCTGCTTGAACCCTGCGGGGACAAACTCAAAGGGGCCGCTGGCTGGGCTGCCAGAGCCGAGGGCACCGTGCCTCAGAGCAGAGTACAAGTCAGGCCTGGGCTCCGTAAGCCAGGGCAGAGAGCTGGGGCTCGGGAGAGGGTGGGCTTCCCTCAGCCCTCCCGCTCTGTGGGCCAGAACAGCGGCCCTTCCTGGCTCTGAATCACTTCAGAGGGCTGTGTGAGATTCCAGCGCGGTGCCGAGATGGCAGGAAAGCTGTCACCCATCGCCTGGCTCAAGAGCGTTGCAGTGCAGGACGCCCAACCTCTGCCCAGCAAGATGGTCCGGCCAGGAGGGCGGTCAGAGCTAGGCCAGGGCAGGGACAGGTCCAGGACTGAGCAGACCTGGTCATTCAGGGCTCAGACTAAGACATGCTTTTTTCCGGACCAGGCAGGTCCTCAAGGAGCCCTCTTGGCCCAGGTGGGGACTTACGTGAGCAGCTCCTTCTTTATGTCCTTGGAGAGAAACTTCATCTTAAAGTTGGCCAGGGTGACTTCCCCAGGGTACTTGCGCTCCTCAAAACTCTCTTCCGACACTTCCTGGTCATCTGCTTCAGAAGAAGCAAAAGAATGGGCTGCTGGCTCTGACTGCAAAAAACCAGCAGGGAGACGTTTTAACCGGCTGGCGGGGGGCTGGGTGCCCGAGCCGGGGGCTGAGGGAGAGGGGCCTTCAGAAGTGTTCACAGAGACATTTTCCGGTTTCTCCTGCCTTCTGGATGGGGGAGGAAGACTTGCCCCCAAGAACACAGGAGACAGCACCCCTGAGGGGCTAGAGTGTCCCCCCCCCCACAGCAAGAGCTCCTGAGCCGCCCCAGGAACGAGGAGCCCTGCCTACTGCCCGGAGCGGTGGGCTCTGACACCTTCCCGTGGCCTCAGGCCTGTGGGTCACCTCCACCTAACTGCCACTGGGTCACCTTCTAGACACAAGAACCTATGCAAAGTGCAGCTCTTTCAGTGCTCAGTAGACAGTAGGCATTCAACAAGTGCTTGTTGAAATGCTGTAATGATGAGATGGCACAAGGAGAACAATAACATAAAAATGTGATAAAAATACTCAGTGACCTTGTGACCCCATGGCCCTATGCCTCCCCACCCAGCACGACACCCTGACCACAACAGGGGGTTCATAAGCTCAAGTTCTATGTCTGCAGTAGTTCAGCAACCACCAGAGGGCAGGGTACTACGGACACACGGGTGGACAAGGACAGTCCCTGTCCACAAGAGTGGGAAAGCTCAACGCCCGGCAAGTGGGTCTACATCAGAGGCAGTTAACCAGTGTGACAGTTCGTGGTCCACATCCCAGTGCTGGCACTTGTGTGTCCCAGGCAAGTTGTTCAACCTCCTGGGGCCCAGATGCTACACTTTAATTTTTTTTTTTTAAGTTTACGTATTTATTTTTAGAGAAAAAGAGAGAGAGAGAGAAAGTACAAGCAGGTGAGGGGCAGAGAGGAGAGACAGAACCCCAAGCAGGCATCAGCACAGAGCCCGACACGGGGCTCAAACCCATAGAACGCGAGGCCACGACCTGAGCCAAGACCAAGAGTCAGTTGCCCAACCGACCGAGCCACCCAGGCGCTCCTAGAGGCAACACTTTTAAACTTGAGAGAACAGCAGCCCCTCACGGGATTTCTGGGGAGTGGAGCCCAACGTAGCGAAGGCTCTGAGTCACTGATAGTGAATCTTGTCAATGTGGCGGGTGTTGCTATTACTGCCACAAATACTATTATTGGACAAGGTGCAGACCAAGTGGCTCATTCCCTTGAGCAAGTTCGACTTAAGGTGGGTCTTCGGAAAAAATGGCAACTTCCCGGAAGCCCCAGGGAGGAGGTTGTCCCAGAGCAGGGAGAGCATCCCAGAGGCCCGTGGCTACTGTCCTGGCTGCTGCCCAGTGCAGTGGGCTCCTTCCCATGGCTTCAGGAGTGTGGGTCACCTCTACCTGGAGTAGGAAGTGAGACTGGGAGTAAAGATGCAGCCTCACAGAGGACAGATCAAGGAACCTTGGGCAGAGCTGGAAGGAGAGTCTGAGTCGGGAGCCCAGGGCCATGACAAAGGGACTAGGAAGGCCTGATACAGAAGGCCTTTCTGGGGATGACCCTCCTGTGCCCAGGAGGAGAGGAAGGGCCTGGGAGTGAGCCGAGGCTGTAGGACAGAGAGTGACTGTGGGGTGGAGTGTGGGGACCGACTTGACTGGGCGGGGACCTCAGGACCCCTGAGACTGATGACATGAATCCTGGGGTGCTCAGAGGGTGTGTGAAGGGAGGAGGGGAGGGGCAAGGCAGCCAAGGATGTAGCCTGAGCTGGGGATCACGGACAGGTGCAGGGAGGGGTCAAGGGAGGGACTGTAGTCACCAGGAAGGGATGGGAGCAGCTTAGACCTGGGGGCAAGACTGGAACAAGATAAGAGCAGGCTCTCCTGGTGGTCTCTGAATAGGAGGGCCCCATCTGGCCTCATACTGGGCTCCCAACCACCACAGAGAAGACCACCCACACAGTTCAGCCCCCTCCACTCAGGGCTCAGTCTGAGAGGTACCCCTCTTCTGCGGCCTGACACCAAGTTGTAGCCACATGACTGAGCCAAGTGACCTCAGCGTGGGGCCCAGTCTACTCTGCAAAGTAGGGGTACACGTGAAGTGTGTGGAGGGAGCCCGGCTCACTGGGGAGACTGAACTGCAAGGGTGGTGGGTTCCCGGAGAGGAATCCTAGTCACCCCACCTCCTCCTCTGCAGGGACCTGCCCCCCTGCCCTTCTAGGGTTGGTGGGGAGCCGGCAGAGATGGGGAGGGAGAACGGAGGGGACCTGCCGGCCTGCCCATACCGTGCAGAGGCTGCCTGAAGTCTGCACCGTCCTCACAGCTGGGCTTTGCTACTCAGGATGCACACCTCTTTGAGGAAGAGCCTTCCAATGGCCCCACGCTCGGAGGGTAGAATGATTGGAAAAGGGTGCTTCACTGTCCCCAGACTGCGGCTCCAACACAGACGCCTGGCTTCTTGCTCTTTACCAGTGGTGCTGGTCTTGGGACTCGGGCCACTGACCACCACAGGGGCTCCCAGGGCCAGGAGCTTTCTCCTGCCTCTGTCCAAGGAGCCAGGTGGCCAGAGCGTCCTGTGGACGGTGAGGAAGGACTGCTGCCGGAATTCAGGGTGCCCCTATCGGGACAGCAGGTTGGGGGGAGGCCACAGAACCAAGGAATTTGGGGCCACTCCCAAATGTCTCCGATGAGATATGAAGCAGGCCCTTCTCCTCCCCATGCTTCCCCCGAGCCCACAACGGTGCTGATCACCGTGTCCACGGAAGTGAGAAGACCACTTCTCTCTTGGATGGGACAAGATACACCACAGCCCACGGGTGAAAAATTCCCCAGAAGGGCGGGCCGAGTCCTAGCTTCCTTAGAGGCGGGCGAGGCGCGGTGTGGACAGGGCTCGGAAGCTCCTCCTGGAGAAGCAGGCACTGCTTTACATCAGCCCTCGGGTCCCACACCCACCTCCTCAGGCTCCTCCTCTCGCTGGCGGCTGGGCTTGGTATAGTCCAGAGGTCGATCCCACTCGTCCTGGCGGGAAGCCTGGCTGGACGGGGGCGAGGTCATGGAGCCGCTTGGGGCACTGGTGCTGCTGTGGCGCTGGGAAGCATCAGGGGACTTCACGCCAGGGCTGCTGCCGCTGCTGCCGCTGCTGGGGAAGGCGCTGTCCCGCTTGCGGTGTTTGCGCATGCTCAGGTCCAGGGTTCCGTTTTCATCCACCTCGATGTCCGCAGCCTGCAATTGTGAAGGTGGGTCTGTGCTTCCCACGTGTGCCTTCTGGCACTTTAAGTCAGCGTTACAGAATGCCCGGCACAGGGTTTCCCTTGGAAGGAAGCAGAGCCACGCAAGAACAGAAGAACCTCTGGGAAGCAAGAATCTTGACTTGCCCCTCCCTGCACCTCACACGGAGGAGCCTCCACTGCCTCTCAGGTCTTGCTAACACCACAAACCCAGACGCCTGAGACACGGTGAGCATGATCACACACGGGCAGGCGCTCGACATCCAGGCGCGGGGGCAACGCGAGGAAACGTGTGTGTGCAGAGCCCTTTGGTCCTCCTCAGGCACGGCACCCAGAGCTCCCAGAGGGAACCCATCTAACCCCCTCTGGTCATCAGGAGCCACGACCGGGAGGAAGACAAGTTTCTCAGGTGGACACCGGGTGTCCCTGAGCACCTTTTGTGTGTAGGCTCACGGTCCTGACTGTGAATCCCACCGGCCCACCGCTGTCTCAGACAGAGCTCCTTGTAGGGCACACACCAACCTTGCCGGGCAAGTCCTGTGGCTTCGTGCTGAGATTCTCAGGCATTTCCCAGCAGCGCGTGGAGAGGTTCAGGATGGCTGTGGCGGCCATGTGTGCAGCCTCAGCATCATGCGTGTAGTCGAAGCCTGCAGAAGAGGATGAAGTGCTGGGGCTGTGCCTGGGGGAGGAGGCCTTTGGGAAAGGTCTGGCTGCAAAAAGGGAACAACACCAGGCTGATAAAGAACTTGAATGCATGGTGGCCACACAGACACGGGTGGGGCGGGGGGGTTGGGGGGAGGGCGTCTTCGGGATGGCTGGGGGAGCACAGGGTACGGCTACGTGGAGGGGCTTGGGGCAGGGTCTTTGTCCCAGTCACATGTGCCCACAACACACTCCTACTCGTCCTCCCATAGGGTACTGAGGACGCTATTTCTGGCTCATCTAAAATTTGGGCAGAAAGAACAAAACCTTCCAAAGACATTCCAGCATCCCTCTTATTTCAAACAAATACAAGTCGTCTATTGGTGAATGCTTCCTGAGACAGGAAAGAATTCTATAAGAGGAGGAGTGTATGGGACTATCGCTCAAGTAGAAAAATTTTTGTCACAACATCTCAAAAGGCTGATTTTGGTGTCCCCATAATACCACTTCAATAAAGTAACATTACTGTTCAAATAAACGTGACAAATGAGGACATAAAATGTTATCTCTTCCAGAAATTGTACGGTAGTCATAAAGTGACTCTCAAGCATGACATTTCTGATATCACAATATCACCAGTAAGTTTCCAGATATACGAAAAGCTCCTTGTGAGTGTTTGTTGCTGCCTGTACATGGTGGCAGGAAACCCCTGGCCCTAACAAGGGGAAGAGGTGTCCACACTGTAGCTGGCAGCTGCATCAGTTAGGATTTTCATTATTAACATGACAGAAACTCCTCACTGCTGCATTTCAGGGCCAAATACCCACTCCGAGATGCCAGTTCCAATCTCATGGGCACACTTCCATTTCATATGTGTTTCCAGGGCTAAGGGGCTTGCAACCCACAGATTAGTACACTGAGAAACCAAAACAGTAAGGCAGGATTTTTCTCAAAAGTTTGTAGGAATGCATTTTGTTAGTTACAAGTATCCAGAACACTTGTGGCTAACACAACACACTGTATCCAGCAAGATGGTCCACATGCAGGAAAGCGAATAGCTTCTGTCAGGCACCCAGGCTCAGCACAGTCTGGCTGAGTTGTCTGAGCCCCTGCAGAGTGGACTGTATCAAGGAAGTTATTCTCAAGCCTTTGGACATGCACACCATAAAGGACTTGGGTTGTTTTGTTTTTTGTTTTTTGTTTTTTATTTGGGGGAGGGGGAGTTGTTTGTTTTTTTCACAAATAGTGAAGAGATACATCAAGCTTGATGGGGAACATGGTGGCAGAAACATGGGGGAAATATAGACCCTGGGAAAGCCACCTCAGTGGACACTGGGACAGCTAGGGCCTCCTAGGGGAGAGATTCCCTACATGCTCCTGGCGAAGGGGATCCCTCCTCCCCCATCTCTCAAACCCTGCGTCTCCCAGGAGCAGATCTCCCCTACTTACATTTAAAGGCTTTAGGTGAGGTTTCGCTGGTCTGAATCTTTGGGGCAAGCATGCGTTTGCCAAAAACCTGAGCGTCAAAACTTGCGTAGTCAAAGGTGACCTTGGAGAACTTCTCCAGCTCCTTGGCCAGGTTGGCCCTGGGTGTAGCAGGGGCCACACTGGGCCGGTAGCTTCCATACGGAGGGACTTCAAGCTGCTTCACAAAGCACATGGGCCTGAGGTGCGGATAGAGGTGCAGAACCATGAGGACAGGGCTCAGGGACCCCATGCCCCATCCCACAGCCTGGGCAGGAACCCTTCAGAACCCTTTGTGCATAGAGACCCTCCGCCACGTCCCTCTACTAAACGGTGCCTGGGACCTGATCTATATGAAGAACTGGAACCTTGGAGAAACAATGCCATGTGCCCTTGCAGACGGCATTAGCCAGAGAGGGAGGGCCCTAGACTTTGCCCCAGAACTTAGGAGAGCAGGTTTCAAACTGCTCTGCTACAAGAGGTATGAGTCCTTGGCAGGCAACCCTACGGGGGCATCCCTAGGATGGTGGCTAGCCACACCTAGACAGAATTCTCCTGGTGGAATAACAGAGCTCCCCAGTGAGGAGGGAGTCAGGGCATCTAGAGGGGACGGGGTGTGTTTCTGAGAATCAGGCTCAGGGAGGGCCCAGCTCAGCTTTAGCCCTCACTACCCTTTGCTCGAAGGCAGTTGAGAAGAGCCCTGGTGGGGCTGAAAGAGTTAAGGACAGGAACGAAAAGGCCACTGCAGGCATTCAGTTCATCATCTGAACCAAGATGAACCAAGAGTCTGAACCAAGAAATGACTTCAGTCTGAAAAGAGTGGATCACAAGAATTAAGAAGGGGTCAATGGTGAGGTCTTCAAGGGGCTGAGTACTACAAGAACTTGCATGTGGCCCCAAAACAGGAGCCTGGTGACAGAAAGACCTGCAACCATGAAGAGACCAGCTCTGAGTCTGGACCTTGGAAAAGCAGATACCCCCAAGCATGGGCACGTTCTCCTTCCCCAAGGAGGGTGGAAGGGCCTGGTAGCATCTGAAGAAGTTACTGGAGTGTGCTCAGGCACCTCCCAGGAGAAAAGAGAATCCTAAATTTAACATTGGTACCATGGCTTCCTGGGCCAAGGCTCCATCCCACAGCAAAGACTCAGTGTCTGTGACACTAGCAGAGATTTGCAAAGGCTCTCCCCACACCCCAGGGCGTGACACCCAGAAACATGGCCACGCAGAATGAACAGAACCTGAACAGAAGGCTTCTGCATCCTGGTCACCATCACGACCATTGGAGAGGTTCCTCACCACGGCCCGGGGAAGCAAAACATCACTATCTTGTTCAAGCCTCATGAGATACTTTCGAAACCCACAAGAAAACATTGTTGCCCACTTTTACAGGCAAACAAATGGAGGTCAGACTTCCTGGGGGCACAGCCACCATGTCTGGAGCCTCCTTGCCCCCCACCCTGGGCTCACTGGGCCTCACCTGCCTGCTGGTTTGGCATGTTACCAGTGACTTAGATTGAGGCAGGAAAAGAATCGAGATAGTAAATGGCAGGAAGCTGGAAAGAGCAGTTACAGGATGAAGGTAAGAGCCGCTTCCAACCATCCTAAGAGCCAACAGGTGGACAGAAGCCAACTGGATGTGCAGGGCCAAAGACACGCATAGACGGAAGCACAGGAAAGTGAGGCCCCGACCCCGGCCCTGGCCCCGCCCAGAGACTCCACACATGGGACCCACAGAGCAGGTCAAGGCGGGCAGCCAAGTTCCTCTGGTTGAGAATTTGCCAGGCACACGCCAGGGTTGGACGGGCCCTGAAAGGAGGCGGGTCCCTCTCCAGACCAGGGTTCATGCTATTGCCCATGTCTGTGACTTCCAGGTGTTAGGCCTTTTCAGGGTACAGTGGCCCTCATCTCCCACATTCTCCTTTGGGAGGCAGACATGGAACTGTGGTCTGGAAAACTGAGGAAGGGGAAGAATGTATGAATCCTAGTCCCTCAGAGAAACAGGAAGCAGCGTGTCCACTGAGAGAGGACAGTGAGGGGTGGGGTAAGGGAATCAGCCAACGGGTAGAGAACTATGTTGAAGAACAAGACCCTGAAGCCAAGCTGGCCGGGGGCTAGTGCCAACTCCCCCAGCCAGTAGGTGTTACCTTGGGCAAGTTCCCGAGACTCTGGCCTTACTTGTGGTACCCGCTTCACAGGGTCACATGGATGGCAGGAATGCTAAGCAAATGCATTCTGAGTGCTCTTTCAGGAGCCCCCTTATTGCTGACACATGTCTACATGCACGCACACACGTGTGCACACGTGAACACATGCATACGCACACACACACAGGCCCACTGCTGCCTCAGAACCTCTGGGGCCAATGCTCTGAAGGGTACCACATGCACCCACTTCTCTCCCTTGGTTTATGGTCCTTCCTTGGAGTGAGACAGCCAGAAGGAGCAGTTCCGGTGCTCTGGACAGCAGTGACCCTCGGCTGGTGTGCTCTGCCCTCTGGAGACAGGACCAGCGTCTCCACAAACAAATCCCTGAGTAATCTCAAGCGGTGAGATCAGACGCCTTTGGGGAGAGCAAGGCAGGGGCAGCCTCGTGGGTGTTTGTGCCACAGCCGAAGCACCGGTGAGGGGGGCAGATGTCAGACACTGTCCTGTGTGTGCCCAGAAACTGTCCTCTGGGAGGCCCCGAGGGCAGCTGAGGGCATCAGCACACACATGCACATGCACACACATGCAAGCATAAACACTCACACACGCACACATACACACACATGCACGTGTGGGAAGCCCCCTCTAACCATTTTGGGAGGCAGCCCCTTCAGTTGTGTGGCTCAATTCACTCACCTGAGGATCCGATCTGAATTGGAGCTATTCTTGGAAGGATCTCCCCCTTGCGGCTGTTGCTTCTCATGAGATTTGGCTAATTTTTCAGCAGCAGCAATGGGGCATCCGGACAAACTAGAGAAAAGGCAAGGAGGGCAGCTGAGCATTCTCCTTCAGATCTTGCCTGTCCAAGCCCAGAAGCCCACAGACACCAGCAGGAGCCCAGAGAAGGCTCCTGTCTCTCCAGGCCTGTCCTCAAGCCCTCAAGGTAGCAGCTGCACAGTCACTTTCTGCTTTGGGAAATTCTAAGCAATGATGCACACAGACAAAGTACATCCTAACAGCCTTCAGGGCTCTGGGCAAAGGCACCTCCTCTAGGCAGGTCTGGGCAATGGGTCTGCCTCTCACCTCCCTGCTCTCCCCCGATATGCCAACACGTCTCTGACTCAACTCAGGGAAGCCCAGGGCCCCATGGGCCACACAACCTGGGTGCTAACCCTAGAGGTTACAGACTGTACCAGGGCCACAGCAAGAGGCCCCAGCCCTTCCTAGGGAAGCACCCAACCTGGGACATCAGGGAAGCAACTTCATCTGTCAGGACAGAGCTGACCACGGCTGCTGGAAAGGTGACTAGTCACAAAAGGGCTCAGGAATTTAGCCTCTTCTCAATGAAGTGACTCAAAAGCTCTCGCCTCCTTTGTGAGAGCACATCCCATCACAGCCCTGCTGCCCAAGGCGCTCCAGGCAAGGGTGGGGGGGTGTGGTCACCTCTCACTGTGGAAAACAGCAGATGGCTAAACCCTGAGTGCATCATGGGAGTCTCGCTTCTACCTGGGTCTCAGAAGCCACAGTGTAGCCCAGAGCTCGGTCCTGGCCAGCCAAGGCCCACCACGAGCAAAAGCTAGAGTGCAGAAGCTTCCCAAACGTCTCACAGCCTCCACCCGGCTTTCCCGACAGGCAGCAGGCCTCTCTGAAGAGCACATACCCATCCCTGCAGCCGCTCTCTGGTCTCTCAGGACCCCACCACAGCGACCATGCCTCTGGGTGCCACGCTGACTCCCCACCAAGGGGCCTGCTCCAACCTTGCACCCATCCCAGGCCAGGGCTCGGCCCACAGCCCCGCCCACCCCACCACACAGCCCTCGCCACTCCCAGCGCAGCCCAAGTACCTTCTGTGCGTGTTGCGGTTACTGTTCACGTGGCCTTGACCTGTACAACCAGGAGTGGGGCACTTGAGCACATTCTCGTGCATAGCCAAGACTGGAAGAGAACCAGGGAGAGGGAGATGGTGAGCTCCACCAAGGAACATGGAGGAGCCCCATCTGAAGTCTCCAACTCTGCAGGGCGGCAACTTAGAGCAGCAACCCAGAGTGGCTCCCAAGCCTCAGCCCAGTCGAGGCACACTCCCTCCCGCTGTGGCCCCTGCTTCCCTCGCCTTCAAACCCCCTGGTTGTTCTGTGAGTCACCCTTTGAAATGAATGCTCACAATTACTGCCTCTAGCTTAGGAGTGAAAAAGCTTAGGCTTTCTCCTCGTGACCCTCAGAGCACAGATGGCTGGCTCTTCCCTGGCTTGCTGGCTCCTCCTCCCTCCCGAGTACCTGTGTTTGTGGCAGGCCCTCCTGGGGGCCCTGACCCTGGCTGCCATCTCAAGGTAGGTAAATGGGCACACTCCATATCCCCGGCCATGTAGGACTCAAGTTTGGGCACCTGGACAGTGCCAATCCAAAGGGACAGGGCCCTGGGATGGGGGTGGGGGTGGGGGGCTACATCATCCAAACACCAGAGATGGCTTGAGCTGTGCATAGCTACTCACTCTCCGGGGGAATCCTGTCCTTGTGGGGGCAACCAGATAGGCTGCGGTGGTGAGGGTACAACCCTGTCACATGGCCAGTGCCATCACAGCCTGGTGTTGGACACTTGATCTCGCGCTTCTCAGCTCTGGAGGGATCTAAACACACAAGAGGCATCGGTTAGAGGGTAGCCAGAAAGCCAAGTGGGGAGGAGGACAGAACAGCCATGACTCTTCATTCTGGCTGTCCAGAGAGGAGAGTGGCCAGACTGCCCGAGAGCCTGAGAGGGACCAGGGGATGGCTAGCTAGTTCTGAAGAAACTGGTCCACATCAACTGTCCTCATGGAAAAGCCCAGAAGCTGCCCAAACTGTAAGTTTGTAAACTGCCCAAACATGTAGTAAGTTGTGCAGCATTTTAAAGAGGACAACCCAGGTAGCAGCTGGTGCCCTCTTTCCCTGCTCCTCCTGACTTGTGTGAGTCCCACTCAGGGTGGGGCCATGCCTCCAAGAGCCCCCATGCCTTGAGGTCCAGCCTCTGCACAGAGAGGTGAAAGATGTGACGAGGTCCCTGCCAGGATATGTCCTTTGGATTTGACAAAGTGACAAGGACAAAGAAGTTAACTTGCCCAAAGTCACAGGACTAATATAAATGCCTGGGCAGAAACTTAAACTCAAAGCTCAGTTGCTGACCTCACCTAGGCTTTGCAAGCCCAGAGAGGTCACTGTTGAGTGTGGGGGCCAGAAGGGAACACCTGCCAGGACACAGATGATCCCCAGAGCACAGCCAGTGTCCCAGAGAAGTTCCTAGGTGGAGCGGTTCCCCTGGGGAGAACACAGAACTCACACAACCACACTCAGAATGCCCACCCCGGCTGAGGCAGAAACCCGAGCGGGTTCTAAAGTGCAGGACCCCTGGCTCTTCCTCTTCACATTCAAACAGGCAGGAAGCTGGACCTTCACCAACCTAGCAGGCAGGGTCATCACAAATGATCCCCGGAGCCTGCCTCCTGAGCTGCTACCGCTGCCACACGGGCTCTAGCCGGGCTCGCGCTGTGGCGGTGCCTCGACATCAGTCGCATCTCGCCCACTGCCAGGTGCTTCCAGCACCGCTGTTTGCCTCACCCTGAGGCTCTGTCCCCTGGGCCCGCGCCCTCAACTCTACCCCTGAAGGCAAGGCACCCTGCATCTGGGTCCCCCCAATGTCCCACAGGCCTGCATCACCCAAACACCTGCACCCGGGCTGTCACTCTGCCTGTGTCCCCTAGCCATGCCACTCCCCAGTAGTGTCCCACCAATATCCGCCCTGATCTGTGGTCCCCAAGCCCACCACCCTCAGGCTGATACCCTACACAGGCCTCAACACCCTGTCCCTAAATGTGTATCACATTTACCTAGGTCTCCTTGTGTCTGTGTTCCCTCAAGACTTGTGCTGGCCTGAATCTGGGCTCCCAAGCAGCTGTCCCCCACACCTGTGCCACTCTGAAGGGTGTCCCCTTGAGACCTGTGTCCCTCAGTATCTGCCCCAGGCCTGTCTCACGTGAGGATTCCCAGAAATTCTGGGCCCTGTGTCCCCCCCTGTCTTCCAGCTGGGGCTCCCCAGGGCTCACTCGAGTCTCTTCATGACCCAGGTGTGTCCCCCCAGGGTCTGCCTGTGTCTCTCCATGACCCAGCTGGGCCCCCCGGGCTGTGCCTGAGGTGCTGGGGCCAGCTCACTGTCCCTCCCACGCTCCTCCTCCCACCTGGAGCCCTGTGTCTGTCTCTGGATCGCCCTCTGTGAGAAGTGTGAGCATGCCTCTCACTCAGCCCGCATCCAGGCCTGCTGGGGACAACCCTGGACGCAGGCATTAAGGGTGGGTGTGCAGGCCCGGGCCTCCAGCCCTACCTTTGCTGCAGTAGTTCTTCCGTGCGGCATCCAGAGGCCTCACCACCTTGCCCGGTTCACCAGGGCCCGGCTGGCCCTGCTCGGTGGGTGGGCAGCCTGGCTCGCAGACGGCTTGCACCTGCTCAGCCTTCAGGGCAATGGCCTGCTCCAGGAGGCCCAGGTTCCCACGTGTCATCATGTCATACATCTCTGACTCATCAGTGACTGCAGACTTCTGGGAGCGCGAGTCTTCGTCCTTGCCATCATCAGAGCGCACCTCCACGATGACAGAGTACTCGGGCTTGGGGCTGGGAGATGCTGGGTGCCGGGGTTCCGGGGCCTTCTGGGTGGGGGCATGGGGGGCATCCTCCTGACAGATCACATCGGGAGCGGCTACTTCTTCCTCCTCTTCCTCCTCCTCTTCTTCCTCCTCCTCCTCTTCTTCTTCCTCCTCTTCCTCCTCCTCCTCTTCCTCTTCCTCCTCTTCCTCCTCCTCCTCTTCTTCCTCCTCCTCTTCTTCCTCCTCCTCTTCCTCCTCCTCCTCCTCCTCTTCCTCCTCCTCCTCCTCCTCATTACCCAGGTTGACTTTCATCTTGCTTGACTCCTCACTGACCATGCCCTCCCCAGACTGGGGACCCAGCTCCTGGGAGCGTTCCCTGGTGACTTCCATGACTTCCTCTGTATCCTCTGGCCGGATGAACACGTCCTTCTCCCCCTCATCACTGGTGGCCCCTTCTTCGGTCTCCTCCTGCACCAGGTGCACAACACCGGGGCCCGGCTTGGCCACCTGACCCAAATCCTCCCCAACTAGCGTCTCTACAGCAATCTGGCCCAAATTTAGGAGAGAAGTGGCGATGATCTCCTGATAACTGCTGTAGCTGCCCTTGGTGGGGCCCGTGGGGCTGCTGATGGGGTTGGATCCGAAGTGGGGCTTGACAGGGCTCCTTCCTGCACAAAATCGGGAACAAGTGTGAAGAGCACAAGAGGCAGGCTGTCCCAGCACAGCCTGGGGCTGTGGTCATTTCTGCCAGCCCCTCTGCCTGGACCTGGAGACACGGTGAACTTATTTTCAGTCCTAGATGGAGTAGTCACTGCTGTCTTTGAAGCTGAGGAATACTCCAATATGTTTTACTAATGGTCCTCCCCTCGATGTTTACTTTCTCAAATCAAGTAAACCTGCATCTCATAAGATGGAGCTTAAAGCACCATCGGGTTTTTTTAATTGCCCCATAATTAACAAGTACTAAATGAATTTGTGTTTTCAAAAGACTCAAAGTTGAACCTCTTAACTGCCATGGCTATGACGTAGCAGGTGTTTACCACACACAGGTCCTGGAGGACAGTCGGCAGGAGTGTCCAGGGTGCAGGAGATAGCCCTGCCATCTGACCATTCCCAGAGGAGCCCAGCCAGGGCCGGTGCCCAGACCCCAAACTCACTCCTCGGTAAGAGAGCAAGCAAGCTAGTCCTTTCTACCTAGAGCCCTTGGGGCCACACACCGCTTGAGACACAACCGAAGACTCGGGAGGGAGGTGGGTGTAAGGACTCTCCCTGAATTGGCTCCAAAACAAAATAAAGCCCCATCTCAGACCCTGCAGATTCAGAAGACACAGGCAGCTTTGGGGTGGGGGGTGCTGGGGGGTTTGGACCTCAGGTCTCAGTCCCACCCCCAGGGTTCTGTAGTCTGCCGGCGTTCTCGGGGGACATGGACACTTTTACACCAGCATTTGCCAAAGTCTGGGTGCCCCAACGAGGCTGGTGCTGCTGAGCCCCACAGGGAAGAAAGTGAAACAAGGAATCCCTTCATTTCCCCCTGCCACTCCAGGCTTCCCTGGGCACCCCCACCGAGTCTCATCTGATGCCAAGCAGACCCCTCACTCCCACCCCCAGGCTATTCTTTCCCAGCGCCAAGTGGAGTGGGGTCTATCCCCCTCTGCTGTACATGAGACCCTCCCCCAAGCACAGACGCACAGCCCATGTCCATCTGTCCATCCATCTCTCATATGCACATAGGCACACATCCACAGTCATGCACACAGTGTTCGCACAGAGATGCGCCCACAGACCCCCCAAGCACCCTGTACCAGCCCCTCTCCAGGAAGCCCCAACAAATGTCAGGACAAGACCTCGCTTGTTCTCAGGAATGGCTTCCTCGGCAGCCCTTTCACTGACTCAGAGTGGGCCCCCTCCCCACTCACAGGCTGTGATTCTCCAGGGCCACACTAAGCGCCCTTTATTTCAGGGGAGAAAGAGCCACAAAGCACCTTCAGCTGGTTCAGGACGATGAATCTCCTCCTGTCCTGACATTTCAGCCTCGTCCTCCTCCAGAGTTCCTTCCGATTCATCCGAAACAGAGGCGTCCTTCACCTCAGCATCCTCACTGCCGTCGGTGTCCACACTGTAGCCCTCGTCCAGAGCCAGCTTCAGGGGGTGGGACTTCCGCTTGGACACCAGGTGCTCTGGCTGGGCACCCTCCAACTTCCTCTTCTTGGCCAGAGGGCAGCTCTGCAAACTGGGAGGAAGGAGACCAGGCCAGGGGCCACCTTGTCAACACCCCCTGGGGGGTCCTCCCTCTGGCTCCTCCCCTCACCCTCCGCAGCCCCTTTCCCTGTTGTGAAAGTTTGTCTTTGCGTCTCATCACCAACCCAAGCCAGAAGCCCCACATTCAAGACTGGCAGGCTGATGTGTTTAAAATTTTACATTAATTGTCCACATTAAAAACTTAGATTATTTCCTGCTTCTCTCATGAGACCTAACCTCAGCAGTCCCATCCCAACGGCACCCCCTGTTGGGAGGGGGAGGGGACTGGCCCCAGGCAGCTCTGCTTCACACCCTCTGTCGGACACAGCCCGCTTCCTCCCACCAAGCAGGTCAGCAGGGTCCCCGGCGCCCTTCCTTCTCCACCTCCAGACCCTGCACACCCTCACCCACTGAAGTCAAGCTGACACCCCAGGATGACAACAGCGACAACCAGGTCATTTGGGTCATCAGTGTGTACGAGGTCTGCTCTGAGCTCTCCCCCATGGACTCATCCAGCCTTACAGCCCCCAACAGAGAGACTGCGGTATGACGTGCCATGACCACACCGGCCTCAGCAGCCGCAGGTGGAAATGGAAGGTTCTAGATCTACAAAGGGCCAGGAGTGGGGTTCCAGCTCCCCAGCAGCCCAACATCTCTCCCAGGAACCCCCTTACCTTACCTGCGGTGCCTGGAGTACTTGCCCCGGATGTGTCCTGAGCCGGTGCACCCTGGGGTGGGGCAGCTGGGGGGAGACAAGCAGGACTGGTCACTCAGTGGAAGGACCCGCCCACCCCAGGCCCTCACCCTGAGGAGCAGAAGATTGTCTCCAAACAGTGCGTCTCAGAATGGCTGCTTGCAGTTTGCTAAAAATTAATGAAATAACTCACCCCATTTAAATAAACGAATGGTTCATTACAATTTTATGAGTGTGTTTAATTAAAGATCTGTATGTACGAGACCAAGACTTCCAACATCGGCGCCTCCTAGATGGCTTCTTTTTTCTGTGGATAAGTCTTTCCCACTGCAGGCGAACTGCAGGCTTCCAAGCAGCTGGGACACAGGACCCTCTGTGGCGCCCCCAGAACCAGCACCTGAGGCTGGCCCAAGGGCAGAGCAGAAACACTGGGCTTCTCCATGGCCATCGCTGGTGCTGTGAGGCCTGCAGCCCCTGCCAGGCATGCCCTTGGCCTGGCAAAGTAAGCAAGTACCTCCAGGCAGGAACGGCTCTATGTAAATATCCAGGCCTGGCCCAAGCTACGGGCCCCCAGCTGCGACCCTCCTCCAGAACCTGCAGCCTGGTGCAGGAAGGTGAGTCCAGGAAGGCTGATGACCCAGAGACTGCCATCAGATGTGGGTGGGGGTGCTGCTGGGCCTCGTGCTTCCCCCCCGGGGGCCAGGAAATGCGGTTAAAGGTGCGGCCCCCAGGAGTTCCCCACTCTCCACTGTCATCTGTCTCCCCACTGAACCAAACCACAGAAAGCTCTGGAAACTTCTGATCGTGGGCACAGGGTACGCCACCCAACCCTCTTCTAGAGTCAGCTCCATGCGAGGCCACGGTCCTGTGGGCTGCTGAGCACATCCACAAGCCACAGACTGCAAGAAGCTGCCATCACCTCATTGTCCGGAATGGCAAATTGATGCCCGGAGAAACAGAGACATCATGGGAGATCACCCAGAGGAGGGGCACCTGAGCTCCTCCTGGGAGGGGCCGTCCCCAGGTGCCCAAGACAGGAAGACCTTGTTTTTAGGTTTTAGATCTAGGATTGGCATCACGGGGTCAGAGCTCCCCACCGCAGATCAGGCTTTCCCAGATCCTGCGAGGGAAGGATGGGGTGGGCCCCAGAAGGGGCATGGCCCTAGACTTCTGTCTAGACACACCTGATAGTTTCTAATTTGATTGATCACGGACCTGACTGCAGAGCACTGTGGGCCCGAGTAGCCACGCAGGCCACACTTATCAACCGGTCGGGGAGAAACAGAACAGTCTGTGGAGACAGAGCCCCACCCACCCTGAGCTCACCAACAGCCCTCGGGGTAGCAAGGGGAAGCAACAGTGTCCCTGAGGCCCTCCCTGCAGCCCATGGCCACCATGGCTGATCTCAGTGCTGGTTTTCATGCGTTTAAAAGTTAGAAAGGAAAGGAGAAAGGGAAGAAGGGGAAAGGAGGAAAGGGAGGAAGTGGGGAGAGAATGGGAGACAGGGAGGGAAGACGTGCCACATTTCGTTGTGGGTTTCCTTTCCAGACAGACAGGACTTAGCGCTGCCCCCAGCCTGTCTATTCTAAAATCTATGCCCCATGCTTGCTTTCACTCTCTCAAGAGCTAGCTTTGAGACTTTTCACAAAAGGTCCTTGTTATTGGGGATTTGAAGCTGAGGTCCCAATTAGCCGATTAATCACTGAGTTAATCAGGCAATTATGTGACAGCTGCCATGGAGGCCTGCAGGCCACTGGCACTGCCCCCAAACACGTCACCAGCTCCAAGCCACACCTCCACCCGCCAGTTCAGAAGAGTCCTGGCCTCCAGCCTAAATGGAGCAGGATAGGCTGGGAGCCCACATGTGTGGAGCAGGTGAGGGCCACTCTGGGAGGAGAGGCTGGAACCCCCACGCTCCTGCCCTCCACGCAGCAGCCAAGGGAACGTCCAACAAGGGCAACGTGAGACCTGACCAAAGCCCAGGGGCTGCGATGCCAGCAGCCTATGCCTCCCAGTTCACACAGCTTCCCCTACAAGCTTCCCCAGCGTGGCGTCGCTGAGGCCCAGAGGGTGCTCAGGGCCAGAGTGTGGAAGCAGCACCAGCTCCAGGCATCTGGAGCTTCTTCCCAGCATGTGGGATGAGGAAGACCCAGCCAAACCCTGTCCCTGAACCCCCCAGGCTCCCTGAGTGTGGCAGAGACGGAGAGATGGCCAGGAAGGCTCACAGACTGCCTACTCACAGTCAGCACTGAGCAGGGTCCGGGCCACCTCTCTGAGGTGTCTGAACATAGACAACAGGTGTCAAGGGAAGTCGAGGCCGAGGCCGAGGCCAGGAGGAGCCAGATCCCAGCTGGAGCCCCACACTCAGCTCCCGTTCCTCCAAGGGATTGGCCTCCCTCCAGCCCCCTGGAGACAGGTGGAGAACTCCGCCCCCACTCCCATCTGTCCCATAGGCAGGAGCTGACCACTGGCTCACAGGAGGCCCTCAGCTGAGGTCAAGTGGGCTGGGCAGGAACCAGGGTGCAGTGGTGACAGATGGGCAACTCTCCTGGAACCTGGAGGCGGCTCCAGAAGGGGTCCAACCGCTTCCGTCTGCAAAGGAGTTGGGTGCCCCAACTTCACACTAGCCGTCGCCTCTAGCAGAGTCACTCTGAGGTTGTGTGACGGCAGATGGGCCCTGACCAAGACACAAATGAAGTGTCTATTGGTTCTTTACTAACGTGAAGGGGAAAAACACCAGATCCATTTGCTCTCTCTTGGGCGCTCGGTATTAACTTCAGGGCACGGAGCAGCAAAGTGGGCTCCAGAGGCAGGAGAAGGCGATGAGAGCCTCACCCACTCCTGGCCAACCTTCTGCTCTGCTCTCATCACAACAGCCGCCACGCCACTGCCCCGAGAACAAGCAGCTTCCTGGGAGCTCTGCGTGAGCTGGGGAAGAGACAGACCGGAGCAGGGGATGGCAGCAAGTTCTGGGAGGCATCATTCCCTCATCCGTGTGGCGAGCCCCCAAGTGGAGCTTCACCCTAACGCAGCACCCCTTCCAGTGATGCTGCATGACTTCGTCTAACATCACAACGTTTCTCTTCCAGGTCCCAGCGAGTTCTCTCCCTGTGCTGGCGTCTTTCGTGTACACCTCACCAGGACGGGGGTCTCTTCTGCTTGTGCAGCACAGCCGCTGCCGTGCCAGAGGGGGAAGAAGTCCTGGCTTGCAGCATTTGCCCATTCTTGTGGCGCAAAGGTGCCTAGAGCGGCTGACATGCAAATAAAGGGGTGAGAGCCGCGAGGGCACCACAGATCACAACCCCACGTGTAGCTCACGGCCAGTGCACGGTTGTGAACACAGGAGTGACTGGCACCTTCCCGGCAGGACATGGGCAGTTTTTTGGCATAGACCCCTCCATTTCACTCCAAACAGCCATTCCCCAAAACCGGAAGAATTGCCGAAGACCTTGCTGCTAGCAGACATCAATGCGTTTGTCCCTAGTTTCCCCACTAAAAAATATAAGGGTCTCACTATCACCAAGTAAATAGGTTGAGACCACATAAAAAATGAAGGTGCTCACGCAACCCTCTCCCATGCACTAGCTGGGTCCTCTCTGAGAATATTTCAAAACAAATCTATTTTCAGAGTCATTTTTGGTTCTGCTATTGCAGAATTATGAGAGAATACCTAGCCCTTTGGATCTGCCTTTCCAACTGCCGCCATAACTTCATCTGTTGCCAAAATTAACCGCTATTACCAAACCCCAGAGCTTCCTCAGGTGCTATGCCCAGCCTCCTCCCCTTCACTGTCCTGAAGATGTCCCCACTGAACGTCACACGGCCCAGGGGAAGTGGTACCTCCTCCTGGAAACCAGCTCTCACCCTGTGCCCCTGCCCCTTTGAACATCCATCCACTGGTCCACCCATCAGAGAGGGCACCTCCCCTCCAGCGAGCTAATCCTGTGCTCAGGGAAAGCGTGTTCTGTGCAGCTTCCATCGGCCTGGTCTGGCTGCCTTTCCACCCTAACCCTCCCACCCTGTGACTGAGGCTAGGGCTTTGAGCAGTGGAGTGTGTGATTCAGCTCTTGTGGTTGGACAAACTTTAGCCCTCTGAGCCTCGGTTTCCCCACTTCACAAACAGGACAATAATAGCCCTGGGAACCATGTCCTAAGAGCAACACTATGCTGTGCAGGTATAGCAGAGATCGCCACACACCTGGGCTCTGAGTATGTGGCCTCCCTTTGTGCCCCTTCCTTTCTGTTACCAACTTATAGCCTCAACAGTTAGAGGGATGCTGGGACACTCTGGGGTCCTCGCCTTTCCCTGGCTGGCAAAAGCCACTCGTCAACAGGTCTGGTGAAGAATAAGACAGTCCTGGGGTGCCTGAGTGGCTCAGTAAGTTGAGCGTCTGACTTTGGCTCAGGTCATGATCTCACAGTCCATGAGTTTGAGCCCCACGTTGGGCTCTGTGCTGACAGCTCAGAGCCTGGAGCCTGCTTCGGATTCTGTGTCTCCTTCTCTCTCTGCCCCTCCGCCTCTCATGCTCTGTCTGTCTCTCTCTCAAAAATAAATAAACATTAAGAAGAAGAAGGAGGAGGAGGAGGAAGAGGAGGAGAAGACGGGGCACCTAGGTGGCTCAGTCGGTTAAGTGTCTGACTTCGGCTCAGATCACGATCTCACAGTTGGTGAGTTCATTCGAGCCCCCCAGTCGGGATCTGTGCTGACAGCTCAGAGCCTGGAGCTTGCTTCAGATTCTGTGTCTCCCTCTGTCTCCTCCCCTCCCCTGCTCATGCTCTGTCTCTCTGTCTCTCAAAAATAAATAAGCATTGAAAAAAAATTTTTTAATAAAAATAAATTTAGAAGAAGAAATAGAAGAAGACGACGATGACAGTCCTGGCCCCAGGCTTGTTCAGTTTAGTGAGACTCTTTCCCCCTAAGAACTGAGAAGCGCTGATGCCCTGGATTGATGCAGTTACGTAGGAAGAACTGTTCCAGGCTGGTGGCAGAGAGAGCAGGGAAGGAACATCACTGACCCTCGGAAACTAGACTGTTCTGTTTGTCCCCAGCTGGGAGTCTGGAAGATCACAGAAACCCCCCCTGGGGTATGGTTGTCACCGTGGCCCTTGGGCATGGACAGAGCACCAAGCCGATACAGTCCTTGCCCACTGTCTCAGGGTGCGGGGGGCACTGGGGGCTCTGTGGTGTGCTCAGCACCAGAGCTGCTATTGGAAAGAGGGTGGGCTTGGAGCCCTTCCTTCCTCCAAGGATGAGCCTCTGGCAGGCGACCTCAGCTGCAGTCCAAGTCTGGCTTCGTCTCACAGGAACTTTGTGAAAATCAAATGGGGCCCCTGGTGCCCACCTGACACACTGGGACCCTCAACAACATCACTTCCCTTTCTTCTCTCGTGTTTGAGCCAGAACACATTGGCACTACCCCTCCTCAGAAAAGGTGGAGAGAACTAGGGGCTGATTTTCTTGGCTGCAGGACATCATCAGCGCTGTCTGAGCAAAACAGCACTGAGGGCTGGCACCAGAAGAACCCAGGCCCACAGAGTCGCGAGTCCAAAGGATGTGTGGGTGGTGCTGGGGGAGCAGTCCTTACACACAAGCACTGGGGTGGCTTTCTCTCTGGCCTCCCCCACCCCCACCCCCCACAGCCCCAGGAGCCGAGCCCAGGACAGAAGCAAGCAGGTGAGGGCAAGTCGACCTCTGGGGAGGAGAGCCTGGCCCCTCTGCCCTGACCCAGCAAATCTCCGCAGTAGGCTGTCCTCCCTTCCTCCTCAGGGTGCTCATGCCTTGTGAGACGTGACCTAGAATCTGGAAAGTCACAGGGCTAAGCCATTACAAGATCACCAACACACAAAAACACTGTCTGCATCTAGAGTCAGCGGAAAACTTGGGACCTGGACAGCCAGCTTCCTCAACTCTGGCCAAACCACCAGACACAGAAGCATTTGTGAAAGCCCACTAACACAGCACCTTGTTGCTGGCTGGGGACCGTGGGGACTACCAGGGCCTGGTGGTGACCAGATGTGAGCGTATCTGTGCCCCTGTGTCGAGGCTGGCTGCACGGTAGGGCCAGGACAGAGGTGGAGGGAGGGCCGAGAAAGGTGAAGATAGCTGGACTCATGGCGAGGAGGAAAGGGGTTCAGGGGTGTGCTTGGTCAGTCCAAAGTGCCCAGTGTGGGACATTTTGGGTGTTCGGGGTCACAGGCATGCGCAATGCTGGGAGCTAGCAGAAAGCCTTTCTTACCTGAGGTCGGCACCTGTGGGCTCTGGGGGCACTGGGTGAGAGAAAGAGAGAAACAGGGAAACACATGTGGGAGTCCGAATTGAAAAGGCACATCGCCCTCATGGCACAAATGGAATAAAAAGCGGAGGCAATCCCAGTGAGAATGAAACCCCGTCCTTTCCTGACCTCCTGGTATGTCCTGCAGGGTCCAGTGGAGCGAGCTGCCACCTCTAACCTGATGCTGTGCCAGACTCTCCCCACGAGAGGCTGGTAGTTTTGCAGACTGGGTCAGACGCCCCACCTAATACAGGCTCTCTGGGCCTTCGGGGCCAGGATGGTTTCCCTTTCTCTAATTGCAGCTAGAAGTCAGCTTCCAGCAGGAAACTTGACCCAGCAGATAAAGCTGGACAGAGAGAACAGATGGGCCGAGCGGCTGGTCCCTCAGTGATGTAGGCCACCGGGGGCAACATGCACCAGGGTCCAACTGGGCAGCTCACCTGAGAAGCTCAGTGTTCTAGCCCCTCCGTGAAGGCCACCCACGCACGGGGACACGCAGCCCTGGCCCGTGTGTGCTCATGGAGTCAGGGAGGTGAGGCTGGCCAAGGGTTCAGCAGGGCCTTGGCTCCCTGTCTCCCCACCCCACTGCCAGTTAAATCTGACAACTGCCCATGGCCATCCAGCACCAAGACTGACGTCCTGGGAGGCAAGGAGGCTGGTGACAGGAGCCTGGCAGCATCTCAGTTCCAAACAGAAAGGTCTGCTGGGCGAGCTCTGCTTTCCCCACTCTGTGGGACTGCCTGCCTCCTCACCTCCACCCCAGGCAGCTTTGTCTGGACCCCACAGCAGCCCTCCTAGGCACCTTGAGGCTGAAGAGGCCTGAAGCCACCAGACACCATGGACCCCAACTGCCCAGCGTAAGGGGAGGAGCATCCCAGGGCCTGGTCATCACTGTAGGGTTCTGTTTTCCTGAGGAAAGTGACATTTACTGCTTTAGGGCCTGGGACTCACAGCCAGACCCAGCTGGGAGGGGACGGCACTCACCTCGGAGGGCCTTGGATCGCGTACGAGCCCGCTTATCCTCATGTTCTAAGCTCATCTGCAAGCAAAAACAACTGTGATGTTAACCGAAACCCAGCACAGAACCACCCCTCGAGGGCCACACTGGACCTCCAGCCGTTTTCTGGCTCCAGTTTTACTGGTGAAGGTGAATCTGTGACACAGAAAGACAAGGAGTGAGCTCCGAGGAGGGGGAGGCCTGAGACCAGGAGCAACAGGTACAGGGGAGGTGCTTCAGGACAGAGACCACCAGTCAAGGTTGGGGGGGGGGGGGGGCGTCACTTGCCTCCTGCTCCCAGCCCTCCCACTGCCCCACACACACCAGAGCAGGAACCTCGGGCAGGAGCCCTACCCCACCCACCAGCTCTTCATAAATGTTAGGGTCTCATAGAATATGGCCTCCTGGCAAGGCTGAGGGTTCCACCCAGCACTCACTGGGGGTGGCAGGTGCTAAGGCACCATGGCAGGTCACCCACTGGGCCCCAGAGCCCGGCTTCCACAGGAGTGAGTGCCTTACCACACTGGGATCATCCTCTTAGAAACAGGTGGCTGGGACTAGAACAGGCCTCCACAAAGTGTCCAGAAATAAATGACTTCAATTTTTACTGTGCCGTCCCAGGGAGAGCCCAAGGACGGGCGGCCTGAGCAGACCTTCCCTAATGTGAGACGGGACGCTCAATGAGTGTGCGCTCCTATGCTCGATGAGTGTGTGCTCCTACACTCCATGAGCGTGTGCTCTGAGAGGTACAGGGGCCGCCAAGGCACCACCACCCTGGGGAAACGAAATGCAAGTTATGACACCACTGTAAATGTTCTAATAGTCATGTTATAAATGAAAAGGAAACATGAAGCAGATTTTAATAGTAAACTTTACTTAGCCTAACCTATCCAAAACATCATTTCAACAGTAATCAGTATAAAAAATTATGAATTGGATTCTGTTTTGTGCTAACTCTGAGAAACCCGGCATGTCTCCTGGATTCACAGCACATCTCAGTGTCACCGGCCACATGCTAAGTGCCCGTGGCCACTGTACCATATAGCCCAGCTTTAGAGGTGGGAAGCAGTCTCAGGTGAAAGCCGGTTAAAAACAGGAATGCAGGCCAAGGGGCCATCTGGACAGGACCCACAGTCCACCCTCCCAGGGATGTCCCTTCTCCCAGGAGAGGGTGAGTAGAGCTTCCCAAGGGGGATGGGGCACCCCACACAGTGGAGAACCCCTCATATCCTCTGGCCACCCCACCCGAGCCCATCAGTATACCCCACATTCCCTGCCCCCTGCTAACTTCCAAGGGGAACACTGCCTGTGTAGTCCCATGAGGGAGTCGAGGGAGAGCCTGAAGGAGGGTGAAGCCTGGGGACAAAGGTCACAGAGAGGCTTGAGGTGGGGGATGCCCCCAGGGGCTACAGGTCATCCTGTACATAGGTCACCCAGATAAATCTGGGCAGATATGTAATGAAGAGGCAGGAGATGGGTGGACCCCTGAAATATTCCTTGTCTCCAAGGGAGAGAGGCCCGGTGGGGAGGGACCTCTGCCTGGCAGGATGAACCCCAGGCACCCCAGGGGCCCCAGGAGGCTCCAGGAGAGCCAGGGCCCACAGGGCTCACCACCTGTCCCAGGCCGTAGCCGAGGTCGTCAAAGGGAAAGCCAGACAGAGGGAAGAGAAGCAGGAGAAAGCAAGGAAGGGCTACAAAAGTGGGGCTGTAGGGCCTCAAGACCTGCAAGAGACAAGTGCTGAGGTACCACCCTCCAAGAAAGAGAAGGAATCCCCCCAAGAGGTACGACAAAATTCGCAAAGTGAACCTCCCCCCTGCCCCCAGTGGCACTAACATGCAGTGATTTATGTGATTTGTTAAGGAAGAAAAATCAAAACCTGGGGTAATTTATGCAACCTGTCGACCCCAGGCTGCAGAGCCACGGTGCCATGAGCTCTGCGTTTATTACAGCCTTCCAAAAGCTTGGAAGACAATTACTATAATCTCTATTTTTAAAGCAGAGGTTCCCCGTGGACCAATGACTCATATTTAAAGTGAAGAGAGGAGCAGGTGTCAAAGGGACTTCATTACATTTATGAGCCTTCAAATGTCATCTGCACTGAGCCCGAGCGCAATGCCTTCCGATGTAGGCCGCACAATGGAGCTAATGCGTCTGATTGCCGGGCGCCTGCTTTCAGCTGAAATGCAATCTACAGCTTTTTTTTTTTTTTTTTTTTTTTTTTTTTGTCAGTTTTCCCAAGGAAATTGGCAATCATTCTGCTAGGTTAAAGCGTGCCTTGGCAATTTGGATTTCCTGCAGATAAATTATTCAAAGAGCAGAGAATAGAGAGAGTTGCAGGGATGCGTAATGGGCGCTGCTTGCAAACTGCGAGCTCCCATTGATGAAGCTAACAGCTGTGGCATTCATTTTGCTGAGCACCTTTCCATTTGCAATTTATCTGCATCAAACGGTCAATAAGTGAGAAGTTCTCTTCGGTGCATGTAGCTTTGATTTTAAAGGGGGGGAAAAAAACTCAACCACAGGAAGAAAAATGGGTTAGCTCTTTAATATGAGGATGAATCTGTGAGACCCGATGACGTGGGACATCAACAACGAAGCAGGGAGACTTTGATTTCTGAGCCGTTTGAAACTAGCAGTGGTGGCTGCCTCGGAAGCATCTGGGCAAAGCTGTGATAAAACCAGCTCCACTTGATTTACGATTTACGTTGTTTTCCTTCCTGGAGAACTGAAAGACTTCAGAGGTGGGTTCTCCTCTGGCCTCACGCCCTGTGTTGTAGACAGAGAACTGATGCCCATACAGCCCAGCACCGCCGAGGCTTGTGCTGCTTGGCTTACTGGCAGCCCCCCAGGGCCCTCTGTCCCTCGTCACACAAAGACAGGCCACTCACTGGTGCAAAGACAATGAGACACTTCCCAGTGGTTCACTGATTTATTTTTAAAAACCATTTGTTCCAAGCACAAGCCAATCAAGTCCCTATTTTTGTACAGCCCAGAAATAACTGAATGGCCTCTCACCTGGAGGGTGAGAAGGTCCCCTTGTCACAGCCAAGCCAACCTCAACCCCCACTCTCACTGTGGGGCAGTGATCTCTCTCAAGAACATTGTCTGCGCTGTTTCCATAAGCCAACTTCATTCTGCCACCAGGAGCATGTCTAACAGCTTCCCTGTGCCCCTTAAACCATCACTCCACTCTAATAAATATTTCAGTAGTTCCCTCTTCAATAGGAAAACTATGGGAGGAGAATAATTTACAAATGCAGATACATCCTGTTTTGCCACATCCATTAACCAAAGAGAATTGTCTCTTCACCCTTCCTTTTAACTTGCTTTGTTAGTACCATATAATGGGTCTCATTCAAGAAGGTGTTACTATTTTGTTCTGTAATGTATTTTTTTGTAAAGTCAAGATTAATCAGGTATGCTCTTTTTAAATACCAACGGTTCTCACAACACCATGCTACAAAGACCAGCCCCTTTTAAGACCTATCTGCATAGCACCCTTGCCAAAACTGAGTTCCTTAAGTTGGACATTTATAAACTTGGGAACCAAAAAAGCAAATGCAGTAATTATGCAGCCTTGAAACCTATGGGTTTGTCTGGATTCTTAGGCTGTGGTTGTCAGAAATGCACTCAGAACCCAGACACACAGCCAGTCACAAAGCAGAGAGAGCAGACTCTCAATGTCCGAGAATATCCAGTCATAGATTGTTCATGAGGTGTGCAATGATGCTTAACAGACTTCGTACCGATCTTCTCCTTTACCCTCAGAGATCAGGTCTGCCCCACCCTCACCCCCACATTCAGGAGCATCCGTGGTGGTCTTGAAGGGGTGCCCCTCCCTCTTCTCTCTCTTACATCCTTCCTCTCCCTCTCTTCTTCTCTTTCTCTCTCTCTCAGTTCTTCTTGGCTCTTCCCAGGCATTCACAACTCCAGCTTCCTTCCTCTCCACCCTATGCCGTATCCCTGCCCTTCTGCATGGATGGCTAAGGGCCAAAGAACAGAATTCATGCTGAAGCTTTCCTGCCGCACCGCCCCCCCCCCCCCAGCCCCTGTAGGAGGAGAGCCAGCCTCAGCACCCAGGTGGCAGGGTAGAGCTCAAGAGGGAGGGAACTGCTTAGACTTGGGAGCCTGGATGGGAGTGAGGAGGCTCAATGAATCAGTGAAGACCTGAGGGTCTTAGGGATGATAGCTTCAGGGTGGGAGGTACTCCAGTCTTGGGAAACAGGAAGCATCCCTGGGTGGCCTCTCAACAGTCAGGCCTGCACCTCCATTTTCCCACCCTTTCCCCCTCACTCTCCATTCTGTGCCTTGTCATTTCCCTCATGGCCCTCACTTCAGTCTGAAATAAGCTCATTCATTCATGCTTTCAAGGCCATTGCCTCTCCTATACAGAGCCAGGTACCATGGCTTCATTCACTGTTCAGCACATATTATGTAAGGACAGACAGACAGGTGAAAAGATGAATGACAATAGTTGGAAACATGTCTGAGATCCCGGAACTGCAAAATGTGGCCAGGAGCAGTTGGAAGGGGCTGAATAGGGACCAGACCCTGAAGCTGGGTGGGGTCCAGACCCCCTGAGACCACTGGGGACATTCATCCCACCCCTGGACTGGAGGGAGAGACAGGTTAGTGTTCATTTTATTTAGAATGTGTTCCAACAGCTAGCAAAGCTGGAAAATTAGACTGGACTTGGGACAATTTTTTAAATCCACAAGATTATATGGATTATAGTGTCTCTGTGGGAGGATTTTGGTGTTTTCCCTGCTGGAAGACCTAGACAAAGAGAGGGGAGCACTCACTGACTCCCAGGAGACCACAGGCAAACCTGCCTGGAAGGAAGGGGTGACATGGGATGCAGAGGGCAGAGGGACATAAGAGGGGCGTGGCAGGGAACTGGCTGTCACCTACCATATTGGCTCCAACAGCATCTGCCAGTGTCCCCTTTCTCCAGGGGAGGGAAGGGGGGGGCAATATGGGCTGTTTTATTCTCTCAATTGTGCACAGCCAAGGGCAATGCCAACCCAACTCACACATCACCACTATGAAGCCCTTCCAGCAGATCCATGTACCTAACACTGAGATGAAGCTTCACTGAAGGATTTGGGAGCAGCATTAAAGTGTCTTCCTTGCTCCTTCTCCCCATCAAGCTTTCCAATAGAATCCTCCAGAACCCCCAGTGTCAGTCCCATGTGCTGCTGTCTACCTGCACAATCTTCCTGGCTTCCTGTTCTTTCGAGCACATACCTGTATGACAGATCAAGAGTCAGCCCGAAGAGCAGCTTTCTTCTTCAAAGGTGTACAGGTTCTACTACCTCAGGAACCCTCTGCACACATTCTGCTTTCCATTCTCTGATATGTGAGGCTAAATCACATGCCCACACCCCTGCTCCCCACCATGGCTACCACAGCACCCTTGGTTCCTTGAAATTATAGTTCTGTCGCCTCTTTGGGGGTGTCCAAATGCATGTCTGAAATTCTCCTGACGCCCACCCATTGTTCGACCTACTGGCAGCTGAATAGAGCAGACTTTGCCTTGGTTTGTAGAAAGGATAACCCATGGAGCATTATCTAGCACATGTCTTGGGAGGGGTTCTCCTAACATCTCTGGGCAGGGAATTGTGGCTCACTCCAACCCCAAATTAAAAATTGTATGCAAACAGGGGTGCCTGAGTGGTTCACTTGGTTAAGCATCCTACTTCAACTCAGGTCATGATCTCATGGTTCATGAGTTCAAGCCCCTTGTCGGGATCTGTGCTGACAGCTCAGAGCTTGAACCCTGCTTCGGATTCTGAGTCCTCCTCTCTCTCTGCCCCTCCCCCACTTGTACTCTGTCTTTCTCTGTCTCTCAAAAATAAATAAGCATTTAAAAATTTTTTTAATTATATGCAGACAAAGAAACAAAAAATAGACTCTTAACTATGGAGAACAAACTGGTAGTTACCAAAGGGGAGGTGTATTGGGGGGAGGGGGGAGAATGGGTGAAATAGGTGAAGAAGATTAAAAGTACACTTATCGTGCTGAGCACTGAGTACCACATAGAATTGTTGAATCACTGCATTGTACACCTTAAATATAACACCGTATGTTAACTGTACTGGAAATTAAAAATAACTAAATAAATAAATTTTTAGAAAATTATAGTTATATAGTAGACACTCTGATAAAGCAGCCATGTCTGGGTCCATCTGTTTAAAACTCCAACATAGGGGCCTCTAGGTGGCTCAGCCGGTTAAGCGTCCAATTTCTGCTCAGGTCGTGATCTCGCAGTTTGTGGGTTCGAGCCCTGTGTTGGAGTCTGTGCTGACAGCTCAGAGCTCGGAGCCTGCTTTGGATTCTCTGTCTCCCTCTCTTTGGCCCACCCCTGCTTGTGCTCTCTTGCTCTTTCTCTCTCTCAAATGTAAATAAGTAAACATTAAAAAAAAGAAAAAGCTTCAACATAAATGGAATATCTACCTACCCAAGTGTAGGAATCTAGTAACATCCAGTGAAGCAGGCCAGAAAGGCCATGCCCAGTGGCACCTCCCTCCCTTGTCAGGAGGAAGGGCTGCTAAGCGTCCATGCAATTAACCTTCTCCTGGATTCATACCTGGAGTCCTCCATTCAATATTATGTGATTGGGGCCCAAATGTTTCATTCTTGAAGGTCAGGAGGAAGTTTAAGTACCTACCATCAACACCTATTCCTTTTCTCCTTAAGTTAAAAAATAAAAATAAAGAGCTCAACGCCCAGCACCTTCCCCAAACCCACAACCACCTAATCTTTTCTAACAGCCCCTTCACAGCCCATCTCTGAGCTGTCCACCTGCCTGGTGCTGAAGCCAGAGGCACACAGCAAACCAAGCCATGAGTACCCACCCACTCACACGGGACTCCTCTGCTCCCACCACCCTCCAGGAACTGAGGCTCCACCACCCCACCCCCACCATGTAAAGCCAGTCCCCAGTTGCTGTGTGGCACTCTGCTCTCCCATGGCCTCCACTGCTCCCATGCTTTGGCCTCCCCAGCCTCCTCAGTCAGCACATACCACCCTACAGTCCTTCTGGAAATCCGCTCCATCAAAGGAACATCCTCCCTCCTTGTCCGGCATCTTAGCTTCTCTGCTCAGAACAGTAACTCAGGCCCAAACTAGAAGTAAGACTCTCTAATGGGGCAGTTAAAGAAACAGACAGTGAAACAGCCAGTGTTGCCAGGAAAGCCTGAGCAGGGGCCACCAGGCTGCTCACAGCAGGTCTTAACACCCTCTGCACTTGTCAGCTGGAGCCACAGGGGGACAGCAACCTTCCTATCTGTCCCTTACACAGATCCCACAATTGTAGATACATGTTATCCAGAGCCCCTGGCCTCACATCAAATAACTTTGTCAGTCACAATATCTCTGTTTGAATGCTCAGCGCTGGAAAGGGGCAAATGAAGAAGGCAAATTTAAGGTGGAAAAAAAAACAAGATAAATAACAGTTTAATGCGATACTTTAAAACATCAAAACATCAAAATACATGATGTACAAAATACTAAAAATGTAAAGAAAGATAGGATCAACATTTACTGACTTTTCCTTTTGCCTCAGGCTCCAACATGGCTCAGCATAGCAGTGATAACCCTACAGGAGTAATAGTGGGAATGGAAGTACTTAACAGGGTGCTACAAGAGACCCATTAGAATATATATTCTAGTCACCACATTCAAAGGAAAAGTGTTGGGTTTTAAGAGCAAACTACAAGCACCCTCAAGTGAAGTAGCCACCTAAAACTTTGTAGCCCTTCCAGACTACTCCCTGGGCCATCACATCTGGGTGGCCATGGCCTGCATCATGGCTTGGATCTTTGTTGGGGACCATATCCATGTCAGCAAAAGGAGAGACCAGAATCTGAGGTCTGGGAAGGAATGCCCACAAGCCTGTTGTCACTTTTACTTCCATCTCTGAGGGTCACCAGATCTTGCAAATCCAGCTTCATCCAGAGTATGTCGTGGGAAGTTCTGGAATTGGAGGCTTGGTGTGGCTGTAGGCATATGGGATACCCTGGGTTGGGAGCATCCCTGGGGAGGCAGGGACCCTGAGTCACCTCCATCACTGAATTCTAGTGGTGGCAGGTATGAGAAGGGCATGTACCATCTACCTCCACTTGGGAAGATGGAAATAAACATGATCAACATACCAAGGAGAAAGTCTACCAAGGATTCTCAGCCTACCTGGGCAACAGCTATGGACGCAGCCCAGGTATGACCAGATCCAGAGCAGGGACCTGGCCAGAGGTGACAGTCTGTTGTCATATTTTAGTTTTACTCTGTTCAGAGTCGTTTTTCTTCCTTTAATTTTACAGTGACCAGATCACTGATGGTCCTAGCCCCCACTTACCCTCTCTCTAGACTGATGTGACCAGACTGAAAGTCACTTCCATGCCCATGCCTGGAAATGAGAAGGACCCCTGCCCAGACCTGGGGGGGGGGGGGGGGGGAGGTGTGGCAGGGCAGGGGTTGCCCTCCAGGTGCCTCACCTTGCTGCGTCTGCCCAGGAGGAGCCTCGAGGTCTTGCAGTTGCTGGCTTTGTCTCCTTGTGTCCACCTCTGACTCAGCAGCTCACCCCGGAACTCATTTTCTGAGGGTCAGAAAAAGAAAACCTAATGAAGGCAGCTGTGCCAGCTCAAGGGAAGAAAAGGGAAAACCTGGACTACTCTTTTCCAAAGCATTAATGTAAACCTTCTTTTCTGGAATCCATCAGAAAGACACACAATGTCACGGCCCCGTGGCTGTTCCAGGGACAAGGGACAGGAGCTCTCTGAAGAAAACTGGTCTATGATTGGGATGCTCAGAGGCTCCTAGCACCCTACATTCCTGCACCATCTTCCTGGAACCTGCCTCCAGTGGGTGTGGTTTCCATGAGCAGCCACTCCAACCAGGGGGCTGGTGCAAGTCCAACACTTTGCCTCCTTTGCCTTCCCTCTGCCCTGGTCCTCGCCATCTTTCCTCTCCTTTCTGCCTCTCTCCAGGGCAATGTCTCCAGTCGACATTTAATTTCTCACATAAATTCATGTGTTTAAGCAGAGGCTGAAGGCATCAGCTGGACATGACAAAGAAATGCCTATTCCCTGCATGGCACTCCCTGTTTCCATGACAACTAGCTTTCTACAACTGCAGCTTTTCAAAGGAAGGTCATTAAGTAACCAACAATAAAAACAGGAAATGAGTATTTCTGCATTCTGCTCTCTGCTTCTCTCTAGAAGTAAGTTTGGATTCTGCTGAAGGTAGGTCAGCACAGTGCTGTCATGCCCGTTATCTTTTCTCCCCTCACGAGCGCACTCCAAATGCTGTTTTTCTAAAATTCCACCACTCCTGCCCCAGACAGCCCTGTGGCTCCAGCCAGAGCATCCTCTTGTCTGAAAATGTCTCCATCCCATTAAAGGGCCTCCTGTGACCTCAAGGAGCACAGACACAGAGGGAAGCAGATTGGTTGTCAAGGATACAGCCTAATGCAAGGTCTTCAAAGGAATGAGTAAAACCACCAGGATTTGACCCCTACTGTGTGCACCTACTGTGTGCCTGCCCCTCACTAAGCTTTGGGTCACCTGCAGGGGACCCTGCGAGGACTGGCCTTGACCAGGGAAGTGTGAGCAGTAAGGCTCTTCCTGGGGCCAGGAGGGTGCCCAGCAGTCATGAGCACACTCTGAAGTGGGGCCAGGCCACCCGTGGGGTATTCACATTCCCAAACCTATGCTGGGAGTGTGGGGGATTGCCCTGAACTCACAAAGAGGATGCCGAAACAAACAGGTGAGGGTGGAGGAGGAAGCATCCCCAGGGGGTGGGAGAGAGGAAATTTAGGAGGCAATCAAGAATCACCTGTCACACTTTAGTTGCATCTCTGGTGGCAGTGGAAGCTGGAAGACCCCAGGTCACAAAGTAGGTGGGGTTCACTTTATACACATACCTCCCAGGAGAGAAGACACTGCAGAACCCTGCACACGGGGCTGATCTGCAAGGCTCAAGTGGAATTTCTTGTCACGATAACATATGTAAAAATATGAGGTAACTGGGGCACGTCTCACTGACAGCTGGAGGAAAGGACATAAGATCCTAAGATCTTGGCAGAAGCAGGATTGTTCTCTGCTCCTCATATCCCAGCAGGGTACCTGAGAAGCTGAGCAGGGCCAAGCTCTTTCTGCCCTAGGTCTCTCCTGCTTCCCAGGGAAGCCCAGCCAAGATGAACTGCAAGTCTCTGTGAAGGGGCCTCTAGTTTTCTCTGTGATACTCTCACCTGCCCCTGGGGGTCTGGAAGTAGAGACCCATGGAATTCTCTGCAGCCATGCATCAGCTCAGGCAAAGTACTAGGGGTCTTCAGAACATCTGCTCCAGCATCACCACCTCTAAACACCCACTCCTGCCTCCTCTGGGCAAGAGAGCCAAACAGCATCCTAGTGATGCATTTAGCCCACACCCACAGGACACAGAGCCAAGTAAAGCAAGACGTACACACCCCAAGGTCAGAACTTCATTTACCAGAACCCACCTTTACCTTGACGCAATTCCTTCCTTTTCCTGGGGAATTTTTGGCAGCAAACTATTGTCACTATTAGAAGCCCCGTAAAGTATGGCAGTGCTTCTCCTTTGCTGGGCAACGGCCACAGGCCCTCTTTGTCCCCTTTGCCCCCTGCTGGGGGCTGTGTGTAGTTGGGCCCTACCACAGACAACACCCCTCCTGTCTGGACACACTGAACAACCAGCTCCCCAGCTTGCACAGAAGCAGCACATGGAACCCCCCACACGAGACAACTGCAGAGTCTCCAAGCCAGAGGAAGGCCCTGCACAGAGACACAGGGGTCCCATCAGGATGCCCCTTCTAGAAGTCATGCTGCCAGTGGACACTCAGAAGGCAGCGGGGATGGACGGGGACCTGCTCCACACCTGACCTGCAAGCCACCTTCTTCACCTGCACATGAAGCAGAGGGAAGAAGCATTAGGGGATTTAGAGCACGTGCAGAAAGTGGCCCCTCGGCATCTGGCACGTAGTGAATGCATGAGAATATCACCTCCTTTATTACCAGGAACTGCAAGTGAGGAAGACATTCTCCTCAAGACGGGTGCTTTCTTTGGGTTCTTGGGTCTCTAATGAGGTCTTCTGAAACCTTACTCATAGACACAGATGTCAAACAAGCCGATTAGGAGCAGGTGGCAAGGACAGTGTCACTGGCCAGGACCCATCTTTAGGACCTGGCACTGTGCTCCCTGCCCGCTCTGTATTGCCCCAACATCTATCTCTACAGAGTCCCCAAACTCACTTTTATGGGACTCTGGCAGACAGATAAGCCCCGGAAAGTAACATGGCCTGTTAGCAGATACATCTGGGTCCTCAGGGAAGAAAATCTCTTGACCCATCAGTTGTCCTCTGCTTCTACTAGGCTAGAGCCATGACCCAGGCAACAGCCAGGTCTATCCCTCTACTAATGACACCCACCCACCCCAACTGAGAACACTGCAGACCTGCAGCCAGCCCAGCCAGGCCCCTGAAAAGGCAGCAGGAAACCTTAGAGCCAGAGCACATTCTCCTTCCCACAGCTGGGGACACCCCCAGGTGGCCCATCTAGGAACCCACAGATGGCATCCACTTCTCCTTCCAGACGCTGGTGTTCTGTGCCCACTTCCAACCCCACAGACTCCTGGAGGGAGGATATGTCCTCCTAGAGGCTTCCTGGACTACTCTCCCTCTAGCCCTGCCAAACCACTGACAGCCTGACACCTTCCTCAGGCAAGTGATGTAGGAAGCCAAACTATGAGCACCCTCACCCACCCCAAAATAAGAACAGATGACAAGAAGCCTGAGCAAAGGGTCAAGTGGTAATTGCAAAAAGCCTAGATGTGTTCAGAGTCTTCACATTAGGTTTTGTGTCTGGTAAACCACAGGCAGCCTTTGGAGCCAGAAGCTGTTCCTACCTGTTCCTCACCCAGCTTGTAAAGAGGGAAGTGTCTTCACATGGAGACAACCCACATCTGGCCTCTCCCATGTCCCCCCACCCCCACGAACACAAACTCATCAGAGATTCTCACTGTTTAGTGGGACATGTCAGCCCCTCATGACAGCCCTTCTCTGTCCCCTCTCCATCCCCAACATAGGAAGGGAGGCCTTGCATCCCAGCTGAGCCAATCTCTCCATCTGGGCTTGATATCCTCTCCTTCCCACTACTGATTAAAGGGTCCCTAGAGTATCAACCATGTCCCATATTCCTCTTGAATATTTGATCACTCCCTCTAACCTGGACCCTTCCTGGGCCTTTTCAACCTTTCAGAAGCTTGAGGCATCCATGTTTAAAGAACATAATCTGTCTGGACTCCATACCCCAGCCCCACTACCTCTGCATCCCCACCCCCTTCACAACCACGTTTCTTAAGGAACTCAAATTTGCTGACTTTATTCCCCACTCTCCACTCCAATTGTCCTCCACCTACAGCAAGTGGAGGGTCACCACTAATGTCTATGCCACATCCCCATTGTCCTGCACATCCCTCCCTCCTTGACCCATGAGTCCTCCCCACTTTGCCCTGTATCCCAAGCTTCTATTCCATCACCGTAAATGTTCTTGCTGCTCCCCTCACTTGCCCATCTGCCATGCCATGGACTCCTCTTCCAACTCCATCCCTGCTCATAACACCTTCTCACAGGACTCAAGCTTTTCCTTCCCCAGTCTCAGTAATCAGCTCCTTGAGCACAATCACTGGGGATCATCCTGGGTCCCAAATCCTGCCACTGCTATTTACTGAATCTTGCCAGAATCTGACCATTTTTCACCTCTCCAGCTGTTTTGTTTTGGTGGCAAATACTGACAAACTGATTGAAAATTCATATGGCAATTCAAGGAACATAGAATAACCAAAACAATGAAATTGAACCCCTCTCACACCATACACAAAAATTAACACACAATGAGTCACAGATCTAGATCTAAATGTAAAAGCTAAAACTCTTGCCTAACATTATAGTAAATCTTCCTGACTTTGGGTTCGGCAGTGGCTTCTCAGATGCAACACAAAAGCATGCAATAAAAGAAAAGATGGGTAAGTCATACTTCATTAAAGTTTAAACTTTTGGATGTCAAACAATACCATCAATAAGGTGAGAAGACAACCCATAGAGTCTATAATCATATATCTGATAAGAAACTTCATTCAGAATACATAAAGAGCTCTTAAATTTTCATAATAAGACAAATAACACACTTTAAAAATGGGCAAATTATCTGAATAGACATTTTTCCAAAAACAACATATAAATGGCCAATATGCACATGAAAAGATCCTCAGTAGCTACTCATTAGAGAAATGCTAATCAAACCCACAATGAGATACCACTTCACACCCACTAAAATGGCTATAATTAAAAAAAAAAAGACCATAACAAGTACTGGAGATAATATGGAGAAACTGAAATCCTCATACATTGCCAATGGAAACACAAAATGGCACAATTACTTTGGAAAACAGTCTGACAAATCTTCAAAATATTAACCGGAGTTACCATATGACCTAACAATTCCACTCCAAGAAACAGATCCAGGAGAAATGAAAACATACATCCACACAAAGTTTTGTACACAACTATTGATCACAGCTTTATTCATACTAACCCAAAAATGGAAACAACCCGAGTGTGTCCATCAACTGCTGAACAGAATGCCACTTATTAGCATTTGGCAACAAAAAGGGTTAAGGTGTTCCTCTGTGGTACAATGTGGTGAACCTCAAAATCAGACACAAAGACCACATGTTGTGCAGTCCCATATTTATGGAACAAAATCTGCAGAATTCCCAGTAATGGGAAGTCCACAGAGACAGCAGGTCAGGAGATTAGGAGATTGTACCTTTCCAAGGGTACAAATGGGGAGCGGCTGTTAATGGGAACAGGGTTTCATTCCGGGCTGACAAAAGTGTTCTGAAATTAAATGTGGACAGAGGCATGGCTATCACTATGCTAAGACCACTGAACCGTATTCTTCTAATGAGTGAATTATATGACATGTAAATTATATTGCAAGAGTGCTGTTTTTTTAACAGTTCCTGGCATACACACACAGGAAGGAGCCTAAGTGTGAATCTCGTGACACACTGGAGCTCTCACTCACCAGAGCTCACCAGCGGGACTAGAACGACCAGCTCTAAGGAGGGGAGAGGCCCACACATGTCAGATGGCCTCTGCAATGTCCTGCTTAGCCCAGGGGAGTGAATCTTGAGGACGTCAAGGGAGAGCAAGTCCTCCTGCAGAACACCAGGTCACAGAAGAAACTGGGTACGGGGTGAGTGAGGGCTGCCTCACACATCAGGGTCCATCCACAAAGGATTCAGTGTGTTCCGCGTAGCTTTAGGAGGACCACCAAGTGGATGTTCACAACAATAAGACAACAAGCGCTGCCTTACAAGAGATAGATTGCCTCCCGCTATGATGTGTGACCCCTGGCCGGGAGGCATATGGCTGGTCACTGGAGCCACCTCTAGAGACTCTTGCAAAGGGCAGGGGTCTGAGGGAGTTGCCTTTGGTTCTCCCAGCCTGGGTTCTGCGAGCCCATGTTCTGGTCTGGCCTGGACTCCCCCCACCCACTCCCTATCTTGGAGACCATGGAGGGCAGGGGGATGCATCAGAGACCCCACCCCAGCAGCTTAGTGAACACTGACAACCAGGAGGCATCATGAGCCAGGTCAGCATGAGTGCAGCACAGACACCCCTCTGCCATCAGAATGTGTCGGCAGCTTTATCGCTCAGCCAATCTGTCACCCACCCCAGCCTGTAACTAAACAAACACAGGGACCCCTGTCCTGCCCGTGCCTGTGCTTGCTGGACATGCTCCAGCTGCCCCTGCCTGGGGTGCTGCTGCCCTGGACAGGGCAGGCCCCCTCAGCCTTCCTGGCTTCTTATGCAGGGTGAAACTTTGGCAGTGTGCATTCCTCCTCCCCTCTACCTCACATCACTTCAAAGACATGAACTGAATATATCCATTGAAAACCTGGGCCCTGGAATTGAGTGTAAACAAATCTTGCCATTTAAACATTCTTTTCTGTTTTTCATCTCAATCTTCATCCATCCCCTCAGCTCCAAGGCCTCCTTGCCTGCCACTCAGACATAAGGCAAAGCCCAGAAAGGCAGGGAGAAAAAGGTTAGGATAAAATTGTAGAAATAACTTAAGGCCCACACAAAACTGACCACATGTCACTGTAGACATTTGGGGGGAGCACAGCCCAGAATTCCTCCCTCTAGACCCAGAGAATCTCTGAACCCAAAGCCCTGAGGTCCAAACCATGCCTCCGGAGGCAGGAAGGCAAGGCCCTTAAAGGGCACAAAGGCCCCTGTCACACAGCTCCCAGTGGCTGCAGAAGGCAATCTAGCACCTCTCCAAGTTCAAATTAAGACCCCAATCCCAGATCCTTGTTCCTAGGACCTTTCCCACATCTATGGGCCAGAACCGTGGTGGGTGCAGTGCATCTAGGAACCTGTGCTGGATGAACAGGCCCATGTCTTAGAAGGCTCCCTCCTCCACAGCATGGACAGCAGAGCAGGAACTAGAACAGAGCCCAGGACAGCTGGACAGAGTAGACGTGGCCTGGCCCAGCCAGTGGCAGAAGCTGGAGACTGGTATGGGAGTTATTTGGGAAGGCTCCCCAGCACCATGTCTGTCTTTCCCAATTTGGAAATAAAATGTAAACCCAACATGAAGAATCCAGTACAAGACCTAGCAGGTAGAAGTGAAGATGTATACTAGAAAAGTAAATAAGGAGACAGGAATAAGGAGGGAAACTAGGTGAGACCTCCCACCCGACTCCAGAGGTCCAGAAAAAAGAGAACCAAAAAAAATGGGAGAGAAAAGTATGAACTAAGTAATAAAAAATAATTTCCCAGAACTAAAGGAAATTATATTTTTAGATTGGAAGACCCATTAAGTACCCAGCAGTTAGTGAACACACACCTGCTCCAACCAAGCTGAGCCACAGTAAAATTCTGAACTACCAGGAGTACCGAGAGGGCCCTACAAGCTTCCACAGGGGAAAGGTCACAGACGAAAGATATTGTCAAAATGGTATCAGGTTTCTCAGTGAGGAAGCAAGAACTTCAAAACTGCAAGGTTGAAAATCAACCTGTATGCTGTCTATGCCCAGACAATATATCAATCAAGGGAAATAGTAGAATAAAAATACTTCCAGAGACACATGAGTCCCCAAAGCATGCCACCCACTGGACACTAAGTAAGCCAGGGGGAGAGGGGTGGGGATGATTATCTACAAGAAAAAGAAAAACAAAAACTTGTATGAGAAATAATCCTGGTATCTACTACTTGGCCCAACAGTGAAACTAAATGGATAAAAAAAAAAAGATGCTGCTCAATGTAAGAAAGTTGCTCGAAGGGAAGGTAGCAGAAGAATCCAGCCCTGAAGCTATATATACATTACACTGGGTTTCTCCTGCAGCACAGCCCATGAACCCACAGTCCTGGGCAGACTAGGCCCTTGAGTCCCCCTAGTGTCAGACTCCAAGCAGGAGGAGAAAGCATCCCCTAGAAGGTCTGGCCTGAAGTGGAGTACAGGGCTGTCCCATGAACTGTGGATGAGGAGGGGGCTTTGGCATAGTGGGCAGCACCCGAGAGGAGGGAAGGGGTGTTGATCAAATAAGTATATATATTCAGGACAATGGAAACAGCCAAGTTATGGACAGAGCCCAAATGTCCATCAACTGACTAATGGATAAAGAAGATGTGGTTTATATATACAATGGAATACTACTTGGCAGTGAGAAAGAATGAAATCCTGCCATTTGCAGCAACATGGATGGAACTGGGGGATATTGTGATGAGTGAAATAAGTCAGTCAGAAAAGGAAAGAGCATATGTTTTCACTCATATGTGGAACTTGAGAAACTTAACAGAAGACCATGGGGGAAGGGAAGGGGAGTGGGGAAAGTAGATACAAACAGAGAGGGAGGGAGGCAAACCACAAGAGACTCTTAAATACAGAGAACAACCTGAGGGTTGATGGGGTGGGGGAGAGGGGAAAGTGGGTGATGAGCATTGAGGAGGGCACTCGTTGGGATGAGCACTGGGTGTTATATGTAAGCCAATTTTACAATAAATTACATTCATTTTAAAAAAAAGGATAATGGAAACCAGGTTTCTTGCTGTTGGGGCAAGAAGTTACACAGAAAGGCAGAAACCTAGAATATACCCTGTGGGGGAATTCATACTGGAGGGCATCAGTGTGAACTTGTGCTTTTTGACATACAGAGAAAATAGAGAAGTCCAGATGTAGGTGCAAGTATGCACATGTGTAACTGTGTGTACGTGCACACACATGTCCACTGAAAGGCTGGGAGCACACCCAGCACCAAGCCCTCCCCCGAAAAGGTGCTGTGGGGTGGGTTCTAAGCTGTGGACAGGAAAGCACAACAGAAGCCTGGGGTGAGCAAGGATGCATTCAGAAAGTAATGGGGAAGCATCGGGACTTGAAGCCACTTTGGGTGGTCTCACTGGCCCACAAGGAGAAGCATCGAAATAACAATTATAGCCCATTGGATAAAATAAGTAATGAGTCAATACAGGGATCAATAAAAATAAATAAATTGGTAGTTTGATGATGAGTGAGGTATTTCCATAGTTTCCAAGTACCTTCCCAAATACCTAGGAACTGTAAAGAGAAAAAAGTGTCATTGCAGCAGCAAAGGGTGGAATGGTGCCATCTAACCCGGTGACCAAAGTAGCAGCATCAAGGTGCATGGAGAAGAGCCTCACACCTGGGTGTTTCCACATAAGCCAAGTCCAGTCATGGGAGCAGCCAACAAACCCAAATTGAGAGACATTCTACAAAAAACTGACAAGCATTCTTCCGAAGGGCAAAAGTCATGACGAAGACTGAACACATAGCATGATTCTCAGCCCATCCTTTGGGGCATCTGGAAGAGTTTGTACACTGTCTGAGGACCAGATGCCCATACAGGTGACCATGATTCTGCAGGAGAAATTCTTCTTTGTTGGAAACACCCAAACAAGTGGGTCATGGACATAGACTTGGCAAATATACTCTCAAGTGCCTCAGGAAAAACGGGTTTTGTCCTGCATTTGAAACGTTTCCATGAGCTTGAGCTTGTTTCAAAATATATTTTTAAAATGTGGGGTGTGGGGTGTGATTTCACCAACAGGTGGTCAGGGGAGGCCTCTTTGAGGAGGGGTTGAAGCCAGAGCTCGGGAGAGGGGCCCTCAGGCCCCTCTAGCTTCATGTCTCCACCTTCTGGTCTCCAGTACTGCTCCTTAAAGCCTACAATGGCCAAAACATCCTGGGCCAAGAACAGCTCCAACTGTCTCAGCCTGCCCACTTCCCTCTAGAGAGCCCAGGGACAGCGGGGCAGGGTGGGGCAGGCCCTCAGGAGAGTCTAACAACCCTGAAAACCCTAAAGGAAGGGGCACCTTGTGCCCTGAACATTTCAGGTAGGGGCTGAAGGAAAGGTGGGGCACCCTCGAGACCCCTCATTCCCCCTTCCCCAGATATTCCTGCAGCCCCCAGAAGCTCCCAGACCTGAGCAACCTGTCCTCAGCCCCCACTTCTCAGGGGTCCTTCTCTGCTCCAGGCCCTGGAAGGGCCAGCTCTGCTGCAGTGGGGTCTCTGTCCTGAGTTTGGGAGGTCTTGAGGCTGTATTGGCATCCCACCCACTAGACCACCTTTTGGCAGGAAACACAATCAGGGCCAAGGGGAAAATGAGGGCAAGGTTTGCTCTTTTTTTTTTTTTTAAGCTGGAATTCAGAGAGAAGTAAAATGGAGACTTGCTGAGTGGAGCAAAGCAGACCTGCTTTTGCTGAGTTTAGGTGAAAATGAGGGAAGAGAGAGGTGGGGGCAGGGGAGTTGGCAGTTCTATAGCTTTGCACATTTCTCTCATTATTTTGCTTCTAAATCAGCCTCGCTGGTACTTTCTCTATTCTATAAAAGCCAAATCCAAGCCATGTCCCTTAATCTCTCCAACAGCAGCTCACTGCTGGGAAAATAATACAGATGTAACTTCCAGCTTCATACACTTTCTTTTCCATTTATATGCAAATAGTGACCTTTCACCCAAGCTGTCTCAAAGAAGTGTTTCCTTAAAAATGCAAATAGCATGTTGCAGGCAGTTACTGTGGCTGAGTCTTTCCTATATTATTATTATTATTATTGCTTTTAACCTTACCAGTGCTGTAAAAACAACAGCTAAACTGCTCGGCATAATAATGACTTTCCAAAAGAAATCACAGGACAGCTCTCCAGGAGGCCTGTCAGTGAGCCCGCCAGCAGGGGAGGGAGGGTCTCAGGATCGAGGGGAAAGCGCCCAGCCCCAGGGTGCCCAAGTGTCCCAGGAGGGGCACAACAGTGGCGACCTGCTTCTACCTCAGAGTCACCTGGGCCAAGCCTCCAACACCCAAGCAGGTGCCAGGAATGACGGCAACAGGAGCAGACCACTCAGCACAACTGGGTCCTCCATGCAGGTCCGCAGGAATTTCAAGAACATTTCCACCCCAAGTGGGGTTCAATGGTGACCCCAGTCGCCACCTCCACCCGGGCTGGTGAGTCAGCCAGCAAACTCACATGCGCTCTGCCCCCACATGAGGGGCCAGGTGGCTTCCAAAAGCCCTTGCATTCCCACATCCCAGACCCCTCCAGGCCAACAGGAAAAACAGAGAACAGGAGGCTAGGAGAAGCAAGGAAGGAGCCCAAGGGAAATGGATGCAGCTAGTGTGTCTGCGAAGGCGTTGGGGTGGGGACCTCCGTCCCACTCCTCCTGACCAACCCCATTGACCAAACCTGGCTGCAGGCCAGAGGAGGAGCTAGGGAAGGGGTCCACTTTATCACTGAAACCCACTCACAGCCTCCAGGACCCCACCACCCGTTGCTGTGTCCGTGGCTGCTGCTCTCCAAGGCCCAGAGCATGGGACATGCCAGGTGCTCAGAAAGGAGGGTGTGGAAGGCTAGGCTGACCCCTAGGCCTGCCTCACTGAGCCGAGATCAGACACACCGGCTACATCTAGAGTGACCTGCCTCAATCCTAGAGAGCACACGGGGAAACAAAGGCTGTGAGAAGGGAACAGGACGGCTCTGGCCTCATCCACCAGGTTGAGAACCAAGAGGGCTAGTTTCTGGGCACCCTCCCTGTAGGTCTCTGGGGTCTTCAGAGCACACACTGGCCTCCCAGGGTCAGGAGAGGCCTTCTCTGGAATTCTGCTCCTGTGCCTCCTGTCCATGAGTCCCAGAAACGCCTTTCTTAATCAGAACTGTCCAGCCCAGGGAGAGGAAGGATGGTCACTTCCGTCCTCATTGAAAACACACTTTATTTAGGGTTTGAAGGTGACCCGACTAGAATGGGCTCTCTCTCATACAAGCAGTGAAAGTAAGCTGCTTGAAGCTTCCTTTAGGGTCTGTCTGCACCCTGGCTTGTGTCCCCTTCAGTCAGAAGGCTCTCAGGCGGCTGACCTGAAAATCCAGGCAGGAAGAGCATGCTGTAGGCAGACACAGGCAGCTTGTGGGGGAGGGGGGGGGCTCAAAGCCCCGGGGGTGGGGGAGGCAGTTTCGACAACTGTGCCCTTTTCCTTATCCCACCCCCAGTCCCTCTAACTGCAGGACATGGAAGCATTCCTGTTTCGGGAGAGAAGTGTGAGCCCCCAGGCGGCTGACATGATGCAGCTCTTCCCTGGTGAGTTTAATTGTAGCCTCAGCTCCAGGGCTGAGAGTCACCCCCAATTTTCAGGCGGGGGGGGGGACCCACCTGTCATCCTCCTAGCACTGCCCAGCAACAGCCCACCTGGCTGCCTTTTAGGCTTAGAAATATTGGGGAGTGCACATGCTAATTTCCCAATCTGAGTGTTCAGTGCTCAGCACCCAGAGAACCAGCACTCAATAGAAATTGGAGAAAACAAAAACACTTCACACAGACCATAAGCCACTGGCCTGGGAGTGACTCTGGGCAGGAAGGGGGCCCTCACTGGGAGGGTGCAAAGCAGGACAGGGCTGGGAGAACCTCCCACCCTGTGCTAACACACGTGCTCATCAGAGTGCTCTCTCTAGGAACGCATCCTGCATCACAAGAATGGGCTCTAACTCATTACCAGAGTCCATTTGGGCCTCTAGATGCCAGAGATGCAGCCCGCAAGCTGAGCGAGAGAGCCCAGATGCTGGGGCATGAAGGGAGCTCCACACCCAGCTACAGGTTCAGAACTTAGAAGCCGAACGTGTGTGTTTGGCAGCCAGACAAGCAAAGCCAGGGCCCAGCAGCCGACAGCTGATCCCTCATGACCTGCTCCAGCCTTCCAGGGGGCTACAAAGCTTCGCCGGATGAAGTTCTAATAACAAATCTACCTTTCTTCTCCCTGTGGGCTGATGCACCGAGGACTCAGACCCCCAACTTCAGTACTTCAGGGCCTCTGTGGGCTTTTCGGACTGCTTCATGGCCTCTCTAGGAAGCATCAGAACCACTAGATGAGAGAAGGCTTTAGGCCCTTCACAGATGGTGGAAACTGCTGGCTTGTGTGTGTTGCAGGGAGGGGAACCCTCCCAGCTAATCTGCTTTGGTGCAAAACGAGGCCTCAAGAAGCACTCGCAGCTGGGGTCGGGCTCCTGGGATTGGGGCCTCAGCTTTGTGGAAATAAAACAGATCAGACAAAAATCTAAACCATCTCTCCAAAACAAAGTCAGACCATTAAAAAGTGCTAACAAGAGGCACTCTCTACTTTGGATGCCAGACTCTGACTTTGCACAGCTCCATGTGCAAAACAGTGATCAACAAACCAATTAATTGTTCAGTTAGCAGTCCTGTGACTGAGCAGGCTGCTTTGAACCACCTAGTCTAGGGGACCCTAGGACGGTCACTGCCCCAGAAAAACCGGCACTGAGAAGACCCCTGTCCCTAGGCTCCTTATTCACATCCCAGGAGAAGCTCTGAGTCTATGAAAGGCCTTCCGGAGAACAGCCTGCCCTTCCAGTTAGGAACCACTCGGATGTACACAGGTTGGCTGCTGATGCTGATTCGTGTCAGGATTCAACAAGTCCCGTAAAGACTGAAGGGCTCCGAAATCAGCGATGCGCCTCCGGGACCCTCAGAACTACGGGTCTGGTGCACTGCGACCCAGGGCATCACTCCCGAGGCATTTGCTGCTGTCAGTTTGAGGTCTGGGAGCGCCACAGTCCCTCTAGGACCTTCTAAAACAGGCACCAGAGCCTGGTGGGGCGCTAAGGTCGGGCCCAGCAGAGAGAACCTAAGACCCTCTCCCTCCAGGGCAGAGGCAGAGCAGCCCTGGGGCTCCAGGGACCCTCTCCCTTGTGCTACTCCTCTCACGTGTCGTTTTTAGGCAACAAAGTGGGGAAAAGGGAGAGGACCCAGATGGCTTTTGCCGGCACCCTCAGACTGATGTCGAGCACGATCAAGGTGTGAAGCCAGGCGTGAGGGTGAGAGGTGGAAGCCCGGCAGGCTAATCTGTCAGCAACTCAGACCATATGGCGCGTCCGCTTTTCCTCACAACATCCAAGTCACACACGCTCACTCGCACCTTGCCCACCACCCTGAGCAATGCAGGGAGACCGAGCCAACCCGTCCTTCAAGGACCTGCCACACGCACCCCCCGTGCAGGCCACAACCCCCTGGTGTACCGAATCCGAGCGATCCCGGGGCAAACCGCCCCTTCCAGTCCCCAGGGCTGGCCGGAAGGTGGCCACAAGGCCCTGGACGCTCGTCAGTGCTTGACAACCTCTCCAACCGCTGGACTAATCCCCACAGAGGCAGGTATATTCACAGCTTGGCTGGGGCACATTGGAACTGTCCTCTGAGTTACTTGCATGTCATTTGATTGAAATAACGTTGCGTTTTTTAAGTACACATTGTAAAAGGCAGGAAGGAAGAAACAATGGGTAAAGCCCCTGTTCTCATAAGTAAAGCATCTTTGCTCCTAACCGCATAAGCCAAGCAAGGGAAAACGTGCGAAACCAACACAGGGTCGGCTTCAGTAATGCTGAAGATAGAGAGGACACCAATTGTAAGTATTCAGTAATCTATCTTCTGTGAAGCAAGCTTGATGGAAGTCTGAGAGCAAAAGCATTTCAAGTCAGGTGAAAAACGTCTATCCCGTTTTGTTTTCAGGATTTTCTTTAGGCAACATTTGGGGAAATTCAGCTGTTCATAAAAGACAGAAAATATGTGGAGAACCTCAAGACATTCCACTCCAGCAAGCACTCTAGGCTGGGTAGCAGGCTATCCCTATAGAGGGGCTTCTAAGAAAGAACAGGTCCTGGGGTCTTGAGGGAGCACAGAGCTGGGCAGGGGGGGGCAGTCTTCAGGGAGCACAGAGCCACCCTGGGGGGGGGTGGTATTCAGGGAGCACAGAGCCATCCTGGGGTGGGGGGGGCTTCAAGGAGCATAGAGCCATCCTGGGTGGGGGGGTCTTCAGGGAGCACAGAGCCATCCTGGGGGGGGGGTGGTCTTCAAGTAGCATAGAGCCACCCTGGGGGCACCACCAGTGGCAGCTGTTCTCATTCCTTCTGGGAAACACAGCATTTTGGGGGCTGATAATCTCGAAATGTTGCTGGCTCCCGAAGACCATTTTTGTGTAAAAGTCACACCACAAAATTCCCATTAAAATTACATCTGTAGACAACTAAATTCTGGCTTATTCCTGAGTGAGTTCACAAGGAAAGAGCAGAGGGGGAGAATCTAGAAGCTGAGGGGAGTAGAGGGAGGGCACCCCCAGCCAGGTCCCCTCTGGGCTCTCCTGTCCAGTACTCTACAAGATAAAAGCCAACAAAAGGGAGATCTGGAATGGGTCTTCCAGGGCCAGGACAGGCACAGGGTTTATCTTTCCAATATGCCTGAGTAATGTGCAAGTCTGGCTGCCCAGTGCCCTGTCTGCCCCAGGATCAGGTGACTACTGGCTGTCCCCTCCTGCCCAACAGACACACCTCGGTCCTGCCGGCCAGGCCAGCTCCCTGCCTCCCGGTCTGCTCCAGGACAAGAGCTGACCAAGGTGTTCTGGTCGACTCTGGTCTCACCATCCCCAGCCCAGGCAGGGTTAAGCAGCACCATGACCTGCTCACTCTTCACCCAGAAGACATGCCTCTTGAGTGGAGTCCATCAGGGAGGAGCTCGGCCCCACCAGCCGGCCCACTGCCATCAGGGTGGCTGTGGGAGGCCCAGGGGTACTTGTCTGGTACATTTTCAGTCTGCAGGAAGCTTGTCCTGCTGTCTCTGCCCAGTGCTGGTCCACACAAACTTTTGCCCAAGGGTGGGTGCCCCCAGGACAGCTATCGGCCCAGCTCTGAGCCGCACACACTCCCAACTCCACCAACCAGAGTTAGCACAGACCCTCCCTGCCCCACCCCACATGCTCACTCAGAGCCACCCATGTCCTCATGGACACATTTGGTGACCCCAGGCCAGAGGAGGACAAGAGGGCCCAGAGAGGAGGGGCTGGGCTCTGGGCGGCACCAAGGAAGACTGCCCCCCACAGCCAGGGCCAGGGGATAGGTCAGCTGCCTGGGGCGCGTCTGAGTGCCCAGTGAGGGCTCCCATGGCAACACTCTCTGCCAGCCTCTCCCTGATGCCTCTGGGCATTGACGGGGCTTTCCAGTAAAAGCTGTTGAGACCCCTGCCCCAGCTCCAGGACAGAGCAACTTTGTAGCACCAAAGGCTCTGCCCACAGATTCTCCCCCTCTGGCACCAGGAGGACTCAGGGCAATGGGTGACAGCTGCCTTTACCAGAATCTTCCAAGAGCGCCCAGAGCATTGGCTCTGAATATTTGGGGCTGCCTCCAGACCTGCGGACAATGCCTGAGGGTCACACAGGCCCCCTGGGTTACACTTTACACAGAAGCAGCTCCCCTGCCCTGGAGAGCTCCCAGGCCCACATCTGGGCCCTGTGGTCCAAGGAAGTTAGAGCCCAGGTGGTTCCAGGATGGAAAGGCCTCCACGTCAAATTCTCACACACGTCAAGCTCTCCACGGCCCCTGCTCAGGTCCCTGGATCCTTAAACATCCTGTGAGATCAGGTGGTGCCGGGGGTGGAGAGGGAACTTATAGGGGCCTCCAGTCTCCAGGTCCAGGAACACAACGGATCATGAAACTGCCACCTCGTCTTTGCAAACAAACTGCTCTCTAAACCCCGATCAGCCTCCTCTGCACAGTGAACAACTCTGGGGAGACAGGCAGAGTCCTGCCCTGTTGGTGACACCCTCCCTGCTGGCACCACAAAACTCCAATCTCTGCTCTCCTACTATTTTGTTTACCATTAATTAACAGGGCCATATGGAAGGAGGTGATAATCACAGCCAAGGACCAATGGGAAGGAAGCCCTGGTGGTGAGGATCCTGGGCCTCTCCCCGGCTTCCACCCAGCCCCAGGCAAGGACACCCCCCACACACACACGGGGCTGGAGTGAGGGCAGGGCGGGCTCTGCCAGCATCTCAAGAGTCCGAGTCCGAGCATAGCCGCTCGCCAAGACTGAGGCTCACCTCCTCGAGGTTTGTCCCACCACTGTTCCTGCCTTTTGTTCGCTCAGCCACCAGCCTCAGAGATGCCCTCAGGTTCCTCTAACCTCAAGGTTTGTTTTTTAGACCACTGGGGCAAAATTCCTCACCTCCCTCTCCCAAAAGGATAATAGTAATAATCACTATCATTATCACCACTATAGTGACACAGCCTGACGGCCCACTACCAGACACACCTCTCAGATGTTTTGTTTCAGAAATTACATGCCCAACTTGACCAGCCAATGATGTCCACTGATGCGAAGGAGGCACTGAGACCCGAAAAGCCCTCTGTGACTCAGAAACAGTAAGTAGGACCCTCGTGGTGAGGACCCGCTACCACAACACTAGGGCCACCATGGGCTTGTTTATTTCCTGATTCACAAAGAAGGAAATGAATCCAACGGACAAAACAAAGTCCCTCGCCCCAGAACATATCCCACGGGCAACGGCATTATGTTGTTCAAAGCTCACACCATCTTTCCTGGCCAACCCTGATTTTCAGTTTTAAATACACAAATTCAGTTACACTAATATTATAAGCAACCACACTCATGACCCCCCTCACGGCAGGAAACGGAGCTGAGAAGGACAGCCAGTATTGAGTTCTGTGAGCCTACCCCACAAACACATGCACCCTAGACGCTGCTCTTTAAGTTTAGAAATACATGACACGCAAAGACAAAATGCTCACATGACCATCTCTCCTCGGTGTCTTGGGTGGGGGCTCACACGAGGTACCAACTCTGAGATCCCCACTTCAGAGAAGTCTTCTGTTTAACAAGGCAGCATTTCCCCCCACCACATAGCTGCTGGGTTCCTCTTCCAGAAATGCACATAAAGTTTCTTGCCTTGGTACACGATACCCCCAATGTCTTTTCTGTCAGACGCACTACGTGTCCACTAGACTCTCAGAGAGGCCGAGCGCGTGAACAAGCCAGGGAGAGACAGAAAAAGAGAAGGAAAACAGCCACGGGCAGACCCGGTAGGAGAAGAAAGCCTCAGTCCAACAGAGCAGCTTTAAAAAGCCATCCCCAGACCTGCTTTTCCTGCAAAGAAAGCCTTCATCTTAGAAATTAACTCTGCTCGCGCGCCCTCTCCCTGTCTCGGTCCAAGGGGAAAAGCCAAGCGCTTGGATATCTGCCTTTGTCAGCGAAAGAGCATAACATGGACTTACCTTTCCCCACAGCTATTGTCTGTCCTCCTTCAAAATGACATCACGGAAAGCAATCATGAAATTTACATGGGGGGTGCAGGGTGGACGGGGGAGGAGAGGGGAGGCAGCTGCCTCCCTTACAGCGGTCACATGTGGGGAAGCCTGTGTGCGGGTTTCAATTAAATATCTTCTCCCCTTAGTGTGCGACTCCTAAGCCAGCTAAAGGCGACGTCTCATTTACTTAATGACCGCTCTCATTAGCAGCGGTGGCACGGGCTGGCGGAGAGGCTCCTTTGTAAATACGCTACCCATGAACCCTTGGGGCTCCAATATATCTGTTTACTCTCCGAGGTGAAATAAATTTACAGTATAGCATCAGAAAGATGGGTCTGCTGACTTGGGGAGTGAGAGGTGCCCAGGCCGGCAGAGCCCCTGTCTCCTGCTCCAAGCATCAGCCAACAGAAGGTGCCTGTGTTTGCCCACACTGAATCATAATTAATATGCAGCATGATTGGGGGTTTTTTATGCAAAACACACAAAAGGGCAGAGAGCGTCACAGCCGCCATACTCACCCCCCTGTGCTGTTTCCAGCAGTGGTTCAGTCCAATAATTCCTAATAGCAGCAACCAGAATGACAGATGCCCTGGGTTAGCACGGCTGCAGCGAAAGTACTTTACAATATTTATTGGTGGTTAGGAATATGACCTACCATCATAAAGAATGGACTGCAGAATTTATTACTCAGATGAACCAGGAGGGTTACATAGTGGTTCATCTGCATGTTCAAGTATCAGTGACTTACAAGGATATGTGTTGTTTTTTTTTTTTTTTTTGAAGTTCGTAAAAGGTACCTATGACCACAGACCCAAAAATAAAGGCATACACACAAAGAATAGATCAGGAAAAGATATTTTTTCTTTTATCACACATTCCGTTTTTGGTTTAAGTTTTAAAATAATAAAATCCTCTTAATGAGATCTTGGGCACAAGTACTCTATGCCCTAAAGTCACTAAGCTTATCCCAACCAGAGGGAAACACACAGCTCAAGTTCTCTGCTCTTTTTGAGTCTTTTTCAACTGCCTGAAAGGAGCTATCCAATGAAAATCGAGAGGAGGAAAAGGCATCACACACATAATGGAACTGCCCACCTACTCCTCAAACAGCCGAATTGTTTTCCACTTTCAAGGATAAATGCAGGAACTACCTCAGTGAGAGCCAGGGTATTCTTGCTTACTATCCAAACTTCCTTCCAAACTTGCCTGATAAATCAGGCAAACAAACGTTCATTATCATAATCAGTTTGTTAGAAACTGTACCGTGAGACAGGACACAAGCTGGGTTTTAGATGCCTGTGAAGAGCGGCTGCCTCAGACCAGTGCAAAAGCAGGCCAGCCCTTGGCTCTGAAGTTCAGGGCAGAGATTTCAACGTAGTAAATATCATTTCCTGGTTCGTTATGCAGGAACACAACCCCCACCCCCACCCCCACCCCCACCCCCACCCCGGCAACTTAATCAGCATTAAAAAGCTCAGGCTACCAAAAGCATGAATTAGAGAGAAAACAGCTTCCTCAGAGAAAGCATGTTCTAAAAATCAGCTGAAACTCTTCCGCAAGCGATTATTTTTAACACGCAGTGTTGTTGCCACATTACACGTAAACCAAGGAGCTTCATACTAAAAGCAAGTATGTTCAGTTCTTATATACACACACATTATTCTCAACAAACAAAATGCATAATGTACTCGGGGCAATCTTTTAAACTGAGTAAAAGGAAATAAACGCAAGCGTTCACTGGTAAAACTGAGGATGAAATATTAATTAGCCAAATGAGAACAGTTTGAGGCTCCTACAATGACTGCCTACCATTGTTTTTATTCTTTTGTGAGCTCACATCCATTAGCATAGAAGGACATATTCAGTTGAGAGCTCTCCTGAAAAGCCATTTTCTGTCTCCTCTGGACACGCTGTGAGTGCTGGGATATTTTACATCCCAAACCTTTGGCATTCAGAAATTCTATTAAACTCTTATCGGCAGGCTGCAGGCTCGGGCAGCCCTGCACGCCATTGTTCCGCGAGGAAGATAGAATCAAAGGGAGGGCCGGTGCTGAATCAGCCGTATTCCCCAACAATACCCAGTGTTTCATGAAAGTATTTAATTCAGATATGTGACAGTCAAACTTAGAGAACAACAACAAACAGAATCAACAACGGGGAGAGATCAGTATGTGCAACCAAAGGCCCCGGTGCAGCATAACTCTTTTCCAGGTAACATAAATTGTACTTGTGCAAACCTCTGCCTTTCATCATTTCACACCTCCCCCATTGAGCAACCACGGCTTCCTGAGGTGTGTAGCTCCGGTGGCCGGGAACGGACCCTTCGGACTCCACCTGAGGCTGCTCGGGTGAGCATTTCTGAATGTGCTTGGAAATTTCAAATCGCTGCCTGTTCCAAGAACCTGGAGAGAAGCCCCGGGAGGTTACAGTTGAATGAGCCGTTTCAGAAGATGGGTTTTGATGAGGAAAGGTTCAAAATCTTTAGCCGACTCCATCTAGAGAACAAAGAGTGGTTACAGGCAAGGAGCAGGGAAGGGACTGTGCCGGCAACTTGCTAAGGTTTGGCTTCTTCCTTCAGCCCGAGCGGTGGGTGCGGACGCGCCTGCGGTCTGATCAGCACTTTGGACAGCGCTCCCGCCCCCTGGAGCCAGGCCCTTTGTTCTCAGCACACTGAAGTCTTGTCAGGACTCCGGGCTGGGAGAAGCAAGTCTAACCCAAGTCCCCCGGCCCCGCTTGCAAGGGACAACAGCAAGGCATAACTGAAAACTTTCTTATACAGGGTGGAAAACTGCCAGGACTCTTTTAATCATAACATATTTTCTTTTCCATAACTAAGAATGGAGTATATTGTTCTTTAAGCTTTATTTGGTAAAAATCTGTCGGCAAGTTGCATAGGACTTTTAAGTTTGGGAGATCCACAGGGAACAACATCCGTCCGACTGGAGGGTCCTCCTAACTCCACACAGGGAGAAAAGGGGGAGATTTGCAAAACCAAACTTGTGACTGCTTGCTAAGGAAGTGCTTTGTGGGAGGTGGGGGAAGCAGGCTTAATGATTGCTTAGCTGGTAAGATCATTTCAAATAAAATGTAATTACTTGTGCAAATCTGCACACAGACATTCCAAGTGTCAGTTCATTTGCTTCATAAAAACTCTTTCAAGTAATTTTGGTCTAAACTTTCTGCATCTGTAATTGGCACCTTCTCCGGTGACCAGCTGGGGGTGAGAGTTTTCTTGTTTCCTTCTGAAAGCTTCCCTGCAGATGGGCGCCCGCCTTAAAGCTGCAGACGACAATTAGGGCCGTTGTGTGTGGAGCCGAGATGGTCAGCATTAATATTGTATAGGAACAGCTGAGGGCGAGGGGGCCGCTGCCCCAGGCAGGCTCTGGCAGATGGAGCAAACAAAACCGAGAGCCTCTCTTACCAACACCCTGGGCTGACTCTGCCTGTCTCACACTTGCTGGGTTGTGAGCCTTTCACACACACACACACACACACTCTCTCTCTCTCTCTCTCTCTCTCTCTCTCTGGTTCATATTGTGAGATGGTTTTATGCTGGAACATCAAACACACGAACCCTTTGACACTGTGTGAACATACATAGTAAGAAGACATACAAATTTGGGAGGATATTGTGGGGCTCACACACTAATTCTTGCTCTAACACTGTGTTAATGTTTCACACACACATGCACACACACACACACAAACACACACACACACACACAGGACAACTCTGCACATGCTGGGAACACAAACAGCAGCAGTCCCAGCCAAAGCCCCTTTACTACAGTTAGTCTCAGGTGCATATTGGTCAGTATACACACATGCCTTCTTTCCACCCCACCTTCTCCCAGAGTCTCATGGTCCCTACACCTGCACACATACACCTCCCCCCACCCACTGTCCTTCTCACCTTCAACCTTTGAAGGCAAGCCCACAAACAGGGCAGCCTTAACAGGGGTGTCTGCAAGCCACGCAATCAGCTGAAAGGAGAGGCATCAGGCCAAGGACCCTGGCCTCGCTCTGGAACAAGCGTATGTCTATCACCTCCTCAGCTGCCCAGAAAAGAGCACAGAGTGCTGACGGACACACAGCTAATTAGTCCCTTTGGCAGCCAGGCAGAAATGTGTGAACAGGCCCAGGGAGGGGTGCGCAGGGCTGGAGAAAGGTACGCACCCAGGAAGGTCCCACAGAGCATCATCCTGGCTGGGCGGGCACACCTCCACTCGGAAGCTTGGACACACGGTCACATCATGCTGGAAAAAGTTGCTACACAAACTTCTGTGTCACAGGGCCCTGGGGAGTCTCCTTCTCATGCAGCCAATCAGGGCCAGGGAGCAGATAATCACAAATTGATGCCCTGCCAATGAGGCTCCCTTCCCCACACAATGGGCTGGAGACCCCAGACAATGAGCCCCGCCTGCAGGTGGGGGAAAGCAAAGAGGAAGCCCCCTCACGCTAGGGGACAAACAAATGAGGGAGGGGAGGGGCTCTTCCAACTTTCCCTCTCCCCTCCCCTTCCTCCTCCTACTTTCCCTTTCTCTTTGCTGCACCCCAGACTGGAGTCAGGCCAGAAACCTGGTGGAAGACCAGGCTGGATGGGTGGGGTGGGATCAGATCCAGACTCCCCAGAGTCCTAGCCTCCCCCTGACACAACGGGAGCCAAGGGGACAGGCCCCTGTACCCCTGAACTACGGACTACTTACCACCCACGTGGAAAGGCTTGTGGGGAGGGGTGAAGGAAGGTGAATGGGAGGGCCAGGAACCAACTCCCTCAGAGATGTAAAGTTAGGAGGTGTGGAACTTGCAGGGACAAGGGGAGGAACTTGGGTTGGGACCTTCAACTGCTCCCCAGACCAAGAGTGGGGATGATGGGGGAGTGGAGGTGGAGGGTGGGAGTGGAGGAGGCCTTTCTGGCATGGCCCCTCTTGCCTCCTTCCATGTCCATGACCCGTCACTGCCTACCAGCACCCTTTGGCACAATGATCGGACCTGGCTGGACAGTACCAACTCAGAGCCTGGCCATCCCCTCTGCTAGATTTCCCTGATGCTGGGAGGAAGCTCCCACTTACCCCTGAGGCAACTCAGATGTCACCTCCCTAGGAAGCCCCATCCCATCCTCAGCTGTAGGTACTGGCCTGCTTGTGTGCAGGTGTCTACCTCCCACAGGTGGAGGCCTGGGTGCAGTGTGTGGAGGCTGAGGCCCATAACAGGAGTCCTACATTCACTGACTCTGGAGCAGGCCTGAAGATAGGACTGGGTGGGGCTCTCCAGGCTATGAAGGGCCCCAGGCATGGACCCCTGCAAGGTAAGAGGGGTACATGAAGCCCCATGTCTTCCAGAGCATTCCTCTAGAACAGAAGCTCTCAAAAGTGGTCTCTCACATGATATGGCTGAGAAAAGGAACTCCCAGTCTCTGTCTTCATAGACTCACCCTTAAATAAAGCCTGTTGGTGATGAAAACCATCTGCTCAGGCCAGCAAGGGTGCCGGGCACTCCAAGGCTGTCTTGCAAGCTGGAGGAATAGGTGTTGGGGGGTCAGGCTTCACTATCCTGGAGCCAGGGGGAGGCAGATCTGGCAGATCCCCTATCTCCTCACAGCCCTGTGACTGGTTGAATGTCTCCACACCTGCAGTGAGGGCTTCAGTGAGGTCAACTGGCAGGAAATAGACAGGCAGGTGGTCCAAGGGCAAGAGTACCCCAGGTCAGGCTGCTGAAGGTCTAGATGTGAGGTGGGACTCCAGGCTGTAGCCTGAGCCATTGGGTGGGGGCAAAGCTGACTTACTGAGAAAGGGGAGCTGTGGCAGGGGGAGCAGGTTTGTGGGAATTGGCAGCTCTGTTGTCCCCAGGATGTGGGCTCTAGTCTGAGGCTCGGGGCGAAGATCAGTCTGGAAATGAAAGATGAGTCATCTGGTTAGAGGTGGTACTGAGAGAGCCTGGTGAAGGTGTGGGGAGGCAGGGAGAACAGCGGCAGGTGGGGCAAACGGGCAGGTGGGAGGCAGAGCAGAGGCAAGTGGGAGTGGAGGCTACCGAAGTGGCTGCAGAGGCTGTAGGGCAGGGTGGGCAGTCCCTCCAGGTTGGTCACTGTCTCTCATCTGCAGTGATGATGTGCTTGCAGAGAAGTGACCTCTTATCAAACCCTTCCGTGATTCAGTTTACTCATCTGCAGAGCCAGAGCAATTGGGACACCTTCCCTGCGGGTCCTCAGGTGGGGCCCATACGTGTTGGCTAGTGGTCATCCCCTCACACCCCCTGGCCTCTCAACCTTGGAGACCCCTTCCCTGAAAGTCTGAAAGGCTCCTTCCTGGCACAACAGATACCATCTGATTAGGACTCCCTAACTTTGGGAAAATGCATCCTTTGGATGTAATTAATTAAGAATGGTTATTTAAAGTCACAAAGGGGGGAGTCTGGGAACACTGGTGCTGTTTTCTTTACTAAAACCAAACAGCTTCATAATCCGTCACATGGAAAAACCACTTGGACAAGCTCAGAGTCAGGTGAGACAAAGAATGTATTCTCTGAAGGCCTGAGGGGCTGCAGGGAGTGGTCCTCAAGGTTCCTCCACCCCCCATGCACCATCCACCACCTGCCCCACCCTACCCCTGCTTAAAGTGTGCTCAGGGACCAGCACAAGAGCCTGTGTGACCTACAGGCCCCCAGGGAGAGCTCTGTCTGTATGATACTTCTCCAGTTGTGCATGCAGCCACCACCCCAGGCTCTCCCAGGGGCTTTGTGCAGTCGCGGTACCTCCATTCCTTTGAGCAGAAGCCAGGACAGCATTGGGCACAATCACCCTGACCCCTAGAAGGCCCAGCCACAGGTATATTCCTAGTTGAGACTTAAATAGGTCCCAGTGTTCAGCACTACATGATTGAAGAATAGGTAGAGTAGGGCCTTCCCTGTTGGGCCTGTTATGGTCTCCAAGGACCACAGAAGCCCAGGCTGGGAAAGCATTTCATTTTTCTTCTTTTTTTGTTTTTAAGTAGGCCCCACACCGAGCATGGGGCTTGAACTCATGACCCTGGAATCAAGAGTCACATGCTCCACCGACTGAGCCAGCCAGGTGCCCTGGAAGGCATTTCAGATCATGGCCATTGGAAGTTCAGGCTTGCACCTGGAAGTTCAGGCTTCCAGTGGGCTCCAACAGAGCCCCGCCCAATACATGTGCCCAAGAAGCCCCCCGGGTCTACCCCTTTGGTTCCCCTGTCTGCTTGTCTATGGGCAGCTCTCAGCAGATTTACCAAGTGCTCAGCCCCAGAAGGGAAGGTCACTGCACTGCCACAGCACAAGCACTCAGGTCAGACCTCAGAAAGAACTGGGGTGGTCCCAGAGAGGCTGAGTACCGCATGCCCAGACAGTGAAGGGTCATAGAGGAAGCTACGGGCAGACTACCCCAGGGCATGGGGAACCCAGGAAGCTGAGAGCAGTGTCTGATAGCCCCCGACCTCTGACCATCCTGGGGCAGAGCAGGGGAGGAAAGGGAGAGCAGAAGCGTCCAGACCTGGGGAATGAGCAAGCAGCTGGCTCTGCCTGACTGTTCTGGGCACACCCAGGACCAGGAACAGGACCAGAAGCCTCGTGAGGACAGAGAAGGCAAGAGGAAGAGATCAGCTGGACTGGTGGGAGAGAGACAGAGAACAGCCCCAGAGGCAAGGGGCTGGAGACCAGGTCAAGGAGATGGGACACAGAGATGGATATAGACAAGCAAACTAGGAGACTGCTGCGGGGACGAAGGAGAGACAAAGGCAGAGAGGTGAGGCAGAAATCGGATGGGCTCGGATGCACAGACAGACAGAGAGGTAAGGAAAGGAGAGAAAGGAGAGAGGTGAGGAAAGGAGACAGGCCACCAGGGCCCAGGAGCAAGTGAGGGCCGGGTGGAAGCCTGCCTGGATTCTATCTTTGCCTCTCTGCGAGACTCGTGCCTCGTTTGCGTGTGCGTGCGTGTGCATGCATGTGGTGTGAGTGTGTGTGGTTGCGTTCTTGAGTGTGTGCGCAGGCGTGTGTTTTCTCGCATGTGCACACACGTGGGAGGGTGGAGGGCTCCACTCCTTGCCCTGATCCAGGCTCTGTTTAAATGGCTCTGGAATTCTGCTCTCAGAACAGATGGCCTCAGAGATAAAGCTGCCCAGAGCCTGGACAGAGAGGGAGGCTGCGGGCGGTTGCCATGGCAGGCTGGGTTGGTGGCGCCCGCCTATTAGCGGCCACGAGAGCACAGCCCACAATGTCAAGATGGGTTCATGGGGAGGGGAGCTCCCCAGCAGAGCCCTGGGAGAGAAACATCCTTGCCTGAATGTCCAACCCCCACAGAAGCAGGAACGGATTTTGGAGCCAGTGAGTACTGGTTGGCCACAGGCTGAGGTCTGAGAACAACAGCCTAGTCACCTCAGGAGAAGTACTCCCTCCCAAGACTCAGTCGTGAGAAACCCAAGCTGGAGCCCAGGACATGCTGACCCTGGGGTGGTTCCAGCCACACCCAGCATTGGAGAGCAAGAGCCTGGGGCCAATGCCACACTCTGGGTGTAACAGGAACAGATTCCTGGGTGAGTAAAGGGACAGAACTGTCAGTCCCCAGCCACACATACAGTGCCCTGGGGTGAGGGCCGGAGGTGACTAGGGCCTCCCATCCCAGCCGGGGCCCCAGATCCCAGAAGAGGGAAAGGGCAGCTGGGGCTCTCCGTGGAGCTAGTAGTGGGAGACAGAGCCTGGTGCACGCTGTCTTGTCATCCCAACAAACACACTAGCCCCACCAAGGGAGCTAAGCAGGGTGTGCTTACTGGTTACCTGATCCACAGGTCTAGCCCCTGAGGAGGAAGAACAAGAGACATCCTATCTATGCTAGGTGTCACGCAGCTGCGTGCATGGACCCCCTACAAGGCCAACATTGTTGTTCTTGACTTGTAGATGTGGCCCCAAAGGGCTGGGGCTTCAGTACCACAAAGAGAGGCTTCAGTGGTGCCTTCCTCAAGTGGGAGCTGAGAAAGGGTTCTTAGTGAAAGCCTCTGGGTGAGGAAGGGCCCCACCATAGGATGAAAGGTAGAATGGGGGTGGGAGGGATGATGAGACTCAGCTGCTAGTCCCAGTCCTGGAGTGAGCAGGAGGCATCTGATGAGAACATGAACAAAGCCAGAAGGGCAGGGGGGAGCAGTAAGGATGGCTGAAGGGGCAGATGCCTGAAGGATACATCCACAAGGACAACCACAGAGAACAGAGGCCTCAGGGCTTTGTGCCTGGTCAGCCCAGGACTGCCCATGTGACCTAGCAGACCAAGCAGCTCTGCCCAGGGTCCCAAGGCTTCACCTTTCCCTGGACCCCAACCCAATTCAAGCTCTAGATATTCTAGCCTTCATGGGTAAGAGCAGCTTGGAACCTTCCAAACTCTGTGCAGCCCTCCCACCCAACCACACATACCAGAGCCCTGAGCCTCCTGAATAAGGTTACAATGAGCCCATCAATAGCCCTGACTCCTCTGCACCCCAGCTCTTCCATCCATGAGTACCTGGATGGATGGGAGGCTGGGTGGATACATGGACGGGTGAGTGGAGGATGGCTGGATGGATGGGTGGGTGAGGGATGGTTAGGTGGGCAGACAGATGGGTGGGTGGGTAGGTGAATGGATAGGTGGGTGGCTGGTTGGATGGATGGGTGAGTGCACAGGTGGGGGGGAGGGGATCAGTGGGTGGATGGATGGATGGATGGCTGTCTGGTTGGATGTCTGGCTGGTTGGATGGATAGATGGCTGGGGGGATGGGTTTGTGAATAAAGGATAGAAGATTGGTGCATCATCAGGTTTGCTGGTGAAGATCAGTACATGTGGGAAGGGCTACAACCAGGTTTGGACACAGGGAACATGCCCCGTTGAGGCCATGAGGAAAATAATCCACAATGCTCCTGGAGCCCAGAACCCTGTGGCCCCCTACCTACCTGACCCTACCACACACACACACACACACACACACACACACACGCACACACACACGCACACACACCTGAATACCTCCAGGCAAGGCAACCCCATGTGCAACCAGAGACCTGAATAACAACATTGACCCCAACACAAATGTCAGAATCCCTGAGTCTGGAAGGAAAGAGGGACAGGCCTACAGAACATGGCCACCCTAGCCCCAGGAGCATAGGCCTGGGGGAAGGAGATATGGAAGAGGCTGCTGGAAGGGGGCCCAGAGCTGACCCAAAAGAGGGTACTGTGAAACTGGAAGCTTCCCCAACCTTCACCAAGGTGGCAACCAGTTCCTGATGAGACCAGGAGAGTGAGACATTTCTGATCAATGAGGCTCCCAGGGTGGCAGAAGGCCAAGAATGCCAAAGCAGTATCACAAAAATTGGGATGTGGGTCCAACATTTACATTTTAAAATTCAACCCTTTTTACATTTGGACTACTCAGTAGATAATTGCTAGACTAATTTAAAAAAACAAAAACAAAGACAATGCTTCAGACACACAGTGACATCAAGGTCTGTTGATGGACCTTCCAAGCCCCACCATTCTGGCTGAGCACCACCCCACTTGGAGGGAGCCCTGAAAGTCTTCATGGGAGTCCTTTGTGAAAGCTCATATCTGGGCCACAGGGTACTCCTCACACATCCTTTGTAGGCCGTTCCTCATGCCCCCCATCAACCCAATTATAGACAAGGAACTGAGCTCAGACAGTCACTAAGCAGGACAAGGCTCCCGGGGGAGCTAATGGCAGAACAAGGGCTCCCCAGAGGCTCCAGACACAAGAGCCTGCCTCCCCAACCAGCCCGGGAGTGAGGCCACAGCTCTGAGGAGGCAGCAGGGGGATAAACCCACTTTGCTAGTGGCCATTGTCTCACCACCTGTGCTCCCTTGCTGCGGCCCTCCCCGCGTGGGCTACTGAGCCCCGCCCCCACCCCTTCAGCTGCACCAGACAGGCGCACCTGTATGCAAATCCCGCGGTGGGGGGGGGGGGGGGGCGCACAAGGGGAGGGAGGGTTGAGAGGACCAGACAGAAGCAGGGTGCTGGAGAGGAGGGCAGGGGAGGAGGGCAGCCTCAAGGGAACCCGCTGACCTTGTGGAGACATCCATGTGCTTGGGGTGGCTGTAGGCTCGCACTCTGGAAGGGATAAGCAGGATCACGGGAGGAGGGGCTGTGAGCCCCCACCCTGAGCCTGGGAGCCCTGTGCCTGAGGAACAGGACACTCGGAGCATGGCCCTGCAGCCGACCCTGCATGTCAGTCATTGTGTGAACTTGAAGCTACGGCCTGTCCATTCAGGCAGCTGTGGAATCTCCTTGGAGACACTGCAGGCTTGAGTTTGCATAGAACAATAATGAAGATCAGGACAGTGGCAGGAGGAAGAGAAGTGACCATTCAGTGAGCCCCTAGAAGGCACCACTTACACAGTTATTGTAGTGAATCATCCCTGCGTTTCAGGTAAGTGATTCTACCTGTTTTATAGACTCAGAAAGGTTAAATAAAGTGCTTCTTTGGGGTCCGCAGAATCAGGCCACAAGGGAGGCCTGGGGATGGCACCCCACCCTCCATGAGCCAGGATAGACTTGGAAGCTGGGAAACTCACTGATGCTCCACAAACGTCACATGAAGCAGACAGCACAAGAGCAGGGGACAGACCCTCGTGTGCATGTTGTGTACCCACAGGGCATTGGTGGGGGGGGTGGGGGGTGGCGGATAGACACAGAATCCTGCCACCATGCAGAGCCCTGGGGTCAGACCCAGTTTGAAGCAGCTGAGATGGCTGGACGCCTACCTGCCCCCACACAGTCTGGGTGCTGGGGCCATGACCCTCCAGCACCTTCACTGCTGGCTTGTCCTGGGCTCTCCCCATCCAACCTGGCCCTGACTCATATATCCTGACACTTGCTTCTCAATCCAAGAAAGAAGACTCTGGACACCACATCAGGCTCCAAATTGACAAGGCAGCCTGCAAACACCTACCACTCCTGCCATTTCCCTTTGTGTGACTGATCATTCATCGACGTTTGCAAAAAGCTGACTTCTCCAGTGTCAGGCAGGAGCCAATGCAAATGGAAAACCAGCAGGAGACTTATGTGTGACTGGTGCTTTCGGGTCATAACTGCTGCCTCTATCTCCAACTTCATCCTGGAGAGACAATGGGTTGGAAGCCCCTGGCAGCCCTCCAGCATCCTGTGGACAGAGGGGCCAGGACTGGATGGCACAGCAGCCGAGCTCAGAGCTGCACCTCCTCCGGGGGAGAGGCTGCCGTGTCCTCTTCTCAGCTCAGCACCAAACCCAACTCCAGGACTGTCCTCAGCCCATGCCCAGTCACCTGTGGGGCTCGCCCACCCCAGGAGCCACACCAGCCCCCTGCCTGCACATTCCTGTGCTCCAACCATCCAGCAAGGCCGGTTCTGGCCAACCCAAGTTGCCTCGGATGCCCCAACCCTACGGCTCCTGCACGTACCACCCCTGACCATGGAATAAACCTGGGAGGTTTACGTGTAGGGCTGTCTCACCCACTGAGACTCGAGCTCCACAAGAGCATGTTTAGTGCTCCTGGAACCTCAGAGTGCTCTCGATCAAACATTGAGCAGCCCAACTGGTCTCCTCCCAGGGCAGGGCACATCACGTCCTGCTCAGGCCCTCCAGTGGCTGCCCACAGAGACCCTCACCCCTCACTCCAGCCATGGCACTGGGACTCTCCCTCTGTGTGCTGATCCTCTCCCCCTCCACAGCCGGCTCCTTAGGCCTCTCCTCCACTCCTCACCGAGGCCTCCCTGACACCCGCCCAGCCATCCCGGGCTTTTCACACCTGCCCCGGTTCCGGTGACCTTGGATGTGTGTCTCAGCCTACCCATTCTCCATGGCACTTCCTCCTCCCACAACAAAGTGGGGCCTGCCCTTCCTCCAACACCCCTAGGGAAGGGCCTGACCACTCCCCACACAGCACCCTGACACTTAAAGCAGTGCTCAGCCGTCCTCCACATTTGGGCACTTTGTGTTTCCTGAATGAATCACAAGGACAAGAATAAGAGCAGTACAAATCTCACCTGCTTCCAGCTCGCTGGGGGCCACCCGGGTCTACGCCCTTCGTGGAGCTGAGGACAGGGATGAAGAAGCCATAACACAAAACTAGAAGCTCTGTAGCCCCAAACCAAGTGGCCCCTTCACAACCTGTTTCCAACTTCCCTGGAGGTCTGCAGACAAACGCTCGGGGTCACCCACATCTCAGCAGGCTAGTTCATGCCCAGAGTGGCAGGAAAAGCTGAAACCATGTTCCTGTGGTCGGAAATGGGAGCACTGCTCTGGGTACCCCCCCCCAAAGCACCCCACATCAGTAAGTCCCACCCACGGTGAGCCCCTGGGTCACAGAGTAGTCAGGCCAAGCCAGGCCAGGGTGTGGACAGCTGCCTTGCTGCTGTGCATGGGGCTGCTGGACCCAGCAGGCTGGGTGGGAACACCAGCTGCCAGGTCAGCCGTGGGAGGAGGCAGGATCCTCCAGCACTGATTGCTGCCCTGACACCATGGTGGCATCACGCAGGCCACCCTGTAGGGGCAAGATGACAGGCCATCAACTGCACTGAATCAGTCATCTCAGGGGCTTCATGGGTAGGCTCCCAGAGCCCACCTAAGAGTGGTGGAGCCCCCAACCCCAGTCAGATCTCCATGGGTCAGTAGATTTTGTCCTTGAACCAGGATTCAGAGCTAAAAGTTTTCAGCTCACTGGGACCACCTGATCCCACTCTGCCATTCACTTGGCCTTTTGACCAGAAGTTCTCCAAAAGTCCCTCAGAATGTGTAGGGTCTATAGCGGGTTGGCCCAACAGGGGTCTGGCTTCAAGGAGGACAGCATAGGAGGGGCCCATAGGTGTCACGCTCCAGGTGAGGATGAACCTGGTACGACCAACCCACTGCAGGGAAGTGACACCTGGCATCCCATGAACCCCAACCACTCCCATAAACAGAGCCCCTCCTCTTCTTTAGGAGCCTACCCACCCGACTCCTGGTCCCAGAGCACAGACACCAGAGTGGCACTGGTCTTACAAGAGGACTTAACATCACTGATGGCCCACCACCAGCCCCTGGGCCATGCTAGCACACCAAATCCCTCCAGCAACCTGTGCATGAGATGCCAGTGTCCCCAGTCCACAGACAGGAAAACTAAGGCTCAGAGAAGAGAGTCAAAATTCAAACCCAGGTCTCCGGAGAGTACATTCTCATCCATGAGCTCTGCTGTCTCAAAGTGAGAACCCACAGATGGGAGAAGTGAAGTGATAGCTGGCAGCAGAAGCAGGGCTGCTCAGAGGGGCTGCTGTGTGTGTGTGTTCTGTGTACGTGTGCGTGTACATGAGTGTACTACGAGCACATCTGTGGTTACAAGTCAGTGTGTGCACATCTTGGAGAAGTTTACATGCACATGCATGTGTGCTTGTGTGCGCACCTGTCTTTTGCATGGGTCTGTGTGTCCATATTTGTGTGTGTCTGTACGTATACCTGTACATGTGTGCATGTGCCTGCCTACATGCTTGCACATATGTGCATCTGTGTGTGCGCGTGCATGTCTATGAGTCCATCTGTGTGTACACACCATTTCTGCCCCTACAGAGGGGATGGGAGCTGGAGAAAGCATCAGAGCTACAGGCCCAACCCCTCACCCGCCAGAGGACCCCGCAGGGACCAACCCCCCTCCAGCAGCTGCCATCTAGTTGGGTGTGCTCCAGACATGGCCAGGGTGTAGCCCTCCCTACCCATCCTCACTGTGGTCTACCTCCCTCCCAACCCAGAGCTCCTCATGTTGCCTTACATCCCTCTCCTCAGACTCAGAGGCCTTCCTTGAGGTTGGCAGTGTGCATCCTGCCGATCGAGGCCCCTTGGGTCTCCCACTCCCACAGGCCTTTCTATGTGCTGGCCACAGCAAGGACATTCTCCAATTGCCCATCATCGAAGGAAGAGGCTACATCTCAGGGACCCACTCAAGCAACCTTCCTCCAGAGGCTTGCCCTGTACCACACCCCCTTGGGGTCCCCCCACCCCACCCTCTCCCTGTGCCCCATCTGTGGGCGCTCCCATCGGGCAAGGGGCCTTGTGAGCCAGGCACCCGGTCTGGAGAGAGTACCTGTCAGTGCCTCCTGGGACCCTCCTTCAAGCCTGAGCCTGCGGTGGGTCCACAGATCACAACCACGAGCTGCCTGCAGCATCCAAAGTGCCTTTATCTCCTTGCTCCTGAGGCCGTTTTTCACATTTATCCTGCAGTGTGGGGCCCTTATGCTGTAAATTGCTTCAGGAAGTGAAAACTTGTAATGGGAACAGTGAGCACCAGGGAGACAGTCCTGGCCATTAAGCATCACTTGAGACCCCTCCGCCTTCCTCTGGTCTCATCCTGTGTCTGTGCAGAAGCCCTCAGTGTAGTGGGGGCTGGGAGGCCCGCAACCCCACGAACGAGCACACACGGTCAGAAAGGAGACTCCGATGAAGCAAAATGTCTCTAACGTAAAGAGTTACCCTGGATTTGAAATGATGCCCTTTCAGGTAGGGGGCATCGAAAACATTTCCTGTTTTCAACCGATGGTGACACGAGTTCATGGTTCACAGCAGCTCTCTGGGTGGTCCCACCATTTCTAATGGAATTTTCCTGGACATCTGCAAGTATGGAGCCCACCCCCTAGAATTCCTCAGTATCCCTTCCTCGGGGGTCTTCCCCTATATACTCACCTGTTCAGTGGCACCTGTGGGGACAGGGAGCATGGATACCTGAATGTGCTGGGGCCAAGGGTGACAAGGCCCACCGAAGGCCACCAGCAGGTGTGGCCTCGGGCACAGAACCAGACAGAGGTGACTGGACTCAGGTGTCAGTCTAACGAGCAGAGGCAGGCTGGATCCCTTCCTCCTGGAAGGATCTCCTCCCATCAAGGGGCAAACCCCCCCAGAGCTCTGCCCAGACCAGTTCGGCTATCTGCAGGGAGCTGCGTGGGCCTGCCTAGTCTGGCCCTATGACGCGTGAGAGTAAGACAGTCCCGAGTCAGGCATGCCCTTTCCCAGGCTGGAGAACAGATGGGGCCTGCACTCACTCACCCTGGTATTTGGAGTGCAGCCATCACCACCACACCTGGCAGCTCCCTGCACCTACCTGACCCACCGCCCAATCCTGTGCCCCGCCCCTGTGGGCCTCCACCTGCCAGCCAGACCCCCTTCAGGCCTCAGGCCTCGCTCACCTGAGCTCAGCCACATTCGGGTTTGCCCCCTCCCACCTCCCAGGATTTACCACACCCACCTCCTTCCCCAGATCCTCAGGCTAAGCCCTCCCTGGGAAGCTTCCAGTCTGGGTCCGGGTGTCCTTGGAGCTCTCCTGGCCCCCGGCCCTCCTCCCAGCAGCCTTATCAGATGGAATTGCACAGTAATTGTATCATCATCTGCCCAGCACCCAACTCCTCTGGGAGAGGCTGAGAGACAGCGTAGGTCTGCCTTACCCAGCACTCGGCTCAGGGCCTGCTCAGAGTTTCAGATCAGTGTGGATGGGTAAAGGAAGGAAGGGCACTGCTGAGGCCCACACACATCTCTGGGAGGCTGGGCTGGTGGGAGGGGTCTCCCAGAGGAGGCTCAGAGAACAGGCCTTCTTTGAGAGGCTGGGGGAGTGGGGAGGGGCAGGGCCGGAAGGCTTGGGGAGGGGTAGGTGGGTCCCCATACAAAGGGTTCTGTCTGCAAAGTCAGGCCTGCACCTGCCCCGCTCCCCCTCCATCCATCCTTCTGGAAGAGGGGCCCAGGCCTCCGACCAGGGTTCTGCAGCACAGAAGAGCCACCTCCTCCGTGCAGCTCAGGAGCTAACTCAGAATGCGCTTGCCACCTGCAGGGGCACAGGGCTGGGCACTCGCTCACCCTGGTATTCGGAGTGCAGAGGCCAGAGCGGCAGACAGAGGCTTCCTTCTGAGACATAACTCCCTACCTGGCCAAGGGGTGCAAGGGGTACCGGGCTGGGGGCCCCTGGAAGACAGAGAGTGGAGGCAGAGCTGGCATGTTCCTCCTCCCCAGAAAACTGGTGCAGACTCCTTTCCTCCTCTGAGGCCACAAAAGTGGCAGCAGCTGTGTGAGCAGAAAAGCCACAAACACCCAATGCCCTCAACACCCTGAGGGCAAGGATTTCGTCCTCCTCCCCCACCCCCACCACCCCACAAGAGAGGTCAAGGAGGTCAGTGAGGGGGAGAAAGGGAGGGGAGGAAGGAGGAGGGAGGAGGAAGAGGTGGAGAGAGGTGGGGGAGGGAAGGGAGGTGCAGAGGGGAGGGGCTGGCTCTGGTCAGGGCTTTGAATTTGCACCCAGCACCCTGGCTCAGGGGTTGAGCTTCTAACCAGCGTTCTCTATCTTCTCTGAGAGCGACCCCATCGGGTTTCCCTTCTTGTCACCCTACTTCCCCGCTTCATTCTAGTCTCAGAGCCTGTGTCTCTGGGTGTCTCCCCTGGGCTGCCCCCCCTCCCCACCACAGACCTTCTAGAGAAGGTGGGGCGCTGTCAGGCTGGTGCAGGTTCTCTAGGAGAGCCCGGGAGGTGGGGGCCAGGAGTACATACAGCAGCCTGGCTGTTAATTCTCTCTAATTGCTTTAAAGTTGTACTAATTGAACTGATTGAAAACAGAGTCTGGGGGTGGGGGGTATGAAGGAAGGAGAGGATGCTGTTCAAGAAGTCACCAGCCCATCCCCCAGCCCGTGCTGAAGCCCCTCAGCTGCCCAGGGCCTCAGCCAGGGCAGCTCTTTGTCTCCTGACCACAGGCCTAGCCTGAGTCCCCTGCCAGGTTTGAAGTTGGGCTGGTGGGCACAGGAAGGAGGGGCCAGACTTAGAGCCAAGGAGTGTCCAACCCCAAGACAGGACAGGGCCCAGAGTCTCCCTGACATGCACAGATCCCACAAGTGGGTCCAAGGCTCCCTGCCAGGCCCCTGGGCTGCATATAGCCCAACCTGCTGGTCTGGTGATATACTTGACAAATATCAGTCCCTGCATATCAGGCCCAGGCCTGAGCACAAGGGGTCCTGGGGCCCACCTGTCGCATATTGACGTGGCTGTGATAGATCTGTTCTCCCACCTGACCAGATCTGAAAAGCAGGCCTGGGCTGGATACTCCCCTGGATCCCAAGAGAAGGGGCTGTGAAACACTCAGGAAGGTGAGTGGGTATAAATGGCCCTTTACCGGCTCAAGATACAAGGTTTTTGTTTCTCTGGTTGGTGTGCTAAATGCATCCAGACCCTCCAAGCACAAAATCTGTGATTTCCTTCTTAAGCCTCTTCCACCAACACGTATACTCAGTTGAAACCACTGAGGACTTACCCAGTCCAAAGAGGGACCCGTTCCCGCCCTGCCCCCGGTAGAGGCTCAGTCCTACTACTGAGTGGGCTGTGTTGCTCCAGTCATGGCCACAAGGTGTCGCTGTGGACCAGGTGTCCTGCACAGCCCCTGCAGCCTGGCTCACACTGGAGGAGGGGGTGGCTTGGGAAGGAGCCCAGGGGCACCCGGGGCCCTGCCTGCTGGCTGTCATCATTTTTCTTGCAGAGCAGAGCATGCACCAAGGAGCAAGCCCTGACTGGTTCAAAATGATCTGAGACAGGATGGTCACCAAATCTGATCTTCCCCGACTTTTCCCCTCCTGCCCAGAGGTAGAGACTTAGCACGCAAATGAAACCCACCATGTATGAAGAAGTGTGTTCTGTCCACTGTGCCTGCACCCCACTTTCCTGAGGCCTCCCACCCCCATGCCCTCCCACCTTGGCTAGCTTGGGGAGCCAGTCTGTCAACTTCATCTCCCTGCAGCTGCAGCTGTTGCCCTAGTAAAACTTTGCCTGTGCCTTTAAATTTGGGGTCCAGACTCGTTTCTACTGTCACTGGGTCCAGGACCCTAGTTGGGTAACACTGTGGCCTCTGCTGCAGCTCCCTGCAGGCTGCCGGGGTGGGGAGGGAAGGGAGCCTGACTCTGATGAGCCCGGGGCTCCCCACATTATCCCACATGCTCTGCCCACAGTGTCCAGGTTCTCGTGTGGAATCTGGACTTTCCCCTCCCCCTTGGAGTGAGCCCCTGTGGGGAGGGGCCCTGGTATCCTTTTCTGCCAGCAGGCTTTCGTCTGGACACTCAAACCCATCAGAGGGGTTCTAATAATGTTTGATCTAAGAAAGGAAGGGGCTGGTGGAATGGGGTAGTCTCTCTCCCTTTCCTCCCAAGAGGCTCCAGTACAAATATGTCCTCCTTCCGAGCTGGGCCATGTGACGTGGCTGGACTGCCAGCAGGGAGGGGAAGCCCTCAGAAGAATATTTTGGGAGGCTCTGACTACAAGAAGTGCTCAGCCAGTTTCTCTGTACTGAGACACTTGGAGAGGACTCCACAAATGCCACCCAGAAGATTAATCTGTCACTCTCACAAAGGTCAGAAACCAAGGCTCCAGGTCTGCTGCCTGGTGGGGCAGGTGTCACGGGGTCCAAGTGCTGGGCAGGAGGTCTCTTCCACCCAAAGGATCCACCAGCTCGGGCTCCACTTTGCTTCAGCCCAATATGGGCTCACTCTGGGGCCAGCCTGCAGAGGGGACACGGGAAGGAGGGGATAAGGACTTCTGAGACTCCGTGGGAGTCACCCACCCATACACAAGAAGCGGTCAAGGTTCAGTGAATGAATGCACGAAGGTATGAACACATGTGAGAGGAACCTCAACACTCTATGAGGCACCTCCTGGGAGATGAAGCTATGCTGGGTTACCGACACCACCAACAAGAGCTGAGTGTTAGGGACATGGCCTGCTTAAGGACAGGAATGAGCCTCAGGCTCCCAAGTTTCGGTTTTATGTAACTCCCAGTCTTGTAGAGAGATGCCCAGAGACGTCCCAACAAGCTGAGGGGCTGTGACAAAGGTGAGGAGAGAGAGACAAGGCGAGGTCTGCCCTGGGGGGCTGCAAGGTTCAGGAGCCAGGAAAGGAGGAGAAGGCAGGACAGGTCAGCAGTGCCGTCTGCAGGCGGGACGGGTCATGGGGCACACAGCCTCTTCTAGAGCAGGGGAGCAGGACAGAGCAGGGCCCTCTGAGGCCAGCTGGAGAGGAGGGGTGACCCCGCCAGGAGTGGGTGGGCACAACTTGGAGCCCGGGGGGCAGGGGAGGGTGCTGGAGGACGGCTGCAGGGGCAGGCATGGCAAACAGCAGGATTTGGGAAGTATCAGGAGCACGAGAAAGGTGGCTGGATAATGAGCTGATTGGCAAACGAGTAAACAGCAATTGCTTGATGAAAAATGTTTATGATGCAATTAGCAGCTGTGCCATAAATAAAAGTTTAACTGTGTTTATTATAAACTTGTTGAGCCACAGGAAACAGCTCCATGATTGAGCCAGCCTTTAATGCTCTGTTTACTGCATGAAACGTTCTCTGTATGACGCGTAATTAAGTGCGCTCTTAGCCTCAGCGCAAGAGGCTCGTTCTTTCAACCTGCAGCCCTCTCTCGTCCATACCCACGAGCTCAGCTCTATCCTGACCCCATACCGGACCCCTGAAGCCTGGACGGAGAGAAACTGGCCCCTCCCTGAGCCACACGTTGCCTCTACTGCCCAGATTCTGCGGTGTGATGCCGGTGCACAGCCCTACCCGCTCCCCGGGTCCCCACAAGTGTCATTCTGACTCTGTGGGACCTGCTTGGCATCAGCCTGCCTTGAGGCCAGAAACTGAGCACCTGCCTCACCCTTGGCCCACCCAACCTTCCCCAGATCCCTTGGCCCTGGACTCTTCCTCTTCTCTTCAGCTCTTCCTGCTACAAAATTCTGCCCAGGGCCCTCAAAGTCCTCCCTCTGTCCAGACCCAACACCGCCTGCTCCTTCCTCCACCACCTGGGGGTAAACTCCCTTCGGTGTGCTGTCTTTTCATCTCATTTCCCATAATCTGTTTGGTTTGGCTTGGTTTTTAAGCATGAAAGTGTTCAAAAACAGGGACGATGAGAAATACTCGGGCCTTCACCACCCTCCCTAGAGAGCATCTCTGAAATTGGTTTGTGTCATCTCTGCACATTTTCAGAGTCTTACCATTTGCAAACACACCCAAGAGCAACGCACTTGTATTCTGTGCAGATTGCATCAACGTGATCACAAACAACAAAACCCTTTGCAGCTTCCTCTCAGGGCTCAGCGCTATTTCTGATGCGTATCAGAGCTGGCCCTGCTGATTCTAACCCCTGTGCAACACTGTGATGAGCAGAGAAACAGCACCTATGTATTTTCCTGCTGAGGGGTCTGCAGGCCCGCTATTTTGTCACGAGAAGCACATTTTCAATGCCCCTGTCTCCTTGCTGCCGGGTGCCCCAGATGACCCAGGGTGCCTTGATGACCACAGGTTGCTGTGGGTGACCCGATGCCTCGGATAAGTTTCTCCAGGGCTCGCGCTGGTCGCTCTCTTGCCACAGCATGAAGTTCACCGCTTCGCATCTATTCGCCTGCCCTTACGGTACCTGAGTTTTGGGTATTGCTAACCTCTTACGTTTTCTTGGTGACTAGTGAGATTGGATGTCCTTCCATACAATTTGGGGCTGTAGAGACAGCCTCGTGGACAGGCAGGACCTACCACACACTCAGGTTCCCAATTTGGTAGCCAATGACCCAGAAATTCAGGATTGTCACAAGGGCAGGTGAGGCTTCTCCCGGGTCTTGCTCCCGCAGAACCTCTGGGCCTGGAACATTCTCCATGCAAGACAGCCACGCATCACACCCTTTACCCTCAGGAAATTTGCTGTCTGCTGCCCCGCCCCTGCCCCCTGCCCCAGGACAGGGTTGTGAGTATCCTGGTGTCCTGCTTCTCATGGGCAGCTCAGGACCTACAAGGCCACTTCTTTGGGGAGAGAGGGAGGCAGCACTCAGGGTCCTCAAAACCATTTATCCACCCCCACTCCTGCACACCGCCTGTTGCCCTTTGTTTCTGTTGGTTGTGATTTTCTTATTGATTTGTAAATATTTCCATGTTTCCGGGAGTAACCCTTGCTCATTGCGTATGTTACAAATGTCGACATCCAGCTGGGCTCCTCTCTCTCCTTTGGTTATGACCTTTGTCACCTGAACCCCTGTATCTGCACAGCTTGCTGCCCTCACCTGCTCCCACAGTTCCCTCGCCCACAACAGGGGATCCTGGGCCTCGCTCTAGGAGCCAGCACCCCTCCATGTAGCAGCGTCGCTTCGCAGTACTTTGCTGCTACATACTTTAAACATGCGTTGTGTATTTTTTAATTTTTTTTAATGTTTATTTCTGAGACAGAGAGAGACAGAGCACGAGAGGGGGAGGGGCAGAGAGAGAGGGAGACACAGAATCTGAAGCAGGCTCCGGGCTCTGAGCTGTCAGCACAGAGCCCGACGTGGGGCTCGAACTCACAAACCCACAAACCGTGAGATCATGACCTGAGCCGAAGTCGGTCGCTCAACCGACGGAGCTGCCCAGGCACCCCACATTGTGCATTTTTTAGAACCCTTCTCATCACAGAAGGAATGGGATGATGTTACCACCTGAAAAATAGGAAAGATAAGCACCTTTTTGGTATCCTAAGTGTGATTTCACATGGCTGTATCTGTGCACACCCCACATAAAGCAGCTGAGCAAGCTCTTTGTGTTTGTACCTGTCTCTTCCGCAAGGCAGTGGTGCCTCATGGAGGGTGGAGAGACGAGGAGCAGCTAGAAAAAGACTCAGAGCAGCAGCCTCTCCAGGGCGGTGAAGAGAAGGAGGTGGAGAGAGGCCTTGGGTTTGCTTCTTAGTGACAGACTGCTGAGCGTGTTTGAAGTCCACGGGGCAGGACTCAGATGCCCAAAGAGGAAGGGAGGAATCCTGCCAGGAGGGCATCTCCTCCCCAGTCCAGCCACACACACCCACACCCCCTACTGCCTCCTCGCAGGGCTTCCCAAGTGCCATTCCCTGCCCCAGCCCTTCCACACACCCCCATACCTGCTCTCCCTTTCCTTTCTAGGCCACTAACGCCTCTTCCAGGCACATCTGTCCACCTGGAGTGTGGGCTCTGAACACAAAAACTGCACTTGCTTGGGCCACCTGTGTGGCTCAGTGGGTTGAGTATCCGATTTTAGCTCAGGTCATGATCTCACGGCTCGTGTGTTCGAGCCCCACGTCGGGCCCTGTGCTGACAGCTTGAAGCCTAGAGCCTGCTTCCGACTCTGTGTCTCCCTCTCTCTCTGCCCCTCCCCTGCTCACATTCTGTCTCTCTCTCTTTCTCTCTCTCTCTTTCTCTCTGTCTCATATAAATAAACATTTTTTAAAAAATTTAAAACAAGAAAACATTTGCTTGTAGGTAAATACATTTATCTCCAATCCCGAGCGGCTACCCAGCCCACAGTTGCACCTGCCTTCCCTCCACATGGCGTCCTCTGTGGGGCCTGGGGTGGGGACGGTCTTGGGTGTAGGGACAGCTGATGCCTCCGTGCCATCCCATGCCTCACCCGGCCCAAGGGTCAGAGGAAGGCCCCCAGCACCCAGTCAGAGGGCCACCAAGCAAAATCACCCACTGAGCCTGGGAATGATCACAAAAAGGTGAACTGTCCCTTTAATTTCTTCCCAGGCAAAGCCTTGAAGACTACAAAAACAACATTTTAATTTAAATTCCGATTCCACATTCATTCACGGAGCACCTCTGAGCAGGGATTTCATTAAAGGCTTTAATAGATTTTATAGGACTTGTCACATCCGGAAAGGTGATGGAGCAAATGCATTTTCTCTGCCCCCAGAATTTCAACAACGGCTTGGAAAACAAATTTACCATGAAAATGCAGAGCAGTCCAGCCTTGCACAGACAAGGAGAAACGACCTCACTCCAGGTAAACAGAGCCATGACAACCCTCGCTTTCTTCCCCCACACAATGGGGCCACTGCCACCAAGGAAATCGAAGGATGGTCAAGACTCGGGGTGCACCGAGGATTTTGCCAGGAACAGGGGAACCAGGGGTCTCGGGTGGCCCGAGTCCCAGCAGCACACTGCAGGACCAGGCTGGACACCTCATTTGTGCACTGGTGGGTGTGACATATAAGCAGTGTGGCCAACTGACCATCCTGATTTTAAAACGGAGAGTCCTGGAAACCCCCCCCCCCCATTCAAGCAAGCCAGGATGGTGGGCTACAGGGTCAGACAAGCAACAGATCAGCCCCCCTGCTCCCACCAGCCCATTCCACACTGCACCTGCCTGGGCCCCTATGGATTCCCCAAATTCAACTGCCATTAGCAGAGCCAATCAGACCTTGGATCCCCCTTCCCAGAGTGCTGGCAGCCTGCAGGGCAGGGCGTCCTGTGGGTCCTCCTCTGAGAGGAGGCTGGGGACCCTGCACACACCAGTGGCCTCCCTCACACTGCCCACTCCCGCAGACCCTGCTCCATGCACGGCCTAGCATCATCCCCCCACCCCCCCACACACCCCACTGCCCCAGAGAGGTCCCAAGAGCTCAGCAGAGACAGCCCAGGGCTGGAAAGGCAGATCGTGGCTTTGTCCTGAGGGCCACCAGCTCATGGTCAGCTCACCCCATACAGGTCTTTCTCCTTGGCCTCCAGAGCCTCCAAACTCCCAACCTCATCTCGCAGCCTAGGGGCTCTGTCCGACTCCCCCAGGGAGCTCCTCAAAGAGCCCCTTCCCAAGTCCCACACTGCTTCTATAACTGGTTCACCACCTTGTACTGGACGTGCCGGCATCAGCCCAGCCCCCACTCCTCCTCTGTCCCCCTGCCCAGAGCCACAGGGCACCTGCTGGCCACCTGCCCTTGGCTGCTGCCTGAGGACCCTCGCAGGAGATTGGAGCCCAGGCACTTATTCTCACCCACAGGGCTCAGCTCCTGTAAGACAGCCTTCTCTAGGTGCTCTCAGGTCTAGGGGTGGGCTCCACCTTACCCAGGGCAATCCTCCTGCCTACACCTTGGTCCCCTTTTTCAGCTCTCCTCAGTTTCCCAACTGGAGCGTGGGTCTCCTAACTGACACAGATCTCTAATTTGGATTGTATACCAAAATAAATCCGAAATGGACCAAAGAGGCAAACATTTAAATATAATAATAGAAGTACTAGAAGAAAGTATAGGGACAATATTATGAGCTCACAAAGCACAAACTATAAAAAGAATTTCACCTCACATAGTAAAAACATTTCTACAAGGCAAAACTACTTTAAACAAAGATAAAAGTCAAATAACAAATGAAGAAAAATATTTGCAGGTGTTTAAGGATAAAGCCTTACCACATAAAAAGGCTGTACAAATCAGTAAGACAAAGTCCAACAACCCAATAGAAAATGGGTCAAGGACATAAATAATTTATAGAACAAGGAGAAGTTACAAACTTTCAAACACATAGAAAGCTGTTCAATTTAGCTCCCGGTAGGAGAAATGCAATCTCAAACCGTGTCGACCCTCTTAGATTAGCAAAGATCCAAAAGTTTCTTGGCACAGACGTGTTGGGAGAATGGGGGCGACACCTCGCCCACTGCCGCGGGGAGGGGGCAGGCTCTGTGGGGGGCAACGAGACAACAGACCTTCCAAAGTTAAAACTGCCCCGTATTCCTAGGGATCTACCCTGAGACAAGCTCACTATCGGGAAAGGCACACGTTCAGGGGCATCACTGCATCACTGTCCATGACGGAAAAGTGAAAAACAGCCTGAATGTCCATCAACAATGGCTAGTCAGCACCGTGGGCCACACGGGGACTCTCACAGACACAGAGCCACGTGGACGGGGCTGCCCTGGAGGCCCCGTGAGAGACTGATGGCAGAACAGATGCCTCTCTGTGGCTGAGAAGGCAGGAGAGGTTCCCTCCTTAGGGTGACCCTCTCTTGTGCCTTTTTCTTTTTGAATCATCTGCATGTATAACCTATTCCCCCTCCTCCAAAAAGGAAAAATAAAATGTATTAAAATATTTATATATACATTTTTGAATTCCCAATCCTGTAGCCAGCCCCAAAGGCTCTGACCCTGGGGACGGGATCGGGGGCCTCCCCATGTGATTTTATGTGTTGGCAGGCTTCCGTTTGGATGCTGGCCCCTCTGAGAGTCTAATGGGAGCTTCCGCTGACTCCCAGCACCCCACAGACGGGCCCCTCCCCTAGGAGCCCCTGGAAGCTGTCCCTGCGGGCACATGTGAGGGAACTCTGCCACCGTCTGGCAGATGAGAGAGGAGACACAGTCTGGGGACCCAGGTGGGTCCCCAGGACCCTGTTAAGCCCCGGGGTGTTGCTCTGGGGCCACATTCTGTGTGATCCAGGGCTCTCTGTGAGGGTCCATGGGGACACACACTGGATCTGAATCAATCAGTGTGTTTGTCATACTTCAATTACAAATAAAGAAATAAAACCCAGGTGCCCGGCTCACCCTGACCTGCCTTGGCAGTGGGGTGGGGTCCTAAAGTTAATACAATCCCCAGAAGCTACTGAAGCAAGTGTTGGGGCCCTTTCCAACATGACTGTGGACAAGACCAATGACCCCAGAGAGAAATGTGGCCTGACAATGCCCCCCCCCAGAAGCCCCCAGGAATCCACTGGGACAGACAGAACTCAGGCTGGGGGGCCATGAGGACAGGTAGTGACAGGGGTCCCCACAGGATGTGAGAGAGGACACAACCCCCCCTAGGCACCCCCACCTGGGTTTAGGGCTGAGTTTCAGCCCCCATCTGATGGGCTGCCCAGCCACTCTCGGCCCACAGCCCCAGCAGCGATCCTCACCCTGCCTCCTGTGTGCCCAGGGGACAGGCCCAGCCAGGTGCCTTGGAACAGGGCGTGCACAGACGGCCCACACTGTCCACTCTCTACCACAGGATCTACACTGCAGGGCGTCTATACCGCAGCCAGCACGTCCACACTGCAGAGGGTCCTCCCTGCACCACACCCTGTACATCCACCTTGCGGGATGCATAGTGGAGCTTGGCCACCCCTGATGCATCTACACTGCAGAGAATCTGCACTGCGCCCTCCAGGGCATGGGTCCCAGGGTGTATCCGCCTTGTGATCTGTCCGTGTTGTGACGCGTCTACAAACACATGTGCGCACATACACGCACATGTCTGGAGCCAGGACTGCCAGAGCCGCTTCTACTGCCATTTGTGGACTGAATGACGAAGCGTCGACGATCCAAGACAAACGTGCTAACGCTCCACCTTCGATACCCAACAGTTTCCCACACGACCCCTGCCTGCCCCTGGGCTGACCTCCGCCAGGACCATCTGCAGAAGTGACTATGGCTGCAGAGCCTCGAACCCTGTTCTCAGTCCCAGGAGTTAGAACTAATGAAAGGAAAATAAAATCTTTGACGTGAGGATCATGATTTTACCTTTGAAAGTTTATTCTTTAACATTTCGGGAATGATTTGTTTTCTGTCTTTTGCATTTTTTTTCTCAAAAGCTTCCCACTGCCTTTAGGAAAAGGTACAAAAGTCTCCATGACCCACCCCTCCTCCAGCTCTCTCGTTTCCCGTAGGCCTGACCCCTCTATTTGGGGCTCCCCGCGAGCATAAAAGCACTGAATGCGTTTCCTGCCACAGATGGGGTGACTTAAAACAGCACAGCTTCACTCTCTCACAGTTCTGGAAGGCAGAACTCCAAAGCCAAGGTGTCGGCAGAGCCACGCTCTCTCCCAGGGTCTAGCTGGGCTTCTTCTCTCACCCCTTCCAGATCCTGCTGGTCTCCAGTGTCCCGGTCTCCACCTCCATCGCACACCACCCAGCGCTCTGCCTGTATCCTCTGTGTCTGTATGCAAATTTTCCTCTTCTGATAAGGATTTCACTCCCGTCCCTACGACCTCATCTTAACTAATCACATCTGCAAATACCTACTTCCAAATAAGGTCACATTCACAGGTGCTGGGGTTAGGACTTCAACATGTCTTTTTAAGGACCTGACTCAACCCACAATGCTCATTGATGAAGACACCAGTAAAACGTTACAACCCAGTTCAAAGTAAAATCTAAACCACAAACATAAACATAGGCGATCAAGAACCCTGAAATGAATCTGTAAGTACGTGACGACTGGTCACCACTCAGAGAGCAACCCTCAGGTGCTTTCCACCGACGGAACTAATTTGCACTTCGGCGAGAAAGAACCGTCTGCCCTACTATCAATTTTCTGGGATTATAGAGCTATGAAATAGCTCAAAGATCATGAAAGACAGAAAATCTGTAAGGTAGAGCCAACAGGACACCCAAGAACTTTTGATGACATTTCAAAGTCTTTTGGCTTACAAATCATCCCGACGACACCGCACGTGCACACGGAAGTGGAGAGAACACAGGACTACCGTGCCTCCCACCACACGCTGTCAAAGATCCGCTCTGTCCACATTCCCAGGACTATCTTCAGGCAAATCCCAAACCGATCTCATCTTTCATTCATAAATACTTAATGAGTAGTTTTCAAAGGATTTTAAAGACAAAAATGACATGATCCTACTGGATTTTAGAAAAATCACTCTGGTTGCCAAGTAGAGAAAGACTGAAGAAAATAGCAGAGGCAGAAAGGAGAACTCCCAGACACCTGGCACGTGTGAGCACACAACACACAGTCCGCACAACACACACGCACACTCAACACGCAGCGTATACGCCACACGCATGGACACGCAACACACAGTGTGTGCACGTGCACATCTCTTGCCCATCACACGAGCTCCTCACCAACGCAGGGACGACGCTTTCACACAGATCACGCGGAAACGTCAAGTCCCCAAAGCCCCACTGGACACCTCTGGAGCCTTTCAAGCTGCTAGGCCCCCCGCTCAGGCCCCCCGGCTCCTGCCTCATCTATCGTCCCCCTGCGCTCCAGGGAGCCTCCCGCTGCCCAGACACCTTCCCACCCTCAGAAGACCCCTGGACCCTCTTCTCTGCTATCTTGGGATGTAAGATTTGGCCACCAGTGTTGCCCTGGGAGATCTGCACTGCCCCTGCCCCGCTGGGAAGAAAGCAAGCTGAGCATCAGGCAGGGACTTAGCTAAGGCCTCTTCAGGCACTTGAGACCTGTTAAGCCCCTCCCCATGGATCCCTCTGCACCTGTTCTATCATTGGGCAGCTAGCAACTGGGACTCCAGCCCCCAGTCTCCCAACATCAGGTGTCCCCACCTCTCTGTCTTCAAGGGTGCTGGTACCCATAACTCCCCTCCAAATCAGCCTGTCCCCAGGACCCACCTGCCAGTGTCCCCCTCCCCCACCAGACTGGGATCTCAGTGGCTCCAGTTCCCACTGGCCACCTTTTGCCAGCTCCAACCCTCCTGTCCACCTTCCATCCAGCACCCAGAATGATTGTTTTGAAACACAAATGCGGCCACATCACCCCTCTGCCTAAAACTGTCTGCAGTCCGCACTGCCCCCAGATAGAGACCCATTAAGGTCTCTTCTCATTGTGGCCCTGCTCGCCCTCCAGCCTCACCCCTTCCCACCTCTGTCCTTGCTTGCTCCCTCTCATGCTCCTACACCCTCCCCAGGTAACCCTACTCACCCCTGGAAGCTAAGAGGCCACCTCTCTAGGAAGCCTGCCATGACTCGATCAGTGTTGGCCCACCAAAGAAAGACAAGCCTCTAGCATGATGAACATCAACCCCACAATGGACCTACTTGAAGGTCAGCCACACATGTCCCTGAATCCTCAGGAACACGCCCCGCCCACCCCGCAACTGCCACAGAAGTTCACAAATGTGTTGAATGAGCCACGTGCAGTTCTGTCACAAAGCCTGGGGTCCCACCACTGGGGCCTCCTTTCGGCATGTCCAGGTTATTCTTTAGGAAATTTCCAAGGGACCTGGGCTGGAGGGCCACCTCCCCCCGCCCCCTTCCCACCCCCCAGCAGTCCTGTCCTCTCTGCAGCAGTGCTCATAACTGGCCACTAGGTGTCAGGGTTGGGCTGCATTGAGCAGAACTCACCGCGCCTGGGAGACAGAGGGGATCCTGCTCACACACCCCAACCCTAAGGAAAATGACCGCCTTGGTTGGACAAAACTAGTCTGGGAGAGCCTCTTGGAAGACGGGGGATTCGAGGTGCTTTGGGCCAGTGGCTAACCTGGTTTCTCAGTTCCCCGCACAACCTGATGATCCCCACCACACACCACCTCCAGGAACCCCTGTCCCCCCTGCACCCTGCAGTTCACAGCCCCTTACAGCCTCCTGCCCCACTTACAGCTGATGTGAGGCCAGTAGTGACTCCAAGTGTCCATCTGAGCCGCCCAAGCCCCAGGCTGAGACCCCAGACCAGGCCCAGAGCAGCGTGGGCAGGTAGGACGGCAGATTCACTCCAGCGTCCACAGGCAGCGCGCCCAGCTCGTGCAGGCGATGCGCAGAGCAAGGCTCACACAGCAAGGACGGAGCCGGCTCTAGACCAGCACTCCAGACCATCCTGTGGGGACATGGACGGAGACCTCAGGCAGGACCCACCTCCGCGGCAAGAGCCACCAGCTCTGAGGGTCTCTCAGTGAGAGCGTGAACTCTGCTCACGGCCACGTTCCTTGATCCCCGGGAAGGATGCGGGGGCTCCGGGTTTCCAGCTGCTCTGGAAGCTGCCTGCAGAGGGCCAGGTTCTTGAGGGAGCAGCAGGTCGCTGATACCAGGGCCCGCCCCTGAGTGTCCTCCCGTGGATGACGCTGACGGCAGCAGCTCCATTGGAAGCCAAGTGTGTCCGGTTGCTCTAGCATCACAAGCTCATGCCGGAGAAGCCCCGTCGGAGCCTGCTGTTTTCACCTACAAAGTAAGGCAAGAGTAGTACCGCCTCCTGGGTCCTTACAGGCAGAAAAAACACGAGTGCTGATAGGTCTGGCAGCACCCGGCCCATAGTGGCCACTCGGATAAAGCAGAAGGAGACAGGTCAAGAGAATTGGGAAAGGGGACAAGACGTCATCTTCAGGCAGAGTCCAGGCCTTATGGGCTACAGCAGGCAGCCTTCCCTCTGGGGGAAGTGCCCTCCCACAGGCACCCGGCAGGCCCCATGGATAAATGGTTTGTCCAGAGCCAAGGCGTTTCCTGGCATTCAGATGTTCGGTACTAAAACCCAGAGAGCCCCAGGTGCACCGGGATGGTCCTTCCCACAAAGGGGATGTCAGAGGCTGCAGGGTCACAGATGGGGAGGTGGGGGGGCTCTTGAGAGGGTACAGTCAAGGCGGACACCCAGGTATGACCTGTTTGGACAGGATTGTCATGGAGACTAGAGAGTCTACACGTGAGTGGGAGCTGGGCCCTTGCTGACTCACCCAGGGTGGGTGTGGGTCCCAGAATCTCCTTCAAGACCTGGAGCTTCAAGAAGAGGCCTGGGGGCGCCTGGGTAGCACAGTCGGTTAAGCGTCCGACTTCAGCCAGGTCACGATCTCGCGGTCTGTGAGTTCGAGCCCCGCGTCAGGCTCTGGGCTGATGGCTCAGAGCCTGGAGCCTGTTTCGGAATCTGTGTCTCCCTCTCTCTCTGTCCCTCCCCCATTCATGCTCTGTCTCTCGCTGTCCCAAAAATAAATAAACGTTGAAAAAAAAAAATTTAAAAAAAAAAAAAAAAAAAAGAAGAGGCCTGGAGAGGAAGGACATTCAGGTCCTGGGCTCTAGACACAGCCTTGAGGACACACGGACCACACCACAGTCCTCAAGTCCAGTGAGAAGACAGAGAAGGAGCCCCAGTGAAGCACTTGGCGGGGCTCTGGGTACGAGAAGGCAATGCTGATCAGGGCAGGAGGCCACCATTAAGCCGAGACCTGGAGCCTTTGCTATGAAACTGGGCCCCCTGCCCCTCACCTCCTCCAACCCCCATCCCCAGGCTGGCCTGCCTCTTCCATTCCAAGATGGAAGCTGTGAACTCTGTGCCCACACGACCCGTTGACTCTGATCTTCCTCCCAGACCGCTCAGACCGCCAAACCACATCAGCCCTTCCCAAGGTGCCCTCGCCTAGCCTGGCACCCGACCTCCTCCACGAACACGGTGTCACCCTTGCCAACTCCACCACTGCAGCACGGAGGAACTCCAGCACAGGCAACGTACTGTGCGCACACAAGGCCTCCTCGCCTTCTCTGTCCCCAGCTGATGGCACAGCTTGCTGGTCACCTGAGACAGAAATCACGGTGGGCAAGGGGTGGGGGGACTTCCAGTCTGGATTCAAACCTCTGTCCTCCCCTGGGAAACCACAACCACGGTGGCCACGGCCCCTGTGAAACTAGACTCTCCCCACGGATTGTTGCAGGACCCAGCAGGCCAGGCCAAGCAGGTCAGCGCAGGGCTCTCCGTCCCACCCACTTGCAGGTCTGTGTTTCGGTGCTGGATGGGGCCAGAGGTCCCAGGCAAGGAACTCTGAGCCCTGACCGAGCCACATGCCTGACCCGTAGCAAGCCCGCCTGTGCCACAGCACCAGCCCAGAGTTGTCCGCATGCCCTTGCACACACACCCAGCTCACGTACGTGGCCACCACGGCCACACCTGCACGGACGGCCTGCTCTGGCGTGACACACTCCCACCAGGTCTGGCTCGCAGCGGAAAACTCCCTCCACCTGCTGTCTCTCTCCCTCCCCGGAACCCTGGGCTGAGCGCACTCTGGTAGGGACAGAATGGTCGCAGACCCAGCCCAGGGCTCCACGAGGAGTCAGGCAGGGAGGAGAGACGTGTATCCTGCAGGACACGGGACCAGAAGAGCCAAGACAAGTGGCTCCTTAGACATGAAGCATCGCTCGCAGTTCTGTCTAGTTCAGTCTCTCAGACAGAAGCCCTCACCCCAGACTCTGGGAGCAGAGGCCACCCCTGCCCTACCCCAAGGCTCTAGGCTGGGTAGAGCAGCCATTCTGAGCTGGGTTGGTCCCAGCCTCAGCCCCTTATCCTGACCACTGCCAGAGTGGCAGCAAGAGGCCCCTCCTATAATCGCTGGACAGAGGTGCTACCACAATCCTGCCAGGTCCCAGCCCAGCCCCGTCCCTAGCACTATTTCTAGGGCCTGGTGCACACACAGTAGGCCAACATCAGCGTCTGCTGCAGGGACCAGCAGAGGTTCAAGTGAGCCAAAGGGTGAGCGGAGTCCAGGGCAGCCCCATCGGCAGGAAGCCCAGTGTGGGGCACGCCTGTGGGTCCTGGGCTGGGCTGCCTCCCTCTACTCCTGGAGGCACCCTTTGTTCAGCAGCCATCACTGGCTTGTGGAGCAAAAGGCCAGGCCCTGCACAGAGGACGGGGACCTGGAGGGAGAGGCCAGAGCCAGCCCCGATGCCCCCCAGCTAAGCCCTGCTTCCTTCCCCACACTCCCCCGGCCCCAGGCACGGACCCTCCCCAACCCCCACAGAGCACCCAAAATCCCTCCCTGCATCAGAGCCGTGCAGACACCGGACCTGCCGGTCCCCACCACAGCAGGACCCTGGTCACCGACCGCAGAGGCCAAAGAGAAGGTGCTCCAGGTGAAGGTGTCCGGGACGCGCAGACCAGACTCGAAAGCAGGAACGGGCGCTGGTGCCACGTGCAGCCCCGCAGCAGAGCCAGTCATGTGCACGCACGTGTCACCCAAGGGTGAGCGAGTACCACGGGGCGTGTCAACATGACACGTGCGAGCAAGATGCTGCACACACGGGGCATGAAGACACGTGTGCTCACCAGTACCTGTGTATGGAGCAGCGAGCACCTGACCCGGGGGCCCCACGCCTGCCCTGGCTGCCCTTCCCCCATCACCGATACCCCTGCAGCCAAGAGAGGGCCCCTCGCCAGTGCCCGGTCTCAGTGGTCATCCCAGACAGCCCCACGCCACCATCTGGATCTAAAGATGTCAGGAGGGGTCTGGAATTGAGCAGGAGTTTCTGCAAATGTGGGGGAGGAGGACGTGCGTGCTGAGATCTGTGTGCAGTGCGGGAAGGTGTGCGAGCTATACTTGGTACAGGGCCCTGGGGTCGCCAAAGCTCGTGCAGCAGGCCAGGCTCCCTCCTCTGTCCTTGGGGTCGGAGCCAGGCGGGTGGGGAAGGGAATAAGCAACCGTGCCCGGCAGGCCCCGTCACTCTGGCCCTACTTGCTGCCAGCTCAGCCTGTCCTCCCCTGCCCAGGAGCCCCAAGGGCGACCTCATCCTGGCCTTACTCCACCAACTGTCCCACCCCTGCCTCATCTGCCCACAGTCTGAGAGCCGGGTCCAAGGTGAACAGGTCTGGCCTCTGGAGCATCCTATTCCCGGCTGCACCTGTGGAAAAGGCCGGCCGCCCACATTCCCCGGGACCGGAAACAAGCTGAACTGTGTGGCATGAGCCCTGCACAGAAGGACAAGCACCGCCCAGCTCCAGAACCACCTCCTGGCCTGGCCTTCTGGTCTGAGTCATGGCTCTGCAGGAGTTTATTCGAGAATGAATCAGCCTTGCCTGTCTACTGACCTTCGGCATGAATTCGTGGACTGACAAGGAGGCCAGGCTCATGGATGGCTCCTTCCTGGGTCCATCTCTGGCCCAGAGTGCTGGGCCACTCCAGGCGCAGGGGGAGGGTGTCCAGGTACGTCCACAATCTCCCACCACCCACGTGCGTTTTTACATACACAGATGTGCCTGTGACCCCTCCCACCTGAGACACATAGGCACCTGCACCCTCCCTCCCTGCCCTGCCCACGCTTTCCGAGTGACCACAGGAGCTCTGCTGGAGACAAGAGGAGACCCCCCCTCCACCCCTCTCACTCCAAGTGCACCAGGACCACCCGGGGAGACGTGCCCCCCAACTCGGGACAGGGACACGTGCTTGGCGAAGCCCCCCTTCCCACCCAGTAGGGCCCGCTTCTGGTTGTTGGAGCCTGAGCAGGGAGGAGGGGAGCGGCCACTACAAAGTTGCCCACACCTGCCGCCCCATTTCCATTTCAGCCTCCAAGCCCTCCTCATCCGAGTTTCCGGGGGACAGGAAGGGGTAAGCTGTCTGGCAATACAGCCAAATGACCCTCCCATGCTGAGAAGGGCCTGGCTTGCCTCGGGGAACCCTCATGCCTCATTCCTGCCTGGGTTTAAGTCACCTAGAAGTTTCTCAGCTTGTGTCTGGAGAGGGAAGAGGGAGTGCGTGTGGGCAGGGCAGGGGCCGTATGCAGGGCAGGCAGGCTGTGCAAACAGCCCAGGCCCTGGCCCAGGTTGCCCCAAACCCTGCCTCCCAAAGACCTCAGGTGGGGCTGGTGCCGTCCACAGCCAACCGGACTCTGGACAATACGCCCCCTTCCAACCTGGCTGCCCCTACAGACCCCCGGCGGGGCTCCTGCACCAACCCCTCCCTCGTCCCCCTCAGCCCCCTCCACCCCCTCACCCCACAGACCCTCTCCACCTGAGGACCTAGCAGGACCATCCTCCCCTCCTCGAAGTTTTCACAGAGACAAGAGCCAGTACCCCCGTCTGGGCAGCCAAAGCCCCTGGTCCCTCCCTCCCCGAGACCCCTTCCTCCCCCTGTCCTTTGTCCTTGGCACACACACTTGCAAGGCTCTGCCACCTCCTTGGACTCTTGCGGCTCCAGCCTTCTCAGCAGGGCCACCCTCTCAAAGATGGACGGGGCGCCAGCATTGCCAGCAGGCCCCTCTGCTTTGCTCCCCCGTAGCACACCTCGTCTTGGACCACACCTCACGCCGCACTCGATGTTTCCCTGCCACGGCATCAGCCCTGTGAGAGCGGGAAGACTTTCCTCTTTGCTCACTGCTGTATTCCTGGTCAAATGCTCGTGGAGCAAACTAATGACCCTGGGCCTAGAGTTGGGGTGTTTGAAAGTTGACTAAGCCGGAGCCCCTGTGGGACCCCAGTCTGGCTGCCCCGGGTTTCTCCCACCTGCCCTGAGCCAGAGGCCTCCCTCAGCACCTGGCACAAGAACCCCCAGGCCATGACCTCCCCCTGGGGACAGCTCAGCGCTCACTGGGTGTTACAGAACGGGGAGACAGCTGGGCGCCCAGTGGCAGGGAGGGGAGAGTCCCGTCCCCTCAGGGTTACACGTAGAGGGCTCTCTCTGCCTCCCGGAGAAGTGTGAGGACCTGGTTCCCATCCTAGGAAGACGGGCCGTGTCTTTTTCCGGGAACTCAGCTTCTCAATTACCTTCTTAGAGGCAGCTGGGGCCCAGGCACCTCCTCACCTGGTGAGCCGGTGAAGGAGAGAGCGGGAGAGCAGGCAGGCCTGGACCCCAACCTGCAGGGCAGAGTGCCTGTCGTCCCCACCAGGCCTGCCTGGGTGGAGCTGAGATTGTCGAAACACAGGCGAGCACACGGGTGCTCGGTGCACACATGCGCACATGCGTGTGTGTGCATAAGTGTGTGTCTATATGTCTCCACGTGTCTCTGTACATGTCTGCATATGCCTGTACAAGTGTGTGTGCGCGCGCGTGTGTGTGTAAAGACCCAAGTCACCCGTTTCAGTCAGGACAGGTGGAAGGTAGCTGCCACACCCACGTGTAATGACAGTAAAAGTAAAGCTGGCACGGCTAAGCTCGCTCGCGGCCTACATTGTCTCAGGGTCTAACGCTCATTACCCACTAGCCACACTGGCCGTGCTCCCCCGCCGCCCTGCCCCGAGGGGGACAAGGGCCCACTGGGCTCTCTGGACCTGCTTCCCCCCAAGCGTGCAGACCGGTGCACACAGCAGCACACAAACACAAATTCACCATCACACAAGATCACGCTCCCTCCCCCACGGCTCCCTGCCCGCATCTCTCCACAGGCTGACAGCATCCCACCTCACTCATTTCTGAAAATGGAACCGATCTCCCCGGAGTGACGTTCACACAGTACCCAACCCACAGGGCAGGACAAAGGACCAGGGGGCAAGGGCTGGGGCCATGGTGTTGCCAGGGGCCTCAGCTGAGGTGCTTCTGTGGGAGGAAGGGGCATCTAGGAGAGTCACTGCTCCTGCAGGCCTGGCCTTGGCTCCCTGGGGTCCCGAGACCCCCACCTGAATGTGCCAGGGGCTAGCTAAGCACCCGCACCTGGTGTCCCCATTCTCCCCCAGCCCCTGCTGCCTCTGGGCCCCCCACCCTCCCAGCTTCTACCCCCCCATCCCACTTCAGAGGTGACAGCGGGGAGCCAGGCCAGCACCCAGGACAGACTTAGGAGGGCAGAGACCAGGTCTCAGAGGGGCTCAGAGTCCCAGACCCAGCCAGACACCGGTGGGGTGACACCCAGAGTCCGCTTTGTCTCAGAGGAAGAGCCTCAGAGGAAGCCAAAGGCACGTGGGAAAGCCCACGAGAGGGTTCTTGTACTTCTGATACTGGGCTGTGGCCCCTCCCGAGCACTTAGGAAAAGGCCTGCCTGGAATCACCAACTCTGGAGAAAGTTTGGGACGGCACTTGTCCTTCGCTGAGCCGGGACAAAGCAGGAGGGATACAAGGGTCCCACCTGGGCAGGGCTTGCCGTGAAAAACCCCGCTCCAGGGCCCGCACTCAGGGCGAGACAGGACACCAGTCTGCTACGTGCTGGCCAGAGGGCAGACAGAGCCACGGACCCCTCCTAAGATGAGCAAGGGACGGGGACCCCGGCATCCCTCCCAGGGAAGGCCCACAGCCAGGCCCAGAGCGGCCAGCCACTCAGCACAGCCCGCACAGAGAGCCACTCCCTCCCTCCCAGGGTGCCCAGGCCCAGCCTGGTTCACAGAAGCAAGGCGGACAGCATTCTCTCCGGCCTCTTTCACTCTGCTTCTCAGAGAGAATGTCCTCGTTCAAATCGACGAAGTCTGAGGGTATTCCCACAGGACAGTGAATTGTTCCAAAGCAAGTTCTAGCGACAGTGCCCTACACACACCAGAAAAAAATGCCTGCGTGCTCCTGCATGGAGGTGAGGGTCCTTGGGGCTGCCAGGGTATGGAGCAGACCCTGCTGGGGCCCCGTGGGGTGGAGGCTCAGCCCTAGAGGGATGGCCGGAGCCCCCGGCTGAGGCTCCCAGCACCCCCACCCGGCTATGCCCACCTCTGGGCCCGTGGGAGGAGAGGCTGGTGCACCCAGCCCACGGCCTCGGGCCGGGTGACTTCAGGGTACTTGGGCAACTGCCCCGGCTCCTGTCCTGACCCAGGCCACGGGGACACAGGAACTGCGGCTCTAGTGAAGGAAGCACAGCGAGGAAGGTGGGGAGACACCCAGCAGGAGGTAGGCAGCCTTGTCCCCCTAGACTGGAAACACACGGGCCCTTGACGCAGAAGTCCCTGCTGAGGACCTGCCCAGAGACGGTGCCGGGGACCGTCAGTAGCTGCAGCATTGCTGAAACAGCCCAGCTGTAAGGTATCAGGACTGAGCAAGTGTTTGAGAGTGGCTAGTGACAGTGGGCACTCAGGGAGGGACCAAGAGCTAGACAAGAACAAATCTCTCCGCACACTTCCACCGCGTGTGTGGTTTTGGCACACATACATGTCCTTCTTTCGGCAAAAGAGAGAGAGAGAGAGAGAATTGGGTTGTCTGCAGGCAACAGATCTTGCTTCCATACAAAGACATACAGACCCCCTCAGATTCCTAAATCTGGCTGGAGCCTATGTAGACCGCCCCGCAGACCCAAGTACAGAGCTTTACTACAGAAACCGCACACGGACAGACACAGATACACGATACACACGGGCACACACACAGGGTCAGGCACGAGACCTGCCAAGGCACCCACATATGCAGATAAGGGTGCCCAGGTCTACAGGGACCCACAGACAAAGGCACGGACGAGCTCAGTGGAGCGCACAGACATGGCCCCCTCCCACTGCCAACAAACCTGGGCCTGCCCGAGGCCCCCACACACAGGCACACATGTGCACAGATGCACACGCACGCACGCGTACACGCACACCAGGGCCGCCCACTGGAGACTCCAACCAGGCGAGTGAGCATGGCAGCAACCCCGGGGACGACTGTAAGTGCTACCTCGGTTCCTGCCCCCACTTCCCCCGCCAGAGCTCCACGTCAACCAGCAGGATCCGCCTCCCTCCTTCACAGCTCATTGGCGCTGCCACCAGGCTGGAGACCTTGCCGGGAAGCCAGCTCCCGCTGAGGCTGTTGGCCAGGCAGGTCCCGCAAGCCCCCCAGGAGATCAAGAGCTGACTGGGACCCTGATGAGCACCCGTCCATGGGGGCCACACCTCCCTCCTCCACCCTTGCCACAGCCTGAACTGGCCTCCTCCGCATGCCCACAGAGGCCACCAACCTCTGGCCCCGTGTCATCGGACAGGTCAGCGGGGAAAAGAGCAGGTAGCCAGGCAGAAAGGGTGTGCGCTGTGACTGGGAGGGCTCTGGCTTCAGGACCCTGGGATTTGAAGGGGGCAGGGGTGAGTCTGGGAGGTGTGTTTGCAAAGGCACTGCCTTGATCCCATGTAGAGTGTGCATGGGGGGCAGACAGGACAGAGGAGGATGGAGGGAGGCCCTGTGTGTCCTTAACCCTGGCAAAGTGGCCACAGCCTCTGCCAGAGAACTTGAGGCAGCTGCAAGCGAACAGCCAGATCCCAGAGTTTCTCTTCTCTTTCTCAGAACCCAGCCCCAGGAGGCCCCCGCCCAGACTCCCAACTCCACAGCACCTCCCACCGGCCCCTGGGAGCGAATCCTTATCAGTCCCACCTCAGGATGCAGGCTGCTGAGCTGGATCCCCTTGAAAGCAGAGGCTTCCCCTTCCAGGCTGCGGTGGGCGCCAACTTCTCCTGGGACAACGGCACCGGGCACAATGTCACCCTCCCCGAGCCGCTGCCACCCTTCTACGTGCTCCTGCCAACGGTGATCTGTGCCATGGGGCTGGCAGGTAACACAGCCATCATCTACGTGATTCGGAGGGTGCCCAAGACGAAAACAGTGAGCAACGTGTTCACCTTGCACCTGGCCGTCACCGATGGCCTCTTCACGCTGGTGCTGCCTGTCAGCATCACGGAGCACCTCCTGCAGCGCTGGCCCTTCGGGGAGCCGCTCTGCAAACTGGTGCTGGCCATCGGCCACTACAACATCTTCTCCAGCATCTACTTCCCGGCCACCATGAGTGTGGATCGCTACCTGGTGGTGCTGGCCACCACACAGTGCCGCCGGGTGCCCCAGCGCACCCTCCGCGGAGCGAAGATCACCAGCCTCTGTGTCTGGATCGGTGGCACCATCGTGGTCCTGCCCTTCTTCTCCTTTGCTGGCGTCTACAGCAATCAGCTGCGGGTCACGAGTTGCGGGCTGATTTTCCCGCGGCCTGAGAGGGCCTGCTTCAAGGCCAGCCGCATCTACATGCTAGTCCTGGGCTTTGTGGTGCCCATGTGTACCCTCTGCGTGCTCTACGTGGACCTGTTGCGTCGGCTGCGGGCCCTGCGGCTCCTCTCCAGAACCAAAGCTCTGGGCAAAGCCAAGCGAAAGGTGACCACCCTGGTCCCGGCTGTGCTGGCCGTGGGCCTGCTCTGCTGGACGCCCTTCCACCTGGCCTCCGTCGTGGCCCTGACCACAGACGTGCCCCAGACGTCACTGGTCAGCGGCATGTCCTACATCGTCACCAGCCTCAGCTACGCCAGCTCCTGTCTCAACCCTTTCCTCTACGCCTTCCTGGATGAGAACTTCCAAAACAGCTTCCGCAGCACGTTCCGGTGCTCAGGGGCCTCAGCGCCCTCCGCAGAGCCCCCGTGTGTCTGCTAGGAAAGGCGCTGTTCCCTTTGGAGGAAAGGCTCACCTGCTCACGTCCCACCGCCACCTTCTCCGCACAGAGAGAGCAAGACCCGTGAAGGCCGCCCACCGGACCTGCAGAGACGACCGCGACATCTTTCCCAGGTCTCTGCCACCTGGACAGCCCCTGGGCAGGCAGCTGCAGGGAGTCAGGTTCTGGCCCCACCCTGCCTGTCTGACCCCGGGCACAACAGGCATCCTGACTCTACTCACCTGCAGAGAGGCAGACAGAAGACGTCCCCGGAGGCTCCTTCCCCGTCTTCCCTGACAATCATAATCTGGAGGGAAAGAAACCCACACTGTGATTGCATCCCGGGGCCACCACTGCACTCCACACTCGGCACCCTTGGGCTGGCCCCTCCCAAGACAGTGCTGAGATGGCAAAAGTGCAAGCACCTGGGGCAGGAAAGCCAGGTGTTACTGCAAAGGCCACAGACTCAGTTATCAACTAAGGCCACGGAATGCATTCTCATAGCTTGAAACTTGGGCAGCATTTCACCAGGAGGCCTATGCCCACTTGGTGTCCTCTCTTGACCCTGCATGCTGTGTGGCCCATGCCCCTTTCGTGCCCTCCGTGTCATAGTCTGTGGCCACCAGGACCCTTCCTCCAGGACCTTTGGACCCCCACGGTCTACAGGGGGCATCTGGTACTTGGATGGGCTGACATCCGGACCCCTCCTCCCTGGGTTGTGGCCTGGGGCCTAGATTCAGCCAGCAGGAGCCCTGTGCTGAACCTCTGGGGTCAGGGTGGGGACACTTAGCTGCTGGCTATTCAGAGACCTGAAGCCTCAGGCAGGCTCCCCCGCCCTTAGCCCCGCGGCTCCCGGCTGGTTCCACGCTTGGCGCTCTAGCTGTGCCAGTCTGTGCATCGTCTGGCATCTCCCAGGACCCTCCTCAGCTCATGGTGCCCCAGGCCGGCTTCAGTCCTCATGGCACAGAGCTCTGAGCTGTCTGTCCAGCTGGCATGCAACACCCACCATTCAGCATCCATGAGGTGCCCCCCAGGGGGCGTGACTGCCGCCCTTCACAGACTCCAGCTTCTCCAGTCACGTGGTCCTTAAAGCTCAGACCCACATCCTTTTCCCCTCCTCTCTGTCAGCCTGAAACAACTTAACAGCCACCTCTGTGCTGCCTCGTCCCCGACGACACCGGAATCTACTGCCGTATGATGAATTTCCCCTGATCCTAACAGCTTAAGACAACATTTTATTATTTCATAGCTCCTGTCGTTCAAGAATTTGAGAGACGTTTTGGAGTAGTTCTGGCTCAGAGTCTCTCATGAGATTGTAGTCAGGCTGTTGGGTGAGGCTCTGGTCACCTGAAGGCTGGACTCACACTGGGGACGCTGCTTCCAAGGAGCCCCTCACATGGCCCGGCGCACGAGGCCTCAGGTCCTCCCCACATGGACTCTCCCCAGGGCTGCTTGGACATTGCCCCCGTGTGGCTGCTGGTCCCCCAGGGTGAACCAGTGGAGAGTGGGAGCCAGGAAGAGGCCTCAACACCATCTAAGACTGTCTTGGGGGGCACCTGGGTGGCTCAGTCGGTTGAGTGTCTGATTCTTGGTTTCGGCTCCGGTCATGATCCCAGAATCATGGGACCGAGCCCCACATTAGGCTCCCTGCTGAGCGCAGAGCCTGGCTAAGATTCTCTCTCCCTCTGCCCCTTTCCCCTACTCTCCCGCTCACTCGCTCGCTCACTCTCTCAAAAATAAATAAAAACATTTTAAAAATTAAAAAATAAATAAATAAAAATAAAAATAAATTTTAAAAGACTATCTTGGAAGCCATTTGCCACATTCTAATCATTAGATGTCAGCCACTAAGCCCAGCCCACACTCGGGGGCTGTGGACATTTTTTAAGCCACTACTAACACCCACATCTCTCACTGGAAGATTCTGGGACCTGTTTGGTCACTGCAGGGCGGAAACCTCCGCCAGCAGCAGCCCCAATTAGTGCCTCCGCACTGGCCCTGCGTGCAAGCTTCTTGAGGAGAGGAGCTGAGACTCTTGACACGTCTTCTAAGACCGTGGAGGTGAGAGCGGGTGTGAGGTGCAAATGAGTGAGTGAACAGGGCACAGCAGTCACAAAGGCTGGAGGGTGCGTTCCTGACAAGCGGTGGGAACAGAGGGGCGGGGAGGGGCGTGGCGCTGCTCAGAGACTCCTCAACACTTGACCCTGCCCCCTTCGCCCCGGGCCCCAGCAACACTGGGAGGATGGGCGGCAGCGTGGCAGGGACCAAGGCCAATCAGAATCAGCCAGGCAGCCCGCAGTTCCCCGCCCCATCCCCATGTCCGATGGGAGGGAGGGTCCTCACGCCAGGCCCCCCGGAGACCCCAAGGACGGGGGCGGGGGAGGGGGTGGCCATGGGCCAGCCGAGATGAGGGGACAGGTGAATCCTCACCAAGGTTCCACCCGAGCGAGTTGCTGGGTCCCCAGGAAAATGCCAACCGCCGGCCTCCCCGGCTGGCGCTGGTTGTCTCCACACCCTCCACTGTGACTTCCTGAGGTGGAGTGGGGGGAGAGAAAGGAGTGTCCCCAACCTCTGAGCTCGTCGTCCAGGGGAGGACCCGGGGCTCCCCTCGGCTCTCCAAATCTCCCAGCTAGGGCGGGCGGGCTCAGCAGCGCAAAGTCCAGAGGGCAGGCGAGCCCTCTGCCTCCCTAGCAGGTGCAACCCGGCCGCTGACCCCTGCCCGCAGCCCCGGCCTGGTCCACAACCTGGGCCTTCCTCCACGAACCCGCAAGGAAGGTTCAGCCGTCCCTTTTGCAGAGGTGAGGAAACTGAGGCTCGGAGGAACCAGGAGACTTAACCAACCCCCGGGGCTGGTAGGGGCGGAGGCGAGGGGGGCATGTGGGGGAGGGGGGCAGGGCCGTGGCCGACGCGGGAGGGGACGGAGGTGGGGACGTGGTGCGGGTGGAGGTGGGCAGCGGACGCCGTTGGGCAGGGGCGGACACAGTCCTGGAGAGCTTGGGTTGGGACCCTACGCCCACGGTCCTGCGGGCTACCTCACAGGCCCCTCACGCCTGCGTGGCGCGGCTCGTGTGACCCCTCACGGCCCATCTCCGCGCAGGTGCTCACTGCGGGGTCGGCCCTGCACGGACCCACCTTGAGCTCCTCCATCAGCAGAACCACAACTGTCCTGAGCATTCTTCACGCACCTCTGCCCTATAGCCGGTCACTCCCAAACTTTTCCTTGACGCTTACTTTTGGTTTTAACGGCAAAGTGCCCGTCATTGAAACTTGTGCCAAACCACACATTGGCGCATCTGCCTGTGCCCAAACATCTCGGCCTGAGCTTGCCCTCGCTACCCCCTCTGAGGGCCTCTTTCTGAGAGGGTCCTCGGCCAGTAGAGTCAACCTGGGCAGAACAGGGTCCCCACAGGGGCCAGGGGGGCGAATCCACATCTCAGGGCCACCAGGGGAGGCTGTCTTTTCATCTTCCATCAAGACCCCCCTTAGACCTGCTCAAGGGAGGGGGAAGGGCTGGGGCAGGCAGGGGGTCTGCTGAACCTGTGACCCAGGTGGGAAGAGCACCCCCCACACTGGACCCGCAGGGAACCTCTAGCAGCCGGGGCAGGATGGACGCACAGTAGTTGTTCAGGGAGAAACGGTTTGTGCTGGGGGAAAGGCAACAGACCTCCAGGGCATCGTGAACTAACTGGTCACATCCCTTCTCAAAGCCAGAGCCTGGCCAGGTGGGGAGCACAGAGGGAGTGGAAGGACTCACGGCCCCAACAGCCCCACCCCACAGGGGCCCAAAACACCTGCTCAGGAGGCAAGGGTTTATTATGGCCCTCCATGGGCCTAGAGGCATGATCAAGTTTGGTTACATGTAGGGGAAATCATGCTTGCCGCATGCATAAATACATGGAGATACATGTTACACCAGCACAAATTCACAAATCCTGCAGCCTTGGCAGGACAGTGCCCCAGCTGAGGCAGCCGCAGTCTCCAGAGCCCCCCCCCCCCCCCCACTGCAGCCAGCACAGCCCCATCCTCTCCAGGAGCAACCCCACAGGGCCAGGGCTCCCTGAAGCAGGAGAAGTCGGCCCAAAGTCAGTGCTTCGTGTTCTTTGCAGGTGCTTAAGGTCACCTGGCTGAGGTCTGCAGCTCAGCTCACAGGTGGAGGCAGAATAGTCCGTCCAGCGCTGGGAGTATTCAACAGTTTCTCTGCAGGAAGAGTGTTTGCAAAGTCACCAAACCACAGTTACATCTGCAGACCAGGGAGGGTGCTTCTCTGGTGACAACAGCAGGGAGACACCCTCCCCTCCAGTGTTTCCACAGCTGGACAGTCCTCACACTTGGCTCAAGCAGGCCCTGTCGAGCCCCACCCCTTACACCAGCTCTGCATGCGAAGCCATCCCGATGTGGCCCCAGGTAGGGTAAGTCCCGGCAGCAGGAAGCTCAGACCTGCCCCACAGACACTGGGAGGCTTGTAAATGAAGCAGGAATCAGTCACTTGGTGGGGGAGGGAGGCAAAGAAGACCCCATCCCCACTGCCACTCCTCTTCCAAAGCCACCAGGATCCAAACACGGCGCAGGGTCCCGCCAGCTGCATGGCTGCTGACCTCTGATTTCAAGAGAGCCGGGGAGGACACAGGGACCCCCGGACGGAGCATGGCAGAGCCCTCCCCAGCACCAAGCAGCCAAGACCAGGAACACAGGGCTGTTTCAGTAATGACAGAGTGGGGGCACCTGGGTGGTTCAGTTAGTTGAGCTTCCGACTCTTGATTTCAGCTCGGGTCATGGTCCGGGGGTCGTGGGATTGAGCCCCACGTCAGGCTCTGCACGGAGCCTGCTTGGGATTCTCTTTCTCCCCCTCTGCCCCTCTCCCCGCCTTGCGTCCTCTCTCTCTCTCTAAAAAGAGAAATACAATTTTTAAAGAAGACATTTTAAAAAAGAAACAGCGGCCTGAGGTGATCAAGCAGCCCACAGGCCTTCTGAGCCGCCTCTGCACGCGCTGAGGCTGACAGTTCTTGGCGCTTCTGGAGGGAAAAGCCGCTGAGAGGCAGGTGGGGGACAAGAAGGGGAGCAGCTGAGGCGCAGGCAAGTCCGTGCCAGCGGCTCCAAGCCCCGCTGCCCGCGGACGCCTTGCAGCCCTCCAGTCGGTTCCAAGCCCAAGGAGACGCGGCAGGGCTCCACGCAGACGGCACGCCGCGCAGGGGCACGGGGTGGGCACGCTGCTGTTACGCCTCCAGGTGTGTGCACGCCAAGAGCGCACAGGGCGTGGTGGGGCAGAGGCCAGAAGGGTCCCGAGGCGCATAGGAGAGTTGGCGTGCGCTCTGGTCACCGGTGGGTCCTCGCGTCCCCTCTCCACCCTGAACCCGGAGGGCAGCTGTAGTCTGACCTGTCCCATGATGTCACTGGGCCCTCTGAAGCCACGGTGAAGTCTGTGAGTCCGGCGACGCTCAGGGCTCAGGTTGCCGTCAGCCTAGAGAGCGGTGACCTGGGTGAGCTCCGTGTTGGGTGTGGACGGGCTCTGTGGGCTGACAGGCACCATGGGCAGGTCCACGCCTAGTCATGCGGGCCGTGGTACTGTCTCGGAGGTCTTGCAGGCGAGGGCCACATCCTTGGCAATGCTGCGCACACGGTCAGACACCTGCATCTCCCGGCGCAGGGCAGGAGCACAGCAGAACTTTCGGAAGCAGGCCTTGAAATTCTCGTCCAAGAAAGCGTAGAGGATGGGGTTGAGGCAGCTGTTGACGTAGCCAAGGGCCGTGCAGAAACGCAGGACGGCCACTGCGGTCTCACTGCCCGGCTGAACGCCCAGCCCTTGGACCAGCACGAAGACCTGGACGGGCGTCCAGCAGCCCACGAACACCGCCACCACCACCAGCACCAGCCGCGTGATGCGCCTCAAGTTCCGGTCCTTCTCCCGGGAGCCGGACAGCAGGCGGACGCCACGCAGCCGCCGGATCATGAGGCTGTAGCAGATGGAGATGATGAGCACGGGGATGATGAAGGAGAAGAGGAAGATGCCGATGGCAAACACGGGGCCCCAGTAGTCCTGTGGGGCGGGGACCTCCACGAGACACTCAATCTCTGCAGGGAGAAACACAGGGTCAGGGTGAGCGAGCCGGCACGGGGCCCTCTGGGGCCAGAGGACGACAGCACGGGGGAGGGGGGCCACCCACCGACCTTCGTCCTCGACCTGCGCCGAGCCCATGATGGCGACAGGAACCCCCACGACAGACGCCAGAGCCCAGATGGCCACGTTGACGGCCTGGGCCTTGCTGGACGTCCGGACATCGAGAGCGCGGATGGGGTGGCAGATGGCTACATAGCGGTCCACGCTCATGGCGGTCAGCGTGAAGGTGCTGGTAAACATGTTGTAATAGTCGATGGCAATGACGGTCTTGCACAGGGCATTTCCAAATGGCCAGAAGCCCAGGAGGACATCTGTGCCCTGGAAGGGCAGCGTCAGCAGCACCAAAGTGTCCGCCAGAGCCAGGTTAAAGATGTAAATGTTGGTGGCTGTCTTCATCTTGGTGTGCCTGCGGAGAGCACAGGGGGAAGGAAGACCTGGCCCAGTCCCTCTGGCTGGACCCGGCGGCGGAGGCCCGGGGGCCTTTCTTGTTGCCACCACCAGGAGCACCCGCCCCGAGACCCGTGTGGGAAGGCGGGCCCCCAGGCCCGGCACGAGGGACTTGGGGCACAAAACTGTGCTTCTGGCACACACAGAAGGCTTCCGAACCCCCAAACCGGTCCGCTTTGGGAAGGCTGGGATGTCAGGCGGCAGCAGAGCACCCCTGTGACTCCACGTGGGAGCAAGGGGACAGGAATCTTCAGAAAAAGGACCAGTCCCCCTCCCTGCCTTCCAAGTCTTCCTGAAGATGGTCCACGGACTACGATATTGGCCCTAGACACACCAGAGGTTCCTGAGGGCTCCAGAGTCTGTGAAAGCACATCAGAGGCCTTCCGGTCCACGTTGTGGTCCGGCCATAGAGACAGGAAACGGCACCAGAAATGGGAGGTGTGCTAACAAGACCCGGCTGGATCCAAGGGACAGGTCCGGGGACCTTATAGTTACGGAATAAACACCTGTCGAGTGGGGCACCTAGGTGGCTCAGTCGCTTAAGTGCCCGACTGGCTCAGGTCACGATCTCATGGTTCATGAGTCTGAGCCCCACATCAGGCTGTCAGCGCAGAGCCTGTTTGGGACCCTCTGTCCCCCTCTCTCTGCCCCTCCCCCACTCGTTCTCTCTCCCTCCCTCTCTCTCTCTCTGTCCCTCAAAAGTAAATATATATTTTAAAAAATAATAAATAGGGGTGCCTGGGTGGCTCAGTTGGTTAAGCATCCAACTCTTGGTTTGGGCTCAGGTCACGATCTCATGGCTTCATGGGTTCAAGCCCCGCATCAAGCCTGCGCTGGCCATGCAGAGACTGCTTGAGACTCTCTCCTCTCTCTCTGCCCCTCCCCTACTCGCACTGTCTGTGTCTCTTTCAGAATAGACCAATCAACTTTATTATTTTTTTTTTATTTTTTTTTCAACGTTTATTTATTTTTGGGACAGAGAGAGACAGAGCATGAACAGGGGAGGGGCAGAGAGAGGGAGACACAGAATCGGAAACAGGCTCCAGGCTCTGAGCCATCAGCACAGAGCCTGACGCGGGGCTCGAACTCCCGGACCGCGAGATCGTGACCTGGCTGAAGTCGGACGCTTAACCGACTGCGCCACCCAGGCGCCCCGATCAATCAACTTTAAAAACTATCAAAAAATAATAAATAGCAAATAAATGCTTGTTGAATGAATCAATAGTTATGATGGTGGCAATGGAGGTGGTGATTGTGGTGGGGATGGTGGTGGAGAGAATGCTGGTGACGGTGGTGATGATGGTGATTGTTGTGGCAGTGGTGGTAATTAAGGTGGTGGTGACTGTGGTGGTGGTGGTCGCACAACGCCAAAGATGTTGCCGTCACCAGGAACACCAATGTTCCCTGTAAACTAAGCTGCCATAAGGGAATCTGGGGGTCAGTGCTGCCTCTCAGAGAAGGATTAGAAAGAAGCACAAACAGACCTTAATTATGACCAGATAACAGCAACAATGACCACAGTGGCAGACACCTGAGCCAAGCTCTCACATGGATTTTATCTCATTTAAATTTCAAAGATGCGGGGCGCCTGGGCGACTCAGTCAGTTAAGCGTCCGACTTCAGCTCAGGTCGCGATCTCACGGTCCGTGAGTTCGAGCCCCGCGTCAGGCTCTGTGCTGACATCTCGGAGCCTGGAGCCTGCTTCGGATTCTGTGTCTCCCTCTTCTCCCCGCCCCTCCCCTGCTCATGCTCTGACATTCTCTCTCCCTCAAAAATAAATAAACATTAAAATATTTTTTAATTTCAAAAATGCTATCTTGATCCCCACTCCATGCAAGAGGACCCTTAGGCTCAGAGGATCTAAGTGGCCTTGAAAAGAGCTGGCAAAAAAGCAGAGAGGATCAAGAGAACTAGAAGACGAGCCACAGACAGGAGGAAAGATTTGCCAAAGATGCATTTGATGCAGGCTGCTGTCCAGAATACACAAGAAGGCTTAAAACTCGACAATAAGAAAACAAAGACTTTAACAGACACCTCACCAGTGAAAACAGCAACGAGATTCTGCTACACACCTCTTAGAACGAGCAATTTCCAGAGCACTGACACCACACGCCGGTGAGGGTGTGGGGCGGCGGGAGCTCTCATTCGCTGCCGGCGGGCATGCCAAACGGTGCGGCCACTTTGGGAGACAGTTCGTTGGTCTCTTACAAAACTAAACATACTCTTACCATACGATCCAGCAATCACACGCCTTGATATTTACCCAAAGTTGTTGAAAACTTGTATCTGCATAAAAACCTGCACACAGATGTTTATAGCAGTTTTATTCACAATTGCCAAAACTTGGAAGTGACCAAGATGCCCTTCAGCAGGTGATGGATTCGTAAACTGTGGTCCATCCAGAAAATGGAATATGGTTCAGTGATAAAAAGACATGAAAAGATCTGGAAGAACTTAAGTGCATATTCCTCAGTGAAAGAAGCCAGCATGAGAAGGCTACACGCTGTATGACCCCAACTACATAACACTCTAGAAAAGGCAAAACTATAGAGACAATAAAAATATCAGTGGTTTCCAGGGGGTGTGGGGTGTGGAGGGATGAACAGGCAGAGCACAGAAGATTTTTAGGGCAGTGAAACTGTTCTGTGTAATATTATGATGGTAGATACATGTCAAAACCCACAGGATGTACAACACTAAGAGTGAACCATAATGTAAACTATGGGCTTTGGGTGATTATGATGTGTTAACGTAGGTTCAATTGTAAAACTGAGTTGTAACTCGTTATAAAATGTACTATTCTGGTGGAGATGTTGGTAACAGGGGAGACCATGCATGTTGGGGGGCAGAGGCATATGGGCAATCACTGTACCTTCTTCTCAATCTTGCTGTGAATCTAAAACTGCTCTAAAAATAAAGTATCTTTAAAAAAAGCAGGACTTGGGGCGCCTGGGTGGCTCAGCTGGTTGAGTGTCGGATTTCGGCTCAGGTCATAATCTGGAGGTTCGTGAGTTCCAGCCCCGCGTCGGGCTCTGTGCCGACAGCCCGGAGCCTGCTTCCGATCCTGTGTCTCCCTCTCTCTCTGCCCCTCCCCTTCTCACGCTCTGTCTCTCTCTGTCTCTCAAAGATGAATACACGTTAAAAAAAATTTTTTTTTTAAGAGCAGGACTTGGAGCTGGGGTCCATGACTCCAGAGGCAGTCCACCCCAGTCCACAGGCTCAGAATACACTGTGCTAATACTCGGACCAGGCCCCACACACCAGTGTCTCTGGGGACTGCTGTGGGCAAGACAACCTTCCCTGTCTGCTCTAATCAGGATGTGGCTCTGAGAGTCCTGATGCCACAGTGCGGAGGAGACACACGGAGAAGAGACGACAGCAAGAGTGAATAAGACCACCCCGGGGCGCCCGGGTGGCCCAGTCGGTTAAGCCTCCAACTTCGGCTCAGGTCGTGATCTCATAGTTCATGAGTTCGAGCCCTGGGTTGGGCTCTGCGCTGATAGCCCAGGGCCTGCTTGGGATTCTCTCTTCCTCTCTCTGTCTCTCTGTCTCTCTCAAAATAAATAAGACTTAAGAAAAAAAAGACCACCCCAGGTTGCTGCACTTGTCACCCACAACCCACCCTCCAGCCACAGAGGGGCACGTGTGTGAGTCCAGTGCGCGGGGTCCAGCACTGGGCACAGCCAGCTGCTCCTCCTGGCCCCTGTGTGAGCACGTGCACCATGCACCTCGCACACATGCGTGCGCACACTCGCATACGTGCACACGCCCGTGTTGACACGTGCACACGCTCACATACATGGACCTGTTCACATGCACGGACAACCCTAACCGTGCATGTACACACACTCATGCTTTCGTATGTGCACACACACACTCGTGTGTATACGCTGTGCATGCCTACCCCGCTTTAAACCACACACGCGTGCACGCACACATATAGCACACTGACTCGTGTGCACCCACTCCCACACATACATGTACACAGGCACACATGTATGTGTGTGGCTCACACTTGTGTGCACTCCTGCACGTGTGCATTCACCTTTTGTGTGCGCGCATGCCTGTACACGCTTGGGCATGTGAACACACGTGAACACACACACATACGCACGTCCTCACGCTCTCCTCCCACACCATCCCCACACTGTTCCCCTACGATGGACCCCGACCCCACTCCCGGCCACCCCTCTTGGCCACAGGGGCTTTCCCATTCTGAGCACAAACACGCCGGAGTCAGCCCAGACGGCAGCAGCGAACACGATGCTGGAGCTGAAGGCAAGGGCTTCGGCACGGGCCCCGGAACCGGCTGGCGAGAGCTGCCTCTTAGGGGCACGGTGAGGTCCAGGAGAGCCTCACGCCGCGGCTCAGCCAGGAAGCTGGCCTGCGGCTCAGGTCAGGGAGTGTTATCTGCCAGGAGTCAGAGTGACAGTCCGTCCGGGGCTCGGATGCACCCTCTGCCCCTATCAGGACGGGGGTGAGCAGGGCTGATCCTTTCCCTCTCCCCCTAGTCAGGTGCCCCAACCCTGAGGACTCGGAGCATCCAGGACCTCGGGACTGACCCTGACCCTGACCCTGCCTGACAGGATGACCAGAAATGGAATGGGAAAAGTGGGAACCCCCCACCTGCCAGGCCCACCCAAAACAGCCCCCTGCCTCAGTTTCCCCTCTGCAGCAATGTGGGACTCAACAGTAGGGAACCTTGGCAGGTCCCCAGCCTACCTTAGGATGACATACATGACGAGGCAATTTCCCAGCAGTCCCCCAATGCAGACGGCCAGGTAAAGCCCTACGATGGTGACCTTGAGCCCAAGGGGCAGGAAGGCGCCGTGGCTGGCATTGAGCAGCAGGTTGGGGGGCAGCAGGCTGTGGTTGGGGCTCAGGAGGGACAGGTTGCCCTGCAGGTGGCTGCCGTAGAGGACCTCCCAAAATGGGGCAGGGAAGAGGGACTCCATGCCACCTCCCTGCGTGCAAAGCCACCTGGTACCTAGGAGAGGACAGGGACACATGACCACAGCACCCAACACCCACCCAGCTGAGGCCTCTGAGCACAGTGCGTGTGGGCCAGCAGGCACGTGGACCCCCCACACATACACACAGGCAGCCACAGACGCAGAGGCATACATCCACACACAGAAACAATGGAGACAAGCAGACACGTATGCACAGATGGGAACACACAGAGAGGCATGTAAGTCTCGTCAGACTTGTAGACTCCCACATGGGGCATGTGGATGTAGTTACACTCCGGGACGTGTGTCCACCCACAGGGACTCATGGACACACGGCCACCCGTGTGCACACATCACACACAGAGGTGTCCAAAGCTGACCTCGTGCACGCACAGGCACAAGAGGGTCAGAGACATACCCAGAAACACCTGCAGCACAGGACCGAGGCTGATCGAGCACTCAGCTCCCTCCCACCCCTCCCCAGTCCTGCCTGAGAGCTGCAGTCTGTCCACACCCGGCCCCCAGCAGCTTAGGCCTTACCTTAGCAACCTCCGTGGGAGCCAAGACTGTGGGGATGCTGACGGTCAGCGCTGGCAGAGCAGGGCTGGGATCCCACGGCCCTCAGCGCCGGATCTGGACAGGGCTGCGGCAGGCGGCGGCTGCTCCTTCCCTGTAGCTGCCAGACCAGACGCAGCAGCCTAGCGCGGAGCTGGGGGATGGGGAGGAGACTGCTGCTCCTGAGGGGGAGGGGCCACGCGGGCTGGAGGAGGGGGCCGCAGGGAAGGCGGGGGTCACCAGGCCCCACACTGGATGGGGAGAGACCAAAGGACCAGGGCACACACTTAGAGATGAATGACAGACGGGCTCCGACACACGGACACAGGAACTGAGCCGGGGCACAGACATACACACAAGGATGCACGGGGACTCGGGGACGGGCACGGGGGACAGACACAGAGACACGGGACAGAGACAGAGTGGACACACGGGATGGAGACACAGGTAGGTGCACACACAGACTGGGACACAGACATGGGGGCTTGTCTCACACACAGAGACACTGCCTAGGACAGGCTCAGACCAGCCTCCGTCTGCACTCTGTGCCCAGAACAGCACCCTCAGCTGGGCTCCAGGGGAACTGAGGCACAGCAGGCCAATAGGTAGGTAGGTGGATACACAGTGCCCCCGCCCAGCCAGCCCCAAGAGGATCAGAGCCTTGTAGACGAGACGCCTAGACTCTACTGTGCACCCTGTGTCCCTGCTGTGTGCCCCGCACGTCCGTCATGAACGCGAGCTCATCCGTCCCCATCATACCGGCTCATTGTCATCAGCATCACCTTCGTGCAGACAGGAGCATTAAGCCTCAGAGGTGTGAAGTCACCTGTCAAAGTAGCAGAGACAGGGCTCAAACCCAGATCCACCTGCAGCTTTGAGACACCCCAAGGGCGTCTCGCCACAGCAGGGTCCCAGGGCAACATCTGAGCATCATTCCGTCACAGCCTGGGCCCCCACACGGACGCAGCCAAAGGGCTCCGGTGGGGCTGCCTCCTTCCCAGCCCTGGGGTCACATGCCGTGTGGGAGATCTCTCAGATCAGCTACCAGCCTTGCAATCATGGGGTCATTCTTCCTGCACAGGCTCTACTCACATAGCCCAGACCCTGCTTGGAGCATCCGTCTCCAAGGATGGGGACCTGGTTGCTAGGCGACTGGCAGCAGCGTCGCTAGGATACCTGGCAAATCAGAGAGGACAGGGCAAGCAGATGCCCCGGGACTCAGCATCCTAAGCTGTCCCCCAGGGCTTATCTCTGCATCTTCACTGCGGCTGACTCAGGGACACGTGTGGAGACATGGGGCACACCCACAGGGACACTCAGGACACAGGCTCACGTGCTTGCACGCACACACACAAAGATGCCCAAACAGGCACACGAGTGAACACACAAACACAAGCTCATGCTCAGAAATGCACAGACACCCGCAGGCACAAACACACGGACCACACACACGTGAACCCACGCCAACGTGCACTCAAGGCACATGAGTAGACGGGACAGAACAGGCGGACACACAGATCAAGGCCTTCAGACACCCAGGGGCCACACACGAGCACCACACTCTCCAGGTGAAGCTTGAAGTTTGATCCTGCTGACCTCGGGAGCCCAGCAGGGGCAGGAACCCAAGGAGGCCAGGCTTGGCCTCCTGCAGCCTCCCCCAGCCGGGCTGACCGAGGTCTGAGCAGCCAATCCCAGCCCCTCCTGCCCCCGCTGCCTGCGCCCACCTGCCTGCTCACCGGCCCACAGAGCTCGTTTCATAATGGCCTCCAGCTGCCTCCCAGCTCCGGCACAGACTAGGGGAAGGAAGGGCCATGAGGCTGGTCTGGAAAGGTATCCCGTGAGAGTGCACCCAATGCACCCAGTGCTAAGGACGGCTGGAAGCAGATACCTGGCCCCTCACACGGATAGTCTCAGCCGAAGGTCAGGCTTGGTCACCTGGCCCGTGGGGGGTCAGGCTGGAATGCTGACTGTACTCCCTGGGTGTGACAGCGGCCCAGCCTTGGACCCTAAAGGGCTCCCACAAAGGGAGCTGGCAGCACCGAGGAAATAGCCCCTGCACAGCCAGGGTAAGACACAGAACACATGTGTCACACATGGGACAGCAAGGGACACGTTATGTGAGACAGCATTGGTATCAAAGCAGGACAACTCAAACTCACATCATATGCAGGCAAAACGAAACACACAGGGGCACCAGGGACAGCCCAAGGCATGCGGCTTACGTGAATGACGGCACAGAACGCATGTCCACAAATTATGGTTGTAGCTGCCTGGGCTGCACTCAGGAGTCATGGGAATTTGTGGCAGGACTTGGTCCCAGAGAGATTTCCACCCACAAAGTGGGGCGAATGCACCTCACTCTTGCCCAGTGAGTCACAGCCCGGAAACGCCGCTACTCGTGGCCTCGGGCAGGCTCGCCGTCTGCTTCCGTCCATCTCTGGGTGCTTTGCTACCCCTGGGCGCGGCACAGGAATCCAAGCAAAGTCACCAGAGCCTAACAGGGAGCAGCTGCCCTCCCCTCGGGGAATTCAGTCCCCAGGTCATTTTTGCTGTTAAAAAGCGAAAGACCCTGGGGCACCTGGGTGGCGCAGTCGGTTAAGCGTCCGACTTCGGCCAGGTCACGATCTCGCGGTCCGTGAGTTCGAGTCCCGCGTCGGGCTCTGGGCTGATGGCTTGGAGCCTGTTTCCGATTCTGTGTCTCCCTCTCTCTCCGCCCCTCCCCCGTTCATGCTCTGTCTCTCTCTGTCCCAAAAATAAATAAAAACATTGAAAAAAAATTTTTTTTAAATAATAAAAAAAAAGCGAAAGACCCTGGGGCACCTGGGGGGCTCAGTCGGTGGAGCAGTTGAGCGTCCGACTTTGGCTCAGGTCACAATCTCACGGTTGGTGAGTTCGAGCCCCGCGTCGAGCTCTGTGCTGACAGCTCAGAGCCTGGAGCCTGCTTCGGATTCTGTGTCTCTCTCTCTGCCCCTTCCCTGCTCATGCACTGTCTCTGTCTGTTCTCAAAACTGAACAAACGTTAAAAAAAAATTTTTTTTTAAGTTAAAGGCCCAGGTTCCTGGGTGGCTCAGTTGGTTGAGCATCCGACTTTGGCTCAGATCAGGTCTCAAGGTTTGTGAGTTCAGGCCCCATGCAGGGCTCACTGCTGTCAGCACAGAGCCTGCCTCAGATCTTCTGCCCCTTTCTGCCCCTTCCTCATTTATACTCTCTCAAAAATAAATAAATCCTAAAAAAAATTAAATTAAAAGTGAAAGGACTCTTTCTTTCAAGTTTATTTATTTATTTATTTTGAGAAAGTGCACACCCAAGTAGGGAAGGAGCAGAGAGAGAAGGAGAATCTCAAACAGGTTCCACGCTCAGTGGGGAGCCCGTCGCGGGGCTCAATCCCACAAACCCAGAGATCATGACCTGACCCGAAATCAAGAGTCTGATGCTTAGACTGAGCCACCCAGTGAACCACCCAGACGCCTCCAAGGATATTTTTTTTTTAGTTTATTCATCCACTTTTTTAAAAGAGAAAGAACGTGCATGTGCACACGAGCACAAGCAGGGGAGGGACAGAGAGAGAGAGAGAGAGAGAGAGAGAGAGGATCCCAAGCAGGCTCCACGCTGATAGTGCGGGACTCGAACCCTCAAACTGTGAGATCATGACCTGAGCCAAGATCAAGAGTCAGATGCTTAACCTACTGAGCCACCCAGGTGCCCCTAAGAAAAAACCAAAATGGAAGGATTTTATCGGTTGTGAGTTTCATCATAATAAATTACTTTGTGTGACTTTGACTTTATAATATTTATATATGGCAACAAAAGAATTGACCTGTACATTTTCAATATAATGTTAAATTTTGTAGTCACTTCACAAGCGTCTTAATTTTTTTTGGAGTTTTATTCTCAGGCTTTGGCAGCAGTCAAAATGCTTTTAGATCCCAGCATTCCCATCAGCCCTTGAAAAACAGACGAGTCCTGGGCACAGAAATAGGTGGGAGACACCTATCTGGTGGCCTCGCACAGCTACTGGGCCCTAGACACTTGGGGATCCCCGCCCCACCCCCCCTCCCCCGCCCCACCCCCCCTCCCCGCCCCCCCTCCCCAGGAAACTGCAGGGCGTGCAGAGGAGGAGCCCCAAGAAGCTGCTGTCAGGAATATGAGCTGTGCAGGCACCAAGCCCTCCAAGGATTAGGGAGGAGGGGTATCAAGGGTTTTCAGTCCTACAAAAACAGAGGGAAAGTTACAAGTCCCTTCTTGCAGGAGAGCAGCTCCCACTGGCCCTATAAACCCCCCTCCACTGCCAGAAGCCAGCAAGTAACTCCCCTTCTGGAATGCTCCTGGCCCAGACCTGGGAAGCTGAGAGGAGGGCCAAGATCCCCGTCTCACAGCACTCACCGGGGTGGAAGCACAGAGTTGAACCTGAGGCAGCCCCTGCCTAGCTGTGGATATCGGGAGGACTTCCTGGAGGAAGTGGCCTGCTACATCAGACTCCCTAAGCCGTCGCTGCTTCTGGATCCCAGAGGCCTGTGTCTTCAACAAGCCCCAAGGCTGGTGCTGAATCTCAAGGCCCAGACCACACCCCAAAGGCACGTGCTGGGCGGGAAGGGGCAGCACCCCAGGAAGAGCTTGTGCAAAGCCTTGGGGGCCAGAAGGATGGACAGTCATTCCATGGAGCTTGGGGCTGGTGCAGGCTCTGATGTACAGGGGCACAAAGTCATAGTTTACCCTTTCACCAGGAAGCCAGAGGAAGCTCCCAAAAACAAGGTGAACCGTCAACACGCTCCTGCACAAAGGCCAGGTCTCAGTTGAGACCCCATCCCCAGGACAGTTCCCACCTCAGGGCCGCAGGTCCTGAACCCCCAAAAAGGCATCATCATCCTTGGCACACGACCGTGAATGAAGGGGAGAGTTGTGCATGCACCATAACGAATTGTGGACTTAATGCAACAATTTTAGCCTAATGTAGCACCAGCACATGAATTAATGAGTTCTAAAGGGTTTTTTTTTAATGTTTGTATTTATTTTTTTTAATTTTTTTTTTCAACGTTTATTTATTTTTGGGACAGAGAGAGACAGAGCATGAACAGGGGAGGGGCAGAGAGAGAGGGAGACACAGAATCGGAAACAGGCTCCAGGCTCTGAGCCATCAGCCCAGAGCCTGGCGCGGGGCTCGAACTCACGGACCGCGAGATCGTGACCTGGCTGAAGTCGGACGCTTAACCGACTGCGCCACCCAGGCGCCCCTGTATTTATTTTTTGAGAGAGAGAGCGAGCAGAGACTGAGGATCCGAAGTGGGCTCTGTGCTGACAGCAGAGAGCCCCATGCAGGGCTCAAACTCACCAACTGTGAGTGAAGTCATTTGCTTAACCCACTGAGCCACCCAGGGGCCCCTGAATTAATGAATTCTAGAATAAACTGATGAGTGCATGCATGAGTTATAGAATTAATAAATTGAGAAGTGAGTTAGTTATGAAACATGATGACACTAACAAATACATTACAGAAATATAGGAACCAGGACCCAGAAATTTAGAGTTCGGGAAAACCTGGCTCCGGTCTTGCGGGGACCCCTGAGACTCCAAACTTGCCCTGGAAGAGGGTAGGTGTCCTCCTGAGCTCTGCCCCAGTTTCCCTTCCCTGTGAACGACAGTGGCGGTGAGAGCCCTTTTGGGTCCAGCAGCGGAGAACGCGTATCAGACAGGAAGGTCTCATTGCTACGCCCTCTGCCCCCAAAGCCAGTCCCCAAAGACTTCTCCAGCCTGGAAGCTGGGACCACAGCTCCCAGAAGAGTACGTTTGGGGCTCCCAGAAAGGAAAGAAAGGGCACCCGGGCTGGAAAAACTGGCGGTCACCTCCTCGGGTCTGCTGCAGGGATTTCGCCCGTCGGATGTGGGCGCCCTCCAAGCACCTGGACCCTGACTCTGCCGGTGCCCCTCCCTCCCCAGGGGCAGGCCCGCCCCCGCCGTGCAGGGGGAGGGCGGGACTCCCGGTTGCCAGGCAACCGCGTCAACAAGTCCAGGAGAGTCAGGGCTCAGTTGGAGGCTCAGACCCCGGAAGGCGGAAAGTATGGGGTGTACCGATGGGGGACAAGAGCCGGCCCCTCGACCAATGTGGCAAGAATGAGTTGCGGGAGGGTGATGGCCTCCGGCAAATGCCACGTTGTGTGGCTCTGCCTGCGGCCCACAGTGGGCCAGAACCTGGCCCAGGGTCCGGGGCCTGAGGTGCTGTGGGCTCGGAAGGAAGGAGTCCTTCAGGGCTGAACCAGGCGCCCTGGGCGTTCCCGTCTCCTCTCTCGTGGGCCCTCCCCGCCCTATCACCTCCGTGGGCTCTGCTGTCATCTAGACCCAGCAGGGGACAGGCTAGGAAGACAGGGTTCCCCCAAACACGTCCAGGGCAGCAACTGTCCAAGTTGCTTTCCGCCTCCCACAGACACCTCCCAGAAGGACACGAGTCCTCTGCCCAGGGCAAAACGGAAGCCCACCTACTCTCATCTCCAGCCCCTAACACTAAGGCCAAGTAGAGCAACCCGCCCCCCCCCCCCCCCCCCCCCCCCCCCCGCTCCCGGAGTTGCAGTGCGGGGGCGGGGGGAGACTGGGGGTTTGCTGACTGACCGTCAACCACAGACATGGGGGACTGGGGCACACTGAGGGTCCCAGAATTGTGGGGAAGGGCCTGCCAAGCTTAACATGTTCTCTACCCTGGGTAGGGCCCCAGGTCTCCGCATTTTCTCAGTGGACAGAGAACCAGCCGGTGGGCAGGAAGGGAATTTTCTGAAACTCGGTGGATCAGAAATGTCTGGTTGACAGCAGGGGTAAGGAGGACGGGTGCTAGGCCCGCGCAAAGGTGCTGAGTCTGCAGGTGCAGGACCTAAGGCCAGCTGCGGGGAATCTAGAAGGGCCAGAGCTGGGAGCGCACAACGGGGGGGGGGGGGGGGGGGGGGCCGGGCCGGTGCCAGTGGGACTCACTCTTCCCTCGGCAGAGCGGGCCGAGCATGCAGTCGCCAGCAGAGAAGGAGGCCGGGCTCCGGGGCCCGCGGGAGCGAACCGGCAAGGGGTCCCTTGAGGAACGCGCCCGGGGGGCGCCCGCGGCGCAACCCCCCAAGCCAGGGTGGGCCCTGACGCTGGAGGGGCTGGCGGCCATGAGCCCCGCGCAGCGTCACCGCCACCTGCTCTTCGGTGACCATCTTGAGGACGTGGGCGCGGCCGCCTCTATCTTCCCGCGCGAGTCAGTGGAGCTGGGGAGCCGTATGCCCGACCCGCGTGCGTGGACGCAGTCACCGGAGCCGCCCGGCGTGCGCCAGGACCGGCTCCTCGGCGTCCTCAAGGCAGCCGAGGCCCGGGGACGAATCCGCGCCTTGCGGCTGCGCTACATCCGCATGCGGGTGAGGCTCGGGGCCGGAAGGAAGGGGCGCGCAGGCGAGAGGGTTGCGGGGCGGGGAGGGGACACCAGCCCGGGTGCCCCGAGGAAAGGGGTGGGGGTGGGGGTGGGGGGCGCCCTGCAGGAGGCGGCGGGCGGAGCTAGGGCAAAACATCGCGGAGGCTTGGAGACCCGAACCCCCGCCCCACGACCCGCAGGCGGAGGAGATCTCGCTCCTCACCTCGCAGCAGAAGTCCGCGCGCGCCGCCATCCGGCTGGAGCTGTTCCTACCGCCGCAGCTGAAGCCCACGCGGATCCCGGACCCCCTGGATCGTCAAGAGGTGCCCACAAGCCCGGGAGGGGGTGGAGCGCGGGGGGGGGGGGTGGAGCGCGGGGGGGGGGGGGTGCGTCCCGGCCCGCGTCCCCGCACACCTGGCCCCAGCCGCTCTCGCCCCACAGAGGAGGCGCGTGGAGACCATCCTGGAGGAGAAAGTTGACGGCAGCGTCTTCCCACGTTGATGCGGCCCCACCCTTCCACATAAAGTTCTCACGGTTCAAGCGCCGCCTGGTCATTAAGACCCCTCTCTCCAGGTTCCCCGGGGAGGGAGGGGGGGGCGGGTATGGATGCCACCTTCTCTGCGTCCGATGTCACAGACATCGGGAGACACAGAGGGGGGCCCCTCCAACAAAGTAGAAGTGTGCAAGTGGGCAGGCGTCAGATCAGCAGAGGACGCTGATGATCCCTCAAGCCCTGGGGCTGTCCCCATCCGGCAACCTGGTGTCCTGCAAGTCTGTGAGAGCCCCCAGTCTGAGGGGACAGGAGTAAGAATCTGATGGGCAACGGTCACACCTCCAGAAGAAGAGCAACCTCGGGGAGAAAGTGGGGCCCAAGTGGGACCCCGGGTTGGGGGTCATTCCATCAGGGATCAGAGAGGAGGGTGGCCTTCTGGGCAGGGAGAGTGACTGCACAAGCCAAAGGTGGTCTTTGGAACCAGCCGTGCCCAGGAGGTCCTCCAGAGGACGGAGACTGGGGAAGGGGAGACCCCCTCAGGGAGGCCTGCACTACCCCACAGAAAACCACCTTACCATCCTGAATGACCTCTTCAGTTCTGTTCCATCCCCCTTAAGCCGCACGCACACGCGCGCACGCATACGGGAAGGAACCCCCCCCCCCCTCCCCGTGTCCCATTCTGGCAAACCCACTTCCTGCAAACCCTCTGGACTCTGAAGAGTCTCCCAAGTTTCTGGATATGTCTCCCCTTAGAGAGCTTACTCTTCTCCCAGACACAAGCTCTTTGTAGAGCCTGGAACTTGGCCATCTTTCCCTTTTCTTCCCTCCTGGTGTCTAGCCGGCTCCAGAGGTGGGGGCTGAAAGAACTCAGACAGGTCATGTCTGAGTGGGCCTCCTGTTGAGTGGGCCCACAGCAAAGAACTGATCCTGGGGGGGGGGGGGGGTCATGCTTTACCCACAGAGGTCAGAGCAGGGTCCAGCAAAGACTCCTGCTCAGTGGTGGTGAGTGCCCCTCCCTGACCCGGCTCAGGACGGGGACCTAGCCTCATGGGGATGTGGGCCCTCTGAGCCCTCAGCAAGCCCTTCTCCCCCTGCACCTGACCCTTCACCCATTCTGGGCTGTTGCTGCCCTGGCCTTGATCCAAGCCCAGAACTGTGTGTGGAAGCTGGCTTCTGTGGCAGCTCTGGGAGGGAGGGGAGGGCTGTGTGTGGCAGCTGTGGGTGGGGGCTGATCTTTTAGGCAGAGAGAGGGAAGGAGAAACAGGGGAAGAGAAGGTGGCTTGGGCTGAGGACAGAGATCTCTGTCCAGGAGTGGTGGCCACTTACACCCGGACACGAACGAGGAGGCTGATAGCCAGCCCTGACTCCCCTGGCCAAGCCCCCTTGCGATATGGACCCAAGCATCCTGTCCCTTGGGGATGTGCTGATCACCTAGGATGATTTCCTCTGCTTGGTAAACACGTATTTCATTTCGTCACTTGTCTGAGTCTCCATTTCCTTATCTTTAAAATAGAGATCTGGAGGGTCTCACCCGGGCTGTGAGTGAACACAGTGAGTGTCCCATAAGGGTATGGTCACTCTGCATCAGGCAAACACAAGAGGACAGAGGCACAAGACAGACACACAAAGCCCTGAGAAGACCAGCAAGAGGCCTCACAGGTAGCTCTGCATCGAGCTGGCACGGGGTGGGGGGGGGGGGGGGGAGATCGCTGCACCAGGGAAGGGGCCCTAGCTCTGCAGAGGAATCCAGGGAAAGTGGCTGAGGACATTTCTGCCGGGCCCAGAAGAGGCTTCTGCTATGGGAGAGTGCAGCATGTGGGCCAGGACTCAATGTCCTGGGGAGTGTAAGGGATCAGGTTGGTCCTGGAGCTGGGATCCTGCTCATGCTCTGGACAGCGAGTGCTGGGTTCAAGTCCCATGTCCACCATTATCTGCTGCATGGCTTTGAACCAGTTCCTTCCCAGCCCATCTGGATCCCTCCCATGGAATATGGGGCACTCTCTGTTGAGACAGGCTCACCGGAGGAGGTGCAGGAGACCCAGAAAGGCCAGGGCAAGGGGAACAGAGTGCACAGCCAAGTGGCCAGAGGAGGTACAGTGTATGGAGGGCTGGGAGGGCAGAGACGGTGTAGAGTGCCAAGAGTGCAGGGAGAAGCGTGTGACCCCACACTTGGTCAGCTGCCCCACACATCTCTCAGGAGGTGGGTGGAGACTCCACACCAGGCACAGTGGGATCCGTGTGGCTGTGTGACACTGACCAGGTGCTGACCTGTCCTTGTAGGACCCACCTCTCAGGACTGTTACCTAGGTTAAATAAGAAGCTTCTGGCCTCTGGCCTCCCCTGGCCAGCCCGTCAGCCAGATAGCTCTGTGGCCACGCCAGCCGAGGCCTCTGGGCACACAGCGTCAAGAGGCACCCCAGCCCCCAGGGCCCCTCTCGCCTCCCTGACCTTGTGCCACCCTCTCCTCCAGCGCGGCCCCCACTCTCCCAGGCCCCCGCACTGCTGTCCTGCCAACACTGTCCTTTGCTGAAGGACACCCCCCTCCTTGGCTGTATGGCTCTCCTTAGCCCTCCTCACCTCTCACCCAGTCTGCCAGTCTGTTTCTTGTCTGCTCCAGGGCTGGCCTGTCTGACTTACTGTTAGGTGCCACCGCCTGGCGCACAGGGAGCACCCAGATGACCGCCGAATGAAGAGCACATACAAAATCTCCACTTCCCTTTACATCTTGAAGAACAGTTCTGAAAAGCGTGTGCATATCGGCTTGTGCAATTGGAAGGCATTTTGTGAGCGGGACCCGGGCATCAGGAACTGACCGAGCTGAGTCCCTGCACTGGGGACAGGAGATGCACATGGTCCAAGGCCAGGGGGACGCAGACACTCTGCAGCCCATTTCCAGAGCAGCGTCAGGGCTGCTCTGGCACTGGCCCAAAGCATGCCAGGATAAGAAATTTAACTGACAGCTGTAACAGAGCAAAAAATATCAGGAGAGTCAGCCAAAGAGAAGGGACAGGGCATTCGTTGCAAAAGGGAGGGTGTGGCTTTAAGCTTGAGGACATCTCAGGGCAACTGGAGGGGTTGGAAAAGACTCAGGCCCCACAGACAGGAACATTTGGTGATTCCAGATGTAGGAACCCATACCGCCAGTATCCACCAGCACCCGGGCACAGGACGCCCCCTTTCTTGGGAAGCCCCCTAGAACCCTGTGCCAGTGAGCTCTTAACCCCACTTTACAGGCGACAGCACATAGTCGCAGGGAGGCTAGGCCCGGGCCTGGAGGAACCACTATACAGTCCTTTCCAGGCTGGCAAGGAGCATATAGGACCGCAGGGTCTTAAGGGCTCTTGTGCCCAGGCACTGGACCAGAGTCTCAGGGGCACCCACAAGAATGGCAAAGCTGGACCGGCCCCCCTGAACAGAGTGGAGGACACGACCACACCCCCATCTACTGCAGTGCCATTTCAGGCCGCCCTGCGTCCAGAGGCCCCATCATTAGCACCTCGTCTCCACGGGCCACCCTAACCGACGGTGGGCACCTGGGTGCCCCGCCGAATCTAACGGGACGTGGGGAGGGGGCGGGTGGGGAGCAAGGCCAGCCGAGCGCGGGGCGGGGCGCGCCTGGCAGGGCGGGCCGGGCGCCTCCCCGCGCGAGGAAGTCCCGGCCCCGCGCTTTGGGGAAGTGCAGCCGAGGCGCCTGCGCACTGCACCCTGCGCCCCCTCCCCGACTATCGGGCCGGACCTCGGGGCGCGCGGGCCGGCGGCGGCGGCGCGAGCGGCTCGGGAGCGCGGCCGGTGAGTGCGCGCGCGCGGCGCCGAGGACGGCGGCCCTGCCCCTCCCGACCTGGGGCCCGGGGGCCGTCCCGGGCGGGAGCCTCAGGACCCGGCACCCCGATCCGCACCCCCACGGACTCCAGCCGCGGGGTCCACGTGGACCCTGGGCCGCGGCGGGACGGGAGCCAGTTCCCCGCGCGTGGGGGAGGGGGCGCTGCAAACCGGTTCCCCTTTTTCTGCAGCTCAAAGCCTGGGGAAGTGATTGCTCAAAGGGGGGGGGGCCGGAAGAACCCAGGTTTCCGCGTCTCCCGCCCCCCGCCCAGCCTGTTGGGGAGGGGCCGAGGCGGGACACCCTGTCTGTCCCCACCCCTGCCCCCTTGGATCTGGCAGCCACTCACCCTGCGAGGCGCAGGGGAGGCACTGCGCCCCCGGCCCCAGCTGATCTGGGGCTCCCGGCGCCGGCCTCCCTCCAGAACGCCGCAGGAGTACCTCCTGCCGTCTGACTTGAGTCCCGGCTGCTGCAGTGCACGCCCCTTCGGCAGCCAGGGTGGGGCCCAGAGGGAACCTGGCCTCTCCCGCCCCCACCTCGCCTTTGGGTCGATGGTGAGTGGGGCGCCATGGCGAGTTCCTTGAGGTAGGGGTGGGGGCGTCAGAGGCTGGAGGAAGGGGCCCCTGAAGGAGACAAGCTCTACCAGGCCAGACCTTGCCAGCAGAGAGAGGAAGAGAGAGAGAAATGGGTCGCCCCCACCTCTGCAGTGGGGGCAAGGGTCATCAGGCTTAGGAAGACCTGGCCAGCCTTGGAGGAGCCAGGCAGGGGCTCCCCCACCAGCTGAACGGGGGTAGCCTAGGAAAGGTACTGAGTACCATCAGAAGCAGGGAGTGGAGCCCCTTTGTCCACCCTCCTCCCAAAGGTTATGGCATTTTTTTCTGGGATTGTCACATTTTCTTATTCTTTTTTTGGACTGGGCGGGCTCGGGGACGTTCTTTTTCCTTCTGTGGAGCAGAGTAGCAGCCGCTCCCAAGGGAGCCTCTCTGTCCCCAGAGGCCAGGCTTGCTGCCTGTCCAGCCCCTCCCATCCCAGATTTGGGGGCCAGAGCCTAAGGGGCTGGGAAATGCCAGCAAAATGCCAGGATGAGGGAGGAGCAGGGACCCTAGTTCAGGCCTTATGTGACCTTGGGGGGAGCGGAGTGGGGGGGGGGGGGGGAACGGGACGGAAACAGGTGGCCCCAGTCAGCCTCAGGAAGGTGCAGGGAGCCAGGCCCAGGCCTGCAGCTAGGAGAGAAGACATTGACCCCAAAGTCAGCCTCCAGCCTCAGAGCCCCTAGCACGTGGGCCTGCACCCGCGGACAGGGCCCCTCCTCCAATTCAGAGCCAAGCCTTCGGGTGCTAGGGAGTGGAGGGGGGACAGAGCCCTGCCCCCACTCACAGTGGGTGGGGGCGCAGAGGAGGAAGAGCAGTTTTCTGCCTGGCTACCAGACCTCAGAAGTTGCCACACCCCTTCCCTTCCCTTCCCTTCCCTTCTTCCCTTCCCTTCCCTAGAAGCTTGACCCCTGAGGGAAAGGCAAGCTGTGGGGCTGCTGCTTCCCCATCTGCTCGCTGGGAGTCTGTGGGACCCTAGACTTTACCCTAGTTCTGGGTCAGATCAGGGCCTCGGCATCCCCGCACCCGGGAGGAAAGGGGGCCCTAAGTAGTGCCTACCTCGGGCACTGCCGCCTCAGATCGCCGCTCACATGCAGTCCTAGCATCTCTGCTCCCAGAGCTGCCTGACCTGATTGTGCTGTGATGCCTACCCTAGAGCGTCCGCCTCCCCCTACCCTGGAAGACCCCAAGATGGGCCAAACAAGGATAAAAAGACCACAAGCTGAGGGAGGGGGGCAGCAGGGAGGATGGTAGTTAAATGAGAAAATAAAGTGAAAGCAAGTCACGAGGCTCCTGGCCACCAAGATGGGGGTGTGGGGGTGGGACTGGACGGCTCAGGAGGGCCCTTGTCAGCTGTGCAGGGGAGCACCCCAGGCCCTGGGGGTCCTCACCTAGGCCAAGAAGGACACAGGCAAATGCGGTGGTGGAAAGGCATTTAAGACTGCTCCCCAAGGGCACTGATGGGCCACCCTGGCATGGATGCTGGGATCTATGGTTGGCCTCCCCTGGGGTGGGGGTGGGGGGATCAGACTCCTAACCCTGACTTGAGGCTTTGGTGCCCAGTGCCCCCTGCGCGCCTCCCCCATGAAACACGGGTGTGGACGCTGAGATGGAGGCTGGCCCTCACCCCCTCCAGAGACCCCGCATCTCTGACAGCCCAGCCCATTGCTGTCCCCCCCCCCCCCCCGCTCCCCTCCCGCACCGGCACACCAGGCCCGGTTGGCCTCGGCAGCCTGGCAGGGGAGGGGGAAGGGAAGCCGGGAGACCCTGGTTGTGGTAAGGTGCCAGCTAGGGTTGGGGTGCCAGGGGCAGCGCCCAGGATCAAGGAGCCACAGGCCCCCAGGCCCTCCTCACCCATGCCCCGCTGCATTCCCACACCCTCAGAAAATCCTGCCCCAGTCAGATCCTTCACGCTGGAGGCCTAGTCAGCTGCAGACATGTTGGAACCCCCCCCCCCCCCCGGGGCCACCTGGCAAATCTGGACTCCTAGTGAGGAGCAATCCTCCTGCAGAAAACCCAGAACAGAGGGAGCTGAGGAAGGGGGTCTGAATGTCTGACCGCTACCCTTATGCGTTAACCTGACAGCCCCAGACTCCTGGGGGCCCCCAGCCCCTTGGGAGGGGCCAGGAGCCGGAAACCAAGAAAGAGGAACCCAGACTTCCGGCTTCCCAGGGACAGAGCAAATGGGGGTGTCCCGGAACCTTCTGTGGAGATCTCGTCTGGGGCCCCCCCTCACTGCCCCTGCCCCTGCTCACAGCCCTGGTGTAGGCTGGGGGCAGAGGTAGGAGCCTGAACAGAGTGGTCTAAAGCGGGCGGCTGCTCCCCCCAGGGCTCCTGGAAGGAGGGAGAGACTCTCAGGACCCCTTCTAGGGGACAGTGGAGACTGTGGTCTCAGGTTCTCAGGGAGAACCTCCACCTCTCTTCTCAGACTCTCAGGCTGTGGTGAGAGGGTCCCGGAGCCAGCACCACGGAGCCGGGGCGGCCTCCACCACCCACCCATGCCCACCCCGCATGAGACTGAGAAGCAGGTGCACCACCTACACCCCTGTCTCTGCCCCCCTTTGTGGGATCGGGGGCGGGGGAGACCCTTGAACACCTGGGAGGCCGGGAGGGCGACCACCGAGGGGAGTCAGGGAAGAGGTGTGTGCGGGGCCCTGGGTTCTGGCCTGGAGCTGAGGAAGCCCCCATCTCACCAGCACATAGGGCCAGAGGAGGCAGACCAGCCCCCCTCGATGTCCAGTCATGACGCGGCCCCCCCGGCTGCCCCCAGCCGCAACCCCTGCTGCTTGTGCTGGTGTTGCTGTTGCGGCTGCTCCTGGTACGTGGGGATGGGGGCGGGGGGGCAGGGGACTGAGCAAGGAAGGTGGGCTGAGCAGACATAAGGCCCGGGGTCCTGCCGCTGGACCCTCGGATGGGTTCTGAGGGGTCACCTGAAGGCAGGACGCCTCTGCTGCCCACAGCTCTCTACAGGGGTTGTTGGGCCCTGGTGACCCGTCGCCGATGCCCCGACCCCTCTGTACGTGTGACTTTCGTGCCCGGTGTGTGCCTGAGGGTGTGTCCATGTGCAAGCACCTGGCCGACCCACATGTGTGTGCACTCATTTGTCCGCTTACTCAGCACATGCTTATTGAGGCCGCTGTGATCCAGCCTAAGCTGGCCCTGGGCACTTACAGAAAGACAAGACAGAAGCAGGTCCTACAGACTGTTAGGCGGGGGGACACTGGGCAGAGACCCGGCCCAGGGATGACAGGGACAGGCTTCCAGAGCGGCCATGCCAGAGGGCAGCTGTGGGGCCTCCCCGTGCTAACGGGCTTCTCTAGTGTGGAGAAGCTCTTGGGAGTTTTCACACCTTGCAGAGGCCTGGTCCTATTCAGGCTTCCAGCTCGTGGATGTTGAGTGGCCAGCGCCGTGGACCCAAAGGGGGATCTGCTGACCAGTGAGCAATTCCAGCCGGAGGCGGGAGAAGGGCGGCCTGAGGGCAGAGGTGGGAGGCCATGAAGAATTGGGACGCACTGAGAATTGGGCCGCGGGGGTCAAGGGAGAGTTTGGGGTCTAGCAGGCAGGGGAAGGGAAGAGGGCAGGTCTGTCTGGATGTTTGGGTTTGAGATGTCCGTTAGACATTTCACTGGCCCTACAGAGATCTGGCTGGAGGCACGGATATGGGAGCCAGCACTGACGCAGTGAGGAGCCAAGGGAGGGAAGAAGGCTCCCTGGGGAGAATCTGCAGTCACACTCTGCAGCCACACAGGCTGGGGCTTTCCTACTGCATCAGCTGGGGCCTCTGGGAGAAAGGAGTCGGGGCTGAGGTCGGGCCAGGAAGGGAGGGGCACACCAGGAATCTGTGAAGTCCCAAAGGCTACAAGACGGTAAAGGTCTCCCCCCAGCACCGGTGAAACTGCCTTGGCCCCAGGGGAGAGACCGGAGGGAGGGGCGAAGGGCAGCCCGTGCAGACACTCCTTCCCTGGAGGGTGTGAAGGGAGCAGACTCCAGGGCTGCCTACCTGCAGGGGGTTTACACCCGGGCCGAGAGCCCCCAGGCCACACGCTCATGTGGAACACATCTGTGTGTGTGTGCGCGCGCGCGCGCCAAGACCACGTGTGCCAAGGAGGCCAGCGCCACCTTTCCCTCTGCGGTTAGGAACGAAGAGCGGCGGCGAGCGTGGCGGGCCTCCCGGGAGAACAAGCTGCAGCCCCTCCCCAGCTGCGAGGCGTGGTAGGTGTGGCCAGCCGTGCGCGCGCGCGTGTCCGGGGGGCGGGGGCGCGCGCCTGACCCGGCCTGGCGGGGAATGCCCACAGCGCCACGCCAAGCCCGGAGGAGGTGCGGAGCTGGGCGCAGTCGTTCGACAAGCTGATGCACAGCCCGGCGGGCCGAAGCGTGTTCCGGGAGTTCCTGCGCACCGAGTACAGCGAGGAGAACATGCTCTTCTGGCTGGCCTGCGAGGAGCTCAAGGCCGAGGCCAACCAGCACGTGGTGGATGAGAAAGCCAGGCTCATCTACGAGGACTACGTGTCCATCCTGTCCCCCAAGGAGGTGCACGGCCTTGTGGACCAGGGCTGGGGGCGGGGGCGGGGGTGGGGGTGGGGGGGCGCCTCCTGAGCCCCCTGACGGTGGCATCCTGTCCCACAGGTGAGCCTGGACTCCCGAGTGCGGGAAGGCATTAACAAGAAGATGCAGGAGCCTTCGGCGCACACATTCGACGATGCGCAGCTGCAGATCTACACCCTCATGCACCGGGACTCCTACCCGCGCTTCCTCAGCTCCCCCACCTACCGTGCCCTGCTGTTCCAGGGAAGCTCCCAGTCCTCCAACGAGGCCTAGGCTGCCCACCACAGCGGCACAGACGTGGGACCCCTCTGGCGGGCACAGACTCGGTTTACCGGCACCAGTGTGCGTCCGCGGATGTCCCGCACACCAGCGGGGCCCAGCACCCCTGAGGGCAGTCCCAGACAGGAGCCCCTCTCTACCCCGGGGACCTGGGACCCGGAGGTCCCGCTGAGGGGAGGCGTGAGGGCCTCTTGACACCAGGCAGTCTCTCCCCAAAAGGCTCCCCGCTGGGCTCCTGCGTGGGGAGAGGGAGACCTCCCACGGGGTCTGGTGGACCCACCGGCCTCACTTAGGCCTCCTCCCCAAGCAGCCAGGGACCTTGAGAAATGCCTTTGGTGGGCAGTAGAGCCTCTGTGTGTCTAGTTGTGACAGGAGGAGACAGACCCTCTAATGCAAGCTGTCTGCGCCCGGATCAGACCCAGAACCTCAGAACTAGGCTCAAGGCAACAGGAGCCAGTTTCTTTTTTATATTTTCATTAATTTTAAACCTGGAAACATGTCCTTACTGTATTTTATCAAAAAAATGAAAAAGATGTTTTCATATTTATCTCCATTCCTTCTCCATCCAAAATAGGATCTTTTATTGAAGATATTTTTAAAGCAAAAGTCTCTCCTTTCTTTCCACATTTGGGGGTGGGAGATTAGAGAATGAATTGTCCCAAACCTAGAGCAGGGAGCAGCGGGCTCCAAGGACACCTGGCCCCGGTGGGCAGCTGTGCTCACCCTTGCCCTTGGGAGGGTGCCATGCCCCCTGGCAAGGGCGACCCCCACAGTGTCTCACCAAAGCTAGGGTTGGGCAAGGCATGTGCTTGCCAACCTGTTCCCTACATTTCTGAGAGGCAGAACATTTCAAACCTGCGGCAGATCCAGGAAACTGAGACTCTGGCCCAGAGTCCACCCAATCCGCTCCATCGGATTGGAGCAGACGATCATGGATGGCTTGGAGACCCAGACGTAGCCTCCTGCCCACGAGCCCTGGGCCCTGAGCCACAGTGGCTGGGGAGGCTCATGAGACCCTGGATCTTCTGTGTCCTAAGGCCCCCTCCCACCTGCACATGCTTATGCTGTGCGCCCCTGCACCTGTCCCTCCTCCATGGGCACACACAGGCAGGAATCTGGGTCCCTCCTGGGATCACCAGGCCCCTCCGAAGGCCAGCGGGCTCTTCCCTCCACCTCTGTTCCACTAGGGCCAAACCTAAGTGTCACCTGATCCCAGGGAGGAGGGCTGTCCCCAGTGGGGGGGGGGGGGGGGGGGGGAGGGCGGCCCAGGTCACAGCCCAAGACCGTGCATGGCCCACCAGAACCAAGGGCCAGGAACAACACCATGGCAAAAAGAAACATTTAATAATTTGGGGGAAAGAGGAAGAAAGGTGTACTGCAGGCAGGGTGGGGGGCAGGGTGCACAGCCCTCTGAGGAAGTTCAGGTAGGCACAGGGCAGGTCTCCAGAAGCTATGTCTGTCGACAGAGGACGCAGGGAAGGCCATGGCCAACACTGGGCACGGCCCAAGGCTTCAGACATGTCAACGAGGGCTCAGCAGAACTGCAGCAGACGGGAGAGGCATCAACCACGCAGCCCCCCGTGACCCCCGCAGGGCGAGAGTCAGGGCTGGGGTCTCCACCCACCTTCTCTCAAGTCCCGGGAGGCTGGCTGGGCATAGCTGTCCCCCATTTCACATCACACAGATCCCACACAGGCTGGAGACACCCGCGTCCAGAGAAGGCTCACCCACCTACCTTCCAGCGGTTTCCACACTCATTACAGACGACAAAGGTGGTCATGGGCTCATCAGAGCTGCGGGTCTGCACCTGTGAGAGCCCCCCCACCCCAGGCCCAAGGATCAGTCACTCATAGCAAGAGGCCCCAAGAAGCAAGTCTTCCATCAAGTGACAACTTGGGGAGGCTACCCACGCCCTCGGGTAGGGGCGGTATCGCAGCCCCAGGCCCCTGTGGGTGACCTGTGCTGAGGCTGCGCCAGTAACTCCAACCCTCCAGCCACCCCAACCCTTCTCCCGTCACCAGGGACCCCTGACATGTCCCGAAGTCCACATAATGTCCACCTCCACGGGCCTGAGCACAGTCCTGTGGCCACCGCCAGGCAGCCTACCACACCCACTCCCTTGCCAGTGCAACGTTCCTCGCGGCCCCTCCGTGCTGGATGAGGCCAGCGCCCCCCCAACTTTAGTGCCCAGAGCAAACCACCACCTGAGACACTGCTTACTGGGGACCAGGGGTGCTGGCAAGGAGGAGGTCCCAAAGGTGGCTATCCCTCTCCCCGGCCCAGTCAGTACACATTCACAGTGCACGTGTCCGGACCCAAGTGCAGTCCCCGCCCCACAGAACTGGGGGCAGGTGCGGGCACCCCTCTTGTTGCCCTCAGGTCCCTGGGACCCCGGGAGGACGGCTAGCGGCAGCTCACCTGCGTGTAAGTACAGTTCTTCTTCTTGCACTTCCCACAGGTGAAGAGGTCTGTCTGCGTGCCCCCCGTGCGGGCCATCTGGTGCTCTCGGATGGCCTCCTTGGTCATCGCCTTCCGAATCTCCTTCAGCTCGTCGCTGGCCATCTCCTGGGCAAGAAGCCGTGTACTTACCCGCTGCTCACAGGGGTGGCCCCCGCATCCCTCCCGCAGGACTCACCTCTGACGTCATCACAGCGATCTGCTGCGGTGTTATGGCACCACACAACACGTTCCGCCGCAGGTCGGGGTTCTTAGCGTCCTTGAGGTTGGAGATGCGGCTCCGCACACGGTTTTTATACTTCATGTCCGTGTTCCCCACGTCCCGGAAGATACGTGCAGGTGTTTAAGGACCTATCCAGAGGCCAGTGCTTCTGCCTTCCACCCACCCCCTTGGGCCAGCCGAAGGAGGCCAGTGAGGGCCTCCTCATGGGGGCCCTGTCGGGGTAGGGGCTGGGAGGGGAAGGGGAGCCCAGCAACTCAGTACCCACCCACACCCGGCAGTGAGGGGAAGGGCTGCCGGGCGGGGCCGCCACCAGACCCCCCCCCACCCCCCGCCGTGGCTAAGGCCCAGCTGCAGGTTCAAAGCCCCAGTGACCCCCGCCCCACCAGCAGGCAGAATCCATCCCTCAGCAGGTCTGGGGAGGGCCCTCCTGGTCAAGAGGGGTGAGCCCACCCAACTGACCGACCACCCGGTGAGGGCACTGGGGTGGTGGCCCCCAGGGGAAGCAGGGCCTGGCTGGCCTCACAGCTCGACCAGAAAGCCCCAGATCCCAAACCCCTGCGCGCGCAAAGGATATATTCCTCAATCTGGGCCGACAAGCCCTCGCAGTCTGCACCGACAGCCATATGATCATCTGCAAGAAGCAGCCCTGACTAGCCGCCCCTCTGGCTCCACCACCTCCAGCCTGCCCCGCACCTGACGCCGAGGATCCGGGTGCTCTGGTGACCCCAGAGACCCCCTGCCCCCCCCCCACACCCGGGGTCAGCTTCAACGGCTAGGGGAGAGGGCTGTCCCCCAGGACCCTCTAAGCTCAGGCCGCTGTGGACAGGCAGAGTCCGGGCCACCCCGGAAGTCTGGGTGCGTATTAGGAGTCAGGACCCCCAGGCAGGCTGTGCAGCGCCCGCCAGGCCACTCACGGTCTGTCTGCAGGGCGGCGGTCAACAGCTCACGGCACTTGTTGCGCACGGCATCACAGGTGACCGGCACTGGGGGAAACGTGGTGATCCTCGGGGCCGATGGCATCCTGGGCAGTTCTGGCCTCTTGCGGCTGGAGAAAGACAGGCCCGCTCGGGCCACGTATACCCCAATGACACACCGGTCCCCACCAGGAAAGCCAGCAATACAGCCACAATCCCTCCCATCCTGGTCGCTCTACCTTGGCAGCAGCCCACGGTCCTGCCCGCCTGCAGTCCAGTCCCCCATGCCCCCATGCCCTCTGCCTGGTTGGTCAGAGGCAGTAAAGCCAACCGGGTGGGGTGTACTCTCCCGACGAGGGCACGACTGGGGCCGCATCACCTGTAATGGTCTCCACCCTCCAGGAGGCCGGACGCAGGGCCACGCTGCTCAAGACCAGCTGCCATTTCAGGGAGAGGCAGATGGTGTTGGTGGCTGCCCGAGACCACGGATGGCCGTGCCCAGCGCAGATGCCCCTCGAGGCGCTGGGCACTCCCTACAAGCTACCTGACGACCAGGTTGCATCCACCAAGCCCTCTCTCCTCACAGCCCTGCATCTTGTGACCCTGTGGCCCCCAGGTTAAGTCAGTGGGAGCAGGGGCCTCAGTCTGCAGGGGGAGCAGACGAACCCACGGTCCTGCAACCACGCTATAAATCCAGAGCTCAGCCCTTCCTGGCCCCCGGCCCCTTCCGCCCAGTGGGGTCAAACGCAAAGCAGCCTGTTGGCCACAGCCCACCCCCAGAGGACCCCCAGTCTCCATGACTGCCCTCTCTGGGGTGGCAGCAGTGAGACCTCAGTGCCCCCAGAACTCGCATCATGCTGCAGGCTGGGGCACCCAAGGGAAAAAGAGTCCAGAAGCAAAGTGACACCAGGCTGAGGGGGATTGGCCAGAGCGGGCCAGTGAGAACCAGACCCAGGACGTGGATGTGCAGCTGGGGTGGAGGGGTGGCACAGCTGCCCCCCCACCCCCACCCCCACAGGCCTGTTCAGGACACGTAGGAGCTCCATGCAGCCAGGTGGACACAGCCTCACCTCTCAGACGCTTGGGGCTAGAAAGTTCCAGAGGAGCTTTGGAAGAGAAGTGTGCAGCAAGAGGCCGACCAGGCCAGGCTCCCTGGGGAAAGTCCCTTCCCTTCCAAGGAACCGAAAGGGCTGATGCCTTCGTATGGCCTCAGCAGACCCAGGGCAAGGGAAACCAGCACCTTCATCTGCCGAGCACGGGGCACCCAGGGGGCAGGAGGGTGTGCACCTGCCTTCCAGATGCACGCTACCTGGGATCCTGGGCCTCAGGGGACTCCTTCGAGGACGATGCGGGCAGAGGTCCGCCCCTCCTCTGCTCCCTGGCTTTGGCGTCTGAAGCATCTGCAGGTGCCAGGAAAGGGGGAGGCTGGCTAGGGAGAGGCAGAGCCAGAGGGGAGTCCCAGGCCAGGGAAGGGAGCGGATCACCACGAAGACATAGCCTTAGCCAGACCACCAGCCCTAGGCCACCAACCCGAACCCCACCGGGGCCCCTAGCTGCTGAGCCTTCCACAACTGGGGCCCTCTGTTCTCCCCACTCAGAAGGTCCCAAGACAGCCCCCACCCCCTCTTTCCTACCCCCCTCCTCAAACAGGCCACCTGTAAGGTTTCTCTGGGGTCTACCCCACTGCCCATCCAGGCAGGGAGGACTGCCATCTGCCCAAAGTGACCCTTGAGTATGGAGCCCCCCAAGTGACAGCCCCCACAGATGAAGCATGATGAGGCATGGTCATTCCTTATCTGGGCCTTGGGGGTCACAGAGAACTGCCATCCACTGAGCACGCCCCCCACAAGGTTCCTGAAACCCTAGCCTGTGCTGGGGACCGGCCCACGGGATAAGGAGCAGCCCCCACACCACCAGGAGAAACACACTTGTCCAACACGTGGGCTAATGGCCACGCGGGAGCAGAAGAGACCCAGAACACAAAGCTCTATTTCACAAGGGTTTGGATAGAGCCCAGGAGAGGCTGGGAAGGCGGGGGGGGGGGGGGCCTCAGGGTCCCAAAGTCGGCATCTCTGCAACCCCCAGTCACCCTGTGCTGAGTGGCTGTGCCCCCTCTCCTCTCTCCCTTGCCCCCTAAACCTTCTCCCCTCTTCCTCTCCCCCCACATCTCCTCCAGCTCCCTGCCCTCTAGCTGCCCTGACACCTCTCAGTGTGACCACCTGCCTGTGCCAGGTCCCTGCAAGGGCCCCCCAGCCACCCTCAGTGCAGTCCTGCTCCTATCTTGAACTTTCTTTTCTCCTTGCTCTACATGGAACACCTCTCCCCCCAAGCCCCAAGCCTTCCTGGACCTGTTCTGTCACACCCCCACTCCCAGGTGGCCCTGACTCAGGGACAGCACTGCCAGCACCCTACACAGTGCTGACCAGCGCTTCTCAGGGTTCCCCTTGCCCCAGCTCTCAGCCTGCTGCTGGACCCGCACCCAGGAGCTTCTTCCAGGACTTGATGAGCGACTTGGCCAGCGCGATGACCCCCTCATCAGAACTCTGCTTCCGCAGGGCGTTGACGGACATGCCGACGCGCGTAGACTGCAAGGCAAGCAGCCTGGGCTGAGGGGCAGCAGTCAGACCCTTCTCGCAGACCCTCCTAGGCTCCCACAGGGCAGGGGTTGGGGACCAGCTTGTGAGGTGGACGGCCTTTCCGAGGGTTACTGTCCCATGTGGAACCCAGGAACCTCGGCAAGGAACAGGGTGGGTTATCTTTGGATTCCCCTTTGTCTTCCTCAGCAACAAAGGCAGGGATGGTCTCTTCTGGGACAGACACCTGTGCCAACCAAGGCCCAGGGCACGGGCCAGGAAGCCCTGCCAGGTGCCCAGGAGCTGTCCGGGGCAGGAGGCACGCAGGGCCCTACCTGCAGCAGGTGCAGCGTGACAGGCATGGCCTTCAGCTCCCGCAGCAGGTCCATGGCTCCCTCCTGGAAGGAGAAGGGGGACCTTCATAAATGACTTCAAAGTCTTGGTGGGATGATCCCACCTCCTCCTACACACAAGGGTAGTGGGGGGGCACAAACAGTGACAACTGGAGATCCACCTGTGGTCAGGTGCCCGGGGAGGGTCAGGACGAGAAGGAAAGCGTCTTTGTACACTCAATCCCAGCATTTTGGGTCACTGACCAAACCATGGCTATGGGAAACACCGTCAAGGACCTCAGCCCCTCTCCGGCAGCAGTGCCACACCTAGGTGCAGGTGTGGGGCCCCAGGGGTACTCACTGTCCTGTCAGGTCTCAGGACAGGTGGATTGGCAGCATACCCTGAGGTGGCCCCCCTACCTGCTCAGAGGGGGCGACCCAAGCAAGATCAGTGTCCCCTGCTGAGGCCAAACGCTCTACTCCCACACCTACACCATGTCCAGGTTCAAGTCCTGTGGCCTCGCCCTTCATCAATCCCTCCAGGCCTTGCCTGAACCCTCAGGCCAGCCACCTTTCCCGCCTTGCCCCCTCCCACCCCACAGCTTTGTTTCTTCAAAGCTCTCTCCCATGCCAATGCCATGCCCAAATGGGCCATTCTCTCCACTCGAGGCTCAGCTTAATGTTCAAGTGTGCCAAGTTGCTTGCCCCAGGACCTTTGCACCTGCTGCCCCCACTACCATAGAAATACCTCCCAAATATCTACAGGTTTGTACTCTCCCACCTTCAAAAGTTTGTTCAGATGACACCTTCTTGGCAAGACCTCTTCTACTTAAAATTGAAATCACAACCCATGCAAAACCCCCATCCTCCTCCCCTGCTTTGCTCTCTTCCACAGATGCTTCACTTTTTAACACACCGGTGTGTTTTAATGTATGGGTCTCTCCCTTGACATGAAGGGGACAGAAGTAACCTGACCAGCCACCCAAGACTGTGAGAGCCCCATGTCCTGCAGCACAGGCCGTGGGAAGGGCTGGCCCCACTCCCAGCCGCCCCCGGCCCCCCAACCCGCCCACAATCTGGGTGGCACCTCTGTTCTGCAGCCCCCTCCCTGTCACCCCCAGCAGGCTCTGCCCCTCAGCCTGTGCAGAGTCCAGCCCTGAGGTGATCTCCTCAGGGAAGGAAGATGGTTGTCAGAGCCAAGGACACAGTGCTGCTCACTGATCATTTTCCCTGAGACAGAGCCTTGGGCTGTCTAAGGTCAGTTTCTTGTGGGCTCCAGACCAGAGGCATAAACACAATTCCCATCATGGCTCCCAAATCCCCAAGAAGCCTCACAGGGACTAGAACCACCGCTGGCTCTCACTGCCCATGCCACAGCACCCCCAAACCCCTTAGACTGCCTTCCCAGTCTAGAGGGTGGTCGACGCCCCCTCCTCAATCTCCCCTGGAGCTTCTATTCAAGCTGTGGCTGTGCTTCCGACCTGCATACACCCTCCTCCCAGCTCTACCTGGCCCCAACCAGCCCTCCATGGGTTCTATAACCCATCTCTGTCCCCACCTGGGGGGTGCTGTCTCCTTCAAGAGAGGAAGCAACTTCTTTCTCTGGTCATCTCTGGAAACAGCTAAAGATTGTTCCCACACCCTTGCTCTGTGCTGCCCACGGCCTCCCAGGGGTATGAAGACAATGTGTGTGGAGGGGGTGCTGCTTCCTGGATGAATGAGTGGGAGCCAGCCACCCCTCTGGCCCCAGTGTAGACCCCTATCCAGAACCTGGTCACCGGGGACCCAGGACGAGCCTGCTTAATCCCAAAAACCACCCGAAGCACCAGTGCAGGCAGACAGCCCTGGGGCGGCTGTGCAGGCATCTCAGGCCCGTGACTGAGCCTCCTCCACCACCTCCCTATTCTTAGTCTGCAGGGGAGGGCAGGTTGTGTTTATTCAGCCTCTCGGGAAGCCAGCCAGGACCCCTCCCAACATCCTAAAGGCAGATGCCACCCACTAAGAATGCTTCCATGTGAGGGTACACAGGTTGTCAAAATCTCAAAGCTGAAGAGGGGCTGCAGTTGGAACCCCATCTACCTGCTTCCTCTTAGGGATCATGACACAGCCTCCTACAAAGGCTCACTGATCACAGGACAACAGAGGCCAGGCAGCATAGTGAGCACAGCTGGCGGGGGCGGGGGGCTCTAGCACCAAAGCACTCCCAGGCCAGGCTCACCAGACCTCCCAAGGGTCTTAAGCAGGGGTCTCTACATATCTACCCACTCCCCAGTTGCTGCTGGCTGAGTCCTGGCTAAGGAAGGGAAAGAATTTATTAGGGAAATCTGGTTCTTGTAGGGCAGGGACAGATACAGAGGAAAAGGGGGGCCTCTCCACCAGGAAAGGCCTCTGGCCCGCTTGTGAAGGGGTATGAGGGCCACAACCCCAGGCCCAACAGAGTTAAGCGCTGTAGCTCCAGGAGAAAAGGGGGTCCAATCTCACACTCCAAACTCTTGCACACTGAGAAAGGATGTGGGAGACCTAGGGTGGGGCAGAGGGCTCTGAGTCGGGATGCGGAGAGTCCTGACAGCTAGAGGGAAACTGTGAGGATGCCCAGGCTGAGGAGGAGGAAGGCAAGGGGGAGGGGGGGGGGGAGGGGGCGGGGCAGCCAATAAGAAAGGTCTGAACGGGCTGGGGACTCCGCAAGGCCTGAGGGGCGGGACCGAGGAATGCTTCCGCTGGCCGGCCCTAGTAGGGGTGGGGTGGGGGAGTCCGGAGTTAGGGGGCAAGTAAGGAGACGGGTCTCAGGTCTGCGGAATCTCAGCCTGGTAGCTGGGGTCTGAGTCCAGAGAGGGCGGCTCCAGGGACAAGGTCCAGGCCCGACTGCGGCCTCTGCCGTGGGTGCGGGAGTGAAGGGCAGGGCTGGCCCAGGGCAGGGGTCTCGGCCACCGACGGGGGTCTCCCCGCGTCCCGGGAGTCTCTGCTGGGGCGGGGTCTCGTCCTGCCCCTCGGGTGGTCTCCCCGACCCTGAAGGGGGCTCGGCAGGCTCGGCAGGGGTCGGCGGGGCGGGGGTCCCGGGGTCCTGGCGGCCCGCGCCCCTCACCGCACTCTTCTTGGTCACCATCTTGTCCAGCCTCCGGGCGATCCGCGCAATCTCCTCTTCTTTGCCCATCATCGACACGGGGGCAGGGCCCCCAGCGCCCGCCGCGCCAGCCTCAGCCTCCGGGCCTAGACCCCCTGCCCCGGCCGTCGCCGCCTCCCGCACCCGTCGCAGCCGACGCAGCCCAGCCGCGGGCGGGAGACCCTCCGTTCAAACCCCCGGCCCCCGCGGCCGCCGCGCTGCGTCCTGGGACATGTAGTTCTCGCGGCCGCCCGCCTCGCGCGCCCTCGCCACGCGCTGAACCACAACTCCCAGAAACCATGCGGCCCTGCATGGCTTCCTGGGGAGTGTAGTCCTGACGCGGGCCGTCGCCGAAGGACGACGGGTCCGGAGGACTCACAATCCCACGAGCCCCCGCGCGAGGCGGTTAGCCGGCGGAGGGCGCTGCGGTAGCGCGAGGCCAGAACGTGAGTCCCGGCCCCTGCGCGACCCCGAGGAAGTCCCACCCCGGCCCTCCGCCCAGGAGCTGCCCGGGGTCCAGATACGTGGGACCCACAAAGGCACCTTGGGGTCCGTCCCCTATCTCCATCCGCTTCGAACGCTCCTCTTCCACCTTCGGCCGTCCGGGGACAGCCGGACCCGGCGGAAGACCCCCCCGACCCCACCCCACCCCCAAGCCTGCGCGGACCCCCTGCGCTCTCTGGCCTGGATTCTGGCCCCTGAGCCCTGGTGCTGGGCGCCCGGAGGTGGGAGGGAGCAGTAGCCGGATGCAGGATTTGGAAGAAGCCGGGGCTGCGGTTCAGAAGGTGCCGGGGGACTTGGAGAGGCCGCTTGGGCAAGGCTCCTGCCTCAGGAGTCAGCTACCGGCTTGTGAATCCCGGGCTCTGCCCTTGAGACCAGTCGTTAACCGCTGTGCGCCTCGGTCTTCCCATCTGTGAAACGAAGATGGTAACAGTGTCTGCCTCAGAGGGCTGCTCTCAGGACGATGTGAGTTGATACAAATCATGCGTTGAGAACAGCAGATCAGGGGACACAGCGTGAGCAGTTCAGTGGTCACCTTTGCTGCTGGAGGTCCCTGCGAGTGGCCACATGGTACTCAAATCGGAGGGATGGCGCTGGCCGTGAGAGGGCTGGGGAGGGGCAGAGCTCGCATCCCCTCCAGATGTCCGCCCCTTCCTCAGTGATGCAGATGCTGAGTGGTTTGCTGGACAGGGCACAGTTCTAGGGAGAGGGTAGAAGCCAGAGAACTGACGTCTATAGCGTTGTGGGCCCCACATTCGCTAAATTTCAGGCCAAGTAATTGTGAGACCAGGTGCCTGGGTGACTCAGTCGGTTAACCTTCTGACTCTTGATTTCAGCTCAGGCCATGGTGTCCCTCTGTTGTCAGATCAAGACCTGCGTCCGGCTCCATGGTGAGTGTGGAGCCTGCTTGGGATTCTGTCTCTCCCTCTCTCTCTCTGCCTCTCCCCTGCTCGTTTGCACGTGCTCTGTCTCTCTCTCAAAAAATGAATAAACCTTAAAAAAAAAATGTGACTCTAACGCGTGACCTAGGGAGCTGGTGAAGAATGAAGACCTTTGCTTCTTGTAACCCAAGGGTGGGGCCCTGAGGTCTTTGCCCTCTGTCCACAGGGGCAGAAGCACAGAACTGTGGCCAACCAGGGTGGACTCTGAACAGTGGGCACCCAGAGGCGGGCAGGGGCTCAGGAGGCCGGGGGGCTGTGTTCCAAGTGTGCAGATGGTGCCGATGGAGCCGTGACTGGGAGGTGGCTGGTGGTCTGGAGTTTGTGCCCAGCTCCATGACCTTGTCCACGCTGCTGAGAAGAACAGAGGCAGTCACAGGACAGGGACTGTGGGGGGTTAGGGGGAGACGGGGCAGGTCTGGGAGCCGAAGAGGCGGACTTGGTGGGGTGGCAGGGAGAGCAGGACGCAGTCTCAGCCTGGGGCTCAGGGACCAACACCCTGTCAGGAAGAAGCCAGGTGGGAAGGAATCTTCACGTCCTTCCCGTTGACCTCTAGTGGAAGCGTATTGTCCCTTTGGTTTTGAATGAAGCGATGGCCCACATCTCACAGCAGTGCCAGGACTGGCCACAGCACAGACGGGAGCCACTTCCCTCCACGGCCATCCTGCTGATGCCCCAGGCGGTCACCGCTGCCGGAATCTGCAGCAGTAAAGAAGCGCTTAGGTTTCTGTGTCACACATTTTTTGTTTTTCTGTATCACACGTTTTAGGAAATCTTTTGGTAGCTGTGTTGCGCTGTAACTGGTTTCCTTTGTAACCGTATGAATTTTACTTTCTGCTCGGGCCCCATTACATGGCACCAGAGTAAGGTCATGGACCAGAGAAGAGGCTGTCAGCTGAGAACTAGGGCCCTTCCGCTACGCAGCCACAGTGGGAATCCTGGACCTCCTGCCTTGGACCCTTTCACCCCCACGAGAAACCAGGTGGTCTCCAGCAAGAGACTGGGCTGCAAGGCTGCAGTGGGGTGGCCCAGGGTGGGGCAGGTGTTGGGGAGGAGGACAGAATAGGTGGGGCTGGGTGGCAGAGGAGGCAGGGTGCTTCCAAGCTGGAGACCTGGAGGCCACAGCCCTTCCCCTGTGACAGGAGCCCTGAGCCATGGTGCAGTCCAGGGTATGGCCCCATGCTGCATGCATGAGTGCCCAGGGACCAAGTAGGGTGATCCTGCCCGGAGGCCTCTGTGGCCCTTGATGAACGAGCAGCGGCCTCTAGGTGGCGGGAGGGAGCCACAGACCAGCAGGCCAGCCAGCTACCCACCACCCTACCCCTTCGGAGGCCAATTCTGGCCACAACTGAGAAGTGGCCAGAGTGGGGCTGTGCTTAGTCGTGGAGAGAGACCCTCACCTGTGGGGCCTGTAGGTGGATCCCACCCTCGCTAGGGCAGCACCCACCAACCCCAAAATTCTCAGTATTCCACTTCAGAAGTTCCTGGTCACGGGGCCCCTCATGAGTTCACGACCTTTGGAACCTTGCCCACCGCAGACCCCTCATGGACCCTCTTCAACCTTGGGAACTTACTCCCCAACAAGCCGCCTGAGCCCCTGGGGCCATCCAGCACCTTCAGAAAACTGGTCAAAGAGGGTAGCGTCACAACCACGGGATTCTCCCGGGGGGAGTGGTATGTAACCCTCACTGTATCCCTGCTAGGGGGGTACCCCTACTAGGGGACTCCAGGGCGGGGGCCTTCCTGGTCCCCTTCCTGGTCCAGGCCTCCTACCCTGACCCCTCTGCAAACGAAGAACTTCATTTCCCCCGTATAGCCACACGCAACAGGGGAGACAGTTGCTCACGTGCACACACGCTGGCCATACCTGAGGGTGCACGTGCACAGACACTCAAAATCCCCTGGGACTGTCCACGAGCTGGCTCCCAAGGACTGTCAGCTGGGAAAACCAGGCCTTCATTCCACCCGCATCTTCAGCCCAAGACACCTAATAGCTGCTCAGTAAATATGTGTTTTATGAAGGAAAGAAAAAACAATAACCCGCAGTGGGTGGGCAGTAAGAGACCCACACTTACCAGCCACCACCCAGCAAGGGAGCCCTAAAGGCAGGCCCCACCCCCACCAGCTCAGGGCTGGTGGGCCAGCTCAGGGCTGATGTCTCCTGCTGCTTTAGGCTGAAGGCCTGACCCACAGATCTAGAACCAGATGGAGCCCTCCCTCCAGGACTCCCAGCATCTCCTGCTAAGATGGGCTGAAGCAGGGGAGGGGGCGTGGGGGCAGAGAGTTGAGAGCTGAGTCAAGGCAGGTCCGGGCTGGGCTGGGTTAGGAGACCATGAGCCGTGAAAATGTAGACGTGTGGGTGGAGGTCCAGCAGCTCCCGATCGGAGGTCAGAGGTGAAGGGGAACCGGCAAGCAGCAGAGAGGAACCCCCAAGGGATGGAAGGCAGCGTGCACTCCCTGCCTGTCTTACTCCAGAAGGCCCTCCCGGACCCTCCGCAGGCCGCCTGGAAGTGACGGTACCCAAGACAGCGCCGTGGGGCAGCCCCCGGAGAAGAGAGATGCACGGGCCGGCCCTCAGGAGCCCTCCTCTGTGTGGAGCCCGGCCCTACCCTGGGGGCTCAGGGGGAGGCACAGCCCCGACAGGGACCTGGGGACCCCCGAGCGACACCCCCAGGGTCCACCACACATAGGCTGGACCACACCTTTGGCCCAGAGGCCTGCCCCTCCCCCATCCTCAGTCCGGAAACATCGGAAGCTCAGGCCATTTATTTTTCTATTTGTGTCCCCCGCCCCCTGCTCGCCCAAAGCCGGCCATGACCCAAGCAGGTCGCATCCGTGCTTCCTTTCTGGCCGAGGCAGGGGCCTCAGTGGGAAGGCCCAACCAACTGAACTCACATCGAGCCCCACCTCTTGCTTCCCATGGCCACAGGGTGTGGGGGCATCTTGCAGCCCCAGAAGCCCCCACACGTGGTCCACTACCCTTAGGCAGCTCTCCCCGGGCCTAGGTGACCAGCTGTTTCTACATCCACCAGACCCCCCAGGCCGCCAGGGCGGCCACCACGGTGTCACTGTGGGGCCGTGACCCCAGCCAACCCCATCAGGGCTTCCCTCAGATCCTGGCCTCTGAAGTCGGGCAGGGCAGTGACCAGAGACTCATGCCCAGCAAGAGGCCTCATCCCGTGCACCAGCAGATATCTCGGCTCTGCCGCTGCAGCAGCCCTCTCTCTGGACCTCAGTCTCCCGGTCTGCAGAATGGGAAGAGCTGCCCACCCAGGGTAGCATCTATAGGAAAGTCCCCAGTCCAGCCCATAACCTTGGCCCAGGCCCAGCTCCCTCCCCCAGAGGCAGCACTTGGGGGAGGCAGAAGGCATCCCCCAGAGGCCACATGCAGTCCTGGCGGCCTGCTCCAGGCTCTAACAATGTGCTTCCCCCCACACAATTCCCAGAAACGCAGCCTCCCTGCCCTGCCAGCCAGCCTGGCGGCCACTCCACCCTCCCCATCCCCAGGGGCCCCAGGCGGGGGGTGGGGGTGGGGGTGTCGGGGGTGGTCACAGGCCACAGGCGAAAGGAGGCAGTCTCACTCCCAGGGCACCAAACCCGGGGGTCCCCAGGGTAGCTTCTCCCAGGGGTCCAGGCACACCAATCCTGCCCTCCTGGAGGGGGCCAAGGAAACTCCTCAGGGAGGCAGTTCGGCCGAGGAGCGAGGCCTGCTGCGGGAGCCGCCTCCTCCCCTTCTCTCCTGATGCTAAGTCCATCCTTCCCGAGCCGCACATCTCCACACAGCAGCTGAGCGGAGGCTGTGAAAACTAAGTCACATCACACCCCTCCTCTGCTCAAAACCCTCCTAAAGTGACCAACTCTCCTTCAGAGGAAAAAAAAAAAAAGAGAGAGAGAGAGACCCTCCCAGGCCCCACACAGCAACCTGTCCCCTCCCTTCTGCACTCCCCACTTATCCTACATACCGGCACACCTCTGTGACCCAGGGCCTTTGCACGTGCTGCTCATGCTGTGTAAAACACTCTTCTCTGTGCATCCCCTCATCTCTTTCACATGTTTCCTTCTGGGGTTGGCTCAAAAGTGACCTCATGGAGCGACAGGTCGCAAGCCCCCCTGACACGGCCCCTCCTTCCTCTTCCACATCTGCCAGCACCCTTCTGCACATCACAGCCTGGCACCCCATATTCTAACCTGCTTGTGGATTTGTTGATTGTCCCTCTCTATCGGAACAGGAAACCGCACCCCCAACCCTGGGCAAGGACCTGGGTCTGTTTTGTTCACTGCCAGACCCCCATCTCATAGAACAGAGCTGGGATGGGGCGCCTGGGTGGCACAGTCGGTTAAGCGTCCGACTTCAGCCAGGTCACGATCTCGCGGTCCGTGAGTTCGAGCCCCACGTCAGGCTCTGGGCTGATGGCTCGGAGCCTGGAGCCTGTTTCCGATTCTGTGTCTCCCTCTCTCTCTGCCCCTCCCCCGTTCATGCTCTGTCTCTCTCTGTCCCAAAAATAAATAAACGTTGAGAACAGAGCTGGGTTCGTAGCAGGCACATAGAAACAAACGAATGAATGCATGAATGAATGATTCTTGCCCTTGAGTGAGGGCCACTTGTCAAAGCCACTTGTCAGCAAAGCTAGGGCAGCAGCAGCAAAGAAGTATAGCTGCAGGGCCCTCGGGGGGCTCTGCGCCTTCTCTCCACCATTCCCAGGACAGCTGAGGACTGTCACCAGACCCTGGCAGGAGAGAGGCCCAGCCATCCGAGGGCAGAGAGGTCAGGGTGGGCACTGCCCAGGATACCCACAGCCCCCCTCCCCACCCGGGACACACAGACAGCCCCCCCTCTGCGTCTCCAAGAGCCCCTGGGGGGCCGGGGGGGTGCAGGGCACAAGTCCTATAGGGCTAGGACACCGGCAGACCCAGGCCCAGGCCACGCTGATGTGAATAAAGACAGCCATGCCGGCAGCTGCCCTGTGCCCTCACTGGGGGGCACTGGGGGCACAGTGGGACAGAAGCTCCAGGCCTGGCCCGCCGGACGACCGGACAGACAGAGTGTCTGGCGCCTGCTCAGGCAGCCTGGCCCTCGGCTCCCTCCTCACAGCTGTGGCCTTCCTTCCTGAGCTGGCGTTTCCTGGCTCCTCCCTGCTGTTGCCACGGAAACCTAGAGCCCGGTTCCCATGGAGCCCCTGCTGAGCCTGAGTGGGGCCCACACAGCTCGCAGAAACCCCCAGGACACACATGGCCACACAACGCCCCCCCCCCAGGGCTCACACAGCCCAACACCCCAACTCAGCGCAACACCCCAGCCTGGGCACCTTGACCGTCTACGGAAGTCACTCCTCCCACGTGGGACCCAAGGCTCATCTGTCGCCCTCCAGACACCCACAAGGCTCTGTGCCTCTCAACCCAGAGAAGCGCCCCCCCCCCCCACCTGCTCAGCCCTGCCAGCCCCCCCCCCCCCCCAGCACTCAGGGGCAGACCCTCCCCAAGCACCTGAAGGGCCCCACAGTGACACCATCACGTCCACCTCCTCTGCTCATCCAAAAGGCTCGAGACCCTCAGCCAGTCCGACACCCCCCAGAGCACGCTGACACCCTCGTTCCCACAACACCCAGCCCAGCCTGTGGACTCAGGTCCACACGACTGCGGCCAACTGTGACGCCAAAGCTGACACTCTCGAGAGCTGCTGCCTGTGAGCCTGAGCACCCAGACCTGCTTCCTCACCCCCACCCCCACCCCCACCTTCTCCCAGGGGCAAGGCCCAAAGTTCAGAACCCCCGTGGTTCTGCGCACAGCAGGCCCAGCATCCTAGGGCTGAGAGCAAGAAGGCACGGGGTGGGGCAAGCCAGCTGTCCTCAGGCATGAGCTCCGATGTCCACCTGAACCAGGCCTGTCGCTGGGCGAGGGACCCCCATGCACATGCATGTGCCCACTTGGTACTAGGCCATTGGGCAGCCTCCTCAGAAGCCCTGAGCCCTGCACAAAGGTTGAGGCTGATCCTGCGCCTTGCCTCCCCCACCCCCCACCCCCGCCCCAGCCCCTGGAGCGGCCTCAAGGAGGACGGGGACAAGGGCCAGGCCCAGAGCCCTGGTCTCAACAGCCACAGGGTGGGATCTGACGCGAGCAGCCTGGCTGTAAAGCCAAGGTCTCAGAAGACAAGAGAGTCCCTTCTACCTGGACCTGTGTCTAACAGGGACCCCCACCCCCACCCTCCAGGAGAAGGAGGGTCCGGCCCCAAGGGACTGGGTAATTGGTCCCAGCCTCCCTGCTCCTGCAGCAGCCAGGGCTGGGTGGGTGGGAGCCTGTGAGGTCTGTGCCCCGGGCAGCGCCTGGGAGGTCTGCCACTCCCAGAGCCCAGCCAACCCCCCACCGGCACGGAGGGGGACTGCCCCGCATTCTCTGGTCCTGGCTGAGAGCGGAAGTGGGTGGAGGGCGGGGAGGGCAGTGTCCACTCGGCCCCCGGGCCAGCCCCACGCTCGCAGGGGAAGCTTGCCCCTCTACCCCCCCTTTCTGTCTGGGGAGCTGGGGGCTGCAGACAAGGCCCCCCCAAGGGTGAGCAGTAGCCAAGCTGGGCCAGGTCAGACAGAGATGGGTTCTGGAGGCAGAGGAATGCCCCGGACTCACGACTCACCCCACTTCGGACAGAGCGGGGGCCACTCGGGAGAAGTCTCGGGGACCCCTCCCTTGGTAGGTGTTGAGGGTGAGGCCTTCACTGAGCAGGACCCCTATTCCACACCCTGTGGGACCCCATCTCACGGCAGGGTCCAGCCTCTGTCTGGCTCCTAAGGCCTTGGGCAGACTCCAACACTAGAGCCAACCTCACTCCACACTCAGGCAGACAGACACACAGACCTTCACCACCACGCAGACACAGAGACCACACACCAACACACAAACACGCACAGCTGATGCCCCTCCCCCCAGAACAGCTGACCACACCCACACCAGCCCTTGTATAGCGCTGGGGGAGTCCCCCAGCCCTGTTCCTCCGAGGTCAGGGCCACCCCGACTGCAGTCCCCACCCCACCTCCGCCACTGTCTTCGTCCGGACCGTGGGCCAGAGCCACGGTCCTCACCCCTGCCAGGCAGCACACACAGGAGGGCAGCCTGACCCCAAAGAGGTAGGGGGCACCCCAAGAGGCTCTCCTCTTGCCCCACCCAGCCCCGGCCCACAGGACACGACAGCTGGCCCCCCCTGAGCAGCACAAGGTGCTACTCTGCCAAGAGGGAGGGTCCTCGGCTGGCGCCAGATGAGGCGGCAGCCCTGGGGGATGCGGGGCACTGCCTTGGCGAGGTAGCGCTCGCTGGGTGCTGCAACCGCCGGTGGGTAACCGCTTCTGGAGCAGCTCGGTCACACCGGGGCTTTCGGGAGCTGCAGAGGGCCAGGCAGGGCCCGGGGTGGGGGTGGGGGGACTGAAAATCCATCCCGATGTGGGGGGAGGCCGCAGTGGAGGACCCAGTGGGCCTCCTCCCCGAGCCCCAGTGACCGTCCTCCCAGAGAGCTGCTGCCCGCGCCAAGCCAGGCCCTGGGAAGCCCAGACCACACCCAGCAGGGCAAAGGTAGCCTCTGCCGGGTGCCGGCTCCCGGGACCCATCCTTCGACCCACAGTCTTCCTCGCGCATCGCCCCTCCCGCCAGGATGCCCAGTCCACCCTCCTACACTGGCCGGACGGGAGCTGGCCCTGCCAGGAGAGGCCTGTGGGCCTGTGGGCTCCCAGGCTGGGGAGGCCTGTGGCGCCACCCCAGGGCCCCATGTTCTTTCCTGCTAACCTTCCCCCTCGGCCCAGAGAACCCACTTCTGGCGCCTTGACTGCTCCCAGTACACACCAGCACAGGCTCCACGTTGCGGATTAAGCTCTGGGGCCCGGGGCATCCGGAAAACAGTCTGGGACGCACGACGCTCTAGTCCTCCGGCCAACGGACAAGACCCTACACGACAGAACCCGATGAGGGGACAGGACGGGCATCCGACAGCCCTCGGGTTGAGGGACCCCTGTCGGGCTGTGGGCCTTGCCCACGGGGGGAAAGCTCAGGAGCAGGCAATGGGGGAGCCATCCCACTCACAAGCACTGCCTACGTGCCCCAGCCCAGGGTCGCTGACACCCGTGGCCCTGAGCCACGGAGCTGCCAGCACCTGGGGCAGAGGCTCCGCGACACGGGAAGGAGGGCTGCCGAGCTCCCAGGCTGCAAACAGTTGTGCAGGAGCGAAAACTCAGATCCCACCCCAGAGCTGGAAAGCACACTCCTCCCACCCCCAAAAGAACGCCCCTCAGCAGGAGGGTAGGGAAACAGCCCTCAGGGAGACCCCTCGGACTCCTCAGCTTCTGGAGCCCAAGCCCCTCCTGGACTGCCAGGAAGCTCCTCTGGAAATGCTCGCAGGCCTGGCGGCCCAGGGGAGGGGCTCCCCCGCTCCCCTCCACCTGCCCCAGCCCTGGATCCAGCTTCACTCTAATGTGGCAGCGGTGGCCCCAGCGGGGCAGGGCAACCAGTTACCACTGGTCCCACCCCCTGACCCCAACGGGTCCGGAGGGGAGGAGGAACAAGGAACAAGGCCTCGGGCTCAGCGCCTTCCCTGGAGGCTCCTCTGCCCTCTGGGCTCCCTCCCACTGTGGGAAACGTCCGGGGCACCTACTGCTGAGGTTCGACCTGTTTGCAGTGGGTTTGGGAGTGATGGAGGGGGCACGAAGACCAACTCTTTTAACTCCATGGACAGGCAGGAGGAGCTCGAAGCCCCCAGTCGTGAAGACTCCACATGTACGGGAGGGGTGGGGGCCACCATACCCTGGGGTTATCCAGAACACGCTCTCCCAAGACACAGGGCGCTTTTCCCAAAGTGCCCGGTACTTTTGAGCTAGACCCCAGGAAGCGTTCTTGGGAAGCTTCCCAGGAACGTGGGGTTAAAATATGACCCACTCACGGGGGGGGAGTGGGGGTGGGCAGCCAGCCTCCCCCGTTGCCGTCCGGGGGTCTGACTCCGTGGGTGGGGACGGCACCTCGTCTCTGAAAGTCTGACAGTCCCCGCGAGGACGCCCCCTTCCAAGCTCCAGCCCACATCGGCGGCCCGTTCCCGCTGTGTGTGAGTGTGTGTTGGGAGGGGGGCGGGTGGCGGTCCCTCCTTCACAGAGGGTGCGGGGGCAGCCGCGCGAAGGAGGCTGCGGTGGAATCCGGAGGGCCGGAGAAGAAAGGGAGCCCCCGGGGAGGGGGCGGCCCCAGCCCGCCCCGCCCCGCCCCGCCGCCTATTGGCCCCGCGCCGCTATATCTGGGCGCCCACCCGGCCCGAGGCCACCGCCGTCTCCACCGCCGTCCGCCCTGCCCTCCGCGCCCGGCTCCCGAAGTGCCCGCTCTCCCACCCTCCGCGCTCCCGCGCTCCGTTCCGCCCAGGCCGCGCCCAGCTGGAATGCAGAGATCGCCGCCCGGCTACGGCGCACAGGACGACCCGCCAGCCCGCCGCGACTGTGCATGGGCCCCGGGACCCGGGGCCGCCGCTGAGCCGCGCGGCCTCCCCGCCGCCCCCGCCGCCCTCGCCGCGCCCGCCGCTCCCGCCTCGCCGCCCAGCCCGCAGCGCAGCCCGACGCGAAGCCCCGAGCCGGGGCGCTATGGCCTCAGCCCGGCCGGCCGCGGGGAGCGCCAGGCTGCCGACGAGTCGCGCATCCGGCGGCCCATGAACGCCTTCATGGTGTGGGCGAAGGACGAGCGCAAGCGGCTGGCGCAGCAGAACCCGGACCTCCACAACGCGGTGCTCAGCAAGATGCTGGGTGAGGGGCGCGGGCGGGCGGGCGGGGAAGGGCGCGGGGCGGGGGTGGGGGGTGGGGGGTGGGGGGAGGGACCTGGGGCCGGGCCGGGCGGGGGCCGGGCGGGGCCCGCTGACCCGCACCCACGGTCCGCAGGCAAGGCGTGGAAGGAGCTGAGCGCGGCGGAGAAGCGGCCCTTCGTGGAGGAGGCGGAGCGGCTGCGCGTGCAGCACCTGCGGGACCACCCCAACTACAAGTATCGGCCGCGCCGCAAGAAGCAGGCGCGCAAGGCCCGGCGGCTGGAGCCCGGCCTCCTGCTCCCGGGCCTGGCGCCCCCCCCTCCGCCGCCGCCGCCGCCGCCGCCGCCCCCCCCCGAGCCCTTCTCCGCGGCGCCCGGCGCGGCCCGTGCCTTCCGCGAGCTGCCCCCGCTGGGCGCCGAGTTCGACGGCCTGGGGCTGCCCACGCCCGAGCGCTCGCCGCTGGACGGCCTGGAGCCCGGCGAGGCCGCCTTCTTCCCGCCGCCCGCGGCGCCCGAGGACTGCGCGCTCCGAGCCTTCCGCGCGCCCTACGCGCCCGCCGAGCTGCCCCGGGACCCCGGCGGCGGCTACGGGGCGCCCGCGGCCGAGGCGCTCAGGACCGCGCCCGCTCCCGCCGCGCCGCTCGCCGGCCTCTACTACGGCGCCCTGGCCGCGCCCGCAGCCGGCCCGTTCCCCGGCCCGCTGTCGCCGCCCCCCGAGGCCCCCCCGCCCGAGGGCGCCGAGACGCTGGGGCCCAGCGCCGACCTGTGGGCCGACGTGGACCTCACCGAGTTCGACCAGTACCTCAACTGCGGCCGGACTCGGCCCGACGCCGCCGGGCTCCCGTACCACGTGGCGCTGGCCAAGCTGGGCCCGCGCGCCATGTCCTGCCCCGAGGAGAGCAGCCTGATCGCCGCGCTGTCCGACGCCAGCAGCGCCGTCTACTACAGCGCCTGCATCTCGGGTTGAGCGGCCGCCGCCGCCGCCGCCGCGCGTGCCCGCCCGGCATCTCTCCAGGGCGCGCGCGTTTCGGCTACTCCCGGGCGCCCTGCGAGGGTGCCTCCCACGTGCCCTGGGGCGTTTCCCGGAATCCCAGGCCTGGGACCTGTTGGCTGGCCCTGCTAGGGTTAACTCTTTGAAGCGTCTAATGCTTTCCTTGCAGTGTATTTTCTAGAATCAGGCTGTATTTTTCGCTTTGCCTTTTTTATACACGTAATACAACATATTTAATTTTTAATTAAACTTTTAAACTTTTTCTTCCAACGGGTTTCACTGACCAAAAGCACCAATGTAGCGATATGAGGAATACCAGTATTTGTTTGCTTTAAAGGAGGAGCAGGATCTGCACCCCCCACCCCCACCCCACCCCGGGCCAGGCGAGGCCACAATAAAGTGACTCGCTCTTTCCTCTGCACACCCGAGTCTGTGGTTGTTGGGGGAAGGGGGAATGGACCCTGGCCGTGCCGTTCCCCAGAGCCTCCTGGGAGACTGCCACCCAGCTTGGCCCCCAAAACACCCACCTCTCCATCCTTCCAGGATGCTCCCCCCGCCGCCCCCTGCCACAGAGTTGGTGGGAGGCATGAGGTGCAGGCACTCCCCACCCCCCCCCCTTCCATTCCCCTCCTCTCCCAACCCCCCTTTTTAATTCGAGCGTAATAGGGGTTGGCGATGCCCCCACACCTCCACCCATGTTTCATTCTCCTCAGCTCTTTCAAAACTTTCTTCAAAATAAATAAATTAAGTTAAATTAAAAATAAATACATAAATGCAACTTCCTTCACACCTGGGGACTACTTCTCAGGACTGTGCTCCTCTCCAAAGGAGGCTGGCAGGGTGGACACCTATATGCCCGCCCCCCACCCCCGCCGCTGGGCCCTGTCATTCTTAAACCAGTGTCCCCGGAGTGGGCAGCCCCACGTCACACCCATGCTGCTTCCCGGTGACAGGTCAACGACCCGAGCAGGGAGGCTCAGGCCCCGATTGTGGAGCTCTCAGCCAGCCCTTCTTCCCTCCCAACAGAACTGGGCCTCCTCTTTCCACACTTCCTGGTCTCCTAGCCCCTTTCTCTGCCCCCCTCCCTGGCGAGCTGACATGCAAAAGTCAGTCCTAGCTCGGTCTCCCATGCATCTGGGAGCACGGGCGTCTGTGAGTCAAGTGGGTTCTGGACGATGCTGAGTGCAGCTGAGCCCGATTCTCACCGCACACCTGTGAGCCAGTGTGTGCAAGCATGTGTGTGTACGTGAGGCTCTGAGCACGGGTGTGTTGCTGTGACACTGTGACCATCCATGCTCACTGTGTCTGTGTGCACATGGTGCAATAACCCTGGGGCTGGATGTGCATGTGTCAGTGTGTAAACCTAGGTGTCCACACACACGGGTCTGCTGCCTGAGTGTGTGTGGGGAGGCAAACAGGCGGTGGGGCTGTTTCTGTAGGTATCCTGCTTCTCAGAGGCAGACTGACATCACCTCTATGTTAAGTGGCACGGGCTACACACTTCACCTGGGTCCCCTATCCCTGCCTCGTCAGCAACAAGGCTCAAAAAAACTGAGACAGAGACAGAGATAGAAAGGAACAGAGACAGACAAGCTGAAAAGGACAGGATTTGGGCCCAGAGGTGGAGAGAGACACACGCTGGGTGGGTAGAGGGCAGAAATAGCCCACAGGACGACAAGGACACCATCTGCCCCCTCCAAGTGGACACAAGCACGGTGCGTGGCAGGGATGCCGAGGCCCAAAGGGAAAAGGGTGGTCGGGTTCAGCCACGTTTGTTACGGCTTTGGAGTGGGAGTGCTCAGAGGCCCCAGTGCTGAGTCCCAGACTCATGCCTGGAGAGGGGCACATGACCCAAGAGTGTACCTCATCAGCTGTCATGGTCCTCCAACTCCTGATCTCCTCTGGGCCTGCCCCCTGGTGGGGGGTCAGGTTGCCCACCCCCTCGAGCCCTGGGTCAGCTGGACCAAAGTGTGCCCCACTGCGGGGACCCAGAGCAGCCAGAGTCCAGGAGTCTCTACCCCGGGGGGCCGACCCTCCTATCCCCTCACTCCACCCACTGGCCAGGGCAGGTAGGAGGAGGCAGGTAGGAGGGAGGGAGGGAGGGAGGCCAGGGCAGGTGGGAGCCACCGTGAACAGCCCCACTAAGGGCCTCCCTGCCTGGGCTGAGGCACTGTCCATCGTCCCACCTGGGCCCCCGCCCCAGAGACACCCGTGGACACACAGAAGAAGATGTCAGACAAGCGGACACAGCCCGTTGTGTCTTTCTTTCCTGTTTTCTGGCACAGGCCGGGATGATATTCTCCCACCCTCCGTTCTGGGCTCCTCACCCCACCCCGATGCCACCCAGAGGGCCCCTTGAGGTCAGTAGGATGGGGAGCCACAAGGGTGCTTCCGGGGGGCAGCACACACCATTGCCCCGGTAGGGAGAAGGCAGAGCAGCTGGACCCCTAGAAGCCCCTCCCACGGTGGCAAGGCAGGAGGCCAGTGGGGGGCCCCAATTTGGAGCCAGTCCCCATCGCCAGGGGCTGGGGGACTCCAGGAGCAGGATCTGAACAAGGACATGAGAGGGCCTCCCACAGAGAGCAGCTGTTTCCAATAGCAGCTCCTCAGCCATTGCCCTCAGTGGTGGGCCAGTGCAGGAGGCTGGGGAGGGGTCTCTTCAAAGGACCCTCTGCCCAGGGCCCTGCCTGGGGAGCTATCCAAGGGGACTGGCTCTGCCCTGCCTGGACAGAACAGCTGTCTCAGGCAGAACCACAGCCTGTCCCCCCTTCCCTGGCCTGGGCGGCTCCAGCCCTGGGTCAGGTTTCCCACCGTTCCCCCTCCTGGCTCCACCTACCTGCTTCCCCGAGGGTCAGAAAAGGGAAGTCCCCACCCCCAGCTCCCGCTGAGTCAGGCTGGCCAGGAACAGACCCTGGTGGCCTAGCTCCTGGCGGGAAGTTCTAGCAGCCCTGCCTGGCACAAGCCACAGCTCCCACACCCAGGACTCAGCTGGGCCCTGGAGGGACCTGGGCCGGGGTGTTGAACCTTCCCCAGCAAGCAGCCCAGGGAGGAGGGTCAGGGAGGGTGGGGCTGGGGGCAGGTTAGGGGCACCCTCTCCCTCTCAGGTCATCCCCTGGACACCTTTGAGAACACAACACACACACACACACACACACACACACACACACACACACACAACTAGACAACTAGTCGCATAGCCTACCAAGAGATACATCGGGGCCAAGGCTCTGCTCACTTATATGCCCGATCCCAACGAGGCCACGCTGGGCAGGCAAGGATGGACCTAAGTCACCCTCCACTCGGCTGGACAAATGCTCTCAACGACCCAAGGGTGTCAGCCCACATTCTACCAAACCTGCATAGGTTTTCTGGCAGCTAACTCAGTGGTTTTAGGACATTCCCAGGACTGGGCGGCCACCACGCCTCTCATTTCAGTGTTTTCCCACCTCTTCAAAAAGAAACCCTCACTTGTTAGCAGTGACTCCCCAGCCCCCAGGGAAACATCACCTACTTTCCGTGTCTGTGGGTCGGCCTGTTCTGGACATTTCACATAAATGGGATCGCACAAGAAGTGGGTTTGAGGCTGGCTTTGTTCACTGAGCATCAGCTTTCCTGGGTTCTTCCGTGTTGTAGCGTGTGAACTTCATTCCTTTGTAGGGCGGAGTACTATTCCACCGTCTGACCGGACCACGTTTTATCTGTTCACCCACCGGTGGACGCTTAGATTGTTTCCACCCGCTGCGATTGCGAATAATGCCGCAGTGAACGTTGGTGTACCAAGGTTTTGCCGTGGCGTGCATTTTCATTAAAATTACACAGATTTATATCTCTAACGACCATCCGAGCAAGTAGGTTCAGCATGTTAGAGCCACGTATCCCAAGGCTCAGCCCTCCACCCAGCCACCCCCACTCCTGCCCCAGGCTGCGGAGGGGCCCCAGGGACCAGGTGTGTGGGAACTCCTGGCCCCGGACCTGGAAAGACGGAGAGACGGGGGGGGGGGGGAGGGGGGTGTGAACGCCGAGGCTCCTCCTCCTCTCGGGCTCCCCCCTCACCTCCAGCCTCGCACGGAAGCCAGGCAGGGTGCAGTGGGGCGGGCTCAGCATCGTAGGGGCTCCCCGTCCACCACCATGTTTCCTACGACCCCACGACCCCACTTGGCCCCCACGACCCAGTCCTGTCTCCGCGATCCTGCCTCGTGCCCAGCGACCCTGTCCCCGACCCTCATTACCCAACCTGTGCCCCTCGACCCAACCCTGTGCGCCATGGCCCCGCCCCTTACCCCATGACCCCGCCCCGTCTCCCACGCTCCTGCCAGCCTGCGCACCCGAGAAAACAGGAAGGGGCGCACAGCGGCGGCGCAGGGAGGAAATGCAGGAAGCGGCCGCCGGGTGCGGCGCTTATCTTGGGCCACAGCCGGGACCCCTGGCCTCACGCCCCGGCACAGGCCCGGCAGGGGACGCAGGGCGCGACCGGAGGACAGGGCCCGCTCACCTGGCGGGGAGCCCCGGCCACCTCACCCCCAAGATACGAAGGTCACAACTGGGCTGTGGAGGGAGGCAACGAGGCCAGTGACAGGATTTGACTGAGCCAGGCTGTGGCCATCCACAGATGTGAGCAGAAGTCCCGTTAGGACACAGCCCGCGGGCACCTGCGTGGCTCAGTGGAAGGAGCATGCGTCTCTTCATCCCAAGGCTGTGAGTTTGAGCCCCATGTTTGGGTGGAGAGATTACTAAAAAAATAAATGTAAACACACACACCGCACAGGCGTGACCCAGGGGCCAGTATCCAACCCCAGGATGGCCCTCCCCCACAATACATGCCCCTCAAGGTCCCGACGTCCCCCCCCCCCCCAAAAGGGCTCACTTCCCCTAGCAAGTGTGGGATCCCTGCCGGTTCTTCAGGAGGGAGGCTGTGGAGGTGGGGGTTAGTTGGGGTTGGGGGGATGGTGGTGGTTGTTTGCTCCTGTGTTTACGAAGCTGGGTCTTTTCCTAGGGAGGAGACAGGATGGGGACTGTCCCTGAGAGCCCCCCAGGGTCCTGCAGGCCACTGGCAGGGACAATGGGCTGCAGCACCTGGCACCGCCCCCCCACCCCCCGGAGTATGTGCTTTGCTTCCTGGAGTGGGGGCCCTTGTTTGTTTCCACACCAACCACAGATGGATCAGGCAGCCTCCTTGCACACCTGCAGGTTGGGGGACCCCACACTCAGGCTCACATGCAAAGGCCAAGTGCCAGGCGGGGCCAGCGCACCCTTCAGGTCTGGGTGCAGGTGTTTCCTCCCAGGCTGAGTGTGGCCCCATGCCTTCTCAGCACCCAGCGCCAGATGCAGGGGCTGGCTAACTCACATCCTGTCCCACAGCCGTGGCTCCATGAACACCGGAGCTGCATCTGTCCAGGGTCCGGGCATGGCAGCCACTCGTCTTTCCCACTACCTCCCTTTGCTCAATCAGGCCGCACCGGTAAGGGAGGGGTCATGGAGGGCGGTGCTGGGCAGGGCACAGGCGAGCCGCAGTAGCCCTCGGAAGGATCAGCACACTGGGCTGGTACGGCCCCGCCCCCGCCTGCAAAGCAGCAGAGGTGGGAAGAGGGGGTGGGGAGAGAGGAGCGTGTGGGCGGGGGTGGGAAACACAAGTGGCAAAGTCGGGATTAACTTTTTGGTTTTCAAATCCAGAGACCAGTTTGCCAGTCGCCCATGTTCCAGATGTTCTTTCAAAGGCTCCCAGTCTGGGAAGGCCGTGGGACACAGGCTACCCTTCAAAGTCAGCCTGCCCCCCCTTCTTCTGGTGCTGCACATGGGGGGTCTGGCTCCCTGGTTTCAGGAAGTTACACAACCCTGGCCAGTGCCCTGCGGCCCCATCTACCACCCTGGCACAGCCCCTCCTTCTGGGACCCAGCCCCCACCTCCCTGGAAGCAGTTGAGAAGGCTCGTGTATGGGACAGGACATCGCTGGGTGCAGGACCCAACCCGACCATGCATGTGCCCCAGAAACAACGTTTTTTGCAGGGGAAGAACCAGGCTCAGGCCACACGCCCCGGACCTCGGCAAGGAGGGCAGTGCCTCATGCAGGACAGGCCAAAGGCTCTGTCCCTGGTTGAGCACCCCATCGTCACTGGTTCCGGTCTGTTCCAGCCAGCAGTTCCTGCGCAAGCCACAGAAGGGGTCCTGGTGCTGAACACAAAAGCGAACATCTTGGGTTCTGCGCAGGGCATCCCTGGCTCTCCCTCTGGTCTGTCTTGGCTGGTCACTGTGGCTGTACACCTGTCCCCAGACCAGGTCTGGTTGGGCTCTCCCCATGCTGGACAAGTGAACTTCGTCCCAGAAGCCAGAAGCCCCACTTGCTGCCATCCTATGTGAGGAAAGACTCGACAGTGTGTTGAATGGTGGCCCCAAGAACGAGATGCCCACCTCCCAGAACTTGGGAGTGGGATTCTTATTTAGGAAGAGGGTCTTGGCAGATAGGACTAAGGATCTTGAGATGAGATCAGCCTGGGTTATCCAGGGGCCCTAAGCCCAGGGCAAAGATCCTTGTAAGAAAGAGAAAGCCACGTGAAGCAGCAGCAGGCTGGAGCAATGTGGCCCCAGAGCACCTGGAGCCTCCGGACGCTGCAAGAAGCCAGGATGGGTTTGTCCTGGAGGGAGGTCAGCCCTACAACACCTTGATTTCAAGCCCGTGATAATGATCTTGGACTTCTGATCTCCAGAACTGTGGGGAAAGAAACTTCTATTGTATTAAGCCGCATGGCTTGTGATCATTTGTTACAGCAGTCGTAGGAAACCCATACAGATGGTGTCTGAGATATGGGGACGGGGGCCCAGGTCCCTGTGCCCAGAATGCTGGCCTGCCATCAGCGTGTTGGCAGAGGCAGGACCCGGAAAGATGTGCAGGGCCTCCGCCCAGTGTGGAGGCCACTCATTCTGTCTGAGGTCTGAAGAGAAGCGGCAGCGGGCAGACACGGTGCAGTGGGGTCTCATACCAAGAGCAACCTCGGTTCTGCTGGCTCAGGCCACAGGCTGCCTCCAGTCCCTGACTCAACGTGCTGAATTTGCCAGGAAGGACCAGAGTTAGACTCCAGGAGGGCCACCTGCAAGTGGGGAGCTCTTCCAGGCAGGGGGAGGGAAAGACACACATGCACAGACCCCAAGGGACCCCATGCACAGACACACGCCCCCGCACACACAGGAGAGCGCACGCACAGCTGTGTGCACATTCTCACGGGCAACCCCTCAGCACACCTGTGCGCGTGCTCACCACACATACACACTACCAGATGGGCTCTGACAGGAGCGTCCAGGGAGGAAGAATGGGGTCAGAGTACAAGAGCACATTGCTCATTCGCGTGGTCATGGTCCAGGACTCAGGGATCGTGTCCCTAGGACTCTGAGGCCTGTGCTCCCCCTCCTACCTGCCCCCTCCACCCAGGACAGCCTGACTGCTCTCCACTGCAGGAAGGGGGTGCTGACAGATGGGTGGAATGACCCACCACACTGCAGGCGGTCCCCGCATCACCACAACAGGGCCCCCAGGGCAGCTGCACGCTGTGGCCCGCGCACAGGGCACACACGGGGTGTAGCCACGCTCAAGGCCTGGGTCTCACCCCAGCCCTCACGCTTCCTGGCTGTGCCTCAGTCTCATCTACCAAACAGGGACAACAGGCCCTGCTGCACACGTACAGCGGGGTGCTGGGCCAGGGGCTGGTTCTCATTCTGTGCTAATGCTGACTGCCCACCATGAAGGCCTTTCTGTATCCCCTCCCTGTCTGTTCTGCCAGGGTACCCCAGAGGCAAGGCCTGCTCTGGGGTCTCCTTGGTCCATCCACCTGTCAGAAAGGAGTATGTGAGGTGGAGCCCAATAGGCAGCCTTGTTGGCCAGGCGCTCTGCGGGCTCTACTTCCACTCCTCCACAGACTATGATTGGGGAGGGGGTCACAGACACCTGGCTATCTATGCAGCTGTGGGCAGGGGAGTTCAGGATCAGGACCCTCTCCCTGGCAAGCAAACATACGGTCCCAGAGCACAAGACAGCGGATCCCTGACCAGCCTGTCCAGGCCCACAGAGGGGGCCGTGGCCACCCCTCCCAGGGCCGCAGGAAATGGCCTGGCCCCACTTGCAGCCAGGGCCAGCGACTCTGGCTTCCCTTCAGGCCCGTTTCCTTTATCCGGTTGTTTTGCTCTGAGTTCACAAAGCTCAGCCTTCCCTTCCCCTCCATTTCCACCCCTTCCCCCATTCCAGAGAGGAGCAGGACGGAAACCGGACATTTCAGGGCCCGATAGAGCCCCTCCCCATCCACCCCCCCAAGCCTAGGGGAGTCCCATCCAGCGTCCCCACTCGCCCCCTGCTGCCTGAGGCTGGGAGCGCAGCTGGAAGGGGGTGGGGTGGGGTGGGGTGGGGGCCGGCCTCGTCCAGGTGTGGCCGGTAGTCCTGGTTCCCCTACCAAGCGGCCTGTTGCCCCCAGCGCCCGCTCCTGGCCCAGGCCCGGATCCAGGGGTGGTGGGCCCCACCCCAGCAGGCGAAGAGAAGACCAGACCGCAGCACCAGCAGTTTATTGAGTCCTGGCTAGGTGCCTGGAGCATGTCCAGGGCCATGACAAGGAGGGGCCTGGGCCCAGGAGTAAGCCAACAAGAGGGAGAGGAGGCAGTCGTCACCAAATGAAGCTCGTTCCCAGGCCCCGCGGCCCCGATGGCTCTTCTCTGGCCTGCGCAGGATGCGCTAGGAGTCCTCGGAGGCTGCTGCACGCAGCGCGAAGAGCTTCTCCCAGCAGGTGGCGACGGTGTCCAGGACACGCAGGAGGAGCCGCCTCCGGCTGTGGCTGCGGCTGCGGCTGCGGCTGCGGCTGCGGCTGCGGCGACTCCAAGGAGGGTGCCTCTTGGGCCACCGGCTCCTCCTCCGCTGTCAGGGGCAGAAAGGTCAGCGAGTGACCACGGTCTCTGCGCCCTCCCCTCCCCCTCCCAGATGGGGACACCGCGGGATGGTGGGAGGCTCAGGGGACCTGTGGAAGGGGAGGGACCCGGGTCTGGCCCCACACACCTGGCGCATCATCCAGCAGTGGCGCCGCATCACTGCTTCGGTGCGCAGGGCTACAGTCCACGCGGCTTTCTCCAGTGCCCCGCGGCGGTGGCCCCGGGCCACTGCCCTGCGCAGGGTCCGACCCAGGGACGCAATGGACAGCAGGATATCGTGCTCCTGGGAAAGGAAGGGAGGAAATTGGGGGCTGAGGAGAGGAGCTCAACGGGGAGGCCCCGGAGGGGAACAGAGTGAGTCTCCCCCCATACCTTCTGGGCACCGCAGGAAGCTCCCACCCGATCCCGATCCCGCCATCCGAGGACTGCAGCTCCAGTCAGGTTTTTCTGGATGAAATGGGGGTGTCGGGAGCCTGGCCCGACCTGCCTCACAGCAGCCTGCAGGTCCTCAAAGATGACCACACGGTAGTGGCGGAGCACGTCAGGGATGCTGCAGGTGCGGAGCCCTGCCTGACCCGGTGCGAGCCCCAGCAGAGCCAGCAGGAGCGCCCAGAGTGCAGGCTTGGGAGGCACCTGGAAGGGACACGGGGTCAGGGTGGGGTGCCCAGGCGGGCAGAGGAGACCTTCCCTACAGCAACCCCTCAGGCAATTTGCTTTGGACGGCCCCCTACCACAGCCACCAGGGACTCTCTGAACTACAGTAGAAAATGAAAGGTCACTGTGCCATTCATCGCCCAAGCATGGGTCTAGCAGGACAAATCCCTTCCTGTTTCAAGTCTGAGGGAAGGATAGTAGGTCTGCGAACCAGACAGCTCAATGCTTGATGCATAGATTGGCGGGCTGGAGGATGGCCAGGGGTGAGGGTGAGGGTGGGGGGAGGCGGGCTGGGAAGGCAGGCCCACTGAGCCCTGAGGGGCCAAGAAGGAGACAGAGGGCTCCAGACCAGGAACTCTGTGCTCTGTGTGCATGGGAACTAGGGGCTCACAAGTCTGGAGGGCAGGGCTGACCCCTAGGTCTAGGGGTCCAGTGGGAAACACTACCTGCCGGTATGGCTACACCCCTGGCTATCCCCTAACTCAACCCCACACCTCCCAGACATCAGTCCCCACCAGACAGCCAGGCTCTCTCCTCCTGATGAGCACCCCCTGATCCCCAGAACGTTGCTCACCTCTGGGTCCCCAGAGCAGGGGCAGAACTAACCCACCCCCACAGCCGTGGGAAATGGGGTGCCCTTGCACCTCCAGCCCAACCAGGACAGGGGTGAGGGCTCAGAGCTCAAGGCCACACCCCTCTGAGGAGGGGGGGAAGTCTTGGGGAATCCCCCAGAGGCAAGGGAGAAAGGGGCCACATTGTGCCCCACCAGGCATCCCTTTCACGAGCCTCCCCCTCCAGAAGGGGCTGGCTTGGGGAGAAACCCACCACCACCCTCCCCCTAGAAGCCCAAACATCAAAGAGAAAGACCGGCTAGTTCCCAAACAGCGACTAGAAAATTAATCATGTGAACCCAGCGAGACGCAGGACTCGACTCGGCTTCCCAGCCCTGGGAGGGGAGCCTGACTGAGCTGGAGACCTGGGGTGCAGCGCTGGCAGGAGGAATGGGTGCCTTTAGCTGTGGTCCCTCCTCAAATCTGCCCCCAGGCATGCTGGGGGTGGGGTCAGAGGTCACAGCAAGAACAAGAGCTGTGGGTGTGGAGAGCCATCGACATGGGGGAGATTGGCTGCTCAGCTCTAGGAAGGCCTGCCTGTCCCCCACCCCAGCCAGTGAGAACTGAGCAGCCCTGGCACCGCCGGGCAGACCCCCTCCCTTCCCCCCCCCCCTCCCCGCCGGAAGGACAGGCAAGAGCACCCAGGGCCAGGCCTGCCAGGCCCTCCAGGCCAAGGTGACGGGAACCAAGGGAGGTTTCCCAGTAGGGGACAGACGCTCAAGCAGCCTCCCCTGGACTATGCTCGGTCCCAAACCCTCGACCAGAGTAAGCCCCCTCCCCACTGGCCCCACACTGCTCACCATGGGCCTCTGAGGGTGAGGCCCTCCCTCACTCCTGCCAGTGGGCCTTGCACATGATCCTGGGTCCTCAGGTAGGGAGTATGGCTGCCACTCCAAGTCCTGCTCCAAGCCTGGCCAACAGGCTTCCCAGGACAGGACACAGCAGGGAAGGCTGGCGGCAGGCAGACAAGGCTTTTGAAGTTGGCTCCTCTGAGCAGAGGAGGGAGGGAGCGGGAGGGAGCGGGAGGGAGGCCCCACAACCCCAGCCCTACCCCCTCCCTCTCCCCACCTCCTATCCAATTGCTTCTTCAATTAACCTGACCCTGGAGCCCGGCAGCTGCGGGCTCTCTTCCCATCCAGCGGGTCTTGGATTGAGCCATTGGCCCAAGAAGGTCTGTACTGTCAAGGGGCGGGTGGGGTGGGGTGTCCAGCGAGCAATGCTGGGCCCGCTGGGGTAGGGGAGCCAGAAGAGGCCAGGGGCCTGTCTGCACCCTCCACTGGGGCCTTCCTCAGGGGTCAGCAGGTGCTACCTCTCCCAGGAACCCGGCTGCCAGCAGAACCAGGTGAGCTGGACCTAACTCGCCACAGCCACCAGCCCCCACACCCTGATGTCCCGGGGGGGGGGGGGGGGGGTCCTGCCCCAGCTGGTCCTGGTGAGGGGCTTCCCAGGCTTCTCCTACTGCTCATCCCTCCTGGGCCAAGGGGGTCTTTCGCTGGGGGAGGTCACGGCCACTCGCCCAAACAGGCTCTCAACCCTGCAAGCACCACCTCAGAACAAGGGCAGTGTGCAGAACCCGACTTGCCTTGAGCTGGAGCTCAAGAAATCCCAGCTGGAGACAAGCTGAGGTACATCTGTCCCAGGGAGAAAAGTCGTTTAACCACCTCAAAGCAAACAACCCCCACGCAAAGGAGGAGATATCCACACTGGATGATCCAGGTGCTCTGGAACATTCCAAGGGCTCTGCAGAAGGCCGCACCCGACACTGAGTTCAGAAATGTGTCCAGGAGAAGCCACATCCAACTCAGAGCACAGAAGGCTGCCAGCAGCCCCTGTGACTACAGCCAAGTCACCGTTCCTCCCTGGGCCTCGGTTTCTAGGTCTGTACAGGAATAGGCTGGCTTTCAACCTCCTAAAACTCCAGGAGTATCTCTTCGATGTGATAAATGTACCGGGCCGGATCCCTCCCGCCTCCTCCATGAGACAGAAGGAAACCCCAAAGACCCTGTGAACCTCCCTGCTCTGCTCCTCAGGCCTGGCCCACCTCAAGTGAGAAGCAGAAGCAGCATTTCCAGATTCACGGTCTGGGAGTAGGATCCAGGCCACGGGGGTGGTCCCTCCCCTGCTCTGGGATGGCAGTGTCCTTGTGGCTCCCAGAACACCAGAGGCGGACCCAGCAGGGCCTGACTCTCTAGGCACAGCTGCCCGTGCCTCAGGTGCTGACATCGAGGCATGTGTCCCCCAACCTTGGCTGCCTTGAGGGGGCTGAGCCGTGGGTCAGCGACTGATCCCCACAACAGTCTCCTCATTGGTGTCACCAGGAACCAAGAGGCACCAAGCAGCCTGTCTGGAATCTTCTCTAACATGAGCGTGTGGGGACGGCTGCCAGCTACCCCCCTCGTCACCATACGTAACAAGTAGCATCTCCTCTCCTTGGCCCACAGTCTCTGGACAACCCACGACCTCTGGCCAGACGTCTGCAGCTATGGCTGACACACCCCTTCGAAGAGAATCTGCTGGTTTCCAGTCGAACACACACACAGGGGTCCAAAGTATGAGGAAGTCCTTTATCCTCACACAGCATAAACGGTGTAAATATGCTAAGTCTCCCAGGTTATGCATTTTTCATTCCAGAGATGAGGACTTACAGGTGTTTTAGAACAAAATTGATTATACGTTATTGATTATAAAAATAATGCCATGAGCAAATATGAGAAAAGCTCTTACCAGTAACATTTCTTTCCGACACACACCCGAGGGGCCTCCCCGTGAGCCCCTGGCAACACACTTGGGAGCCACTTTAGGAAGTTGGGCCCGCTGTCTGCACTCACGCAGGACGGTCACTTACCCTGGTAGGCAGACCTGGGAGATGCCCGGGGGAGCCCCAGCTGTTCCCAGAATGTGCACCGCCCCTCCCTTCCCACAGAATCTCAGGGGGTCCCACGGCTTCCCCTGCAGGGTTCAGGCTGTCTCCAAGAGCCCTAGTGAGCCCAGGACGCGGCCTGAGAGCACACGGGGGCAGCCAAAGCACCTACGAGAAGGCAGGGGAGAATGGCGCAGACAAAACCAGCAGGTCACCAACCCCAACAGGCTATCTGGAAAACCTTTAATTAAAGAGCAGGATGGGTGGCTCAGGGCCCCTTCCACCCCCTCGTCACTACCACACGCTCCTCTACGCGCTGTCCTGAGGGCCGCCCCCTACAGGCACCGGAGGGTCAGAAGGTGTTCTTGATGTGGGCTGCCACCAGCACTAGGATCTCCCCAATCTTCCTCTGCCAGTTGGCGATGTCCTTGGACACAGCACACCACAGCTCCCCGTGCCGTGGCTCCGCGTTCTCACAGCGCCTCCTCACCTCCTCCCGCTGCTCCTGGGCAAGGACCACAGGGCACTTGAGACGGGGCTCCTCCCAGGCTGCCCCTCACACGCGCCCCACCACGCTCGCCCGGCCCCACGGCCCTGGACCTGGAGGGCAGGGGGGCACAAGTGGTGTCTGAGGTGCCCCGCTGCAGCGCTGATGGCACGCAGGTGCTGAGCCCAGTCGAGACCAAATGTGTGCCTCACACAAGTATCCCAAGCAGCTTCCCAGACCCCATGGGGCACGGCTTCCACTTCCCATGGGGACTCCAGGACAGCTGTGACAACACTAAGCATTGTGTGTGTGTGTGTGTGGGGGGGGGGGGGATGCTGCTGCCCAGGCCCCCCCAGGCTCATGTCCAGTAGGACAGAACTCGCCCAGGCAGGACAATCAGGGCTTGAATCCCATCCCCATTTCTACTGTGACCCCACGCCCCAGTCACCAACCAACTCATCAGAGATGCTAATAGACCACTTAAAATCACCCAAACATCTACATTTCAGGTTAAGAGGCTAAAGGCTGTAACGAGAAAGCAGACGCAGAAGCAAATACCGTCAGGAGGGACCCCTGTGCCTCTCCCTCCACCCACCCATTGCCCAGAGGTGGGGGTGGAGAGCAGCAGGCAGCCGCAGCAGCACCTCACCTCTGTGCCGTGCTGCAGCTCAAACTTGTAGAAGAACGCCCAGGCGTCCCCCAGGTCCGAGTCGATCTTCACCGTGCGGTGGAACCACTCCCTGGCCTTGGTGATTTTCCGCTCACTCCAGAACAGCCTGTCCGCAAGCATAAGTTCAGGGACCCAGCGTAAGTGGCCACGTCTGACGGTGCCTGAGGGGTGGTGGGGAGCCAGTTCTGGCAACGTCAGGTCGATCCTCTCCCTGGCGAGCCCCTGAGCTCCCAACAGGAGAGCTGAGGAATGGGGCCTGGCTACCTGGGTATCGCTCCCACCACTAACCTGCAACTGTCCTTCAGGGGTCTAACCAGACTGTTTCTTAAAAAAGTCCACACAGAGCAAGAATTTCAAACTCCTTTAAGTTATTAGTTTCCTCTGGGTAAGATACAAGAAGATGAAAGGAAACCTTACAAAAAGTTAAGACTGTGATTAGGGAAAGTTCAGTGAAGTCAGCTCCTCAATAGATTCCTTCTGGAGCATCTGCCCCACGATGCAGTCCCTGGCAGGGACCCAGCCAGCACGGACAAGCTGGGCCTCGGCTCAGCACCAGAACTCGGGCCCACAGCAGACGCAGACACCTGCAAACCAGGCCCACGCTGGAAGCTTCAAGCGAGGACACCAGAAACCCACTGAAGGACCTGTGAGCACCCTCCCCCACACGTCAGGGAAGGCAGAAGGCAAGAGGGGGGAAGGACACTGGGGCAGCACTCTTTGACAGCTGAGACCCTGAGTGGCTTCCACCATCCGTCCAGTCCCGGTGTCCTCTGTGGCCACAGGCACAAAAGCAGACCGCCACACCACTGACACGCCATTCAGGGCGGCTGTGTGGGCTGGTCTCAGTTACAAAACGGAGTAATTTCATGCTCTGATAGCTTGATTGTTTTTTAAGCCCTGTGGTATTCTTAATTGCTGGGTGTTAGATAAACTATGACTTAAAGAGCACAAACTCAGATAGCAGGTTCACAGGACACCAACCTGGGAACAGCAAGGAGTGACTTATTTGCTTTAGCAAAGCCTTTTATGAGGTTTTACGGCTGCCCTATCAGAGCATCAAACAGCGCAGCCCTTCTGAGAGGCGGAAGCCCAGGGCAGAAGGGGGCCCCAGGCGGGCCCAAGCCGGGCCTCAGGAGCCGGAGGGAAGCCTCCACGTGCAGCGTCCTCAGCCTCAAAGCAGCTGGAGGGGAGGTGCCCGGGAGGACCTGAGGAAGTGGGGCCGACACCACCTGCGCATGCCTCGGGATGGGCCAGACTCCCGCTCGGGCAGCAACAGCACGCAGGGGCTCCTGGGCACGTATGCCACCTCCGCAAGGGGAGGCCTGAGCAGCAGTCCCGGGAGCCCAGCCAAGGCTCCTTCTGATGCCCCCCACCGCAAACGCAGTCACCTCCCGGCCTCCTCTGAGCATACGCAGCCCCCTCCCTGCTCGCAGGCCCCCCACGCGTCGGCCGTAACCTCACTTAATCTTGCCGAGGCCCCGAACTCCCTCCCACACCTCCCACACCACAGGCCACCCCAGGGAGCCTCTGACCCAGCACCCAACGTATGAGCTGATGGTGTGAGGTCACTCGCTGACCTCCTGTTGCCCTTGAGACCAGGCAACCCAAAGGAAAGATGGTCTCTGGCATGGCCATCTCCACACCTGCAGGCACACTGATTGGGCCTGACTGATGGACCCTGGATTGTCACCAAGGTGAAAGTGTCTGCTTTCTCACGATAACACGAGAAAGATAATTTCCTTGCTCATAGCCCTTTGAGCCAAAGGAGTCTTGCTTACTAAATTCCATGTGGACCAATGTCAGCAAGTTTGTCTCTGTCTTTCGACGTAGGACACGTGTACGTGTAAACCAAGAAGTGCCCAGACTGAGAGCAGTCCCGTCAGAAGGAGCCCAGGACAGAGGGAAGGAGGGCGGAGCTCAGAGGAAGCAGCCTATCTGTGGGTCAGGGGCAGCGCGGACCATTGGGATAGCACCTATCCGCATGGCCTCTGCCTGGAGATGTGCCTGCCTTGGGTCAAAGCAGAAGTGCTTCATTGTGGAATGCTGGTGGCCAAGGACCCTAAGAGATCCCATCAGGTCCCGAAGGGTCAGCAACCCCACAAGGGCCCCTCACTCACTTGGCCACAGCCAGGAGCACGTGGGGGTCGTGCTCACACTTCTTCAGGGCGTCGACACTCTTGGTCTTCCTCTGGGGCCTTGCCTCAAGAAAAATGGCTTCAGACCACAGGACACCTAAAATTCAGACACAAGGATGCCACAACTCAGACCCCCACCTTTGCTTTCAGACACGGCCCATCCGTGCATAGGCTGCCCCGAGATGGGCCTGCCAACATTCTAACCCGGGTGTCCTCAGACCACAGCTATGGCCTCCCACATGTCTGGGGGGGAGCCGCAAAGGCTGCACTGACCACCTGCCCCACAGCAGCTCTGATGGCACAGGCCAGACAAAGTTCTGGCAATGACTAGGTAGGCAGTACCCCAAACCTTCAAGGTTCACTCCCACTGACTCCATAATTTCATATCTAAGGATTACAACAAAAAAATCAGAAATACTAACAAAGATTCAAATTGACCAATAGGTGTGTCGTAGATTTCTGGTATATATCTACACAGGCACTTTCAACTTTAAAACAAGTCCCGGGGCGCCCGGGCAGCTCAGTCGGTTAAGCGTCCGACTCTTGATTTCAGCTCAGGTCGTGATCTCACGGTTTGTGGGTTCGAGCCCTACGTCGGGCTCTGCAATGACAGTGTGGAGCCTGCCTGAGATTCTCTCTCTCTCCCTCTTGCTCTCTGCCTCTCCCCCACTTGCTCTCTCTCTCTCTCTCTCTCTCTCTCTCTGTCTCTCAAAATAAAACAAGGGACAACACTAAACACACAGGACTTGGGTTTTGTGCAGGAACACAAGTTATGACAATACAAATAAGTCAAAAGTGACTTAAAGGTGAGTTTTAATATATATATATATATTTTTTTTTTTTACCCCAAATCTGTTCACAGTGCATGTATGTTTAAATGCAAAGTGGGGCGCCTGGGTGGCGCAGTCGGTTAAGCGTCCGACTTCAGCCAGGTCACAATCTCGCGGTCCGTTGAGTTCGGGCCCCGCGTCAGGCTCTGGGCTGATGGCTCAGAGCCTGGAGCCTGTTTCCGATTCTGTGTGTCCCTCTCTCTCTGCCCTTCCCCCGTTCATGCTCTGTCTCTCTCTGTCCCAAAAATAAATAAACGTTGAAAAAAAAAATTAAAAAAAAAATAAATGCAAAGTAAGATAACAGAAGTTAAGTTTCAGAAGAAAAAGTAATGGTAGTGAACCAGAACACGAAGTCAAACCCACAACAACTGGGACTGGGGATTTAGTTCAAATGTCTGAAAGATCAGGTGCAGCTGAAACTCCGACAAACAAAACACTTTAATAGGGTGTCTGAACCCCGAGACCCACTCCCCCAGGAACTGCTGCTGCCTGGCAAGTCTGGGAAGCCGGGAAGTTCCTTACCGGAGTTGGGGCACTCCTGGAGCGCCTTGGCCATGAGCGTGTTGGCGATGTTCTTCAGCCCTGCGCGGTACTCCAGCCTGACAGACTCCAACCTGAGGAGAGAGGCCCAAAGGACAAGTCAGACCCCACCCACTGAAGCCCACTGGCAAGCCTAACAGTTCTCGAAGTTCCTGGGAAGCCACCGTGGCCAGAGCCACCTGCCCTGCCAGGCAGAGCTCGTCCACCAGAGACGCAAGGCACTTGTGCCCACCCCGCCATCAGGCCTGCCAGCAGCCACCCTAGCCGAGGCCTGGACCCTGACATCACGTAGGCACAAGCAGACACGGAGGGCGAGGGCACGCTGGTGCTCCCAGGATGGCTGGGCACCACAGCAGCGGCATCCAGGACCTGCCCAACTCTCTGGGGTCTCCTTTGGCAACAGCTACACTGCAGCCCTGCGACACTGTTTCCTACAGACAGAATGCCATCCTCGCCTGACAACTTCCTGTTCACCCTTAAAGCCCTGTCCAGATGCCACCTCCGCTGTGGGATGCACTTCCTCGGCCTCATCCGTCCCTGATCCCCCATCGTTAGCTCCTGGCTCCCCTGGGCGCCTTCTACTAGAGCACGAATGAAACTGCACCCCACTGTGTGCAGGCCTGTTTGTAAATGGAGCCCATCCGAGCTGGACCCTCCCAAGACAGGGACTGTGCTTCCTCCCAGCCAGCACCTGCCACCCTTCTCACGGAGCCTGAGCTGGAAACGCTGCACAAACGAGTCTGCACGAGCGACTGAGGGAGCACAGCCCCTCTGAGGGGCGAGCCCGGCTCGCCGGGACTCACCACAGGCCGGGGTTCTTTGGGTTCTTCAGGCGAGACTTCTCCAAAATGGCCCGAGCGCGGGTCAGCTGCCCAACCTTCTCCTCCAGCCGAGAAAGCAAAAGCCATAGAGGGGTGGAGTGGGGACATTTTTTCAACTGCAGCAACAAAGAAGAGAGGGATTGGCTGGTGTCAGGGAGGGGCTGCGACAGCTGTGGCAGGCTCCTGGGCCGGGAGTCAGGGATGCCTATGTCCACAGCCACCTGCCCATTTCAGGTCTGGGTGTGGGGTTTCACGTGCACGGCAGTGCTGTGTACAAGCGTATGTTTACTACGTGGCTGTGCACACATGCATGCGTGTGGGGCGCACACACGGCCGCCTGTATGTTAACTGTGCTATAACCCGCCACTTGACTGAATGTGGGGCACACAGCTCCGTGGAAGGAAAAACACGGGTCTGAGTGAGGGGACCAGGGTCTGGCCCCTGCTACCACGCTACCAGCTGGGGCCCAAGTGAATCACTGCCCGCTGGGCCTCCAATTCCTGAGCAAGGCCTCCAATTCCTGAGCAGGGTGTAATGACACCCTGAGGCCAGGCGTCCAGTCTACAAGAGTCAGCTCGTAGCTGCAGCCAGGGGCACCAGCTCACCCCCTGGCTGTAGGCTTCCCGAGCCTTCTCCACCAACTCCTCCTGCTCCTCGATCTGCCCCTTCATCATCCACAGCTTAGGGAAGTCCTCATAGTGCTTCAGGGCCTCCTCACACAGCTCCTGGGCAGCCGCAATGTTCCCCAGCACCCACTCCAGCTTCACAGACTTCATGAACACCTGCAAGACAACCAGACACGCTGTTAAGCAGCCCCTGCTCCCGCCCTGACCACCTGTCTGGACGGCACGGCGACGTCTAGTGCTGTGCCCTGGAAGGACGGCACCTTCACAATACACGCTTTACACTACAGCTCCCCTTAAATGCCACTCATCCTGCTGTGTTTTATGGACCTCTGTAAGCTGTTTCACATCCTTTGGAACAAGGTGGGCGTCGAAAACCACAAATACGGGGTGCCTGGGTGGCTCAGTTGGTTGAGCATCCGACTTCGACTCAGGTCACGATCTCACAGCTCGTGGGTTCGAGCCCCGTGTTGGGCTCTGTGCTGACAGCTCGGAGCCTGGAGCCCGCTTCCGATTCTGTGCCTCCCTCTCTGTCCCAACCCACTCGCGTTCTGTCTCTGTCTCTCTCAAAAATAAACATCAAAAACACAAATACACCTCACAGTCAAGTATGAACCAACAAGCCAAGAGTACCACAGCTTCGGGTGGCACCTCGCACCTGCCAGACACCACAGGCCCCAGGGACCCAGTATGGCCCCAACGCCCCGCTCACCCGGGCGGTGGGTGCGCTGCTCCGCGCCTTGGCCAGTAGCCGCCGGGCACGCTCGTACTCATTGTTCTCGGATTCCAGCTTCACAGCGGCCAGCCAGATCTCCTCGCTGTTGGGGTTGGCCTGGAGGCAGAGATGGGACCAGAACAAAGTGGCCAGGGCTAGATTATACTTAATCAAGAGCAGCTAGCCTGGGCACCAGGCCGGGCCTCACTCTGCTGCAGGGCAGTCTGATTCCAAGGCTAACAGATGACAGAGCAGGGTCCGGCCCAAGAGTGCTGACCCACCTGAAAACAAGCCAGCCCATTTTCTAGGCACTCAGGCAACACCACCAGCAGCTGGAGAGCCGTCTTCTCCAGGACCCACCCTGAGCTGCAGCCAGGGGCACCGGCTCACCCCCTGGTTGCGGGCTTCCCTGAGTGGCCTCTCAAAGCCGGAACAGCTCGCTCACGTTCTACCCATGTGGATCTGCCATACCCAACCCTGTTCCCAAGCCTGGTGACAAGGGACTGGCCATCTCGGTGTGTCTGTGTGAGCAGGAAAGAACGGTGCCCAGGGCATCACTGATGGCGTGGAAGGCTCCCAAGGGCTAGGACTGGGCCACGTACCAGCCAGAATCCAGCAGACACACGGGTGCTACGCTCGCGGCCTTCTGAAAGCACACTCGCCTGGCTCATCACAGACCGCATCAACAGCCCCAGAGTGACCAGCAGGGAAAGGAGAGGGCACCTGGAGGGTGGTGCTGGGGACTGGCAGCGGTGCCCAGGCAGATGGCGGGAGAATGCTGTGATGGCTCAGACAGAAGGAGCGTCCTGAACATGTGACTGTCCTCCAACGGACAGGAAAAAGCAAAAGGCCAGATACCAGCCAGGCTCCTCTCGTGGCATTTACTCAGGGAAGGACAAACTTAATTACGTTAGTCAGGGTTACAACAACACACTGATGTTTACACAGCACTCAACAGTTTATAAACATGGCTGCTACGAGCACTGAATAACATGAGAAGTGTTGAATCGCTGTACTGCACACTTCCCAAAACTAACATAACACCGTTGGGGGGCACCTGGGGGGCTCAGTTGGTTACGTGTCCGACTTTGGTTCAGGTCATGGTCTCGCGGTTTGTGGGTTTGAGCCCCACGTTGGGCTCTCTGCTGACAGCTCGGAGCCTGGAGCCTGCTTTGGATCCTGTGTCTCCCCCTCTCTCTGCCCCTCCTATGCTAACGTTCTGTCTCTCTCTGTCTCTCAATAATAAATAAACATTTAAAAAAACCCAAAAACCAAAAACCAAAAACACCGTGGGTTAGCTCTGCTGGAACGAAAGTTAAAACACATTAAGCATGCTAACTGCTAACCGCACGCTGCCCGGGTCATGACACCAGCCCAAAGAGAAACTTGGCTAGGTGTAGCCGTCTGAATATAATCCCAACCACCTAAGGGCCCAGCAGCACCAGGAGGCCCACGAGTGGCCTCTGTGCGCATCCTGTGTTCAGAGTACAGGGACAGAACAATCCAATTCTCACATGTGCTCTCCTGTGAGAAATGGCTGTATCTGGCTACTGCTCCACTCACCTGGGGAATGTCGCCTGCTTGCCCCGTGCTCTGTGTTCTGGAATATTTGGCCCATGGTTACACTGAATGGCCATGACCAAGAGGTAGGTCTGCCAGCTGGCCATTCTCCTAGTCTTGGGCCCCCTCAGGACCCCAGCTGTCCGTAGAGCAGCCGAGTCTGGTGCGTCAGGACCAACTCACTTCTCCTCTCTCAGGTCAGCTCCCGTCAATGAGCAGGGGGAGGGCTCAAGGGCACACGCACGCTGCAGCCCTCGGGCCTCAACAGGCACTGAGGTGGGGGTTCAAGTGCACACGCCCCCTGGCAGCCCAGCGGACCCCTCAACCCACCTGGAAGGCCAGAGCCAGGATGCTCCTTGCCGCAGGCACATCCCCCGCCAGCCACTTGGACTTGGCGCCCATAAGCCACAGCACCTCCGCTTTGGGGCAATGGGCCACAGCCCTCTGCAGGAGTGCCTCCAAGGACTCCCTGAAAGACAGAAGGCCACAGTCACCACCAGAGCATGTAGGGTGCTCACAGCGTCAGCCTGGGTGCTGAAAAGACAGTTACTGCTCCAAAGTTCGGTGCTATAAATGATTTACCAAATTTTACGATGGGGAGAGTGTGGGGAAATCTTTTCTCTTCATAAAGGTTCTAAAATCAACTACCGAGGAGGGTGCTACAAAGCATGCATTGTTAAATAGCTAAGCCTGATGGAGGAACTTCTCAAGGGACCCTTTCATAGCCATGGGTCCTGAGGGGAGGGACAACTTCACAGTCTGGGTGACAGGATAGCTCTTTTCATCTTTAAACACAGATCTGCTGATAAAGATTATGACCCAGAATCTGTTCTCTGGCATCCAAAGAAATGGTCTTATTGGAAGAAACTTCTTTTGGTCACTACCAAGCAAGAACACCGCCAGCCCGGGTATCAGGTGGGAAGCCCCCAACCCTCAGGCGGCCACCACCCCTGTTGCACCGCCTGGCACACAAGCTCTCTGGGCCTTGGCAGCAAGACGAAGGACTCGCTCTGTGTGGAGAGAAGCCCAAGAGAGCCTGCGGCATGCTTCCCGGATGACACCAGAGGGCCCCAGACCCCGAGGCCCTCGTGCCATTCCATGCCACGAGTCAGCCGGACAGGAAGGGTGCCAGAGCCGGGGAGGGGGCTGCCCCACGCCCAGGGCCCAAGAGGAGCAGTGCCAGTGAGGCACGTCCACAGACCACACCCAGCAGGAGAGGCCCTGCTCCGGACTTGGGACTGTCACGGGTGAACTTGTACAGGGTGAGCCAGCACGGTCATCTCAAAGCAGCCTCAGATGAGTCCACTCCAAAACACTAAACCAGATGGTGAGAGTGGGGAGGAGACAAAAGCCGCAGCAACACACATGGGAAAACACCCTGACCAGACTGAGATTCAACAATGCCGGGAAAGGAAAGAGAAAGGGGCTGGATGCTCCCAGCAAAAGCCCTGCTGGAGTGAGCAAGGCCTGTCCCCCCGCCCCAGCACAGGAAAGAGCAGCAGAGGGCCTGGATGGAGAGTGCACAACATGAGGCTGATACCCTGGAGAGGCACCCCTTGAACACCAGAAGTTGCAACACCTAATTCAATCAGCAGTTACAGCCAATAAGGCAGACCCAAAAGGTTTTTTCAATTAAAGAATACAATTAGAGAAAATTGTCAAGGACCTCCTCAGAGCACAAAAACTAGCCTAAACCCAAAGTCAGCAGAGCTTAAATGAAAACCATGCCTGCCTGGGCCCAGATGCCGCACCGCCCACACTGCTAAATCCAGTGCTGGCACAGACGTGGAGCTTTAGAACCCTGCCTCGCCCCAGGCACCCTTGGGCCACCAGGCGTCTGCCAACGCAGCTGTAGGCACTTCTGCAGAAATGCCCTCAGCGTCTCAGTTTCTCAACTATAAAAGAGTGATAATCCTATCTGGTACAGAAGGAGCCATAAAGACAGATCTCAAAGTCTCAAGTGCAGTAGAAGATTCTGTCCCTCATTGCAGAGGACTGGATCTCAAGTTTAGGTCCTTGCCCACCTATGGGGAGGGGAGGTTTCAACTCAGCTCTGCCCGACCTGGAGTCGGAAGGCCAGTGGGCACACGGAGTGGAGCGCGCCACCAGGCACCTGGGGCCCAAGCACATACCTGGTGCCGTGGTTCTTCTCGAAGTACGCGGCTCTCAGCCACACACTCTTCTTGCTGGGGAACACTTGCAGGGCGTAGGCATAGATAGCTCGCGCACACTCCAGGGCATTGTGGGCCACACACTAGAGCAGAAAGATAAGGGTGAGAGTGGGCAGCCCAGCCCCGGCCTCAGAGTAGGAGGCACGACGGCCCGTCTGCTCAGAACCACACCGTGGGAAACACGACCCGGGAGAGCGAAACCCCAGGAGGATGGGGAGTGAAACACACGGGGCCCGGCATGGGGCTGTCTGCCAGCCCTCATACACAGCAGGAGCTGGTGCAGGGGAACAGCAGCCGCCAGCCGCAGGGGAGAGCTGACCACACACCACACACGTTGGTTCCTCTCTGAACTCAGGGTTAAGTGTATGTTCTCCCTTATAAAAGCCATGCTCGTTAGAAACCTGTAAAAACACAGATGAGCACAAAGAGAAAGAAAGCATCTATCCACCTGAATGGCTGTGAACGGGTGTGGGCTCTGATGGGGGGGAACAGAAAAACTCTGGAGTCTGAGACCGTGGCGATGGCCGCACAACACCGTGAGTGTGCTAGACGCCATGGAATCACAAGCTTCCAAGTGGCAAGAATGGCAAACTTTATGTGTATTTTACCACAATAAAAAATGTAGCTTACGGGGCACCTGGGTGGCTCAGTTGGTTAAGCATCCGACTCTTGAGTTTGGCGCAGATCATGATCTCACGAGTTCGTGAGATCGAGTCCCATGTTCAGGCTCTGCACTCACAGTGTGAAGCCCGCTTGGGGTTCTCTCTCTCCACCCCTCCCTCACAGACAGAGAGCACTGTCTCTCAAAGATAAATGAACTTGAAAGAAAGAAAGAAAGAAAGAAAGAAAGAAAGAAAGAAAGAAAGAGGAAGGAAGGAAGAAAAACAGTTTTTTTTTTTTTTTAATGTTTTATTTATTTTTGAGAGAGAGAGACAGGGAGAGAGGGAGAGAGGGAGAGAGAAAGCTAGGGAGGGGCACAGAGAGAGGGAGACACAGAATCTGAAGCAGGCTCCAGACTCTGAGCTGTCAGCACAGAGCCTGACGCAGGACTTAAACTCACGAATCGTGAGATCATGACCTGAGCCAAAGTCAGACGCTGAACTGACTGAGCCACCCAGGTGCCCTAGCTTTCCTTCTTAAAAAAAAAAAAAAAAAAATGCAGCTTAAAAAAGAGAAAGAAAGAACCCATCCACTCAAACAGAACTTCCATAAACACTTGCTGCTACTTTCTCTGGATGTTTTTTTTTCCTTATTGAAGAATGACTTTAGGGGGGCCTGGGTGGCTCAGTCGGTTAGGCATCTGACTTCGGCTCAGGTCATGATCTCATGGTTCGTGGGTTTGAGCCCCACGTCAGGCTCTGTGCTGACAGCTTGGAGCCTGGAGCCTGCTTTGCAATCTGTGTCTCCCTCTCTCTCTGCCCCTTCCCCACTCATGCTCTGTCTCTCTCTCTCTCTCTCTCTCTCTCTCTCTCTCTCTCTCTCTCTCTCTCTCTCAAACATAAATAAGCATTGAAAAAAAAAAAAAAAGACAGAAAGAATGACTTTATTCCCTGGTTGGAATCAAGCAACACAAGAAAGCCAGTCACTCTGTGAAAGCCATCTCTTGAGAAGGCCACGAGCCAGGGACGCTCACTGGAACGGGCTGACCCAGGGGAAAGGCCAGTGCGCCCCATACTCAACACCAGATGCTCGCGGACCACCTGAGAAACGTGCCGCCCTAAACACTCTGCACACGCAGGAAGCGTTCTCATACCAAGAAAGGGTTTTGTATTGTGAGGTAAGTGAAAAGCCACTAGGAACTGTGTCGGAAACAAAGTTTTGCAGCAACGATCATCAAAATGTCACGGATGGAACCAGACAGGCACCTCACAGAGCCAGCCAAGGCCACTTCCCAGACTGACAGCTGCATTCTCCAAGAGAACGGCTCTAAGCCTCCTGTTGCACAAAGACCACCATGTGGAAATGGGTGTGGAGTTAAAAAACAGGGATGCAGCTTCGACCTCCTTGTTCAGACTGGGTTCCTTCTTGGTCACGTGGCCTCAGTCTGACTCAAGCACCACAGAAACCAAGAAGGGCCCCGCCTCGGGCGTGTCCTGACCAGTAGTGACTGAAAAAGTGACAGAAGATGCCAAATGAGGATTAGACCCCATACAAACTGGTCTGTACTCTTTGTGACTTTTGACCAAGGTCCTGGAGGCCGGTTACAAAGACTTTCGGGCATCCGTGGCCCCACTGGATCAAGTGACAGCCCACCAGGGGTCTCAGGTGTGGGTGAGCCAGGCAGGGCCCCGTGGGGTGGGAGTATTACGAAAACACTTCGCTCTTCTGAGCACAGAGACTTGAGCTCTTACTCCAGAATTGCACAGCTTTGTGAAAGACAGCCGTGTTGTTCTATGACACGTGCAAGAGACAATAAAAAAGAAAAAGAAAATCTGAAATGGTTCGTGGGCTTCCGCTCCCACAATCTGTCATCCATAGGGCAAGGTCTATCCCCCCTCCGCTCCTCCCCTCGCCAGGCCTCCTATGCTGTCAAAGCAATAAGGAAAATAAAATGAAGTGAAGTGTTTAACTCCATATGCAGAATAAAAAGGGGCTCGACAGCAAGAAACTAGGATTCTTTGGCATATTTGGGAATTTCCTTTCGATACAGACACTGAGCATATTTGTTACTCTTTATACTTCTTTGCGTCTTAAATGTTACATAATGAAAAGCTTTTAGCAACCATCATGGTTGGCCTGTGTCTCGACTCGCCTGAAGAACCAAGGTATATTTGGTGTGCACTAGACCATGGGCAGGCCACAGGCCCCTGGAAGTGCACGGCATGGCCAGCACCTGTGCCCTGGGTCATAGCACATGTGGCGCTCGAGAGGTTATGTGAGCTCGGGGCGCCTGGGTGGCGCAGTCGGTTAAGCGTCCGACTTCAGCCAGGTAGGTCACGATCTCACGGTCCGTGAGCTCGAGCCCCGCGTCAGGCTCTGGGCTGATGGCTCAGAGCCTGGAGCCTGCTTCCGATTCTGTGTCTCCCTCTCTCTCTGCCCCTCCCCCGTTCATGCTCTGTCTCTCTCTGTCCCAAAAATAAATAAAAAACATTGAAAAAAAAAAATTTAAAAAAAAAAAAAAAAAAAAAAGAGGTTATGTGAGCTCCACACCGGTGATGCCATCAGGGGCTATAATCTCCCAGAATGGAGTAGGGATCCTTGGCCTCTCCTAACAGAAAGACACAAATACCCACGTGAATAAGGGAAAGGTCATTACTGCAGAATTCCAACTAATAAACTCTAATAAAATACAGAAGAAACGGTGTTGAGAAAAGCACTATTTGGCACCTGGGGGGCTCAGTCAAGTGAAGTGTCCAACTTCGGCTCAGGTCATGATCTCACAGTTTGTGAGTTCGAGCCCCACGTTGGGCTCTGTGAGGACACCTCAGAGCCTGGAGCCTGCTTTGAATTCTGTCTCCTGGTCTCTCTGCCACTCTCCCATTCATGCTCTGACTCTCTCTCTCTCAAAAATAAACATTAAGAAAGAAAAGAAAAGAAAAGAAAAGAAAAGAAAAGAAAAGAAAAGAAAAGAAGAAAGAAAGAAAGAAAGAAAGAAAGAAAGAAAGAAAGAAAGAAAGAAAAGCACTATTTGGCAAATACCATAGTAACTGATACAGGACAAAAACATCATTAATGGGCCTGCAGACTAGTAGGTCAAAGTTTGGCAAGAAACAGGATGTTTAATCTCAGAGTGCCTCCCCACAAGGCACTTATTCATTAGAAAGGAGAAAAAGAGTAACCTTCCAGTGGAGAACCCTGATGGATGCCACTTGAGCTGCTCAGAGTTGAACGGGCACAGGCACCTACCAACACAGCCTGCCAGGACACAACATCCCACAAAGATGCAGAACCCCAACCCCAATGTGGGGACACATCATGGAGACCCAAATCAGGGGGCCACAAAGTCACAAAGTCAATCAGGGGGCCAGAAGTCAGACTCCTGAAAGACGACGACAGACCAAAGCCCTCTCTAGACTATCAGGGCCACGGAAACCTGAGGCTGTGACCGGGGGCGGCTGCTGCACCAGAACCAGCTGTGTTTTTCCTTCCTGCGAAAGGGACACTTAGGGAGGCAACTGGTGGAATTTGGCCTGCAAATCACATAATGGCACCGTGTCAACATTATTTCCTCATTTTGATAGCTATGTTGTGACTGTGTAAGAAAACATCGTCTTTTAAAGAAACGCTGCAGTACTTGGAGGAAAGGGGCCGTGACCTCTGCAATTTACTCGCAACTATTCAGAAGAAACAGTAAGGGGTGTGTGTGCATGCGTGTGCACGTGTGAGTGGAATGGGAAAGGCAAATGTGGTGAAACGGTCAAATTCGGAGGAATCTGGGTGAAGGGCATATGAGAAGCCTTCATACAGTTTGCAACATCTGTAAATCTAAAATTATTTCAAAATAAGCTAAAAAAAAAAAAAAAAAAAAAAAAAAAGAGAGCCACCTTTAAGGCACTGAATACCTAAAATACATACTGATTTTGACCCCCATGCTCTCTTCTCTGGAAGCCGATTCCAAGGAAATAATTTCAAAGTAGGCAAAAGCTTCGTATACAAAATGCCTTCTGAAGTGCAACTTATAAAAGAACCCAGGGGGTAGATGTGGGGAGGTAAAAAACAGCTGAGAGAGCTCTGTGGGCTCCCACTCTGCTGGCTCCTGGTCCACAGCACATAGTCAGCCCACACAGAGCACAGAGCACTGCAGATCAGGAGGTCTGCAAGGAGTGGCTCTCCAGGTAAACCCGGGTTAGGAGAAATCTGTACTCCTTACAGCTACAACTATGTTTAAGAAAGTCAGCAGATCAGGGGCCCCTGGGTGGCTCTGACTCTTGAAAATCTTGATCTTGGCTCAGGTCATGATCTTGCAAGTTGTGGGTTCGAGCCCCACGTCGGGCTCTGTGATGACAGCATGGAGCCTGCCTGGGATTCTCTCTCTCCTCTCTCTCCGACCCTCCAGCTCACACATGCTCTCTCTCAAAATAAATACATTTTAAAAAATCAGCAGATCAAGAAGACTTTCACATCTGCAGCTAGTTCCCCACAGGTGCTTCAGGCCCACGTAGCCGGACTTACACTGTCAGCATCTTCCATCCAGGTGTGCTTCCGATCTTCCTCCTCAATCCCAATGCCAATCACAGCACGCATGACGGCCTGGCAGGTGGCCACACTCCCAGCCTTGTCACACTCCTCAGCATCCTGCAAGAGGGACACAAAACTATAGTCCAGAGCTGCAGGTGCCTGACAGGGGCACGCTACGCCCACATGAAGAGGACGGACAGCCCCTGCACCGCAGGTCGGTGCGCACCCAAGGCGCTGATGCCCATCGAGCCCTCCTGCAGCCCACCCGGCAAGGTAACCCTCCTTTCCACCCAGCAGATGAATGCTTGACAAATACCTAAGGACTTAACAAGGCTGCATCTATGCACTCCCAAGCACTGCACAAGCAGCTCTGTGTGCACAGCACTGTGGGAGACAGCTCAGTGGCCACACGAGGCTCTGCATGGAACACACTTCCAAAGTAGTAAGAACCAAGACAAACATTTGCATCTGTTGGTCTAGAACTCAGGATTCAAAATGGACAAAAGGAGGAAATACTCCAACTGGATCCCAGGGCCTTGCAGGCCACAGCAAGTGCTCTGGGTTTTACTGCTGTGGGGCAGGCAGGCACCAGAGGTTTTTAAACTAGAGGAGGAGTCACATAATCAGTCTCATTTTAAAAGGACAGCCCTAACCACTGTGTGGAGCATTAGCAGGGAAACACAACAGGACACACTGCCATGTCTGGGGGAAGCTGTGGTCTGGCCAAGGACTGCCACAACTGGGTGACAAGGTGCACCCGGACCAGGGACAGACGGCAAGACAGGCCACCCGGACCAGGGACAGACGGCAAGGCAGGCCACCCGGACCAGGGAGAGATGGGAAGGCAGGCTCAAACTGCTTGCCGGACGAGGGGTATGAGAAAAAGGGAGTCAGCAGTGACTCACGAAGCATAAATGGTGGTGCTTCATACTGAGGTGAGCAAGGCTGAGGACTAGCACGTTTTGTGGGCAAACCAGGAGATGCATCCTGGACACATCAGGCCCTGGGACTGTCCCATGTCGCTGGGGGACGCAGGGCAGCAGGGGTGCAATCCAGGATGTGGGGAGCACCCAGAGCAGAGTCCACATTTGGGGGTTCCTGCCCTGTAAGTGCCATTCTTGCTTGGCAATGTGGTGAGACGAGACCCTCACAGAAGCACAGACAAGTCTCAGAAAGGGGCTGAGGGCCAAACCACCAAGCGACTTAGAGGAGAGAAGGAGAGGGGCGCCTGGGTGGCGCAGTCGGTTGAGCGGCCGACTTCGGCTCAGGTCATGATCTCGCGGTCCATGAGTTCGAGCCCCGTGTCGGGCTCTGTGCCGACAGCTCGGAGCCTGGAGCCTGTTTCCGATTCTGTGTCTCCCTCTCGCTGACCCTCCCCTGTTCATGCTCTGTCTCTCTCTGTCTCAAAAATAAATAAAACGTTAAAAAAAAATTAAAAAATAAAAAAAAAAAATAGAGGAGAGAAGGAGAACCAGCAAAGGAGGGGAAGTGGCACCAGCAGGACGAAAGGAAAAGCATGTGAGTACATGCAGACGCTGTTCGAGGGCATGGCTGGTGGAGCCAGGCCTGTCGCAGAGGCTCCTGAGGTGTCCAGCGGGGCCCGGGGTCAGGGCCGGGACTGGGTTCCACAAAGAAGGGGAAGTAGGAAGTAAGAAGGCAAGGAGAAAACCCGTTCGGCAGAGTCTGGTGCTCAGTAAATGGTGACTTTGCTCAGAGGGCAAAACCCCTCAGCCGTAACACTCTTCGCAGGACACCACAAAGACACGTTTTATGTGCTAGCCTTAAAAAGACCAGGCAAGACTCGTGTGCTTTCAGATCCCTGCATCACATTCAAATAGAAGCAAATAGCAGCAAAACACAAATTTTGAGGAAAGCTTATTTCTTATTTAATTTTAAATGTTTACTTATTTTTGAGAGAGAAAGAGAGAAAGAGCATGAGCAGGGGAGGGGCAGAAGGGCAGACGGGAGAGAGAGGACCCCAAGCAGGCTCCACGCGGCCAGCACAGAGCCCAACATGGGGCTCGAACACACAAACCTGAGCTGAAATCAAGAGTCTGACGCTTAACTGACTGAGCCACCCAGGTGCCCCAAATTTTGAGGAAAATTTTAAAAACTTCTAGCTCGTGCTGTGTATTTTTCTGCACAAAGCCAGTGTCTTAATGGAGGGTTTACAGGAAGCTGGTCTGAGAACCAGCAAGGAGACAGGACACCTACCATCCCCTCCTGCAGTAATCCTTCCTGACAAGATGGAAACACAGGCTGGCAGAAGAAACGGGACTCACTGTGGCCAAGCCAGTGTGCCTCAAAAGGGGGGGTTAGGAATGGTAATTGACGTGCGTGGGCTTTTCCGGGGGCACAGGGCGCTCGCCTCCACTCTGTGCAAAACGGGGCTCCAGGGAGACCGAGAAGGCAGAGAGCTGGAGCAGGTAAGGCCTGCCAGGTGCACAGTCAGCCTCCAAAAAGCCCTCAGAGAGCCAGAGAAGCTGCTGACTGAGCCGGAACCCCCCTGCCCCCGCTCCTGAGACAACGAGAAATCCAGACAACACCTGTGAAGCAGCCGTTGTCAAGCCACTGGACACAGGTAACAAAGGGCTGTGAGGACTGAGACGCAGAAGCAGTCAAGGGGAGCCCCATGTTAGCCCAGCTCACCGCCTGGAGAGTTTCCAGGCCGCAGAACAGGGAGGGGGACCCAGGTGGGAACGCTGGAGGAGGCGGTGCTGAGCCCTAGAAGATGAAGAAGCATACAGTACACAGGATCAAGCACAAGAGAAGACAAGTGCAGTGGAGAGACAACCCTGGCGATGTGCTCTGCAGAGAGCCACCTGGGGGTCTTCACTGAGCACCAAACAAAGCATGAGTGTTTGAAAAGAACCATCCACAATGGTTCGAGCACTCCTCAGAGCTCACATGGGGCCAGGAACAGTGCCTCTTTCCATGGCCAGACTGGAAACCCCCAAGAGACACAGGTCACTGGGCACAGTGCACAGAGAGGTCTCACCTCCACAGGGGGATTAGCCCTGAACTGTCCCAAACCCACTACTGCTGGGGTCCAACCTAGCAAAGCATTGAAGCAAGGTCCAAAGGACCAAAGCACCAGCTGGTCCAGTAGGAAAGCCTAGGGGACGTACAGGAATGCAAAACTGCCCAGCACCCAGCAAGGGGAAATTCACGGTATCTGGCAACAAGTTGAACATTACCAGCCACGCAAAGAAATAAGAATATGCAACTTGTAACGAGAGGATTAACAAATCTATCAAAATTAATCCCAAATGGACAAAGACATCAGAGTTAGGAGACAAGGGCACTAAAACAGTCGTTATATTGAGTCTGTGTGTCCAAAATACCAGCACAAGGGTGTCTGGGTGGCTCTGTTGGTTGAGCGTCCAACTCTTGCTTTCAGCTCAGATCATGATCAAGCCCTGCACTGGGCTCTGCACTGAATGTAGAGCCTGCTTGGGATTCTCTCTGTCCCTCTCTGCCCCTCCTCCACTCGTATATACACTCTCTCTTAAAAAAAAAAAAAAAAAAAAAAAAAGGTTGTACAGATGTGAAAGACATTTTTTTTTTTAATGTTTCTTTATTTCTGAGAGACAGAGCATGAGTGGGGGAGGGGCACAGAGAGAGGGAGACACAGAATCCGAAGCAGGCTCCAGACTCTGAGCTGTCAGCACAGAGCCCGATGCGGGGCTCGAACTCACAAACCGCGAGATCATGACCTGACCCGAAGTCGGTCACTCAACCAACTGAGCCACCCAGGCACCCCGAAAGACATTTTTAAAAGACCAAAATTAAATTCACAGAAATGAAAACTACAAGATCTGAAGTGGAAAATCCCCTAGATGAGATAAACAGCAGATCAGATGTTACAGAAGAACAAACTTTGAAGACAAAGCCATACAAGTTATCCAAAACGAAATGGAAAGAAAAGAAGAAAAGTTCTTTAAAATATAACTAAGGCACCAATGAGCTACAGAGCTAACACCACACTCAACAGGAAAACCTAGATACTTCCCCCTAAGATCAGGAGGAAGACAAAGATGTTGGTTCTCCCCACTTCTAGTCAACATTTCACTAGAGGTTCTAATCAGGGCAATTAGACAAGAAATAAAAGGTATCCAGAAGGGGGAAAAAAAAGAAGTAAAATTGTATAAGCAGATGGCATGATCTAGCATACCGAAAACCCTACAGAACCCATTAAATCTATTACAATTTAATAAATGATTTCAGCAAGGTCACACAAGCTCAATATTCAGAAGTCTACTGTATTTCTATACACAAATAATGAACCACCTGAAAATGACACGAAAATTTCACTTACAATAGCATCAAAAATAACAACATATTTGGAATAAAACAAAGTGCAATACTAGTACACTGACATTGCTGAAAAAGCTGAAGACCTAAATCAATGCAAAGACACCCCATGTTCATGGATCAGAAGACTTAATACTGTCAGGATGCCAACAGTCCCCAAGGCAATCTGCCGGTCCCATGACATCCCTATCAAAATCCCAGCTGGTCCAAGTTTCTTTTATTTTTTTTTAATTTTTTTTTTAATGTTTTTATTTATTTTTGAGAGAGAGAGAGAGACAGAGCATGAGCAGGGGAGGGGCAGAGAGAGAGGGAGACACAGAATCCGAAGCAGGCTCCAGGCTCCGAGCTGCCAGCACAGAGCCCGACACGGGGCTCGAACTCACGGACTGCGAGATCATGATCTGAGCTGAAGTCAGACGCTTAACCGACTGAGCCACCCAGGCGCCCCCCCCAAGTTTCTCTTTTGCAGGAACTGACAAGCTGATCCTAAAATTCATATGGAAACACAAAGAATCAAGCACACCTAAAATAATCTTGTAGACGACAAAGGACACTTTGTCACTTCCTGATTTCAAAGCTTTCTACAAAGCTACAGCCATCCGAATACCACAGGGCTAGCATAAAGACATACAGTCCAAGGACTAGGACTGAGTTCAGAAATAAACTCTTACACCGATGACCACTGGCCATGCACGTGGAGAATGAAGTTAAAGCCTTCCCTCACACCACACCCAAAAACGAACTCAAATGGATCATAAATCTAAATGTAAGAGCTACAACAGGGGCACCTGGATGGCTCAGTCAGTTAAGCATCCGACTTCAGCTTAGGTCACAGCTTCTAAGTTTGAGCCCCACATCAGGCTCTGTGAGGAGAGTTCAGAGCCTGGAGTCTGCTTCAGATTCTGGGTCTCCCTCTCTCTCTGTCCCTCCCCCTCCCCCACTCACGTGCGCACGCGCACGCTCTCTCAAAAATAAACAAACATTAAAAAAAACTTAAGTCATTAATTGTTTTAAAAAGAAAGAGAAGATAATATGTATGAAGAAACAAAGCTAAAGATGACAAATTCCTTATGGGAAATAACACACAAGAGAAGACAGTAAAGTTGTATCTTGAAAGTACTGCGGAACAAGATTGTCAACCTAAATTCTATACCAAGGGAAAACAGCTTTCAAAAACAGATCAAATACAGTTTCCAGACACGTAAAAACTGGAAGAATTTACATAAGAAACTGTTACAGCCCTTCAGGCAGAAGGAAGAAGACACAAGTTGGAAACGTGGGTCTCCACGGGTCTCCACAAAGGAAGGAGGCATCGAAAAGTAACAACGTGGCTAAAAACACCAAGGAAATAAAGGGGCTGAATCTCAACGGTTGAATTTTAGAGGGACATGTGAGACCTTGCAGCCAGGATTTAAAAAAAAAAGGAAAAAAAAAAAAAATGCCCAAACACAGAGAGGCCACATGGCATGACACCCACACAGGGCAGAGGTACTGATCAAAAGGGGATCCCTGGGAACAGGGCAGCACCCCTCGAGGCCACCTCCTCAGGAGGGGAGAGGCCCCCGGGCGGACAACTGGACCTATAAGCAGACCTGTGGCAGCAGGAACACAAGAAGGAAGAGGCGGGAGGCCTGAGGCCACCTTCCCACCTTCTAATGCCAAGGGCAGTAGGCGAAACAAGAGGGCCGCCTGCATAGAGCCCTTGGTGGGGAGCAGATGGTGGTCAAGAAGCACTCCCCGCCCCAGGCTGACTCCACTACAGGCAGGGCCCCCAGGAGACGGGGAGTCCTTGCCCACAGAGCTCACGTGGTGAAAGTGGAAGGCAGGAGAGGTCGCCCATCCTGGAAGCCGGGTCAGAAGATCTTCAGAGACTTCACCAGCCCCAGGCCTACCGTTCTCTTTACATCGTATTATTTCTCCTCGAAAAGGGGTACTATTCACTAGTGTCCGTGTGCAGAAAGTTCTTCAGAGTATCCAACCCACAGGTGTCCTCAGGGTGTCAACTCTATAAAAACTAAGGAAAAGCCACACATGCCTGCTTTCCTGCCAGCGTGACGACCCTCAGTTAGCATCCACCAGCCCCTACCCTATGAGAGACTCCAACGTGGTTTTTTTTTTAAGTTTATTTATTTATTTTGAGAGAGAGAAAAAGCACATGCAAGCGGGAGAGGGGCAAGGTGGGGGGGGAGAGAGAGAGAGAGAGAGAGAAAGAAAATCCCAAACATGCTCCACACTTTCACCACAGAGCCCAAGGCAGGGCTTGAACTCACGAACCATGAGATCATGACCTGAGCAGAAACCAAGAGTCAGACCTTGGTTTGACTGACTAAGCCACCCAGGCACCCCCCAACATGCATTTTTATTTGTATTTATTTTTTTAATGTTTATTTATTTTTGAAAGAGAGAGAGAGCAGGGGAGGGGCAGAGAGAGAGGGGTTCAGAGGATCCGATACAGGCTCTAAGCTGTCAGCACAGAGCCCGACGCGGGGCTCGAACTCACGAACCATGAGATCATGACCTGAGCCACCTAGACGCCCCCCAACGTACGTGTTTAAAGCAGACACCGAGACACAGCTGCTTACGGAGGAGAGTCCTACCTGCTGACCTCACCTGGATCCATTGTTCGCGGTTGATCTCCACACCGTTAGCCCGCAGCGAGGTGATGGCTCGGTCAATGATCTTCTCCACCATCTGCGTGTTGCCATTGGCTTCCTCCAGCTTGGCAGCCGTGATCCAGATGTGCCGGTCTGTAGGGATGTTCTCCCGGGCCTTATTTAAGACCTTGCGGGCATTTTCATAGGTCTCTAGCCTTGCCAGAGCAAGCCAGAGCTGTGGGGAGACAACACCAGCAAACAAGAGGACAGCATTCAGCGCAACCCACCAGGTCAAACGTTGAGCCAACCTTAACAGGCCGCAGCACTTGCACAAACTTCTTTCTAACAGCTCTCAAGGATCCTTTAAACAGGGCCCATGAACGTATACAGCAACATTTTTCACCTGATCTGATTAACCGTGCAGTTCTGCTTCTGACTTATTTAGTGACTCTGGTGAACACGAGAAGTCGACAGATTCTCAGTCAAACATTTCAAACACCAGTTAAATGTACACACTGTGCCCGACTCATTCCAGGTGTGGCACAGAAGATGAGCAGGACGCGACTGCGGACTTCACAAAGGACACCCGGCTGTTCAGCCTTCTGGGGTTCTCACATCCTGGCTGTTCATTCTGCAGCATTTCATCACCAAAGATGTGTAGGGCTCTATTTACTTTTACATAAATGAAGATTAATTTTGCTTGCAGAATTTCACAATACCCCTTAGGATAATTAAGGACATGTTGGATATCATAAAACCAACACTAAAAATCATTGCACAGAATGCTGTGAACCAGAATGTTTGAAACTAAAGAAACCCAACTAGTTTGAGGCAACGAACCTCTCATGCTGGGCTGAGAGAAAGACGCCATTAGTATTTTCTACCACCCTCCACTGTGCAGGTCCCATTTACAAACTCTGAGCTGAACGAGAAGGACAGGCCCTTGCAAAAGAGTGCTCAAAACAGAATTCTCTGTAGGGGCCGGAGGCGAGCTAAGATTCCATTCTGCACTTCCATTAGGAGCACGAGTGACCACGGCCAGGCTGGCCATTCTGCCCAGCAGCCATGTTACGAGGTGGCCTCGTATGATTTCACCCCGCCTTACGGCCCCAGAAATCACAGCTCGATGCTCAGCCGATGCCACTTCCAGACGCTGCACTTGGACTCAGGCAGAGCCTGCCAGACTCACCTCCACGCTGGTGGGGCAGCACTCCACAGCTCGGCTGAGCATGATTCTAGCATCTTCAGGCTCTTCCAGTTCAACGGCCGCCTTCCACAAGCGAACCGAGTTTGGAACATGTTCAAGGGCTGAGAAAGGTCAGGCAAGAAATCAGGTCACGGAAAAGCAGAAGCAGAAGCAGGATGCTTGTGTCACAAAGAGCGCTGCCGCCAGCAGGGCCAAAAGATCCCTCCCTTGGTGGCCAGGATCGCGGAGCAGCCCTTTATGTGGGTCCTCTCGAGTCTGGGGCAGATACAGCCAAGCCCAGGGCAGAACATCTTCAATCGCAAGCAAGGCCAGGACACAGCAGACAACTGAGGGAGGCACAGGGAGCTGTGTGCCATCTCTGCTCCCACTCAGGCCTGAAAACCAATGTTAAGAACCACAAGAAGGCAATCACCCACGTGCGAAGGGCTGGCCGGGCGGGTCGCACGTGAGTGAGTGTGCAGAAATCGGGGGAAAGAAAAGAGAAGTGGCCCTGGGATACACATCTCCCCAGGCTGGTGTGCATCTGAGGGCCAGCTGGGTGTGGGCTCCTTCTTGGCCCCTGAGGAGCGCTGTGCGCTGACGCAGACAGACTGGTTCTGCAGCAGGTGGGCTCCTTTGGTGGCCCACGGCAGCCAGCATATGGAGTGACATCAGAGAAGGGGGACGGACTCCCAGAAGAGGCTACAACTTTGTGCAGTCCAGAAACTTCCAAACCTCTGTTTAAGCAACAGAACCCTTTCTGCATACACAATTTACCAAAAAGTCCAAATCAGAAGGCAGACCAACACAGAGCCCTGCAGCGTGAGTACTAGGGGAGGGTGGGTGGGCTGACGGAGAACAGCACAGCTCAGGTCACTAGCCAGGAAAGCACAGCACTTCTGAGGCAGCTCTCTGATTTCATCTGAAATCAGGGCACAGACCGGGGCCTTCTGGGGGCACCCGGATGAAGCCAGGTTTCATCACCAGCAGATGAACTGGCAGGCCTCCCTGCCAATGGAGCTGAGCCTCCCTCACCAGCAGAAGCAATTGGCAGGCCTCCTCTTCAGGGGACGTGCCGCCCCCACCCAATCCACGGGGCTGCGTACCAGCGCCACGGAGCAGGATCACAGAGGGCCATTCGGAGTTCACGGAATCCCTCCCAAGGGTGGCCTGACGATGCCCGCTGCTGAGCTGAGTCCCCTCACCCGGAACCATTCCCTAGCCAGCCCCTGGACTGGGCCAACCCCCTGGACCCATTCCATTGGGAGCGGCAGGGACTGGTTCTCTCTGGGTTGGAAGTGCCTTCCCTGACTACAGAGCCCTTCCAGCACCACACATCCACCGCATACTCAAGAAACCGATTCCACAGAGAAAAACGTGCAGCAAAGGGCTCAGACTGCGGGATCCCTTGGCCTTACCACATCCCCATCATTTGCAGCAAAGGCCTAGCAGAACAATGGGACACTAGTGAGCATTTCGAACGTGGCTGGGAGAAACACCCCGAAGCAACAGGCCTCAACATCATGGGATGCAACCGCCTACACGGGTGCTTCTCACGCAGCCAAAACGCACAGGTCCAGGAAGAAGCAGTGACATCCAAGCAGCTCCCCAGACTACAGGTCACAACCCACTGGGAAAGCTTGGTTCCCACCTGTGAACTCTGCAGGAGGCCTCAGAGCCACAGCTCTACCACACTGAAAGATGAGCCCTCTGAGGCCAGTGCACCAGCCCTGGCTGGAGAGGGGAACTCTCACCCCCAAGGGGAGACTGAGTGGCACTGTGTACTGCGGAAGGACAACCCATGACCAGAGCCCAGAGAGTGCTAAGGCCTGGCTTAGGATTTCCACTTCCAAAGTTAGTTAATGGAAGCGTGGCAGCCCAAGAAAGCAAGACCGCTGAGGACCTAGCCACTTCAGGAGTTCACAGTTTGAGTCCCCGGTCCAGGAAAGGACCCTGACCAGGTAAGGTGCTAGCAGAGGGCACAAGCAGTGGAGGAAGAAAGTCCTATCCTCCAGCCAAGTGACCAGCCAGAAACACGAGGACACACAAGTACACCCCTGCAGGCACACGTTAGCTACTTTGCCCCTGCTTCCCTTCTCCGCATCATACTGCAGATCAGTGGAAGTAAACTTCATCATTCAGTCTCTAGCATCTGGAACTTTCCAGTGGGACTGAACTCACAGGGTCGTTACCTTCACCAAGAGATGGGTACGACGCCCAGGGCTGGTGTGTGTCCACTTTTGGGGAAGACAGTGGGAACTCCTCCACCACTGTCTCGTCAGCAGCCCGGAGCACTAAAGCTAAAGCCAGCTGTTGCTGGCCGGTTCGGCTCTTGCCAGAGCTCTTCCCAGAGGCCAGCTGCCACGTTGAGAGGCTGCAGCCAGCCGGTATACAAGGGGCAGCCTAGGTAGGAAAAGAGCACTCTGGAATAGACATGCCCGCAAGCAGAAGATGGGATCACACAGAGGCCAACACGATCTCCAGCCACGGCCCTGCAGGGAGGACACTCAGGTGCTATCCCTCTGCTCGCAGTGACCCGACAGTGACTGCCACTGGAGGCTGCCATGATTTATGCACCAAAATATACGGTTTCAGGGTAAAATAACTCCACTTTGAGGACTGTATTAGTCGCAGAGTAACATAGACCTTCACGTCTATCACAGTGAGCCGAGTTGACAGGAGGCAGCCAATAGCCTAGCCTCAGGCCCACGTGTTGCCCTTATACAGACAAGGACACCAGCTCAAAGGTCTAATACCACGCTCAAGGTCACTCAGGTGTCAGACTAGCATTCCAAGTTCAAATCCTCCCAACAACGGACCAAGAGGTCAGCTGCATTCAACTGAGACCCAGAGCTCCCATGCCAGCAACCAAGGGCTGGAGAGGTGTCCTAAGTCACTGATGGAAGTAGCTGTCACCTTGATTCTCACCAAGAGCTAACTGAAGCGGCACCCAGTTCTGCCCCAGGCATCTGAAAAAAGAATGCTGTTCTTGGAAATACTCTGAGGCCAGGGGCAGGCCAGGACCAAGAGCAGGGATTAGAGGCAGAGGCCAGCTTGGGGACTCCATGTTCTTTCTACCTTAGCACAGCTCTCTGAGAGAAGCAGAGGCAGGAGAGCCGTCGCTCTAGAGATCCAGCACAGCTTGGAAAAGCCATCAGTCAACACTGCTCTGCAGGCCCCACCTCCATGCCCGCTCCCCTCTCCGAATCTGAAGCCAGATGGAAATGAATCCAGGTAATGTGGTGGTGAAAAGGAGTGGCCACAAAGACATTTTGACCATTCATCATGAGTTGTGGCAGGCGAGATTCAGTAGAGCTTTCCTAAATAAATAATGCTAATTACCCACAGTTTAATATGTTTGTCATTAAAGAACTCATTTTCTGGCTAAAAAAAGACAAGCTGATTTCTATAAACCAAGACAGGTGCTAACTTTCTGCTCCTGGCCTCATTTTAAAAGACTGGCTGAGCACTTAACGGGTCGTAGGGCTGCAATCAAGAACCAGACCCAAGAGAGGAAAACACGCATGAACACACACAGGCACAAGGGGGACTCTGCCCGGCCTCAATCAAACACAGAGAACAAAACAGTCAGAAACTGTGTGAGAACACTCGCATGGCCTGAGGTCACACACCTCTTAACATCTCATTCAAACACCCACCTTAAAAACAAGAGCTGGGAACCTCTCACCGAACACTGCCCTCAATTCTACAAAACATACCTCGTTTTCCCCACACCACCAATTCAAGTAGAGTTATGCCACTGACACAGGTTTACTCCGGACCAGCCCTCTCAGGCGCATCTGCTCTGGAACAGAGACCAGAAGCAGCATCCACTTCACAGGCTGTGCAGGGAGAAACGCGGCTCTTAACGCGAGCTCTGCAACAACGACAGTTCACCACACAGGCTCCATCTGGGCAGTGACTCCCGGGTGGGGACAGCCTCCTCGCCATACAAACCATTCGCTGTGACAGGAGCCGATGGCACATGCCACCCTTCTTGAAGCACCAGGCGAGAAGACAGGTGCTATCCCGCGACCCAGCAAGGGTTTCAGGAGACGGGAAGGACCCCATTAACACACAGCTCTGCTGTGACCACCCAGTTGGTCCAGCCTTAAAACCATGACACGCTACCTGTCACAGCGTCAGGTTCCTGACAGTGGAGAAGACGGGCACCCCAAAGCCTGCCCTGGGCTGGCCCGGCTTGCCCCCCACAGACACCACCACATCAAGCCCCAAGAAGCAGGTTCCGAATGAGCACTGTTCTTACAGATGGGAAAACCTGGGCCACAGCGTGACTGCTTACCGTGCTCGAGGTCACACAACGGGAAAAGGCAGGTGTGGGATATAAACCCGAGTGCCTCATCCAGAGTGGAAACTACCCCCCGATCCAAGAGGGTCCAAGAGCAGAGGCAACCCAGCCCAGAAAAAGGCCTGAAAACATCACCCATTCCCTAACCGTTTCCACCAAAAGCCTGAGCAAAGCAGTGAAGAGTCTGCTCTCCGAGCGAGAACACGGGCACCAGGAGTGGAGAAGGTGGCGCCTGCCTCACGTGGGTCACAGCCCCAGATGCATCCGCTGGTGACGGCAGCCCCAGGGAGGCTCACCTTTGCGAAGAACCCGCTTCTTGGCGCGAATGTCTGTTTCCAGCTCCGCTGCTCTGATGTAAATCCTGACAGACTGAGGGAGGTGACGGACAGCTTGGGCCACCACAGCTTTGGCTGTGTCCCCAGGCTGCAGCCTGGCTGCTTCTAGCCAGACATCTTCACTCTGTGAGGCAAAACAAAACAACAGAAGTGTCCGTGCAGGCAGTAAGCTGAGGCAGAGCAGCAGGCGACTCCGAAAGCCTCAGGAACAGGAGGGGCTGGGCTCATCAGACCCATGGCCCCAGGTTTTACAATCAAACCTAAGTCCGTGAGCTTGGTCTCAAACACGCCTGCACCGGGGGCCCTGTAATGCCAACGCTTGGGAATGTCGCTACAGCACCTCTGTGTCCAAGTCGGGGAAACACACAACACTACGAGAGACGAACAGTCTGCCCTTTGGGATGATGAGTCAATCGACAGACGAAATGGAGATGTATCAGCATGTGGCTGTGGGATTGCCTGGGAAGTTCTAATTTATGCCTGATGTCCTGTGTTAAGGGTTCAGAGAGGGTATCTTTCACTGCCAAGGGCACCCCATCTGCACAACAAATGTATGGTGCGTTAGAGGGTCTCAAAGGACTTTTTAAAGCTTGTATAGTCTCCCCACCTCTCAAAAAAGTACTGGAGGGGCGCCTGGGTGGCGCAGTCGGTTAAGCGTCCGACTTCAGCCAGGTCACGATCTCACGGTCTGTGAGTTCGAGCCCCGCGTCCGGCTCTGGGCTGATGGCTCAGAGCCTGGAGCCTGTTTCCGATGCTGTGTCTCCCTCTCTCTCTGCCCCTCCCCCGTTCATTAAATAAATAAATAAATAAATAAATAAATAAATAATAAAAATAAAAACAAAAAAGTACTGGAATAGTCTCCTAAGAGTGAGAATTCATCTTTATGCCTCTTATATTAGGTGGGGTGGAAAAGCTGACCAATTCAGCTGTCTGGTTAAGGTTATCCTGCCATTAAACTAACCGCAGATGAGCCTTAAGCTCTAAGTGAAAATAAGCAGGAAAAAGCCCTTTCACACTTTTTGCCTCCTCCCCCTGGCCTGTCCAGCTGTGTGGAGTCTCGACACCAAGAGGCAGGCAGGTTCATTCTACCTCAAGTCTACCTCTCACAGACGCCCCGCGTGCTACAGACACTGAGGGTCCCTCCGCGGCTGGCATCGTGCAGCCTTCCAGGGAAACCCTAACCCGAGCCTTACCTTGGGGCACATCTCCGTCCCCTTCATAATGAGGTTTCGTGCTACTTGCAGCTTCCCGGTGACTTCTTCCAGGCGGGCGGATGCAATCCAGGCTGGTGGGTGGTGAGGGTTTGTCTCCCGCACAGACTTGAGGAGCAGCCGTGCCTTCTTGATGTCACTGCAAGGGTCAGAAGGCACACGGGGTCAGGCCGAGGGGATGCCCAGGCCCAGAACGAAGACGCCAGTGCAGGAACTGTCAAATCTGATGTCCCAAGGGGCAAAACCCGCTCAAAGCTCTGACCAGCACCCTTCTGAGACGGCTGCGGAGCACCCGTGCAAACAGGCTATAAGACTGTAAGACCTCTCCAGGCGCCAGGCAGGCACTGAGCTTGAGGGTCCTCGTGTGGGACACAGTTAGCAAGGTGCCTTCTAGTTCAGCATGCCCACCAATTTTGAATATTATTTGTAACATATTTCACATCCACAACATACTTAACCGTACAGATAAACATCAACCTATTTCACCACACATTTTTTAGAATGTCCACGTCCTATTTTGGCTGCATACTTTTCAAATAAAATCTAAAACGCTCTAGGCAACCTGAGTCCCACTCCTTCCCACCAGTTCCACAGAGCACTCACTTGATGTCCCCTCCGTGGGTCGGAATCATGGAGTTTAAATCCGTCAGATAGCCTTTGGGGTCAACCACAGTCTGCCCACTCACTGAGTCAGACACCTGCAAGGCAGGACAAGTCAAACAGGAACTGGAGGGGAGTGAAAGACGCCAAAACCCAGAAGCCCCAGGACCCCTCCCACAATCCTGACCACCAGTGAATACGGACACTATAAAGGTAGAAAAACAACACTAACTCAAAACAACAGTTTGTGATGATCACGCATATATATATAAAACAGAGTTATAAAAAAAAAAAAAAAATCATAAAAGCCCCAGGGGGAAAAAGCCTAGCTAAACATAAGGTCTACCTATGAATGAGTAAAACCTAGAAATTATAAAGTAAAAAGATTATTTCAATAACTTTCTTTAAATTAGCAAATAGCAGTTCATTATACAATTCTCTCTGTGAACCTTAAAATTACCATGATAAACAGTAACAACAACAACAACAAAAAAGAAATGTGGACAGAGGGTCCTAAGTGAATTCAGCAAGACAAGAGAAAGAAGAAAGTGGTCTAGACTGGAATGGAAAAGATAAGGCTCTGTTTGCAGATGACTGTGTATGTAGAAAACCCAAAGAATCAACATAAAAATCCCCAGACCTAAAAAGCAATTATAGCAAGGGTGTAGGATACAAGGTTGCATACAAAAGTCAATCACTTTCCCATATATCAGCAGTGAACAAAAGGAATCTGAAATTAAAAACAAAGTATCGGGTGCCTGGGTGGCTCAGTCTATTAAGCTTCTGACTTTGGCTCTCATGGTTCCTGAGCTCGAGCCCTGCTTGGGGTGAGCACGAGCCTCGCTTCAGGTGAGCCCCACTTCTCTCTCTTTCTCTCTCTTTCTCTTTCTCTCTGCCCCTCACTCACTTGTGCCCTCTCTCTCTCTCAAAAAAAAAAAAAAAAAAAAAGCTAAAAATAATTTTTTTTAATTCTAAAAAAACAAAACAAAAAAGTATCATCTGCTCTCCATGTTCCTGAAAAAAAGACTTAATATCATTAAGATATCAGTTAGTTCTTCCCACCTTGATCTATAGATTCAATGCAATCCCAATCAAAATCCCAACCAGTTATTCCATGGGTATCAACACATTGATTCTAATGCTTATGTAGAAAGACAAAGGCCTGCAGTGGCCGACACAATATTGAAGCAGAAGAAAGAGGTCAGAGGGCTGATACTACCCAACTTTCAGACTCACTGCAAAGCCACAGTAACCAAGACAGTGTGTACTGTCGAAAACATGGACAAATGGATCAGTGGTAGAGAACAGGGCCCAGGGGGCTAGTTCAGTCCGTAGAGCATGGGACTCTTGATCTCAGGGCTGTTGAGTTCAAGCCACATGTCGGGTGTGGAGCTTACTTTGGGGCAGGGGTGGGGGGCGAGCACAGAGCCCAAAAATACAGTCAACTGATCTTTGACAGAGGAGCAAAGGCAACATAAAGGAGCAAGAACAGTCTCCTCAACAAATGGCACTAAACCCACTGGACATCCACATGCAAAGAAATGAATCTAGACACAGACTCTATACCCCTCACAAAAATTAATTCAAAATGGAATACAAACCTAAATAGAAAACACGAAACTATAAAACTCTTACATGGTAGCATAGGAGAAAATGTAGATGATCTGGGGCTTGGTGAGGACTTTTTAGACACAACACCAAAGGCACCATCCATGAAAGAACTGATAAATTAGACTTCCTTATATTAAAAAATTTCTGTCTGTGAAAGGCATTGTCTGGCACAAAAACAGACACTCAGATCAATGGAACAGAATAGAGAACCCAGAAATGGACCCACAAACGTATGGCCAACTGATCTTTGACAAAGCAGGAAAGACTATCCCACGGAATAAAGACAGTCTCTTCAGCAAGTGGTGCTGGGAAAACTGGACAGCGACATGCAGAAGAATGAACCTGGACCGCTTTCTTACACCAGACACAAAACTAAACTCTAAATGGATGAAAGACCTAAATGAAGCCATCAGAATCCTCGAGGAGAAAGCAGGCAAAAACCTCTTTGATCTTGGCTGCAGCAACTTCTTACTCAACACGTCTCCGGAGGCAAGGGAAACAAAAGCAAAAATGAACTACTGGGACCTCATCAAAATGAAAAGCTTCTGCACAGCGAAGGAAACAATCAGCAAAACTAAACGGCAACCGGAGGAATGGGAGAAGATATTTGCAAATGACATATCGGATAAAGAGTTAGTATCCAAAATCTATAAAGAACTTATCAAACTCAACACCCAAAACACAAATAATCCAGTGGAGAAATGGGCAAAAGACATGAACAGACACTTCTCCAAAGAAGACATCCAGATGGCCAACAGACACATGAGAAGATGCTCAACGTCATTCATCACCAGGGAAATACAAATCAAAACCGCAATGAGATACCACCTCACCCCTGTCAGAATGACTAACGTTAACAACTCAGGCAACAACAGATGTTGGCGAGGATGCGGAGAAAGGGGATCTCTCTTGCACTGCTGGTGGGAATGCAAGCTGGTGCAGCCACTCTGGAAAACAGTGTGGCGGTTCCTCAAAAAATAAAAAACAGAACTACCCTACGACCCAGCAATTGCACTACTAGGTATTTATCCAAGGGATACAGCTGTGCTATTTTTAAGGGACAATGCACCCTAATGTTTATAGCAGCACTATCGACAACAGCCCAAGTATGGAAAGAGCCCAAATGTCCATCAATGGATGAATGGATAAAGACATGGTGTATATATGCAATGGAGTATTACTCGGCAATCAAAAAGAATGAAATCTTGCCATTCGCAACTACGTGGATGGAACTGGAGGGTATTATGCTAAGCGAAATCAGTCAGAGAAAGACAAAAATCATATGACTTCACTCACATGAGGACTTTAAGAGAAAAAACAGATGAACATAAGGGAGGGAAACAAAAATAATATAGAAACAGGGAGGGGGACAAAACAGAAGAGACTCACAAATATGGAGAACAAACTGAGGGTTACTGGGGGGGGGTGTGGGAGGGGGGATGGGCTAAATGGGTCAGGGGCACTAAGGAATCTAGTCCTGAAATCATTGTTGCACTAGATGCTAACTTGGATGTAAATTTTAAAAATAAATTTAATAAAAAGGCATTTTCAAGGGAATAAAAAAACAAGCCGCAGACTGGGAACAGATACTCAAAAAGACAAATCTGATAAAGGACGTGTATCCAAAACATAGAAAGAACAATTGAAACTCAATAATCTGAAAAGAATCCAATTAAAAACTGGGCCAAAGACCCTAACAGACCCTTCACCAAAGATATACAGATGACAAACATAAATATGAAAAGATGCTCCACATCATATGTCACCAGAGAAAAATGCAAATGAAAACAAGATACTGCTACACACCTCTTAGAACGAGCAATTTCCAGAACACTGACACCACACGCCGGTGAGGGTGTGGGGCGGCGGGAGCTCTCATTCGCTGCCGGCGGGCATGCCAAACGGTGCGGCCACTTTGGGAGACAGTTCGTTGGTCTTTTACAAAACTAAACATATTCTTACCATATAATCCAATAGTCACACTTTTTGGTATTTACCCAGAGTTAAAAAATTACACGTACACACACACAAAACTGCACACGAACGTTTACAGCAGCTTTATTCAAAACTGCCAAAACTGGGGCGCCTGGGTGGCTCAGTCGGTTAAGCGGCCGACTTCGGCTCAGGTCATGATCTCGCGGTCCGTGAGTTCGAGCCCCACGTCGGGCTCTGTGCTGACAGCTCAGAGCCTGGAGCCTGCTTCGGATTCTGTGTCTCCCTCTCTCTGACCCTCCCCTGTTCATGCTGTGTCTCTCCCTGTCTCAAAAATAACGTTAAATAAAAATTAAAACAAAACAATACAAAACAAAAAAAACTGCCAAAACTTAGACGCAACCAAGATGTCCTTCAGTAGATGATGGATAAAATAGATCCAGAAAACGAGCAGTGCTCAGTGACAGAAAGAAATGAGCTGTGAAGCCATGAAAGGACATAAAGAAGCACACTTGAAATTAATGTAACATTGTGTGTCAGCTACACTGCAATTAAAAGCATTTTTTAAAAAGAAATAGCCACTAAGCATGCAAAGAGATGCCAAATCTTATTACAATTAAAGCTAACGTGAGGGGTGCCTGGGTGGCTTGGTGGCTCAGTTGGTGCGATGCCCGACACTGGCTCAGGTCATGACCTCACATGAGTCAAGCCCCACATCAAGCTTGCTGCTGTCAGCGTAGAGCCCGCTTCAGATCTTCTGTCCCCCTCCCTCTGCCCCTCCCTCGCTTGTACTCTCACTCCCAAAAATAAATAAAACATCAAAAAAATGTTTTTAAGCTAATGTGAATTAAAAAAAAAAAAACAGAAAGGACATGGAAGAAATTTAAATGCATGTTACTAACTGAAAGAAGCCAATCTGAGAAAGCTACGCACTGAATGGTTCCAATCATATGGCATTCTGGAAAAGGCAGAACTAGGAAGACAGTAAAAAGTTCAGTGATTGCTAGAGGTGGAGAGGCAGGGAGGGACGAGCTGGCAGAGCTTATCAGGGGAATTTTTATATCTCTTAAAAGGCAGTGAACCTCTTTTTAGTGATATAATAACTGACCCTTGAACAACATGGCTGAATTACATGGGTCTACATGGATTTTCTTCAATACAGGATAATACTGTAAATGTATTTTCTCTTACGACTTTCTAAATAATGTTTTTTTCTTGAGCTCCCTTTATTGTGAGGATACAGTTCATGATACATACAATGTAGAAAATAGGCGTTAATCAACAGTTAGTGATCAGTAAGGCTTCCAGTCAACAATAGGCTTTAGCAGTTAAGTTTCTGGGGAGTAAAAAGTTACACACGGCTTTCCAATTGAGCAGGGAGTCACTGCCTCTAACCCTTGCGTTGTTCAAGAGTCAACTATGCAATGGTGGATACACGTTACTATACGTTTGTCTGAATCCATAAAATGCACAACACCAAGAGTGAACCCTAATACCAACTACAGGTTTGGATGATGATTTGTAAATGTAGGTTCATTAATTTTAAAGACTGGCCCACTCAGATGGGAATGCTGGCAATAGAAGAGGCTACGCACGTGTGGGGGCAGAGGGCATATGGGAAATCTGTCTTTTTCTCGCAACTCTGGTGTGAATCTAAAACTGCTCTTGAAAAAAACCGGGCAGCTCGTCCTCGGTGCTGTCACTCCCCGGCATCGTGGCCGCCTTCAGACCTTAGGTGAAGCACAGCACCGTCAGAAAGGGAACCAAGAAGTTCATCCAGCACCAGTCAGACCCATGTGTCAAATTAAACTCAACTGGCAGAAACCCAGAGGCACGGAAAATAGAGTGCACAGAAGGTTCAAGGGCCAGATCCTGATGGCCAGCACCGGTTACGGGAGCAACAAGAAAACAAAGCACACGCTCCCCAGTGGCTTCCGGAAGTTCCTCGTCCACGATGTCAAGGAGCTTGAAGCGTTGCTGACGTGCAACAGATCTTACTATGCAGAGACCGCTCACGGGGTCCCTCCAGGAACCACAAAACCACTGTGGAAAGCGCAGCCCCGCCGGCCATGAGACTCACCAATCTCAAGCCAGGCTGTGCAGCAAACAAAATGAACAGACAGCTTATGTGCACGCTGTATTTGTGTCAATAAAACCTTAACACCAAAAAAATGGGTAAAGGACTTGAGTAGACTTTGCTCCAAGGAAAAGACATGAAAAGACATTTCTCCACATGGAAAGACACTCAACATTCATCAGGGAAACACAAATGAAAACCACAGCGACGAGACAGTACTTCACACCTGTTACGACGGCTGTTACCAGGATATCCGAAAATAACAAATGTCCAGGATAGGGAGAAACTGCAACCCTTAGGCAGAGCTGCTCAAAGAAGTAAACAGAGAGTCACCACATGATCCACCAACCCACTTCTGGGTTTACACCCAAAGGAACTCGGAAGCAGGGACTCAAACGGCTACCCGCACACCCGTGTCCGCAGCAGCACGAGTCACAATGGCCGAAAGGTGGAAGCAACCCAAGCGTCTGTCGAAAGAACAGACAAAATGGGATCTATACATACACACGATGGAGTGTTTTTCCGCTTGAAAAAGAAAAGAGGTACCGACACACGCCACAGTCGGGATGAGCCTTGAGAACATCACTCTAATGGAAATGAAGCCAGTCACAAGAGGACAGATGCCGTGCGAATCCACTCACGTGAGGGTACGTGCAAGAGTCAAGTCAAATTCGTAGAGACAGAAAGAAAAGAAGTTAAGAGGGGCTGGAGGTGGAAACTGGGAAATCAGCATCGATGCGGACAGAGCTTCAGTTTGGGAAGACGAAAAAGTTCTGGAGTCGGGCGGCAGTGACAGTCACGTAACAACATGAACGCACTCAACACCACTGTCTGTACACTTAAGTACGGGGGCGCCTGGGGGGCTCAGTCGGTGAAGCGTCCGACTTCGGCTCAGGTCATGATCTCACAGTTTGTGGGTTCGAGTCCCACCTCGGGCTCTGTGCTGATGGCTCAGAGCCTGGAGCCCGCTTCGGATTCTGTGCCTCCCTCTCTCTCTGCCCCTCCCCTGCTCACTCTGTCTCTCTTTCAAAAATAAACATTAAGAAAAATCATTAAAATGGTAAATTTTATCACATGTATTTTACCACAAAAAAGTTACCATAAAGGATTTTTAAGAAATTATTCTGTATTCCATAAAAAACCCTAGAAGAGAAACAAGTCCTGAAGACGCACACAACAGGAATGACGATTTACATCAGAGCAGTGTCGAGGCAAGAGGGAAACGGACAAAGCAGGCGCCAGAAGCAGCACTGACAGCCCTGCTGGGACAGGAGACGCGCGGGAGAAGATGCAGCCGCGCCACCGGCAAGAATGGAAGCGAGACGGAGGCTGGCTGGCCGCAGGGGGTTTGCCTCTCCAGTCGGTGACAGTGAGCACAGAGGCGATGCATGCCCCGCCCTCAGCCAGCGCAGCAAGCCTCTGGTCGGGAAAGCTCTGCCTCTGCCGTGGGCTCTCCAATGCCGTGTGCTGGAGAGACGGCTTAGCACTTAGGTGAAAAAACCCCGCAAGTCCATTTTATTTATTTTTTTTTTTTTCAACGTTTATTTATTTTTGGGACAGAGAGAGACAAAGCATGAACGGGGGAAGGGCAGAGAGAGAGGGAGACACAGAATCAGAAACAGGCTCCAGGCTCCGAGCCGTCAGCCCAGAGCCTGACGCGGGGCTCAAACTCAAGGACCGCGAGATCGTGACCTGGCTGAAGTCGGACGCCCAACCGACTGCGCCACCCAGGCGCCCCGAGTCCATTTTAAAGATACACAAACAAGCTCACCAAAGCGTGGTTTGTAACAGCAAAATAATAAGAATAATAATGAAACCCCACAAAGTCCCTCAAAGATTCAATCACGATACCCATTAACAGTGAACTACTTCCCAATTTATGAAGTATAGAGTAGGTACACATCCAGGAACATAAAAACGTGTAATTTTTTAGATTTGTAAGCTAATTTGTATCATAAAATACTTGCTCGCCAGAAAAAGCTCAAGTACAGTAAAAGTTCCCTGAAAACCTGAAAGTTTCTTGCTGCATCCAACAGTCACGGTTGAGATGTTCACTACACTGTTTTGCCACTTCTAGTCACAAGTAGCTCCCGCTGCACAGCCCACGTCATCCACTGGTGGTGTGAGGGTGTAGGCCCGGATGCCTCCTAAGAATGTGCAGGTGCATCCGTGTGAGGCTACACCGTGGAAGGTCACACATGCCACACAGGCAGTCGAGCACGTGAGGATTCTTCTTCCCACATTGTGCATTCTTGTGAATTTACAGTGCTTTCTATCATGCAAAAGTTTATCGTTGGTACGTAATCAAATTGGAAATATATCCCTTCATGGTTTCCGATGTGCATGTCATAATTAGAAAGGTTTTTGCACCTCACCTGGGTTTTCTAGAGCACTGACAAATTTACTCAAGTGCAGGCAGAAAATATGCACATTTAACTTTTTTTATTGAAGTAGAATTACCATACGAAGTATAACAGGTGTATAATGCTGATTCGACAACTCCATACGTCACCACGATGCAGTCACCCACCGTACAATGCTACCTCGACTTTACTGACGATTCCCTATGTTGTACTTTTCATCATGGTGACTTGTTTTACAATAGGAGGTTTGTACCTCTTAAGCCCCACTTATCTATTTCACCTACCCTCCCTCCTCCCTCTGGCAACCACCAGTTTGTTCTCTGTATAGAAGAGTCTATTTTTTGGTTGGTTGTTTTTTCAATTCCACGTATAAATGAGATCATCTGGTATTTGTCTTTTTCTGTCTGACTTACTTCTTTTAGCATAGTATCTTCTGAGCCTACCCACGTTGCTGTAAATGACCAGCTCTCCCTCTTTAGTATGGCTGAGTGATATTCCGCTGCGGATATACACCCGCACTTAATTTCTGCATAAAGGTGGAAGGACCGAGCCGCACTGACAGAGAGCGCGCAGCTTGACATGAGTGCCTTCATTCGGTCTGTCAGGCAGCCCTCTGTCACCTGCGACCACCCTCAGCTCCCCGAGAGGGAACAGGAGCGCCGCGCGGCCCGGCCTCTGCCGCTGGCGCTGACTGCACCACACCTGTGCATGCCCTGTAGGCAGATGCACAGGCCGCCTGGATGCAGGGTCCTGCCAGGACACTACTTCGTCACAGGTCTGCGTATCCTGTGACAAAGCACTTCAAAATATGCACTTTTCACTAACATATGTTAGTTTGATCATCAGAAAGCAATTTCTACATCGTAGGAAGACGCCACGCAACACAGACTCACCTGGCTCAGCCTCATGTCCATCAAAGTATTCCTCGCTTGGCCGATCTTCCTCATGTCCAGCTCACCTGTGCCAGGTGTCATCAATCCAGGTGTCATTCCACCTGGGTATGGGGTGTTCAGTCCACCTGGATAGGGTGTGTTAAGACCTCCAAATTGCTGGGGGAGGAGGGGGAGAGGACAAAAAACACTGGGTTGCATTTTCATGCACAAGAATCCCATCACTCTGAAATCTTTCCAGGGTAGCCTGATATACATGCAGCTATACAGACTCAGCCACAGTTCAGCTTCTGAACCACAGAAGCACTTACTCTAACACCACCCATGGCTCCCACTACTGATCTCTCTAATGAGGCTAAAGACCTAGTCGCCTTCTTTTCAGATGCTCACAGTTTGTCGAGGATCCACTGAAGTATGGTTCTCTCCAGTCTGTAAATGTTTGGCGAAGAAACTGTCGGGAACGGGAGTCAGCTTCTCATAGCGCGGGTTCCGCTGGCGTTTGTTTCTGGCATCACCAACCTCGGGAATGCTCAGCCACTCTTCTTCTGTGACTTCTGCCAACTTCCTCTGGAAACATTCGACCCCCGAAAAACATGAATTCTCTGGTAGACCTTCATGTGCACATGAAAAACTATGTTCTCCCTGACCCCTGGTCCCCAAATCATCATGGTTTAGAAAGAATTTTGATGCAGAAATTATCTACTTCACTCAAAAAATTCAATGTCTTGGATCTACTCTATTTCACTCAAATGTAAATTGTTCTGTCAAAGCCCAGAAGACTGTGTGGAGAACCTTATGCACAAACAGAATTAAAGTTACTAAGAAAATGAGCTCACAAGTCCCATGTTTTTCAGCAGAGGGAGAAAGAACTTTTTCTTTGCACACATACACATAAAATTAAACCCTAAAGCAGGGACCGTCTGCTATCACATGAATTTAATAAAGAGCAAGCCGGGGCACCTGGGTGGCTCAGTCAGTTGAGCATTCAACTCTCGATTTTGGCTCAGGTCACGATCCCATGGTTGTGGGATGGAGCCCCGTGTCGGACTCCTCACTGAGCAGAGAGCCTGCTTAGGATTTTCTCTCCCCCTCTCTCTCCCCCTCGCCTGCTCATGCTCACTCGCACTCTTTCAAAATAAATAAGTAAATATTTAAAAAGTAAAAAATTAAAAAAGAGCAAAGTTAGTAAAGTCTCATCAATCCTACCCCATTCTCCACTGGGTAACTTAGATGCATGAGAAAGTGCGTGCCACCCATCCACTTACTTTCAGATCTGAGAATTGTTGTTGGATTTTGGGCCGTTCCATTCGGTACTTCTCGATTTCTTCTTTCTCTCTTTGCTCCCTAGGACGTAAAATGTGTGCATCCATTAGAAATACTCGACGTCAAGGCACCTGGGTGGCTCAGTTGGTTAAGCATCCTACTCTTGACTTCAGCTCAGGTCATGATCCCAGGATCATGAGACTGAGGTCTGCATAAGGCTCTGTGCTGGGTATGGAGTCTGATTAAGATTCTCTCTCTCCCTCTCCCTCTGCCCCTTCCCCCACGTTCGCACATGCACACTCTCTCTCAAAAAAAGAGAAATACTGGACGTCAATTCTGAAACGAAATCATTTTATTATTCTTCATTAAGTCACCAAAAGAATAATTCCACACACTCAGCGGCTAAGTCAAATATACTTTAAAGTATCAATGGATACATCCATAATTATATTGACCCAATTATTTACCAAATGAAAACAGGCAGAAATTCACTAAAATAAAAGGAAGCTGGGGGTGCCTGGATGATTCGGCTAAGCATCCAACTCTTGATTTCAGCTCAGGTCATGATCCCGTGCGTGGTTCATGAGATCCAACCCCACATCAGGTTTTGCATTGACAGCACAAAGCCTGCTTAGGATTCTCTCTCTCTCTCTCTCTCTCTCTCTCTCTCTCTCACTGTCCCTCCCCCATGAGCTCAAGTGCACATGCTCTCTCCCCGCTCTCTCTCTCAAAATAAATAAACTTAAAAAAAAGGGGCAGGGGCAGGTTATCTTACCCTGATAAAAATACTTGCATTTGAATATGAGTGCATTGACACCTTTAAAATTCTACAAAATCCCAAAGGTAGATCCATCCTATGAAAACTGAACCACTGTCCTAGTTGCTCACCTGACTCTCAGCCTGTCACTGCTTCCCTCCCTTCCAAGCAGTCAGTGCACCTCTAAAGACAGCTTTCTGCTCCATGTGCCAGAACTAATGGGCTGTCTCATCAATCCGTGCAACTGGCCTTCAGGGACAGAGAGCTACCGGGTTCTGGTGGTTTAGGACCAGGTCTAGGCACTGAGAAGAAATTTATGGGTTACTGTAACAAAGCATCAACCAAGTTAAACAAGAGTTAATGTGACCCACGTAACTAATACTTCCTAACATTGAGATTTACGTTTTCTTCATAAGGTAAAGAGGAAAACACCAGGCACGGGAATGTGTTATGACAAATGACGCGCTTGGAAAAGACCAGCACCTCCCCATAAGCTGGAGACAGTTAGTCCTCATGGCTCCTAATGAAAAGCAACACACATAGGGGAGAAGCTGCCCCCATCAGCTTTTCTGGTCAAACTCATTTTACCTGATTTTAATGCAGCCTCAGGATCCAATTCCCACTCCACAGGGAATACTGTGAGCAGGTTAAGGACACCCGAGGAGATGGGCAGCCACTCCATAACTCACGCCCTGCCACCAAACAACTGATCTCTTCAAAAAGCCAATGGCACAAAAACTTTAAAAAGGCAGGGTAAGGGGACAGACTTAAGAGACAGGAAATGAGGAGTGGTTTTGATTGTATCTTGGTTTGGAAAAGAGCAGTTCTACTATGTTCTGGAGACCAGCAGAAAAATATGCGGGTGCCTGGGTGGCTCAGTTAGTTAAGCGTCCGACTTCAGCTCAGCTCAAGATCTCACGGTTGTTGAGTTTGAGCCCCGTGTCAGGCTCTGTGCTTGCCGACAGCTTGGAGCCTGGAGCCTGCTTCGGATTCTGTGTCTCTCCCTCTCTCTGCCCCTCCCCTGCTCACACTCTGTCTCTATCAAAAATAAATAAACACTGGGGCGCCTGGGTGGCTCAGTCGGTTGAGCATCTGACTTTAGCTCAGGTAATGGTCTCGCAATTTGTGGGTTTGAGCCCCGCATCGGGCTCTGTGCTAACAAACAGCTCAGAGCCTGCAGCCTGCTTCAGATTGTCTGTCTGTCTGTCTGTCTCTCTCTCTCTCTCCCTCCCCTGCTCATGCTCTCCCTCTGACTCTCAAAAATGAATAAATGTTAAAAATAATAAGTAAATGAATAAACATTAAAAAACTTTTTTCTGGGGCGCCTGGGTGGCGCAGTCGGTTAAGCGTCCGACTTCAGCCAGGTCACGATCTCGCGGTCCGGGAGTTCGAGCCCCGCGTCAGGCTCTGGGCTGATGGCTCAGAGCCTGGAGCCTGTTTCCGATTCTGTGTCTCCCTCTCTCTCTGCCCCTCCCCCGTTCATGCTCTGTCTCTCTCTGTCCCAAAAATAAATAAACGTTGAAGAAAAAAAAAAAAAAAAAAAACAACTTTTTTCTTAAGAAAATACGGATATGGGGGCGCCTGGGTGGCGCAGTCGGTTAAGCGTCCGACTTCAGCCAGGTCACGATCTCACGGTCCGTGAGTTCGAGCCCCGCGTCGGGCTCTGGGCTGATGGCTCAGAGCCTGGAGCCTGTTTCCGATGCTGTGTCTCCCTCTCTCTCTGCCCCTCCCCCGTTCATGCTCTGTCTCACTCTGTCCCAAAAATAAATAAACGTTGAAAAAAAAATTAAAAAAAAAAAAAAAAGAAAATACGGATATGGACTGGCTGTCAGGTAGTCATTGGAATAAAGCTTTGGGGTTCATGCTGCTGGGGGCAATAAAGGTGCTGCACCAGTGCAGAGGATAAACTGACCCTGACACGACCCAGCAAAGACCACCAGCAGATGTGGGAGAAGCAAATGTACAAGCTGTGTAGCCAGGGCTGAGACTACATGAGGGCATGGTTGGCTGCACTGTCCCACTGGTTCGTATCGTAAAAAGTACTCCTAACAGAAGTTTTAAAAGTCAAGCATTTTTCCAAAACCACTTAATGAGATGACTTTCTACACGTATCCATGTCCCCCAGTTTTTGAAGTGAATTCTAGAAGACTGAAATTCAACCTTCTTTAATATGCAAAACCACATATACTTAATTACTAGATGTATATAAAATAACGCACGTCTACGTAATAACAAATAACCAGCGTTACAAAAAGCCCTGAACAACTGTATTTCGCCCTTCCAAAATAAAAACTCTACACACATTATGGGAAGTTACTAAACTGCATGTGTAAGAAGCAATGTTAACTATCACTTTCTGGACTTACAACCAAATATAACCCTTTTATCTATGCTTGGTCTCACTGTCCCAATATTCTATAACAAAAACACATTCTTTCAGTATTAAAAAAAAATTACAGCTTTCTTATTTGTAACTTGTTTCATTTTTAAAATTTGTTTTACAAATCATAAAAAACTTACAAAACAATATAACTTATTATGGTTTAAAAGATTATGTGTTCACTTTGTTTTAATTTCCCCAGAAACAGGGTCGGGGAATTCAGAAAGCTGCCATATCAAATGGAGACTGAAGTAACATCAACGAACAGATTTGCTAAACCAAAGTTCAGGGCAAGACACCCACCTGAGAACCCACAGAGAAACCACATCTTCTCTTGAACAGGCCCCCAAGGACAGAGTGCACCTGCTCCCTCCAGGCTCACCGTCACCCATCCCCACCAGCCCAGCCTGACTCCCCACAGTCCCAACGCAGTCCCAGCGCTGTCGTGTGGACCAAGATTCTCAAGCCACAGCCCCTGCCTACAAGGACTTACATATTCATCTCTCATCTTCAGCTAACTTCCAAATTACTTAATAAATATCAACTAACATCACTACACCCCTCTCAAAGACAGTAATCCTGACGTGTGATCAAAACAATCCCTCAAATTCTGTAGATTTCTGGAAAACAATAGAGTTCTTAAGCTCTCCACTCCAGTCCCCAGCCCTAAGACTACGCTCCAACAGCCTGGCACTTATCCAAGTGTGGCTGCCATAAATTAAGATCCAGGTGGCCTCAGAGCTGAGCAGACACGTGCATCTTGCAACTTTTCTCCACATCTGAAGTAAGTCAAAGCAAATATCTCTTCTAAAGTTAGGTAAATACAGGGGCACCTGACTGGCTCAATCAGTGAGCATATGACTCCTGATTTTGGGTGTGAGTTCAAACCCCACGGGTACAGAGATTAGTGCCTGGGTGGCTCAGTCGGTTAAGCATCCAACTTCAGCTCAGGTCATGATCTCACAGTTTGTGGGCTCCAGCTGTGCTGACAGCAGGGAGCCTGGAGCCTGCTTTGGATTCTGTGTCTCCCTCTCTGCCCTTCCTCCACTTGCACTCTCTCTCTCTCAAAAATAAACAAACGTCAAAAAATAAATACAATACAATCTTAATGCAGCACCTGGGAGGCTCAGTTGGTGGAGCGTCCAACTTTGGCTCAGGTCATAATCTCACGGTTCATGGGTCCGAGCCCTGCATTGGGCCCTGCTCTTGACAGTTCAGAGCCTGCCAGGGATTCTCTCTCCCCCCTCTCTCTGTCATTCTCCCAACTCACGCATGCACATTCTCTCTCTCAAAATAAATAAACCATTAAAATAAATAAATAGAATTAAAAGCAAGAGAAAGAAAAAAGGAAGGAGAAAGAGAGTTGGGTAAATACAGTGCAAAGGGCAGAAATTTACATTACCTCCTTTCTTTTCTTCTCTCATCCATCCTTTTATCCAGAGCGGCATAAATAGCATCCGCTTCCTCGTCATCTTTTTCGTAGGGCCCACTGGAGAAGAGGCTCCCAGCATAACCATTAAACTAAGGGCACAACAACATACTTAGAGGGTCAGCTTTACCCCCAACGCAATCCCCACAAGCAGAAACAGAGAACACCTCTAGCTGTAAAACGTTGTTAAACAATTTTTCTCAATCCGACAATCCCAAACTGAGGGAAAATAAAGTCAGTCATCTGTACTGCTCACAAGTATCATGGGCATGAAAGATAAAGGAGCTACCCAGAGGGGAAGGGACCAAGAGACACAGCCAGTGCAGTGCAGGGTCCTGGACTGGGTGCACCAGAAACAAGACACCAGGGGAAAACGGATGGAACGCAAATGAGGCCCACGGGTTAGGTACACAGCCAACAGTGTTGTGTCAATGTTAGTTTCCCGGTTTCAATAACTGTACTAAGGTCACGTGAGATGAGGAGAAGCTAGTGAAGGCATTTTCCACGCGATTTTTGCAAGTTCCCTGGAAGTTTAAAATCATTTCAGAATTGGGGCGCCTGGGTGGCTCCGTCGGTTGAGCGTCCGACTTCAGCTCAGGTCATGATCTCGCGGTCTGTGGGTTCGAGCCCCACGTCGGGCTCTGTGCTGACAGCTCAGAGGCTGGAGCCTGCTTCGGATTCTGTGTCTCCCTCTCTCTCTGCCCCTCCCCTGGCTCACGCTCTCTCTCTCAAAAATGAATAAACGTTAAAAAAAAAATTTTTTTTTTAAATCATTTCAGAATTGAAATTTTTAAAATCTTTTCCTGAGTAAAAATGCCACCTGTTAGAACACACATGAAGAAAACCTCAAATGGCCAAATACTAACTAACTAAGAGAGTATGCACTGAAACAAAATAGAGAATCATCGCCAATTCCACCTGGAATTTTCATTATTAAAAACAAGCCAAGACAAAACCCCAGGGCTAGTACATCTCTTCTGAAGAGACAACAGTGCACGTATCTTTGTCCTGCTCCCTTCCTGCCCTCTGCTGAAGGTACCCTGGGCACAGCAGAGGCGCTAGCTGTACTGGCCTCTCTGAGCCCGTCGCCAGAGATGCCAAGGACACACGGGGTCAAGAAGCTGGCCGGCCCTTCTGGGGACTGGCTGGGAGCGCGCCACAAGTCACCTCATCGTAGTTGGTGTCATTCAGATCCTCATCGTCATCATCCGCAGCTTGGCTTTTCTTCATCTGGTCCCCGACGGTCCTCTTGCCCGGGGGCGCGTGGCGGTCATCCACAGGGTCATTTGCGTCCCGGGCGGGCCCAATGTCTGACCGGGTGGTGAAGCCAGTGGCACTGCAGGAGACCCCAAGACACCCATTTACCCAGGCGAACTTGTTCCTTTGTTCTCCCTCCACAGTCCCCGCTTAATAACCCCTCTTTTTCTCACATCTCTGGGAAGGCACCAAAGCGCCAGGCAGTAAGGAACCAAGCACGCTGCGCTCGCCAACGTTACTAGTCTGTTCTCTTCGGGACAGAAAGCTTCCGACCTACCTACGCTGAGGAGGTTACCAAGGCCGCACCTTCTCCTTGAGAGACTCACCAGAGCATCAGACCTCCCTCTGCCCAGGTTCCTGCCTCCCATTTCCAATAACCTGCTGATCGCGTCCCCCACACATCCAAGGAGGCCCTCAGCCCCGATGTGACCCAACCAGAATTCCTTCTCTGTGCTTATCCTGCAGCCGCCCTGGGGTGTTTCCAAGTACCGGGCGGGCACCAGACCACCGGCCTCACCTCCGTGCCTTCTTCTCCATCCCCTCGGTACCAAGTTCTACTGAGTCTACCTCTGAAACCCCTCCTCCCCAAACCTTGACTCCCATCACAGCCGGGAACCAACTTCGCTACCCCTGCCTCTAGCCTTCTTCTCGTTTCAGCGCAGCCTGACCACGGCGCTCTGACGGCTCCGTCTCTCCCACAGGAACTCCGGCCCCTCCACCCCTGCACCTTCCACCCAACAGACCCCCTTGAGAGTCCCTCAGCTTCCTCCACACCAGGCCTTTTTTCTTCACCACCCAGCACACAGTGTCAGTCACACACATTTCTACATCCCTAAATCCCAATCTTCTGCCAAATGGGGCTCAAATGCTACCACTCGATAGAGCATTCCCTGACCGCTGGGACCCAAGAGTTCCAAATTTTTAGGGGCACCTGCATGGCTCAGTGGGTTAAGCATCGACTCTTTTTTTTTAATGTTTATTTATATTTGAGAGAGAGACAGAGTGTGAGCAGGGAAGGGGCAGAGAGAGAGGGAGACACAGAATCCGAAGCAGGCTCCAGGCTCTGGGCTGTCAGCACAGAGCCCAATGCGGGGCTCGGACTCACAAACCGTGAGATCATGACCTGAGCCGAAGTCGGGCACTCAACTGACTGAGCCCCCCAGGCATCCCTGCGTTGACTGCTGATCACAGTCTGTGAGTTCAATCAAGCCCCACATCCAATGCCTCACTGACAGCGTGGAGACTGCTTGGGACTCTCTCTCTCCCTCTCCTTCTGCCCTTCCCCTCATGTACATGCGCGCTCTCTCTCTGTCTCTGTCTCTCTCAAAACAAATAAACTTTAGGGAAAAAAAGGCTTAAAAACGAATCTGTTCCTCTTTATATATTTAGTAATGCAAAGACCTCACCTCTCCCGGTAGGAGGTCTTCTGAAGATGATGCCAGTGAGACTTGTGTGTTTCCCACTCCAACCTTAACCCCCCACAGGGCAACCTGATAGCTTCCCTAAACAAATGAATAACCAAACAAATAGAATGATGATGACTGCTCACTTATTCAACCTCTTGTGACAGTAATCCGTGTGACAGGCGCGGGAGACCCAGTCACAAGCCTCACAGATGCCCTGCGTGCCTGAGCTGAGAGTTCCAACACCCAGTGTATGACGACCAACACCACGGGGAAAGAAGGGGGCACTGGGAGCCGCCACACAGAGGAATCTGGCCGGGAAAGGATCACTTATGCTTTCGACAAGGGTGTGGGGTCTGCCTGGCCTGGGGAGAGTAGCCGCGGTGTTCCTACGACCCGTCAAAGATTCCCGTAGTCCTCACTGCAGACCTGCTCACAGATCATCTTACAGATCCAAACACGGGCTCACCACCAACGCATGGTCAAAGCCCAAGCCTCGCGTCGTCTAGGGAGCAAGCAGAAGTGGTACTCAGCTCTGGTCCACCCCAAAGCATCATTCTTCTACATGGATTAAACCAAGCCCAGGGACGTCTTGCAAACAGTGTGGCCACAGATCCTAATCTGTCAACCCTCTCGAGAAATCTTCCCCGTCGCCAAGCTCCCCAAATCCGACTGATTCCCGAGGAGAAGCGTCGGGTAGTGCGGACGGTCTTGTCCGGGCCCGGGCCGGCCCCTAGCCCCTCTTCCCCAAGCGCGCGCGGCCCGCTCTGCTCGCCGGCTCCCTCCCCTCAAGCGCCGCGGCTCGCCCCCAGCCTTACCCCCGGCCCAGCCCCGGCACATAGCCGAGAGGAGCGGGCATGCCCAAGAACGGCTTCTTCTTCTTGTTCATGGCGCCGGTGACGACCACCGCCGGAGAGGAAGAGGGGACGGAGGCCGCGACCGCAGGCAAAAGACCACAGACGTCCCAGGCTCCTCAGCAGGAAGAGCTCCCGGGCCCTGCGTCACCCGCGCCCCGGAAGCAAAGGTTGCCGGCCGCACGAAGCCCCGCCCACTCCGCATTCCTCGGGCGGAAGTTCCTGAAAACCGACTTCCGGCACCGGCGATGGGGCGGGGATGTGGCAGGCGCACGCGCGGGGCGCCTGATAGTGGGGAGGCGTGCGAGCTGCCCAGCTGGAGACCTCCTGGAGCGACATCATCCTGGAAAAAAACCTGCAGGACCTCAAAACTCAGCCTGGGGCATCTTTACTTACTGCGTGCTTTCGACGCATTTCCGAGGAGACCTGCCTGCATGAGCGGGACCCATGGGTCCCCTCCCCGAGTCCGCCTGACCGCCGGGGACCGCTCATAATCAGGCCTAGCCATTCACCTTTCCCTTCAGAATCGTCCTGGCCCTGGGGCAGGCCTTAACACATCTGAGCGGGGCTGCACCTGACTAGTTGTGGACAGCTTGTGTGCGGTGTATGTGTCCTGATCGTGGGCACACCTGTCTGCTCGTGCCCCAGGGTGCAGGCTGCTGTTCTAGCTCTCAGCGCTCAGGTTCCCCGGGCTCCAGTTCAGGCACCAGTCCCTGTACAGGCTCCACTCCCACCCCCACCACACCTTGAACATGGCAGTGAGGGCAGAAGCGCAGCCCCTACAGGGCCAATTGGCGAAAATAAGTAAAGGCAGTAGATATGTTGGGAACAATTCGGTATGTGGGCATGCGTGGCCACAGCATGTGGATGAATTCGGTGCAGATCTCTACTTGCGTGTGTTGGTGGACATGGGTACCAGTCAGATCACCTGTGCTCGTGTTTCAGGTGGACATACATGACGACTCTGCATACGTTTCTGTATCTCCGCGTGTACCTTTGCTCATTCTGTGGGACATCCTCCAGCAGCCCACATACACCTGGGGAGAGTGCTCAGACTTGGCAGAGCAAGCGAAACTCAGTGGGTAGCCTCTGGACAGGGCAGCCCCCAGCCCACCCTAGCACTTCTCAGCGGCGTCCTGGAACAAACACATCCCTCCTGCCTGCTGCAGCCTCCTTGGAGCTTCTCTCTCCTCCCCATTCCCAGCCAACCCCCTTTTGGTGCCACATCCTGAGCACTGAGTCAGATTCTGGGGCTACAGAGGGAAGGGGAGAGACCCTGGCTGTCTTCCTGGAGTTCACATTGTGGTGGGGGTTAAGAGAGGGTCTAGGGGAGCAAGTGCCCATTTGAGGAGAGATCTCTGGATAGGTGTGGAGAATGCGTAAATAAAGGAGTGAGTCGGTAATCTGAGGTAGGAGAATGAAGGGAAGTGGTTGCAAGGCATCGGTCTGGCCTTTGACCTGGGCTCCGGTGGACAGAAGATCCCAGGAGCAGGTAGGATACTCCCCTCCTACCCCTTCCTTCCCCGCGCGAAAGATCGCATCTTTATTTCCCTGCCTCAGAAGCCCCTTCAGACGTCTGGATCCCGTATAGGTGCACAGAATCACTGTTCCTTGAAGCCATGCCCAGGTGCCTAAGGTCGTCCCTTACCCTGGCAGACACCCTTTGCATACGCAGACCTGCGCGCCGCCGACACACCTCGGAGCTCCCGGAGCGCGCCCAGCACTCAGGGCTCAGAGGCAGGTGCCTCGCCGCGCAGACTCGCCGGGCGCGGGGACCGGCTCGGGCGCGGGGCCGGCTGGGGCGGGGCAGCGGCGCGCGTTCCCCGCCGGCCACACGGGCCGCCTTGCGCCCGGCGAGGGGCGTGTGCACGGGCCCGGGATCCTTGGGCCCCATGTTCACGGAGCTAAGGACCAAGCTGAGCCCCCCGCGAGGCCGCGCCGGGGCTGTGCGCGCCGGCTTCGGGGAGCGCCGGGATGTGGACGGTGAGCAGGGCTTCGGGGATATCGCAGGTTGGGGGCTCGAGGACCGAGAGGAACGGGGGCGGGAACTGGCGGACTCCAAGTGGCGGCTTGGCGCGGACTGGGGGGGCGCGTCCTTGCCGAACGGGGTCTCCGGTGTCTTTGTCCTGAGCTGGGGCGGTGGGGCGGGTAGCCTCAGGCCTCCGGGATCAGCGCACCCTTGGCTGGAAGGAGGTTATGGGCTGGGGCTCCTGTCCTCAGGCTCGCACCATCCTGCGGTCACCTTTTCCATCGCGCGAGCTCCCCTTCCTTCCCCATCTCTTGCAGTGGGGCCGAGAGGGAGCCGAGGCCACAGTCGGGCTTGGGCGCCCCCGCCCCATTTTATGCTGGAATTCTGACGTTGGGGCTAAGAGGGAGGGACGGAACGACCGGCAGACGGACGGAAAGATGGAGATCCCTCCTGGTGCTGGGCAGGAAATGGGCGGGGCCCGGCTGTACCCTGACAGGTGCAGCGCGCTCGGTGGCGTCCGACTGGTTCGCCCAGAGCTTAGCTCTGGGGCCCCGGCCCTGCACGGCTCCGCTCGCGAGGCCCTGAGACGCGACGCCGAGCGGCACAGGCACCTGTGTCCTGAAAGATTTATTAATCTTTTTCCACGATACTAGAAGCCACAACGGGGCAGCCACACCACACCTGGACCTCAATTTTAGAGTCACCTGGTGTCATCCGATTCCAGAACGTTGTAAGAATGAAGGGGGGACGTTAAGTCGGAGGAGTCTTAAGGGCTAGAAGGAGGGGAAGTAATGGGTTTTCCCCAATACCGAGACCTCTTGGGCACAACCCCAAACCCTGCCCTCAGTTGCGGCTGCGAGGTTGTGTCCATGGGAGGCAGGGTCTCTCATTCTGCTGAGAGCCAGTGGGGCAAGCGCCCTGGCCAAGAACCTGATTCTGCCTGCTGAGTTGGGGCCTGGATGCTGTAAAGATGAGGGCACACCTGGGCCCTATCTCTCCCTAGGGTTCTGTTGACGTGTGGATACCACACAGAGCCTTTGTCCACCCACCCACCCACCCACCCATTAATCCACAGTATTTCTGGGCACCTCCTTTGTGCCCAGACCTGTGCAAGGTGTTGGGAGGAGCTCATCGGGGTGTCTGCCCTCCCATGACCTATGTCAGCAACAAGCCCAGAAATGAGAGTGAAACTGAAACTTCAAGAGTAAAATGAAGTCTGTGTGGGGAATAGAGGGTGCAAGGTGTCACTGGGCCCTCTGAGCATACGGCTGGACCCTGCACAACTGTGCTGAGCAGCCCATGCCCTCTGGAAGCCCACTATCCCCAGGAGCTGTCCTGGGCCAAGGGCTCTGCGGCAGGTGGAGGAGAGCCATCCTGGTTGTTGGCTGACCCGGAGTTCATTCAGGCCTCTTGTTGGTGGGTCAGCAGATGAGCAGAGCACAACAGGGCAGGAGCCAAGTCTCAGATGCTAGGTATGGCTGCAGAGACGGGGTGCCCTCACTGGTGAGGGGCAGGCAGCATACTCAGGGGGTTCCCACCATGCAGGCTCTCCCAGGACGTAGGGGCCAGTGCTCCCTCACAAGCAGGTCCTGTCTTTGTGCCCCACTCTGGCTCAGCACGTGTCAGCCCAAGGCAAGGGCAAGATCAGGCCTGACTCAGGATAGCCCCTCGCCAGGCTATAAGTCTGAAGCTCCCTGGTGGGCACATTTATTCTCTAATCTAAGCACAGTCCTGTTCCCCAGAGTATGAACTGTGTACTCAGAAAAGGAAAGGTGTTTCTAGGTCGTCATCCTTGGGCTGGGTGGGTGCTCAAGACAGCTCTTGTGTACTTCCTTTCTGCCTTTGGGGGGTTGGGAACCTCTAACTGGGAAGGTGGCTCTCTGTGTTGGGAGGGAAGATGGGTTGGGCAGGGAGCTGGTTTGCAGAGAGAGGGTCCTCTGGCCCTGTCCCTGACCACTCTGACCAGGCATCCGTGCTCTACAGCCACGGCACACTTCAGCTTCTGCCGAACCCTCCTGGATCACACAGTGTCCACTGAGAGCATCCCTTGTCACCTGCCTCGGACGCCAGGCACCAGCCTCACGTGGCACGACTCCCGTAGCCAGAGGGCCGCTGGCGGCCGGCCAGTCAAGCTCCTGCAGCAGCCTGGCACAGAGGCCCCCCAGGTACCCACCCAGCATACCCACCTCAGCCCCTGCCCTCCCCATCACCTCACTCCACCTGCCACCCATCTCCCCTGCAGGGCCGGCTATACTCCGACCACTATGGTCTGTACCACACAAGTCCCTCACTGGGTGGCCTGACGAGGCCTGTGGTTCTGTGGAGTCAGCAGGACGTCTGCAAGTGGCTCAAGAAGCACTGTCCCCACAACTACCTCGTCTACGTGGAGGCCTTCTCCCAGCACGCCATCACAGGTACCCTCGGTTGCTCGGGGTGTGAGGGGCGTAAGGATCCCCTGGAGAGCCCCCCTCAGCCTGCCTCAGTTTCTTTTGCTATCATTTCTTCCTGTCTTCTGTTTCCTTCTAGTCAACCTCTCCTTCTAGGTTTGTCTCTTTGCAGAATCTGCCATTGCCTCCCCAGTGCATTTCTATCTTTTTCTGGCTTTTCTCTGCCCCGGCTCTGTCCGTCCTTGCCTTTCCTCTGCCTATCCCCCTCTTTCCTCTCCTTATTTCTCTGTCTCTGCCTCTCTTTCTCTTTAAGTCTATGTCCCCCTCTTCTCCCCCCCACTTCTGCCTTGGCTCTTAATGCTCCTTGCGTGTTGACCTTGGCTTGACCCCTCCTCCCCTCTCTCCCAGGCCGGGCGCTGCTCAGGCTGAATGGGGAGAAACTGCAGCGGATGGGGCTGGCACAGGAGGCGCAGCGGCAGGAGGTGCTGCAGCAGGTGCTGCGCCTGCAGGTGCGCGAGGAGGGGCGGAGCCTGCAGCTGCTGAGCCAAGGTCAGTGGGAGGAGCCAGGGGGCCCTGAGAGTCTTGGGGGAGGGGGGGGCAGGGGGAGAGGCTGGGCCATGGGGCCAAGAGGAGGGTGGGTGAGTTGACCTCAGGGGGGCGGCTGTAGGACGCTGGTAAGGGCCATCCTGTGCCTGGCAGAGTGGAAGATGCCAGAGATCTCCACCCCTCCTCACCCCTACCCACCTCGTAGCCTCCTTTGGAAACATGTCCTAGCTGCTGCCTGAGGCTTGAACCCCAGACCCCAGCACTGTGACCGGAGCCTGTGGCAAGGATGATGCATAGCTGGCACACAGCCCCTCTCGGACCCTGCAGGAGGCCCGAGGGGCTGAGCCCAGCCCGATGGACAGGTGGGACCAGGATTGCCATCTCTGGCTGTGCATTCTGGGCCGTTGAGCAGGTGCGGGCTGCTTGGGTGTGGCCCTTCCTTGCAGGACCTGAGCCCAAATGCACCCTCTGGTGCTGCTGGCAGCGTGTGGGGCAGCTACGTGGAGCCAGAGCAGGGTCTGGTTATCCCCCTAGACTCCCGGGGAGTCCGTTTATTTATATTCCCTTCACCCACACTGATGCCTGTGCCCCTGTTGCCTGCTGAATCATGCTTCCTTTGAGCATCCTGCCCTCCCCCAGGGCAAGAGGTCTGTCTGTCTGCCCATTTGTCCAGTTCTACACCCTCACCCAGCATCTAGAGGACAGGCGGAATAAGCTGTGGAAGCTCCCTCTGGCGAGTGCCCTCCCCTACCCCACCCGGATAATCAGCAGCAGCCGCATCCCCAGGCACACCATGCCAAGTGCGTGCCCTCGTGATTTCTGAAACCCTCGCCACGCCCCCATCTGTTCCCGGGAACTGTGGCAAGAGAGGTCTGGGGGTTGCTCAGGCGCCCAAGACCTAACCCAGCACTATGAGCACCCTATGACGGGGATCAGACCCAGCTGTCTCCTGGCCTTGGGTTTGGGTGTCCCCCCTCCTCCCACGGTTGCGGAGGCTGCCTCTGAGGGACTGTTGTGGGCATGTATTCTCACTGCTCCTCTCCCAAGAAAATGTGAATTCACACAAGAGACTGTCCTGAGGGCTGTGCCCCCGACCCCTGCCCACCAGAGACCCAGCCAGCACCTGAGCAACCACTCTGTGAGCCAGAGGGCCCAAGGTTTGGGACTGGTGCTGCCCAGCAGAGGGACAGTGAGGGCAGTCCTGGTAGCCCCCACCTTCTTGTTCCTCTGCCTGCCCACTCCCCTAGGGAGCCCTGAAAATCTCAGGGATTGAGGCTGAGCCTCCAGCCTCCTCTCTGTGCCCCAAGCCGGCCTCCAGATGGGAAGTGGCTTGTTGCAGGTCCCGAGTGGGATTTGGATAACTGGCCTGGTGCCCCCTATCCCGCGGGCCCCAGTAGGAAGCCCCCTCGTCCTTTCTGGCCACCCTGATTGCCACAGCCTGCCTTGTGCCATCACAACGTTGTCTTCTCCAGGGGGCCCTTCCTATCACTGTCGCAGTCTTTTCCCTCCTTTGTCTTGCCCCCCACCCTGCCATGCTTGTCTTGTCTTCTTTGTTTTGCGCTTTTTTATATTCTGACAAAGACCAGAAATAAACCTGGTTCTCAACTGCCCCAGTGTGGTGTTTGGCTCAGGCCAACTGGGTGTTGGAGAGTGGGAAGAGTCCTGGATGGAGGGCCCCTGGCTGTGGGAGGAGGCGGTGCCCGGTGCCCAGTTCAGGTGCCTCCACAGGGCCACTAGGGGGCAGTGGTGTCGCATCTTGACAGCACACCTGTTTACCCCAGGGCCGGGTGGGGAATCCTGGGCTCAGCCCGGTGGACTGCAGCCAGATGCACGGACACAGGTGAGTTACTTTCCTGGGGCCTCCATAACGAATGACAGCTGGGAAGCTTAACACAACAGAAACTGATTTCATCACAGTAATGCAGGCTACCAGTCTGAAAACCAGCAGGACCACAGTCCCTCCCGGAGCACAGGATAGAACCCCTCCTCACCTCTCCCAGCTTCTCGCGGCTGCTGCGGGGATCCCTGGGCACATCACTCCCATCTCAGCCCGTCGTGGTCAAATCACCTTCTGTGTCATATCTTCCTCTTACAAGGAAACTTGTCGCTGGATTTAAGGGCCACCTGGATAATCCCAGATGATCTTCTCACCTCAAGACCCTTAACTTAAGATCTGCAAAGACCTTTTCTCCAAATAAGGCCCCATTCGTGGGTTCCAGGGATTTGACATGGCAATCTTTGGAGGGCCCCCATTAAGCCCCTGACACAGGGTAATGCCCTAACATAGGAAACACATGGGTCACAACAACACCCTGACACATGTGCCCACACAGCAACCAGACACATGGTAATGCAGAGGCAGAAACTGACCACGGGAGTCTGGAGACACAGAGACACAATGATGCTGGTTTCCAGATCCACAATACACCATGATACCCAGTGACCCCCTAACATAAACACAGGGGGCACAGGACACACAATATCCCAACATCCAGACATTCTATAGCCTGGAGACACATCTGCTAAGATACAGATTTCCCTACACACACACACCTTCCAACTAGTCACCTGGATACTAACATACAGATAGGCATGTTTTCCCCTAGTATGGGACACATAGACATAACCCTGACATCAGACGTCTACACAGGAGACTGCCCGGCACACGTGGTCACTAAGGCACACACCTATCAACAGACGTGGACGTGCTCCATGCGTGGACATGCAGACTTACACGGGGAAAGATGACAAACCTGGCTGGGTCTCACGCACTGACCCCTCCCCCAACCCTGGATGTCCTGTCCCCAGGGTGGACACGGTCAATGAGGGAAGGACATTTCCTCTTCCTCCTGGGGCCACATGGACCTTTCTCTGGCTCTGATTTCCAAGGGAAGTTCTAACCCAATGAACGCTCCAAAGAGGGCCCCTACCCCTCTCTCTGGCGGCACTTTGTGCCAGCCGTTAGAGAAGCAGTTCTCGAGTCCCCATGAGGAGAGGCAGACCCTAATCTGACCATGTCTCTTGTGCTCTGCCCTGAATCTATTGCAGGGTAGACAGAAGGGTGGAGTGGGGGTAGGTGCCGGGGGTGGGAAAGGCTTCAGGGAAGGAGGTGTGTCTTGTAACTCTGTTTCCCAACTAGCACCTCTTCCTCTGCTTCATTCACTCCCAAATCCTGGTAGCGATGGTACCCCATTACCCCCAGCCCTGATACCAGTGTCCCCTGGGTTCTGGGGCACGGCAGAGCAAGGCACTGGCCCTGGCCACCCCCACCCGAAGCAGACAGAGGCTGGTCCAGTGGTCAGTAACCCCATAGAGCCCATGGCCTCAAACTGCTCCCCCAGCACTGTTAGTAGCCAGGCGGTCCCCTGACTGTGGCCACAGGCAGAGGTGGTCACAGGGCCGGTTGGAAGAGATCCAGATCCTGCTTTGCAGGCCCCAATCTCCCAGGGGCCAGGAGTTCAGGCTCCCAGAGGACGGTGGTCTCCATTGCTGCACCTTCCCAGGGCCAACACCTAGAGGCATCTGGTCGCTTCGATCCGCGTACATTGGGATCGGGGCAGTTCCCAGCGTCCCGATAGTGCCTCAGTTTACCCCACTGCCTGAAAAAACGCCTCTTGCCCTACGGGCGGCATAACGGGCCACTTTGCACTGGAGCCCCAGCGGACGGAGGCGACGGACCCAGGAGCCGGGAGAGGGGGCCGGGCCGATGGGCCCCCTCCCCCCCAACCCGTTCCTCCCCGTCGCGGAGCGGCTGCAGGAATACCGCGAGAGTTCGCCCCCTCCCCCCTACAGTAAAACTGTCAAAGGTGGGAGGGGCGGGAGCGCGCATGTGCGCAGCGCGGCGCGCAGCCTGCGCCGCCCGGACCCCGCGCCCCGCGCCCCGCGCCCCGGCCCCGGCCCCCCGCCTCGGCCGCCGTCCCGCAGGGCGCCGCAGGTAAGCACCCGGCCGCGCCCTGGGCCGGACCCCGGGGCAGCCCTCGCTCGGCCGCGTCCCCGACCCTGACCCCGCACGCAGGTCGTCGGGGGGGGGAACCGGGCCCGGAGCCCCCGCCCGCCACCCCCCGCCGCGCCCCGACCCCCCCCCCCCACCCCGCCCCGCGCCGCGCCCCGCGCCCCGCGCCGGCGCCGCGCTCCTGTCTCCTCCTTCTCCAGAAAAAGTCGCCATTTTGGTTCACTGCCTTCGCCCCCCCTCCCCCCCTGCACCCGCGATCGGCCCTTTCGAGGCCAGGCCGGGGCCCCGCACCCCGGCTGCAGGTGACAGGTGTGTGGCGGGGCCAGTCTCCAGGTGTACGTTTCCTGGCCGGGTTCATCCGCGCGCCCGGCCTGTGCCGAGGTCCCCCCGCCAGCGTTGCTTGTGGCGCCCCCTCCCCCCTGCGAGGGTCCCACCTTTGCCACCCTGCTGGGTCCTCTGACAGGGTGGAATCTCTTTTCCTCCTGTTGTTCTAGTCACAGGTCGTGGATGGAAGGAGGGTGTCTGCCCCCTAGGCCAGCCCTGGCCCCAGGCCCCCCAACTCTGAGTTCTCCGCCCAAGCCGGAGAGATTGCAAAGTGGGTTCTTGGTAGGCACCAACATCCCAGGCTGGTGGAATCATCATGGCGTTGGGATGACTGATGCTGGCATGTCTCCTTTGGAAGTTTTGGTGTGAAGACTTCAGAGAAGTTTGTTTAGGCCCGTGTAGACCCGAACCTCCCCCTGGGCCCAGGATATGGGCACCCCCTTGGTAATGAGCAGTGATTGTCCTTACCAGAGACCTCAGTCTCTGGACCCCCTCTAGGCCCTGCAGTCCCTCCCCGCTTCCTCTGATGTAAGTTCGTTAGGAACTGCCAGAGGAGGGGCTGCCTGCCCACACGACACCCCCCCCCCCCCCTTCCTGTGACCTTAGGTGTCCCTGTAGGAGGATCCTGTAGGGCTGAGCTCAAGAGTCCCTCCCCAGAGCTCTCAGGGTCTGGAGTCCCCCAGCAGAACAGGCCCAGGATGTCCAGCCTCAGGCAGCAGGGTAATCCCTGTGGCTGATGGCCTGGCAGTTTCTGGAGTGGCACTGGTGGACCTGTAGGTGGGGGACAGATAGGCTTTTGAGGGTGGAGGTGGAGAGGAGGTCAGCCAGGTAGAGGGTGGCTGAGGGATTCCTGCTGGAGACAAGGCTGAGAAGAAAGTCAGGTTGAATGGTTCAGCTGGCATGGGGACTAGAAACAGGTGCTCCTGGGATCCTCAGTCCTTGATCTGCCCCCCCCCCCCCCCCCCCCCCCCCCCGCCCAGGGGAATTTATTCAGTTGAGTAGGCTAGGGGCCTGCAGTGCCCATCTTGGCCATCTTCCATCTGTGTCCTGGAGAGAAGGGTCCAGGGGTGCATGTCCAGGTAGGGTGGCATTGCCTTCGGTCTGAGTGGGGCTGTGGAGTAAGGTGTCCCAAGGTGCTGGGCCAGAGCGGCTTGTGAGCTAGCAGCCATATTAGCGTCATAATTGGCCCCTGGGAGGGATGCTGTCGGTCTCTTTCTTCCTGAACGCTCCACCTCTTCAGGGGCTGCCCGAAGCTCAGTACCAGGTATGATTCATGGCACGTTTTAGGACTGTGTGTCTGGGGACAAAGGAAGTCTATGAGAGCTGATGAGGGTTTCGGGACAGTTAGGTGCTTCCAAGATGATTGTGTCTCCTGGATAATCTGGGGAGACCTCAGCTGGGCAGCCCCTCCCCTAAACCAGAAGCCTCCATCACCTACCATACATACACAGGTGGGCAGGCTCTCCTCCCCTGAGCCGGAGAGGGGCCTATCTGGGGGCAGGGTTTAAGAGTAGTCCATTCAAGTCCTGAGTCGGTCCTGGTGAGCCTCACAGGTTTGTCTACTTGCTCTGCAGAAATGACCGATCCCTTCTGTGTTGGAGGAGGCCGCCGGCTCCCAGGATCCACCAAGAGTGGACCTGGGAAGGATGGAGGCCGGAACGAAGTCCGACTTCCTGTGCTGCATGACCCTCCAAAATTGGGTAAGAGGGATCAGGCCAAGGTCAACTCCAGGTGACCACAGGCAGCTGCTACTGGTTGTGGGACTCCTTTTCAGCTCCCAGCTCCCCCAGTAGTCTAGTGCCTGGGTGCTCAGCTGGGCCGCCTGGGCCCCTGGATTCTTGTCCTGGGCTGACTACAGTCACAGTCTCCCACTCCCCATGTTTCGCTGTGGGGGGAGTGGGGCTTCCTCCAGGCCTGAGCAGCCCCCTGGGTGGCAGGTGAGGCTGTGGGGAATGCAGCTTCCAAGCCTTGGCATATCATGTGTTGCAGGGATGCCGGTGGTCCGGGGCGGGCAGACAGTGCCCAGCCAGAGCCCACTCTGCTTTGACCCGGGGAGTCCAGCCAGTGACAGGACGGAAGGGAAGAAAAAGGGGCGTCCAAAAGCCGAGAACCAGGCCCTCCGAGACATTCCTGTGAGCTCCCTGAAGGCGGGGGTGGGACTCATGCTGGGGTCTGCTTGTCAAGGCCACCACCCTGCCTTTGCTTGCTTTTCACACACCAGCCCCAAGCCCTCAGCTTGCGTCAGAGGTCGCTCTGTGCTTTCTGGCTTCATGGTGCGGCCTGGGACCCAGTGGGTCACATTTGTGGGGTTCCTAGAACAGGTCAAGTACACCATCGCTGCTTGGGGTGGCCTGAATCTTGCTGCACTTCGGAGGTCGAAGGGCTCCTGGAGCCTGTCTGCCCTGCAGGCCTGGGGAGGAGACGGAGGCTGGGCATGGGTTGGGTTGGCAGAGACTTGGCTGGCTGAGGGGTCAGCAGCCTCACCTTTTCCATGTCCAGCTCTCCCTGATGAACCAGTGGAAAGATGAATTCAAGGCGCACTCAAGGGTGAAGTGTCCAAACTCAGGGTGCTGGCTGGAGTTCCCCAGCATCTACGGGCTCAAGTACCATTACCAGCGGTGCCAAGGGGTAAGGGGCTGTGGGGCAGGGAAATAGAGGCCTGGGGCCCGCCCTGCCCCACCTGTCTGCTCAGGGCATGTCTGGGCAGAGGCCTGGGCTGCCATCCCATGCCTGCCCTCTCCACCCAGGGTGCCATCTCAGAGAGGCTGACCTTTCCCTGCCCCTTCTGTGAGGCTGCGTTCACTTCCAAGACCCAGCTGGAGAAGCACCGGATTTGGAACCACATGGACCGACCCCTGCCTGCCCCTAAGCCTGGGCCGGTCAGCCGGCCGGTCACTATCAGCCGGCCCGTTGGGGTCAGCAAGCCCATTGGAGTGAGCAAACCTGTCACTGTTGGCAAACCCGTGGGTGTCAGCAAACCCATCGGCATCAGCAAGCCAGTGACGGTCAGCAGGCCTGTGCCGGTCACCAAGCCAGTGACAGTCAGCAGACCTGTGCCGGTCACCAAGGCTATCACGGTCAGCAGGCCTGTGCCAGTCACCAAACCCATACCGGTCACCAAGTCCGTGCCGGTCACCAAACCCGTGCCGGTCACCAAGGCAGCGAGTCTCAACAAGCCAGTGCCAGTCACCAAGTCCGTGCCGGTGACCAAACCAGTGACCATCAACAAACCGGTGCCGATGACAAAACTTGTGACAGTTACGAAACCCATGCCAGTCACGAAGCCGGTGACGGTCAGCAGGCCCATTGTGGTCAGTAAGCCAGTGACGGTCAGCAGGCCCATTGCCATCAGCAGACACACACCACCTTGCAAAATGGTGCTGCTGACCAAGTCCGAGAACAAAACTCCTCGAGCCACAGGGAGGAGCAGTGGTAAGAAAAGGTACGGGGGCTCCTTCCAGGTTGGAGGTGGTAACAGGGTCAGAAGTGGGCCCTCCTGCCCCTCACCTGCCTGCTCCCTGCAGGGCTGCGGACAGCCTGGATGCATGCCCCATCCTGCCAAAGCAGGCGAGGCCGGAGAATGGGGAGTATGGCCCATCCACCACGGGCCACACCTCGGCCTTCCAGCTGAGCACAGACCCCGGCAGCAGCCCCCTTTCTCTGGGCAGCAGGCCCTTGGGGAGCAAGGAGGCACCGAGGGCCACAGGCCCTGTGTCCCCACCTGAGGAGGGAGCGGAGCGCACAAAGCACAGTAAGACGAGAGGGGGGAGGCAGTGGCTGGGGTGGGGGTAGCGGTCTGTTGGCCCAGGCCTCCCGACGGTTATTTGACCAGAAACCTTGGGCCCTGTTTTCTCTCCCCCGAGTCAGGAAGGAAACAGAAGACACCCAAGAAGTTTACAGGGGAGCAGCCGTCCATCTCAGGGACCTTCGGACTCAAAGGTGAGGCCCTAGCCAGTACAGCATCTGGGGCTCGACACATGCACAAGTGTGCCTGCACCCTTGGCTCACACCTGCCCCATCCTGTATGTGCACACAGGCCTGGCCAAGGCAGAGGACAAATCCCGCCTGCACCGTGCCAAGAAGCAGGAGGGGCCGGGCCCCGAGGATGTGCGCAAGAAGGTGCTGGCTCCTGCTAGCACGGTCAGCAAGGACGTGCCGGCCCCCACGGCCCACCCAGCTCCAGGTGGGGGGGCTGCCATGTGCAGGGCCCAGGACAGATCTCAACTCTGGGGCAGATCCTGGACCACAGGGACTGGGGGCTGAGTGTGGACCGTGGGTCCTGTGCTTGGCATCCAGGGCGTCCGGGAGCCCCCACCAGCCCCTGAGGCCCTGGCCCTGCCCTACAGGTGGCCCTGAGGAGCAGTGGCAGCGGGCCATCCATGAACGGGGGGAGGCTGTCTGCCCCACCTGCAACGTGGTCACCCGAAAGACCCTCGTGGGGCTTAAGAAGCACATGGAGGTGTGTCAAAAGGTAAGGCTGCCCGGGGTCCCAGGCGGGGAAGTGCCCAGACTCAGCTTCTCACGACAGGGGCATGTCTGCAGCTGCAGGATGCTCTCAAGTGCCAGCACTGCCGGAAACAGTTCAAGTCCAAGGCCGGCCTCAACTACCACACCATGGCAGAGCACAGCGCCAAGGTATGCCCTGACCCACCAGCCGCTAGCCTCCTAGTCCATCTCACCCCACCCCACCCTGCCTGCCCTGCCCACTGACCTCTCGTCCCCACGTGGCAGCAGAACTTAGTGGTTCCCGTGCCTGACCTTGGACACCTGTGGCCCTGACCCCTGGGCTGGGGCAGGGGCCCTGTGGTGGTGGGGATATTAAGGCTGGGCCTGCCCCCCAGCCCTCTGACGCCGAGGCCTCGGAGGGGAGTGAGCAGGAGGAGCGGGAGCGGCTGCGCAAGGTGCTGAAGCAGATGGGGAGGCTGCGGTGCCCCCAGGAGGTCAGTGGGATGGGGGGGCGGGGCGCACTGTGCGGGGCGCTGGGCGTGGGATGGGACACAGCCCCTTGCTGGCCACTTACCCGACTCTGACCCCAGGGCTGCGGGGCCGCCTTCTCCAGCCTCATGGGCTACCAGTACCACCAGCGACGCTGCGGAAAGCCTCCCTGTGAAGTGGACAGCCCTTCCTTTCCCTGCACCCACTGTGGAAAGACCTACCGCTCCAAGGCCGGACACGATTACCACATGCGCTCGGAGCACACGGCCCCAGTGAGCAGCCTGTGGCCTGGGTCCTCTTGCCCCTGGGGTACCAAGCGTGTGTCGCGTGCCATCTGCTGTGTGTGCTCCCCCTTCCCTTTCTGGGGGCTACGTGCATGGGGCCTAGCGAGCCTGGGACCCCCGAGTGCCCGTGTTCGCTGCCTGGGGCACGTACCTCTGTCTCTCTGCACCCCGTGCCACTTGGTCCCTGTTGCTCACCCTGTCTTCCTGCTCTGCAGCCGCCTGAGGAACCTGAGGACAAGCCCCCCGAAACTGAGGACCTCTTGGGTGTGGAGCGGACCCCCAGCGGCCGCATCCGCCGCACGTCAGCCCAGGTTGCCGTGTTCCACCTGCAAGAGATTGCAGAGGACGAACTGGCTCGAGACTGGACCAAGCGGCGGGTGAAGGATGACTTAGTACCTGAGACTGCCCGGGTGAGCTCCCGTCCCCGAACAGGGTGTGACCTAGCTTGGGGTCCCCTGCAGCGGCCCCGCCCCTGCGACTTGGCCCATTTGCTGGCCTTCCAGGTTCACATCTGCCATCTGTGGGGGGCACAGTCTGGTCCTTGGAGCAGGTGGGGTCGGCTCTGGCCTGGCATTCAGTAGCCTCCCATTAACACAGGCCCCCTGGGCTCACCCTGGTGCTCACCTGCTTTTACAGCTCAACTATACTCGGCCAGGCCTCCCCACACTTAACCCCCAGTTGTTGGAGGCGTGGAAGAATGAAGTCAAGGAGAAAGGCCACGTCAACTGCCCCAATGACGTGAGTTGGGGCAGGCTGGTGGGTGGGTGTGGGGACCCTGGGGCTGAGGAGTAAAGAGCCCAGGTGTGGCCCTGGGTAGGAGGTCTCCAAGTGATCAGCCAACCTGTGATCCCTGCAGGGTCCTTAGATGGAGCCCCATAATCTCAGCTTTAGAGGTCTAGCCTGCCCATATCCCAGGACCCCTGGGGTCAAGCCCCCCACTTACCCCAGAGGCCCCATAATCCCTCAGCCAGGGGTACGCGTGTGTCTGTGTGGGGACATCTGCTGGGAGGCCCTCCCCCACCGTTGTCTCCTGTCCCCAGTGCTGTGAAGCCATCTACTCCAGTGTGTCCGGCCTTAAGGCCCATCTCGCCAGCTGCAGCAAGGTCAGTCCCCTGGCCCTTTCCCGTGGTGGGGTAGGTGCTCTGCACTCCCAGCCAACCCTTAGGGGCTCCGGCATGTTGGGTGTGTGACCCCACCCCGGTGGGGCAGGGACCGGCCAGTGCCCGATGGCCAGCCCAGCCCAGGACACTTCAGCATTCTCCAACCCTATCCATGAGTCCGTTGGCCCAAGTTCTTCTGCCCACAGGGGCTTCTCGTCTGTGTGGGTGTAAGCGGGCACAGTGGACCTGGGCTTGGGGTGAGGGGCCTTAGGCCAAGGCTGCAGCCCTTCCCCAAGGCACGTTCCTCTTCCCATCCTCTCCTTATCCCTTACCTCCCCTGCAGCGGGGGCAGCTCAGAGGTCCTGCCACACAGAAGCCTTGATGGGTCCCTAAGCTCACCCATCGAGCACCCAACAAGATGAGCTGTAGTTGCTGCCCCGACCCTATAGCCACACAGGTGCGGGAAGAGGGCCGGGGTTCCCTGCTTAGATCTGGTGCTTCTGGTATTCCCAGGGGTGGGGTGGGGTCCAATATCTGGGGGCTGGCCTGCCTGATGCCTTGCAGGGAGACCACCTGGTGGGAAAGTACTGCTGTCTGCTGTGTCCAAAGGAGTTCAGCTCTGAGAGTGGCGTCAAGTATCACATCCTCAAGACCCATGCAGAGGTGGGATGGGCTGAGACACCTGCTGAGCCCGCAGCAGATGGGCTGGCCCCAGGCAGGGGATTGGGCCAGGGCGGGAATGGTGGGGTAATAGCTTGTGTGGCCTTTGAGCAAGCAGCCAAGGTTGAGAAATCTGGTGGTTTCAAAACAAAAAAAAAAAAACAAGAAAAGGAAAGAAGAAATCTGGTGGGGTTATTTCAAAGTGGCTTCTGGCTTCCCTGGAGGACGGGAGGAGCTTGGGCACCACTCCCCCGCACCCCGAGCAGGAGGCACCGTAGCGCAGCAGCCTGCCTGGCCCCAGTGCCTAGCATCCTCCTGCCTCGGGGTCTACATTGCGGTGTTTTTCTTTCCAGAACTGGTTCCGTACTTCGGCTGACCCACTTCCCAAACACAGGAGCCAGGACTCACTGGCACCCAAGAAGGAAGAGAAGAAGAGTCTGGCAGGTGGGAAGAAGCGAGGCCGAAAGCCCAAGGAGCGGACCCCTGAGGAGCCCGCACCCAAGATGCCCCCACGTCGAGACGACTGGCCCCCAGGAGGCAGAGACAAAGGGGCCCGGGGCTCCACTGGCCGGAAGGTGGGAGCCAGCAAAGCTCCTGAGAAGTGAGCAGAGTGGCTGGCAGGTGGGTGGGGCCTGGTCCCCACACTGGACACCAAGCCCACTCTGTTCAGGGTGGGGGTAGCTAGCTCCAGGACCTCCTGCCCTCCGGTTCTCCACCCCCCACCCCTGCCTACTCATCTGTCCAGCGGAGGCAGCCAGTCCCTCTCTCCTTCCTGACGGCCCTTCCCGTGTGCAGGCTGCACAGGGCACACCTGGGCTGGTTCTCTGGGGGGAGGCCCGTGGCAGCAACGGAAGTGCAATAGCTTGGAGGGACATTTATGGGCCTGGTGGAGTCTGGGGCCCTGGATGGGCAGGAAGAGGGTCTGTGGCTTAGGCCTCAGCGCCACGGGGTAGAGCAAGGCAGGCAGATGGCCTTCACCATGCAAGCTCCCGGCCCCGTCTGCCTTCTCAGGCCCAAGGCTTGGGGGTCCTCGGTGACCCATGGTTCTGGGCTGATGAGGGCACCTGAGCAGCCTCACCTTTCTACCCAACACTGGACCCCAGCACCCCCAGCTACCTCCCAGGACAGACCCTGAGTCTGACTGCTACCATGCTGACCAGACAGCCGCCCTACCGTGGCCTCCCTCGTCCTTCCGCATTTGGCTCCTCTGCTTCTGTTCTCTACCTCTCCAGGCCCACCCTCCCCTGCCTGTGTGACCCCTGCTGTGCTCGGGCCCCTGCCCCACTGGCCCCTGTCCGTCACAGTGGGTGGAGGTGGCCCTGTTCGTGGGCTCTCCTGCCATCCTGTCTTCATGGGTGCTCCCTGCCTGGGGCAGGGGGAGGGTTCTGCTCTCACCTGCAGGGCTGCCGGAGTTGGGGGGGGGGGGGCGGTGAAGGGGTCACATGGAGCATAGCTTTGCCTCCAATCTCCAGCTTTGCTAAGACCACTGCTCTAGGTTGGGGCAGCCCAGTGGGTCAGGGATGGGCCAGTCTGGTCTGGGGCCCACAGGCATGTGGGGCATGGAACTGGGGCCCAGCTCTGAGGAGTAATCCCTGTGGGAATCAGCCTTCTGTCTGCTGGTCTGGGTTGGCCTGTGGCTAAGCTCCCATGGGAGCCTCCTTCCCCCCCCCCCCCCCCCTTTTTTTTTTACCTGCCCTTTTGTTTCTGGTTGTGTGGTCTTTCGATATGAGAGCTGAGGCCAGGAGGGGGCTTGGCCAAGGTCACGTTGTGTTGGTGGCAGCTCTGTGCTGGCCCTTTTGGGGGCTCAGAGCGTGGCTAGGTCTGCAGGTTGACCAGGGTTCAGGCTGGAGTCCAGGGCACCCACAGGAGGTGGCCAAACCGCCTCTGGCCTCCTCCCTGGGCCCCACTTTCCAGCTTCGGCAGTGTAGAGAGGAGGAAGGTACTCAGAGCCACTGGGTTTGGACAGAGGTTATTTCCCACTGGGGGGTAGAGGGTGGGCTGAGGGCTCGGCCTTGCCGATCCTGGACGATGTGAATTTTGATATTTGCCCGTGTGCGTGTATCTCCTGGGTGTAGTGGATGCCAGTCTTGTTGCTGTGACAAGTAACAACCTTTTTTTTATTCTGTTTTTTATACAAAAACAACAATCCGACATTTTGGTGCTAAGGGTTTCCTGGTGCCGACGGTGGATCTAGGGGCTGAGGGGGTGTCTTTCCCCTGCTCAGGGAGGCGGTGCTGACCGGGCACCTCTCTGCCCCTCAGCTCCCGTCCTCATCTAGTCACAGGAGAGGAGGGGCCCTAAGCCAGGCTTGGCTCTCCTGGCCCTGCAGTAGGGAGACAGATTCCAGGGGGGTTTGGGGGCTGGTCATGCTGCCCGTCTCCAGTTTCCTTCCTTTGGCCAAAAGGCTCTTGGGCAACCCCGGCCTGTGTGCTAGGGAGGGGGTGTAGAGACCTGGACTACTCCCACTCACACACACCTTGATTTGATCGAAGACTGGAGGCATGGACGGATGGATGTGATCCAGTGTCAAACACGAAGGGAGGGCAGCGTGGGCAGAAAGACTTTTCTGTGTTCCTGGGTGTCACTATGGTAATACAGCTGGTGGAGGCAGAGGTGGGGTCAGGCAGCCACTGTGGGGGGGGGGGGGGGGCAGCCTTGGGCAGGGAGGGGATGCAGGTGCTGGCAGGAGCCCCAGGTGCATTTGTCTTTGTCACCAATGGCTGGAGGAGGTTGGACCTCAACACCTCTGCTGGGGACGGCCGCCCGCCCCAGCCTCTCAGGTACTTGGCCCTTGGGGAACGGGGGGCTGGTTTTTTGCTGGGGGGTGAGTTTCCAGGTCACCCCCTGAAGTCCACAGTTGGTCCCTGGTTTGGGAACCCTGCCTAGATGTGTGGGAAGAGGTGGGGTCCTGGATAACTTGATGTTTAGCACTTTAACCCCCTTCTTTGTCTTTAAAGTGGGTGTGGGGGGCTGCTGCCAAAAGTGACTATTGGGTCGGACCCCTCTCTCCCTTCTTCCCTTCCTGCTTCCCATGTTCTGGTGAGTGGCAGTGGCGAGCTGGTGGGCAGAGCCCTCCTCCAAAGTGGGCAGAAACCTGGGCGGCTCAGCGGGATCCGCCCACCTCCCACTCTGGTGGGAATCCGGCCAGGTAACCGCCTGGCCTTGATTGACACCTTCAGTGAGAGGGACTGGAGTGGCAGACCCCCAGGGCATGGTGGGCGTGAACCCTGCCCAAGACCCAAGCCCAGGGCACAATGCCAGGTCCCTCTCTGAAGATCTACCTCTGGCCCAGCCCACCCACCCTTGCCCTGAGAACAGGAACGGCCCGACTGAAGGGGCTGACACTTCACACAAAAATAGGATGCACTTTATTTGCTTGTGCAAAGGCAGTTGAGGGTGTATCCTGGTGTGAGGTGATCAGTGGCCCTCCCAGCGGTAGCCCCTTCCTGTCCCTCTGGTTCAGAAGGGAGAGAATGGGTGCACCCTGACCCACGGGGGGCAGGGCTGTCCCGGTGTGTCCAGTTCGATGGGCCCCAGGTGGCTTACCCTGGAGGCCTGGGGGTCGCGGGCGGGGGCGGGGGGGGGGGGGGGGGGAGGGCGCCGGCCAGTACCTCTGGCCTGGCAGCCACACAGCCTGTGCTTTGGATTTCTTGGTTTGGGTTTTTTAATGCCGGTTCTCCGTACATAAGTGCATTTCGGAAGAGAGGTTCCAGCTATCACTTGTAACCGTATATATACATATATATTCTATCTACAAAGTGTTTATTTGCAAGATGTTTTGACGGTGAGCTCGGGCCCTGCCCGCCTTGTGACCATCTGTCCCCGGTCCTCGTCCCCGCCTCCCGGCCCCATGTGGCGCGGGGGTGGGCCATCAACTGTATGTATTAAATATGACTGTATCAAATAAATGTTTATTGATTTTTTTCCAGGGGCTTTGTGCTGCTGAGTTTGTGGTAAAGCTCGGGGTGGGATCTTTCCCCGCAGACGACGCCCGTCCGCCCGCTCGCAGCGGGTAAGGCCGGACTACGAGTCCCGGCACGCACAGCCGCACGGCCTTGTGGGACTTGTAGTCCGCACGGCGCGCCAGCGAGTGTGCGGCGCAAAGCCCCGAACTACGACTCCCGGCGGCCAGCCCCGGAGACGCGGCCCGCGGAGAGGCCTCAGAGTTCCATGGCGGCGCCCCCAGCCACTGCTGACGCGCCCCGCTTGCCTCCGCCGCCCGCTGCGGCGGGAGACGGGCCCGACCGGCCGGCGGAGAGGAGCGAGGCCTCGTGCGAGGACCGGTAGGCGCGCCCCGCCGAGCACGGGCTGGGGGCCGCGCACGCCCTCTCGCGTCCGCCGTGTGAGCCGGAGCCCGCGGTGCGGTGGGGCGTCCGCCTGCGGGCAGGGCGACCTCGACGGGCTGGGTCTGGACACGCGGGGGGCCCCCGGCCGCGGTGGGAGGTTCCTCCGGGCCTGGCGGGGCCGGCGGCGCTGAGCCCGGAGGTGAGACCGTGTCCGCCCCGCCGCTCCTCGATGGCCGGCGGCACCGGGTTCATGGGCAGGGCCTGCCGGGCGCCCAGTCCGAGGTTCTGCGGATAAAGCGGATTCTGCCCGTAGCTGGCGTGGACTTTGTTGTCTGTCCCGAGGGGACGGGGAGGGCCCCTGGGCTGGAGCATCTGAGGTGGTCAGTGTGTTCTGGAATCCGCCGGGACTCAGGCTCTGCTCCACCTAAGAGGCCAGGGTTCGTGAGTCTGGGGTAGATCGTGCCTGCTGCCTTCCGCCTGCCCCACCTGTTGTGCCGTGCCGCCAGGCTCTGGGGAGGCTTTGCAAGAGTTGAAGTTGGAAGGGTAGAGCGGGGGGCAGGGCCATTTTGTCACCCTGACTGGGGAGATGGAAGAGGCCAAGAGGAAATGGGCTCCTACTGAGCTCCTGGGGCCAGGCCCACCAGGGGGCGGTGGCTGAGCCGCGATCCGGAGCAGCCTCCTGCACTTCCGGGTCTAAACTGTCGCTTCAGGAAGGCTCTGCGAGGGCCGCAGGTTGTGGGGGTCCAAGGAAACCACGGTTCCAGCCCGGGCATCTCATCCCGGGACTTGGGTGATCTCTCCAAGGCAGAAATGCTGTGTGCCTGGATTCCTCCAGAATGGTCTGGGTGCCAGGGCAACCTCTTTCTTGGAGGGAGGAGGGGGGGGAGGGGTAAGGGATGAGGCGAGGCTGCCCTGCGATGACAGCTCTCCTTCAGGAGCCGCCAGATCGCAGGAGGCTGCCCAGGCCCTGAGGAGCATTGTGTGTCCTTCCCATCTCACACCTTCCCGGCAAAAAGTGACTATATGCCTGGCACCGGGTGAGTCTTGTAGGACTTGCGTCTGTGACACCTGCTTGTGCCAAAGAATCTTTGAGGTAGCCCGAGATCAGAGAGGATAAAGCTAGGTAGGCCCTTGAGAAAAGCACTCCCTGAGGACACAGATAGGTGGCAGCTGCAGTCAGGGCCCCATCCTGCGTGCAGAATCGTGTAGTGGGCTTGGGTGCCCCCCCCCATGATGTCCAGGGAAGCATAGGTCGTAGGAAGAGAGCCAGGACCTGGGAGCCGTAAGTGGAGACTCTGGCACGCTTTCTCCAGAGGCCCATGGGGTCTACCCTGGAACTGCCTCTGGACTTCACGGTTGTCCCTTGATGCTGGCTGGTGTCCTGAGGGCTGTTCCTCTGTGCTGCCCCCACAGTCCCTGCACACCCCCCAAGGGCCCCGGAGCTGGGTCTGGTTGGCATTTTAGGTGTATGTGCCAGTGCCCCTGAGCTAAGGCTCTCCCTGACCACCCTTCCAGCTTCTTCCACGTCATTGCGGGCGCATTGGTATGGTTTGTCCACTTTGCCCTTGTGTTTTGTCTGCCTGCCCCTCTAGAGGGTTAGCTCCATGAGGACAGAGACTCCAACTCCCTTAGCACTGGATATGCTGATGGGTAAATGAGAATGGTGGTGATAACAGTGAACCCCTGGGGCTGTCTCCTGGTACAGTCCTGGTGGAGGTGGGTTTGCAGCTATGGGAATGGAGGGAGGCTGGCTGGACCCGCCCAGAGCAGCAGGAACGAGGGACTTCTGCAGGGAAGTTTCCAGGGTAATGGGGTAGGGGCTGTGCAAGTCTCTGGAGCCTGTTTTTGGCTCCTTTAAGGCTGCAGCCCCCCAGTGTTCTACCTGCCCTGAGAATACTCCCCTGACACCTCTGTCTCTGAGCAGTCTGGGGTCCACTGGGGCCTGGCTCCTCCCTCCTCCATCCAGCCTCATTTGACTCATCCAGCAAACTTCCTAAACCTGGACAGAGCGTCAGGCACCAGTGAAGGCCCTGGTGCTGCATGCCCCAACTCTGCAGCCCTGTCCAGGACAGCTCTAGCCTCCCAAGTGTGGGCCAGCCCCTGCCCGCTTGTCCAGGCCAGGGAGCAGGAGGGGGAAGCGCTTGTGGGCAAAGTTGGACAGTTCAGTTCTGCCTCCAAGTGCCTCTGGACAGGGAGGCAGACACACCCTTGTTACCTGGGCCGGCCAGGAGCGGCCCCTCTTCAGGTGTGTGAGCCCCATCTGGAATCTTCTCTTCCCTGAGCCTCCGTGTTGTTAGAAGCCAGGAGGAAAGCTGGAAAGGAGGCTGAGGACCTAGGGATGCAGACCGCTTCACACACTGCAGTAAAGATCTTTTGGCTGACCCACCCTTGCTGAGGCTGGGGCTGAACCCATTCTCTCTCCTGCTGCCAGGCTAGAGAATGACTGTTTCCCCCTGGCTGAACACACAGCACTGGGTGGCCTTGGGGGATTAACTGGAGCCTACCCCTGGAGGGGGTGGGGCAGGTGGATAGAGTTTCAGGTTTGTTTATGCCTCTAGAAGGCACCTTGGGGCCAAGAGTGTGACGCCCAGCGCAGCATTGACATTCAGCAAGACTTGGCCAGGAGAGACCTCAGATTTCCCTGTCCTGTAGGGGTGTAGGAGAGGATTGGTTTCACAGTCCCAAGCAGGCCTGGGGTCTGGAGTTCTTTCCATGGTGTTCTAGGAGGGGTGCACTGTGGTCCTCAGCAAGCACTGGGCCAGCAGTGCAGCAGCCGGTGCACAGGCCAGGGCAGGCCTGAGGTCTGCCAGGGCCACAGGACACTGTTCTTTTCAGCAGGGTCAGTGCTATTAATATCAGGAAAGTGCACAGCCCCCAGCCGGGTGATCCTCTTAATGCCCGTGGCCTCAGCCTCTGAGGCCGGCAGTGAGTGCTGTTCCTTCCACACGGGAGGCTCTTCGGACCCAACCCCAGCTTCTCACCTGCAGCACTTCCTGCCCACGCATGGAGGGACAGTTCAGGTGTCTCCTGAGCTGTCCAAGGGGGCCACTGTGGGTCTAAGTGGCCCTGTGGAGATGCTCCTGCACACACCTGGGATCACCCTGCTGTCCACTGTCCCCTGTGTCCCAGCCATGAGCAGCCCCCCAGCTTACCCTGGCATCAGGATCTCGGGATGCTGGGCCCTCGGAGCAGAAGGCAGGTGAGTGGCAGGCCTGTTGTCCCCCGTGGCTGTAGTGAGGCAACTGCCTTTGCAGTGTCTTGGCCGCTGGCAGCCCCATGTAGCGTGTGTCCGATCGACGTAGGGAAACAGGCCGGGTAGGTGCTCGTGAGGGGCCAGGCAGGGCTGGCCGCCAGCAGGGTCTGGTTTTGCTTGGGGCTGTCTGTTACAGGTGAGTCTCTGTTGTGGCTCATAATCCTTTGGTTTGAGATTAGCTTTTGTCACTGTAGCCAGAAGCACCCCGACCATCTGTTGACTGAGAAATGAGATCTTTTGTGCCATGTTCCCATTTCCAAGGTCGTGTCGCTGAGAAAATGGGGTGCGGCTTGCTCTGAGGTCACAGCGCGGCTTTGTCCCTGATTCCCAGAGAGAGACGGGGCTTTGGAGAAGGCAGTGCAGCTGGAGTTGGCTGCAGACCCAGCCTGATGCCTTTCCGGCCCATCACACGCCCTAGATGGGGCGGCGCCCTAGACGGGGCGGGTTTCTGGCAAAGCTCTCTCTGCCCTACTTTCAGCTCTTCCTGGCGCACGGGTACTCTTCCCTGGAATGGTCCCAGGCTGTTGGCAGCATGAGCCTCAGAAGTTGTCAGTGGTGGTGGCTGTCATTACCTCAGTAGTACAATGAACACTCACAAATAGGGACTCTGAGTTTCCTGCTGGAGAGGCCAGGCCACTGCGCCGGGGTGAGAAGCAGGGGACGGGAGCGATGCCAGCCCCAGGCCTACGCTGCCCCGAGGCGGTCCTGCGTGGGCATGCTCAGCACGAGCGCACAAGAGCGCGTTCTTTGAGATGGGGAGGACTTCCTCCATTGCAAGTCAGGTTTTCCACATTGGAGTGTGCTCGCAGAAGGCACGGGGCTGGACTTTGTTCTCTGCCCACCGTCACCCCCAGGGCCACGGCAGGGCTGGCTCCACTCTCCCGAATGGGCCATCTGTCATCTCCAGAGCGAGCGGCGGGCCGCCTGCTTGGGAGGACAACACATTGGTGAGCCGTGGGGGCTGTGTGCTCAGCGTGGTTAGACGAATACGTCCGGGGTTAGATCACACAGCACTGCCCTCTGCCCAGGTCCTGGAGATACTGCTGCTTGGTGCATGCTTTCCCCACCCCCGCACCGTGTCCCTCTCTGGTTTGACTGAATGGGTGTGTGGGCGGCACTGCTGGGGTGGCTCCATGCTGGGCAGAAGCCCCCACATGCTTGCTGTTGGGTGACAGTGCCTAGGGCTGTCCTCGCTCCAGATTGCTGTCTCCAGAGCCACAGAGGTGACACTGAGCACACAGACAGGCTAATCACCTCCAGCGCTGGCTCCTTGTGCTGTCCTGGCAAGGAGCAGCGGCAGTCCTGTGCTGTCTGTCCCCCAGGATGCGGCCACGTGTCTCCTGTCATGTGGTGGGTGGTTTCTTGCTGCTGAAGTTGTCCTCTCAACACACCAGTAGGCTCCCGAGCGCTACCTGTCACGCCTTTGGCTTCAGCTAATTCCTCCCACGCCCAACACATGTGCACCCCACCTTCCCGGCTCTTGCAGGCTGTTCCAGAGGCAGGAAGGCACTGTCACGGGCCTGGGTGAGCTGGCAGCACCCTTGCCGGGGCATGGGTCTGCGGCCCGGTTCCAGGCACCCCGCGGCCCGGCACTGCTGGTTGTAGGGGTGGCAGCGGACTTCACAGACCGTAGTCCCCTCTGTGCGCCCCATTTTGCTCACGCACCCTCAAATGAAGGTGTGTGCAGGCGGGCGGTTTTATGTAAATATATACATGAGTTCGTGTCTCATGGCACTGGACTTTCTCACCCAGCCATACTTCCAGGACGCCTTCCCTGTCTCTGTTCATCCCCGGCTCTCCTGCTAGTACTGTGAGCAGCACTCATCACCAGGGTCCTGGACCAGGGGTGGACAGGCAGTGCTGCAGAAAGCGTTGCGCAGGGACCGACTTGCCCAGCGCGTCCACGTGGTTCCCTGCCCTGTCTTCCCACCCGCCGGGGGCTCTGCCCGGATAGTCAGTAGTTGTGCTGGGCCACAACCTGCCTTGAAGCCTCGGGAGCAGGTCAGCAAGGTGATGCTTTGGCCAGCCCAGTCTCTCTCTCATGCGGTGGCCAGAAATGCCTTCTCCCTGGGCTTGTCCTGGCCTTGCAGCCATCTTTACACCAGGCTTTTGTGTCCAAGCCTCTCAGCACAGACTCTGAGCAGGCATCGGGCAGACACTGCCTCCCAGCTGGGCCACTCAGCCAAATTGAATGTCCCCGGAGCTGCCGCTCTTGGGATTTGAGGCCTTGGGCCAGCAGCCACACCGTGCCCCTTCTGAAATGACAGGGACATCAGCATGTCCCTTCGGCACTAGGGGGACAGCATGGGCAGGACAGAACACGGATGCCGTCCGTGCCTTCCCTGGATTGAGTTTTCCAGCTCGTAGCCCCTGGGGGCCGCGGCCTTCTGCCCGGAGTTTGCAGCGTGCTGGAGGGCAAGAAGCAAGGGCCTCCCTGTAGGCCTCCCAGCGCAGGGCCTTCCTCCTGCACCCATCCACTCTGCCGCCCTGCCCAGCTCTCCCGTCAGCAGCTTCTGTCTCCGGAGCCCCTCGCCCTGTGTACCCTACGGGGTGGCAGGGATCAGATCATATAAAACAAGAGGACTGCCCAGAGAGTGTCCTGGGAGGAAACATAGTCCTCCACGGGGTCTTGACTGCCATTGGTGTGCCCCTCTCATCTCCTGAAAGGACAGGGGCCCTATGGAGCCCGCTGGTGCCCAGCCTACGAGGAAAGAGGAGCCAGGCCCAAGATGGCAGTCCTCGTTGCCCTGTGTTTGCTGTCCCTCTGAACTTGTGTGGGCAGTGGCGGTCCGAGGCCCGGAGCCCTGTGGGTGGGCTGCGGGTGGTTTTTTGTGTATGCCCCAATTGAGTCTGCCCCCCCGCGCCGTGCCCGTGTGCCTGCACGGGGGGAGGGGGGGCTGCGCCCCACGGCGGCCACGCCAGGCCCGACACAGGACGGCAGAGGCGAGCGTGTACTCCTTCTCTGCAGCAGCAATGCGGAGTCCTTGGACAGGCTCCTCCCAGCTGTGGGCACCAGGCGCTCGCCCCGGAAGCGCACCACCAGCCAGTGCAAGTCTGAGCCGCCCCTGCTGCGCACCAGCAAGCGCACCATCTACACAGCCGGGCGGCCGCCCTGGTACAACGAGCATGGCACGCAGTCCAAGGAGGCCTTCGCCATCGGTGAGCCAGGCCCGCGGCGGGAGGGGGAGGTCAGGCAGCACCTGTCATCGAGCACCTGAGCAGCAGCTCCACTCATGTCAGCAGCCTCGTGCCCCTCAGTTGTGTCAGGGAACCCATCTGGGAGGATGGCTGGGCGGCCCTTGCTCAGGGTCACTCTGCCCCTTCCCGCAGGCCTGGGAGGCGGCAGCGCCTCCGGGAAGACAACCGTGGCCAGGATGATCATCGAGGCCCTGGACGTGCCCTGGGTGGTCTTGCTGTCCATGGACTCCTTCTACAAGGTGAGGAGCACTCCCGCACATGCAGGCCACGGCCTCAGAGGGGCCTGGAGCCCCCGCCCCGGCCCCGGGGCATGGCGGGGAGGGGTACACAGAGCCCCTGCCTCCTCCCCCTACAGGTGCTCACCACGCAGCAGCAGGAGCAGGCTGCCCGCAACAACTTCAACTTTGACCATCCAGACGCCTTTGACTTTGACCTCATTGTGTCCACCCTCAAGAAGCTGAAGCAGGGCAAGAGTGTCAAGGTTCCCGTGTACGACTTCACCACCCACAGCCGGAAGAAAGACTGGGTAGGCCCGCTGGGCTCGGCCTGTGCCTATCCTCCTGGGAGCACGGTGGGCACAGAGGGTGAACCGCTGCACGATTCCTTTGCAGAAAACGCTCTACGGTGCAAACGTCATCATCTTCGAGGGCATCATGGCCTTTGCTGACAAGACACTGCTGGAGGTGAGAGCAGGGCTCGAGGCTGACGGCCGGGGACGCCCACCCCGGCTCAGCTCCCCGCCCCCGCTGTGGTTCTAACCTCAAACCTGCCTCCTCCAAGCAGGCCAAGCCACTGGCTCTGACAGGTGCATGGCCACCTGTCCCATCCTTGTGGTGCAGTCACTGGGTGTTGGGTGAGGAATGGCTACTCTGTGGGGAGCCAGTCAGGACGTTGGGTCAAGCAGACCCGCCACTCCCACAGAGAGACTGGAAATGGCCTTGGTGGGGGAGGCAGCCTGAGGAGGGGCTCCCTTCCAGGTGGGGGTGCAAGCCCTGGGCCAGGGCCTCTACTGTGTTTTCTTTCTCTTCTGACCCTTACTCACCCTCTTACGTGTCTGTGTTTCCTTTGCCGTTCTTTGGGGCTCGTGCGGGCACTGAGGTCAGAGTGACCTTGGGGTGGTAGGTGTGGGTTTGCGTGTGTGCACGTGCGTGCTCTTGCCTGGGATGGAGGCGGGCCCTTGTGTCTGTGCCGTCTGCGTGGCGCACCCCTGACCCCTGGGAGGCGTGCACGGCCGCATCCATCCCGCCAGGCCCTGCTGTGCGGGGCTCCCTCTCCTGCCCCTGCCGAGGCCCATCGGGGGAGGCCTGTGCTCACAGCCAGCTGTGCCAGATCTGCTCCCGGTTCCTTGTAGTTCTGAGGCCAGCGAGTTTGGGCTGAGGCTCAGGGAACTCCGCTGCCCACCGTACAGCAGTGCCCAGCCCCACATCCGCCCGTTCTAGGCCAGACCTGAACTCACCAAGCCCAAGGACCATGATGGGGGATGTGGTGGGGAGGGAACAAGTCCCCAGTCCCCTGGTGTGTGCGAGGGCACGTAGATAGCGGACGACCCACCGTAGTGGTGCCGGCTCCACCTGCCTCAGGAACCAGTACCCATCCAGTGGCCTTTGGCTGAAGCCCTTGGTGGACAGCGCCCCCACGCAACGTGTACATGCCCCCACAGCCACGCACGCTGCCAGCCAGAGGTACCAGCCAGACCCTCAAGGTGCCCCAAGGTCGGCACACAGCCCAGAGATCTTTGCAGGAACTGGTCCCGATGTCGCCCACACCGGCCCTGCCGGTGGCACGCCCCGCTCAGCAGCCGGCTCTCCCCATCCAGCTCCTGGACATGAAGATCTTTGTGGACACAGACTCTGACATCCGCCTCGTGCGACGGCTACGTCGGGACATCAGCGAGCGAGGCCGAGACATCGAGGGTGTCATCAAGCAGTACAACAAGTTCGTCAAACCTGCCTTCGACCAGTACATCCAGCCCACCATGCGTGTGGCAGACATCGTGGTGCCCTGGGGTGAGCCTGCAGACCCACCTGCCCTGGGGATGTGGGCAGAGGAGGTGCCTTGGTTGCCCGTGTCACCCTCCTGACCTGTCCCGTCCCGTCCCAGGGAGCGGGAACACAGTGGCCATCGACTTGATCGTGCAGCACATGCACAGCCAGCTGGAGGAGGTGAGTCAGCTGGGCCAGGTTCCCAGCTACCTGCAGCCCGCCCAGCCCCACTCCCTGGCTCCCTGCAGCCACCATCCACAGCCACCTGCTCTGCAGCCCCCGTGTATTTACTGTCCCCTGCCACGTTCTGGCCCTCCAGTGTCCCAGGCCTGCTCGGTCAGCCTTGCTGCCCACCAGCCCCCGGCCCTTTGTGCTGGCCGGAGGCAGCTGGGTTCCCTGAGGAAGCGTGGAGTGTACAGGTGCCTTCTGGTGTTTCCGGCCTGAGCTGGGCCTTGAGTGGAAGGGTGCACTCCTGTTCTTCCCAAAGCTTCCAGGGACCGTTGGGTGTCAGTGCTGGGTGCTGTGTCCCGAACACTCCAGGAGGGGTGCCCCAACCTGAAGTTACATGCGCTGGGCTGGCTAAGGGCACTGCCCACCGCTCTGGGCAGGCTCCGTAATGGGGTGCTGGAAGCCTGAGGAATGAGGAACAGAGCCCCAGGAGTCCTGGCTCTTACTGCCCAGTCCAGAGGGTGCCCAGGTCACAGGCCATAACAGCTGGTTCCCTCCCATGGTTGGCAGCTGCCTCGGACGATCCCTTGGTGGGGCTGTGGCAGGTCCGTTCCTGGGTGGGGGTGGCCCAGCTGGCCAGGGTGCACGGTGGCGAGGGGCTGTGCTGTCCGGTGACTGCGAGGTGAGCAGCGCTACCATCACTGACGTGCCACCCCATTCCCTTGTGTCTCCCTGTGTTGCTGCCGCAGCGTGAGCTCAGTGTCAGGTAAGACTTCCTACACCTGTCTGCAGAGACGGAGGCATTTCCAACATCCACAGGCAGCTCAGAATTTGGGTTGTCACCTGGGCAGGCGGGAGGGTCCTCTCCTGTCATGCCCACCCTTGGGCAGCCCTGCCCCAGGCATGGAAGGGACAGTGTGGTGGCCCCCACACTGCTTTTGCCTGTCCTTGTTGGCAGATGAGGAAACTAAGGCACAGAGATGTTAAGGAACTTGCCCAAGGTCACACAGAGCCCTGACTCTGCCCTGGTCAGACCTCTCTGGAGGCCTCTCCCTAGCATGGGGCTGGTTGCATGGGGTCTGATGCCAGAGGGCACAGCTGTGCTGAGCCAGCCCTGTTGGGTGCCCCCCAGGTCAGTGGCTACAGGCCTGCCCCTCAGAAGATAGAGGGAGGGCCTGGGTTTATACCTCCTTTGCCCGATCTGAGGGTCCGGTCTGGATTCCCACAGATGGTGGTGAGGCCTCAGCCCCCTGGCCCCCTGCCCATCTGGCCCTGGAGAGAGAGAGAGCCAGGAGCTCTGAATGCACCAGGGCCCCAAGGGAGCGGAGGAAGCACCTACCCCACACAGTGCTCAGCATGAATGAATGAATGAATGAATGAATGAATGAATGACCTGCCTTTAGCCCAGGCTTTCTGTGGGATCGGGAAGCACCAGGACAGCCCCCGGTTCACAACTGGGAGCCCCAGCTGCTGCGTTGGGAATGCCTCCAGGGCCAGTCACTGGCCCCTCCAGCGTCCTGCCCTCGCTTGAATCACTGCTTGGCTCTCCTCCAGACCAGGGCACCTGCAGGGATTGTCCTGTCAGGCCCTCTGGAAGCCTCTGTTGTGAGAATACAGTTCCTGGGGTTTCAGACTTGAGAAAACACCCAAATGCTGCTGCCGGCTAGTTCCCCTTCTCTGGCCAGCCACGGAAGTGGTGGCTGGTGGCCGCTCGCCTCTGTCAGCCCCAGGAAGTGTTGCTGGTGGGCGGTCGGCGGCGGAGACAGGCAGGCAGGCAGGCCTCAGGACGGGGGCGTGCCTCGGAGAGCAAAGCCTCCAGGGGTCCCCCAGTCGCCCGCCACCTGCCTCTCTCTCTCAGGCCAGCTAGCCGGAGGCTGCAGGGGCTGCCCGCGCTCCCTTGCTAAATGCTCTTTTTCTCTTTGTTCTTTTCCTCTTTGTAAACCCTTGGGTTTCCTGCCCTGTTCCCTCCCCGAACGTACTCTTCACCTGGCGAGCAGAGGAAGCTGCGCTGGGATATGTGAGGACAGAGTGCGCTCTGGTTGTGCTGCTGCTGTGCTGTGCGCTGCTGGGGGAGGGGGGCTGCTGTCCCCGCCCCTGCTCCGCCCTCCCCCAGCTCTGCCCCGCCCCCCCACTCTGCTCCCCCCTCCCCCAGCTCTGCTCTCTGCTCCGCTCTCCCCAAGCTCTGCCCTCTGCCCCGCCCCCTCTGCTCTGCTCCGCCTTCCCCAGCTCTGCCCCGCCCCCTGCCCTCTGCTCCGCCCTCCCCCAGCTCTGCCCCGCCCCCTGCCCTCTGCCCCGCCCTCCACCAGCTCTGCCCTCTGCTCCGCCCCCTCTGCTCCGTCCTGCCCCGCCCCCTCTGTTCCCCACTTACCCCCCCCTCCTCTCCCCGCTCCAGGCCTGGTGCAGCAGGGGTGGCCCTGAGCTAGATTTGCTCCTGTCTTCTGAGAGGGTGGTGCATCACCTGGAGGGAAGGGTCAGGGTGAAGTTTGGCCCTGAAGCTCAGTTGTTGCCCAGAGAGACATGTTCTGGGGTTGGGGACCAGTCGCCCTTCCTGGGGGCTGAGACTCCTTCTCCCTCCCACTGCCTGGTCCCCTTTCGCTTTCTCCCGAGCAAGGCCCGGAGGGGATTGGGGCTGGGAGGGGAGGCTGACACCGTAGCCCCTCGCTTTCCCACCTGAAGGTCAGCTGCTCTGCCTTCGCCTGGCGGGCGGATCTCGGGGGTGGGGCCCTCCCTCCAGGTCGGCCACAGGGAGGCGGCGGCCCCCACTCTGCACGCCCCACTGTCCCCCTCACATCTGCCCCCCACACAGTGTCGGAGCGGGAGGATGGGGCGCCAGGAGGAGACACCCCTTCTTGAGTCCCCCAATTGGCTTGTGTTTCCAGGGCCGCACTGGCCTCGGCGCACCAGTGCCACCCTCTGCCTCAGACGCTGAGTGTCCTCGAGAGCACGCCTCAGGTGCGAGGCATGCACACCATCATCAGGTGAGAGCCCTTTCTGTAGGACGAGGTGGCCCCTGGCGGCCCACCCCTTTGCTTAACGCCACCGGCCCACAGGGACAAGGAGACCAGCCGTGACGAATTCATCTTCTACTCCAAGCGATTGATGCGGCTGCTCATTGAGCATGCGCTCTCCTTCCTGCCCTTCCAGGTGCGGGGCGGGGTGGGACGGGCGGGGGTGGGGGGGAGGGGGGCGGGGGAGCGGGATGTGGGCGGCCCCTCGTGCTCACGAGCGCCCCCACCCCCTCTGTGCGCAGGACTGCGTCGTGCAGACCCCGCAGGGGCAGGACTACGCGGGCAAGTGCTATGCGGGGAAGCAGGTACCGGCGGGGCCGGCCGCAGCCGGGGGTGGGGGGGGGGGGGGGGGGTGGGGGCGAGACTGGGGCAGCCGGGGAGGCGAGGCGGTAGGTCCGGCCAGCTCAACGCCCCCCACCCCTGGGCCCCCAGATCACTGGCGTGTCCATCCTGCGGGCCGGTGAGACGATGGAGCCCGCGCTGCGGGCCGTGTGCAAAGACGTGCGGATAGGCACTATCCTCATCCAGACCAACCAGCTCACTGGGGAGCCCGAGGTGCGGGGCCGGGGGCCGGAAGGAGCCTGGAGGGCAGGGGCCAAGGGGCGCAGGGAGCCTGGAGGACAAGGGTGGGGGGAGAGGGGGGCAGGCGGTGGTAATCCGGGGCAGGGAGAGCCCGGAGGGCCCGGAGGGCAGCCCTGGCTTTGTGCCGGCTCTGACTCCGGCTCCGACTCCGGCTCCTCGCAGCTCCACTACCTGCGGCTGCCCAAGGACATTAGTGACGACCATGTCATCCTGATGGACTGCACCGTGTCCACGGGCGCTGCAGCCATGATGGCCGTGCGGGTGCTCTTGGTGAGTGCGTTGGAGGGGGCCGCCGGCCGCAGGGCTGGCTGGGAATTCACTGGCCCCGTACCGTGCAGGACCACGACGTGCCGGAGGACAAGATCTTCTTGCTGTCGCTGCTCATGGCGGAGATGGGTGTTCACTCGGTGGCGTATGCTTTCCCGCAAGTGAGGATTCTCACCACAGCTGTGGACAAGCGCGTCAATGACCTCTTCCGCATCATCCCTGGCATCGGTGAGGCCGCGCAGGGCCGGTCAGCGGTGCTGGGGGCGGGCGGGGGTGGGGGGGGGGGGGTGTCTGGCGGCCCGAATCCCCGCCACGAGGGCCTGCTTCCTTCCCCAGGGAACTTCGGTGACCGCTACTTCGGGACCGACGCTGTTCCTGACGGCAGTGATGAGGAAGAGTGGCCTCCACGAGCGAGCCTGAGCGAGCCTGAGCGAGCCTGAGCCCTCCTGCCCTCGCCCCCACCCAGCCTCTTCCCGCCTCGCGTGGCCTTGCTTACAGAGATGTCGTAACTTATTTCAGTTTAAAAAAAGACGTTACCGCTGTAACTCACTCTGTACGTTTTATAAAATAAAGTTCAGGGAAATGAAGCCGTGACCGATGGGTGAGGGGCACCTGAGTGCTGCCCTGCCTGGGACCGAGGTGCGGAGCCACCACGGAGAGGAAGAGTCCAGGGGCCTGGCCTTCTCCGCAGCACAACAGGCACCCCCGGTCTCGCGCTCGGCTTTCCCGGCGATCCGGGCTCAGTGCCGGATTTAGGAGGGCACAGCTCCTGGCTCTGCTAGACGGGCCCCTGGGTGGCCGCGGGGACCTGGGGCTCTGGGTCTCAAGAGACAGCCTCCGCAGCCGCCTCCCACCCCCACCATGTGTTTGTAGTATCGGGGAGCGGGGCGGAAATCAGCGTGTGGGCGGCGGTAGGAGGGAGTGACGAGTGGATCCCAGCCACTGACAAGAGCCCCAAGTTGCAGCAGACATGGCGGGGCCTCAGCGGCCGGCCGTGCTGTGTGGGGCCAGAAACCCACCTCCGGCCCTGCCTTCGTTGCCACCGGGCTCGAGGGTGTGTGGGCTTCTCTCGCTCCCCTCCAGACGGTGGGTCTGTGGCAGGCCGGCCTGGGTGTGGGTGTGTGGGACGCAGATGCTCGGGCTGCTGGGGGTGGGCTGCCGGGCACCCCCAGCCTTCCTCCCCCTCTTTCTTCCAGGGCTGGCTCTTGCCGCTTTCCTGCCTTCCTGATCTCCTTGGTCCCCCCCCCCCCCCCCCCCACAAAAGACCATGTCATGGAAAAGCTTGCGGGGGCGTGGACAGGAAGTCACTGGGTGGGGGCCAGGCCAAGGGCAGGCAGATAAAGGCAGGAGGCTGTCCGAGGGGGTGGCCAGGCACCAGGGACAGAGCACGGACATGGGGCCCAGAGGTCAGCAGGAGGGGCTTCTGCCCAAGCTGGTGAGTAGACCCCCCCCCCCCCCATGTTCTGGGGCCCCCGCTCACCCATTCTAACATCCTTGTGCTGTGTGCTGGGAACCTGGCCTGGCCCTGCTTAGGAGGTAACCTGGGGCAGTGAGGCTGGGAACGTGCCATTTGGTCACACTGGGTCTTTCCAGAACAGAAATAGGGCAAACCGTTAATGAGGGTCCAGGCAGAGGCTAGGTTATTCCTCGGACGAACCCCCCCAGAGTCCAGCTAGAGGCTGGCCAGCTCCCAGAGAATAACTCAAACCCACACACGTACACCCACGTATCAACACCACGCACACACATCAGCACACAGCAAATCCACAGGCACGTGTGCGTGTGCACAACGCAGCTCGAAGGAGAGGGCCCAGTTGCCCCTGCCCAACTCAGCCAGCCTCTGGGGGAGGACGAGTTCCTCCCGCTTCTTGAGGGTCAGTGGGGGCCTAGGGCAGAATCGGGAGACGGGAAGCCGGAACCAGAGGACCTGCCCCCTCAGGCTGTGGTCCCTTCATCCAAGGCAACTTGGGGAAGCTAGGCCATGGGCTTGGGGGAGGGCGGGTGGGGGTTCTTGAGCCCATCTCCTGTTGGGTCCTGTTGGGGGCAGGGAGTAGAAGTAGGTCACCTTGCAGACGGCGCTGGGGGAGGGTCTTCAGGCTGCCAGAGAAAGGAGGGGACAATTCCTCTGGGCCTTGGGGCCTCTTAGTCCCAGAGATAGGACCAGAATCCAAGGTCCAAGACTTTCCTGGGAACCACAATCAACACAGCTTCTGGGCACATCGGGGGGTTCCAGTTGGGGCAGAAGGCGAGGGTGAGGCCCTCCAGGGATGGATGAGCCCATCCCCAGGACACTCTCCGGTGGCCCTCATGCTGCCTTTCCAGGCATCTGGGCTCCTCCGGGCCCAGCAGAAGCTGAGGGGTGGAGGTGGGGGGGCAGGTGCCTGGGGGAGAAGTTGAGGAGAGCTGGGAAGACGGGGCTACAGCCGGGAGCCCATCCCACGCTGGTCCAGAAGCTCCCATGACATGGTGGGTGTCCTTCACCAGCTGCCCCCGGGCGGTGCCTCCAGGACTGTCCAACCTGAGAATGGTGTCTCCGGGGTCAATCTCAGGTTCGTCAGCCCGTGAGGTGCCACCCCTTTGCCAGCAGCGGCTGCCACAAGGCGAGGAGCGATGCCCCCGGGGCCTGGCCGGAAGGGAAGCTTGGGGAGCCCCAGACCGGCATTGGGCACATCTGGTGGTCACGCTCAGTCGGGCAAGTCAGCCAGGTTGTCAGCAGTGGAGTCTGGGGGCTGCTACGGGCCTGGGGCAAGACTCCGCCCCTCACGGGGCCTCAGCTGCCCCCTCCGCCCCGCCCCCCACCGAACCGCAAGGTGCCCGGATTCCTGGCCGGGCTCGCTCGGGCTCAGCAGCCTGGAGCCGTGGGTTTGCTCCGAGCAGGACGGGAGGGAGCGGCAGATTCAGAGGCGCGAAGGGGCCCGGCGGGGGTTAGCGGGTGGGTTTTTAGCTGGCCTCGGCTAGAAGGGCAAGAAGGGGGTAATTCGCACATGGGGTTCACGAGGACCCGCCTCTTTGACCGCCACAGGACGGGGCCGGAGGAGGGGCTGAGCTGGGAGCGGTGTCGACCTCAGCAGCGACACGTCCGGGGTCGACGCGCCGGTGGGTGGGCCCGGCTCCCGGCGCGGGTCCTCAGGCTCGTCTCTCTGGTCACCGGCCGGCCTCCAGGGGGCCGAGGATTGGCCCGCCGTCACGTGGCGGGGGTGGGGCTAGCGCTGGCCCCGCCCCCTCCGAGCCTCCCGCGCCCCCCGCTGCGCCCCCGGGCCCCAGCGCCAGCGGAGCCGCCGAGCGAGCGTGGGGAGCCGGCCCGCGCGGCACCGCGCACCCGGACGGAGAGGGGCTGGGGTGGGGGGGCCGGTGAGCGGAGTCCGCGGAGAAACGGTAGGAGCGGGGGTCCCCCTGCGGCAGGAGAGAGCCCGGCGTCCGGGGCTGCGAGCGGCCGTGCGCTCAACGGGTGGGGCCGCGCCGGGGACCCCTCCAGACCCGGACGCCCCGGTTCCCCCGTGTCCTGCCCGCGGCCCGTGGCCGCTCGAGCTGCTCTCGCGGAGTCGCTGCCGCGGTCTTCCTGAGCGGGAGGGAGTCCCCCCCCCCCCGCCTGGCCCTCGGCGCCCCGGGTCCCCAGACCCCTGCCCCCGCCGCGGGGGGCCACGTCCCGCCACTTCCCGGTCGCCCCCTCCCGCTTGCTCCCCGCTTCCAGTGGTGACGGTGACCGGCGCAGTCCACGGGCTTTCGGATGGGTGCCCAGCCATGGCCCGCTGGCCGTGCGTGCACCTGCTCCTGGCAGCCCGGCTTTGGTCAACAGCGAAAAACCGAAAAGCCACGTCCTCAGCTAGCAAGGCCGTCGACCACTCGAGGTTGGTTCTAGGTTGCATGCCATGCAGCAGCTGAAGCAAACAAACCAAACCTACGTGGAGCCACGACGGAGTTTTCAAAAAACCTACACTGAGGGAAAGTGCATGCTGAGTACAGCATGCTACAGTTGAGGCAAAATCTCAGAGCTCGATAAAATCATGAGTGAAATGGGCTTTATGGCTGCTGACACCGGTGGGCAGGGTTAGAACCACAGGCAGAAAGAGACTGAAATTCTGGTGGCCACGGCTGGAAGGGGGATGCGGGGCTGGGGAGGGAGGTACAGGGCTTCACCGTCAGCTTTCCTTTTATGGAAAGTCTAAATCAAACGGCTTCATATTTATGTCCAGAAGGAGGGTCTGTTTCAAGGTGTTTGTTAAATTACTTATAGCATTTCTATGCTGCTTAATTTTTTTCCAAGTATTTCTGCCTTGCTCTAAGACCAAGGGAACAGACGACCCAGTACCCTGACCCAAGGGGGGGGGGGGGTTCCAGGTGTGAGGGACAGTCACTGAAAGGGTATGGAAGGTGACACTTGTGGCCGGGACCGGGTGGTCACACCCACGGGCCTCCTGGCTCAGGGTGGCCTCTCCCACCTAAAGCCAAGGCCCCTGGGCCACCCGCCCCACTGTGTGGGCCAGACACGAACCCCCCAGGGACACATGTGCCCTGAGGCAGAGACCGCAATCTCCGAGATGGGGAAAGAGAGGCACAGTAGTAGTTGGAGTGGGGCCGGAAACCCCATGCTGTGACCTGCACACAGTCCAGGGGTGCCTGACGGGGCCCAGGCCACGCGCTGTTCTTGTCTGTCTGCCACCAAGGCGGTGTGGTGTGTGTGGGGGTGAAACTCTGAACCCCGTGGAGCCATGAAGGCTGGAGGACCAGATGGGGGCTGGGGTGGAGGGTGGCCTTGCTGAGGAGACACCAGGATGCAGTGCCAGGTCACCACTGGCTCAGACACGACCCAGGAGGGAGGCACAGCAGCGTCCAGGCACGAGGACCCGAGTGCACTCCACGTTGATGCCCTGGGTGGGCGGGCACTGGGGTGACCTGGTCGGAACCGGGGGACGGGGGGACACAGCACAGGCCCAGGGGACAGCGGGGGGGTGGCCAGCCTGCCCCAGGTGCCCCCAGAGTCACCCTTTGCCTACCTTGTGCTACCCGCTGAGGGTTCGGGCCCAGGCCCGGCGTGCTGTTCCAGACTCCTGCAGCCTGCCCCGTCCTGCCAGGCAGTTCTGTGATCTGCCGTCTGCGTGGGGGACAGGGGCGGTTCCAGGCTGAGGCGGTAGGAGTTACCAAGTCAGCCAGGTGGGAATGAGGGGACAGTGGAAGCACGGGCTCTCGGCCAGCGGCTTGCTGGGACATGTCCCAGGAGGGCCGCAGAAGCCACAGTCCAAGCCGCCCTGGGCTTACAGGACCCTCTCTTCACCCTATTTGTGGTATTTAGAAAATGGAGGTGAAAAACAGAACCAAGGAGGGGCTTCTGTCCACACGTGGGCCAGGCAGGTGGGAGTGAGGTCCCTGCCCCCCCCCCCCCCCCCCCCCCCGTGCAAGACGCCTCCAAAAGAGGATGCCGCAGGGATCCTTAAATAAAACACACACCTGGTTTGCGGTGAAAACATTTATTTTACAACAGTTATCTTTATTTTAAGGTCAACATTCAGACATACGAAATGGAGATCATCACGGGACCCATCCTAACCCTCCAGCCTGGCCCTCAAGGGTGCACGTGGGAGCCGGGGTCAGGGGCACCTGCCCACCTCTGTGGGTTCCAGCAACAGGACAAAACCGGCGCATGGACGGCTGTTTCCATGCATTTGTATTTAGTATTTAAAAACAATGTATATATACACACACACACACACGTGTCTATTCCAGAGTGAACTGCCTTCCCTCTCTTAGCTTGAAACATTGTCCCATTTCCTAGGGAAACAAAATTTGCGAAAGGTACTGCCTGTGGACCCTGAGCCCAGCCCCTTCCTGGAGGGTGGCCCCTTGTGGCCCCTGCTCCTTCCCAGTGGACCCCTCCCAAAGCAGACCTGTGGGCAGGAGACAGCATCCCCTCTAGAATGCATTTGTCATGGGCTGTATCCTATGCTTAGAAAACTGGTTTTAATGTTTCGAGGGAGGGAAGATTTCCAGCCACCTGGAGGTCCCAAAGGGTCACTCACTGGAGTGTCAGGTGAGCACGAAGGGTGGGCCCCCAGAGATGGGGGTGGCACTGGGGGATGGTCCACCACGGTAGCCCTGGCACCCTACCTGGCCGTTCACACAAACCCTAGGGACACAAGTGGGTCGGTGTTCACTTCTGCGCACCCGGCGAAGGAGCCTACCTGCCTCCAAGACCCTGCTCTTGACCCAACTCACCAGGAAACCCAAGGCCGTTTTGGGGCCAGCTTTTATTGTACTTGTTGCCGCTGGGCAGCAGCAGTCACGCCTGCCGCGGGATATATACATATTCACATATGTACACACACACACACACACACACACACCCACTGCCCACACCTACAGCACAGACAACGCCAACCGTGCTCGTAAGGACAGTAAAAACGTAGCTTTCGCCAATTCCACAGGAGGGTTCACAACCAAAGTAACAAAAACAAACAGGGCGGTCCTGTGTCACACGGGCTCACAGATCAGCGTGTTGAGAAAGGAATGAGGTCGCTCCTCCCACACCCTCACGTCCGTCCCTCTGGTGGGATCTGCCGAGAGCCGGGGGAGGCCGGGCAGGGCCCCCCGCCACCCCCGGTGGGAGCCCGCGGGCAGGCGCCCAGCCCACCTGCTGGTGGTGTCACCCCAGCGTCTCCCAGACGGCCAGCGGGCACTCCTCCGGCAGGAGCTCACCCGACGGCCCCCCTGCCGTCAGAACTCGTGGGAACAGGCCTTTCCTGGAGCAGGAGCCTCGTGGCCACACCTGGTGGTCAAGGGTGTGGAAACGCCACCTGCTCTAACCCCAGCACACTCTGGCTTCTTCTCCAGTGGGTCCCCATGGGTGCCAAACAGCGCTGACTGACCAGGGAACTAGGAAAGCTCACACGCCGAGCGGTCATATCTAAAGCAGTTTGAAAACAGAACAAAGCCAAAGGAAGACAAGAGAAAGGAAAGAAGACCACATCACGGGGCAGGAACAGAACGCAAACACCAGCAGCCACCATCAGACGCCCCGCGAGTCTCCTGCGTGTTTCCTGCCATCCTGAAGCGGTCGCTGCTGCCAGGCCCCTGAGGGCATCTGGGCAAGCCCTGCGCTTTGTGGAACAGGACGGGCTCCAGCCCACACTGGCCCGGCGCTCTCTGGCCACACATGGCCTTGGCTCGAGGGGGGTGGGTGTGTGGGGGAGGGAAGCAGGGGAGGTAAGTGGAGGGGGGAAGCGGGCGGTGGGTGGGAAGGCACGGGGGTTGTAGGGAGGGAAAAGAGGGAGGGGGAGGGGAGAAGGGGACCGGGGGGGGGGGGGGGCACGGGAAAGGAAGCGGGGGTGGGGTGGGGGTGTCCTAGAGCCAGGAGCTCTCACAGCTGCGCAGCAGGCAGACAGTCGCCCCCATGTGGCCAGTGAACAGGGTGCCCCTCCAGACTCAGCAAGTGCACAGCAGGGAAACACACAGAACACTCCAGAAAAAGGGAACACGCCCAGGGCTGACAGTGAGCACACCCCGGGGGGGGGGGGGGGGGGGGGGGCTCTCATTCAGAATCGCCAAGTCAGGGCCAGGCGGGGAGAACCCCAGGCCCCTGGGCAATCGTCACCGTCCTCACTGCCACGATTCACTTCGACTACACACATTCTTCAAAGGACTGGTCGGACAAACTTCCTGCCCGGCCCCTCTTGCAACACCCACCCACCCCGGCCCCCAGGACAGTGTCCCGTCCTGTGGCTGGAGGACACTTGGCGAGGGGCTCCCAGACGCATGCAGTGGCCCCAGGGTTTTTTTGAGCACAGAGGTGCATGGTCCCCTGCAGGTCCCAGCAGCAGAGGGGGAGGCTTTCTACCTTAAGTCCAGGCTTTGAAGTTAGTTCTTGGCCATTCTGGGGGAAAAACAGCTCCCAAAGGTATTTCCAGAACGTCACAAAGGCCGACCACAGCCTGCCTCTCAGGCTCCATCTCGCTGCCGTGTTGGGACTGGCAGAGAACAGCTCTGTGGTCTTACCTCCTCCCTGGTCCCAGAGCCGGCAATGAATTTCTTAGCCTTTCACGAGGTCAGATTTTAGCGAATGATTTCTAATTTAAAATCACAGTGCATACTTTCTCTCTCGTTGGACGTCTTCACAATCATTTTAATGGACAAAAAAACAACAAAATGGGATCAAACACCTGCCCAGGGGCCTGGTGCTGGCTCCGCCCTCACACGGCTGCTCTCCGAGCGCATCCGCATTCTGTCCTCACGCTGCTATCCCTCCGGCCACTTCCTGGCCAACAACAAGAACCTGCTCTCCTCAAGGCCCCGGTGGCAGACAAGCGAGGGCTCCGCGGGCGGGCGGGCGGGAGGGGGTGGAGGCCGCGGGCGTCAGGAGCACGACCTGGTACGTCTGAGCCGGCGTCGTCCTCGTCCTTCATCTGCAAATCCAGGACGCACTCCGCAGCAGCCAAGCCCACGTGGGCCCCATGGGTCTCCACCGGCCAGTGCAGGCCCAGCAGGGAGCCACAGCACATCCGGTGGCGCTGGGGGTGTGGGGCAACTCTCAACTCTGGGCCGGCACGGGCACATCATAACCCACGTCTCCTCAGTCCCCGCGGCAGGGGCGTCACCCACGAGTTCCGGGGCACAGACAAGACTGACTTCCAGCTCCACAAAAGGTGCCGCTCAACACAGCGGTGAGAGGAGGATCCATCCCACAGTCCGGCTGCTGGCTCACCAGCCAAGGGCACCAGGCGCACCTTCGGTCCAGGTGCCGCCTCCTCTGGGAACCTGACGTCTCTAGCGCCGCCTGAACCATCAACGGCGGCCGAAGGGAACGGGCGAAGGAAGGAGGGCAGGAGCTCTGGGAAGCGCAGAGAAGAGGGCTGTGCTCACCACTGTGCTTCCCAGAGCCGCTCGGCCCTGCTCCGCCAGCAACCTGGACCTGGACGGTCAGCCCCTCTGACAACAAACTGGCTCACCACCACCACTTGTGGTTCTTCCAGGCCCAGAAAGGCCCACCAGGAGGCCCGGGCGGGCCTGAAGGAATGTGGAGGGTGACCCGAGGGGAGGGCAGGTGGCTGGAATGTGGCCGGGGCACGAGAGTGGGAGTGCGGAAGAACCACGTCCCGCAGCCTGGCCAGGGACCGCGTGCCACGGAGACCCGGGCCGCATCCGGGCAGAAAACGCGATCTTGGGGTCGGCAGAGCCTGCGACACGTTCCATGACAAACTCACCCAAAGGAAAACCCAGCCACGAGGCCAAGCCACCAAGGCAAACGGCCCCGCACAAACCCACAGCACGAACAGGCCACCAGCGCTGGGCGGAGGGAGGACGTGCCCAGCTCCTCCCAGGCAACGAACGCGTCCAGAGGCTCTGGCTGTGACCACACGGCTGGCGAGCCGGGACAGGGACTGGACCTCACAGCTGCCGCCGGCCAGAACCCGCCTCTGGCCGCCACCAACACAGGGGAAGGAGCCACCCTTCTGGCCCCAGCCTGCCCGGCTGGGAGACCCTACGCAGCAGCCACGGCCGGTGCGGCCACTCGTGAGCCCCGAGACTGCTTCGGCGTCTGGTTCACGCGGCCACACGGCGGCGCGCCCACAACACAGACACACACGGAACGTGGCCCCAGACATGCTATTAAAAAAGGAGAGAACAGAAGAGGACCGTAGCTACACTGCTTTAAATACTGCATGCGACGCACTTCACGTGTTGGGGGGCGACGGGCGGGCGGGCACAGAGGTGGGAAGGGCCCCGGCGGGCTGGCGGCTGCCCCTCCTCCGTGGCCAGGGCAGCCCCCTCCCCATCTCTGCGGCTACAGTTCATGATTCTAAGGGTGAAGTGGCCGGGTGCTGGGCTATCCTCTATCACAGCGGCTCCGGAACTTAGTTGAACCCGTCGGTGTGGTAGCTGGGGTGGGAGTCGGCCGTGAGCTGGGTGGTCTCTGTGGCGGACGCTGGCTGTATGACAATCGGCGTGTCTGCGGCCTCTGAAAAGCAAGCACATGCGTGTTCATCGTGTGAGGGCGGAGCCTCGCCACCGGGCCTCCCGAGCGCACGTGTGACCCCCAACGACACCGTCCTCGTGACAAAGCTCCGTCGCCTGGCCGCTCCACCAGGGTCACAGGTCGGAGGGGAGAGGCTACCTGCGCACCTCCACCCAACGCAACCTTCCTCCGTCGCCTCAGGTCACCGCCAGCCCTCGGTCCCTCCCCACCTGCTGGGTCCCGTGGAACTTCGGCCGCTTCAGATCGCGGGTGGGGACAGCCCTCTGCGTCTGCTTTTACCTCAAGTGTCCACGTTCACACCTCAACAGTCCCAGCGACCACCACAAACACTGCGGCACCGTGTCAGTGCCCTCCTGTTTGACAAGACAGGTCGACACGGCTCAGGGCCCGGCCCGGCCCGGCCCGCCCCGCTCAGCGGCCCTCGGCGGGCACTCACCCCGCTCGTCCGACTGCAGCTGTGCCTCCAGGTCCTCGGGGGACACGTAGAAGCCGGCGTCCTCGCCCGCGGGCGCCCTGGGCTTGCACCTCCCGCAGCAGCAGTTGAAGCAGCAGCAGAGGCAGCAGCAGCAGTAGCAGCAGGTGAGGAGGCCGCACACGACAAACAGCGCCTGCGCGGGTGGACGACAGGGGCGCTGGCCACGCGGCCTCCGGGACCCCCGCCCCGGGGCCAGCCCGAGGCTGCTCCGGGGGCGTGTCGGGCCCAGACGCCCTCCGCGGCCCTTCAGGGCCCGAGGAGCGGGGACACCGAGAGACGGAGCTCTGTAAGCTTCTGGAAAGGGGGCCCACAGGGAGGGGCTACGGGGCTGACTGGCCAGCACCACGGCGCCTGGTGGCCGGGGCCGTCACACCCTCGGGCCTTCATGGGACACGGGTTGTGAGTCAAGTGAGGAAAAGGACAAGTGTTCAAAACAGAACCACCGGACAAAATGTCAAACGTTTCTTAAGTCAGATTTCAAACACGTCCTCCCCCACGACGACAAAAACATCCGTCCAAAACGTGCTGGAAAAGCTCCCTTGCGAAGCCTGTCTCTGTAGGAACTTACTCGTCAGAGGACGTCCGCTCGGTGTCGGGCTCGCTCTGTGCGCTCTCGGCCCGTTGCACACAGGCAAGCGAGCTGGCCGCGTCCACACGGGACGGGGAGAAAGGCTGCCCCACACCCGGGAACCGGGGCCCCTGAGCAGAGCCCCTGGACCGAACGGTCTGACTGTGTGCGCCCGGACACCCCGCCCCCCGCCCATTCCGCTCACCTTGGCCCACCAGCTGGAGAGCACAAAGTAGGTGTTCACGTTCTCCTCTCCAAACTGCTCGGCCACGTAGAGCCCCAGCGACCCGTACTTGTCGTAGATGTTTCTTTTTGTGGCGTCCGTCAGGATGGCGTGGGCGTTGTTGATCTCCTTGAACTTGTCTGCCGCCTCCGGGTTATCGGGGTTCTTGTCAGGGTGGTATTTCAAGGCAAGTTTTCTGCAAATCAAAACCATTTCTTTGTCCCTTATTTCACACACACCCATCACAGGGCCCCGTGGAGGACACATTCATTTATCACCGCGGCACTTTCCACCTCTCCAGAGTTCCAGACTGTCAGATCTGGAGAAATCTCTGCAAACTGCCCGGCCCTGACCCTGACCCGGCCCCAGAGAAGAGGGTCCTGGGGTGAGGCTAACCCTGGGGGAGTGGCCGCAGGCACAGCCTGCGAGGGGGGCGGGGGAGGGAGGGCTCTTCCAACAGCTCCAAGGCAAACCCACTGCCGACCTCTAGTGTCCCAACAGGCTAACTGCTCAGCTGCCCCACGAAGTGACTGCAAGCGAGGCGAGCACAACGTGGGGCCTGCTTTCCGTGCTCACGAATCACACACGTGAGGAACACAAGAGACAACTAGCTGAGGGTGCGGACTCGTGGGGGGTTTGCCTCCTATGGCCTACTCCGTGCAGCTGTGCGTAAGTTCCACTGGGAGGGGACTACTGTCACTGCGCGGAGAAGAGCAAATCATTGAGCATTCTAAAGCCCCGGCTACGGAGCAGGCTCAGACCTGCTTCCCTCTGGACCTGGCTGCTCCAGGGCAGACCGTCTGTATCACCCACAAAGTGTTATTTTGTCGTTGCCAAGAAAATATCAGTTGAGAGCTGTAGGCTACAAGGTGTGGTGGAACCATCGCCACCTTGACACGGGGTCAGCTCAGCCAGGGACAAACACTGGTTTCGGTAAATGCAAGTCAAACCCCACGAGGTACGAGGTCCTCCCCGCGTGTGGCCTCTCACCGATAGGACTTTTTAATGTCATCTGAGGTTGCATTCTTGTCCAGCCCCAGAACATGGTAGAGTGATTCCCCAGAGGTAGAGAGTGAGCGCTGTCTCTGGTCTGCCATGGTAGGCTAATCTATAAGAAAAATGCGAAGAAAACATCAAGAAGTATAGGGATTCCAAGCACACTGCTGACACACTTTATTCCAGATGACTGTTCTAAGCAAAACATCATAACACTGCTAGTGGGGGCCAGGAGGTCCACAGACACAACACATCCACCTATGACATAAAGGGGTGTGGGGAGTGGGGCCAGAGGCAAAGTTAAAGTTGGTGATTGTGCCTGTGAAGGCGAGAACACGGCCACACCACAGAGACTGTGCACAATTACATGTGTTTATTGTAATCTCCAGAGCAACCTCTAAATAAAGAAATGCAAAGTATAGCTATAAAGGCTAAAAGAAAAAGGGAAATGGGGCAACTGGGCGGCTCAGTTAAGCGTCCGACTTCGGCTCAGGTCATGATCTCGCATTTTGTGGTTCGAGCCCCGCGATGGGCTCTGTGCTGACAGCTCGGAGCCGCTCTGGAGCCTGCTTCGGATTCTGTGTCTCCTCCTCTCTCTGCCCCTCCCCTGCTCATGCTCTGTCTCTCTCTCTCTCAATAATAAACATTAAAAAAAAAAAAAAAAAGGAAAAGGAAAATGAACTCTTTAGACTAAGAACTCCAATAAAAAGAAGAGACTGTCTCGAGGCGCCGGGGTGGCTCAGTCGCTTAAATGTCCAACTTTGGCTCAGGTCATGATCTCATGGTTCACGGGTTCAAGCCCCATGAGCTGTCCCCACAGAGCCTGGAGTCTGCTTCGGATTCTGTCTCCCTTTCTGCCCCTCCCCTACTCCCACTCTGTCTGTCTCTCTCAGAAATGAATACACCTTTAAAAAAATTAAAAAAAAAAAAAAAGATTGTCTCAATCCCTATCAAAATAACACCAGCATTCTTCACAAACCTAGAACAAACAATCCTAAAATTTGTATGGAACCAGAAAAGTCTCCGAACAGCCAAAGCAATCCTGAAAAAGAAAACCAAAGCTGGAGGTATCACAATCCCCGACTTGAAGATGTGCTACAAAGCTGTAATCAACAACACGGTATGGCAGTGACATAAAAACAGACATTCAGATCAATGGAACAGAATAGAGAACCCAGAAATGGACCCACAAACGTATGGTCAACTGATCTTTGACAAAGCGGGAAAGAATATCCCATGGAATAAAGACAAGTCTCTTCAGCAAGTGGTGCTGGGAAAACTGGACAGTGACATGCAGAAGAATGAACCTGGACCGCTTCCTTACACGAGACACAAAAATAAACTCAAAGTGGATGAAGGACCTAAATGTAAGACAGGAAGCCATCAAAACCCTAGAGGAGAAAAGAGGCAAAAACCTCTTTGACCTTGGCCGCAGCAACTTCTTACTCAACAGGTCTCCGAGGCAAGGGAAACAAAAGCAAAAATGAACTACTGGGACCTCATCAAGATAAAAAGCTTCTGCACAGCAAAGGAAACAATCAGCAAAACTAAATGGCAACCGACAGAATGGGAGATTTTTGCAAACGACATATCAGATAAAGGGTTAGTATCTAAAATCTATAAAGAACGTATCAAACTCAACACCCAAAACACAAATAATCCAGTGAAAAAAGGGGCAAAAGACATGAATAGACACTTCTCCAAAGAAGACATCCAGATGGCCGACACATGAAAAAATGCTCAATCACTCATCATCCAGGAAATACAAATCAAAACCACACTGAGATACCCCCTCACACTGGTCAGAATGGTTAACATTAACAACTCAGACAACAACAGATGTTGGTGAGGATGTAGATAAAGAGGAACCCTCTTGCACTGCTGGTGGGAATGCAAACTGATGCAGCCATTCTGGAAAACAGTGTGTAGGTTCCTCAAAAAATTAAAAACAGGGGCGCCTGGGTGGCGCAGTCGGTTAAGCGTCCGACTTCAGCCAGGTCACGATCTCGCGGTCCGGGAGTTCGAGCCCCGCGTCGGGCTCTGGGCTGATGGCTCAGAGCCTGGAGCCTGTTTCTGATTCTGTGTCTCCCTCTCTCTCTGCCCCTCCCCCGTTCATGCTCTGTCTCTCTCTGTCCCAAAAATAAATAAACATTGAAAAAAAAATTAAAAAAAAAAAAAAATTAAAAACAGAACTACCCTACGACCCAGCAACTGCACTACTAGATATTTATCTAAGGGATACAGCTATGCTTGTTTTGAAGGGGCACAAGCACCCCAATGTTTATAGCAGCACTATTGACAATAGCCAAAGTATGGAAATAGCCTAAATGTCCATTGACTGATGAATGGATAAAGAAAATGTGGTATATACATACAGTGGGATATTACTCAGAGATCAAAAAGAATGAAATCTTGCCGTTTGCAACAACGTGGATGGAAATAGAGTATATTATGCTAATAAGCAAAATTAGAGAAGACAAATATCATATGACTTCACTCAAGTAGAATTTGGAATTTAAGAAACACAACAGATGAACACAAGGGAAGGAAAAATAATATAAAAACAGGGAGGGAGAAAAACCGTAAGAGACTCTTAAATATGGAGAATAAACTGAGCGTTGCTGGAGGGGGTTGTGGGGGGGGATGGGCTAAATGGGCAAGGGGCATTAGGGAGGACACTTGTTGGGATGAGCACTGGGTGTTATATGTAAGTGATGAATCACTAAATTCTACTCCTGAAATCATTATTACACCATATGCTACTAACTTGGAAGTAAATTTAAAAATTAAAAAAAAAAAAAAAAAAGGGAGAGATTGTCAGAATGGATAAAACACAATGGGACTCTTGGGTGGCTCAGTCAGTTAAGCATCTGACTTCAGCTCAGGTCATGATCTCATAGTTCATGCATGAGACTGAGCCCCACGTCAGGCTCTGTGCTAACAGTGTGGAGTCTGCTTGGGATTCTCTCTCCCTCTCCCCAACTTGCATGCACACGTCTTCTCTCTCAAAATAAATAAATGTTAAAAACAACAGTGTCAAAATACATCAAACAAGTACTGACAGAATTAAAAGAAGAGACAACCCACTGCTATAAAAATCTCAGCACCCCTCTCTCAGACACAGACAGAACAAACAACAACAAAGTATAAATAGATGACCTGAAGAACACTACCGACCACCATCACCTCAATGACACTTATGTGACCCTCAACATCTATAAACACACAGAAAAGAAAAAAAAAATCACCAATATACCACATGCTGGGCTCTAAAACAAATTTCAATAAATTTAAATCATGCAAAGTATGCTCCCCGAGCTTAGCAGAATTAAGTTAGAAATTCAACACTAAGACCTCTGAGAAAACCTCAAGTATTTAACATCACCCAACACACTTCTAAACTAACATGCAGCTCAAAGAAATCATAATAATAGAACATATTTTGAACTAAATAATAAAATGTAACATGTGAGCCACAACCTAAGATTCAGGCTTATAACGCTGGAAGCAAGCAGAGCAGACCCAAGGGAAATGGAAGGAAGGAAATATTAAAGAGCAGAAACCAACAAAGTAAAAAACAGATAAGTGATAGAAAAATTTAGCAAAGACGAAAGTTGGCTCTTTGAAAACAATAAAATTAATAAACAACTGGCCAGACAAAAAAAAGAACAGAAATCAGTAACATGAGGAAGGAAAAAAAGAGGGGTCATCACTACAGATCCTACAGGCACAAAAAAGATAAGATTATAGACAACTTTATGCCAATAATTAGATGAAATGGACAAGTACCTTGAAAAATATAATTTACTAAAATTAACACAGGATAAAACAGAAAAATCTGAGTAGTCCTAAAAACATTAACAAAATTGAATCGGTAAGAGAAAACCTTCCCACAAACAAAATTCCAGGCCCTGATGAGTTTTCTAACAAATATTCAAGGAAGAAATGACATTAATCTTAGATAAACTTTTTCAAAAACAGGGGAAGAAGGATCTGCTCTTTACGTGTCTTAACCAGCATTACCAAAAAATCCCTCATAAACACAGACGCAAAAATCCTTAACAGAGTATTAGCAAATAGAATCTAATCAAGTAGAAATTATCCCAAGAATGCAAGCCTGATTTAACTTTCCAAAGAAACCAATGTAATCCACTACATTATAGAGTAAATGAGACAAACCACATGATCATCTCAAGAGATTCAATCAAAGCATATGGCAAAGTTCAATACCAATTTATGATTTTAAAAATTCTCAGGAGATATTGGGAATAGAAGGAAACTTTCTCAGTCTGATAAAGGACATCTGACCAAAAGCCTACAGCTGATATGCTTAGGAGTGAAATACTGAAGGTTTCCCCTTAAGACCAGAACGTGACAAGGACGCCTGCTCTCACCAATTCTATTCAACATTGTCATAGGACCCTGAACACTGCAACAGGAAAAAAAGAAAAAAGAAAAAGACCTAAAACTGTCCCTATTCACAGATGACTTGGTTGTTTATATAGAAAATCCTAAGGAATCCACAAAAAACAAAAACAAACAGAAAACCAACCAACCAACCAAAAACTGAGAAGTGAAGTTAGCAAGATCACAGGATACTAATATGATATTTAAAACAACCATACTTTTGGGGCGCCTGGGTGGCTCAGTCGGTTAAGCGGCCGACTTCAGCTCAGGTCACGATCTCGCGGTCTGTGAGTTCGAGCCCCGCGTCCGGCTCTGGGCTGATGGCTCAGAGCCTGGAGCCTGCTTCCGATTCTGTGTCTCCCTCTCTCTCTGCCCCTCCCCCGTTCATTCTCTCTGTCTCAAAAATAAATAAAACGTTAAAAAAAATTTTTTTTAAATAAAACAACCATACTTTTGAGAGCAGTAAGCAATTGGAAAATATTATTACGTTCACGTTTCATTTACAACAGCATCCAAAACACTAAATTTTTTTAGGAGTCAGATTTAACAGAAACATACAGGACCCTTATGTTGAAAATCACACATTGCCTAGAGAAACCAAAGATTTTAAAAAATACAGATTTATAATGTTCATGCATCAGAAGAGTCAATACTGTTAAGATGCCAATCCTTTCCAAATTGATCTACAGATACAATACAATCTTAACTCTAATCCTAGCAGGCTCATTTGATAGAAATTGAGAAACCTATTTAAAAATTTGTATGGAAAAGCAAAGGGCATAACACTGACATACAGATGGTCAACAGCACATGAAAAGATGTTCGTCGCTGTCATTCAGAAATGCAAAATAAAATGAGATACTACTACATTTCTACTAGAACAGCTTGTATGAAAAAGATGAGCCGTATCGGGGCACCTGAGTGGCTCAGTCGGTTAGCGTCTTACTTCATCTCAGGTCCGTGATCTTACAGTTAGTTCCTGAGTTCGAGCCCCAGTCCCTCTGCTGTCAGTGCAGACCCCGCTTGGGATCTTCTGTCCCCACCCCCTCTCTGCCTCTCCTCCACCTGCACTCTCTCTCTCTCTCTCTCTCTCTCTCAAAAATAAACAAACATTTAAGGGGCTCCTGGGTGGCTCAGTCAGTTAAGCGTCTGACTTCGGCTCAGGTCATGATTTCATGGTTCGTGAGTTTGAACCCCGGGTCAGGCTCTGTGCTGACAGCTCAGAGCCTGGAGCCTGCTTCGGATTCTGTGTCTCCCTCTCTTTCTGCTCCTCCCCCACTCATGCTCTGTCTCTCTCTCTCCTTCAAAAATAAAAAAAAATTTTTTTTAAATAAATAAATAAGCATTAAAAAAAAAAAAAAGATGAGCCGTATCAAGTAAGTTGGCAAGGATGTGAAGTAACATGAACTCTGCTGAAGACGTAAAACGCCACAACCCCTTCAGAAAACAGCTTGGTAGTGCCTTAAGAAGTCAAACACACACTTATCATACGACCCAGCCACTCCACTGCTGGTACGGTCTGACACATGCAAAATGAAAACGCAGGTCTACACAAAGACTTGCACACCAATGGTCACAGCAGCTTTATTCCTGACAGCCAACATTTGGAAACAACCCAATGTCCATTGACAGGTGAATGGATCAACAGAAAGGGGTCTGTCCGTAGAGTGGACTACTGCTCAGCACGAAGGGAATGAGCCACAACCACCCTTTAAGCATGTTGCTGAGTGAAAGGGGTGAGACCTAACAGACGACGTAGGAGTCCCTCATATGAAACCCTGGTAAATGCAAAGTACGCGAGGTTGCGTGAACACAGAGGCAGAGCGAGAGGTCGCTTACAAGGACTCCAGGAAACACTGGAAAATTACCTGGCACACACTTGCCACAGGACCCAGCAGGTCTGCTCCTGGCTGATTTATGCAAAATAAAAGGAAACACTGTTCACATAAAAACCTACACACAACATTCAGAGCAGTTTTACTCCTAACAGCCCCAAACCAGAATTAGTCCAGATGTCCTTCAACTGAATGCTTAAAAAACTGGGTGGTGAATACACCACGTAATAAATACTACTTGGCAAACGAAAACAAAGTAACTGCTGTGAGAAGCTGGATGAGCCTCCCGGGAATGCCACTGAACACACAAAGCCCATCCCAAAAGGCTACACAGTGTATGACTGTACCTACAGAACATTTTTGAAATGATACGACGCCAGAAATGGAAGGCAGATGGGTGGGTGCCGAGGGGTCAAGGATGGGAGGTGAGTGTGAGTACGAAGGCCAACGCGGGGATGGCCAGTGGCACTGAGACCTCCAGTATTTTGAGTCTAGGGGCGCAAACACAAACCTATGCAGGCGAAACCACTGAACAGAGGTCACCATGCACACAAATGAGTAAAAGTAAAGATGGGGAAATCTGAGTAGGATCGGTAGATCGTATCAACATCAGTATCCTGGTAATGATCTAAAACTACAGCTTGGAGGGGCACCTGGGTGGCTGCATTGGTTGAGTGTCCTTCGACTCGGGTCATGATCTTACAGTCTGTGGGTCTGAGCCCCATGTCGGAATCTGTGCTGACAGCTCAGAGCCTGGAGCCTGTTTCGGATTCTGTGTCTCCTCTCTCTATCCCTCCCCCACTTTCTCTCACAAAAGCAAATAAAACATTTAAAAATTAAAACAAAACAAAACACTCATATTTTGGCAAAATATCACCACTGGTAAAAACCAGGCAAAGTGTTGGGGTGCCTGAGCGGCTCCGTCGGTCAAGTGTCCGACCGGCTCAGGTCATGATCTCGCGGTTCGTGGGTTCGAGTCCTGAGTCGGGCTGTGTGCTGACAGCTCAGAGCCTGGAGGCTGCTTCGGGTTCTGTGTCTTCCTCTCTCTCTGCCCCTCCCCCACTTGCGCTCTGTCTCTCTCAAAAATAAACGTTTAAAAAAATTAAAGAAAATATCTAACATTTAAAAAAAAAGGGGGGGAGCTTTCCAATCTCCCGACTCTGCCTCCGTGATAGCAGTAAGACGGGTCTAGGCAGCTCCCAGTGCCATTAAACACCTGCAACCCTGGCCTGAGATCAACCATCTGAAAAATAAAGGATGGACATAATTTTTAAACTCAATACTGATTTAATAGTCTGTATGTGTGGGGCAACCTGGGTGGCTCAGTCAAAACTCCGACTCTTGGTTTCAGCTCAGGTCACGATCTCATGGTTTCGTGAGTTCGAGCCCCACATCGGGCTCTGCACTGACAGTGTGGAGCCTGCTTGGGATTCTCTCTCTCCCTCTCTCTGCCCCTCCCCACTTGTGATGTCTCTAAAAATAAGTAAACTTAAAATAAATAAATAAATGTTCTCTCTCAAAAATAAACACACATTTAAAAAAATAATAAAGAATACATCAGGGGCGCCTGGGTGGCGCAGTCGGTTAAGCGTCCGACTTCGGCTCAGGTCACGATCTCGCGGTCCGTGAGTTCGAGCCCCGCGTCGGGCTCTGGGCTGACGGCTCAGAGCCTGGAGCCTGCTTTCGATTCTGTGTCTCCCTCTCTCTCTGCCCCTCCCCTGTTCATGCTCTGTCTCTCTCTGTCTCAAAAATAAATAAACTTTAAAAAAAAAAAAAAAAAGAGTACATCAATGTAAGAGTCTGGGAAAAGTACTGCTCCTGCCTTCTACATGGAACTGTCTGGGGAGGACACACTTGAACAGAATGAGGAACCTGGGACAGGAGAGTGGTGTCATCTGGGCCTGTGGCAGGAGAAGTTGACAGCAGGAGACACAAGAGCAGCTCCCACACCCCCCACCCTCCTGTGGGCACCTAATTACCACACCTAATGCAAAGGTTAACGCTCACAACAGACAGGAGGGGGGTGCAGGGGTGGACGGCCCCAATGTGCCAGGTTCCTCGACTCCCTCCAGTGGCCGCCTTGAGCACCCACCGGGCTGGGTTCCTGGAGCGTGGCAGCCCCCAGGGGTCAGGCTTCCCCTCCCCTCACCAGGCAGGCTCTGTGGCAGTGGTATCACAGATGTGGAGACAGAAGTACAGACAGGTGAAGTCAGGATCTGAACCCAAACCAAGGGCACCAGGCCCTGGCCTATGGACACCAGTTAAACCACCTCGCCCCTAGGCCCAAGGGATGATGTGTGCTGCTAAGGGCGGAAAATAAAACAAGTCTCACTGCCAAGAGAGAGATCATGGGTTCTGGAATCAGGATGTGAGGGTTCTAAGCCCAGCTCTGAAAGTTTCTGGCTGTGTGACCTCAGGCAAATCACTGCAGTTCTCTCACCTGTAGACCTCACCAGACTAGGTTAGCAAGGAGCCAAGAGATCCGCCAGGAGCAGGGGTCTTTATTGATGCTGATGGAGCAGCATACTCTCAGCATCCAAGTCCGAGCCAGTACGGTCTTGCCTCGTTAGGCCACGTCAGAAGTACCACAGCACTGTCAAATCCAACTACTGCCCCTAAGTAACTTCCTTGGTTTTTATTCTCAGGTACTCAACGCCTATTAAGTAGTTGGCCTCTAAACCCCATTAAGTAACAGTTTCTGTCTACTCTCTAAAAATAGCTCTGGGCATACCTCTTTCACACTGTACTTTTCTTTAAACACATTGAAGGTTTTTGGCAACCTTGTATCAAGCAAGTCTCCTTTCCAACAGCACTAGCTCATTTTGTTTCTGTGTCACGTTTTGATAACTCGTGCAATATTTCAAACCTTTTATTGTTACTGTATTTGTTGCAGTGACCTCTGATCAGTGATTCTGACTCAAATGCTCAGATGATGGTTAGCATTTTTTAGCAATAAGGTATTTTAAAATTGAGGCTTGTGATTTTTTTTTTTTTTTTTTTTTTTTTTTTACACATAACGCTACTGCACACTCCCCAGCCGATGGTTTAACGTAAATGGAACGTTTATACGCACTGGGAAACCAAAACATTCATTTGACTGGGCTCTATTGTGATACTTGCTTTACTGCAGTTTATCTGGAACCAAGCCCTCCACAGGAGATAGGCTCGTATGCCTACAACATCTAGAAGCAGTCAGCTACTTAATCTGATGGAAGAGAGTACCCTGTGAAACTTTCACATTTTAAATTATGATTTAAAACTCAGTATTATTTAAAACTCAGTATGTATGCCAGATATCACTAATATTACTGCGCTGAATGTCAAAATTTCCTAGTCTCAGACAGAACCGTCTTAAGAAAGATCAATAAAATAATCTAAAATTAATTTTCCTAATTTCAGTGGGTTGCCAGTAACTACATCCAAACTCCCCCCCCCCCCCCCATGAAGGCACGTGCATACATGAGCAAGCGGGGGAAGGACAGAGACAATCCCAAGCAGGCTCTGCTCTGTCAACACTGGACTCAATCCCACCGCTTGTGACATCACGACCTGAGCTGAAATCAAGAGTCAGACACTCAACTGACTGAGCCACCCACGTGCCCCTAAAAACTAAGTTATTAAGCATCCTGAGTCATTTGTGACTGGCAGCTTTCTCCCTCATAATTGGAGTAGCACAAATCTGTAATATACGGCATCAGAATGTTAGCGGGACAACTATCTGAACACTCCTGACCCAATAATGTTATGATCAGGCAAGCTCTCCACAGACAGAGGCACAGACTAATGTTCACATGGACATGAGAACTTCTGGAACAAGAAGCTTCTAGAAAAAATGATCTGTTGAAAACCCAGCCAGTGAAAACACAAACCAAAAGGCAGCAGTCAAAAATGGAAACCAGGGGTAACGGGTCTGTGGGCAGGTGTTGAACCCACGGAAATCCTAGAACAAGACTAAAGAGCACTGGGAGCTGTGCGAACAAATCTGATCATCTGATGCATACAAACATCGCAAACCTACAAGGACACAGGCGACACGTGGGGGGAGGGGCGTGCAGACAAGGGTGGGGTTTGCCTGCACCGAGGGATGCTAATTTCATCAGCACCACCTTGATTTTTCTATGTCAAATTCAAGGAAAAGTGCAACAATGCTTTTATGTAAAAGACATGCAAACATCTTTAGAAGGTTAAGTATCTGATTGTTTTGGGGAAAACTAGGAACCAGAGGTTAACGGACATTTTCTTGGCTGCGTAACATTCACCCATATCTTTTTTTTTTTTTTAACATTTATGGTTTTTTTTTTTTTACATTTTTACTTTATTTATTTTTGATAGAGAGAGAGAGAGAGAGCACAAGCGGGGGACGGGCAGAGAGAGAGGGAGACACAGAATCCGAAGCAGGCTCCAGGCCCCGAGCTGTCAGCACAGAGCCTGACGTGGGGCCCGAACTTGTGAACCATGAGACCATGACCCGAGCCAAAGTCGGACACTCAACCGAATGAGCCACCCAGGCGCCCCTTCTTTACGTGTTTTAGGAGAGCAAGCACAAGTGGGGGAGGGGCAGAGAGAGAATCCCAAGCAGGCTCCACACTGTCAACGCAGAGCCCAATGCGGGGCTCAATCCCACAAACTGTGGGATCATGACCTGAGCCAAAATCGAGTTGGGTGGACACTCAACCAACTGAGCTGCCCAGGTGCCCAACATTCATCCACTTCTATACCATGGCTTGATTTTTTTAAATCATTATGCTCTTCTGTATTGTTTGAACTTTTAATACCGTTATAAAGTTATCACTTTTATAAAATCTACTAAGTTGTCCTTCTCAGAACATCAGCTGCCGCAAGACCTCTTCTAAAAGTGCATCCGGGGGCACCTGGGGGCTCAATCGGTTGAGCGTCTGACTTCGGCTCAGGTCACGATCTCATGGCTTGTGAGTTCGAGCCCCGCGTCGGGCTCTGTGCTGACAGCTCAGAGCCTGGAGCCTGCTTCGGATTCTGTGTCCCCCTCTCTCTCTGCCCCACCCCTGCTTGTGCTCTGTCTCTCTCTGTCTTTCAAAATGAATAAACATGGGGTGCCTGGGTGGCTCAGTCGGTTGAGCATCCGACTTCGGCTCAGGTCATGATCTCACAGCTCATGAGTTCGATTCCCGTGTTGGGCTCTGTGTTGACAGTTCAGGGCCTGGAGCCTGCTTCAGATTCTGTGTCTGCCTCTCTCTCTGCCCCTTCCCTGCTCACATTCTGTCTCTCTCTCTCACACAAATAAACACACATTACAAAATTTTTTTTAAAGCGCTTCTGGATACATGACTGCCCTTCCCAGAAGGTGCTTTTTTAGTGAGTCGCCTCCAGGACAGCTTTACTTAGCATGCTCGGTGTGCTGGGCTGTCAGGGGTACTGAGAAGCCCAGCCTACCCGGCCAGTGATGCCCCTGTAACCAGGGGTCTGGGGCTCATCCCCATGGGCTAAACTTCCCTCTTGCAACCAGGAAGTCTCCAACAAGCAGTACTGCAGAAAGAGAAAGCTGTTCTTTTGTGGGCAAGTCTGTCTGTTTTGGCCACAGCTGATGGAAGGCACCCAGACAAGGGGTCCAGTCACCCAGGGTCTAGCTGACCCCAGGAACCAGCAAACATCCTCACGTGGACCCCCTCCTGATCCAATTTCAAGCCCCTGGCAGTTTTCTGGCATCACAAACGAGAGTTGGAAACTAACCTCCTTTATGTCATAATGGTATGGACAGCAGCTCTGACCTAACATAACTGTGTCGAAGCCAAGTGCCTGCATCGGCAAGGGGTGGGCTGGCTGCGGGACAGTCCGCACAGACCCTACCCTAGCTTTACTTTGGTGTTGGTCTTCCAAGGGTTACTCGCCTTGGAGCAGGCATCAGCCAGCTTTTTTTAAGGCAAGATAGTAAACATTTCGGTCTTGTGGGCCAGTCTCCATCACTGGGTCCCCAGTTTTTAGCTCTGCCTTTGAAGCCGGAAATCACACTGTGTGAAAGAATGGGCACAGGGGTGCTCCAATAAAACCTGATTTAATTACAGAAGCAGGTGCAAGCCCTGCTTTCGAAGTCACATAATGGGTCTCTTGTGACTTATTTAAGGGAAATTAGGTCCTGCAGATGGCCCCTTATGTTTATATACTGTGGACAAGTGTAGGTTTAGTTACTGTCACACTTTTTTCAGTCCTCAAAAGTAACTGTGCACAAATACAAAACAAAGATAGAGGTACAAACTTAGGTGACTTAAAGAAGAAATGTTTTGAGGGGCGCCTGGGTAGCTCAGTCGGTTGAGTGCCCGACTTCGGCTCAGGTCATGATCTCACATCATGCTCTGTGCTGAGTTCAGCCCCACATCAGGCTCTGTGCTGACAGCTCAGAGCCTGGAGCTTGCTTCAGATTCTGTCTTCCTCTCTCTCTGCCCCTCCACTGCTCGTGCTCTGTCTCTCTCTGTCTCTCCCAAAAATAAATACTTAAAAAAAATTTTTAAAAGAAGGTGACGGCCACCTGGGTGGCTCAGTTGGTTGAGCATCTGACTTTGGCTCAGGTCATGATCTCACGGTCTGTGAGTTTGAGCCCCACGTCGGGCTCTGTGCTGACAACTCAGCCTGGAGCCTGCTTTGGATCCTGTGTCTCCCTCTCTCTCTGCCCCTCCTCCGCTCATGCTCTGTCTCTGTCTCAGAAATAAATAAACATTAAAAAAAAAAAAGAAGAAATGTTTCGAATATGCATTTTCAATCAATATGGAAGAATTCAAAGAAGTTGGCTGCAACATAAAGCAACTGGAGGGCCAGACAGCAGCAAGGGCACCCTCTTGTCCACGTAAAAATGGCTGGAAAAGCCATGTGAGAGGCAAAGGCATTTTTAACAGAAACCATCCAAGAAAGATCAAAGCTGTCCCTTGTCCGTTCATTCTTCTTACTTCATTAATGATTTATTTACGGTTTTTCTCTGGCAATGAAACTGTAAAGGTACTACACAACAAATGGGAAAACTTAAACCAGAAGACAAATCCAAAAATCAGAAAACAAATGCCACTTACTGCAAAGAAATGCAGCGGCTGCTGTATCTGAGGAGGACCCGTGGGAGGACTGTGCCCTGACACTTCGCAGTCGGGTCTCCCAGGCTCCCTAACACTGCCTGGCACATCCAGGGCACTCGACACGTGGGTGGCCAGAGGTTCTTCAAACAACCTTCGACTGGAGACCTCGGCAGCCCATGCATGACCCTCCAACCGTGTATCCGCAACATATTTTATGGGTTTTTTCCAACTGGAATTTTAATTAAATTTAAGTTATCATGTAACACGGAACAACTAACTACCCTTACGATACTTCACACCAAAGAACACAGAAACAAGATCCCCCACTTTGCACATGTTTCTCCAACGCTAAGAGGAAGGTCTGCTGAGTGCATCAGACACACAAGTGTTCTAGAACAAGGCGCCCCACCTGCCTCTCTATGACTACGATGGTAAGGTGTGGCGGCATGAGGGGGGGCAGCACCAGACCAGATGGATAACGACCCTGCCACGAGCCCCGCTGGGCTCCAATGCCTGTAACTTCACTCACAAAACACAGCATTCATCATTCTCCATGATCACTTATCTGAAAAACATTTACTGAGTCCTTCCACATGCCAGGCATTGGGAATACTATGATAAACAGGAAATACAATCTGAGAGTGGGGAGTGAGTTCAGTGAAGCAGGACACTCGAAATCAGTGAACACAGGTCCCCAGTAATACAGTTTATGGGAAGAGGCAACAAAAACAGCTTATGTTTTAAGATTATTCTGGCTGCGGGGTATAAAATTAATATGAAGAAGATCCTGCCGAGGCACATTATACTCACAGTGCTGCAGGCTAAAGGATCGGGAGAAAATCTTGTAAACTGAGGAAATGGACATATTACATAGGAACAATCATCTGAATTACGTGCTTCTCATCAGAAGTAATGGGAACCAGGAGGCAGTGAGCACACCTTTAAAGGGCTAAAATAGAAAACCCATCCAACCAGAATTCTATCTGCAGCAAAAAACATCCCTCCAAAACAAAGGTGAAATAAAGACATTTTCGGAAACACAAAGAAGGAAAGAAACCAAGAGAAAGACTTAACTTACAATAAATGCCAAAGAGTTACTTAAGCCAAAGGGAAATGATATCAGAAACTAGCACTTTCAGGAAGGAATGGAGCCTTTGGTAAGTATCTAGGTAAAAGATTATTTACTTTGAGACAGAGAGTGAAAGTGTGCACAGCAAGTGGAGGAGGGGCAGAGAGGGAGAGCGAGAGTCCCAAGCAGGCTGTGTGCTGTTAGTGCACAGCTGAATGTGGGGCTCTCGTGACCTGAGCCGAAGTCGGACGCTTAACCGACTGAGTCACCCAGGCACCCCTCCTTTCTGTTTTTTACAAATATATATGAGGGGCGCCTGGGTGGCTGTGTCAGTTAAGCGTCCGACTTCGGCCTCAGGTTGGGATCTTGAGGTTCATGGGTTCGGGCCCCGCATCGGGCTCTGTGCTGTCGGCTCGGAGCCTGGAGCCTGCTTCGGACTCTGTGTCTCCCTCTCTCTCTGCCCCTCCCCCGCTCGCACTCTGTCTCGCTGTCTCTCAAAAGTAAATAAAGAATAAAAAAAAAAAATTAAAAAGTATATATATATGAAAGGTGAAAGCGAAAAAACATCAATCCTGACTTTCACAGTTTATAAAGTCTGTGACATCCTCACACACAGGGTCCATCTGGGAAAGGAGGAGGACAGAGGGTTGCACCTGCCTGACGTCCGAGTTCCTCCAACGCATGTGAACTGTTACGTTAGCTTTAAGAAGAGTGAACACAAACGGCCAGCAACAAAGGACTATTCTATAGGGACGTGACTCATCAATAAAAAAGGGTCATATACTGACACAAGCAATAAAATAGATAAACCTCAGGGCGCTTGGGTGGCTCAGTTGGTTAAGCATCCAACCGGTGCAGGTCATGATCTCACAGTTGGTGAGTTCGAGCCCCCTGTCGGCTCTCTGCTGTCAGCACAGGGCCCACCTCAGACCCTGTCTCCCCCTCTCTCTGCCCCTCCCCAGCTCACGCACTCTCTCAAAAATAAACATTAAAAAAAAAAAAAAACAACTCACACATATTATGTAAGACAAGCTAGATACAAAATGATTTCATTTACAAAAAAATTAAGAATATGAAAAACAATCTGTTGTGATATAAACCAGGAAAGTGATTATGGACAGTAAAAGGAACCTTCTAGGATGACAGAGATACTCTATAACTTAATTGGGGTAGTGATTTCACAATTGTATATATGCACCAAAACTCCCTGAAATTTACTAACATCTATGCATTTCGCTGTATGTCAATTTCACCTGTGTTTAGAAAAGCGGCTGTTGTAATTAAGGCTATTTGTTCCCAAAGCAAATTACATAAGAAAATCAAAACGGAACATAAAGCTCTCCAATCATCTAGAACAGGCTGCCTATCTTACAAACAGACTCTCATTTGGACACCATCACACCCCCACCCTTTCCACCAGGTCTACTGGCTACTCTTAACACAGATTGTAACCACAAACCCTAAAAATACTGTCCCTTTAAGAAAAAAAAGGAGCTGCCACGACTATTACTCAAATTGGTATATATTTTGAGTCAGAAGATGAAATAGATGCTTTCCAAGCATAAAAACGATTAAATTTAAATTTGTACACCACTTTACACACATTTCAAAAGTTCATGTTCTGGTTAGAAAGTAAACATTGCCAGGCAACAGGCACTTTTTTTTTTAATGTTTATTTTTTTTGAGAGAGAGAGAGAGAGAGAGAGAGAACACGAGCAGGGGAGGGTCAGAAAGAGAGAGACACAGAATCAGAAGCAGGCTCCAGGCCCTGAGCTGTCAGCACAGAGCCCGACACAGGGGCTCGAACTCACAAACTGCGAGATCGTGACCTGAGCCGAAGTCGGATGCTTACTGACTGAGCCACCCCGGCACTCCCAGGCAACGCACACTCTTGAAAGTTCCATGTTCAACCGGAACAGTCTTATAACTAAAACACAAACTGTAAATGAAAGGACCTTATTTCACTTAGTGTCCGTGATACTGGGAAATGCATCAGGAAGGTACTGGCAAACAGAAAAGTTGTGGAAGGCCAAATACGAGAGAACAGTTAAGGGGAGAAGGAAATAATGAAGTTTTGTGGGTTCCTTTTTTTTTTGTTTTTAAATATTTATTTATTTTTCAGAGACCGAGAGAGAGACAGAGTGCAAGCAGGGGAGGGGCAGAGGGAGAGGGAGACAGAATCTGAAGCAGGCTCCAAGCTCTGAGCTGTCAGCACAGAGCCCGATGTGGGGCTCAAACTCACGAAGCGTGGGATCATGACCTGAGCCAAAGTCGGACGCTTAACTGACTGAGCTACCCAGGTGCCCCAGTGGTTTCCTTTTTTAAAAGTGTATTTATTTATTCTGAGAGAGAGAACCTGTGGGGAGGAGGGGCAGGGAGAGGGAGGGAGAGAGCGTTCCAAGCAGGTTCCACACTGTCAGCCCAGAGCCTGACTTGGGTTTCGATCCCACAAGCCACAAGTCATGAGATCACGACTTGAGCCAAAACCAAGAGTTGGACACTTAACCAATTGAACCACCCAGGAGCCCCTTGTGGTTTTTTAAATTAAATTCAACTTTTGAAAAAAGGTATTGTCTTAATACTTCACTTTCCTTATTTTCTATAAAGAGAAGGTATACTTTAACGATTAGAAGAAACAAGCACCTGGCGCAGGCAGGCAGCCCTCTGCTCAAGACCACGAGCAGACCCCATGGAAGAGCCATGGGGACCCAACCTTGAGATCCAGGGACGGCGCAGCCCTGTTGACTGGGCGAACAGTCTTCAACCGTGTCCAAGCCTTTCAGATGTCTTTCTACTTCCTGCGGGCAACGACGTGGGAATTCACCGCCTGCCGTCTGGAGCAGCTGCGTCCCGGCTGGTTTCCCCTAACCCTGTTCTAAGTAATGTCAAGGCATTCCTGAGACCCGCCCTCAAGGGCGGGAGAGCAGCCCCGCCTACTGCAACTACGTCGCTGTGATTCGTTCGCTGCCACCAGAGGCCTGCTCCCCGTCTTCACTCCAGGAGGGTTAAACTACCGTCTTCAGGCTGGGTCTTTTTCGGTAACATCATGCTTTGAAAACAAAGGGACGTGTTTTGCAAATCTGTGGCGCACCCCGCTTTGTGCTGCTAGATGGGACACAAGGACCGGGCAGACAAGAAGGCACACTCCTGTGAGCAGGAACGACGAGCTCTAAGATGGTCAGAGATCACCAGGCACAGAGGCAGAAATCCGGTAAAGAGGGAGGCTTTGCTGGAAGACCCCACGTGCTCTGCCCTCCCCCACTGCTGCAAGGGTGTCTGCGATGCACAGCTCTGCTCCCCGACCCCCCAAGAGCGGCAACATCAAATCCCAGCCCCCTGGCCTGCCTTTCAAGGCCCTTTTGGCCACAGCCCCGCCCACCACCAGCATCTTCCCACCACCGCGTCCACTGGGCCTCAGGGCCTGACCGACCGGCAGACCTACCTGCTCCAAGGCAGACCCACTGACCACCGGGGCTCTCTAACCACCCTGCCCCCTTCTCTGTGGAGAGGTCCTGCTGGGACCCCTGAGCCCTGTGGACACACCTCTTCCTGGCCACTGCTCCACACACACACAGCAGAGCCGTCCTGAGCCGTGGGCACGTGTCTGTGTTCACTCGCTCCGCTAAGGCTGACGGAGCACGAGTGACATGCCGTGCTCTGCTCTCAAAGCTGGGGATTTATCAGTGAACAAAATAAATGAGAGGGACAAAAATCCCTGTCCTCATGGGCCATGTCTCTGCTTCTCAGAAGACTCAGCGGCCTTCAGGGAAAAGAGCTGAGTATTGGGACCCCTGCATTTCCGGACGGAGTTGCAGCACAGAGCACATGGTTTGTAAAAAGCCTCTGCTGAGTCCAACCTGCTGCTGGGGGGAAACTCAACACAGGCCGGCTCGGGATGTGAAAGAGCAGATGTGAAAACATCTTAAAAGGAAAGCTATTTCTGTTCTAATTACTTTTATGTAACATTTGACAAACAGAATGGGGTGTGTGTGTGTTATAATGCATTGTGATAAACACCACGATCCCATCCTTCAAATTAAAAATCTTAAGATTTCAAGGGTGCCTGCGGGCTCAGTCAGTTGAGTGTCTGACTAGCTCAGGTCATGATCTCACGGTTCATGGGTTCGAGCCCTGCGTTGGGCTCTGTGCTGACAGCTTGGAGCCTGGAGCCTGCTTCAGATTCTGTGTCTCCCTCTCTGCCCCTCCCCCATTCATGCTCTGCCCTCCCCTCTCAAAAATAAATAAATATGAAAAATAAATAAGAATGTGAAGATTGTCAATAACCTTGTGCTCTCCCCGTATACATTACCCTGAATTAATGTTTATTATTCCCTTTCTTTAAAATATTACCTTGCATTTCTCCCTAAACATTATTTAGTTTTAGTTTTTTGAACCTAAAAAAAATAGTCGAACATTCTCTTGGTCTCAGCTCATGATCTCATGGTCCCTGAGATCAAGCTGGGCTCTACCCTGACAGTGTGGAGTCTGCTTCGGATTCTGTCTCCCTCTCTCTCTGCCCCTCCCCTGCTCACGCGCTCTCTCTGTAACAAAAATAAATAAAAACAAAAAAAATTTAAAAAACCTCAGAGAACATTAAAAAAAGGTCAGTTTTACTATGCTCATTTAAAAAATAAAAGAGAAAAAAAAATCTGCGTTTGTATTTTACGTTTTGTTTGTAATTTACTTTTCCACTTAGTCATTTTCATTGCAGTTTACAAAAGTATCATCAGTCTTTGACAGACTGGCAATTAAAGAAAATCTGGTCCTTCACCACAAACCGTTTAGGAAGGGCCTGGGCAGACGCCTGGAAGGGGAGCTTCTGGCTCCGGAGAACTGGCAGCGTCTTTGTGGGGGCACTACCTGCGACCAGGGGTCGGCAGCAATCAGCACCGCCCCCTGCCCCCTGGCACAGTCATGGGCACTGCCAGGCTTCCCAGTTTGCACCAGGGGGCAGAAGGGCGCCTTTCTCGCTGTGGACCACTCACAGGGCAGTGTGTGGGGTTCGGGGTCTGCCCCCTGGCAGGGCAGCAGGCTGCACAGTGCCCCAGGGGCTACACCAGTTGTGGCCTCCAGCACACCAACCCTCTACTGGTTGTAAATGCTACAAAGGTTCCTAGTTCCTAGTTCCTTTTCATTTATTACCATGTCTATTGATGAACACTAGTGCTTACATTTTTAAAAAAATTTTTTTAAGTTTACTTATTTCTTTTGGGGGAAAGAGACAGCGAGGGAGAGAGAGAACAAGCAGGGGAGAAGCAGAGAGAGAGGGAAATAGAGACTCCCAAGCAGGCTCCACGCTCCTGGCCCAGAGCCTGATGTGGGGCTCGAACTCAAGAACCGAGAGATCATGACCTGAGCTGACACCGGGCCACTTAACCAACTGAGCCCCCAGGAGCCCCTCTTTTTTCTACTGTGCTAAAAACCGTGAAATGTGTTTACCAACTTACCCAACTCTACGCACACTGTTGTGCAACCGATCTCACAACTTCTTAATTATGAAACTGAATGTATCAAATCTTTGCAAAATGATGATCTCTGTTTCCCTTTTCTTTTTTGCTTTTGTTCAAAGTCCATCTCAACCCCAAGGCCAAAAGTAAAGTCTCCTATATTTTCTTCTAAAGACTTCACCCGCAGGTGATCTGCTTCATCTGGAGTTAACATGGGCATGAGACAAAGGCCAACTTCAAAGGTCTCAGTCACACCCAGAGTCCCAAGTCCCAGGAGCACCCCCCCCCCCCAGCCACACCTCCTCAGTTTGTTTCCTGCACCCACCAAGCCCAGGATCTACAGCCTGTCTCAGCAGTGTCACTCAGCACAGACATGAAGCAGCATGAAGGCCAACCAAGGGCTCTGTTCTCACTGTCTCTGGGGACACTGCTCCAAGATACAGAGGCCTCTATGGCTGCCATGCATCTCACTGTCCAGCCTTCCTACACACTGTGGGTCAAATAAGGAATGTGGCTGGACAGGCAGTCTCAAGAGCCACTGTCTGGCCAGGGGTAGGAGGACAAAGTACCCAAAGGAAAGTTCCAGGCCACAAAGATAATACATCAAATGATGGGAACTGAAAATTTAGAATCCAAGAAAAAGTTGGAGGTGGGGGGAGCCTGTTTGCAACCTTGAGGGGAGAGGGGCCCTACTCTAGAAAGAAAATGTAATCAGAGAACAGGACCCTGGCTCTACAATAAACAGGGTTTTCACAGGCGGATACAATGTAACCATTCCATGGATTTCAACAATAAACTTACCCACAGCTACTCTGGTTACAAGACACAATGTAAATTTCTCTGCCTTGCCAGCAGTGAAGGTAAACTGAAGACAGAAGTTGGAGAAAAAGGAGAAGCGAAGGAACAGACGCCGACAGCCTCAAGTGAAAGAGAGGTCGCTGAAGGAGCAGGACAAAGACACAGGAGTAAGTGCACAAGGGCTACGGAGAACGGCGGTTCCACTGGGACAGGCGGACAGAGGTTCTGCTGTTCTGCCTCAGGCACTCTGCACCCAACCCCACGCAAGAGACCCTGCTAAAAACAAAAATACTAAAACATGAGATACAACTGGTGTTCCAAAGACCAGGAATTTTCATCTATGGTCTGCAGTGAACCTGGTAATTATCTAGTACCAAAGAACATTCAAGAAGCAGGTGGATCTAAAGCTCCAGCCTCGAGCCAGGGAGGGCCAGTACTCCCAGCGCTGGGACAGACTCAGAACACAGGGAGAGGCTCAGAAAACTGATCTGAAGGTTTAACTCTGAATCTGTTATCTATTCTGAAAGAAAAAAATCCGTACACTACAAAAGAAATTAGCACCAATTAACTCCACTTATATACTGGAAGAAATTCTAAGCAAGAGTCAACAAATGTGGAAAACACAAAAGAAATGATGCCAAATGTTACAGTCTTCTGTTATATTTATTCCTAACCTAAAATGAATTTCAAGGTAGGGCGAGCCACTCTTGAACTCAGGGTCGTGAGTGCGAGCCCCATGTTAGGCATAGAGCCTACTAAAAAAAATAAAATAATTTCTTTTTCCTTTCCTTTTTTTTTTTTTTTAAACATTTATTCGTTTTTGAGAGACGGAGCACGAGCAGGGAAGGGGCAGAGAGCGAAGGAGACACAGAATCCGAAGCAGGCTCCAGGCTCTAAGCAAGATATCAGCACGGAATCCGGCGTGGGGCTCGAACCCACAAACCATGAGATCATGACCTGAGCCGAAGTTGGACGCTTAACCAACTGAGCCACCCAGGTGTCCCCAAAATAAAATAATTTTCAAATGTAAAGAATTCTTTAAGTCACTGGAAATATAGGAACTCCACAAAAGATGTGAAGAATAAAAAGCAACAATGATGCCGAGCCTTAAAACAAAGAAAATAAAAAGCAAAATGAGTCCCTTCTTTAGAGCCAACTTCCCCACCAAGCCTCAGAGCGTAAGAGACGGGAGGGGCCCAGCCCAATCCGAGGCACGGAAAGAGCACTGTTTTCCATACAGCAAGCACTGCCCTTGGTCACAGAGAAGAGTGTCCGCGTCCTCCTGCACCACAGAGCGGGCATTCTGCTCTCCTGAGCTCCAACACGGGAAACAAGACTGATGGCAGCAGGTTGCAACAGACAGACACCTGAGGGAGAACGGAGACGACTGGCCCCAGGGCCACACCCCTGAGCAGAATCCTGGGTTTCCCAAACTGGGCAACTATTCCCGCAAGAAGAGGGTGTGGTGGCTGAGAGCAAGCCTAGTGCTGAAGCCCTTCTGAGTTACGAACTGAGCAGCTGCCCCGGGTTCTGGCATAACATTCGGTAAATGCTGAATTCATTTTATCAGTAGTAACCATGTCCAGAAACCAAATAAGGGTTTTCTTAGTTAGGTGATGCTCGGAACAGAAGTTAAAAGGAAAAGGAGGTCAGAAGTTGAGCAGAATCACAATAAATATGTTCAACTGTGAGGAGACTAAACAATGAAAGAATGAATAGGAACTGAACGTTCTCAAAACTTGACTCGTGAGAAGGAGGTTCCCTGTGAACCAACCTGGAGAGAACCTGTCCTCTAACAAATGCCTACCACATCCCACAGGCGCCTGCCACATCTGACCTGGCCCTCCCTCCTGCCCGCTCAGCCTCTGATGTGCAAACAGCACAGGGAAACGGATCTGGGCAACGCAAAATGAGGCCCTGGACCAGCGCGGCACCAACAGCTCCTAACCCCTCTGTGCACAGGGAGCTTCAAACAAGCTAGAGCCCCTGCCCCCAGGACGTGACCGGCAAGTACAAGTGACATTTCCATTCTCAGCACTGGAGCTGATAAGCGCTCCTCTGTGCACCATGCCAGAGAAGGTTCTAGGCCAGAACCATTACTATGACCAACAGTTTCCAGAAAACCTTAATACATCCCCAAATCTGAACATAAAACTAGACACTGGAAGACAAAGTACTTCTCATGAAGTAATGAGCATCAGGGATTTTGGTAGTAGGTGTTTTAGCCTCACAACACCTAAAATCTCAGGGTACTGACATCACAGTCAGCCTACGCAGGCACCAGGCTCTCTGCAGACCAGGCCTAAGGGTCCACAGGCAGAGCAGGAGAACCCGGAGCTACTCTGTACCACGGCAGAGAGGGACTCTCACGAACGCCTACCAGGAAGAGTTTTCTGAAGCCCAGTGGGTGAGAGTTCATAAAACGCGACAGACAAGGCCCAGTATCTTCTGCGTCTCCACGAGGAACACATCCCCAAATGCACCTGCTGGAACCGGCAAGACTTCCCTGCACGGATTCCTACCGCCCAACGTGAAAGTCCCCTGTGGATATGGCCAGCCTCTGATGAAGTCAGATGGACGTGGCTTCACAGCGACCCCTTCCTGCAGCCACAACCAGAAGCAAACGATCCCACTGACTCTAGAATGAACACAAGCACACACTGCTGCCAAGCCAACGGTAAGAGATGCCTGATGTCAGAGGCAGTGTCACCTCCAAACAGAAGCTGGGTACAGCGGGGGAGAACTCGCGGTCACGGCTGTAGCCGGACCAACGTGCCAGCTCCAGTCTAGGGAGTACTACCACGTGCAGGCATCGAGGGGCACACGTGCCTGGACACCACCAGATGCTCCTAAGAAGTCTGCCGGACGGGCACCGGGTCCACTGGGTGGCGTGAGGGCAGCTGTGAAGTCACCTGCCTGGGCTGGAACCTGGCTCAGCTACTCATGAGCTCAGTAACCCGGGCAACTTCCTAAAATCCCCACGTCCCCTCTGTCCAACGGGAATGGAAACAGCCTAGCATCGTACGTCTGTGAGCCAGCTCGCGTGCTTACAGCAGTGCCTGGTACACAATAAATATCAATAAACATCAGTTATCACTATTACGATCTCCAATCTACAGATGAGGAGACCGAGGCTCAGAAGTACCGCATCATCCACTCAGTCACTCTGGCAGGGGCCAGTGGGGTTGTCATCCAAATGCAAGTCTGACTCCCAAGTCTCAGTAACTGTTTTCTGTTTTTAATTTTTTAAAAAGCGTATTTATTTATTTTCAGAGAGTGAGCACAAGCAGGGCAGGAGCAGAGAGAGAGAAAGAGAGAGAAGAGAATCCCAGGAAGGCTCTGCGCTGTCAGCAGAGCCTGATGTGGGGCTGGAACCCACAAATCACGAGATCCTGACCTGAACGGAAGGCAGATGCTTAACTGACTGAGCCCCAGGCTTCCAACTCTCAGTAACTGCTTCACAAACAGGAGCAATCTGTTCCTACCCTAAGCACAAGTAGCTTGTTTTCTTATACATTAAGCCTCATCTGAGTAAGATACTACATTAAAACCCTTTACAGTAGTTAAAAATAAACCCAAACACACACAGACGAAGTTCACAACGCGGGATGAGAGCCACGCTGCTCACAGCATCCCAGACTCACAGCTTGCACACTAACACGAACTATTGTTACATGCATTTGAGAGGTAAGAGGGGTTTCTTTTTCCATCTTAAACTTAAAAAAAAATTCACACGTTATTAATTTGCCTTGTCATTTGTCTTTTAAAAACACAGCATCTAATTAGGTAAGGCTGTACACAGCTGTTTGCTGCTCACAGAAACAAATTCTGCACCCGACCACCGTCGACGGGGTGAGCTGTCCCTCAGCTGGATGGTCACTCTAGGAGAGGCCAGGACAAAGACCACAGGCCCATTCCAGGGTGCAGCATGTAGGTCTGATGAATGGACAGGCTTACCCATATCTGCCTCACAACATGCTGTGACTCTGTGACCGGTTTAAGACACGCCACAGGGGTTCCTGGGTGGCTCAGTCTGTTGGGCGTCCGACTCTTGATTTAGGCTCAGGTCATGATGTCACAGTTCGTGAGACTGAGCCCCTACGCTGGGACCACAGAGCCTGCTTGTGATTCTTTCTCTCCCTCCCTCTCTGCCCCTCCCCCATGCACACATGCGCTCTCTCTCTCTCAAAAATAGATAAATAAACTTACAAAGAAGAGAGGGGCACCTCGGTGGCTCAGTCGGTTGAGTGTCCCATTCTGGCTCAGGTCATGATCTCATGGTTCGTGGGTTCGAGCCTTACACAGAGCTCTGTGCTGACAGCTCGGAGCCTGGAGCCTGCTTCCGATTCTGTCTCCCTCTCTCTCTGCCCCTCCCCCGCTCATGCTCAGTCTCTCTCTCTCTCTCTCAAAAATAAACATTAAAATAAACAAATGAATGAAATTTAAAAATAAGACAAAATTCCCTTTAAAAAATAACAAACACTGGGGCGCCTGGGTGGCGCAGTCGGTTAAGCGTCCGACTTCAGCCAGGTCACGATCTCGCGGTCCGGGAGTTCGAGCCCCGCGTCAGGCTCTGGGCTGATGGCTCGGAGCCTGGAGCCTGTTTCTGATTCTGTGTCTCCCTCGCTCTCTGCCCCTCCCCCGTTCATGCGCTGTCTCTCTCTGTCCCCAAAATAAATAAACGTTGAAAAAAAAAATTTTTTTTTAAAATAACAAACACCTAAAACGTGCCACAAGTAAACGGTGCGAATCAGACGCTACAGCACAGTCAAGAGCACGCCCATGCCACCCGTACTTATTTGCACTGCAATCCGCTGGCCTTGGCGAGGACGAGATGATATTAGTAGCTGGCTGGACAGACTGACCTAGCTGGCTGTCAAGACAGGGCGCTCAGAGGATGTTACAGTTACCCTTTCCACGGATACATTTTTATGAAAGAAGCCGGGCGGCAGAGGACTCCAGGGTGGGGCACACACAGCAGGAAGAAAGGTGCTGCTGGCAGCACTCAGTTAGGGTCACCCCAACGGGCACGATGACGCAACAGGGAACAGCGCTCTAAGAGGGGTAAATTCTGTCTGCTGTCATTCTAACACCTGGTGGCATTACCGGTGCTTATTCTTTTCAACACCACACCTTTACACTAGAGAAAGTATGTAACTGTCAATTTCCTCATCTGTAAAACTGGGTAACAGCTACGATGCAGAGCCGTCCTGGGAATCAAGCTGATGCACATTATGTAAACTGGCCTGTTCCCAACTGCGGTTAGGACCGTTTCAGAGGGTTTGCTACTGGGGGGGCAGGGGGAGGGGGTCCTCTAAGTGCATTCCATGAGAAACCATACTGTTTCAAACAGGGGGTGACTGCTCGGACAAGTTAAGAAATACTTCCTAGACAACTGTCATTCTTAAACTGTAGACCTTCTGGTTTCGTCTCAAAACAAAACTGGACCATGAGATCACATTTACGAATTCTGAACTTTAAAAAAAAAAAAAATCTGAACTTTAGATTTAGATGTGAGGAGTCTCATCATTCAAAGTATAAGATAAACTCATCCAGCAAAAATCTCTACCCACAACACAACTTCTTTTTAAGTTAAAAAACAGATGTTGGTTGGTTTCATGTACTTTTAAAAGTTTTTTCTTTTAATGTTTTATTAAACTTTAAGAGAGAGAGAGAATGTGAGCAGTGGAGGGGCAGAGACAGAGACAGACAGACACAGAATCCGAAGCAGGCTCCAGGCTCTGAGCTGTCAGCACAAAGCCTGACATGGGGCTCGAACCCACAAACCTTGACATCATGACCTGAGCCCAAGTCAGACGCTTGACCGACTGCGCCACCCAGGTGCCCCTAAAAATTCTTTCATAATTGAAGTCATTTTATTTATAACTAAATTCTTTTTTTAAAATATATTATTTATTTTGAGAGAGAGAGAGAACATGAGTAGAGGAGGGGCAGAGAGAGGGAGAGAGAGAAACCCAAGCAGGCCCTGCGCTGTCAGCACAGAGCCCAACAGGGGGCTTGATCTCACAAACCATGATCACGACCTGAGCTGAAATCAAGAGTTGGGTGCTTAACTGACAGAATCACCCTGGAACCCCTATAACTAAATTCTTATCTCACCAAAATTTATTGCAACTGGCCAAAAAACAATAACAAAAACACCAAAACACTGATTGTTATTATCAAACCCTACAGCAGTAGCTAAACGAGCACCAAAATATAAAATGTTAAAATCCCACGTGAGTGAAGAGGAAAAGACACACATTGCCACAGAGAATATAAACTTCATACTCTGTGGCAAAAATTACAGAGTCTGTACTGTTTGACCTAGAAAATTTTCATTGTTTATCTAGAGAAACCCTCTCACAAAAGACTCTCCTATTTAATAAGAAAAATTCAATGGGACTGCCTAGGTAAGAATCAAACATTTGCTATGCTGCTAATCCCTTCCAATAATAGATGGGGGGGAAACAGTGAGACAGTGATACATGCTTGTTCTGCAGAGCCCCGCCACTCCTGCCCAGCACCTTCCTCTACATTCTACTGGGACTGTCTGAGGCAGGACCCATGATCTTGGGCCCCCAACCCCCGAACCAACGCAAGGTTACAAGACGCCAGAGATTCAGGTGCTGTGGGTTTCACTGCACCACATGTCTACTCCACCCAGCGAGGACAGGACTGACAGCGCTCTCTAAGAAAGCGGACGGCCACCCCAGAGATAGCCAGGGTGGGGCACAGCTGACAGGGCGGCCGGTCAGCGTTCCAATCGTCTGACTCCTAGGGCTGCAGTTTTGTAACCAACTGGCACAGAATTCCTCAGGACGCAGCAGTGGAGACTCCAAAGGACTGCACACTCCATCTCGTCAACCATCGTATTTGCTGCTGATACAAGTTCAATGCAGAAAAATTAAAAGGCTAATAAAATTACACACAGCCAAGGATGACAAATAAGGTTCATTCACACACATTCAAGGGACATTCACTGATCACTCACAATATATCACACAATTTAAAAACATTAGTTGGGTTTCTGCCACAGGACTAAGTTTGGTTTTTTTTTTGAGAACAAGAGTGTGGGGGAGGGGCAGAGAATGAGGGAGAGACAGACAATCTCAAGCAGGCTCTGCACTGTCAGCACAGAACCTGAAGTGGGGCTCGAGCCCACAAACCATGAGATCACTACCTGAGCTGAGCTCAAGAATTGGACATTTAACCAAGTGAGCCACCTAGGTGCCCCCAGAACTAAGCTTTAAAAACCATTTTTAGGGGCATCTGGGTGGCACAACGGGTTAAGTGACCAACCCTTGATCTCAGCTCAGGTCATGATCTTGCAGTTTGTGAGTTCAAGCCCTGCAATCAGGCTCTGTGCGGATGGTGCTGAGCCTGCTTGGGATTTTGTCTCTCCTCTCTGCCCCTCCCCTGCTTATGCATGCTTCCTCTCTCTCAAAATAAAGAAAGAAACAATTTTTATTTCACCTGGATGGCTCAGTCCGTTGAGCTTCTGACTCTCGGTTTTGGCTCAGGTCATGGTCTCACAGCTCATGGGTTCGAGCCCCGCTTCAAGAGTTTCAGCCCCGCCTCACGGAGCCTGCTTGGGACTGTGTCTCCCTCTCTCTCTGCACCCCCATGCTCGAGCACACTCTCTCTCTCAAAAATAAATAAACGTTTGAAATAAAAAATAATAAAACCATTTATGTAAGATACATGAACAACGCAAAATAGTTTCGAATGAAGTGAACTTTTAGTATATACGGATCAGTCCTTAAAAAGAACACTGATTAAGATGGCATTTTCAGGGACATCCCACCCCTGGTGCCATCAGACACTTCTCTCTTTAGAGAGTGAGGTGCTGGACCCCATCTCTGCAGTCTCAGCTCTAAGGATGCCCGCTGGCAAGCATACAAGGCATTCAACAAAACTAGCGCAAACACCAAGGAACGACAGAATGCAAACTACAGGCCGTTTGCTGATCTAATCCTTAAATCTTCCCAAGCCACCGATGACGGACTAGCTGCTAATCTTCTTCAGGGGATGTCATTATTTGAGGGCTGGCCCTGGTGTCAGGATGGTAAAAGCACAGCACTGCCCTCTCTGAAATTAGGGTTAGCGTTTTCATAAAACAGGACTGTGACCATCTTTCAGCACCTTGGTCACTTCTATTTAGGAAGCAGCTGATGAGACACCTTTCACTTATCATCCCACATACTCCCCAAACAGGCAGGCAGGGCAGGTACCATTACCCCCATTTTAGGGAGGCCCCTAATCACTCCAGCCGGTCTTGTCCTTTTCAGGAAGGAAAAGTCTGGCACGGGTTCTGCTGACCCGCAGGCGGGGTGTCTGCAGCCCAAGAATGCCCAGATCTAACCAACCAATCAGAGTGTAAGAGTAAGCCTCGTTTTAGGAGTACCGTAGTTTCAACCGCTGTTCAGAGCATCTAGACACTCACGAGGGCACCACTAGAGCTAAGAGCCTCCTCTCCACTTGTGCAAAGGACTGGTCACCAAGCTGGATACCAGTCCCCAGAAGACACAGGCGTCTGTCTCTTTACTGGAAAACGGGACGCTGTTTGCTGACAGCACTGTATACTCCAAACACCGCCCAGAGTACTTCATAGGAGAGCGAAGGAATGTTCAAGGGTGATTCTGCTGGGTGTCCCACACTCATTTTGTTCTCTGACGTTGGAAGCAAACTCCCATCTTAGATAATACTCCACCTTATCACAACTGCCTAGCTGCCCTGCAATTCAGTCATTTACTCAACACCTAGTGAGCACCCACTACCCCCCAGGACCAGCGTGTGCACCTCATACTCAGGCTCTAAACAGGCACCGTCCAGTAGCCTGTTAGGGGATTCTGCGTGGTGGCGTCAGGTAGGTGGTCGCTGCAGCAACTGGGACAAAAGGCCTAAATCAAGTTCTGGGAACAAGTAAGGACTGCAGGGTAGCTCACAACTGAGCACAGGGCCACCTCTGCAGGAGGACTCGAGGACAAAGTGGCCAAGACACGACCACCTTAATGAAGAGTACCATCCTCAGAAACACACAAAAATGCACTTACTCTGAGTTAATAGGGGCCTGAGGTGAAGGGCTCCAGAGCCATTTAAGCACAAAGCAGGACTCCGACTGCTCCTGTCACAGTCACACAACGAGACCCGGGCTCAGGCCTCAGGAATAGCTCACTTCAAGTAGCTCTCGGAACAATTACTACCTCTCAGCCCAATTAACCAACAGATGTCACCAAGTATTAAGACCAGCATGTGCGGGGCTTGGGGGGTGGGGAGGGGGAGTAACCAAAGACAGAATTTCTGGAAGCATTATTATCAGTTACAGATCTTCTGACTTTAAATACTTCCCATTTTGAAATAACTTAAGCTAGAAGTTGCAGAAAAGGTTCTCCTGTACTGGCTGTCCTTTCCCAAAGGGCAGGTGGCTCGCCAGCATTCCCTCAGAACCCAGAACCTCTATGTGCTCAGTGCTAACCCACAATGACTTCCAAGCAATAGACGGTGTGCTGCACAGAACTGCTAAGCTCGTCACTATCATTCATTCAACAAGTATTTCCTGGGCACATACTATGTGCCAGCAACAGTTCTTTGCACAGGACAGCCTCCCTGTGGACCTTCTCTTGCAGTAAAACACCGACATAATAAATCCGTTACACAGGACATTAAAATACCTAAGCGCTGAAGAAAAATTAAGGAAAGAAGGGAGACAGGAAACAGGAGGTGGCGAGTTGAAATTCTAGGCAGGGCAGTCAGGGAGGGCCGAGCCTCTCGGAGCACGAGGGGGAGGAAGTGAGTGTTCTGGGCAGACCGGAGGACACAGCAGATGACTTTCCTAAGAGACTAGCAAGAAGGCCACTGTGGCAGGGGAAGAGTGAGTCGGAAGGCCAGAGGTAGGAGACTGGTCACAGAGGCGCGGGAGAGGCCCGACAGGCATGCTCCCCAATAAGGGTCGCCTTCCAGCTGAGAAGCCGGTGCCTCGGCGAGCCCGAGTGTCTGCTCATCACACAACCCCTGGGTGCTGTGCTTAGACCGGGCCAAGGGGCCAGGCCGTGGGGGTCCTGAACACACATCTCCCTTAGCGTCCTGCGCGGGTGGACAAAGAGGAACCACGATGACCAGTGGGGGCACAAGGCCATCTTTATCAAACACACAGGTCGGCCACACAGTCGGCCAGCCAGAAGCAGCTCCTGTAGCTCTCGGTTTGGCCATGTGCCACCCGGAGCTGCCCTGAGTCCGAGAACACTGACACAGGGGAAAGGAGAGTTGTGAACACTCGATTATAAGGTTCCCCCAAACCCTCGAATCCTGGCTTCTGATTTCATCTCCCGTTTAACGGATTACTCCAACCCGAAACTTCGCTTGACATCTAACAAGAAAGAAGCAAATAAATGAGCATAAAGTCTTGGAAGGGCCAGCCAGGGCACTGCCTTTAGGCCACCATGTCAATAGCTGGGGCAATGTAGCTGTTTCTGTCATTAAGGTTGTTTTTTTAGACAACTAAGTAAGGACATTCAAACGTAGCACTATTAGGCCAAGACCAGCAAGTTAAAATGTCCCCTATCAGATCTAACCTGAAAAAAAAAAAAAAAAAAAAAACAACAACAACAAAATAAAATTGAAACTTTTGCTTCCTTTTCCTGTATGACACAACTGAATGAATTTTGAGAAACCATCTCCTAGGCGCACGAAAGAGAGCTCGCAGTCCAGCACTCGACACAAACAAGTCAGACCCTGACCGGATGAGTTCCGAATACTGTCTCCTTCAGAGTACAATACAAAGCACTTCGCAAAATAACGTCTTTATAAAACCGATAAAAACGTTTTATTATTATTACTTTTACAAACCAAATGATTTCAACCTAAGAGATTAACTGAGAGCTCGCTCAGGAACACATTTCAATTCCCCCAGCCATAGACATAATGCCCCAGGGACCAGATTACGTGTGGCTCCCTTAGACCAGCGGTTCTCAACCATCTTAGCCACCGCCCCCCCTCCTCCGGGAAGGAAAAGACCCTCAGGTCAGTCACGGGGACAGTGGGGGCGGAGGAAGGCCGCGCGCTGCCCCCGATCGGGCAGGAGGGGGACCGGCTGCTGAAGCGTCGCACACACCCGAGAGCCCCCACGGGACTGCGGCCCCACCTACCCACCCCCATCTGAGTGCGGGCTGCCCCGAGAGACGCTGCGCCCAGATGTGGTCGTCCCCGACGCCACCGCGGCCCTGCGGCGGCACCCGGGCACCGCTCGGCGCGCACAGACCCCTCGCGTGGCCCCCGACGAGGGCACGCGCGGGCCCGGGGCCGCGCGGTGGGCGCACCTTTCCGCCGGCTCCTCTTCGCAGGCCGCAGCGCCCACCCGCCCCGCCGCTACGGCGAGCACTCCCGGGAAGCTCCCTCCCCCGCCGGCCCCCGCCCCGCGCCCTCGGCCCGGAGGGAGGGTCGCCGCCGCTTCCCGCTGCGGGCGCGCCGCCCCTCGCCCCCTGCAGACCCCCGCGCCCCGCGCCGCCTGCCCCGGCCTGACGGGAGGCCCGTGGGGCCCGCCGCGAGCTCACCTGTCCGCCCGCCCGCCCGCCCGCCGTTCCGCGGCTCCGCTCCTCAGCTCCGCGGCGCTGCTGGGCAGCCGGCCGACGCGCTCCTCCTCAGCCGGGGCTGCGTCTCGGGAACCCCGGGGGTCGAGGGTGGGGGAGGAGGCGGCGGCGGCGGCGGCGGCTGGGGCAGCGGCGGCAGAGGGCGCGGGAGCAGCACCGGCACAGGCGGCGGGGGCGCGCACGTCCACGCACGCTCACGCACGCACCCGCACCGGCGCGCGCGCCCCCGGAAGAACGTGGGCTCCGCGGGTCGGAGCGGCGGGCGGGGCAGGCCGCGCACGCGCCCCGAGCTCTAGGCGGAGGCTCCGCCCATGCGGGGCGGAGCCGCAAGGTGACAGCGGCTGCTCCGAAACGCCGGGTGACGGCCGCGCCTCGAGCGACAGCCCAGGGGCGGGGCCCCAAGTGACAGCCCGGGAACGGAAGCCCCGGGAGCTGTGGGCGGAGCCCGCACTGCAGAGCCGGAAGCGCCTACAACCCGGCAGGGGCGGGACCTAGGCGCGCGGGCCGAGCCTCCCGCCAGTGCCCGTGGTGCTCAGGTCCGCGGGTAGGTGAGGCGGTGAAACCTGCGAAAGGGGAGGTGTGCGGACTTGTCTCGCCGCTGACTTTGCTCGTCCAAGAACGGGAGAGGGAGCTGCTAGGAGATGACCCAGAGGCCGACGCCCCCCTTCCTCCGGGCACTGGTTAGGGACTGACATTTGTTCACCCCTGGAGCGCAGAGATGGGACTTCCTTTCTTCCTGCCCAACCAATGAAGTGCCACCACCACTGTCCAGCCACGCCCCCAGAATCGCCTTCAGACAGTGGCGTGGAAAAGCAGGAGAACCAGCGTCCACACACTTCCCTCCCCATACAGGTAGGACTCCTGCTCATCCTATTGGCCACCTGGGAGGGGAGGCCTGCCTGTCACCTTTCCCTGTCACTCCCCGGAACCGTAAGCAGTCCTACCACTTATTCAGTGCTTGCTCTGTGTCTGGTACACTGACATGTGGCAGTTTTCATTCTAGAAGCCACGCAGACCTTTTCTGGCGTGTGTCCGCCTCACTGCCACTCTTGCGCATTGGCCATTTTCCATTCAGCGGAGTCGTCTTTTATAAAAGAGAAACCTGATGACATCTAAGCCTCCCTAGAACACTGAGTAAAATCCAGGCTTTGCCAACAAGCTCTGACCCCTGTCTGCCTCTGCCCTCTTCTTACACCTCTCTGCCATCATGCTGGCTGCGGCAGAGAGCTCAGGAAGCCTCCTGGTAGTCGTTCAATTGTGCAACACGAGGAGGCAGTAAGAAAAGGCTTATGAAAACCAAGAAGCAGAAAGGCCAGATTAATACCGTCTATTGATTCAAGAGGATGAAAGATTCCCGGACAGAATCATAGGAGGAAGGAGGCAGTTAAGATGGACAAGCTGTGTTCAGCCTGTGCCGGAAGCTGCAAGAACGAACGAACCAGGCCTTAGTGAGTCTATCTTTGGTACAATAGTTCCACTTTAGGGCCATTCCTCCTAAAAAAAATGTTCCCAGATATAGAAAAAGGTGTATACTGTTGTTGTAAAATAGTGAAAATGGAAACCTGCCCAACTGTACAAGCAAGCACACTCAGTGGAACAAAATAGCTATTAAAAATGTACACAACGGCTACGAAACAGTGTAGAAAATTCTTGTGATAGTTCCTGAAAGTAAACGAGCAAGATGCATGATATAAAAAGTACATCATTCTGAGTATGTCTACAAATAAGCAACCCAACCTGTTCAGAGGAAGTGACAGAAGATGCCGGTCAAATGCCGACAGTGGCTGTGGTCGGGCCCTGTGCTTTCCGTGCCCTTGAATCACAGGAGGCGAGCCACGTTGTCCTTACCCTGAGACAGGGAACTGAGGCTTCAGGGAAGCAGGTGCTCTGCTGCTCCCAGCCCTTCCCAGGCATGTCCGTGTCTCTACCTGCCCCACCAGGTGCTCTGGTCCTCCAAGCTCTCAAAGCTCGTCTCACACAAATCTGTTAGAGGAATACCTTGTCTTCCCCAACAGATGGGATCGCAAAGCCCTTGAGAGCTGGGTCCACAACAGATTCACTCTATCCCACAAAGCCTGACAGACTTCCCCACAAAACATTTAAATATTTAATCCGCGAAGACTACATGGACCCCTTTCAAAGTAAATTAAGGTGAATGTTGACTTCAGGCAGCGGCGGTGCTTTCCCACCATCCTCCCGGCCCACTGTCGTATCGAGAGGTCCCACGTGGAGTGTAGACTTCCTACAACGTGGAGTAACTCGCTTTCCCCACTGCTACATCTGGAGCAAGCCTGCTCCCTGATCCCAAAGGAAAGTCCGATACTCCCAGTAAAGGCACTGGCCACGGGGAGCGCCCAGGGCAGCGGGGTCGACACATCTGATGCGCCAGGGCAGAGCACAAGGAAGGAAAAGCAGGGCACAGAACATCGGGTACCGTCTGAGAGCACACTTTCATATCTGCCTGCCTTTTCGTGAAGAAATGCAGGAGGCAAGTGGTGGGGAGGGCACGGGTGGGGAACCGGAGCCTGTTTGGACTTCTGAGTCTTGCAGATTGCCTCAAAACGATGAACTCCCAACAAAGGAGCCCTCAAACTGCCCTGGGTCGCCTCACCAGTGTCCCTGCACACACCCGGAGGCCTCCGGGCCCGCCTCCCCCGTGCCACCGTCTCAGTTCACAGTTCACGGGAGCTCCCTTCGCAGTTGATTTGCTCCAGGCCATCGTTTACCTCTGTCTGTCCTCATGGTCCCACGCACAGAGGGGGTTGGAAGGATGCCACAGGTTCTCTTACAGCAGCCACAGCCACCTCAGTGAACTTCCTCCACCTGAGGAGACTCAGGAAGAGCCCTGCACCTGACCAAGGGACACACGTGGCTTCCCTGCGCCCCCACAGCTCAGGGGTCACTGCAAGTAGATGCGCACGGGACTCGGGCGGCTCGCACACCAGACCCAGGCCCTTCGGTGGAGCAAACTGTCTTCAGTGCCTGGTTTGCAGGACTCTGGCTTGCTCAGCCTGACCCAACCTGTGACCTGGCTGGGTCCTCCTCACCCTCCACACGTCCCTCCTCAGACGCCCCACAGGCTTGTCACCACGGCACCCTCTCACAGTGCGTCCTGTTTTAATTCATAGGACTGAGGATTTGGGGGTCTGCGTTTGAGCTGAACCTGCTTCCTGCTGCCCCTCCCCAGGGTGTGGGCCCAGGACAACAGGGACCTCCTCTGTGGGTTTATCTGCCACTCTTTCCTCACCTTCACGGAGGAAGAAAGACAACCACACAAGTTGGCATAGGTTCTTCCCTAAAGGAATGCTTTATTGACAAATTACCCATTATTTCCTTGAGGAAAAGATAAATGTTCCTACGCTTGAATCCTGCCTTCTCACCACACCCCATCTGAGATTCTAACCCTGGAGAAAAAAACCCCAACGGTGTTCTTCCCATGGCACAGGCACGGACGACAGCCCCCCCGCCCCAGGGTGTCTGAAGTGAGCAGCACTCCGGGTACCAGGGAGCACAGCAGGGTCTGCCAGCACAGAGCCCGAGGGCACGGCTGCTCCCTGCAGCGAGCACACAGATGCACACACAGGGGACGCCTCTGCCTGCTGGGAGCCAGCCAGTAAGGCACGGAGCTGCCCCTGCAGACACCCCCCCCAAGTGGGGGGCCCGAGAGACTGCTGGGGTGTGGCAGCTTCAAAACAGGAATGAGATCTGTGTAGCTCCTGAGAAAAGGCAACAGCAGAGCTCCAGGTGACCTCTGTGCAGCCCACCTGCTCCTCACTCAGCCCCCGTGTGGGGCAGACGGGTGGGTTGGAGCCGATGAATGCAGTAATGCATCCCGATGCATACAGATGGCCAGTAATGAATGCATCAGCCATTGGGGGCGGGGGGGGGGGGGGGGGGGGGGAGGGGCGGGCGAGGTTGCTTTTCTTTCTCCTGCCCCGCATCCTGCCCCAGGGAGGCCCAGGAGCCCTCTGGCCAGCAGCTGTCCCAGTCCTTGAGAGGAGAGAGAAGCAAGCTTCATACGCTGGATGAAGCCCATCAGTGAAATAAAACACACCAATGGTCCAGGCCACCCTCAAGCTAGATGCCAAAGTCTACACAGGGTCAAAACCCACTAAAGAACCCTTATTTTTATATATAAAAACATTATAAACAAACAAAGCATAAGGCGATGTAAGGCTTGTATTTCAGCTTGAGTCCAAAGAGATAATGTTTCCTAACTATGAGACTAAAGCTTCGCTTAGCTTTAATTTTTGAAAAATTCGCTGCATTTAAAAAATAAAGAATTTGCTTTCGTTAAAGCTAGATCATTAGTGTAACAATTAGGCAGTTGCTGATAACCAGTTTCTTTTCTGGAGGGTTTCAGAAAATGCACAGTTTTCTTGTTTAGCGTTTGAAATAAAAACTGAGGATCAGGTAGGACTCTCTGGATGAATCTTCCTTCTGTACATTCCTTCTGGAACTTAGGGAAGGAGAGGTTTTAGGAAATACCACTTATTTTACGCGTATCACTCTCCCGTCCCTTCCACGTTCTCATGAACCCACCAGATTCCCAAAGGGCCCACTGCCCTGTCCACCCCTGCAGCCCAGGACGGACGGCACAGTGGTCCTGCGTCTACCAACTTCAGTGTAAAGCATCTGCGTACAAAACTGTGTTCTCTAACTCATGCGAGCGCAGCAGCCAGGTCCACGTGTGAACGGCACGACTGTCCTCAAAACCAGCTCTGCACGCTCGCCCACGGCCTGGCCGGCTGTCCCGCTGCAGAGGTGCGGTTGTGGTGATGACGGGTGGGCCTGCACGTGCTCCGAGGCTGGGCAAAGCTGCGACGGGCTTAGAAGGGCGTGTGGTCGGGCAGGGGCTTGTCATCACTCCCCGTCGGGGAGGGAAGATGGTCACTGCCATTCTCTCTGCCACCTACAACCTTAGACTACGGGTGGGAAAAGACCAAGAGAGAAAGACCTGAGACAGAGCACGCAGAGCCGGGCAGATCCCAGGCCAGCTCAGGTCTCTACGGAGTCTACAGAACTTGAATTCTGATTAGCGTGAATCCTGATTAGCAATAAAAAGGAACAAATCGCTGACACAAGCAACAGGCTAGAGGTACCTCCAGGGATTTATGCAGTGTAAAAAAGAGCCAATCTTCAAAGGCTCCATGCTGTATGGTTCCAATCATGGAAATGGAGAGATCACTAGTTCTGGGGGTAGGGCAGGAGGAAGGAGAACACGGGGAAGGATTACCGTGGGGATCAAACCGCGGGGATCAAACTGTTCTCCGCCTTAGCTGTTATCAGTGTCATATCCTGGTTATGTCACTTCAAGATGTGATCACTGGGGGAAACCGTGTAAAAGGTACAATGGCCCTCTGCATTAGCTCTCGTAACTGCACGTGAATCCACCACCCCAGCAAGAGAATCAAATGAACAGTCTGAATACAGTTACCTTTATGGTCCCAACCCGGTCTTCAAAGGACTTAAAGGTCGCAGAATTCCTTTAAAGAGAGAGAGAAAGAGAGGAGATGTCGGTGTAGGGAGCAAACAATTGTGCTGCCTTCCTAAGTCTGAAGGGCCTCAGGGTTAGGATCTAGGATCAACCTGCAGAAAAGATCCCTGATAGCACCCTGAGACCTCACTGTAAACATGTGACAAGCTGAAAAGGAGAGGGGGCGTGCCCAGAAGACAGTCCAGGCAAGGTCATTCTGGAGGCTTCCAGGTCAGAACAGGTCAGCCACACCTGCCAACTCCAAGAACATTAGACCTGCATGCCGCCAGCAGGTGCAACCCCGGGTGAAGTGCAGACCTCTCGACTGAGCAGTGGACGAGATGTGGAGCACATTTCTGCTGCACCCTACATCCACACATGCTGAAGTTATGGAAGGTCCCAGGTACTCCTGACACCAATCTCTCACGGAAGTAAAGGAAAACGAAGGACAATTCGGAACAAGTGAGTGAGGAGGAGGCAGAGGAGGAGAGAGCAGGCCAGCCCCAGCCCCACCCAGTACCCTCTTATACAACCAGTTCCTCCCTACCCTCGGGCTTCTAGGAGCAGCCCATCAAGGACCCCCAGATGTGCGATGGGGTGTGGCAGCTACAGAACAGGGACAGGGCCTCTGCTGCGGCACTGCAGGGCAGGAAACATGAGTGGGAGGCTTCCAGGAACAGGCCACAGCTCTGGGTGTTCTAAGGAGACCAGGACTCCCCTCCAGGTGCAGATAAAAGTTTCCCGTAACAGGCTTGGAGGCGCCTGAAGTCTTGTGGGTGCCAGGTATGTGTATGAACCTCTCTGCCCCTCCCTGGCCCAATACCCTGGGCAGCCCTGGAAGGTTCCAGATGGAGCCCTATTTGATACACTGGTCTCCTCTTAGCCTCCCCCCCACTAGCTCTTCAGCCTAGAAGGGATCTTTCCAACCCCTGGCCAACAGGAGCCTGCCAGGGAGAAGATGGCCCTTGGCTCAGGGATATGGGGAATGTGAAGCCGACTGGCTGGAGCCACCCCCTCCCCCCGGCTCCCCCATCCTCCCCCCCCCCCCCCCCCCCGGGAGCTTGGGAGCACGAGTGCACATTACCTCATGGCTGGCATACTTATCGAGTGGCGGATTGAAGAGTTGCTGCTTGGGAGCGTGTTAGAAGCAGAGAAGGAAGCAGGAGTTACCAAGGGGATGAGCCTGGCATTCAGCACACCCATCAGCTCACCCACACAGAGACCCGGCTTGGCAGGGTGCGTGAGCTCTGGTCACCACACACAGAAGGGCCCCTGGCCCCGGGAGGAAAGGACCCCGGGCTCCTCTCGCTGGCCTCCAAAGTTGCCCCAGAAATGGGACAGTGCTGAGAGAGAGCTTTAAAATAGGAAACTAAGAAGACCTCGGCCTGGGGCTTTAAAATACCTTTGGTACAAATAGCTATCAGATGTCCTTACTCGACTTCACAGCAAATGACTTTTCGGCAAAAGAGAAACAACCAGGTCAAGTAAGTAGAAATATTTAAAGTCACACGTTGTTCTAGATTTGGTTCCAGGCCTCCGAGCCGGAAGCGTGTGTGATGGGGCAGCACTAGTATCGGGCCGGACATATGTGCCTGGGTCAGCGTGGGGTGAGGACCACCCAGGAGGATGCCCCACAGGTGCCCTGCCGTTCCTGGCCCTCGAGTGGTAAACGAATCCACTTGCAGGGCAGGAGAGAACAGGAGGCACCGAACCCGAGAATGGAGAGTCAGCACGCCCCCCTCCCCGCCCCCCCCCAACGTGAACACGTCTCTTCTCAGGAAGGACGCTGTCAGGCTGGGCTGGGGGCTGGCGATAAGCCACGCGGTCACAGCCCCAGGAGCCGTGAGCTCCCCAGCAGGCTGCAATGCCTGGCAGGCCTGGCTGTGCCAGCTGGGGCCGAGGTGCACAGCCTGCCACAGGCCAGCCAGAGACCACCCTGCCCGGAATCAAGGGAAGAGCCTTCCACAGGCACGCCCCGCATCAGCCTTACCTAAACGAGTGGGAGAACGGACGGGCCCTGAAAGGCAGCAGCAGGAGGAGAAGAAACGCAGTGTTAGGAAAGGGAGGCTAGTGCCCACCCCAGCCCCTCACTCAAGCTCCAGAAGGCCACGCAGGGACCCCCGTGGCCACCCCGGTCCCTGTTCTCAAGCCCCAATTCTGTGAGAGGCTGCCGCTCCCTCACGCACGCGACTGGCCCCTCTGCGATCCCACCTGGGTCACATACGAGGCACCTGCGTGTCCACGACCCTGTCCGGAATTAGAGGGATGAAGCCCCAAGGACAGGACCAGCGCAAAGGGGTGGGGTGTGCGGAGGCGGGCTGTACGACCCTCAGGGCTTCAGCTGAATGAGGGTGCGCACACGCATGCGACAACAGGACTGGCCGGGACACCCACGGGGCTGAGCGCCCTGCACTCCAGCTGGCAGATTCCAACCTAGAAACACGTGTGTCTGGGGGCAATACGGCCATGTCCTCCACTACCCAGCCAGGCCTGCTCACGCTCTGGAGGCTACCCCCAACATGAAAGTCATTTCAGAAGCATTCAGAAGATCATATGAGGCTCAATTATGTGGTCTCTTAGGTGGGCAGCAGGCCCTGCCATCTCTTGGTGGGAGAAGGCAGGTGCCTCGTCAAGGCTCACCAAGCTAGACAGAGACCCCTGCTTTAACCCAGGCTTTGACCCAAATCCGATTTCCTCTCCCAGTCTGCCACCTCCTACCCCAGGGCATGCAAACAGCCTCCCAGGCCGGGCTGCTCTCGGATAGGCCTCTGCAGCACCGTGATGCAGGGCAAACATCTCAGCACACAGAAACCTCCCTGGACCTCATCTGCATTCTCAAGAAGTGGTGAATTCTCAACCTCAGCTCAACCTGAGACTACGGGGTGAGGCAACGGTGGACACATCACTGACCCCAAGACGTCAGAGTTCCCCACACCCCTGGAAACACAGCAGAGCAAAACTGAAGAGCCCCATGGTGAGGCGCACCAGCAAATAGGCCAGTCCGTCTGAGCACCTTGACTATGTGGGACCTGGTTCTTGTCCCTGGAAGCATGGGTGCAAACGTGACACACGGCAGTGAGGCCGGGCACGTGACCTGAGGCTCCTCGCCATGGTCAGCAGCACATCCCAGTTCCCGGAGCAGAGAGCGGGACTGAAGCAGAGACGGAGAAGTGAGGTGCACCGTCCAAAGGGCCCGCGGGAGCTCCGGACAGTGCCAACGCCCTGCACACGCCCAAGAGGGAGGGAGAAGGCTTGATGTGAGCGAATCATGCCAGAAGTGACAGGGACGTTCCTAGTGAGAATGTAATTTAGGCACAGCACACATTTATTGCTTCCTTCAAATGCTCTGTTATCAGACCAGCATTTCGAGGAAAGGACCACAACCCCACACACAGCTCACCCCAGCAGTGCTGGGATGGCCCCCCCATGCCCTCCATGGCAACCCCTGGGAGCAAGGCCAGGCCACCAGTGGCGTGTGATCAGTCTGTCACCAGGCTTACCACAGCACGGCTCAGGTGGCCAAAGCAGGTGTCCCACAGTGCAGCGGCGATGGCGTCCCATCTAATTTCAAATGAGATTCGTTACAGGAACACACCCACAAAGTCAAGCCTTAGCAGATGACTGTGTGGCCGGGAGGGACCGCTGCAGACCCCCCTTTTGTCACTCAGAGCCACATCTGCAGGCTCCAATCACAGCCACTGTGGACAAGGCCTACGTTTACAGGGTGACCCAAAAGGACCCCCCAGCCATAGCTGCTCAGGAGCATGACCAGATCTCCAGTTGTGAGGCCGTGCACTCCTTAGGACAGAGGAAATACACAGACTGTGTACTGATTGTTCAGCCTCTCTGAAAATTTGCAATTTTTCTGAATAAAAAGCGGAGGGGACTAACTACATCCAGCAAACAAAAGGTGAGCACGGCCCTGGGCACGAGCCACGCGGTATGAGTGTCTGTGTTTTCACCTCTGGCTACATGGTCAGGCCAGAGCCCCCACCTTGAGGCCTCACAAGGCAACTGCCAGGCAGGTCTGTGAGGCAAGGAAATGCCTCACCTACGCAGGCAGGGAGGGAGGCCACCTGAGGATAAGAGGAAAGGGGCCAGAGCGGGATGGGCTCCCAATGCTGTACTCCAAACGCCAAGCCCACGGGCACTACCACCGCGTGATTCTCAAGTCTGAGAAGAGAGGAGCCTCAGCATGCGGTGGGGGCTACAGGGAGGCATCCCCTGAAATCGCTAAGTGAAGGGACCGGTCCTGAGCGTGGGTCAGGGGCCAGGGCAGGGCTGGGCAGTAACACCTGGGGAGGAGGGGTGTCCAGGAAGGACACCACACTGCCGCTCAAAAGCGCACGCTTGATCTTAGCAGCCCCGAGAGGGACGCCTCGCCAAGGGCAGGGCTAGGAGGTAGCCAAGCCAGGATTCACACCACAGCCTCTGGCTCCAAGGACCAGTCTCCCTGGCTCAGTGCCGTGTAGCAGAGGGGGCCCGGCGGATGCAGCCACGTGTGCTCCACCAGATGTCCAAGCTGCCCCCAGGCCCTGCTTGAAGCACTTCTGATGGCCATGAAGGTCTCATCAACTCTGGGAGAACATTCAGTTGGGGCCCCTGGCGTGCAGCCACACACACTCTGAGATCTGGGCTGGGCAAACACTGCAAGGAAACAACACCCTTGTCCCGGCTGGCTTGCCCAGAGCGACACCCCACCCTGACACCGACCTGCAGGCAGAGTCATCTTTCATCCGTGGAACTTCAACGGCAAGCACCCACCTTTACAGATCCCAAGCGCTAAGTTACCCAAAGGAAACAACAATCCCTGCCGAAGAAGCACAGCAGTGGCGAAAAGGCAGTCCACAAACAAGGGGACTGTGAATCGACTGCCCCAGGGCTGGTGTGCCCACACCTACAGCTGCCTGCCCCAGGGCTGGCGCGCCCACACCTACAGCTGCCAAAGGGCCCCGGAGGGTCACGTACCTGAGCCCCAGGCCCCCTCAGAGCCTCTAGTGGATCTAAAATCCCCAAACCCTCACCCGACTGGCCTACCCAACTAGGGTGTCTCACCTCATATCTCCGAGCTTTCTGCTGATGGCAGAGCCCACAGTGGACAGGGCAGCGGACGTCTTCTGTCCCGCCTGAGAGAAAGTTTCCTGAGTCTTCTTGTAGCTGTAAAGAAAACACCAGCTGAACCAGCGCAATAGGAGAAGCAGCCACCACCCATGAGTCAAGGACACCACGTGCCCAGAGAGAACCCCAGGGGACAGAGGGTTAGTGAGCACGTGTCTGGCCGCCAGGAAGGGGACTGACAGCAGGGACAAAAGCAGCACGGCCAGATCGCAACCTCTGAGCTCTGCAGTAACTGTTTTCTGACCTTATTCCATCTATTCTAACGCTCAGGTAACCCACCTCCCCTGTCTTGCCACAGCGCTAACTGCCCGGCAAGTGGGGCGTCCGCCTGCTGCAAAGCAGACAGACCCACAGAGGCCCTGGGTCTGAGACAGAAGCCAGAAAGGTCCCCTTGTTCTGTTACTGTATTCAGGGAGCTTCTCATGTGAGAGCTCCACCATGCCCATTGGGGGCGGGGGTGCCCTGGACAGTGTGGATGTGTGGCCTGTGGTGGGCTGGCCGCTCAGACTCTCGGGAGCCCTCCGGCCCTCAACCCCCTGTACGGTCTCACCAATCCTTTCAGAACTGAGGAACCTTCATCTCATGCCATCAATGCCATTGTCCCTAGTGCGAGGGGTGGCCCTGGATCACAGCAAAGACCACCCTTTCTAGCCCTTCCTGCCCCAACCATCCACAAAGGGGGGGTGCATCACACAAGACATGGGTCCATGACCTCAACATCTGTGAGACAGGCACAGGCAGGATGCCTTGGCTACAGGGACAGCGAGGACACCCTTGGGCTCGCCTTGAGAGTTAATACTTGGAGCTGCCAGACCTTGTCCAGATGCCACCATAAACAAAAGATACCGCAGCCTGAACCCAAGGGCTCATTTCTGGCCAAGCTGACATGTTGCCCTAAGGAAACAGCTTGAGACGGCAAGGCTCTCGAGATGCCAGCCTTCTCTCTGAAATTACTTTCTGACGCCTTGTTCGTGTCACCAGGTCACACACAGCACCAGCATTGGGTCTTCGGAGTCCTTCCCTCCCGTCCACTCCCCCAGTGCCATCCGGAGGCTCCACTGTGATCACGTGCTGCCCTCCTCCCTCACCTTCCCTCCCGAGCACTCCAGGCTGCCCGTGAGTCCCTGTGCCACCCCATCAAGTCCCTGTGCCACTCCATCAGCAGGGAGGCCCAGCCGTTCCTGTAGCGCCGCGGGGCCTCAGGCTTCTTTGGTGCCCGGCAGGGTCCAGAACTTAAAATACGTGCTTTCCAGAAAGTGAGTTTAAAAACACATCGTAGGGGCGCCTGAGTGGCGCAGTCGGTTAAGCGTCCGACTTCAGCCAGGTCATGATCTCGCGGTCTGTGGGTTCGAGCCCCGCATCAGGCTCTGGGCTGATGGCTCAGAGCCTGGAGCCTGTTTCCGATGCTGTGTCTCCCTCTCTCTCTGCCCCTCCCCCGTTCATGCTCTGTCTCTCTCTGTCCCAAAAATAAACGTTGAAAAAAAAAAAAAAACACATCGTAGTCACTAGGACAGTGAGTTTATCTTAGCTGCTGGGAAGGTCAGTAAATCCTGGAACACGTTAACAGAGAGAAAATAATCTAAAATCTTTACTGTAAGACTTGCCTCGGGATTTCCTCAGGTCCATAACGAAAAAACTCTAATTCTAAATCCAACCTTTAGACAAACCCGACCACCAGAAACCCCTTCCCCTGTGATAGCCAGAAACTGTCACAGAATGGAATAGGAATGGAAATGAAACCCAACCGCCTGTGCAGCTGCAACCCAGAGAGCTGCGTGTCTGGGATCTAGACGGGACTCCCTGGCACAGGGGCAAGGCCCGCTCTAGAGGGGCAGACCACAGCTGGGTCTCACTAAAAACCAAAGTCCACATGCTCCTTTTGGGAGGGTTTCCACAGACTCAGCGGTCATCCTCTGAGGGACCTTCCATCCCGACAGAGCCTTTGCCAGGACCTGGCACATACACACAGTCGCCTCGGGGTCGGCAAAGCCGGCAGGAAAGGGACAGAGAAACCTGCTGCGTGTCCCCCACTGCACGGCCTGCTGAAGGAAAGGCTCTGGGACCTTCTCTGGGGCCCCTAACTTGCAGTATCTGTTAGGGACCCCACCCTCACCCCCACCTGGTGAACTGCTTTCACTTCAAAGGGAGTTAAAACAGATCACCTGCGAGCAACAGACTTGGAGCGTGCTCGTTATTTATAAAACACTAACTACAAGGTTAACTGGGAACATGCAGGATATTTGGTTTCAGACACAGGGTCAGAAAATGTCTTCAAGCTGCTTCTCACGAAATAGCAAACGTTTAAGGTCATGTTAATGTTCTGTTCGCTGAAGTGAAACGGTCTGAAGCAGAGGATTTAAGGCAAAGTCCTTACAGAATTTCTGCCTGCACCCACAGGGCCAGGTGTGGGGAACTGCACTTGGAGAGACCACAAGCCCGTGCCGGGGATCCTTGGTGATGAGGAGGAGTGCCCTTGGGGTCACTTAGTACGGAGCTGGCCGCTGAATGACTGGCAGGAGAGACACTGGCTCGTGGGCCATTCCGAAGGGGAGCACCCCCACGGGAGATGGACCGGAGGCAATCTCCCCCACTCCACCACCCTCAGCACTTCAAGTATGCGGAAATGAGGTGCCACAGGGACCCCTTCTGAAACGGGAGCCTCCAAACCAGGGCACATGCAGTGCAGGGGCCGAGGGGCTGTCATCAGCCCCAGTGGAGAGGCCACGCTCAGGCCGTGAGGGGACTGGGGGCCGAGCCAGAGTCTGCACGCAGGTAACCTCAGGCCCAGACGTGAGGAAGGGTGCTAGGCTGTGCCACCCTGCCTAGCACCCCTTCGGGAATCACCCCCAGCTCTTGGGAAGACAAAGGTGTAGGAACGTCGCCAACGCCAGCCGCCAATGCCAGCCTCCCCCGCCATCAGCAAACTCTGCGGTCAGCGTGGGGCATTCTCCTGCACCCTCCCTTGGTGGCTGCTCCCACCCCAACCCTGGGTGGGCACGTGATCCCAGTCCGGCCAGCCAGGTGCGTTTACGGCTCCCTGACCACGGGGGGAAGCCCGGGGGGAGCCCGGGGAGACCCGCGGCGGGCCGTCCTGCCGTTGGGCTGCAGCGCCACAAAGATTCAAACCTGCCCCGCTGGGCACCCTCTGCACCGTCCAGGAGAAGCCAGCCTGGCGACACAGCCAGCGTAAGGAGAGCCCTGGTCAGGTGAGCCCGGAGCAGGCCTCCCCTGCTTGCAGGCTCACACTCACCCTGCCGTGCTTTCTGTCCCGTACGAGGAAAGGACTCCATATAGCAACTGGCAACTATGCCCGGTGCCACCTCGGCACGCCTGCAGCTACGCTCTACCAAGGGGAAGAGCCCAACCAGGCGGTCGTTCCGCGACGCAGGACACAGCTGCCGCCACGGCCAGCCGTCTGAATCAGAAGCAGCGGCTGAGACAAGAAAGGATGAGTGGCGTCAAAGCTGCGCGTGCCCAGCACAGCCCGCGAGCAGCAGCACGACGGGCACAGACGCGGGCGCTTCCCAGCTGTCCCGAGTTCTCGGTCATCCTCCGGCGCGCTGCTGGCTGCAAGTGATGCCCGGGAGTGGCCACCGCCTGGCAAAGCGCTTGAAAGGGCATCCCCCCGGCCACTTCCACGCCCAGAGCCACACGTCTCTTCCAGAGGGATCAGAATTGCAATTATTTGAGACGGCACTCAGGTCTCCTAAAGCTCTTTTCAGGTAAGTCCACACTGTGAGCCTGCCAGGCGTCCCAAACCACACAACATCTGCGACTTGGTGACGGACCGTCCGATGCGGCCCCGGGGACACAACACACCGGGACTCCCAGAGCACGTGCGGCAACGACACAGACAGCGTGAACCGCCACAGCCCGCCAGTGCCCACCGCCCCTTGTGATGTCAGGCTGCAGAGACCACACGTGGAGCCAGCAGACCTGGGGTCCCGGGGACCTTGAAGACAAGCTCAGTAACAACCAGTTCCTTTCAGGCAGACACAGAAGGACTACCCAAGTTCTCTGGTATCCATGACAGCACTTCCTCCTAAGTAAGAAATGGAAAAAATCCCAGAAAGTGACTATTTTAAAACATTACCCCACCCTGTTCAGAGGAATTCTAATTAGATTAGAGTGCAGATAAATGAAGTGCTATGACCTCAGATAAGACGCCAAGAGTCGTTCTGAACCGTGGCTTTGACAGACACAGAAAACTATCCATGTGTGTTTCCTACTGTGCTCATGTTCCACATGGCTGACAGCTCGATGCCCCTCAGACCAAAGAGACTCCGTCGAGACCCCACCAGCAGGGTCCAGGCGGCTCCCCCAGCCTAAGAACCACCCCAGGGACGAGGGAAGCTCTGTGAGCCCCTTGGCTGCAGCCACGTCTGCAGGGAAGGAAGACCGAAACAAAGGCCCCAAATCACCGTCCGCACCGGTCGGTGCTTGGCCGCTTTGCCCGCTCAGAAGGCTGGGGGGCGCCTACCAGACAGACGTGCTGCCCAAGGCCAGCCAGGCCTCTCACCTAAGGGGCGCATCCGCGTCAGCCAGAGGGAGGGTTTCGGCGTGGCCTGGTGGCCAAGTGAATCTCCTTCAGTGACTACCCGTTTCACGGAAAGTAGAGTGTCCTTTGCATTTAAGAAAAATCACGTAACGGCAAAATAAGCAAAACACACCCAAACTAGGTTTGTGCCAGATGCACGCAGCCTCCCGGTCCCTAAGAGAATGTCAAGAGCAGGAGGAGGAGGAGGAGGAGGGAGGTGCTGATGGCAAAGGCACTCACAGGTCTGACTGGGTCACTTTCTCATTCCACTCGCCAAGTTTCTCAGAGGTTTTCATATAGCTAAAAACAGAAAGTCTGCGGTGAATTATTTAGAACAATTATGTCAACTCAGGTTTCAAAGCACAGCTGAAATTCCAGGGAAGACAAGGACTGGAGAGCGGGAACGTGACTCTCCAGCCTGCCTGAGACCAGGTCTACTGGTGCTGAGCACCTGCTGCGCAGGCCCAGGGAGGCCCAGGGGGGCCCGGGCGCTGACAGAACCAACCAGTCCTTCGCCTGTCACGCCCAGGGAGCGCCTGGTCATCCCATGGGAGACAGCCCTTCGGGAACAATACTGCTGTGAGGAATGAGGAAGGCACAGCCGCATCCCCAGGATACTTCTCTGGCAGCCACCCTTTGGGATTCAAACCCCGCGATTCCCTAGGACAGAGAAATGGGTTTCTTAGGTGATTTTTTTTTTTTTTTTAATAAAATGCGATCGATCTGTCTGCAGGGATGTGGCTTCTCAGTGGGAGACATTTACCCCCTCCCCCCGCCCCACCACCAGCCCTGGAGGATACATTTCAGAGGAGCCATGTAGCTGTACTCCCCAAATTCAGAGGGCAAAGTCACACGTGAGTCAGAAGTCCTAGGGCTGTGACCACATCACGCTCATGAGAAGGACTCACATCCACCTCAGCAGACACTGAGCTCGGAGGACCACAGGAAAATCAGTCTCTTTAAGGACCTAATTAGTGTTCTCTCAGATTTGTACCCTGAGATACACTCTCATCAATTTCTGCTTGGACAACTAGCTAGTGCATCCATCCACCTTTTAAAAGTATGTGTAGACTCTAAGCTCTTGGAAGACATGCCAGGGGCTAGGCCAAGGACTCAGGGCCTCTGGCTGGCTGCCTGCAGACAGGGATACTTGATCCCCCCGTTCTGTGAGGCACCTTGTCCCCAAGCACATAAAATCCTACTGGCGAGCCGGGGGCACCAGCCTGGCGAACGCCCTCCAGCCTCCAGGGCACCTCTGCCGCGGGCAGGTACCTACGCGGTAGAGACCTGCACATCACGCCAGCTCCTGGACAGATTCTGTTTCAGGCCCTCCAAGGCGGAGAGGCCCAGCTTCCTTTTCAGCTCTCCACAGTGCCTCTCCTTGGCTGCCAGGACCTGGCGCAGAGTGACAATTTCCTCTTCCACCTGCAAAAGCACAGTTGACTTGATTGCAGGAAGTGACTAACATCCTTACACACACAAGAGGTTTCTCGGAATTACATAAGGACTTTCCGCTTACAGCACATAACTTGTCTTAGGAACAGAGTCAACAACAAATATCTCTTTTTATCTGGAACCAGCACCCCGCTTCTTGAGAACTGTCTCTTTCCCTCAAGCCAAGTGGTTCTGGCAGGGCTACCAATCACTATGCCCACCCATGGATGACCAAGCAAGGCCTGTCGGAGCTCTGCTCTGGGACGGGGCACAGGTGTCGGAAGAGATGATCCCCTCTCCCTCCAGGCTCTGAGTCTGGGCTCAGAAGCTGGAATTGCTGGCAGCCAGGCCCTCTCTGCACGGAGAAATTCCACATGCACTGGGAAGGAAGCAGAGCTGACAGACAGATGGATGGCCAAGACTCAAGTGACAGAGCAACGGCCTTTATGACAACAAGTATGTTTCCAAGGTTAGCTCTAGGCCTCGGCAAAGGCAGTTACTCAAGCCAAAAGTAAATTTGAATTTGAATTCAATTTAAGTTTGAATTTAAGTTGAATTTAAGTTTGAATTAAGTTTGAATTCAACTTAAGTTTGAATTCAATTTAAGTTAGAAAGAATCCTGAAAATAAACACCTGAAACTGCTCAAGCCCTAAAATTAAAAAAAAAAAAAAAAAAAAAAAAAAGATGCAACTTGAGAAGGAAGCATCCTCTGGAGCCTGACTACCCTAAAGGTTTTGGTTTTTAGCTCCTGCATCAATAGCTACTCTAAAAAAGTCTTTCCCTTGGGGCGCCTGGTGGCTTAGTTGGTTAAGCGTCTGACTCTTGGTTTCGACTCAGGTCATGATTTCCCAGTTTTGGGAGTTTGAGCCCCATGTGGGGCTCTGCACTGAGTGTGGAGCCTGCTTGAGATTCTCTCTCCCTCTCTCTCTGCCCCTCCTCCACTCATGCTGTCTCTCTCTCTCTCTCAAAATACTTTAAACAAAAAAACAAATGAAAAAAATCTTAAAGTCTTTCTTTTAAAAAAGTGATTATTTGAAGTAAGGCAATAAAAAGTCGCTCAGAGCCCTTATGTCACTAGTTTTTCCAGCACAAAATAGTTGAAAAAGAAATAACTTAGAAACATAGGATCACCCAATCAAATTGTTACTAGTTACTCCAGCAATAAGGACCAATGACTAGAACATTCCACCCATGGTGTGATAATCAACATGGCTTGAGGCTGTGCAGTCCAGCTGTCTTTGGGACACGCACGTTGAAAACTTTAAGTGACATGAGCTTCTGCCGCTCAACTCTGAAATGACTGAGTGTAGCCCATAAGCTTCACCGCACTGCCCGCTGCTGCTGTAACCTTCACTCAACTCAGACACTGCTACATGCTTTCCCCCAGGGTCTGAGGCCTGGCCGTGGGGCTGAGGATCATCTACACAACTAGCTCTTTTTAGACTCAGGATGCATCAACACAGGATGCCAGCCTCTGCCTGATCGGATGCTATGCTCAGATATCAGCAAGTTCATTCCCCAGATTTTGAACCTAAGTGAGTTGCTGTTAGACTCTGTATCACACAGAAAAAAGGAACACTCCCAGCAGTCAATCTGAATAAAAATTATACTTGCAGGCTTGGGTTAATTACCATTTCCTCTTAAAGGACTCTCACTTTAAAGATCACATGAAGCACTTTTTACAAAAAGAAGAATCTTTAAAGGGAAAATGAAGATCCAGGGGCGGATAGTTTGTGGGGTCTGGAAATTGTCAAGTGTTAATCCCAACAAAGAAACCCCCAGTAGATGGTGTGCTCAGAGCAGCTGTTCCCGTGTGGACACCCTCCTCACGGTACCCAAAGCACCAGGCACACAAAAAGCGGCCGCAAAGAGCAATTTCTGTGGGACTCTGGGAATGACCTCCCAGGGCAACTTCTGCAGAGCACAGACAGCGTTATGGCCCCTCATCAGCCTGAACTCACAGTCACCCCCGGACAGATGGCGGAGACTTAGCACCTTTGCGAGCTCAGCCCTAAGCTCCTCCTCCTCAGCCTCCGTCAGACCCTCAACAGCAGGAGTCTGGGCGGCCACCGCGGTGTCGACAGGGACATCTGTCATGGAGTCGGACAGCAGACCTTTGTTAGGAGAATTCAGGTTGATATCTGCCAGAGACAAACAAAGTCAGAAATTGTCAATAAGAAGTTACAGGGAAGTAAATAGGGTAGAGGTCTCCACCAAGGGAGAAACCAAGGGTGAGGCCAGGTTACAGGGGAGTCGAGGGGGCCGTGGAGAGTACTCTGACAGGTTGTCGGGATGGTCTGGGCCATTAGGCCAAGGACATCTCAAGCCACCCAAGGTGCTGCTTCAGGGCACTGGAAAGGCTGGCACAAGGCAGCCAGACCTGAACTCTGCTTCCCTCAGGATAATACACTCTGCGGAGACAGGAAACCTTTGCTACAAACAAAGCAGCTGAACCTAACAGATCTTCTAATTTTTAAGGCAAAGAAACGACACGGCTGTAAGCACAAGCACCACTTTCAATCAGCCGATCTGCAGAGCACGTGCTCCCATCACACACACAAGATGCACGGGCTGGTCACACAGCCCCAGCAGGGAGTCGGCAAGACACAATTCCCCCGGAGTCTGTTCTCGCCCCTCGTCCCACAACAACATGCAGGGAGGCGCAGAGACACTGCTTCCACACCTCCGCTATACCCAGATCAGGTTCCAATTCCTGCAGGCCCCATTTCCTCTTCGAGTTAAATGCATCTTCTTGCCTGCACTAACAGCGGACAAGATCCCACACAAATAAAGAAACATGGGTCTGCTTTAGTTCTTTCCAACTCCGAACACACGACCGTCCTTCAGTAGCATACAATCCGCACACGCCATGAAAACAGGCTTTGTGTGGTGTCCAGCACTTTAGAAGTAAAGGCATAGGGACACCTCACTGGCTCAGCCGGAGCAGGATGTGAGTCTTGAGCTCCAGGTCGTGAGGTCAAGCTCCATGTTGGATGTAGAGATAACTGAAGTAAACATTAAAAAAAAAAAAAAAAAAAAAAAAGAGGGGCACCTGGGTGGCTCAGTTGGTGAAGCGTCTGACTTTGGCCCAGGTCAGGATCTCACGCTTCATGGGTTTGAGCCCTGTGTCGGGCTCTGTGCTGACAGCTCGGAGCCTGGAGCCTGCTTCAGATTCTGTGTGTGTCTCTCTCTCTCTGCTCCTCCCCTGCTCACACTCTGTCTCTCTCTCTCTCTCTCAAAAATAAATAAAAACATTAAAAAAAAATGTTTAAGGGGCACCTGGGTGGCTTAGTCAGTTAAGCATCCGACTTCAGCTAGGGTCATGATCTCACAGTTTGTGAGTTCGAGCCCTGCATTGGGCTCTGTGCTGACAGCTCGGAGCCCGGAACCCGCTTCAGATTCTGTGTGTCCCTCTCTCTGCCCCTCCCCTGCTCAAGATCTCTCAAAAATAAAGAAAACATTCTATAAAACTAATAAAAAATAATAAATTAAAAAAATAAATAAAAACAAATGCACAAAGGTTGGGAAAAAAACTGCCCGTAGTTACAGATATGTTTCTCTACTGTTGAAATCCTACAATCTGCTAAAAACAGACTGTGCTTAAACTAAAGATGCTCTAGGGGCACCTGGGTGGCTCAGTTGGTTAAGTGTCCTACTCTTGATTTCGGCTCAGGTCATGATCCAAGGGTTGTGGAATCGAGCCCCGTGTCGGGCTCCACACTGTGCTAAGGGTGGAGCCTACTTAGGATTCTCTCTCTCCCTCTGCCCCTCGACCCCTTCTCTCTAAAATAACAAAAAAAACCCTACAAAGATGCTCTATTCAGCTCATTCCCTTCACATGTCCCACACAGCTGGAGGTTAGCACTTCCTTGGCACTTGATACACGTTTACCAGATGAAGCACAACCATTGTTTTTATCAACTGATTTGGGTTTTTTTTAATGTTTATTTATCTAATTGTGATCGGGGCGGGAGGCCCAGAGAGGGAGAGAGAATCCCAAGCAGGCTCTGAGATATCTGCATAGAGCCCGACCCAGGGCTCAATCCCACAAACCGTGAGATCATGACCTGAACTGAAATCAAGAGCCAGAGGCTTAACCGAGTCATCCAGGTGCCCCATCAACTAATTCTGATTTTTAACTGAAATCAACCCACATAACTTTACTTCATGTGCTGTGTTGAATCTACTCAAATTCGCTAAATGCCTTAAAATTTTCACAACCTTGCTCTTCTATTTTTTTTAATTTTTATTTTAGAAAGAGGGCGAGTGTAAGTAAGGGAGAGGAGCAGAAAGAGGGAGGGAGGGAGGGAGAAAGAGAAAGAGAGGGAGAAAATCTTGAGCAGGCTCCACACAGGGCAGGGCTCAGTCCCACGACCCTTGGGACCATGACCAGAGCTGAAAACAATAGTTGGACGCTCAACCGACTGACTTCAGCTCAGGTCAGGATCTCACAGTTGGTCAGTTCAAGCCCCACATCGGGCTCTCTGTCAGCACTGAGCCTGTTCCAATCCTCTGTCCCTCTCTCTCTGCCCCTCCCCTGATCTCTCTCTCTCTCTCTCAAAAATAAACATTTTATAATAAGGGAAGGTAGGTAGGTCTTTGGACTGTTTCTGCCTATAAAGCTAAGGGTGGATCCTGCAGTCACTCCCAGATAGAAACTGGGCATTCACCAAACATGCCAAAGCGCCGCACAATCATTGTGTGATACCAACCTCACCATAGCCCTGTAGGTAGATGCCATTCGCACGCTGGTTCAGAGGAGACCGAGGCAAGAAAGTGTCACCAAAAGACCTACAGAGTGTGGGGCTGGTGCTGTAGGAGAAACTAGGGGGCTAGAGTCCCTCCTGGGTGAGTCCCAGATCTCTAGAGCTGTATAAACTGCATGGTGATAATACAAGGAATAATCTCAAGGGGTTATTCTGAAAATGGAAAAAGGACGTCTGAGAAACAGGTTTGGTATGGTATTCGGCATACAGTAAGTGCTCGGTGTTTTCTGTCACTCTGTGGTCAGAATCCAATGCTTGTGATGCTCACCTATATTAGACATACTCGTCAAACAGCGAAAAACCTGAATTTAAAACTGGCGGCTTTTGATGTTCAACTATTTCGTAAGTAGACTGCAGAGATAGGAAAATCTACACAGTGTATCAGAATCTAGGAGTTCTGTTTAATTAATACGCTGATCCAGGTCAAATGACAGGAAAAAAAAAATCCTTAAATTACCCAGGGTAGTCATGTCAACATAGGAAGTTAGCATCTCTTCTGTACCAGAATGAAAGATGGACTCCCATCACCTTCTCAAGATTTTAATCTGGGCCCGCTCCACACCCCCAGCGGCCATCTCAAACCGGTCAGGGGTGTCTGTTCTGGAAACTGGCCCAGTCTCGGTGTGCCCTGACTCACTGCACCCTTCCCCCTTGAGACAACCCCTAAGAAGCCTGGGCTCCGAGCAGCGTTGCCACCCAAGGGGCGCTGCACTGAGCTCGAAGATGGTTCCATCTCCCCTCCCCTCCCCTCCCCGGGAGAAGCGCACAACACATCGGCCCTGGTGCAGGGCCGGATGGAGTGTCCTCGAGGGCCCTGCGTAGGGAAGGAGGGCGGTCGACTAGGCAAGCGCCGGGAGGGGGCATGACGACAGCTGCCCGGAGAGAGAAAACCCAAAACTCTGGGGACGAGGGGAGGGGTGCCGGGGAACCGGTCCTCGGAGCGGCCGCAGGGTAAGTTGGTGAGTGGTCCAAGCCGGGGGCGGCAGACGCACGCCCCGGCCATCGGGAGCTTCGAGGCCCGGCGCATGGGAGCTGAAAAGGAGCCACGGGGCGGATAGAGGCGGAGGGGATTGAGAGTCTGAGAAGCGCGGGCTGGGCCCGAGGAGCGAAGGCGCCGGGCCCGCGGGTACCTTGGCCTGCGGAGTCCATGTTCAGGCGGCGGCCGGGCCGCGGCTGGGGTCGGGACCGGGGTCTCGGGCGCTGTAGGAGCCGAGCCGGCCGCACCAGGACTCGCTCGCCGCGCACACAGCAGCCAGCGGAACCGCCTCAGCCACCGCGGCATTACGTAATCAGCGGCGCGACAACCCACTTCCGTTTTGACGCGTGCTCCGCCTTCATCCCACCCCCACTAACGGTGTCCAATGAGGACTTTGTTCGGCCCCGTCCCTATTACCTGCTCCAACCTGATTGGCGGAAATTGCGGACGAAGCCGGAAAGGGAGGGCGGGCTCTTAGGCACTGCCTCCCGCGTCGGCTCCACCAGCGAGACACACAGGTAGAACGGTCCGAAGGAGCTCGGGGAAGGTGGGAAGTGGGAGGACCGTCCAACATGGCGTTATGAAAAAGCGGGGTTTGGCGTTTTTGGAGGTCTCGAGAGTGTTTACCGCTGCTCAGGAGTGCCGTGGCTCACGCACCGCACAGACCGTTTGAGGTCCGACTTCCTGATTTTGGAGTTAGCTTCTCCCTCCAGTTTTTAAGTCCTTCCTCTTTATGGGGATTTTTTTTTTTTTTTAATTGTGTGGGAGTTACGCAGAAAAAGGCGTGTCTGCGATTCGTCCTCTAGCCCTGCAGGCGCCGCTGCCCTCACTTGGCTGGAGGCATCTCGCTCCGCACGCACCTGCCCCGGGTCCCGTGCACGCACAGCTGAAAGGCGTGAACTGACCTGCGGGGAAGCCTTCGCGCTTCTGTGCTGGGTGCTCCCTTCCCCTCCGGTGTTCTTTCACTTCATTTTCACAGCAACCTGATGAGCCAGGTGGAGCCTTCCCCACTTTACAGGTGTGGAAACTGAGGTTAAAGTAATTTGTCCAAGATCGCTCAGCTAGTTGTAAAGCTTCCAGCAAATGCTGGAACAAGAGTTTGCCGGACTTTCTCAAAGGAGAGGTGTGAAACCACTAGCGGTTTCGCTAAAACAAGTCCTGAAATTTCCCTTCGTTGGCACCTAAATAGCCACTGGAAGCGAATTCTTAAATGGTATTGAAACCCTTCAGGATCTGACTTTTCCGGACTGCACTCTCCCTTTCCAGCCAACCCACTCTGCATGTACGGATCCCTCTGTGGAAGCCCCTTCCTCAATCTGGCTAACTCCTCTTCCTGTGTCAGCTCAAAGCACACCTCACCGCAGGTGTCTTCCTGGTACCTAAGGTCACCTCTGGCTTGCACTGGCCTAGGTGCTTCATGGCCATGTCCTGCTCTGGTGCTGTCAATTATAGGTCTGCCCCACTTGCCTTCTTTCGGTTTTTCCAGAGTCTCCTGCACTGCCCGCTCTGACTAGCCCCAGTCCCCAGGTGCTGGGGAAGGCCAGTAGTCTCCCCCCCCCCCCCCGCCCCCTTCATGCAGTTCATGGCAGATGGTAAGGAAGCAACTGCATTGCAGATGGTGGCGAGCAGAAGGCTTGTCTCTCATTCTGTGTTACATCCTTGAACCCGGGAACGATGCCCAGCCCAGGCCTGGCTCAAATTTGCCTTGCCTAGCAAATGAATGGTCAGTGCAGGTGTGTCTATAGGCCACATGGACATGCCACTGTGAGTACCTGTTACTCTGAGTCTGTTGTCCTTTCCTGTCGAAACCAGGAGTGTGGAGGTGGGGAGGGGACCCTAGAGGCCCAACATTACTAACTCCTGGTGAGGTCTGGCGGCTAAGACCTGCTTTATAGTCTGCCAATGCCAATGTCCTCTCACAGCTGGGGGTGACTTGTACAAACCCTTCCTCACTCAAATTTCCCAGAGCCATTGTGTATCCTGATCCAGGATAAGGGTACCTCCCGGGGCCCCACAGCCTATGCTCCCATCATCCTTTTGAGGTGATCAAGGCACCTATCACACAGTGTTGCCATAAACTGGGTCAGGTTAATCTCTACATTCCCTTTAGAAGCTGGGAGCAGAATGGGACGTCCACAGGTGTTTGAGGGAGAAGCTGAAGGAGGGAAGGGGGGAATCACCCCGGTGAGGGAGAGCACCAGTTCCGTGTGTTCCATCTCACCCTCCCCCAGACACCAGGTCGGGATCCCCAAGGCAGGGCCAGCTTTACTGGTTTCCCGTGTGGGGAGGGGTGAGGACTACAGCCTCCAGGGCAACTGGAAGTCCTCCGGTTCCAGCGGACTGAGGTGAGTGGCCTCCACGTTCTTGAGGTGTCTACGTGCCAGGAACAGCGCGAGCTGCCGGCGCCGCCGCGGGCTCAGGTCCTGGCCCACGAGCCAGGGGAAGGCGAGCCCGTGAGGCCCCCAGTCCTCCTGCTCGTCCTCACGGCGCGCGCGGTAGGAGCGCAGCAGTGCTCGGCACCACTCGTCATCCACGCGGTAGCGCGCGTAGACGGTGGCCTCCTGTGCCAGGCTGCCGGCGCGCAGCCAGCGCGTCACGACCGCGAGGCCTTCGCGCGCCATCACGACTGGGTAGCGGTGCTGCAGAAGACGCAGCAGCAACTCGTTGCCGCGGTTGCCCTCCACGTCGCCGGACGGCAGGGGGCGCACGTGGCCCGAGGTGCTCACCACGTCGTCCAGCGTGCGCCGCAGCAGCAGGACCGGACCGGGGTAGCAGCACAGCTGCTCCGCCACGTTGAGGTTGAAGTGCTCGCGCACGGTGCGCACCACCAGCCCCTTCCAGCTGCGGGGCATGACCTTCAGGGCCAGCGGCACGAGGTCGTCGAAGGTGGCGTCGAGCACCAGCGCGCCCAGCTCCGGGTAGGTCATGGTGGCCCAGGTGGCCGTGAAGCCACCGATGGACCAGCCGTAGACCACCACGTGCGCGGGCGGGAAGTGCAGGCGGTGCAGCGCGTACTTGACCACCACGTCCACGGCGTTGGCGTCATGCTGAGGGAACGGCGCGCCCGTGCTGCCCCCGAAGCCCGGGTGGTTCCAGCCCAGCACCGAGTAGCCGGCCTCCAGTGGCGCCGACAGGCAGCCCATCTCATAGAAGCCGGCGTTGCCTTCGCAGCAGATGACGAGGCGCAGGCCGCGGCCGTGGCTGCCCGGGTGCTGGCGGCGATCCATGAACATGGTGTCGATCTCGTTGCCGTCGCGGGCCACCAGCTTGGCGCGCCGACCGCGGTAGCGCTCCACGAGGCGCTCTTGGCCCTGTTGCAGCAGCGGCAGGAGCGCGCGAGTCATCAGGAACATGGAGCCGGGGTACACTAGCCAGCGGCCCAGCGAGTGGGCCAGCATGTAGCTGGCCAGCTGGCCCGGCAGCTCGCGGATCTGCTGCAGGAGGCACTGCGCCTGACTGCGCGCCCCGCGCGGCGGCCGGCCGGGCGCGTCCCCGCCCAGCGCCGCGCCCCGCAGCAGCCACACGCCCGCCACGGCCGCGGCGCACGTCAGCGCGCGGTGACCGCCGCCACCCCCGCCGGCGGCGCGCACGTCATCCCAGCGGAAGTCCACCGGCCAGCTGCGGAAGTTGTAGGTGTAGTTGGCGGTCAGGTAGATCTTGAACACGTGCACCAGGGCCTTCACGAAGCAGACGACACACATGGGCGTCGGGGCTACCAGGCGCTCGGCGTGAGCCGTAACGCCCGGTCGCCAGGTCCGGGTCGCGGCGGGAGGCCCAGGCCCGGCCCGGCGGGCAGCTGCAGGGGCCAGCGCAGCGCGGGGCTGTCTTGGGACGTGCCTCCTCAGGGCTTGGCCCCAATGGCCTTTATGACCTGGGCCTTTCAGGGAGAGGGGAGGCGGCGCGGACCAGCTTTATGAGTCATTGTCGCTGGGGAAAGAGGCGACACCCTGTGATGGGCACACAAAGGGTTCCAGGGCAGGGGCGCGCAGGGGGTGGGGGGTGGGTCTCGAGTTCTGCCCCGCCCCCAGGACCTCAGGCTTCGGACCCTGCAACCCTGCGGCGACCACATCCTCCCCAGACCTTCCTGGGCCTGCACCCTCTCCAGGCCGAGTTCACCTGCCTTCCCTCACACCTGGAGCAGCATCCACCGCCCTCCTTAACCGAAAGCGGACAGACAGGCTGGAGATGGACAGCCTTAACCTCGTCCTAGTCAGGAGCGGAGGACCGGGGGGGGGGGGGGGTAGAGGGGTCTCAGTGAGACAAATGACGCGGGGCTTCCCACGGCCCTGAACTAAGGTGGCTGTGGCTCCCTTTCCCACGTCGTGAGGTACCCACATTGGTGGGGAGGGGAGGCAGCAGCCCGAAGAAGCAGCTCTGGTGACCAGGCTGTGTGACAGTTTGCAAAGACAAGAGAGCCTCCTGAAGAAGTCTGGGGGTGGCAGTTCCCTGCCCAGGCTTGTGCCAGGTAACCGCGCCCCCAGACCTCCCTGTGCGAGGCGGGGCAGCCCGGGAAATCCAGCTTGGGTTGTCACCCTAGGGGAGCGCAGAGTCTGCCCCGTGGGGCTTCTGGAGCAGCCCGGGCCCTGTCCTCCCCTTCACACCTTCCTTCTCAGGAAACGGGGTGAGCCCAGGTTGGAAACCCCCCACCTGTTCTGGATCCTGTTTCCACTGATGCCAGCAGAGGCAGTGACCTCCAGGTAGGTCCTCCCTGGCCAGCGTTCCTCATTTTCAGCCCCCAGCCAAGCCACCTCCCCACTCCCCACTCAAACCACCCCACAAGCTGTACCTTCCTCTTTTCGGGAGGGCTCTGGCGCCGGAGAGGGCCAGCCCACCTAAGCGCAGAGGGGGCAGGATTAAAACCAGGCTCTGAGGGCCCACTCAACAGGGAATCTGGCAAACCCAGGCACACACTTGGAGCCCGGGAGCCAGACCTGCCTCAGGGATCCCAGCGCTCTGGGAAGGGGGTTCCAGGCTCCGACAAGCCTTCTCTGCTCTCCTGCCCTGTGTATCTGGGCCCACTGCTAGCCCAGTCAGCTCCCACCAGGTTAGGGAAGCAGCGATAAAGACTGTTGGGGTCCTTAGGGTTGGGAAGAAAACTGAGTGAGGGAACTGGGAGGGCTGAATTGGGGGTTTCCGGGTAAAATACAGAACATCTAGTTAAATTTGAATTTCAGGTAAACGATAAATACTTTTTGAGTATAAGTGCGTGCTGATACTGCATGTGGCTTATTTCTATTAAAAAATTGTTTCGCAGAGGGGCGCCTGGGTGGCGCAATCGGTTAAGCGTCTGACTTCAGCCAGGTCACGATCTCGCCGTCTGTGAGTTCGAGCCCCGCGTCAGGCTCTGGGCTGATGGCTCAGAGCCTGGAGCCTGTTTCCGATTCTGTGTCTCCCTCTCTCTCTGCCCCTCCCCCGTTCATGGTCTGTCTCTCTCTGTCCCAAAAATAAATAAACGTTGAAAAAAAAATTAAAAAAAAATTGTTTCGCAGAAATTCAACTCTAATTGGATATCCTGCTTTTAGGCTTGTTTGTTATTTTTTGCTAAACCTGGCTATTCTACCCCTGGCGCCCCTCCCCCCAACCCGGTGAGATCCAGAGTTTCCTGACTATCCGGCTCATATCCCAGGTTGGGCAGCTCTGCTCATTGATCAGGTCCTGAGGACCAAGAGGGTGTCTCAGGGCCCCCTGGTGCGCCTGGACAAGGGGCCCCTCTTGCTCTCTCTACTCTGCAACCCCACCTCTTCCTTCGGTCCCGGGTGGCAGCCGCAGGGGCAGCTGGGAGACTGCCCCAGGAAGGAGCCCACAGGGTACCGCACCTGGGGTCAAGGAATGGGCATAGCTGTTGCCCATGGGGGGTGGTGGGCCTGGTCCTGAAATGTCCACCCTGGCCCTTTGGTTAGAAGTGGTGGTGGAAATTTTGGGGGAGAGTGGGGGCATTTACTTTTGCAGGAACCTCATTTGTAACCTGAGATGCTGTTTATCCTGGGGGTGGGGGGTGCGCAGACCCAGAGGCTCCAGGCTCATTTTGTGAGACCGCAGGAGTGACCCTCAACAGCAGAGTAGATGGCCTCATTGTGTCCTCAGCCTGAATCCAGGCAAACACAGGGGTGCATTGAGAGTGTCCTGGAGGACCGTCCTCAGAGTATGTGAGATATACCCACATTTGATTTGATTGCCCAGGGAAAAATCGGGCTTGCGGGATTTTGTGTCTCAGCTTGGTGAGCTCTGAGACTTGTACTTGGAAGCACAGACTTTGCCTCAGCCAGGCCCCACCTGCCCTTGGCTCCCCCCGCAACTCCAGAAGAGCAGGAAGGCCGGAGGGGGAGGTGGCTGTGGTGGAGGGGAGCAGAGGCTGGCTTCTGAGGGGCAAAGGTCAGTAGGCTGGAGCTCTTGGCCCCTTAGGGCTCTTACACTGTGCCTGGCCTGGCCCCTGACCCCACCAGCCCTGCCCCCCAGCCCCTGGGAGCCCAAGTGCCCCAGAACCACCAGCTCTGTTGAGACAGGAAAGCATGTGACAGGAAGGGAGACCTCCTCCTGCTGTCCCCTCTCCAGAAGAACCTCCCCCTCCCCTCCCATCTGCTCAGGGAAGGTGGGACTGTGACCCCTAAGGATCAGTTCTCAGTTCTAGGAGGCACCCCCCTCCTCACCCCCAGGGTCTTCCAGGCAGACATCTGAGCACACACCCCACCCCCACAGAGCCTGCTGGGCTCTATGACCTCTGGCCTTCACCCTACAGAGCTTTCCACCCTCCCCCACCGAGGCAGTGCTCCCTCCCGGACAGTTCTGCTCTGCCTCCCTAGAGGCCCTGATTTATGCCGCAGGAGCAGACAGAGCCAACCTTGGAGAAAGAATGGAGGAAGAGAGAAAAAACCAGTCCCAGAGGCTGCCGGGGTGGGGGCTGGGACACCCTGGCAGAGGGTGTCCAGCCAGTTGTGAGCTGACCACAGCAGCCCAGGGCTCCGGGAGCAGAGCCCGGGCCTTGGGAAAACTGAAGCCACCCTGGCGGGATAGGGAGCTGAGTCTGCACAAAGGCCTCTGCTCAGGAAATGGGGTGCAGGGAAGGTGGGGGGGGGCTCAGAGCCTGAGGACAGGAGGGGACGCTTCCTGGCGGATGTGGGGTCAAAGAAGGGGCGGAAATGGCCAAGACAGCTGCTGAACATCTGGAATCACAGAGACTAGCCCAGAGCCCTCAAGGATGGTGGGGTTGATGGGGAGCAGTGCACGCCCACGCCCTCCCCTTCCTGCCTCCCTTGTGGGGCCAGTCTCTCAGTCTCCCCCCTCCCCCACTGTACCCCCCACCATCAGGGTAAAGTCTGGGTTGGGGTCAAGAGCCCAGCAGGCTGGTCTGATGGGGCCAAGTTCCCTGGAGCTCAGCCCCCCTGGGTGTTGCACAGCCTGTACCCTTCCTGCAGGTTCCGGCGTGTGGACAGTGCCTCCTGGCATCGTGCAGGCCATGGCCCTGCTCCTGGGATGGTCCCTGGGGCCCCATACCTGAACTTGAAGGGGTCACCGTATGCTTGGGGCCTAGTGTCACTTGTGGCTGGGAGTCCCTCAGAGCAGGGCCTCATCCTTCCCACCAGTGTGACAGCCGGCTGGGGGTTGATGGCACCAGCCGTTATGTACGTCCAAAATGTAAAACAGGCTCACTGCAACCTGTGAGACAGGATGGAAGAGAGTTAACTGTCCTTTCTCTGCACCTCCCTGCTGCCCAGAGATCCTGGCCCTGGTGTGTCTTGTACCCGTTTCTCCATTTGCGCACAAACACGCACAACGTACGGTCAGGACTAGGGTGGTAAGCGTGTCGTTAGCTTTTACAGAAATGGATGTGATGCGCGCGTTACCCAGCAGCTTGCCTCTGCCACGAGCATCGCCACGTGCCAGTAGCTGGTCAGAGGCGCGCTCCTCCGGGCGGGCGGGCGCCGACGCCCCAGTGGATGTCCCCTCTGCTGGCGGATATGTGGGTTTCCAGGCCTTTTGGTGCTGCAGCCGTGGCTGCCATAGCACCTTTGTCAAAGGATCCTTGCTTCCAGGAGCTTTCCCTGCACCGTGATTCCTGAGGCACCCGCCCGGATGGAAGGGACGGGTGGTCAAGCTGCTCTTCTGAAAGCTTGTGCTAGCCTGTGAGTCTCGTGAGGGAGCTTGTCTCCACAGCGATTCGGGTCAGCTCTGTGCTCTCCGTATTTCTCGGCCCGCGTGTGTAAACTTAATGAATGTTGGCCGATCGGGACCTGCTGACCAGGCCGGCGCCAGAAGCCAGTCTGTACCTCTGGGGTTCCAGTCCGGCGGTTTGGTTTGCTTCTCGCCCTTTGGGGACCCCTCACCCGTGGGACCCAGGTGCCCACAGCTCCCAAAGTGGCCAGATAGAAACTACGGCCTGGATCGCACACAGCCAGCCCTGGAGATTCAGCGGGATGGGGGTGAATGGAAAAGACGGGGGACCCTCCACCTGAGAGTTGAGTCTCAGGCTTTTGGGCGCCTTTTGCCTCGCCAGTGTGGGGCCCCGAAAACCCGCAACGGGGCGGAAAAAGGGCAGAGCCCAGAGGGTCCGAAAGGGTGCCGAATCGGCGTCTCCTGGTACCAGCCTCTGTGGCGACTGTGACTCCACCGGGGACCCAGGTCCCTCGAGGGCACCGAGGTTGCCCTTCCTGTCTCCTCCAGGTCGTGGCAGCGTGACGTTTCTCACAAGGCGGCGAGGCGGCGTAAGGTGGAAGGTGTCTCTGAAGGCGCAGTGCGCACAGCGGCCCTTGGAGAGCGGAGGAGTCCGGCCCAGCGCTCTGTCACCCTCCTCCCGCCGAGGGGCCGCGGTGCGTCCTTGCGTCAGCGCACAGCTGTTCCCCGAGTCCCGTCCCGGGTCGCCGGCGGTCACCCCCACGCAGGGAAAAGTGGGCGCGGGGGGGGGGGGGCTGGGGGCTGGGGCTTCCTCGCGCCCTGGGTGGAGACACAAGCAGAAAGGGTCCGCGAGGTCACTGGCAGCCGAGAGTCATGGTCCCGGGTGAGGAGCCCGGGGAGCCGGAGGGCACTGCCGGGAGGCCCGGTGGGCTGCTTTCCAGGGGCACAGCTCTCCCATTTGCCCCCGTGGGCGGGCTGAAAGCGAGCTTCTGCTGAGGCCCCAGGCCACGAGTGGGACATTTTCACGACCCTAGATCAGAGAAGTCACCCGTTCCCGCCCCCCGCCACGCCCCTACCATCCCCCCTTCCCGCACCCCCTCCCCCGACTCCCCTCCCCCACCCTGCGGCCACGCTCTGGTCCCCGGAGACCTTGGCACCCCAGTGGAAGAGGAATGGAGCTGTCTGGAGGAGGGGTGTGTGAGGGGAGGCCGGCCCAGAGGGGTGCAGGACCCCGCAAGACCACCACGAGTCCCCCTCTGCCTTGTGGCGCACGGCCGGGGGAGGGGCTGTTCTTGGGCCACACCGCCAGCACCCCCGGAGCTTGCCTGAGCGGATCTAGGTTACAGCCCTCTCGGCTCCTTCTAAGTCTCTTGCGCAGATTAAAAACGGCAACTGTCCCGGAGCTGACCCCAGGGGACCCTGAAAGTTTCCTCTCCCCTCCCACCCCCCTTGCTCAAGGCACTCTCTGTTCTCAGCGTCTGCTGAACTCTGGGCGGTTGCTCTGAGGCTGTCACTCGCCCACCCCTCTTACCCCGCTGTTCCCTGGGGAGCTGGCATGAAGTCAAGCCCACCTCTGTGGTGGGCCGGCCCAGACAGGCAGTCCTGTCTTGCCTCTGTCCCCTCCCCTCCAGGCTGTCCCTGCTTCAGGCAGAAAAGTGGGGAGAGAAGGGACCACATGAAGGGGAGACAGGGAAGCCTGCCGGCCTCTGCCTCACCCAGCCAGGTGCCCCCACCTTGGTTTCTGTGGTTTCTCTAATGGGGTCTGCACTCGAGTGACCCCACCTGGACCCTCACGCTCTATACAGACTTGAAGGCACCACGGCCCCTGGCGGCCCCGGTCCCAGGACAGGGCCCACCCAGGAAGGCAGCGGGTGGGAAGGATGAAGAAGCAGAGAAAGCCCCGTTATCCCCCTTTCCTGTCCCCCACCCTCCCCTGGGGAGCAGCCCTAACCACAGGGCTGCCCACCCCAGCTGCTTTGAAGCTGCCGAGGGCAGGACCCAGCCGCCAGGGTTCGTGTGCCGGCCCGCCCCTCCGGCTGCGTGGGAGCCAGGGAGTGACCACAGGGCCGCCAGTGGCCTTTGAAGTGATGAGGCCCGGCCCCAGGAAGTGGGCAGTAGCCCACCCAGGCCCTGGGCCAACCCCGCCCAAGGGCTCAAGCCCCTGCCCACTGGGCTGAGAGCCCTGGCCGGGAGCCCAGGCTGGGAACTCGGGCCCCAGCCGTCTCCAGGAGCTAGGCACCTTGCTTGCCCAGGTGCAAGCCCGCCTCAGGGACTTACTGGGGGGCAAGGAAGGAAGGGGCTGCCTCCCTGGCCTCTGGGGCCCAACCCCAGGCCCAGTTTCACCCAGGCTCCCATGGGGAGGGGGGAGCCAGTGGGGCCAGGAATTGGTCCCTCTCCCTCAGCTAAAAATAGCGGGCCTCAGGCTTTGTGGAAAGCCCCTGGGGCGGGGGAGGAAGGAGCAGGGCTGCTGGGCTGGGCCCTGGGGAGCCAGGCTAGGCAGGAAATGCCCTGGTGCACTACCCCCCCACCCCCACGCAAAGGCTCCTGTCAGCAGGCACAGACCCCTGGAAAGTCCCAAGTGGTGCTTTCACACCTACGTGGGGCAGGAATCTTCTGGGTCCCTCAAGCGAGGCCTCACATGCTAGGGTGGGCTCCCCTTACGTGGCTGAGATGTCCCCTTGGGGCCTGGGCTGACCTCCTGCCATGGGCACCAGGAGGCCGGATGAAGGCTGTTCTTTCTCTGGGTCAGTCTCCACACCTGGTGATGACTCGAACCACCCCACCTTCTAATCCCTCCCTGTCACCACTCCCCACGAGGACCACTCATTCCGTAGATATTCCCTGAGGACGTGCTGTGCTGGTCCTGCTGAACAGAGCTACGCACGGTCCTTGGTGCATCCCTGCCCCCAGGGTGCTTGCTGGACACAGATAAAGGTTTAACCGAAAGGAGGGCTTCTCAGGGAGCAAACATCCAGTGGCTGTCAACCCAGAAGGGGGAGAGCAGGACAGGCCAGGAGGTGAGACCAGGAATGTGGGTAGGCATTAGCTCTTGAAGTAGAGTGTTCCGTAAGGGCCTGACCCTGGGAGAGACCCCGGGGCTGAGGGAATTTGGCATCTTAGAGGAGTAAGACAAGACCACTCTGGCCGGGACCTGGCCCACGGTGGTGAGGGTGGAATAGGAATGAGGCTAGGGATGGGAGCAGGTAGGTATAGGGCAAGGGTTTTGAAAGGAAGCCACTTCTCAGAAGCCACCGAAGGATTCTCAGCAAGAAAGCTCCAGAAATGACCTCACTTTGCATTTCAGAGAGGTCACTGCTTTGCAGAGGAAGAGCTGGGGAAGGGGTGGTGACAACGTTGGAGGGAAGGCAGAGGGGCTATGGGGGCCAGTGCAGGTGTCTGTAGTTTCTGAGGAGTGGGACCAGGCAGTATCGAATGGCCCCTGGAGGGACACGGTGGGACCAGAGGCGTCGAGTGTCCACCCAGGTCCGGCTTTCCGGTGGCACCTGTCTCCCGGACAATAGGGATTGTCCCAGCAGTGAGCATCACCTGAGGTGTTGACGAGGAGAAAAAGTGGGTGGGTGGGGTTCTTCCAGATGATGCCAGAAGAGTATAGAAAATGCTAACACTTCTGGTGTTTTCAAGAGAAAATACAAAATCCAAACTTGATAAGAAGGAAGCCAGAGGGAGGGAAGCCTGAGTCTTCAGGAGAAAGGAGGGCTGTTCTTGGAGTGAGGGGCTTTGTGAGATGTCACAGCTGTGTGGCAAGCTGGGGATGTGGCCGCAGAGGGAGGAGGCTAGAACCAGTCGTTTCAGAGTGGGTGTGGGCTTCTTTGACCCCTTGCTCCAAGGTGTGACTCTGGGAGTGGCTGACTCGAGATCTTTGGAGGTGAGGAGGCAGAGGAGGCATTTGAAGAGAGACCCCCACGACATCTCCCCAGGTGAGTTTAGCATGTTGGTCCCTGACATCTCTGAAGAGGGACAAAGGAGGTGTTTCTAGTCGTCGCTGGCACAGGGGCCACTTCTCCCATCATCCCCTCTGTTGCCTTTGGCTCCATCATTGCTTCCTTGACACGGTCACCAAAACCCCCATGGTAGGTGCCACCATCACTCACTCACCAGCACACAGACATCTGTTAAGAATGTGCTCTTCGCAAGGAGTTGTGCTGGGCCCTGGTCGTGTCAACGACCAACGCAGTTGAGGTCTCCACCCCTTGGGGAGCTCACAGTCTGTGGAGCACCCTGAAAAAAACACATGAACAGATTTAGGAGACGAGAAGTGGAATGACCCAGCAACCCCACTCTTCGGTATTTACCCGAAAGAAATGAAACGTGCTCACACAAAGGGTTGTGCTCACGTGTTCCTAGAGGCACTGTTCATGATGTCCCCAAACCAGAACAACTCAAATGTCCGTCAGCTGGAAGGTGGGTAAGCAAACTATGCTCTGTCTCTACAATGGAAGGAACCGGAGTGAACTGCTGATTCACACAGAATGAATCTCAAAAGCAACATGCTTTTTGAGTGAAAGAAGCCATACGCAGAGGCCCATGTACTGTAGGATTTGGCTTTACGTGAAATCCTAGAAAAGACAGAACTATAGTGACAGGAAGCAGATCGCTGGCCGGCTGGGCCAGAGGGTTGAGAATGGATGCTGGGAGGTAGAGGGGACTTTTTCGGGTGATGGGAATGTTCTACATCATGACAGTGGGGGTGGGTACATGACTACTCATTTGTCAAAGCTCGTCAAATTGCACTCTTGAACTTAGTGAATATCAGTGTATGTAAATTATACTTTAATAAAGCTTAATTAAAAAAAATTTTAACATTTATTCATTATTGAGAGACAGAGAGACACAGAGCATGAGCAGAGGAGGGGTAGAGAGAGGGGGAGACACAGAATCTGAAGCAGGCTTCAGGTTCTGAGCTGTCAGCACAGAACCCAACGCGGGGCTTGAACTCACAAACCGAGAGATCATGACCTGAGCTGAAGTCAGTCGCCCAACCAGCTGAGCCACCCAGGCGCCCCAATAAAGCTTAATTTTTGAAAAGACGTGAAGACTGTGAGTGTCAAAGAAGGCAGTGACAGAGGAGCTGAGGCTGGGAGGTGGCGGGGACTGGTTTTGGAGGTGTCCTTTCTCTGGGCGGGGCACTTGGGAGTGGAAGAGGTGGGTCATGTGGTATCTCTATGCTTAACATCCCACTGGATAATTTTAACTCTTAGGTAAACAGAGGCAAATCTAGATGCAAGCTGTGTGTTGAGATAATTCACTTTTATAGGCTGTTTTTAGATGAGACATCACTTCCTGCTCAGGTAACTAGAATAGCCTGGCCGAAGCTGTGTGGAATGGCCAGCAGGCACTTGTATTGGGGGTTAGGCTGAAGCGGGAGGCTGGTATGTGTGTGGGGGGCGGGGAGGGGGGGGGATGGTGAGACTCGCCAGGCCTCCCCCAACAGGTGGGGGTGTTCTGGTCTGGGTTCACCACTGGACCATAGGCCAAGCCCAGGGCGTCTCCCAGGAGAATGGCCTGCCTCATGGTCCTGGCAGCCTGGGTGTGGTAATGGCAGGAAGTCCTCTGATCTACTGCCCTCAAGCCCCTCCAGGGACGCTCATCTCCCAGACCAAACCGTCAGCCAATCTCAGCCCAGGGTGTCCACTCAAAGACCAGGCTCTGCTGCTGCCCCCAGGGGACGGGGTGTGCGAGAGCAAGGGGTCTCCCCGGCCTTCACCCTGGCTAGACTGTCCCTGGGGTTCCCGTCCTGGCAAGGAAGGGTCAGGGCCAGGCTGAGGCCTCTGCTCTAGGGCCGTGGGCCCCAGGGTTCACCTGGAGGAGCCGGCTCCTGAGTAGGAAATGGAGGCAAACCTATAAACGTGGAGGTCCCCACATTGCAGGGGACAGGAACCACCTGGCTCTGCTGGTCTCTCGCATGCTCCCCGCAGCTCCCTGAGGATGGCCCCGAGGGCCGATGCCACCCTGGGTGGGCATGTGGGCCGTTCTGCCTCCTGGCTGGCCATGGTGGGGCCTGGGCAGGGGGCCGGGGGGTTTCATCAGTACAGGCCCCGCTGGTCTTGGCGTCGCTGTTTGAAGTAACTTGGACTGGCTATCAGGACACTGGCCAATCTTGGAACTGGTGAGCCCCGGGACCCAGTGACCTTTTCCCCCTGTGGCCTTGACTGGGGCTGGGAACCTCCGGCCTGGCGTCCTGTGTCCTGCCAAGAGGATGTCCTGTCCTCAGGCCAACTCCCCGCCCTCCCCCATCCCTCTGGGGCCTCTATCGGTGGAGGTGGGGGTGTGGGTGGAAGGGAGTTGGAAGTCAGCCGGGCCGCCCCTGCCGTGGGGTCCTGAGCCCCGTCTCTCCCAGCTCCCTCCTCCCCCTGGACTGGGTCACAGGGACAGAGGCCCTCAGCCCGGCACCTGGGGTTTTCCCAGGACCTGACTCCGGTTCCCCCAGCAGGACAGGGGTGGGGGTAGCTGCTCTACGAAACAAAGGCTGGGAGAGGAGAGAGGAAGTAGGGAACAGGGAAAAGGAAGGGGAAGGGGCTGAGCACACTCGAGGCCACCTCTCCAGGCGCTGCCTCCCCCATCCCTCTCTCCGGTTTCCTGCCCTGAGCCTGTGCTCGAGCGCTGGGGAGGAAGTGAGGGAAGAAGGGCACGAACCAGCTCAGTTCCAACCACCGCCACAGCCTGCCTCACCATGAGGGAGAGTGAGGCCGCGAGTGGGGAGTCTCGGGTGGAAAGGTGTAAGAGGCTCCGGGAGCTCAGCCCCAGTGGGCTGCAGGACGATGGGGGCCGGTACTTGGGGAGCAGGGGAAAGAGCAGGCTGAGCACCCCTACCTGCAGGCACCTCCTGCACCCCCAGCTGGTGGCCTCTGGGCACCTGCGCTTCTACCCACTCACGTGTGTCCAACCTAGTGTGCGGGTGCGAATACGCGCGTGCGTACATCTATAGGTGCGTGTATGCGCGCGCGTATGTGCGCGTCGGTGCGTGCGCTGGTGCGTGGGTGTGCGTGCTCACGTGCGCGCGCATGCGCTTGTACGGGAATGCGCATGTGCGTACATCTGCGTGTGCCTGTGCGTGCGCTCGTGCGTGGGTGCGCGCGCACGTGCTGGTGGTGGGTGTTCGACGGCGTGCACGTACGTGCCTGTGTCTCCAGGTTGGTTAGGTTCGTGTGGAGTCGAGTGGATGTATGTCTACGTGGATCTACGTGTGTGCCCTGAGTCTCTGTGCCTCTGATATGTTTCCGAGCAGGTCCCCGGGCCTTGCATGTGTGCACACGTATGCACTCATGTGTTTGAGTCTGCATCCTGGGCATGTGTCCGACTGTATGCGTGTCTGTGTGGCCTCCGTGGACATCTTGTTTGCGGGATGGAATGCTGTTTCCCTCTAAGGTTGAGAAGGACCCGTCCTCCGCAGAAAGCCTGGCCCCGGGGAGGAGCGGGGGGCAGGAAGGCAGCTGTTAGGCTCTCTCTGTTGCCTTCCCCCCCCCCCCCCCCTGCCTTGACCGGGGGCTCCGTCCACCTTCAGCACAAGCAGCTCAGCTGAGTTAAAAATAGCCCCAGGGCCTCTGGAAGCGGAAGGGGTAGAGGCACCCGCGGCAGCAGGAGGGAGGAGGCCTGGAGGCACCCCTGGCCCAGCAGGCCGCAGGCGGGTGGAGGCCGGACCAGCATTCCAAGGCCAGCTGGTCAGGCTCCAGCAGGGTGGGCCCCACATCCGCCTGGCCCCACCTGTAAGGCTGCAGGACCCCCACCCTGTGTGGTTACTCTGGGCCCTGTTCTTGTGAAAGAGCCTGGCCTGAGCCCAGCTCTGAGCCTCAGTCCCCAGGGGGGAGGAAGCGCGCCCCCCCCCCCCCAGTGATGCCCCAGGGGCCGCCCTCACCTGCCTTCTCAGCTCCCTCCTTGGAGGGTCCCTGGAGCCTTCCAGGCCCTGGTGGGATGCGGGACAGGGCGGAGGGTCCCAGGGAACGCTCCTTTCTCAGGGAGGGGTCAGTGGAGAGATTTGGGGGTTGTTTTGTATAACTTTTATTGAAATACCACATGCATACAGAAAAGTGCACATACTTTAAGTGTGTGGCTGAATAAATTTTCATAAACGGAATGCATCTTGTCGCCAGCACCCAAGTCAAGAAAACAGGACATCGCAGCCCCAGGGGGGCCTCCTGGGCCCACACCCCAAAGGTCATCCTACGTGACCCTGTTGGCAGCACTGGTCCCCACCAGTGTCACGGGAACCCCTCCGCTCCACTCTCGATGACACCGGTGTGGGGTCCGCAGAGGGGCCTGGAGTCGACGGTGGCTCCACTGTGAGACGGGCCCAATTTTATTTGCCTCCTCTACTGCTGAGGGACATCTGGGTTTTTCCACTTGGGGGTATTACAAATAGGGTGGCTTTGAACATTCTGGTACGTGGTTTTTGGTGAACCTGATGAACAGGTCCCACCGGACCCCCCAGGAGTGGGATTGTAGTTTAAACCCGGCACAAATCCCTCTGAGGATCTGATGGGTGTGCTATGGACACTCTCCCAGAAACGGCTAGCGTTTGCTTAGGATTTCCGGGAGTCCTGTTCCCCGCCCCACCCCTGGGTTCCGGAAACTCGAACCCCGGCTTCTCCAGCCTCAGCGTCAGCTTGTCCTTAGCCAGCCTAGGTCTTGGGCTAGGGCCCCCCAGGAGAGATGGGCAGCCCCCGTGCGCCCTCCAGCAGCCAGGCACGCCCAGAGGAGGCGCTCCATCCTGGAGGCCCACCCTTCCTTCCTCAGGAAAACCTGTGGTCTGATAAGGCCTCCAGCCTCTGGTTCTCAAAACCACCCCGGCACTCGGACCCCCCAGGGGAGGAGGGACCAGAGCCCCAGGCAGCCTGTGGCAGCTGGGGTGGGGACCTGGTTCTGGGCACTCCACAACCACTCCTGCACGACAGGTCCTCCCCTCGCGGCGGCCAGGTCGGCGGGCTGTGTGGCAGAGGAGGCTGGCCAGGTAGGGCAGGGCAGCTCCTCTCAGCAGCCCTGCCCCCTTCCCCCCCCCCCCCCACCTCCCGGGGCAGGGTGGTCCTTCATTCAAGGCTTTGGCCAAGCTCTCGCCCCCCACTGCAGCCCCTCAGCCTGGGCTTTTCCTCCGACCCTACCCGAGGGTGGGCAGGGGGCCCAGAGGAGGAATGCCTGCACCCAGTTCTCCCTCACTGCCCGGCAATGGCCCAAGCAACCCCCTTTCCTCCAACGTGGCCTCTTCCCGGGGTCTGTGAGCCCCGGGGCTTCCGCTGGCATCGCAGGACCACTCCAGGCCAAATCCCAGCGGGAAAGGGGTGCCCACACAGCATCCTAGGCTCACAACCGCGGCAGTCGGCCTCAGAGCCCAGGCTCAGCCGCCCCCACCTGCGCCCTTCTTGCACCCACCTGGCTCTGGTGTTTGCTAAGCTCCTGTGTAACGAGCTGTCAAGCAACACAGCATGTCCTGGGGCCCCTGTCCTGTCTTGCTCAGCCCACTCAGCCCTACCGGGTCGGTTCTTGAGGCGTAGACTGATGCTCAGAGGAGTAAGTCACTTACCCCAAATCACACGGCTGTGCTGACCCCCAACCTGGCCCGGCTGGCCCCAGAGCCCTCAGGCTCTAGGACATAAAGGGAAACCCACACGGCCCTGAGCTCATGGAGCACAGACAGAAAGTGCAGCCGGTAGGCCAGAGGCAGGGCCTCGTGTGGGTGGGGTCTTCCGCCTGAGGGAGAGGGAAGGGCTGTCTGACCTCGGCAGAGTGGGGAGCGGGTCCTCAGGGATGGCTGGGAACCGCGAGGTGGGAAGGAGCAGGTCCGGTTGGGGGCAGAGTGGGTGCGGTAGCCCTGGGGCAGGCACAAGTAAGTGGTTGGTGCACGTGCAGGCTGGGCACTTGGCCTGTGGAGCCGGTGGGGGGCAGCTCAAGCAGCAACCTCTTGTCCAAAGCAGGGCGTGTGGGCACGGGACCCCCGGGGTCGTGAGACCAGCTGCAGGTACAGCCGGGTGGCGAGTGGCGAGGGAGGGGGGCCGAGTCTGTGCGAGCAGGCTGGCCGGCAGGGGTGAAGGATGCCTGAGCCACAGAGATGGGGAGAGGAGGGAGTGTTCCGTTTCAAGCGTTCCCTTCTCCTTTCAGGCCGGGCTGACCTGGAGGGGACGCGGGAGGCTGACCTGTGTGGTGGCACTTCTGCGGGAGGGGGCCTCACCCTTCTGGGGGTTGGCATCATCCTGCAGTGTCCGCTGGGGGCTGGTCCCACCCGAGCAGGACTGGAGGTCACCTTGCCACATCTCAGTGGGAACTCTGGGGCCCAGGGAACAGATCCCGGTGTCCCCACGCTCCCCCTCGGCTCTCTGTCCTCCGGGCAAGGCTCGCGGGAGTCACCCAGGGCCCGGGCATCCTGAGGAAGGGGCTCTGCCCTGGTGCCTGCCCAGGTGACACCCAAGACCCCCCGCGAGCAAGAGGGAGGAGTGCGCTGAGGTCACCCCACCGCCACATGACCTCTCCTGACCCCAGCCGTGCAGGGGTGGGGGCTGTGTGCCCCGCTGGCTGCCAGGACGGGATTTCCCCTTTATCACAGGGACCAAGCTCCGCTCCCTTCGAGGGCTCCCCTCCCCCACGTTGAACCTGCAGCCCCTGGGCCAGCGGCAACTGGGTGGCTCCCACATCCATGCCCCCTCTGGCTTCCTGCCCCCCCCCCCCTTGCTGCCACGTGGAGGGGGATCTTCTACACCTGCTCCATCCAGGCGACGTCAGCTCTGCATCCTAAAAATCTCTCTGAGTCATTATTAGATCAAGTCTGTCTCCTGTTCAAAAGTCTCCAATGGCACCCTGTAGCTTGTGGAAAAACCTAGAAGCCCCAGCCTGGGGTTGTTGGAGCCCAGCTCATCCTGCCGGGCCCCAGGCAGGCCTTTGATGGCTCCTCCCCCTCAGGGGCACCCTCTGGACTCGGCTCACTGAAGATCACCTGCTGCCCGCCTCTGTCCACCCCCACAGCCGTGTCCGCCCACCCCGCACCCACAGACACGTCTTGCCCTCATTCCTGAGGCCTGGGCGGGACCATCTCCCGCTCCGTGTCCAGAACTGGGCCCGGCGCACACGCGTGGGTTTGTTCCCCCGGGAGAGAGGAAAGCGCAAAAGCACACAGAGCCCACACTCACACTCTGGCACACTCTCCACACAAATGGCTGCTTCTGAACGAGCACACACAGATCCCCCCACCACCAGGCACACACAGGCACTGTTCACGGACACACGCCTAGACGCACGTGGACACACGCGGGAAGACACACACGTGTGCAAAGACGAAGGCTCTGGCAATTGTCCACAAGAAATAGCACTGGGTGGTCGGGGGTGACCCAGCCAATGTCGCCGGGACCCGCCGCACCTGGGGGTGACACACGTACACACTGGCTTGGCGCCCGTGGCACCAAGACGGCCAAGACTTTTACAGGCAGGACAGCGGCGGAGAGGGCCGTGGTGTGGACAGGAACCGAAGGGGGTGACGGAGGTGACCCAAGCGTCGGGTTGCACGCGGCGTAGGCTGCGTTGCGTTCTCTTGAGCAAAGACTCAGCACCGGGGCGGGGGGCACCGCAGGGACGCGGCCTGGCGAGTCAAGGTCCTCGGCACAGTGTCGGGGCAAGTGCTTTGTGAGAGTCCGCGGTTTCCGAGGCGCAGGCGCACGCTTCTCGGTCTGCGGGGGAGGGAGAGCAGAGCCAGGAGTGTCCCCGAGTCCCCGCGCTGAGGCCGAGCATCTGGGCCGCGACAGCCCCGGACCCACTGTTTTGTTTGATTGATTGGCGGCTTTTGAAGCTTTTGCTTTTTAAAAACAAGCTTTCTAGGGCGCCTCGGGGGCTCAGTGGGTTGACCGTCCCACTTCCGCGTAGGTCGTGATCTCACGGTTCGTGGGTTCGAGCCCCGTGTCTGGCTCTGTGCTGACGCCTCGGAGCCTGGAGCCCGCTTCGGATTCTGTGTCTTCCTCTCTCTCTGCCCCTCCCCCGCTCATGCTCTGTCTCTCTCTCTCTCTCAAAAACAAATATTTTAAAAAATAAAAACAATTTTTTTATTTTGGAATAGTTTTAGATGCACAGAAAACTTGCAAAATAGTGAAGGGCAGAGAGCTCCTGGACAGCCTACCGCCCCTCCCCCCTCCCCCCCCCCACACCTTGTGTGCCTCATACCTCGGGCACTTCAACCTCCTGCCCTCACGCCTCCCGCCCCTCACACCTCGCGGACCTCACACTTTGTGGCGCCTCACACCTCGGGGCGCCACACACCTCCCGCCTCTCACACCTCGCGTCGCCTCACACGTCCCACCCCTCACACCTCGCGGCGACTCAACCTCCCGCCCCTCACACCCCGTGGCGACTCACACCTCCCGCCCCTCTCACCTCACCTCCCGCCCCTCACACCTCCCGCCCCTCACACCTCGCGGCGCCTCACACCTCCCGCCCCTCACACCTCGCGGCGCCTCAACCTCCCGCCCCTCACACCTCGTGGCGCCTCAACCTCCCGCCCCTCACACCTCGCGGCGACTCACACCTCCCGCCCCTCACACCTCGCGGTGCCTCACCTCCCGCCCCTCACACCTCGAGGCGACTCACACCTCCCACCCCTCACACCTCGCGGCGACTCAACCTCCCGCCCCTCACACCCCGTGGCGACTCACACCTCCCGCCCCTCTCACCTCACCTCCCGCCCCTCACACCTCCCGCCCCTCACACCTCGCGGCGCCTCACACCTCCCGCCCCTCACACCTCGCGGCGCCTCAACCTCCCGCCCCTCACACCTCGTGGTGACTCACACCTCCCGCCCCTCACACCTCGCGGCGCCTCAACCTCCCGCCCCTCACACCTAGCGGCGCCTCACACCTCCCGCCCCTCACACCTCGTGGCGATTCACACCTCCCGTCCCTCACACCTCGTGGCGACTCACACCTCCCGCCCCTCACACCTCGCGGCGACTCGCACCTCCCGCCCCTCTCACCTCACCTCCCGCCCCTCACACCTCCCGCCCCTCACACCTCGCGCGACTCACACCACCCACCCCTCACACCTCGCGGCGCCTCACACCGCCCGCCCCTCACAACTCGCAGCGACTCACACGTCCCGCCCCTCACACCTCGTGGCGCCTCAACCTCCCGCCCCTCACACCTCGCGGCGACTCACACCTCCCCGCCCCTCACACCTCGCGGTGCCTCACCTCCCGCCCCTCACACCTCGCGGCGCCTCACACCTCCCACCCCTCACACCTCCCGCCCCTCACACCTCGTGGCGCCTCAACCTCCCGCCCCTCACACCTCGTGGCGCCTCAACCACCCACCCCTCACACTTCGTGGCGCCCCTCTCACCTCGTGGCGCCTCAACCTCCCACCCCTCACACCTCGCGGCGCCTCAACCTCCCGCCCCTCACACCTCCCGCCCCTCACACCTCGTGGCGCCTCACACCTCCCGCCCCTCACACCTGGTGGCGCCTCACACCTCCCGCCCCTCACACCTCGCGGACCTCACACTCTGTGGCGCCTCACACCTCGGGGTGCCTCACACCTCCCGCCCCTCACACCTCGTGGGCCTCAACCTCCCACTCCTCACACCTCGCGGCGCCTCACACTTTGTGGCGCCTCACACCTCGGGGCGCCACACACCTCCCGCCTCTCACACCTCGCGTCGCCTCACACGTCCCGCCCCTCACACCTGGCGGCGCCTCAACCTCCCGCCCCTCACACCTCGTGACGCCTCAACCTCCCGCCCCTCACACCTCGCGGCGAATCGCACCTCCCGTCCTCACACTTCGCGGCGACTCACACCTCCGCCCCTCACACCTCGCGGCGCCTCACACCTCCCGCCCCTCACACCTCGCGGCGCCTCAACCTCCCGTCCCTCACACCTCGCGGCGCCTCACACCTCCCGTCCCTCACACCTCGCGGCGCCTCACACCTCCCGCCCCTCACACCTCACGGCGCCTCACACCTCCCGCCCCTCACACCTCACGGCGACTCACACCTCCAGCCCCTCACACCTCGCGAGGCCTCAACCTCCCGCCCCTCACACCTCGCGGCGAATCACACATCCCGCCCCTCACACCTCGTGGTGCCTCAACCTCCCGCCCCTCACACCTCGCAGCGACTCACACCTCCCGCCCCTCACACCCCGTGGCGACTCACACCTCCCGCCCCTCACACCTCCCGCCCCTCACACCTCGCGGTGCCTCACACCTCCCGCCCCCTCACACCCCGTGGCGACTCACACCTCCCGCCCCTCACACCTCCCGCCCCTCACACCTCGCGGTGCCTCACACCACCCACCCCTCACACCTCGCGGCACCTCACACCGCCCGCCCCTCACAACTCGCAGCGACTCACACCTCCCGCCCCTCACACCTCGTGGCGCCTCAACCTCCCGCCCCTCACACCTCGCGGCGACTCACACCTCCCGCCCCTCACACCTCGCGGTGCCTCACCTCCCGCCCCTCACACCTCGAGACGACTCACACCTCCCACCCCTCACACCTCGCGGCGACTCAACCTCCCGCCCCTCACACCTCATGGCGCCTCAACCTCCCCGCCCCTCACACCCCGTGGCGACTCACACCTCCCGCCCCCTCTCACCTCACCTCCCGCCCCTCACACCTCCCGCCCCTCACACCTCGCGGCGCCTAAACCTCCCGCCCCTCACACCTCGTGGCGACTCACACCTCCCGCCACTCACACCTCGCGGCGCCTCAACCTCCCGCCCTCACACCTAGCGGCGCCTCACACCTCCCGCCCCTCACACCTCGTGGCGATTCACACCTCCCGTCCCTCACACCTCGTGCGACTCACACCTCCCGCCCCTCACACCTCGCGGCGACTCGCACCTCCGCCCCGCTCACCTCACCTCCCGCCCCTCACACCTCCCGCCCCTCACACCTCGCGCGACTCACACCACCCACCCCTCACACCTCGCGGCGCCTCACACCGCCCGCCCCTCACAACTCGCAGCGATTCACACCTCCCGCCCCTCACACCTCGCGGCGCCTCACACCGCCCCGCCCCTCACAACTCGCAGCGACTCACACCTCCCGCCCCTCACACCTCGTGGCGACTCACACCTCCCGCCCCTCACACCTCGCGGTGCCTCACCTCCCGCCCCTCACACCTCGCGGCGACTCACCACCTCCCGCCCCTCACACCTCGCGGTGCCTCACCTCCCACCCCTCACACCTCGAGGCGACTCAACCTCCCGCCCCTCACACCTCATGGCGCCTCAACCTCCCGCCCCTCACACCCCGTGGCGACTCACACCTCCCGCCCCTCACACCTCGCGGTGCCTCACCTCCCGCCCCTCACACCTCGCAGCGACTCAACCTCCCGCCCTTCACACCTCATGGCGCCTCAACCTCCCGCCCCTCACACCCCGTGGCGACTCACACCTCCCGCCCCTCTCACCTCACCTCCCGCCCCTCACACCTCCCGCCCCTCACACCTCGCGGCGCCTCACACCTCCCGCCCCTCACACCTCGCGGCGCCTCAACCTCCCGCCCCTCACACCTCGTGGCGACTCACACCTCCCGCCCCTCACACCTCGCGGTGCCTCACCTCCCACCCCTCACACCTCGAGGCGACTCAACCTCCCGCCCCTCACAACTCGCAGCGACTCACACCTCCCGCCCCTCACACCTCGTGGCGCCTCAACCTCCCGCCCCTCACACCTCGCGGCGACTCACACCCTCCCGCCCCTCACACCTCGCGGTGCCTCACCTCCCGCCCCTCACACCTCGAGGCGACTCACACCTCCCACCCCTCACACCTCGCGCGACTCAACCTCCCGCCCCTCACACCTCATGGCGCCTCAACCTCCCGCCCCTCACACCCCGTGGCGACTCACACCTCCCGCCCCTCTCACCTCACCTCCCGCCCCTTACACCTCCCGCCCCTCACACCTCGCGGCGCCTCACACCTCCCGCCCCTCACACCTCGCGGCGCCTCAACCTCCCGCACCTCACACCTCGTGGCGACTCACACCTCCCGCCCCTCACACCTCGCGGCGCCTCAACCTCCCGCCCCTCACACCTAGCGGCGCCTCACACCTCCCGCCCCTCACACCTCGTGGCGATTCACACCTCCCGTCCCTCACACCTCGCGGCGCCTCACACCTCCCGCCACTCACACCTCGCGGCGCCTCAACCACCCCGCCCCTCACACCTCGTGGCGACTCACACCTCCCGCCCCTCACACCTCGCGGCGCCTCAACCTCCCGTCCCTCACACCTCGCGGCGCCTCACACCTCCCGCCCCTCACACCTCACGGCGACTCGCACCTCCCGCCCCTCACACCTCGCGCGCCTCACACCTCCCGCCACTCACACCTCGCGGCGACTCGCACCTCCCGCCCCTCACAACTCGCGGCGCCTCACACCGCCTGCCCCTCACACCTCGCGGCGACTCGCACCTCCCGCCCCTCGCACCTCGCGGCGACTCGCACCTCCCGCCCCTCACACCCCGTGGCGACTCACACCTCCCGCCCCTCACACCTCCCGCCCCTCACACCTCCCGCCCCTCACACCTCGCGGTGCCTCACACCTCCTACCCCTCACACCTCGCGCGACTCACACCGCCCGCCCCTCACAACTCGCAGCGACTCACACCTCCCGCCCCTCACACCTCGTGGCGCCTCAACCTCCCGCCCCTCACACCTCGCGGCGACTCACACCTCCCGCCCCTCACACCTCGCGGTGCCTCACCTCCCGCCCCTCACACCTCGAGGCGACTCAACCTCCCGCCCCTCACACCTCATGGCGCCTCAACCTCCCGCCCCTCACACCCCGTGGCGACTCACACCTCCCGCCCCTCTCACCTCACCTCCCGCCCCTCACACCTCCCGCCCCTCACACCTCGCGGCGCCTCACACCTCCCGCCCCTCACACCTCGCGGCGCCTCAACCTCCCGCCGCTCACACCTCGTGGCGCCCCTCACACCTCGCGGCGCCTCACACCTCCCGCCCCTCACACCTCGCGGCGACTCGCACCTCCCGCCCCTCACACCTCACAGCGACTCGCACCTCCCGCCTCTCACACCTCGCGGCGCTCAACCTCCCGCCCCTCACACCTCCCGCCCCTCACAACCTCGCGGCGACTCGCACCTCCCGCCCCTCACAACTCGCGGCACCTCAATCTCCCACCCCTCACACCTCGCGGCGACTCGCACCTCCCGCCCCTCACACCTCGCGGCTCCTCAACCTCCCGCCCCTCACACCTCGCGACGCCTCAATCTCCACCCCTCACACCTCGCGGCGCCTCAACCTCCCGCCCCTCACACCTCGCGGCGCCTAACACGTCCCGCCCCTCACACCTCGCGGCACCTACACCTCGTGGCGCCTCATACCTCCCTCTCCTCACACCTCGCGGCGACTCACACCTCTTGGCGCCTCCACCTCCCGCCCCTCAGACCTCAGGGTGCATCACACCTCGTGGCGCCTCACACCTCCCGCCTCTCACACCTCGCGGCACCTCACACCAAGTGGCGCCTCACACCTCCCGCCCCTCACACCTTGCCGGCGACTCACACCTCCCACCAATCACACCTCGCGGCACCTCACACCTCCCACCCCTCACACCTCGCGGCGCCTCACACCTCCCGCCCCTCACACCTCGCGGCGACTCACACCTCCCTCCCCTCACACCTCGCGGCGCCTCAACCTCCCGCCCCTCACACCTCGTGGCGACTCACACCTCCCGCCCCTCACATCTCGCGTCACCTCACACCTCCCACCCCTCACACCTCGTGGCGCCTCAACCTCCTGCCCTCACACCTTGTGGCGACTCACACCTCCCGCCTCTCACACCTCCCGCCCCTCACACCTCGTGGCGCCTCAACCTTCCGCCCCTCACACCTCCTGCCCCTCACACCCCGTGGCGACTCACACCTCCCGCCCCTCACACCTCCTGGCGCCTCAACCTCCCGCCCCTCACACCTCGCGGCGCCTCAACCACCCGCCCCTCACACCTCGCGGCGCCTCAACCTCCCGCCCCTCACACCTCGCGGCGCCTCAACCTCCCGCCCCTCACACCTCGTGGCGCCCCTCACACCTCGTGGCGCCTCAACCTCCCACCCCTCACACCTCGTGGCGACTCACACCTGGCGCCTCTCACACCTCGTGGAGCCTCAATCTCCCGCCCCTCACACCTCGCGTAGCCTCACACCCCCCACTCCTCACACCTCGCGGCGCCTCAACCTCCCGCCCCTCACACCTCGCGGCGCCTCAACCTCCCGCCCCTCACACCACGTGGGGCCTCAACCACCCACCCCTCACACCTCGTGGCGCCTCAACTTCCCGCCCCTCACACCTCGTGGCGACTCACACCTCCCGCCCCGCCCCTCACACCTCTTGCGCCCTCAACCTCCCGCCCCTCACTCCTCGCGGCGCCCCTCACACCTCGTGGCGCCTCACACGTCCCACTCCTCACTCCTCGCGGCGCCTCAACCTCCCACCCATCACACCTCCTGCCCCTCACACCTCGTGGCGCCTCAACCACCCCACCTCTCACGCCTCGCGGCACCTCACACTTTGTGGCGCCACACACCTCGGGGCGCCTCAACCTCCCGCCCCTCACACCTTGTGGCGGACTCACACCTCCCGCCCCTCACACCTCGTGGCGCCTCAACCTCCCGCCCCTCACACCTCATGGCGCCCCTCACACCTCGTGGCGCCTCAACCTCCCGCCCCTCACACCTCGCGGCGCCTCACACCTCGCGGCGCCTCACACCTCATGGCGCCTCAACCTCCCGCCTCTCACACCTCGCGGCACCACACACTTTGTGGCGCCTCACACCTCCCGCCCCTCACACCTCGTGGCGCCTCAACCTCCCGCCCCTCACACCTCCCACCCCTCACATCTCGCGGCGCCTCAACCTCCCGCCCATCACACCTCGTGGCGCCCTCAACCACCCACCCCTCACACCTCGTGGCGCCTCACACCTCCCGCCCCTCACACCTCGTGGCGCCTCAACCTCCCGGCCCTCACACCTCGTGGCGCCCCTCTCACCTCATGGCGCCTCAAACTCCCGCCCCTCTCACCTCGTGGCGCCTCACACCCTCCCGCCCTCACACCTCGCGTCTCCTCACACCCCCCACTCCTCACACCTCGCAGCGCCTCAACCTCCCGCCCCTCACACCTCGCGGCGCCTCAACCACCCACCCCTCACACCTCGCGGCGCCTCAACCTCCCGCCCTCACACCTCGTGGCGCCCCTCACACCTCGTGGCGCCTCACACCTCGCGCCTCTCACACCTCGTGGCGCCTCAACCTCCCGCATCTCACACCTCGCGGCGCCTCAATCTCCCACCCCTCACACCTCGTGACGCCTCAACCTCCCGCCCCTCAAACCTCGCGGCGAATTGCACCTCCCGTCCCTCACACCTCGCGGCTCCTCAACCTCCCGCCCTTGACAGCTCGCGGCGCCTCAACCTCCTGCCCCTCACACCTCGTGATGCCTCAACCTCCCGCCCCTCACACCTCGTGGCGCCTCACACCTCCCGCCCCTCACACCTCGTGGCGCCTCAACCACCCACCCCTCACACCTCGCGGCGCCTCAACCTCCCGCCCCTCACACCTCGTGACGCCTCAACCTCCCGCCCCTCACACCTCGTGGCCCCTCACACCTCCCGCCCCTCACACCTCGTGGCGCCTAACACCTCGCGCCCCTCACACCTCGTGGCGCCTCAACCTCCCGCCCCTCACACCTCGTGGCGCCTCAACCACCCCACCCCTCACACCTCGTGGCGCCCCTCTCCACCTCGTGGCGCCTCAACCTCCCGGCCCTCACACCTCCGTGGCGCCCCTCTCACCTCATGGCGCCTCAAACTCCCGCCCCTCTCACCTCGTGGCGCCTCACACCTCCCGCCCCTCACACCTCGCGTCTCCTCACACCCCCCACTCCTCACACCTCGCAGCGCCTCAAACCTCCCGCCCCTCACACCTCGCGGCGCCTCAACCACCCACCCCTCACACCTCGCGGCGCCTCAACCTCCCGCCCCTCACACCTCGTGGCGCCCCTCACACCTCGTGGCGCCTCACACCTCGCGCCTCTCACACCTCGTGGCGCCTCAACCTCCCGCATCTCACACCTCGCGGCGCCTCAATCTCCCACCCCTCACACCTCGTGACGCCTCAACCTCCCGCCCCTCAAACCTCGCGGCGAATTGCACCTCCCGTCCCTCACACCTCGCGGCTCCTCAACCTCCCGCCCTTGACAGCTCGCGGCGCCTCAACCTCCCGCCCCTCACACCTCGTGATGCCTCAACCTCCCGCCCCTCACACCTCGTGGCGCCTCACACCTCCCGCCCCTCACACCTCGTGGCGCCTCAACCACCCACCCCTCACACCTCGCGGCGCCTCAACCTCCCGCCCCTCACACCTCGTGACGCCTCAACCTCCCGCCCCTCACACCTCGTGGCCCCTCACACCTCCCGCCCCTCACACCTCGTGGCGCCTAACACCTCGCGCCCCTCACACCTCGTGGCGCCTCAACCTCCCGCCCCTCACACCTCGTGGCGCCTCAACCACCCACCCCTCACACCTCGTAGCGCCTCACACCTCCCGCCCCTCACACCTCGTGGCGCCTCAACCTCCCGCCCCTCACACCTCGTGGCGCCTCACACCTCGCGCCTCTCACACCTCGTGGCGCCTCAATCTCCCGCACCTCACACCTCGCGTCGCCTCACACCTCCCGCCCATCACACCTCGCGGCGCCTCAACCTCCCGCCCCTCACACCTGGTGGCGCCTCACACCTCCCGCCCCTCACACCTCGCGGACCTCACACTCTGTGGCGCCTCACACCTCGGGGCGCCACACACCTCCCGCCTCTCACACCTCGCGTCGCCTCACACGTCCCGCCCCTCACACCTGGCGGCGCCTCAACCTCCCGCCCCTCACACCTCGTGACGCCTCAACCTCCCGCCCCTCACACCTCGCGGCGAATCGCACCTCCCGTCCCTCACACTTCGCGGCGACTCACACCTCCCGCCCCTCACACCTCGCGGCGCCTCAACCTCCCGTCCCTCACACCTCGCGGCGCCTCACACCTCCCGTCCCTCACACCTCGCGGCGCCTCACACCTCCCGCCCCTCACACCTCGCGGCGCCTCACACCTCCCGCCCCTCACACCTCACGGCGCCTCACACCTCCCGCCCCTCACACCTCATGGCGACTCACACCTCCCGCCCCTCACACCCCGTGGCGACTCACACCTCGTGGCGCCTCCACCTCCCGCCCCTCACACCTCCCGCCCCTCACACTTCGCGGCGACTCACACCTCCCGCCCCTCACACCTCGCGGCGCCTCACACCTCCCGCCCCTCACACCTCGTGGCGCCTCACACCTCCCGCCCCTCACACCTCGTGGCGACTCACACCTCCCGCCCCTCACACCCCGTGGCGACTCACACCTCGTGGCGCCTCCACCTCCCGCCCCTCACACCTCCCGCCCCTCACACCTCGCGGCGCCTCACACCTCCCGCCCCTCACACCTCGCGGCGCCTCAACCTCCTGTCCCTCACACTTCGCGGCGACTCACACCTCCCGCCCCTCACACCTCGCGGCGACTCACACCTCCCGCCCCTCACACCTCGCGGCGCCTCACACCTCCCGCCCCTCACACCTCGCGGCGCCTCACACCTCCCGCCCCTCACACCCCGTGGCGACTCACACCTCGTGGCGCCTCCACCTCCCGCCCCGCACACCTCCCGCCCCTCACACCTCGCGGTGCCTCGCACCTCCCGCCCCTCACACCTCGTGGCATGCCGGTCTACACCAGCAGCCACATTGGTGCCTTTCTCTCAACTGCAATCCAAACTCTCCCCAGGGTTTACCGTTTTCCCCGTGTGTGTCCTCTGTCCCAAGACCCAACCCAGGACACTGCACACGAAGAGTTGTCACGTGTCCCCACTCTGGGCGGTGACGCTGCCTCACGCCGCCCCTGGCCTGCGTGGCCCGGACAGGCCTGAGGAGCACCGGCCGGGTGTTTTGTGGAACGCCCTTGGATCCGGGCTCGCCCGAGGCATTTCCTCATGATCACACCACGTTATGAGTTCTGGGGAGGAATACGGCAGAGGCGAGCGCCCTTCTCGTCACGCCGTGCCTGGGGTGCCCGACGTCCCACGACACCCCTGACGGTGTCCGCCCGTCGCCTGGTGAAGGCACTGCCTGCCAGGGCTCTCCACAGTGAAGTGTCCCTTTCTCCATCCTCTCGTTCAGAAGGGGTTCTCCGCGCCCAGTCTACACTCGCGGCCTGTGTGTGTGGGTTCGCCCACCTCCCGGAGGGGAAACCCGCACGACCCCTCGGCGTCCAGGAAGATCCGTGTCCCACACGTAGCTCTTCATCGCCGGGTGTTTGCGCTCCAGGGTCCCGGCTTCTCGCTTCGCGTGCTAGCCCCGCACTGGGTTGACTTGCCGCCGCTCAGTTGGACCTGGCTCTGCCCGTCTTCCTTGCCACCCCCACGTCCCTCTGTTGGCTCCTGAGCACCTGTGTCTGGCAAGACCTGCTCCACGCACGCTCAGCTTGCGGTTCCCACCCCAGCCCGGGCATCAGCCGTTTCTCCCAGATGCCCTCTTCCCAGGTCCCCACTGTCACCAGACACGCTCTCACTGATGTCTCTCTCTCAGAAGTTTTCTTTTATTTGTTTTGGGGGGGGGGGGGTGGAGAGAGAGAATCCGAAGCAGGCTGCACGCCGGCGGCACCGAGCCCGATGTGGGGCTCACACTCACGAACGACGAGGTCGCGACCTGCGCCGAGGTCGAGAGTTAACCAACCGAGCCGCCCAGGCGCCCCGCTCTTGCCGACCTCCTGACTGAGCGTTATCACCCGGCTCCCTCCCACAACCAAGGAGTTCCGTCTCGCTCTCCAGACAGAACACCGCTGGCGTGCGGGAGGCTCCGTGCGCTCCACGACCGGTGCCCGACAAGTGAATGAGGGAGGGGGGCGTTGAGGCCGGGGGCTGCCACTGCTCAGGGTTGGGGCCTCTCCACGGCCAGCACGCGGACTCCAGAAGACACTCCTCCAGCGGGAGTGGAGAGGCACGTACTTGTCCCCGGAGGGTAGAGCCCTTCGTCCGGCAGGCCTCGGGGGGGGTGGGGTGGGGGACCCTCGGCCGCCTCTGTTTCCTCCTCCTCCTGGCTGCTAGCCCAGGAGGGCCAGGTGACCCTGGGCGAAGACTCCCTCGCCGCCCCCACGGGAAGGGGGCCCTCGTCTCCTCCTTTCCGGCCAGGACAGAACCCGGCCAGGCTACGGCCGACATGGCTCCCCAGTGCCTCCCCCTCCGTGTCCTGGCCTCGCCGCTCCTGGATGGGACACTGGGGGGGGGGGGGCAGGTGTCCCTTTCACCTGCCGTGACTATCTGCAGCCATCGGCAGCCTTTGCAACGTGAGCCTCGGTGGCTGTGGCCCTGGGGAGCAGCTGCGTTCCTCCGGTGGAGACTGAGGCGCCCGGCCCCCTTGCCCTGCTCCAGAGCTGACTGGCTGGTTCCCCGAGGCTGGGTTTCCAGAGCCCGCCTGAGATGGAATTTCAGCCCCAAGCCCGCACCCGCAGCGGGCAGCGCTGCCTCCTGGCTCCGCCGGGCAGGGACCGGTTCGCGGACGCAGCTTGCCGTGGCCCCCGGGGGGCAAGGGCTGTGGAAACCCCATGTGCGGTGGGGATCGGGGAAGCATCCCCGGAGGACAGGATGCCACCACGGGGACCCCAGGATGAATAGGGGACAGGAGGTGAAAGGAGGAGGAGGGACAGAAAGACGAAGGAGCCGCAGAGGTGGCCGGGGGTCAGATGACAAAGGGACCTGGGCGGGTGGGGGGCGCTGGGGTGGTAACACGGGAGGGAGCCCAGTGCTACCCCTCTGAGCTCAGGCGGGCTTTGGACAGCTGAGACCCCAGAACTGGGCCCACCTGGCTCTGTGGAAGGCTGGTGGCCCCCCGAGACAGACCTGGGGGGAGAGGGAGGCAAAACGCCCTCTGACCGTCGCCAGGCCAGGGCGAGGTCGGTGGTCAGGCCGAGCCGTCCCCGACCCCCTGAGGACAGGCCCCAGCACTCCCCACCGTCCCCTGGGGCTGCCCAGGCCACGCCCCAGCTGCCGTCCCACCCCTGTGCTGGCCCGGCCGTGCAGCTGGCACTAGATGGTAGCTGTGCTCTGTCCCCCCCCCCCGCCACTTCTGTTCCATTCTCTTCCCGCCCTTTTCCCTCTGCCTGCCAGGCCCTTGGCCCCCAGACGCGTCTCCAGCTTTCCGCCTCTGTTCTCTGACACCAGCTCCTCCCGGGGAACACAGCAGGTGTGGCCCAGCCTCGGTCCCGGAGGGCAGGTCTGGGGGCACAGCCCCTGTGCTGGGGCCTGAGGGTGCTGGTGGGAGCGGCGGCTCAGGAAGGAAGGGTGCTGGCGCTTGTCAGCGGCACTTCGGAGGGACGGCTGGGGGCGAGCGCTTGGAACGGAGACGGGGCGGCAGTTGGCGGTGGCAGCTGGACGGGCGGTTGGGGCTTGGCAGGGGCGCCGGCCCGGAGGACAGCTGGGGTGGGGCAGCCGCGGGGTTGGCAGGTAGCCCCTGGCCCCGAGCGACTCCGGAGGGTGGTCTCGGGGAGGCCCAGCAGGAGAGCGGGGCCAGCTGGCCACAGACGTGGGCGGGGCGGTGCCGTGCTGCAGCCTGGAGCCGCCTCGCCTCGGCCGGTCCACCCGGGGGTGACGTGCAGGGGCGGGTCCCGCGGGGCAGCCCCAGCATCCTCAGGCCCGCCCTGCCCTCGGCCCCTCTGCCTCCCGGTCGGGTCCTGCTTCCAGCAGGGGCTGGGAGAGGGCAGGGGCAGGTTCCGGGCAGCTCCCCGGGAGGGGGCAGGACTCCCAGGGCTGTTGCCATGGGGATGGCAGAGCAACACCACCGGTCGGAGAATAAACAGACAAGTTCTCCGACTGAAGTCAGCTCAGAAAACCCAGCTGGGGGAGCACGGGGGTGGGGACGCTGCCTGGGGGAAGGCGGTGTGGCGGCGAGGGCCTGGCAAGGGGGGAACACGGGGGGCTCCGGAAGGAAGGTGCGGGGGATGCCTGCTGCTCCTCCTGTCTTCCCCGCGGCTCCCCCTGGGCTGTGCCGCACGGGAGCAAGCCCGTGGGCGGCAGGGCCCTGCTCCCGTGGTGGCATCAGAGCACCTGGCATGAGGCTGGACCCCTGCCAGCTGCTCTGCCCTCCTGAAGCCTCAGCGTGGGGGTGGAGGACAGGGCGGGGGCTGGCCGAACACCTGGTGCAGGGGGCAGCGCCAGGACCTCATGGGGACCCCGCCGAGCCGAGTCTGTCCTTCAAAGGTGCGAGGGCGGGGGCAGCATGTTTTGGGGGCACTGCCGTCAGCAAGCACATCTGTGGGCCCCACTGCCTTCTAGCGCTTTGGCCCTCAAGCCCCCTACCCTGGCCTGCCGCTGCTCATTCTTTCCAGGCCCCCAGACCGTCACAAGCCTTGACACGTCTCTTGGGCAGGCTGCTGACAAGCTCACACATGTGGCTAGGGGTGAATTTCCAGAATGACCAGCTTGCAATGACCAGGGAGTGCAGAGCCTCAACCATCCGCTTCTCTCTCTCTCTCTCTTTCTTTCTTTCTTTCTTTCTTTCTTTCTTTCTTTCTTTCAAGTTTGTTTGTTTGTTTGTTTGTTGAAGGTGGGGGCAGAGAGAGAGAGGGAGACAGAATCCCAAGCAGGCTCTGAGCTGTCACCACAGAGCCCGATGCGGGGCTGGAACCCACAAACCGTGAGATCGCGATCTGAGCAGAAACTGAGTTGGATGATTAACTGACTGAGCCACCCAGGTGCCCCTCGACCGGCCATTTCTTAACCTGTCTCGTCTACCAGCTTAGCCAGGGCAGGGACCACATTCAGCTCACCAGTGTTCTCAGGCACCGTATCCCCTGCACCTGCTCAGACACCCGTCTGCGAGACACTGACCCCGAAGTGCTGCTGAGGTCATACCCTCGGTCCTCACCTGTTCTCAGAGCTGCTTCCACGGTGAGGCTGCCCTCAGAAAGGCCATCTGTTCGCAGACAGTGAGAGGCCAGCTGATTGTCAGGTAGCAGGGACTGCCTCGAGTCAGTGCCACGCCTCAGCAGTGAGGGGCAGGGCACGTCATCTGCACGGATGTCCGGGGGATCCAAGGAAGAGAGGAGGCTTTGCAACCCAGCCTGGCATCTGCCCACTGTGAATCCAGTCCTGGCAGCAGCTTAGCCAACCAACACTGGGCACCGACGAATGTGGGGTTCCTGGGGCCATGCAGCTAGTATCTCCCCATCGAAGCAGATGCACTGATGTGGCTCCAAGGAGTCCAGCTACATGATCCCCTTTTTCTCCTGGCTCTGCTGAGAGGCCACAGCTGTTGCTGTTGGCCGTTGGTTTCTTTGTGTGTGTGTAAATATAAAGGGGTTATTGGGGCACCTGGGTGGCTCAGTCGGTTAAGCGTCCGACTTCGGCTCAGGTCACGATCTCGCAGTCCGTGAGTTCGAGCCCCGCATCGGGCTCTGGGCTGATGGCTCAGAGCCTGGAGCCTGCTTCCGATTCTGTGTCTCCCTCTCTTTCTGCCCCTCCCCCGTTCATGCTCTGTCTCTCTCTGTCTCAAAAATAAATAAAACGTCAAAAAAAAAATATTAAGGGGTTATTAGTTCACAGAACAATACCCATCTGGAGGTAGTCAGGCTTCAGGTATGGCTTGATCAAGCATCGCTGGGACCGTTCTCACTTCTGCCTTTTTGGTGTTATCGGCTTCCACTTCAGGCTGCTTGCCCTTCTGTTAGTTCTTGGAGCAGAAAAGATGGGACTTTCAGTCCCATCGCTGGAATGCAGGAGACAGGTAACCTTGAGGCAGGGTAGGGGAGTGGTGGAGAGAGAGGGGCTTATTCCAGAACTCAGCAAGCCTTTCTGTCGGGAGCAGAAGCCCTGGGCTGTGATGGGCTCTGGTCCTGGTGAGACAAGGGCTCAGTTCTTGGGGGCAGGCCTGCTGAGCAATGACTGAGCACCACTGCGTGCTCTGACTGAGGTAGGCTTTGCAGCTCTCATTCCCGCACCCACAGCGGATGTGACAACTCCGCAAGGCTGTTCTCTTTGCGGAGCGTCTTAGGGGACTGAGACATCTCGGGAGAGACTGGGCTCTCCGAGAGGAGGGCAGGCACCAGGGGTCTGGTCCTAATCCGTTTGGCCCCCTTTCCACCGTGGGCTACACGGGTGCTCTAGGCAGGCAGGTGGGGAGACTCCTGGCGAGAGCGCCCCCTGTCCTCTCGAAGGGAGGAGGCAGGTGACCCGCTGGACTCTCCCGGAGGCCTAGAGGCACCCGCTTCTTCCCAGGGCGACTGTGTCCAACCTTCACTTCCTGGCTGAGGAAACTGGGGCCTGCTGTTCCAGACCAGGAGGATGTGACTGCGAGGGTCCTCCACAGAAAGGCTTGGGAGGGGGCTCGCGGGCCGGCAGCGCCAGACCAGGCAGCGGGGAGGGAGTGCGGTGAGGGTGTCTGCACAGCCATTTCCAGGCGCCGGCTAGAAGTGAGGGAGTGTCCGGGCCTTTCATCGCTGGCTGCCAGACCGCGGCTCGCCCTTGTGCACTCAAGGAGAATTTCCCCCGCCGCCTGCCCTCCCGCTGCAGCCCAGTGAATGCCTCCTTACACATCCTGAGAAAGCATCCATAATGGCCCGCCGCCTCCCACCTCCCGAGGAATTCCGCGGCGCTCGGCCCCGGCCCCGCAGGGAGGCAGGGCGCAGACGGCCCGCGCGGAGCCTCGCCATTGGATGGCCGGGTCGTGCTCCACTCCTCTGCGCGGCTGGCTAGCCACAGGCTCACCTCCCTTCCCACCGCCGCGCCCGCGGGAGGAAGCGAGGTGGCCTTTGCCCCCGCACAGGCCAGCCAGGAATGTGGGGCCACGCTTCCCATTCAGCCCGCCCGAGGGCTCGGCTCGACGACAGCGGGGGCGAGAAGGGAGGCGCAGGGCCCATCCCGGGCAGCACGACTCCAGGTCGTGGAAGGGGGTGAGGGGGCCGGCGCCCCAGGCGGCTTGTTTCCCGCTCCTTCGCCCCTTCCCCGGGGGCCGCACCCGCGCGGGACGCACGACGCGGCGGGAAGGACCCCGCGCGCCCGGCCGCCGGCGCTCCTAAGTTGGCCGAACCCAAGCCCCCGGGGGCGGGGGCCGTCGCGTGGCCCGCGCCCCGAGGTGCCCCTCTCCCCGGGAGCGCCGAGGTCCCCCGACGGCGCGAGCGCGCGGCCACAGGCCCTCTCCAGCCGCGCGCCCCAGCGCCGCCGCGACAGCGCTTTCTCTCCGCACCGCGCGAGGTCCGCACCGCCTCCTGAGCAGGCGGGGAAGTCGCGAAGTTTGCGAGACGCGCGCGGCGGGACTGCGCATCGGGTCGTGGGGACAGCCTGTGGCCCGGGGACCCGCGCGCCCCCGAGGAAGAGGCGCGTGGGCCGCGCCGGGGAGGAAGGGGCGGGGGGGGGGGGCCCTAGTCCCCGAGCCCCATCTCCCGCCGCGGTGCTCGGCCCGCCGCTCGGCCCCCCGCGGGCACCCGCACCGGCGCTCCGAGACCCCCACGCCGCGCCGCCCCCGCCCCCCGCCAACCCAGGGGAGGGGGCTTCCCACAATGCCCAGCGAGCTCCAGCCCGCACTTCCGCTGTCCGGCCGCCCACGGGGCGGGCGGGGGGGGCCCGGAGGAGCCGACCCCCGCCGCGGCCCCCTCCCGCCCCGCGGCGCCGAGCCCGGGGCCCAGCGAGGGGCGGGGCCGGCGGCCGGGCCGGCGGGGGCGGGGCCCGGGGCGGTGGCCGCGGCCCGGGCGCCGCTCGGGCCAATCAGCAGCGGCCGGGCGCGCGCCGGGGGGCGGGGTCAGGGTCCGCAGGCGGGGCGCGCGCGCGGGCGGCGGGGGCCGCGGGGTTGGAGCGGGCGCGGGGGCGCGCGCCGGCCTGACGGACGGACGGACGGACAGACGGACGGAGCAGCCGAGGCGAGCGCGCAGCTCGGACCCGCCCGGACGCAGCGCTCGCCTGGCGGCGGCGGCGATCACCGGCGCCGGTCCGGCGGCCGCGGCGCCCGCCCTCGCCCGCGCCCCATGGGGTCACAGGTAAGCGGCGCCGGCTCATTGTCCGCGCGGCCGGGCCGGCGCATCGCGGCCGGGCCCGGCCAGGGCCGCTCCGAGGCCGGGCAGCTCCGAGCCGGGGCGCGCCCCCGCCGCCTGCTGCCCCGCGCCCCACTGCGCCCCGCCCCGCGGGGGCGCCCTCCTGGCGGCGATCGGCGCGCCCCGGCTGCGGCTTCGGGGGCGGCGGCGGCGACCCAGCCCGGCCCCCGCCGATCCTGAAGCTCGGGCAGCTCGGGGCGGGGCGGGCGGGGGCGGTGCGGGGTCCCCGCGGGGCTGCGCGCGGAGGCGGCGGCGGCGGCGGCGGCGGCGGCGGCGGCGGCGGCGGCGGCGGGGCTGCCCGGCGCCCCTCGCCCTCCGCGCCTCCTGCCGCTGCCGCCGCGATCCCTCCCCCGTCACCTCCAAAAGGGGAATTTTCCAGCTGGTAATTTCTGCTGCGTCAACGCCCGGCCCCAGGAGGCAGCCCAGGGGCGTCCTGGCGCCCCCCGCCCGCGCCGTCCCGCGCGCCCCCCGCCCGCGCCGCCGAGCCGCACCCGGACCCGCCCGCGCCGAGTTTGCCAAGAGTCGGAACTGCGGGAGGTGGGCGCAGGCGGGTCCCCGCGCCCCACCAGGCCTTTGGGGTCATTGTCTCCCCCTGACGCCGGCCACCGGCCTCGTCTCCATTTTAATTGCTGGATGAACCCGGGCGCAGGGGCCTCGGGGCCGGGTGGCCAGAGGAGCGCGGAGGAGACGGGGCGCGCGGAGCGGCCAGGGGCGCGCGGAGCGGACGGGGCGCGCGGAGGGAGCCGGGTCCGCCGCGAGCGGTGTCTTTGTTTCTCCGTAAATAGACATGTCAGTTTCACAGGGTAGCACGAGTCACTGTCTGACAACTCAATCCGATGGCAAATGGGGAATTTTCTGCGCCAGGAGGAGGGCTGTGGCTAGTTGGGGTTCCCCTGGCCCCGGTAACAAATTTATTATTTGTAGGTGTAACGGACCACGCACAATAGGGCTGGACCGAGGAGCCTGGGTACAAGCCCAAAGGGGTAAAGAACGGGTATTTTCTGACACCGAGAAATATAAACAAAAGAAAGTTTGACTGAGATTCACAGCGAATTTCCTCGCGCTCTCCGTGCTACAATCTCAGCTACGCATTTGTGGAGGATTACGGTGGCAAGATTGTTATCAGCATTGTTTAAAGAAATGCTAATTAGGCAACGCGTTTTGCAAACTGCTGGGCGAGGACACCTGTGCGCGGAGTGCTCGCGTGCAGCTTAATCGGGTCAGTTGTAGAATCTTTCCTGTTGGATTTATTATCAAAGCTAACTTTCCGTGTGGGTAACAGACTTGTGGATTCACTGTGTGGCTGGCCCGCTCGCTGCCTGTACAAGGCAATATTTCCACTCTGCAGGAATGGAAAATAGCTCGTTCCTCAGAAAGAAATTTAGAGGAGGGTTTTTCACATGAATAATGAAGTAAACAGTAGTACTTTATCATACTGGAGTCCTTTCATTTGGTTTATTTTATGGTAGTTTTAGATATTTTGCACTGAAAACTGTGGGGTGCCTTGTTATTCCAGAAAGAATTAAGTGAATGATAGGCATGCTGAGGCAGAAGTTACTGAGATCTAAGCCCTGTGTCCCCTATAAAGTTAGTTGTCATCTTCATATTCTCTGCTGAAGGAGGGACGGGGGTGGTTATTGTGAGTTTTCTTTAGAAGATAGTGGAAGGTCCTCACTTTGGGCCTTTCCTGGAGACCAGCCTTAGGGAAGGCATTTTATTAAGCCTCTCGTTGACATCATCTTGGATATAAGAGTTTCGTTTTGATGTGACCGTTGCTGTTCAGGTTTGCCTGTTTTCTCTCTGAAAATGCCTCGTTCCTGTGCTCAGACCCCGGTGATGTCCACCTTCTGGGGCTCAGGTGACTGCCGCCTAGAGGGGCACCACCCTCTTTGACGCTCTGTGTCCCCACTCAGTTATCCAGGGCCCGGTGATTCCCTCGCCCCGGTGACACCCGTGCTCCTCCGTCACGCATGAGCACAGAAAGGGCAACGCAGACCCCTGGAAAGGGCAAGATCACTCCTGGTTTCGAGGAAATGCTTAGGCCCGACGCCCTTTCGCTGTCAGAGGGTGTGTTATTTACAAACATGTTACACGAAATTAACTTTTAAGAGAGTGAACTTTCCAACGTTATCCGTATGTGGGGCTTTTCAAATTAAAAGAAATTGGGCCACACTGTCCCTGTGGTATGCGTTTCTGGGACAGCTGTGTGGCCCTCCTGCTTTGTTCTCTACCAGAGGTCTTGGACCAGCCTGTACGAGCTGAGGAGACCCACTTAGTGCACGGTGCTTAGAAGAGCGGCCGGTCACCTGAGCGAATTCCTTCCTTTGCTGGCACGTCATGTGCCCAGGTGCCTTCTTGGCTGCTGTGTTAAGGTGAGGGGAAGGTTCTAGAAGCCTCCGTCCCTCCTGTCCTCCTCACACCTTGCAGCACAGCACCTGCCACGGCAGTCCATTCTGGGAGTTGGCATTCCTTCCTGACCCATGTTCTCATAAAAATATAGGCTTTTGGGGCGCCTGGGGGGCTCAGTCAGTTAAGCGTCTGACTTCAGCTCAGGTCATGATCTCACCGTTCGTGGGTTTGAACCCCGGGTCGGGGTCTGTGCTGACAGCTCAGAGCCTTGAGCCTGCTTCGGATTTTGTGTCTCCCTTTCTCTCTCTGCCCCTCCCCCCATTGATTCTCATTCCCTCTCTCTCTCTTTCTCTCTCTCTCTCTCTCTCTCAAAAATAAATAAACATTAAAAAAATGCATAGACTTTTTATTTCCTCTGACCTAACGTAATTTACCTTAAAGTCTGTTGAGTGATGGCACATTGCCCAGAATTCCCCTGTGTATCTGTCCCCTCCCCTGATAAAACATTGCTACCAGTTTCCTTTAGTGGGCTGGCTGCTAAGAATGAGTGGATGATTAAAAATCTCTGTTGAGGCCACAAGGCTGATTTAAGCGTTTGAAATACTGTGTCATCCTGATCGTGGTTCGGATGCCTTCGGCCCCCAGCTCTGGCTGTGCGTGGCCTGTATGGCTGGGCCTCACGCCATGAGGTTAGGGAAGGGTTCCCTCTTTTCTGCCATTCCGGCCTGAACACTTTGCGTCTTACATGTGCAGACCCAGGCTTTGTGTTCTGGTTTGCTAGTGATGGCAGAATGTGGCCTGGGATGTTATTTGTAGATGAAAAAGTCATAGAAAACAGAGATAACCTTTCCTAACGAGCTAGAAAGTTTTTCTGTTAAAGGGTAAAGAGAAACCAGGCCAGTTAAATTTGATCCTAGTATGATTTATGCAAAGTTTTCTGTTAAATTTCTTATCAATAATGCTATTTAAGTCATATTCAGATTTAAAAATTACTGAGTATTTTAAAACATCATTATTTGGACTTAAAACTCGCTAAGGTAGGTATTTTAGACTAGAAAAGTGAGAAATAATGTTCACGCAGTTTTGAACTTTGTGTGTTGACAGGTGTGCTTTTGAGTCACACTAGAGAGACACTCCCAAAGTTTCTTCTTTTTTTTAATGTTTACTTATTTATTTTGAGAGAGAGAGAGAGAGAGAGAGAGATTGGGAGTGGGAGGGGCAGAGAGAGAGGGAGACAGAAAATCCCAAGCAGGCTCCAGGCTCTGATCTGTCAGCACACAGCCCGACTCGGGGCTTGAACCCATGAATCTGTGAGATCGTGACCTGAGCTGAAACCGGGAGTCTGATGCTGGACGTACTGAGCCACCCAAGTGCCCTGGCCCTGTTTGAATCTTAAAAACGTTTCCTTTCTCATCCCATCCCATTTAAAGTAGTAAAACTTCTTCTTTTTTTTTTTCTTTTTAATGTTTACTTATTTTTGAGAGAGACAGTAACAGAGCATGAGGAGGGGAGGGACAGAGATAGAGGGAGACACAATCTGAGCCAGGCTCCGAGCCTGATGCGGGGCTCGAACTCACAAGCTGTGACCTAAGCTGAAGTCAGATGCTTAACCGACTGAGCCACCCAGGTGCCCCTAAAGTAGTAAAGCTTCTGAGTGCCATTATCCTTTTATTTCAGAAGCTTTAAGTCAGCTTAGGAAATTTTGAGAGAAGCAGAAATTTCTCAGTTTCATTTAGAGACAGAGAACACGCTGGTACAGAAGGTAGCAGCTGGCCCAGGGTCACCCACAGGTTCACGGGCACACAGGCCCTCCTCAAACGGCAGACCGGCTGCAGGCCTGGTGGTGGCCCCGTGCCCCACGAGGAGCCTGCCCACACCTTGTCCGGTCAGACGCTCCCCTTCCCGGTGGGTCTGACGCATAGACCCACCCCGCATGCCCTCGTTGCCCCGGGGGGGGGGGGGGGGGGCGCTGGGGCCCGGCAGGTGCCCGGCAGGTGCCGCCTCAGGCCCCGGGGTTGAGTGTCTCTGGCTCCCTGCCCTCGTGCTTCTCCACGTGTGCGCAGGGAGGTGGGCGCCGCCCGCTGTTTCCCAGATGGCGTGTTTGGGTCTGGGCCCTGGACCCTGGAGGCTGCGGGTCTGGGCGGGCCTGAGCCCAGGGTCGGTGGCCGGAGTCCCAGGGCTCCCAGGTGGAGGCCTTGTGCATTCTCCTCCTGCTGCCAGAGAGCTCCTTGGTATGCGGGCCGCTTCCCGCGCAGCCTCCGGCAGACGGCAGGATATTTGCAGCGCATTGGGACTCTGGGGACTCAGCCGGGTGCCCCTTCCCTCCCAGGCGCCCTGCCCTCCGGGCCCTGCGGTGGCGGCTGGTGCGAGCTCTTCATGCTCCCCGTTTGGATGCCTCTCTGTCCTGCTTCCTCCATCCGCTTCTGAGTCGTTAGAGGTGGCACTTTTCCTGTGCGACCTTCTGAGATGAGAGAGAGTTGGGGATGTGAGTCCTCGCAGACTGGACTCGCAGTTGCTGAGCGCTTGGGGCCGGCTGCTGGGTGTTTTCCGTAACCACGCAGAGGTGCCTGTGCTGTGATTATTTGTCAAGAGAGCCCGAAGGAGTCAGGACGTGGAAGGGCGCACGGGTGGGCACTGGACAAGGCCCTCGCCTGAAGCCAGGGGGACGTTTCTGAGTCACGTCGCCCCGTGCAGTTCGGTAATTCCGCTCAGCTTGTCACAGACTACCTTTCCGTTTTTGCTCTTGGTCGTACGTGGGCAACTTTGGAAGTGGAAGTTTACAGGCCTTTCCACGGGGATGTGGTGGTTTTCCATCGCCTGTGGCGATACAGAAACACGTTTCTGTATCGTTTCGTTGTTTTTGTTTCGTTTTGTGTGAAGGCTTTTTTTCCTCCAACCTCAGAGTAGTTTGAAGAACTTTTCAGAGCTCCTTAGCAGACACTGTGCACTGGGGCAGTAACCACACATCTGTGTGGCCCACTGGGAGGCCGAACAAAGTGATTTTTAATACTGAGTAGGCTCGGCTTTCTCATTTTCTTTTCTTGTGTTGGCAGAATGAGACCAGAACAAGGAGTGAAAACGTGACCCTGTCTTTGGGCGCCCCTTTGAATTAAAGTTGGCGGAGCATTCAACTCTTCATCTTGGGGTCGTGAGTTCGAGCCCCATGTTGGGTGTAGAGGCTACTTAAATGAGTAAATACACTTAAGAAAAAGACAGAGAGAAAAGTTGGTTTGACACTTGCCCGCTGAACTTGGTTGGGCAATGTAGTGAACATCTGAGGAGTGGATAGGTGGTCTTCTGAACCTGTTGGCATCTCCTCTGCTCTGGCTTCCGGACTGCTGGTGCTGCTTTGCTGTCTTCGGCACGGTGGAGACCCAGCTGGCCTTGCTGATGGGGCAGAGGGCGGCTGGCAAGGTTGCCCGCAGTACTACAGAGTTCTCCCGATGGAGAGAGCCACGAGTATTTCCAAGGTGTGTGTGTGCACTCGGGGCCCGAGGAGCAGGTTGGGAAGGGGTCAGCACTGAGAAGCACGCCTTCACTGTGTCCAGCACAGAGGTCGGGGGCTCGGTCAGAGGCCAGATGTGTCTTGCTGTCTTCTCTCCTGGGACCAGTAGGCATGCCGTCCTTGCATAGGGAGAGCGGACGGAGCACCAGCACGGCAGCCTCCCGGTGCACTGCCCACACCTGCTCAAGATCATTCACAATCCTCTTGCTTTTTACTTAAGCCGATCTTTGTCTTGTTTTAAGCAAGAATATCCACGAAATCGTGCGTTTGATGTCGGTTACCCTTTTTGGGTGCCCACTAAAGCGAGCACGTGACTCTCAGTGCAGACACAGATTTGCCCAGGAGCTGTTCTGGAGCTGCCCTTGGTGTTGCTGTGGTGTGCGGGCCACCCCTGGGGGTCCACCCTTCTCTGCACAGCTGCCTTCCGCTCTGTGCCTCCAGAGCAGCCCACACACCACACCTCACTCGTCACTCAGAAGAGCGCATGCTGTGCTCTCCCCTTGTCTCCACCCACAGCCCACGGGAAAGGTCCGGTGCTTCCACCCAGTGGCAGGGGCAAGGGCCACTGAGCTGTTGAACGGCCACCCCTGCCTGGGTTCTGGGTTCTGAATGCCGGCACCTTTGCCGCGTGGCTTTCCTGGGTAAAGGGGCGGACTGTATCGTGGTTCTCACCTTGGAGCCCCTCGGACAGCTTCAAAAGGATGCATCTCCCAGCTCTGCTGCACACCACTGACTTGGATGGGGTGGGTGCTGGCGCATGGGACACACAGGAGGTGTGGAACCACTCACGCCCCATCTCAGACGGCCTTTGTGATCAACTGACTGGGAGCAGTACTCTAAGTTAGGTTGCTGTTGTATGAGTTTCTGGGACTGTCGTGACAAAACACCACAGACCTGGTTTCTACACAATGGAGATTCATTCTCTCGTGGTTCTGGAGACCAGGAGCCCCAAATCGGAATGTGCGCGGGGCCACACTGTCTGCAAAGGCTGCAGGGGAGGACCCATCTGTTGGCAATCCTGGGTGCTCCTTGGCCTCTGGATGCATCATGCCAATCTCTTCTGTGTGTTCTCATGGTCTCCTCCCCTTTGTGTCTAGATTTCCTTCTTACTTTGTTTTATTTATTTTTTGTTAAAATTTTGTAATGTTTATTTATTTTTGAGACACGGAGAGAGAACAAGCTGGGGAGGGGCAGAAAGAGAGGGGAACGGAGGGTCCCAAGCAGGTTCTGCGCTGTCAGCACCGAGCCCCACGTAGGGATCAAACTCACAAACTGCGAGATCATGACTTGAGCCGAAGTCGGATGCTTAACTAGCTGAGCCCCTTAAAATTTTTTTTTAAGTAATCTGTATACCCAACTTGGGGCTTGAACTCATGACCCCGAGACCAAGAGTCACATGCCCCTCCAACTAAGCCTGCCAGCTACTCCTGAATTTCCTTATTCTTTTAAAACAATTTTTTAATATTTTAAAAAATGTTTTATTTATTTCTGAGAGTGGGGAGGGGCAGAGAGAGGGAGACACAGAATCCGAAGCAGGCTCCAGGCTCTGAGCTGTCAGCACAGAGCCTGACATGGGGCTTAATCCACGAACCAGGAGCCAAAGTCATACTTAACTGACTGAGCCACCCAGGCACCCTGGGATTTCCTTATTCTTGAGAGGGCATCAGTTACATTGAATCAACGTCTGCTATGATGACCTCACCTTAACTTGATTAGATCTGCAAAGACCCTGTTTCCAAACAAGGTCACATTCACAGGACTGGGGGGGGGGGGGGGTTAGGCCTGAACGTGTGGGACGTGATTTACCGTAGCTTGTATTTGCACGTTTGCACATGTGCTTCTCAATCCTGCGTTAGTGAAGGTTCTCCGGTCGCCAGGCATCACCTCTCCAGCTGCTGATTCCCGGATGGCACAGCACAGGTGGCCTGTGCAGCAGGCCCAGCCCCATGCCTGCCACATGCAGGGCTCTCAGCTGCCAACAAGGCCCTTGCTTTGCTGAAGTGCATGTCCTGAAGGGGAGGTGACAAAGACAGACAGACGGGCCTCTGAGACACAGAGGGTGACCCCTTCCCCGGACAGGTGCCCGGGGAGGCTACCGGGACCAGGTTCTTCTGCATGGTGGTGAGTAGGGCGGAGTGAAGGGTACTCAGTGGGGATGGGGGTGGGGGGTACTCTGCTGCTGCTGCAGAGAAAGTGCTGGATGCACGTGTGCCCTGTGTGTGCCCCGATGGACGCACGTGTGCCCTGTGTGTGCCCGGTGGACGCATGTGTGCCCTGTGGACACACATGTGCCCTGTGTGTGCCCCAATGGATGCACGTGTGCCCTGTGTGTGCCCCGATGGACGCATGTGTGGCCTGTGTGTGCCCTGCGGAAGCACGTGTGCCCTGTGTGTGCCCTGCGGATGCACGTGTGCCCTGTGTGTGCCCCAGTGGATGCACGTGTGCCCTGTGTGTGCCCTGATGGGTGCACGTGTGCCCTGTGTGTGCCCTGGTGGATGCACATGTGCCCTGTGTGTGCCCCAGTGGATGCACATGTGCCATGTGTGTGCCCCGATGGATGCACGTGTGCCCTGTGGATACACATGTGCCCTGTGTGTGCCCTGCGGATGCATGTGTGCCCTGTGTGTGCCCCAGTGGACACAGGTGTGCCCTGTGTGTGCCCCAATGGATGCACGTGTGCCCTGTGTGTGCCCTGATGGGTGCACGTGTGCCCTGTGTGTGCCCTGGTGGGTGCACGTGTGCCCTGTGTGTGCCCCAGTGGATGCACGTGTGCCCTGTGTGTGCCCCGGTGGATGCACATGTGCCCTGCGGACACACGTGTGCCCTGCGTATGCCCTGCGGAAGCACATGTGCCCTGTGTGTGCCCTGCAGAAGCACGTGTGCCCTGTGTGTGCCCCAATGGATGCATGTGTGCCCTGTGTGTGCCCCGATGGACGCATGTGTGGCCTGTGTGTGCCCTGCGGAATCACGTGTGCCCTGTGTGTGCCCCAGTGGATGCACGTGTGCCCTGTGTGTGCCCTGATGGACACGTGTGGCCTGTGTGTGTCCTGTAGAAGCACGTGTGCCCTGTGTGTGCCCTGTGGATGCACGTGTGCCCTGTGTGTGCCCCAGTGGATGCACATGTGCCCTGTGTGTGCCTTGCAGAAGCACGTGTGCCCTGTGTGTGCCCTGTGGAAGCATGTCTGCCCTGTGTGTGCCCCGATGGGTGCATGTGTGCCCCGTGTGTGCCCTGAGGACGCACGTGTGCCCTGTGTGTGCCCTGCGGATGCATGTGTGCCCTGTGTGTGCCCTGGTGGACACACGTGTGCCTTGTGTGTGCCCCGGTGGATGCACGTGTGCCCTGCGGATGCACGTGTGCCCTGTGTGTGCCCCGGTGGACGCACGTGTGCCCTGTGTGTGCCCTGTGGAAGCACGTCTGCCCTGTGTGTGCCCTGATGGGTGCACGTGTGCCCTGCGGACGCACGTGTGCCCTGTGTGTGCCCCGGTGGATGCATGTGTGCCCTGTGTGTGCCCCAATGGACGCACGTGTGCCCTGGGTGTGCCCCGGTGGACGCATATGTGCCCTGTGTGTGCCCTGCGGATGCACATGTGCCCAGCTGCCCCACCAGGTCATAGCCAGGCAGTGAGTGAGGCTGGTGGCACCGTTTCAGGATGGGTTTAGCGCTTCCCGTAAGATACACGGGAAAGCAAAGGAGCAGCTGTTGAAACGCAGTCTTTGAAATGGAGAAAACTCCGTCTTGTGCTAAAGAAAACGTGGAGCTGAGGGCATCGTCGTGCCCTGCGGGGTCTGCGACGCTGGGCATGTAGTGGCCGTGAGAGCAGGAGTGTTGCGGGGACGTGGACGAGGCCGTTGTGGTTTAGTGGGGTACGGTCCACACTCACAAAGGCGCGGTCCCTCGAACACTGACCCTGCGCTCGCCAGGAGGTTCAGAGGTCGTTTAATGAGCCAGGAGCTCCGCTCGCCAGGCGGGCCGCTGGGGGGTGGTTGCTGCTGTCACTTCTGTTCATACTCGCTCGCGGTCCCCTGTGAGTGATGACCTGGAGAAGAGGGCCTGTGCCTGTGCAGCCCCAGAGCCGCGGCCTGCAGGTCCCATAGCACCTTAGAGTCTATCTGCGTCTGCATCGCGGGATCACTTATTCTCCCTAAACTACAAGCTGTGTGGGCCCCACCGCCTGATTCTTACTGACCCGGGGCATTTTCGAACACGCACAGAACTGGCGAAAACGTCCTTGTCACGCAGCCGCACTGGTTCCCATTTCGCTGGTGTCCCTCAGCGTCTTGCTCTGGGCCGCGGGCTGGGTGGGGTTAGGGTGCTCTGCGGACCCTGTTTCCCTGTAAGGGCTGTGCTGTGGGGCGGCCGTGCCGGCCTGGATCCGGGTTCCCCTCGGGCTGTTGTGTGTTCGCTGTCGGTGGCTTCGATGGCACTTGCGGTGGCGCCTCAGGGACCTCATTCACGTTTATCTTATACCGTTTGTTGGTTGAAGATCGGAGCTGTTGCTGTAGCTGCTTGCACCTGTGACCTTAAGGAGCCCCCCACTGGCCCCCGGGAGGGTCTGGGACCAGGCGCAAGGGGCCGTGTGCGTCGTGCGGAGCGTCTGCAGGAATGATGTCCACATCGGAGGCTCAACTCATCATATCTTAAAGCCCAGTAGTTTTTACGTTTTGATGACTGCTTTTTTTTTTTTAATTAAAAAACTTAAAATATTTATTTATTTTTGAGAGAGAGAGTGACAGAGTGGGAGCAGGGGAGGGGCAGAGAGAGAGGGAGACACAGAATCCGAAGCAGGCTCCAGGCTCCGAGCTGTCAGCACAGAGCCCGACGCGGGGGCTCGAACCCACAAAGCGTGAGATCATGACCTGAGCTGAAGTCAGACGCTTAACCCACTGAGCCACCCAGGCACCCCTGGTGTCTGCTTTTAAAAACACGTGTGCTTTTGGGGCTCCGAGTTTGGAATTTTCCTGTTCGTGAGAAAGTTCTCCGTCAGCGGGTTGACTCCAGGCCTCAGTTTGCCGTTTGCAGGCCTTTCCTTTTGAATGTTTTAACGCGTGCTTCTCAGCTTGTTTGGAGCCGCGTGCTGTTTTTGCCTTAGTTTTCTTCCCAGATAAATGGTTTTTGCCCACAGCCGACACTGGGTCCAAAGAGGAAGAGCTGGCCCGCCAGAGCCACGGGCGTGGACGAAGTCAGTGTGTGGCCGAGCCACGTGGGCTTGGTTCTCAAACTCCGGTCTCGTGAAGAAAACGTGGCGATTTTGGCGGAGCGGGGGGAGCACAGGGGTGGGTTCATCCGTCGCTGTTCACGTGCTGCTTCCCGAGTGCTGTGAAGACGCGAAGGCCACAGCTTGGGTCCTGTGGCCTCTCTCCTCTGACACCAGCAGGCTTGGGGTCTGACGGGGCCTGGGGACGGCGGACGGCTCGCCCCTCGTGCTTGCAGGCCAGTGTGTGTGTCCTGCCACTCGTGTCATCCTGCTCAAGATCGTGGTGACAGACATCACTTAGCTGCTGCCCTCTGTCCCGGACTGTCAGTCAGTGAAAGATGTCACCGCGTGTAAGGGAGCCGGCGAGGTGGTGGCACACGCCATCCCCTCTGTGTGAGCACAGAGGGAAATACTAGCAGGGAAGGTGACAGCTGTGCGGCCAGAGGGCTCACGGCCCAAGGAGGGTTTCCTTTTGTTCCTTCGAAGTCAGGCTTGGGGTCCCAGGGCTTTGGCAGCCACTCCACGCCAGGAAGTCGGGGGGGGGGGGCGGCAGGAGGGAGAAGTGTGTGTTCTCCTCCGGGAGGGGCCCTGCCCCCTGGTGCTTGGAAGGTCCTAGAGGAGTCCATGGCTCACATTGGCCCGGTTCTGGGGGCCAAGGAGGCAGACCGTCCTTGGTCCTGGTGGAAGGATCTGTGAAAGTCCCGCCCGGGCTCCGCGGGGGCTCTCCCAGCCCAGGTGGGAGGGAAGAAAGGGAAACATGGGTTTCTCTCATATTTATGCTGCGTTCCTCCTCTGCAACGTTAATTTCGAACAGTTTCATCCTGCCCCATGCAAGTGTTTGGTCTTTTGAGTTTTATAAATGAGCAACTTGCCGTGGGGGGGGGGGGGGGGGGCGGGGATCTGAGCAGACATCTTACGGTCTGTGGTCCCAGCTGTCCCTTCTTTCCGTCAGTTTATTTGTTGTAAACTCCTGAGCACCAACATGAACAACCTCTCATTGTTCCTCTGTGTTGGGCCTTGTTCAGATTTAACGTCATGGTTTCCTTGGCTGCTTGGGCATTTGAGTAGTTTCTTACATCGTGGTGTTATAAGTGGCACTAGCAACATCTTTGAGCAAGTTAGCATTTGGGGTCATTTCCTTGGGGTAGAATTTCCCAAAAGTAGAATTACTGGCCAAAGACGTGTGTTTTGTCTCACCATGTGCTGCAGGCTGTGTTCCGGAAGGACCCGTGGCCTACAGTTCTCTGGTTGCACGTGACCACCGTCATTGGGTTTTTGTGAATTCGTGTTAATCTTTTCAGCTTCATTCGTGCAGATTTTTTCTTTGAAATCTTTTCTCAGAGTCTAGTATGTTTCACCAGGTTTCTTCTAGGCTTTGCCCAGACACCTTTACAGTTTTAGCATTAAGTCACGGGGTTCACTTTGAGGCTGGCTGTGGGGCTCACCTAGCACCCCAGCCAAGACCGTCCTCAAGTTGTCACCGGCCTCGGGACCCTCTGTAGCAGGCCTGGGGATAGGTATGCGGGGCGGGCTTGGTGACAGAGGCAGATGATGGCTGGCCTGTGTGGCTCATTCCCGAGGGCTTTGTCATACAGGGGTACCTGGCACCCCTGACCCCATGCTGTAAGGGCAGGACCTCGCCCGCCCACTGGCTGCCCAGAGAGACAGCACCTTCAGTGCCTGCTTCCTGCAGCTGTGGTCACTGCCGGCAGGGCAGACCTGGAGACCCCTCGTGTCTCTGCCACGTGCCCCAGAGCCCTGAGTGGCCCCTGGTAAGTTCCCCTTGAGACCCAGGTCTTCCCTTGTGAATCGGGAGTTTCATTTCTTACCGTGCCTTGGGGCTGGTCCCAGCCCAGCACTTGACAGAGGGGCTTTCCCTGGGAGAGGCCATCTCCCTTACGTGTAGAGACGGGGCACAGGATGCCTGAAACCTCCCCTCCTCCCCCCAGTCCCAGCCCAGACCCTGCCCCTCCCACAGGGCTTCTGCCCCACGGCCTCGGACTCCTGGTGGGTCCAGGTGGCCCCCATGCTGGTGCCCACTGCTGGCCAGGGCGGCCCCGCCTTGACCGCCTGCCTTCATCACATGCCGCTGCCTTGGGCCCCTGCAGCCTGGCCTGTGCCCCCAGTTGGGCTCGGCTGGCCACTGATGGGGTTGCCAGGGACCAGGGTGATCTCTTTGTTGACGGCTCCGGGACTGGCTGTGTTGTTGATGTCCCTGTGAGTTAGGGAAGCTGAGCCATCGCTGGGGGCCGAGCGGTCCTGGCTGCAGCTGCCCACCTGGTCTGCTTCCTGCTCTGGCGATGACCCTTCAGTCAGCAGCTGCCTGTGCGTCCTTCAGTCTGTCGCGTATTCAGCACGTAACGAGTGTTTACCTGGGAAAGGCCTGTGCTGTCTGCTGCTAGTCTCAAAAGGTGACGGAGACGTGGCGATGATCGATGCCTGTGCCCTGCTCAGGGTGGTCCTGGCCCAGCTGGCCCAGCTTCGCGTGCAGCACCTTTTTTTAAAGCCTGTTTATTTATTTTGAGAGAGAGAAAGTGCATGGTGGGGGAGGGGCAGAGAGCGAGGGAGAGAAAATCCCCAGCAGGCTCCAGGCTTTCAGCTCAGAGCCTGACTCGGGGCTCGAACCCACGAACTGTGAGATCGCGATCTGAGCTGAAATTAAGAACTGGGCGCTTCAGTGCCGGAGCCGCCGGGTACCCTGCCGGCAGCGCCTTCCGTGGACCAGAGGTGGCTCGTCTACGGCGGTTAATAGGAACGTGGCTGTGTGAACACGTGGGCTAGTACTTGATGTGAACAAACGTTGCAAAAAGTTTAAAACTGGTGTATCTGGTTCAGGGGTGGGTGGGCATTGTCTGAATTATTCTTACAACTTTCCCGTAAGTTGCAAAGTGTTTCAAAATGAAAAGTTGAATACAGCGGCACAAAGGGTTTCATCCTGGTGCCGAAGAGCAAGGTGTTGCCTTTATTTCATTTCGTATTTGGAGTCTGTTCCTGTCTTGATGCAGGGAGTGCAAGTGCTCGGTTAGCATTTCAAGTCACAGCGCGTCTCAGGCTTAAAGTTCACAGAAATGGTTTTTCTGCCTCGTGAAGCTGTTCAGCTTTCTTTTTAAGAAAAAAAGTCCAGGGACGTCTGGGTGGCTCAGTCGGTTGAGTGGCCGACCCTTGATTTCGGCTCAGGTCACGATCTCGGGTTTGTGGGGTGGATCCCCTCTCGGGCTCTGTGCTGACAGTGCGGGACTCTTTCTCTCTCTCCCTCTCTCTGCCCCTCCCCTGCTCGTGCTGTTTCTCTCTCTCCCTTTTAAAACAAATTAAGTTGATGTGTGGCTATTCCTAGGACTTTCGTAACAAAGTACCACAAACTGGGGGCTTAAAACAACAGGAAAGTGGGGCCAGAGTTGCAGTCAGGTGTCCCAGGGCTGTGCTCCCTCCCTCTGAGGCTCTGTGGGAGGGTCCTCCTTGCCCTGTGGTTCTCAGGGCTCCAGGCCCTGCATGGGCTGTGACCCCATGGCTCTGTCTCTGCCTTCAGATGGTCTCTCTCTGCGTTTGTGTCTAGATTTCCCTTTTTTATAATGACACCAATACCATTGGGTTATGACCTCATCTTGGTGAAATCTGCAAAGACCCTGGTTCCAAATAAGGTCACGTTCACAGGCGCTGGGGTTGGGGCTTCAACATGGCTGTTTCTGGGACACGACTCACCCACAACAGCGAGTGGCTGTGTCCACCCCCCGTCCCACGAGTGCTGTCACGTCTGGAGCCATGTCACCTGGGCACTGATGGCTTGGAGCTGGGATGTCATGGAGTGTGTGGCTGGTCGGCTGCGGACTTGCCGTCCGCTCCCCCAGATCAGGGATTTGCTGTCTCCTACTTCTGCTGGCGCTTCACGGGGGACGTTTGAAAAACACTTCTCGAGTTTAACACGTAAGATTTCAGTACTACAGGTTTAATGTGAAAAAGGCACCATAGTCATGTTGACCCGAGAGTGTGCTCAGAGATGTGTTCCTGCGCTCAGAGGCTCGTGCCCTGACTGGGGAGGAGCTCCTGGGAGCTTCCTGGAGGGGGAGGCAGCGTCTGGCAGCTGGAGGGGTTTGCCACACCTCCTCTGTTCCATGCAGAATTTGCCTTTGTAGACAAGGCCCGTTAAAACAGCACGTCAGTACTGCCCAGTGCCTCATGCGTTACCCGAAGGAGCTTAGCTGCCCTTAAGACCAAGTGTGGTTTAAAGGAGAGGCATCCAGAATAGGACCCCGGTCTAGCAGGAGGTGTCTGGGGGGGAGGAGCGCAAAGAGCTGACCTCTTCCCCTTTCTCTCCCCCAGCCCACAAAACAAATTCCCCCAGGCCAGCTTCCCAGCTGCGGAAGCAGAGAAACTGGAAGTCAGTCGGAACTGCTGCACTTGCTCAGTCCTCAGGTGGATTCGGCAGGCACGGGCCCTGCCTGCTTTTGCACCAGCCTTTTTCGGAGGTCTCTCTCGAGACCCCTGACCCTGCTTAGGCCTTTTCCGTCCTCCCCCACCCCCAGGGCCCGCTCCTGTGCACCAGAACCTGAGTTAGGAGGTCCGGGGCTCCTGCTGAATCTCCCCTCCCCTTGGAGTGCTGGTCTCTGGGTCCCTGTCTTGGTGACTGCTGCCCCAGCCCTGAGGCCGAATCCTCCGCAGCTGGGCACTTGGCTGTCAGCTGGCTCCCGGCCTGTCGCCGGCACTGCCCGGGCTCTCCCTCGGACTCCAAAGGGTGGTGCCCTCACCACCTCTGTTGTGGGTCTCGCATGCGCTTTGAACCATCCAGAAACACAGAGGCTCGGTGTCTCTCGAGGTTCCGTGGCCGACTGGGTTCTTCTGCCCACATGATGTCGGGTGGGCCTGCGGCTCCTCGGGCGCTGGGCTGGAGTGGCCAGGCAGGTGGCTCAGTGGTCGGGTCAGGGCCCTGCTGGGGTGCCCTCTCCCTCCATATCACCTTAGCTCCTGTAGCTGCACAGACCTGCCCACCCAGAGAGGTGGGTGCTGTCAGCTCCTTGAGGCTCAGGCCAGGCCAGAGAGGGAGAGGCCGCTGAAGGCCCTGGACTCTCACGGAGGGCTTCTTCAGAGGCCACTGTGACCCTCTGAATGTGCGCTGCTCCCTTCCCCGCTGCCCGTGACTGGTTTGTGCCCACTCTGGGGAGCTGCCCCTGCCCAGCCCCTCCCCATACCCGCACAGCACCTTCGCGCTGATCTAGAATCATCCTTGCTGTGACTCTGGTCTTGGTGGTGGTGCTGGGGGGGGGGGGGTGGTCTCTGTGTAGGGAGTGGTGTCCTCAGACCTGGGTTGGCTCCATCACACTGGTGGTGCAGTGAGAGCCTGAATTCTGCTCCCATGGTTAGAAATTTGCTCAGACGGTCTTCAGTGGAAAGGGGGCACCTGAGCACAGGGGCGGGGGACCAGGGTGGGGGTGTGCCCGAGAGGGAAGTGACACCAAGGCAGGTATGGAGGCCGCAGGGACAAGAGGGAACAGAAAGCGGCAGAGGAGGGGCCGGAAGTGGGGGCTGTGCCCACAGACCCGCAGCCGGGGCGGGGGGGGGGGGGGGGGCGGCTTTGCATGTTGCATGTTTAGACGCTGTCGGCTGCAGCATGGAAACTGTGAAGTTCTCCAGCAACTCCCGCTGCCTGTGGGTTCTCACCAGAGAAAATTCGGGTAATACCACTTCCCGTGTCGCCGGCCACCAAGGACCATTCGACGTGTAAGAGTCTGATCTGTAAAGTGATTTCCCATCGTGGGTGTCTTCACCTCGAGTTGTTCAGAACATAGCAAATCATCTAAGCACTTCACAGGGTGGGAAATAACATCTGCGTGGGGAGGACAGAGCTGAATTTCAGGGCCGCACAGACTTCCGCAGAGGAGCATTTCCCTGCCGGCTGACCAGTGGTGTTCCTCGGCGGGGGGCATGGTGTCTGCGCGAGTCTCCCTCCGGCTGAGCCCCGCAGTCTCCCCCACGGCCTCCTCGGGGGCCCATCTGTCCCTGTGTCTCCGTCCTGCACAGACACCATCGGTCCCATTGGACTGGGGCCACCTGGTGACCTCGTGTGAACCAGCTACTCTGCAACCACCTGTCCCCGAGTAAGGCCACGTTCTGAGCTCGTGGGGTTAGGGTTGCAACGAACAAATCTGGGGGGACAAAACCCACCCCACCACACGTGGTGAGAAAGCTCAGGTTTGTGGTTCACGAAAGCAGATTTCTAATGGACTTTGCGGAGGCATAACTTGCACACAGCAAACTGCCCTCATTTAAAGTGTCTCTCTGTGGGTCTGCACGTACCTGGGTGCCAGGGACACCGTCGCGGAGGACGCATCCCTCAGCGCAAGGTCTCTGAGCCCTCAGGACTCTGCCCCTTCGCCGGCTGCAGCCACTGCCCTGCCTCGCCCCGTGGATCAGTCTGCACGTTCTAGATCAGGTTCACGCATGCTGCTCTGTGTGGCTTTTTTTCACTCAGCACGACTACCGTGAGATCCATGCGTGTCCAGGAAAGTGACGTTTGGGCTGGACGTGCGCGGAGACCTTCCTGCCAGGTGCATCCCTGTGTTGGGACAACACTTACTGACTTACCAGTTTGCCTGTAACGCGCGCTTGGGTTGTTTCCGGGTTTTGACTGTTAAGACTGTCTGTGTACCAGCCCTCGTGTGGACCCGTGTTCTCGCTGCATTGGAGTGGTTGGGTCACCGGGTGTTCGTTCAGCTTGTGACAACACTGGTGAGCGTTTCCCAAGGAGGATGCGTCCTCTTAGCTTCCAGCACCCTCGCCAACATCGCTGTGGCCCCGCTGCGGTGGTTGCTGTTTGGACGGGTGAGCGGGGTGCAGGTGAGCCAGTTTTGTGATGTGTCTGTTCAGAATATGGCCCACTTAAAATATCACAAAAGTAACTACAAATGGGGTTTTTAGGGCCATCAAGTGGGCGCTGATGTCTGTGCGGCACCCTCTCTCCTGCGGGGAGTTTCCGTGGGCAGCACGTGGCCCGTAGGACCACAGTGGTCCGGTTCTAGCACTGACGGTGTTTTCCTCCTGCTTTAAAACAAGGTTTGTCTGTTAGATTCCCTTTTTTTTTTTTAAGCAGGCTTCACGCCCCGTGTGCAGCCTGACGCAGGGCTTGAACTCACCACCCTGAGATCAAGACCTGAGCTGAGATCAAGCGTTGGACACTTAACCGACGGACCTACCCAGGGGCCCCTAAGGAAAAGGTTACATCGAGCTTAGCAGGTGCGCACAAGTCACAGGCGCGAGGTAGGAAGGTAAGGTCGCATCTGACGTGAAACAGGTTTGCCCGTGTGTTTGTGATGGACGCTCACGTCTCACGCGAGTTCCTCATTCGATACGGTCTTTCGTGAGTGGGGCTCAGGGACCGGCCCTGGGGGAGGATCGGGCTGGCCAGGGGGGCCTCGGGCCCCTGCGCAGACTGACTGTTTCACGTTTTCATGGGAGCCTGTGGTCTTCCCGGTGGAGCTCCTTACAGTTGAGGGAAGAAGTGATCCCACCCCGGTCCCTGGACCTTGAACACACGATGCCCCCAGTGAAGGGTGGCATTCACGGTGGCCTTCAGAAATCGTGGTTCTTGTGCATTTTGAGACACGCTGATGCATTTGGACGTTACCCATGAAGCACCAGTAGTCGTGTGACAGGTGAATGAATGACAGACGTGTGTCTTCAACAGGCTGGCTTCTGCTGGTAACTTGTAAAGATGGCTTTCTGGTTGAGACGCCCTTATCTTCAGACACTGGAACGTACTCTGTAACTCCCAGGGTGACCGGGGATTGGGGTGCTCTGTACCTTCAAGTTGGGGACCGGTGAGGGAGCTGCCCTGCCCTCAGCATCCTCGACGCCAGAATCGTGGACCGACAGGACACGCTCCCATGGGTGGGAGGCAGTTCCGGTGCTCGGCTTGGAGCGTGGTTTACTTTGTGCTGGAGCTTGGAGCTGCATCCCTGCCCCGAGGTCCCCGTGCCGAGCAGAGTCATTGGAGCCAGCACGGGGCACGGGGTGCCTGGGAGTGCAGGGCTCGGTGCCACACGCAGGCACCTCCGTTGGCCAGGACCTTCGTGTCTTCGAGCTTCAGTTCTTGCCTCTTGGGGACGCCCTCCACCTTCCCCAGAGGCTGCGGGATTGCAGGTGGCACCTGAGTGTCATTGCGCACGTTGCCTGCCCAGAAAGGACCCTCCCTTTGGTAGGAGTCTCGCCGGTGACGTGGTGAAGTCTCGCTGTGTCCCTGGTTATCCACGACAGGGGCTCCCGAGGCCCCATCGAGCCCCCAGCGCTGCAGGTGACATGACCTTTGAAGCCCGGTCTGGAACGGGGATTCAAGTTATTTGGGTGCCAAAGCGTTAGGTTTCATGAGTGATTGCGTGAGAAGCGAGTGTCTGCAGATCAGGAGGCTGTGAATAGGTAGTGGGGGGCCCAGGGGAAACGAGAATGGAAGTTTGGAGAACAGGCAGGGGGAGGGTGTAACTTTGAGGGGTGCCTGGAGCTCCTTTGTGGCATCCCGGATGCCAGCCCTGCGGTCTCCCCCGGCCCTTAGACCCCTGCCTCACAATGAGATGGAACCCTGACGGGCTGCAGGCTCCTCTTCGAAAGGGCTCCTTCCTCACACGGTCCCACGCAGCCCCCTGACTTCCTGAGGGCGCTGTGGGCTCCGTGCGGGAGCACAGGTGGTTCCGAGGGGACGGTCGGGTTACCTGTCCACAGGTGTGTGTCTGTGGCCAGGTCTGTCTCCAGCAGGTGGTGTACTCGGGCTGAGCGGGCAGGGGTGCCGCCGTCCGTGTCCTCGAGGAGAAGCCCTGTGGACACGTGCTCTCACCTCGGGGCTGTGTCCCGTCCGGACGCCATAGACCTGACTGGCCGTGTCGCCTGGGATGCTTCCACTTTTAGGGTCGCAGCCGCTCAGAGCAGGGGACAGCCACCCCCTGCTGTCGTCCGGCGGGCGGAACCCCTTGGGCACCTTACCGATGCTGAGAGGTTATCCATTTTGTAACGAAAATTCAGCTGTTTTCCTGAAGCTTCTCCGAGCCTGGGTACGCCCCATGTAGCCTTGATGTTTTCGTTACTACGAAACATGTATGTACCCGTGATACTTTCGTTTCATTCATTCATGTACCCGTGATAATTTCGTTTCGTTTCGTTTCGTAGCATTTTCAGGTATCTTAGATTCCATTTCTTTTTAGTGTACATTTTTCCCTGATGAAAATGGTCTGGTTTTTTTGCTGCATCGTACTGTCTGTGAAGTACATAGCTGATATTTAAGCTCCCCTAATGGAGTAAAAATTTATTCCACAGTTTTCTGTGCAAGTTGAAGTTATCTTAGCAGTACAGACCCTGTGTGGTGGTCGTTGGCTCAGTGAAATGGAGTTTTCTGTTGCTTTCGTTGCTTTTCCTAATTCTTACAGAGCCCGTTTTGCTGGCGAGTAAAGAGACTTGTTGTTCATCCAGGAAACCAGGGGGTGAAGCAGCTTCCTGACCGGCACTGGTCACCTGAGCTGTCAATGCTCCCATCACGGCCGGGAACCGGGTACCACTTTGTCTGGACTTCAGGCGTTAAACTGATGCCTTTTGTTTACGTGATGGTTTCCCTTGACTTGAGGCACATTTCCGACCCTCTGTCCCTCCACGTCTGTGTATCTGCGCCTGTAAAGCCGGACGTGAGGGGTAAAGTCACACCCGGGCGGAATGTCTGTTCCCAAAGCCTCTTCCCGTCCCACCTCAGACAGTCTGGGGTCGGGGGGGGCAGCGCCCTGGCTTAGGGCCCACCTCAGGTGGCTCTGAGGTGCTCCAGACAGAGCGCCCGTGGTGTTGTCTGTGACCGCGGGAGCCCTCCCTGAGGCCCATTCTGGACATTCTTCGTGTTTCTTCTTTTTGGTGGCCAGTCCTCGTCGGGGACAGGGTCGGCCGCTGGGACCACAGACCCCACGGAAGGTGCGAACAGCATGTTCACTTTTGCCTTTGGTGCTGCGCCCTTTGGGGCAGGGCTCGCACCCCCGGCGCTGCCCCGAGCTGTGCGTGGCCGGCCAAGGAGAGGGACCGTGTGTCGGGAGCCCCCAGGACCCGGCCATCTGAGGGAGACGCTCTTCCTGCTGGTCTTCCCGGCCAGGGAATGTGAAACGGGGCATTTATTTTTTTAATTTAATCTTACGGCCACTAAAACATAAAGGAGGGTAAAATTTAGAGTGTCAATTTCAACACTTCCATGAAAGCAACGATGGTTTTTAGGTGAATATTAAAGGTTATCCTTGCACTTCTGAGAAAGCAAACAGAATTAAAAATACAAATTTTAAAAAGTATGCCAGATGAGTTAGAATACATGTTCCTGAGTCTGTGAGTCAAAATCAGCAAGAATACGGACCGTTACTCTTGTTTTTTAGAAAGTAAAACGAACCCCGTGTTACATTCCCCTCCCGCTCCTCTCCCTCCCTTCCTAGATGCATCCCAGCTGGCAACTTTTGTGCTTCGCCAGTTACTTTCTCTAATAACGATAGGATGGCAGCCAGCGTGGTGCTCGGCGGTGTGGACCTTCCTGTAAGAGTCCGTAGACAGTAACTCACGTGATCATAATAACCAAAGGGCGAGTACGGTTGTTGTTTTCATTCTACGGATGAAGAATTTGAAGCACAGAGAGGTCGAGCAGCTTCCCCGGGCCCCACAGCCAGTGCCGCCGGAGCCAGCGCTCCGGTCCGAGCGTGCCGACGCTGAATGGCGCGCGCGCATCTGGACTCACGAACAGAAAGTGGCCGCTGAGCCTCCAGAACGAGCGGTGTTTTGTGCAAGCCCTCTCGTTAATTTCAGTAAACGTTGCCATTCGTAGCCCTTTGCAACGTGACGTCTTCATGAAATATTTTTGATTCTTGTTCTTTGTGACATAGACCTACTGCGTTTAACCGCTGGGAGGCCTTGTATTCTCCGCTTGTGGTACAATTGTGTGTTTCTCTCTACTCCCCATCTGTTTATTCCGGGGGAACATCTCTCAGCACGTATAGGTACAACCCGTATTTTGTGACGAAAATGTTAAGATCCACTCTCTTGGCGGATGCAGTTTTTAACCATTAGCAAAATGGAAGTCCAGCGCCGTGAGGACACGGTGTAATCCTAGTTTCAGGTGTACGATACCGTGACCCCGCAATCCCATGCGTCGCCCTGTGTTCATCGTGTCAGGTGCCCTCTTTCATACCCACCCCCTGTTCCCCCATCCTCCCACCCACGTCCTCTCTGGCGACCATCAGTTTCTTCTCTAGCGTTAAGTCTGGTTCTTGGTGTGCATCAGTTTTGTTTCTTACGTTCCACATACAAGTGAAATCATGGTGTGGGCCATCCTCTGACTTATTTTGCCAGCATTATACTTTGCAAATGGCCAAGTTTCATTATTTTTGTGGCTGAGTAATATTCTATCATATATGTAAGTGCCACATCCTCCTTATCCGTTCATCACCTGATGGACACTTGGGCTCTTTCCATAGTTGAGCTGTTGTAAGTAATGCTGCTATAAACATCGTATCCTTTCAAATTAGTGTTTTTGTATTCTTTGGGTAAATACCCAGTAGTGCGACTCCTGGATCAGATGGTATTTCTATTTTTAGTCTTCTGAAGAAACTCCACACTGTCTTCCACTGGCTGCACCAGTCTGCATTTCCACCAACAGCGCACAAGCGTTCCTTTTTCTCCACACCATCCCCAACACCTGCTGTTTCTTGTGTTGTTGGTTTTAGCCATTCTGACAGGTGTGAGGTGATGTCTCATCATGGTTTTGATTTGTATTTCCCTGATGATGAGTGATGTTGAGCATTTTTTCATGCGTCGGTTGGCCATCTGGATGTCTTCTTTGGAGAAGTGTCTATTCGTGTCTTCTGCCCGTTTTTAAATCGGGGTATTTTCTTTTTAGATGTTGAGGTATTTAGGTATTGATGCTGTGGCCGATGTCAGAGACGTTACCGCCTGTGCTCTCTTCCAGGATTTTTATACTCTCGTGTCTCCCATTTAGGTCTTTCATCCATTTTGAGTTTATTTTTGTGTCTGGTGTAAGAAAGTGGTCCGGGTTCATTCTTCTGCGTGTCGCTGTCCAGTGTTCCCAGCACCACTTGCCAAAGAGACTGTCTTTATTCCACTGGATATTCTTTGTTCCTTTGTTGAAGATTAGCTGACCCTATAGTTGCGGGTTAATTTCTGGGTTTTCTATTCTGTTCTGTTGATCTACATGTCTATGTACTGCTTTGATGACTACAGCTTTGTAATTTAGCTTGAAGTCTGGAATTATGATACCTCCACCTTTGCTTTTCTTTTTCAAGATTGCTTTGGCTTTTGGGGGTCTTTTGTGGTTCTGTACAAATTTTGGATTGTTTGTTCCAGGTCTGTGAAGAGTGCTGGTGGTATTTTGATAGGGAGTGCGTGAAATCTGCGGACTGCTTTGGGTCGAACAGACATCTTAGCAGTGTTCTTCCAACCACGAGCGTGGACCGTCTCTCCGTTTCTTTGTGCCCTCTTCAGTTTCGTTCAGCAACGTTTTGTAGTTTTCGGAGTACAGGCCTTTCATCTCCTTGGTTAAGTTTATTCCTAGGTATCATATTATTTTTGGTGCAATTACAAATAGGATTTTTTAAAGTTTATTTATTTATTTTGAGAGAGAGAGAGAGAGAGCGTGTGAGCAGAGGGAAGGCAGAGAGAGAGAGGGAGGGAGAGAGAGAATCCCAAGCAGGCTCCGTGCTGTCAGCGCAGAGCCCGACATGGGGCTCGATCCCATGAACCATGAGGCTATGGCCTGAGCTGAAATCAAGAGTTGGACACTTTACCAACTGAACCACCCAGGTGCCCAGGATTGCTTTTTAAGTGTCTCTTTCTTCTGCTTCATTATTGGTGCTTAGAAATGCAACGGTTTTCTGTACATTGACTTTGGATCCTGCGACCTTATTAAATTTGTTTGTTTTAGTAGTTTTTTGGTGGGGTCTTTAGGGCTTTCTGTATGTGGTATCATGTCATCTGTAAATAGTGAAAATGTCACTTCTTCCTTACCAATCTGGATGCCTTTTGTTTCTTTTTCTTGTCTGATTGCTGAGGCTAGGGCTTCCAGGACTGTGTTGAATAACAGGAGTGAGAGTGGGCATCCTTGCCTTGCTCCTGACCTTAGGGGAGAAGCACTCAGTTTTCCCCCATCGAATATGACGTTGGCTGTGGATTTTTCATACCCGGCCTTTATCATGTTGACGTCTGTTCCCTCTAAACCTACTCGTTGAGAGTTTTTATCATGAGTACATGTTGTACTTTGTCAAATGTGTCTTCTGTAGCTGTCGAAATGATCGTATGGTTCTTATCCTTTCTTTTATTGATGTGATGCATCACATTGATTGATTTGTGACTATTGAACCACGCTGCAGCCCAGGAATGAGTCCCACATGATCGTGGTGAATGATTTTTTTTAATGCACTGTTGGATTCGGTTTGCTAGGATTTTGTTGGGGATTTTTGCCTCTGTCCATCGGGGATATTGGCCAGTAGGTCTCTTTTTTCTGTAATGGCTCTATCTGGTTTTGGTATTGGGGTAACGGATTTTAGAGATGACTTCAGGTGGTGTTTGGATACGTATTGTAATGAGCAAAGGAAGGTGGGTGTGTGGTGACAGCTCTGAGTCAATAAAGAAGCGTTAGAGGTGGACCCAGCTGAGTCCTGGGGAAGCAGCCCTCACGGGAAAGAGGCCAGTGACCCTACACTTGGCCAGCTTAGTTCTCTCCCATTAAACACACGTTGGCATCTTTGGTGAGAGTTCCTGCTTGACTAACCAGCTGGAAAATGGAGTATTTAAGTGGGAAGATCAGTCTCTAACTACCTTGTCTTTCTCAGGGAGTGTTATGGGGCGAATGTGTCTCAGACCATGACCTAATTTGGATATAATTAGTTAAGATGACGAAGTAGGGTGTCCAATATTACTGGTGTCCTTGTAAGAAGGGGACACGGGGACACAGGCTTCCAGGGAGAAGGTGGGTGAACGTGAGAGCAGAAACTGGTGATTCTTCTCCGGCCGAGGACTGCCAGCCACGAGCAGAAGCGGGGAGACGCCTGGAGACTTCCTTGCCCGGGGCCTTCGAGGGCCTCCAGGCCGCGTGAGAATCTGGTTCTCTCACAGCCCCTGGCCTGGGGCACGGGGTTCTGGCCGTCCTGGGAAGGTGATACTGGCAGCAGAGGAAAGGAGAACACGGCAGACGTACCAGGAGGGCGCCGACCAGAGGGCTTTCCGTCGGGAGCTGCTGGTGCCTCTGGGCCCTGCAGGCCTCCTCCCTCGAGCTGGTTTGAGCTGGAGTTTGGAGGCTGCAATGTCTGCTTCCGGGCCTTTCTGCTATGTGGGCGTCGCTTGTGTAGGAGGCCTTGTTTCATCTTTAAAGATACGTCCTCGAGGGTGAGGGTGAATCTCCCTTGGGTTATGTCACCGGCATTTTACGTTTGGGTGGGAACCTCGCTTCGGCCGCCGACGGGCGTTTGCCTTCTTTGTGGACCGTTTGCTGTCTGTTGCGAGAAGCAGCCAGTGCACGTGGGGTTCCGTTCAGGACTACGTGTCCGTTGTGGTCAGCCTGGAACCCAGAGCCCTGCTCGGGTGCGTCCCGCCCGGTGGCCGCTCGGCCAGACGACTGCCGCCTCCTCCGCCCGCGCACAGCGGCGCGGCACTCTGCCTGACTTCCGCGGGCATGTTTCTGCCGGCCACCTGGGTAACTGTCCCGTTCTTGCCCCCACAGAGTCCGTAGAGGAGCAACAGCAAGGCTTCCAGATGAACAACCGAAAGGAAGACATGGAGATTGCGTCCCACTACCGGCACCTGCTGCGGGAACTGAACGAGCAGCGGCAGCACGGCGTCCTGTGCGATGTGTGCGTCGTGGTGGAGGGCAAGGTCTTCAAGGCGCACAAGAACGTCCTGCTCGGCAGCAGCCGCTACTTTAAGACGCTGTACTGCCAGGTGCAGAAGACGTCCGAGCAGGCCACGGTCACGCACCTGGACATCGTCACGGCGCAGGGCTTCAAGGCCATCATCGACTTCATGTACTCTGCCCACCTGGCCCTCACCAGCAGGAACGTCATCGAGGTGATGTCCGCCGCCAGCTTCCTGCAGATGACGGACATCGTGCAGGCCTGCCACGACTTCATCAAGGCCGCGCTGGACATCAGCATCAAGCCCGACGCCTCGGACGAGCTCTCCGAGTTCGAGATCAGTGCCCCTCCTGGCAGCAGCACGGACGCCCTCATCTCGGCCGTGATGGCGGGAAGGAGCATCTCCCCGTGGCTGGCCCGGCGCACCAGCCCCGCCAATTCTTCCGGAGACTCGGCCATCGCCAGCTGCCACGAAGGGGGCAGCAGCTACGGGAAGGAGGACCAGGAGCCCAAGGCCGACGGCCCCGACGACATTTCTTCGCAGCCGCTGTGGCCCGGGGACGTGGGCTACGGGTCTCTGCGCGTCAAGGAAGAGCAGATCTCCCCGTCTCATTACGGAGGGAGTGAGCTCCCTTCCTCCAGGGACGCGGTGATACAGAACTCTTTCTCGGAGCAGGCTGGCGGGGACGGCTGGCAGCCCACGGGTCGCAGGAAGAACCGGAAAAACAAAGAGACGGTCCGGCACATCACACAGCAGGCGGAGGGCGATAGCCGGGCCGGCTCCCCGGTGGCCCCTTTCCTTCCCACGTCCGGGTGGCCATTCGGCGGCCGCGACTCAGGTAAGCCTTTTGTTTTCGTGGGCGGGGCTCAGACGCCGGCGGCCCAGACGGCGCCGCTTGTGCTGCAGGGGAACCAGTGTGGGCCAGCCTCACACCGGGGCCTCCCACGGGCCGCCTCCTTTTGCAGCAAATTATGTGAGTGCAGGGAGTGTGACTCTGGGTGCCCCCGTGTCCCTGGTGCACAGAGGCCACTTGATGATGTAGGGCTTCTCTGTCGCCGAGGGGTCAGTAGCTGGAAAAGTGGGTGACGTCTGCTGCGGGGGCAGTTTGAGGGTCTGTGTTCCTTTATCCGGGAGTCTTTCGTCAACACTGCTTAGGAGAACTTGATTTTAAAAGGTTGAGGGGCGCCTGGGTGGTGCAGTCGATTAAACGTCCGACTTCAGCCAGGTCACGATCTCGCGGTCCGTGAGTTCGAGCCCCGCGTCGGGCTCTGGGCTGATGGCTCGGAGCCCGGAGCCTGTTTCCGACTCTGTGTCTCCCTCTCTCTCTGCCCCTCCCCCGTTCATGCTCTGTCTCTCTCTGTCCCAAATATAAATAAAAATGTTGAAAAAAAAATTAAAAAAAAAAAAAGCTTGTCTTCAGCTGGGGGGACTTGAAGACGTCCGCCTGAAAAGCCCCCCTCGCAAGGAGGGATGTTTCCTTGTTTCCAGCAAGTGCGGGTCCAGTGGTTCAAAGTAATACATGTTTTTTCTCGAAGCCGCTGGGCGTTGCTGTGCTACGTGGGGAGGGGGCGCTGAGCACGCGTCAGACCCTGTGCGTCAGGTTCAAGGTGGCTCTAAGCTCAGCTTTGCGGAAGCTGGTCCTCGCACCTGGATGGTAGTTTTGTGTCTGTCTCGCAGACAGTGGATGATACGTTAAGTGTTTGCTGAAACACCAGACACCCTCCTGGTCCTGGGCGCGTAACGGCTGCTGTTACACCGCCCTTCCAAGTGGCGGACCAGGGGGTAGGCTCCCTCCACCCCCAGCCCAGCCCCGGGTGCACTGGGGTCCAGAGGCTGAGGAAGGGTCTTCGTGGGAACAGAGTTGGTCCAGAGCAGGATAGAAGCTTCTTAGCAAGTCCTCGTCCAGGGGAGGCCCCTCTGGGAAGGTCACAAATCACCTGCAACACGAGAACGGACAGGCGTGAAGGCAGCAAGCTAGGGTCATAGCCCTGAAAAGTGTCACAGTTGCCAAGCATCCTGTGCTGGGGGGCAGGAAGGAAGCTTCCCAGGCAGGGCTGGCGGGCCCCTGGACATTCTGGCTCCCACGCTCAGCTCTCCCTGCGTTAGCTTTTATTATCGTGGTGAGATATACGTGCCGTAACCTCTACTGTTTTAACCATTTCTGAGTCTATAATTTATTGGGATTAAATACGTTCACACTGTTATGGCAACCATCATTACCATTTATCTACCAGACCGAGACTCTGTACCCGTTGAACGGAACCTCCCCGAGACACGCTGTCACCTGTGTTCGTCGTCACTCTCTGTCACTGTGTGTTCCCAGCCCAAAGCACAGGGCCAGACCCCTGAATGCTCACTTCAGGTTGGTCGAAACACAGCCTTTTGACCTCGGGCTGGATGGCTCACTGCCGCGGGGGTGTCCCGGGCGCCCTAGGGCAGCAGCAGCTCTGACCTCCGTCCACTAGATGCCAGTAGCCACCCACCCCTAGTCTGGCGACAGCAGAAGTATGTCTGGACGTTGTAAAGGTCCCTGATGGGCAGCACCCCAGAACTGCTGGAGGTTCACTGGAGAAGAAGGTTAAGTGTCTGAGCTGCTCGAAGAGCCGTCTCCCTGCTGGCTGGCTGTGGGGAGAGGACACTCCGTGTGCTCCAAACTGTTCATAACCTCTCACCGGCTCTGACCGAAATCTGAGAAGCAGTCTGTGGCACATGACCTAAGGACAGCTGCGTCGTGTCGAGCCTTCTGGGCCGGTCGGTGCCGCAGTCCCGTCCTGGCGAGTCCCGTCCTGGCGAGTCCCGTCCTGGGTGTCGAGGGCCGCCCAGCAGGCTGTGACGCCGGGGGGCCTTGAGGTTGAGGGCCCATCAGCGCAGTAAGGAATGTGCTCTCCTCAGGCCTGTAGGTTTGGGGCTTTGAGTGCAGTAGTCAAGCAGAAGGTGTTTTTAGATTCCAACAAGTGACTTCGACCGTGTACTTTTGTTAATGTCTTAAATCCCCTAGGTTTCCAAGGCAACTGTGAACAGCTTCTGTTAGATTATTCTGAGCTGCTGAGGCAGGGATGTGGGGTTGGAGGCTCGCATAGGGTGGTTTCTGCCCTTGGTGGTGGTGGTGGTTTATCCCTCCATCCTGGCCCTGGGGCTGGGCTTGGAAGCTCAAATTGTGATCCCCAGTGGGGGCCGGTTTGTTTCCACTAAAGATTCCTTACCTCTTAGGGAAGAATGCCTTTAAATTCTCCTACTTGCAGGAGCAAAGGCCCTGTTCCAGAAGAACTGTCAGGTGGTTTTCGCACATCCCTCGGAGGCTCAGTGCGGGTGCTCGGATGCTCGGCTTTGCCGCCAGGCCCGCCTGTGTCCCCGGCTTGGCTTTGGCGATTCCGAGGCCTCTTGGCGTTGGAGAGTGATTCTTTCCAAAAGGGCCAAGAGCATGTGAACCTAGTGGCCTCCGAGGTGTCGTTGGAATTCGCTCGTACGGTCACTTGTGTGGCAGCTCGGGGGAAGTGGTGTCCACACGCGCAGGTAGGTTGCACGTACTGGGCCGCGTCCTCCTCGGGCCCCGGCCTCCCCCCTCACATGCGACCCCACGGTGGCCACAGACCCCCAGTAGGCGATCTGTAGCCGCTGGTTCACAAGCGGGAACGGGAAGGGCCCAGGCGCTCGTCCTAATGTCCCACACACAGCCTAAAAATTTCCGCCAAAAAAGAGAGTTCTGGAGCCAGGATAAAATGGGTCTGTTTTGTAAAGTAAATGTTTCTGCCTGAACTTCTGTAAAGTTGGATCTTGACATAGTGGGATCTTGAAAAACACATTTGGGTGGGTGAAGGTGGTCTCTGTAGGCTCCCAGCTGACCCCTCACGCCCTTGCAGCATTTCCTGGGCAGGGAGGGGGCAGGTGCACCACCTGTCAGGCCGAGGTCGTCATGGGGGCTGAAGTGGGGGCACCAGATGGGAGGGGAGACATCCCCCACTGCCCGTCCTCAAGTATGTGAGGGTGCGGGGCGGGGGGGGGGGGGGCTTGTTCGAGAAGCGGTGAACCTTTCGAGTTTGTCTGAGTTTCCCTGAATGTCGGGTCGTGACCCGCCTGCAGGCGTGAAGGGTGAACCGAGCGCCGGGCGCCCTGATCCTCCGGTCAGTCTGTCCACTTCTGCGACAGGTGCCCTTTCCGCTGCCGACAGTCCAGCATCCGGCTCAGTGTGGTGTTTGTGACTTTTGGGTAGAAGAGCCCGAATGCAAAGCGGCAGCACGTCTCTGGGACTTTGGCTCCCGGACGGGTGGGCCCATTCCCGAGACCCTGTCACCCCTGCCCTTCACCCCTTCCTCAAGAGGTGGAGCCCATTGTAGCTGCCGCCCGAAGTTTCCCCTTCCGACAGGAGCAGGACCATGTGGAGCCGGTGCCCGCTGGCCCTTTGCTGTCTGGCTGGTGGCAGGTGGCGCCCTCGTGGTTGCGGTGTTGGGCGAGAGCGCGAACCCTGGCGGCCGTGCCAGGAGGTGGCGGGAAATGCTGGCGACTCAGAGCGGGCCGAACGGTGGCAGGAGCCAGCTGCCTGCGCGGTGCGGTCTTCTGGGAAGGGGCCCCGCGGGTGGAGGAGCCTGGGGGTCGTGCCCTGTGACCTTTGGCTCATCCACGCCCAAGGCCATGATTTTGAATCACTGTCCTGATTCAAGACCCTTATGAACTCGGCTCTGCTGAGCTGCTGGTGTAGCTCAAATGCAGGTGCTCCCTTTGCGTCTGGATTTTCTAGAACATCGCATTCGTGAAGGATGAGTCCTTGAAGGGCTCTCACGGGCATCAGGCTCAGCCTGGTGCCTGAGGGAGCTGGGAGGACGTCCCACCTGGAGCCACCGGGCGGACGGGGCGTAGCGTGTCCCGGGCTGCTGCAGGTCAAGGCAGACCACGTCGTGAGGCCGTGGCAGGCTGGAGCCAGAGGAGAAGGTGCTTCTGGAAGCCCCAGGAGTCGGGCAGCACTCCAGGCTCAGGCGACACAGGGAGCCCAGCAAAGGCTCGCACTCAGGATCCCCGAAGTGCGGCCCACGGGGGAAGGGGGTCTCAGTGGAATGTGCCTGAGTTGGTGTGATTGCCATTTTGCTAGGCAGCCGGGGGATGTGTTTTTGCACGGCCCGTGAGCACCTCGTTGTGTTCTAGGGTTGTGCGGAAAGGAGCCTGTCCCCTCTCCGAGTGCAGGGCGCCGCCCCCAGCAGCTTACCGGAGCTCAGGCTCTCGTGCCCGTCCCATCCGCAGGGAGCCTCCGCTGCTCTGTGGTCGGTTCGCAGACGTGTAGCCGTCTCCCTGGATCCTGTCTCGATTTGAACTTGAGGGTGTTTCCACCGCGTGAACGCGCACTGCCCACTCCCGTGCCCATGTGGATGGCTCCGGCTGCCTCTGGTTTGGGCTGTGACAGTCACTGCTGCCACACCTTCCAGCGCTTCTGGACGTGCTTCTCCTGCTGTATTCTGGAGGTGCTTCTCGGGGGTGCGGGGGTTTCCTACAGCTGCCGCGAGAAGTTACCGTGTGCCCCGTGGCCTCACTCTCTTCCAGCTCTCAGAAGTCGGGGGTGGGGTGGCAGGGCTCCTGCGTTCCTTCTAGAGTCTCAGGGGAGGACATTTCCTGGCCTTCTCCAGCTTCTAGAGGCCCCGTCTTCCTTGAGTCCGGCCCCCCCTGCCACCCTCTTCCCCTTAGAAGGACCCTTGTGTTGACACGGACCCACCCGGATAATCCGGGACAGTCGTCCGCCTCAGGGCCCCTAACTCCATCCTTCGTGCGCATGAGGTCGCCCACTCACAGGCCCTGGAGATGGGGACCTGGACGTCTAAGGACCGCGCTCAGCCTACCCCATGGCGCATACGTGTCATTAGCAAGGTTCTGTGGTGAAAATTGCCATTCTTTTTTTCTGTTCCTTGAAGCATGATATGCATGCAGTAAACTGCACAGATTTCGAGTGAACAGTTTCGGGTTGAACAATTTCTTGTTTCTGTCTTTAACATTTTATTGGGGAAACATTTATTCTTAGAGAAAAGGTAAAAAAAAAAAAAAAAAAGAAAAGAAAACGAGCACGTCTACCAGCCAGGTCCTTCACTTAACGTTTCGCTACATTTGCTTTATTGTATGTTTATTCACCTAATCGTCCAAAAACACATCTTATTTTTTGGTGCCTTTCAAACTACCTGGCAGATCAGTATATTTCATTCCAGAGCACGGCAAGTTTTTCATCGGGGTTCGGTCCGTGTGCACGCTCCCACGCCCTGCACACACCAGGCCCGCCGCACCCCTTGACCAGTCTAGACAAATGCGTGCTCCTGAGCCCCCTCGGAGCAGAGTGTCCCCTCCGCCTCCGGCCATCGGTCCCTGCCCCAGCCCCGCGGCCCCTAACCTGACTTTTTCTGCCGTGGGTCGACCTAGCCTGCCCAGCGCTTTGTCTGGACGAAACCTCGTGTCCCACGAGCCACATCACGGAGTACGTGCTCCCCACTCACACCTGCATGGCTGTGCCTCGTGTCCCAGCCTCTTGTCACCCGGCACCTGGGCAGTAGCCAGGTTTTGCTGTTGTAAGACTCCCGCGAACACTTTCGGCAAAAGCCTGTTTTGTGGACGTATGTTTTCATTTCTCTCGAGCAAATACCTCGGAGTGCAGTGGCTGGGTCTCAGAGGACAGGTGACTTGAGCTTTATAAGAAGTTGCCAGACTTTTTCCTGAGCGTCCGCACCCCCCACATCCTCCATAGCTTGGCGTGTTGTCTTTTTTTCTTTTTTTCAGTTTATTTATTTATTTATTTACTTACTTACTTATTTTGAGAGAGAGAGCATGAGCAGGGGAGGGGCAGAGAGAGAGGGAGGGAGAGAGAATCCCAAGCAGGCTCTGTGCCGTCCACGCAGAGCCCGACGTGGGTCTTGAACTCACAAACCGCGAGACGGTGACCTGCTGAAACCAAGAGCCCATGCTTACCTGACTGAGCCCCCAGGCGCCCCACGTGTTGTCTTTTTAATTGTAAGTGCCCTAGGCGGTGAGTTGGATGAGTTTTGACAACCTCGGACACCTCTGCCATCTGGATAGAGAACACTTTCACTGCCGGGAAGGACCCTCCTGCCCTTTCCACTCACCCCCCCCCCCCCCACCCGGACACGGACAGGACCCGCAGACCTCCCCCGCCACAGCCGCCACCAGGGACCCCGGGGTGCCGCCCTCCCCGATCTTTGGCAGCCGGCAATCTGCCCGCGCGTCTGGGATTTCCGCTTGCCTGTGAGGTTTTTGCCGTTGCCATGGGTGTCAGGGGTCATCTTGTATTTCCAGAACTAGAACTGGTGTTCTGTTCCCCGGCTGTCGCGAGACAGGGCTGTGACATCTACACCTACACTGTCAAACGCACCTTGTGAGCATTTTTGGGAATTGTGAAGAGTGGAGGTTTGGGGAGACGTTCGAAACCGGGTGCTGGCTCTCGACCAGACCGTGCCCCCCAAGACACCCTGGTTGTGAGGTCGGCGCCCCTCACCCTCCCGACCCTCCTGCCTCCACGACAGCCGTGTCCCCCCAGACTCTAGGCCTCGCGTGGCGGGAACCCACTCTTTCCGCTTCCGAATCTGCTCATACCCCACTTTGCAACTAACACTGCCTGATCTAGTTTGATCATTTAAACATTCTGCTTATTTTCATCATAATCTCTTTTCTGCTTTTAGCTAAAGATTGTGATCTAAATTTTCAAGTATTAAGATGTATCATTTGTAGAAGAGAAAAAAAACACTGTATTTCCCTCTAGAATAAAACCTTTACATGTAACATGTAGCCCTTACAATTAAATGTTGGTATTTTTAATCCTGTTTGCTCCATTTATTAAAAAGAGGTCAGTGGGGTGCCTGGGAGGCTCAGTCAGCTGAGCATCCGACTTCGGCTCAGGTCATGATCTCGCGGTCCGTGGGTTCGGGCCCCGCATCGGGCTCTGTGCTGGCAGCTTGGAGCCTGGAGCCTGCTCTGGATTCTGTGTCTCCCTCACTCTCTGCCCCTCCCCCACTCATACTCTGTCTCAAAATAAACATAATAAAAAAATTTTTTTTTAAAGTTGCCCCAAAACTCAAGATGATGAAAACTATCACTTTTTAGCAAAAAGATTCACCTTGTTGGGGCGCCTGGGTGGCTCAGTTAAGCACTGGACTCTGGATTTTGGCTCAGGTCATGATCTCACAGTCGTGAGATCCAGCCTGAGTCAGGCTCTGCACAGATAGGCTCTCTCTGCCCCTCCCCCCACTCACACATGTGCGCTCTCGCTCTCTCTCTCTCTCTCAAATAAACAAACTTAAAAAAAAAAAAAACTCAGGGGCGCCTGGGTGACTTGGTTAAGCGTCTATCTTCAGCTCAGGTCATGATCCTGCAGTTTGTGGGTTCAAGCCCCGTGTCAGGCTCTGTGCTGACGGCTCGGAGCCTGGATCCTGCTTCGGATTCTGCGTCTCCCTCTCTCTGTGCCCCTCCCCCGCTCAAGCTCTGTCTCAAAAATGAATAAACATTAGGAAAAATAGTAAAAGAGGTTGGCATCAGGAAGTTACCCTGCGTGCCTTTCTGTCGCTCATGCAGCTGGCGTGTGGTCACTTCTCTCTGCCACACACGTGTGACGTGTCTGCCGGGAGCCACGTGTCACGTTGACGCCGTGTCCTGGGGGCAGGGTCTTCCTGGAAACAGAGCTGTTGTCAGTGTTCTGTCCAGAGGCAGCATAGCTTGTGTGCCACCCACACGTGTGCGTGTGAGCGACTGCGTCTGTCTGTGCATTCGGGGGAGTGTGAGTGAGCGCGTGTGCACACAAGCGTGTGACGGTCCCAGATGAGGGAAGACCCTACGTTACTAACTTACAAGTGAATCTTGGGAACTCAGCCCGCTTTTCAGACTGAGGTTGGACGCTTGGTGTGCTCGCCAGCTTTTTCTAAACAACGTAGCCTGAGTCCAAGGTTCAGGTGGCCTCCGTCTCACGCTCCAGCCTCCTGGACGTGGCGTTTATTCCAGAACCTCCCTGCACAGACGAGCCGTAGCCCGGGGTGGGGGCGTCCTTGCCAGGCCCGGGATGCGCAGGGTGGGCCCTGTGAGGGGCGCAGAGGGCTGCTTGAACATCTGTCCTTGAGGTTCCTGGTGGAACTCACCGGGGCTCAGAAGGGTCAACGGCCTGCACGCACCGCCTTGGCTTTCCGGGTCTGCGACCGGGACAGCGTGTGTCAGTGCCTCGTGCCTTTCCGCGGCTGGGCAGTAGTCCCCCGCGAGGATGGGCCGTCTCGTCCGTCAGCCGCTGCTGGATGCGGGCCGTTTCCTCTTTCTGACTGTTGTGACCCATGTCACTGTTAGTGTGCACGTGGGTCCCCACTGCTCCGGGCACCGGCTCCTCCAAGGGGCGTCAGGCTCTCCCCCAGCGGCCGCACCATGGGACGATCGCAGGGGAGAAGGCTCCGGTTCCCGCACGTCCTTCTCAGCCCTCGTCACCGTCTGACACTTGGGGTGCAGTGGCCTCGCGGTGTGGCTCGGGTGCATTTCCCTGAGGACTGAGGGTGTCAGATGCTGCTCACCGGTCATTTCTGGGTCTTCTTTGGAGGAGTACCTACTCAGGTCCTTTGCCCACTTTAGAATCGGGTTGTCTTCTTATTGAGTTGGAAGCGTCGGTAACTCTTCCGAACAGGATCTCGGGTCGGATCTGTGATCTGCAAACATTCTCACGGCTTGTCGTCTTTCTTCCTTTCCTTTTTTCAAAAGAAAATTTAAAGTTTATTGTGGGGGTGGGGGGTGGGGGACGGAGAGTGTCAAGCAGACTCCGAGCGGCCAGCGCAGAGCCCGACACGGGACCTCGAGATGATGATCTGAGCTGGAATCGAGTCAGACACTCAGCCGACTCAGCCCCCAGGTGCACCCCCTTTTTAAACCTCTAAGCGGACTCCACACCCGCCCTGGGGCTTGAACTCAGGACCCCGAGATTGAGTGTGGGTTGCTGCTCCGACAGAGCCAGCCGGGAGCCCCATCTCGCTTCTCCGTAGCCTCCTCTGAGACGTTGGAGGTGTTAGTTTTGCCAGAGCCCGGTGTGTCCGTCTGTTGCTGGCACCCGCGGTGTCCTATCCCGGAGCCCATCGCCAAAGCTGAGACCCTGGAGGTTTTCCGAGAGCCTGTGCTCGTGGCTCTTCGGTCCTGGACCCCTGCTCCGTGTCGCCTCTTCTCTGAGAGGTGAAAACGCTGCAGGAACGTGACAGCCCCTGTCCCGTGTCCCCCACCGTGCTGAGTGGAGCTCCCGCCCGAGGCCGCGGCCTCGCCGCCGTCCCGGGGCAGGCGAGGGGCCTCCGCCAGCAGGACGGGGGTGGGCTTGGCAAAAGCAGCTGGGTGCTCAGACAGCCTGCCACCCTGGCTTCTCCTAAACGTGCCTGTTTCCGATTGGAGAGTCTTAAATGACCTGCGTGTCCTCTGTGTGTTTGCTCCCCCAGGCGCGGACCTGACTGTCGCCGAAGCCAGCAGCTCTGACAGCCGCGGGGAGAGGGCTGAGCTGTACGGCCACGTGGACGAGGGTCTCCTGGGAGGAGAGGCCAGCTACCTGGGCCCGCCCCTCACCCCCGAGAAGGACGAGGCCCTGCAGCAGGCCGCCGCGGTGGCCAACCTTCGGGCGGCACTCATGAGTAAGAACAGCCTGCTGTCCCTCAAGGCGGACGTGCTCGGGGACGACAGCTCCCTGCTGCTGGAGTACCTGCCCAAGGGCACCCACTCTCTGTCCCGTAAGTGCGTGGCCGAGTGCAGAGGTGGTGCGGGAGGGGTGTGCCCCGCACGGTGGGGGGGGGGGGGGGTGACCGCTCTGGCCTGGCGTCACGTGGTGGAGAAGGTGGTTGATGGGCGGTTGTCAGGGCAACAGCAAGTACTTGTTCGAAGGCTTCAGGCCGAAATCACTGAGCTGCTGGCATCTGAGCCAAAACCCACATCAGGCTTACAAGTGTGCCCTGGGCGCCCCGAGCCCGCCGTCTGCGAGGTGGGACCCGCAGGGGGCCTTCGTGCGAAGGGACAGACTCGGGCTCCCTCTGCTGGCCCCGGTCCCACCTCAGCGTGCCTGTCGTCCGCAGGGGAGAGATGTGCGCATATCCTTGCTTTGTCTCCGCTAGATGATGCTGGTCACACGTGGTCACACGTGAGCGTTTAAAGGCTTAGGGTGCCCACTCCGTAAATGTCTCCGGCCGAACTCCAGTTGTCCCGAAGCAAATGACAGACCAGCCTGAGAAGCAGCTAAAGGGGCAGCAGAGCCGTGGGCCCCCGGGACGTCCTTCTCCCAACCAGACTCGAGGGCATTTGGCTTTTACGTGTAACTGGCCGTGAGCCACACACGCTCCGGGTGCCAGCCCGAGAGCGAGCCACACACGCTCCGAAGATCCGTTCTGGGGGCGCTCGGGGACCGTGGCGGCCACCCAGTGCCCTGGAGGAGGCAGCCGCACTGTCTCTGGCCGTCCTGGGATTAGCGCACGGTGTGTGGTTAGTGCCCCCCGTGGGCGCCGGAGGGGACAAGGCCCGGGGGGCTCCCCCCACAGCGGGAGGCGCTGAGTGTAGCAGGGGTGCAGGGGCCTGCGGTGCGAGCGTGCGGGGCACGAGAGACGGCCCGTGTGGACGCAGCGGTCTCCCGAGCGCCACTGCAGGAAGTAGGTCCATCGTCTGTGTTCGGGTTTGGGAAGGGCAACCTGTTTCCATGTTCAGTGTAAAAAAACAGTATTTTTACAACTCTGTTTTCGTGAGCGCTGAAATTTCCTAAGATTTTGTGTTGGAGTGATGAAAATCGCTACGGCTAATAAAGACTAAAAGTGGGAACGACGTTTCTGTTCACTTTATTTCCCTGACTTAAGGAGCCGTTGCCATATTCTGAGCAGCCTGGATGCCGCGGTCGGTTCACGGGACGTGGCTGTGAAGTCAGACCCCAAGCCGAGTACCTCGCTGACGGGCCGCCTGGCTTTGGGCACGCTCTGACAGGCATGTTGAGGCTCATTTCCCCAGCTGAGAACCGCGTCACGCGGTCGTTGTGCCTTTAAAACGCAGTAGTGTCTGTGGACCCTCAGATGTGTGAGCAGAGAGTGGCTGACGTGCTCCCGCACGTCGGTCCTGCCCCGTCTCGCGTCAGACCTTGTGCTGCGGCCAGAGGCTCCGGGGCCGGACGATCCCAGGACACTTGACGGGTGCCGGGGGCGCCTGGCTGGGGGTCGCCGGGACAGGTTTTGTGGATCTCGTGGAAGGAGAGCGGGGGGATGCTCCGGGGAATGGGTGGCCGTGTGGGGAGGTGGGGGCACACTCGTTCCGAACCCCTCACACGCTCCTCACGCGTGCGTGCGCACCGTGCGTCACAGACCGTGGGCAGCCCGACCGGTGCCGCCGAGGGTGGCTTTGGAACAAGGGACGGTCGTCGGTGCTTTTCACGGTCGCCCTGTCTGCCAGGCTTTGCCTCCAGCGTGGCCTTGTCCAAAAGGCCTTTGGTGTATCTGTGCCGGGAGCCACCCTGGGCCAGGCAGCGGGCCTCGCGCCGGGGGGGGCTGGCCCCCCGCTCCCGGGGGTCCCGTGTGGGCCCGGACCCTCCCGCGGCAGCCCTCCCATCTCGCGGGTGGACGTTTCTCCCCAGACCTGCCTCGTCCCGGGTGGTCACCACACACTGTGTTAATGCGTCGCGATGCTGGGCGCGTGTGTGACTGTCAGAGGCGTCACACGTTGGAGGGAGCGGAGAGCCCGGCAGTGGGACCCTCTGCCGTTTATTTTTAGTACGTCTGTGACAAGTTCCAGGCGAAGTCTCTCAGTGGGTTTTGCTGTTCTGTTCTTTCTGTTATGTTTTAATCTTGCTTTTCCTATTCTAAATTCCCCATTTTTCTTGTATGAACCTACCAGAGGCAGAGGGGCCAGAGAACAGGGTGCAAAAATGGGTTATTTTAAAACGTTGTTTTCTGACATCCCAAGTAAAGTCTGCCACCGGGTATTTGTGGCATCGAGGAATGAAAATACCCAGGTAAAAACCTTGTTTCCCAAAACGTCGTGGTTGGCCGCCGGCCCCTGCCCCGCCCCCCACCGCCCTGTCCCTGGCAGGTGGCTTCGGGGAATCGGACGGATGGAGGCCGAGCTGCCGTCCGGGGTTAGGAGGGCCTGTGGCAACCTGTCCAGCACCCGCTTTCCAGGTGTTTGTCCCCGCGAGCGTGTCAGTGTTGGTGTGTGGCCTGGGCCACTGCTACACGTTTCCCGCCCCGAGAAGGGGCCAAAGCGACTCCTCTGTGCTGTCTGCTCAGCAGTGCCCGGTTGACTGGCACGGTCTCTCGGGGCGCCCGTGGCCAGGGGTCAGGCTCAGAACCCCATGCCGGTCACCCTCCACAACCACTGCTGGTTCCTAGATGCGTCCTCATGGGCGGGAGCGAGTGTTCTGTTCGGCGGAACGCGGCCTAGCAGGGCCTGGCCCCGGCGGCTTGGTCCCGCGCCTCCCTCCTCACCCCCCAGCGCCAGCTCAGCCTGGAGACGTGTTCCCGGAGCCCCAGGCACCAGCCGGCAGCTGACATCTCCAGCCCGGTGGGCAAGCGGTGCGTGTGCCCGAGCCTCCGACGGCACCTCCGAGGAGGCGTGCTGATAGCAAAGTTCTGGGGTGAAACGCCCGGGCTCCACCAGCCCAGGGGCCACCCCTCAGCTCAGGCGGGCGCAGGGGCCTCTGTTTCCTCCTCGGGTGGCTCAGAAGGGCAGGGGCCGGGGCTGCGGCGTGAGGCGTCCCCAGAGCCTGGTCTGGCGTGAGAGGCGGGCAGTGCCAGAAGGCCAGGCCGCGGCAGCTCCAGCCTCCCTGGGCAGGTTGTTGATGATGCACGTGTTGTTACATGATTTCTGGGGCGCCCCAAACGGGTCCACGTCCCAGCGGACGTGGGCTCGTAGCCGGAGAAGCGAGAGGACGGTGTGGTGCGAGGCTCGAGCGGCTGTGCGGGGTGGGGTCCTGCCCCTGCTCGCCGGGCCTTCCGGGGTCGGGACGTGCTAGGGCACAAGGCCTGGCCGTGGCGGTTCGGCGAAAGAAAGGGAAACAGTTGCAGGTGTGTAAATCAAGAGGTCTGCCACACATGCAGGCAGGGCACCAGTGGTAACCGGCAGCCAGCATTCACGGTTCCCCCTGGGCGGTCCGGAACCTTCTAGGGGAGGTTGAGCGGGTCTAATCGCATTGGCTTGGCTGTTAGGGTTTTCGGACAGTTTCATTTCTAGATCAACGGTCTAACTGCTTAAAGGACCTGCTCGTGTTGATTTGGCGTAACTTGGTTCTTCTGCTCTTCCCGGGTTCCAGGGGTAGGCCAGCACCGCACCTGCTCACGGGCCTGCTTCACTGAGTAGAGACTGAGAAGCATGGGCTGTGGCCCCAGACTCGGCCCCGCGGGGTTTGTGAGCGTGCGCTGGTCTGACAGGGACCTCGACACGGGCGTCGCCTTCCTGGGCCTTGAAAGCTGCCACGGGACCGAGCTGCTGGAGCGGCCCGCCGCGGTCCAGGAGGGTGGGCGCCTCGTAAAGCCACCACGTCCCCCCAGCAGCTGAGAAGTCCCTGCTGTCGTAGGTGTTCAGTCGGTAGATACCACGTGTGAGGGACGAGCTGAGGGTTTCCCCCGGTGCTTACGGGTGGGCGCTGTCGTGTCTGGGCGCAACGCGTGCCGCGTTCCCTCCAGCTCTTCACGGGGAGGGAAGCCTCAGAAGAACGTGGCGTGGCCACGGGCGGGGGCTTCTGCGTGGGCCCCGGAGCCGCCGGGCTGTGCCCGTCCCTGCCTGACCCAGGCCGGCCCCGATGTCCAGGAGCACTTTGTGGGGAACAGCGGAACCGTTTTCTGTTCTGACTGTGGTTAAAGATTATTTCCTATCATGCGTAAAAAAATGAATCAGGGACCTTTTCTTGATTCTGGATTGACCCTGGAATTGTAAGCGACTTCTTGCAAAGAGGCACTGGATGATGTCACCGCACTTCTAGAGAAACACCCTGCTCGACACACCTTGAAGTACTTCGCGGAAGATCGTTTCTCAAGGCCACAGGTGCGCGTGTGCTTGTGTTTGCACCACGTGTCCTCACTTTCTGTGCTAGAACCCTCTGTTGTAATCCTTTTGCTTCTGGGAGAGAGACCCGGAACGCAGACAAGTCGCACGCGGAGACCCCGGCTGTTTGGGGGTGGTGAGCTGATAAAAATACCCAAACACCGGCCCCCGGCGAGACCCAGGCTTCGTGCATAGCAGTGCTCTGCTCGCGGCATCAGGATCAAGGACAGCGCTCCCGGAACTCTCCAAAACAAGCCACCAGCAGGTGTCCATTCACGTGGGTGAGACTCGTTTCCTGTGTTCCCAGGGCCTGGCACCAGCCCCAGTCACTCTTGGGGGGATGCTCATCGCAGAGCAGAGGCCCCTCCCTCTGGCCCCTCCACCCTCCACTCAGAGCCCGGATGCCTGCTCTGGTGAATGGCCAGACCCAGCCCAGGACAGCACCACCCCCCCAAGCCCAGGTAAGACGTGAGAGCGGCCGCCACGTCCCGAGCGTCCCGGATCAGCCGCCGTCCAGCAGGCTCGGGTGCGTCCCCGGCATGTCTGTGGTCGTACCAGGCTCACGATGAGCGTCCGTAGCAGAAGCTGCTCTACCAGATAGACGTCTCTGGTGCTCAGCTCGGCCCTAAAGGAACCTCACTTTAGGTTGACAAAGTCACGGGCCTTGGCGGTAGTTACCGTTACGCTCTCACAGCCTGACGTAAGTCACGTATATGTGTCCGTACGTTTTACTGAGGCACGGTTGACACGCTGCTGCGCTGTTTTCGGCGTGCGGCACCCTGATTGCACGCCTCTGCGCCCGCTCCCCGCAGGGCGCCTGCCGTCTGTCGGCAGGTGCTGGCAACTGTGTTCCCTCTGCTGTACTTCTCGTTTTCCATGTGCGTGTAACGTAGACATGTACTTAAGTAAATTTAAATAAAAGTGCATTTTTTAAAGTTGATTTCTATTTAATTTGAGAAAGATACAGAGAGCAGGCGGGGGAGGGGCAGAGAGAGAAGGAGACAGAATCCCAAACAGGACGTGGGGCTCGAACTCAGGAACCGTGAGATCATGACCCAAGCTGAAATCAAGAGTTGGGATGGTTAACCGACTGAGCCACCCCGGTGCCCCTGAACGTACGTTTTTATATTTAAGTCAAGAGATTTCTCTAAGGAATTTCCCCCTGATGCGAAGACATTTGATTCGTCACCTGCGGGTTAAAAATGGCTGTGCTGGTGGCTGCGCGTTTGTGACCGTCATGGACCCTGGGTCCTCAGGAACGTCACGGGGAGTGAGCTCTCCTTCCTGTTCCTTGGGTCCGAGGGGTTGTTTATAAAAGAAAGGTCTGGCAGGGTTGCTTGTCTCCCTGAAGGAAAATAAGTCTTTAAGAAGAGCTTACTCACATATTTTGGATTCTGAAATTAATTGATTTCCTATGCGGTCTTTTCCAACAGGACGGTTTTGGTGGGAGATAGATCGTGTTCTGTGCATGGATCTTCCCTGAGTGTTCACTGAGAATCAGTTGTAGCCTCCCTTCCCAGATGTGGGACAGCTTGTCCTCATGGTGACAGGGCAGGGACCATGGCAGGGACCTGATAAGAGGTGGCATCGTCACGTCCCGACCGCCTGTAACTTGTCTGTGTCTTGTTCTGGATCGATGCCCCTTGTTAGCTGGAGCCCTGGGCTCCGCAGGAGGCCTGCCCTGGAGTTGGCCCCCGCTGGCCCTTGGGAGGGTCTGTGGGGGCCAGGGGCCCCCCAGGATGTCTGGGGCCTTCTTCCAGCATGCCGTGCGGCCAGCACTCCGCCCCACCCCGCAACCTGACGGGCGCCCAGAGCTCCGACAGCCTGACCGTGAAGTCAGCAAAGGAGCCGTGAGGGAGGCACCCGTGGAAACAGAGGGCTCTGCTGACAGCCTCGAGGCTGGAGAGGCCTCACCAGGCACCTTTGCTCTGGAGCAGACGCTCCCACCCGCCTCTGCCTCAGCCAGACCTGGCATTCAGGTTTGGTGGCCACTGGGTGACGGCAGAACCACACAGGACGGGGACAGCTGTGGAGGCTGCACTAGGCATCCGTGTGAGCCTTTGAAGCTGTCACTTCTTGGGGTGCCTGGGTGGCTCAGTCGGTTGAGCGTCTGACTCTTGATTTCGGCCCAGATCATCATCTCCTGGTTCGTGGGTTCGAGCCCTGCTTCGGGCTCTGCTGTGACAGCCTGCAGCCTGCGTGGGATTTTCTCTCTCTCTCTCTCTCTCTCTCCCCCTCTCCCTCTCCCTCTCCCCCCCCTCCTCCTCCCTCTCCCCCTCCCTCTCTCCCAGCCCCTCCCCCACTGGCTATTTCTCTCGAAATAGATAAAAAATAAATGAAAACAAAGCTGTTACTACACGGCAGCCAGGTGCGGAAGGCCTTCCAGTGCCCTGCTGTTGGGCAGGTGGGCGGGGCTCCTCTGGGCGACAGGGCTGGGGTTCACCCGGATGTTGTAGGGTTTGCCGTCTGCGGGGGCAGAGAAGTATGCCACCGTCCCTGCAGCAAGGAACCTGATAGCTCTGACCCCATTGCTGTCTGGAAAAATCCGAGGACAGGGCCTCCGCACGATGCTCTTGATGTGTGTGTCTCACGACGTCTCTCTCCAGGTGTGAAGGAGAATTACCGAAACCGCTTCCTTTCGGAAAGAATGCCTTGTGTTTGCTTGTCCGCCTCTGTTGGACGTGTTGGGTTCCACCTCTGCTCACTGGCACGGAGCAGGTGGCTGGGGATGTGGCGGGCTGCCCGGGACCCGGGGCTCACTTTTGCCGGCAGGGCAGCGGGTGCTTTCCTAGGAAGGAAGCGGGCGGCCCCAGTCCGGGCTGTGGAGCGAGCGGAGGCAGAAGTGGCTTGGCTTCTGAGAGGGAGGTGCTTCCCCGTCGCTCTGCCGGGCGGCCCCCGCCCTCCCGGGCCCAGCTCCGACCGCGCTGCGGCTGGCCTGGCCCAGCAGTCCCGGCCTAAACGTGGACACTGGCAGAAAGAGCCTGTGTGGATGTCTGGCTTCTGGGGCCACCAGGTGGGGACACAGGGGTCCTCCTTTCATTTGCTCACTTGGAGGACTTTTCCCCGGGGTGGATGGAGTGTGGGCATCTGCACTGGGGACTGCCTGTCTGTGCTGTTGTGCTGAAAGGCTGTGGTTAAAATGTTAAAACGGTCGTGGCTCCCGGCTGGCTCGGTCAGTGGAGCACACAAGTCTTGATGTCGGGACTGTGAGTTCGAGCCCCACGCTGGGTGTGGAGATGACTTAAAAATTGTAAAACAGTTAACACATTTCAGACAGGTACGATCCCCTTAGATGGCGCCTAAGAGAAATAGGTTTGTAAAAAGAAAGAAATGGGTTTGTGGTCGATGGTCCAGGGATAAGAGGCGCAAGAAACATCTTTAGAATAGGTAGCTGTCCGATTGGGTTCTTATATTTACCATTATTTCCTTTAAAACTGTACAGCCATCTAATGTGGAATTTTCAGCAGGTGCATTTAGGTATCCATTGCTCGTATTTTGTTGAATTTCTCGTTGAAATATTGTGGCTCGTGGATTGATCTCAAGAAGAGTTTTTTAAAAACTTATCAATATGTAACATCAATGTCTCTTGAACACAGAATTTCAGTAATAAAAAGTTGCCTCTTGTTTAGGTATATTTACTGCCACATAACCCGCTCCACATCTGTATTCGCTTCGGGCCTCTTGGTGTATTTGCCGTGTTCACGTGCTGGGGAATGAGAGATGCCACAGACGTGGCTGTCAGTCCCATGTCGCAGGGGCGCACGTGTGCGTGCGTGTACAGAATTGAAGTCTTCTACTCACTTGGGGATATTAAATTACTAATTTAGATTGCATTTAAAATATATCATCCAGGGGCGCCTAGCTGGCCGAGTCGCTGAGCGGGTGACACTTGATCTTGGGGTTGTGAGTTCGAGTCCCACGTTGGGTATAGAGTTTACCTAAAAAATCAAAAAGACCCCAAAATCCAGACACAATATATAATCTAGTCTTGATTATTACTGGTTTTGCACTTGTGTATATAACTCCAGCGCTGGGGAAAAGGCATTGCTTTATTTTAAGGAAAACTCTCTGATCTTGTAGTTTCAGCCATGACTGGCTTGTATTGGGCTTACTCTCCAGCAAAAACCATTTGAAAACCCGGCAAACACACACACACACACACACACACACACACACACACACCCTGGAGACTGGCCAGCTCAGGTGGCACATATGGGGCTGTGCTCCTAGAGACAGGAAGAGCACACAGGACGAGCTATGTTTTCACCTTGAGGTTTTGCTGGTGGATTTCCCAAACGGGGGGACAGGAAGCAGGCCAAGCACAGAGCAGCAGTGTGCTTGCTATGCAAGAACATGGAGGGTGTCCTTCGGGGCACCCAGAGTGGCTGGGACTGGAGGAGCAAATCTCAAAAAGCAAGAACCCACAGAGGAGGAGCCCCCAGTTCTGCACACGAGCCCGTTAAACTCGTGAGCCATGCACAGAGCAGAGATCTCCACGGTTGTGCGGCTCTGGGACACCGGGGGGGGGGGGGGGGTAGGGCAGTTCAGGCCCAGGGAGGGAGGCAAGGAGACACCCTGGGCTTTTAGCAGAGACCCCGGAGGGGCCACACTTTGAACGTGAGAGTCACTCCCTCAGAGTAAGACCAAAACCAAATGAGACCAAATTTAGCCCCAACAAGAGCTAAGGCAAAGCTCCACAGGGGAGGGTGATCGTCCCGAATCTATCTGCTCAACAGAAGTCATAACAACATGCAATAAAACCTTAGCTGTCTTTAAAAGAGTGACCCCACGGGTAGCGTCCCCGCTGTCTCATCAGCCAGGCCTGGTGTCTAGGAAGCGGTGACAGCACGTGCTAAGTGACAGAGCCACATGACCGAATCCCTCCAGGGAAGGCGGGCACACACCACATTCACCTGGCAGGGACATGAAGACCCACTACTGACATATTCAAGGAACATTCTGGAAATGAAAGTATAATATCTGAAATTCGGTATTCATTACATAGTTTAATAGCAGTCTGCATACAGCGTAAGGTAGGATTAGTGAACTAGGAAGCTCATAGGGAAAAAACCCAAGAATGGAATAAAAGCAAAGAGGCACAGGAAACACAGTGAAAATGCTGAATGCATGAGTAACTAGAAGTCCAGAAGGAGATAGGAGGAAGTGGGACAGAAGTTCAGTTTCCCAAAGCTGATGAAAGACGTCAACCTACAGATTTCAGAAGCTCAGGAACCCCAGAGCAGAATGAATTCCAGAATAAAGCAACAGGAAACAACATCTGGGCACATTATGGTCAAACTCCTGGAAACCAGCAACAAAAAGAAACATCTTAAAGCAGCCAGATGGGGCGCCTGGGTGGCTCGGTCGGTTGAGCGTCCGACTTCAGCTCAGGTCATGATCTCGCAGCTTGTGAGTTCGAGCCCCGCATTGGGCTCTGTGCTGACAGCTCAGAGCCTGGAGCCTGCTTTGGATTCTGTGTCTCCCCCTCTCTCTGCCCTCTCCCTGCTCATGCTCAGTGTCTCTCTGTCTCTCAATAATAAATAAATGTTAAGAAAAAAATTAAAAAAAAAAAGCAGCCGGTGAAGAAAAGTCTCCCTTTTCAGGGGAGCAACAACTGATGTCGACTCTTTGGCACAGCGACACCTACCAGTACCGCGGGGAGCCTGCCCTCTGATGTGCCCACAGGGACGCCCTTCACCGATCGGGGCTGCGTGAAGACGTTGTTGTCCAAACAAACAAACCGACCCGAGAGTTCACTGCCGGCTGACCCCACGCTGGCTGGAGGGTGGCCCTTGGCAGGCGACCCACAGAATTGACCACGTGAGTGCTGCAAACGCATCTCGGTTGTTTAAAACAACATTTATAGTTTCTTCCAGGGTTTTAAACAGGAATTGGAGTCTAATGCATGACATTAACAGCACAAAGGGTCCGGGATACATGAGCTTGAGTGGTTCTTGGATTCTTCTTGAAGTCATGTAAATAATGGCAAAAGTGGTAAAGTACAGTTAAAGGCTGATGAAGAGAAAAAAATGGAATAAAACTTGATTCATTTGAAATAAGGCAGGCAAGGAGGCATAAAGGGACAAGACACATAAAGGACGGAGAAACCACACAAATAACCACACAAACTAAGATAGATTTCACCCCGCTGTGCCTGTCGTGACCCATAGACTAAAGACTCCAATAACAAGATGAAAAAATCTGCTTTAAAAAAGTTTACTGTTCGTAGGTGACATAAGTCATAGATAAGAACACAAAAAGCATTAAAGCAAAGCGATAAATAAGATAAACCAAGGAAACCCCTAAAGGAAATCTTTAATCTTGATGTCAAAGCAAACTGAAGAAATCTTACTCAAGAGACATTACAGAATGATGGAAGAGCCAATTCTGCAGGAAATGTGACAACCCTAAGTGCGCGTATTTAGTATTAAAGTATAGGAAGTAGGGGTGCCTGGGTGGCTCAGTCTGTTGGGCGGTTGACTCTTGATTTCGGCTCAGGTCATGATCTCAGGGTCATGAGATCGAGCCCCACGTCGGGCTTTGCCCTGAGGTGGAGCCTGCTTGGGATTCTCTCTCGCGCCCCCTCTGCCCTCCCTACCGCTCTCTCTGTCTCTGTCTCTCTGTCTCTGTCTCTGTCTCTCTCCCTCTCAAAATAAAAAATATAGGAAGTAAAAGTCGAATGCCGTCAAAGGAGTAAGACGAGTCCACGTTAGAGTCAGGGATTTTTGGCACGTCTTCTCAGTGATTGACAGGACAGCAGACAAATGTGAGGGAGGACAGAGATCTGAACAGCTTTCAGATGTTACACGAACCGTGAATTTCTGCAGTAAATCCATCTGGTCAAGGTGTTTGTCTCATCTATCGCTGGATTCAACTCGCTGCTGGGTTAGGTGTCTCCCATCCCAGTCCGGGGATGTGCCACTTGTAACAGCACAAGTAACCAATCTGAATTCGCACGCAACAGGTGCAGACTCCTCCCAGTGCACTTGAGGCATGAACAGAGTTGAAGGGTAAGCGTGGCTATAGTGCAGGTCTCAGAACCAAGGGCTGGAATCGTAGCGTGTTCTCGGACCTCAGTGAAATTAAATCAACAAATAAATAAATAAGAGCAAGAAGGTACTGGAACATCCCCTAAATGTTTGGAAATCAAACAACATACTTCTAAATAATCCCCAAGTCCAAGAAGAGGTCACAATGGAAATTATAAATATTTTCCACCAGGTGATAATGAAAATAGAAGCCATCAGGACTGACACGATGCACGGGGGGACCTCATGCCTGTAGCTGCACTTAGGCTAATTTGGGGTCGAGAAATGAGAAAAAGAATAGCAAATTAAACCCAATGAACTAGAAATCCGACATCCGGTAGGAAAGTGAACAAAACGGAACATCGGTGTGTTGAAAAGATTAATAAAGCTAATGAACTCCTATCAAAAGTGATCAGCACAAATAGAAGGCAGTGCTAATTGTAAATAAAAGGTGTTGAAAAGATCACCACTAAGATCCTATGGACATTAGACAATAATAAAATACCGTGAACAGTTTTATGCCAACACATTTGACGAGGTGGGGGGGAATGCTCAAATTCCTTAGAAAACACTCTATCAGACCCGGATGTACCAGGTCAGCCGGGGAAGGAGCCCTGACTGTGGCCTCCTCGGGACCAATGGGACCAAACGTGGGAGAGAGCCTGCAGGCTCAGGATGGCCGGTTTGACTGACTTTAGTGGCTCGCGGGGGCTGGTTGTGTGGTGCTGGGTGAGGCAGTGGGAGAGTTGGCTCGCATGCGAAAGGCTTAGTTGGAGGAAAGTTATTTGTTATCTCCTGGAATCGGCCAACCCCAGAGGGGCTACCCCAGGACCCCAGACGTGCACGCACCAGAGTCCAGGAGAGAAGGAGTGTGGACACAGTGGAGGCTGCCTCTTGCAGAAGGAGAGCTCGTGGACGCGAGGATTACAGAGCCGCAGTGATCCACGGACAAGCCGACCGCAGAGGGGAGTCTGGCTCAGACCCTGACATGGGTGGGGGCGCCTCCGCCGTTCTTTCCAGTCTGTGGTTCTCAGGGGACCGGATGTCGTGCGTGGCTCTCAGTATATGTGCTGCCGAAGCGAGCACATTGTGCGTGGCTCTCAGTGGACCGGATGTCATACGGGGTTCTCAGTGATCAGATGTCGTGCGTGGTTCTCAGTGAATCGGATGTCGTGCGTGGTTCTCAGGGGACCAGATGTCGAGGAGGAAAATGGATCCTGATTTCTGCCTCAGGCCAAGCACAAAAGTTAATTTGGGATGGATCATAAGCCTGATTATAAAAAGTAACAGGTTTCCTAGAAGAAGCCCTAGGAGAGAATAGCTTCTGATCATGGTGGTAATTTCTTAAGCAGTTCATAAAAATCACTAATAATAAAAGTCTGAAAAAGTGGACTTCATTAAGTTTATTAATTTGTCCACTAACAGTATCTTAAAGGGAGTAAAAGGCCAGTCACAGAGTAGAGAAAATGTTTGCCATAAATATATCTGACAAAAGAGTCCCATTCAGAATACATGAAACTTTAAAAATCTAAGAAAGAGGCAACTTAGCAAATCCATGAGAAGACTTGAACAAGCACTTCACGGGTGGGCTCAGTGTCTCCAGTGGATGGGAGATGTGTGGCGCCTGGGCCACCAGGGGCAGGAGCGCAGAGACCGGCAGATCGGCGATGCCTGGTCTCTGGGAAGATGCGGCAGCTGGGATACTCATGTGTGGCTGGAGGGAACATAAATCGGCACAGCCACGTGAAACACCTCTTGGTATCTACCAAGATGGAACGTCCAAGTACCCTGTGGCCCAGGCATTCCTGTCTTAGGTTTATGTCCAACGGAAGTGAGAGCCCTGTTCAGCGGGAGGCGTGTATGAGAGGCGTCTGAGCACCACTGTCCGTCAGGTCGGATATCCTTCAGCTGTAAGATGGGTGCGCGGTCATGTGGTCATGCCATGGAATACTACGCAGCAACAAACAAGAACAGAGCCCTGCTCCGGGCAGCGACGTGGTGACCGTTGCAGACTATGTTACGGGAATAACGCCGGGCCTGAGTGTGCGATCCCACCCTGAAGCAAACGTATGGTGATGGAGGGCAGAACGGTCATTGCCTATGGGGCGACATTGACTAGGAGGGGACCAGGGGCACCTTCAGGGTGCTGCGGACGTGCAGAGTCCTGACGTGCATGGTGGTCACGTGGGTGCGAACATCGGTAAAGATTCACTGAGCCGTACACCTCAGGTACGAGCACTTCATGTAAGGCTAGGAAGCTTCCAAAGATAATTTGGACGTAGCATAGCTTCACTCTATTCTAACACAAAATAATCGACAGCCCAATACATTTGTAAACAGGAAAGCAAAGTGGGGTTCACATGAAGTGGAGTCTCTTGGAAACTGTCATCAGAGGTAGGCTAAAAAATCCAGACGGCGATATGGGTAGACTCGCGTGCTCGTCTGGAGAAACTTGCCCCGTGCACCAGTCTGCAGCCTGCCAACTCCATTCGTCGTACTGGCGGTTCCTTGGAGTCTCTGATGATACCACGAAATAGTCGTGGAATATTCGCTTGAATGGTGGATCCTCGTGACAGATCCGATTCTCCTGCGGCCCCGCACGGAGCCGGGGAGGTCCAGGACGGGGGGCAGGGGGGCAGAGGTGCTTGACCAGTGTCCTCGTAGATACAATTCTGTAAAGTCATAGTCGAATGTCGCTGAATTTATTCTGGTCAAGCTGGTGCCAGCTTCTGAAGCCCTGCTCCTTGACCACTGAAGCTTGCTATTTTGCTGGCATGCTTGGTCCCAGGCCAGAGGGTTCAGTTTTGGGGACAGATGGGCAGAGCGTCTGTTCCAATTTAATGGCATCTGTGCTGTTTCGTTGATTTCAGTTGCTCTTTCCTCATTGGCCTCTTAGGGCTTTATTAGTGTCTATGAGAAGGACGCTGTGTGATGCTGAGAGTTTTTCTAAGATACACAGACTGTAAATCACAGGTCCTAGAGGTGTTAGGTTCTTTCCAAGAGTAAGTTATTTCGGTCACGACAGCCAATGAACGTTTCCCTGCTTACGGTGCTGGCCACTAAATGAGTGGCTTGAATGGTGCCCCTGCCCACGCATAAGCTGTGTCCATGCCCGAAAACCCGGAACCTCTGAGTGTGACCCTGTTTGGGAAAAAGGGTTTTGCAGAGGTAACTAAATGAGGTCATCTTGGAACATCCACGTTGGAGCTAAGTCCAGTGACAAGTGTCCTTAGAAGGGACAGAGAGGAGACCCACAGAGAAGGAGCCACGTGAGGGAGACGGAGAAGGGGAGGACGTGACCTCAGGCCCAGGACGCCTGGACCGCCTGGAGCCCCCAGAGGCAGCGGCCCTGCCCTGCCTGGACCTCGGACTCTGACTTCCACGCCAGGCGACGGTAGATTTCTGTTGCTTTAAAGCTGCCCGGTTTGGGGGCGCCTGGGTGGCGCAGTCGGTTAAGCGTCCGACTTCAGCCAGGTCACGATCTCGCGATCCGGGAGTTCGAGCCCCGCGTCAGGCTCTGGGCTGATGGCTCGGAGCCTGGAGCCTGTTTCCGATTCTGTGTCTCCCTCTCTCTCTGCCCCTCCCCCGTTCATGCTCTGTCTCTCTCTGTCCCAAAAATAAATAAACGTTGAAAAAAATTTTTTTAAATTAAAAAAAAAAAAAAAAAGCCGCCCAGTTTGTGGTGGTGTGTTCTGGCCGAGACAGGAAACTAAGAAAACACCAAAACGTGCTGGGACAGGGTGACTTCAGAGGATGTTTCAAGCGTCCCGTAGCCGCACGGGGGCTGCGTTCCCGGGGAGGGGCCCTGAAGGGGAGCCTTACTCACTCCTGTGCCTGTGTGAGCTAAATTGTTTTTCTAGGGAAAAATGCACTTCCGCACAGAGAAATTTTTTTCACATGTTCGTCTGAGTTGTTAAATACAGAAGGCTGGAATATGTAATTCAGCATTTTAACTGTCGTGTTTATAGAAGCTATGACTAAACACATTCTCAAAAAAAAGGTGGTTTTAAATAAAATAACGTAAAAGTTCACTTCGTCTCCCTTTCCCTCCCAGAGTCCGCTGACTGACGGGGCGGCCGGGCCAGCAGAGGCAGATAAGTGACTGCAGGTGCGACTGGCACGGCCAGACAGACGTCCCCCACAGCTCAGAGCTCCCCGTGTGCGTCCCCATGTCCCGGGTCCTGCCGTGGGGGCGCCGGAGCCCCCCGCCCTGGGGACCAGAGCCCCAGCGGCACCTGGCAGCCCCCTTCCTCCGGGCCCTCCCTCAGGAAGGGCGGCTCCTCTCGGCCGAAGAAGCCGCTGGGCCCGCAGGCTGCCCTCTCACCAGCCCGGAAACCTGCCCGCAGCTCTCTTCCCCAGCCCGTGGCCGCTCGCCCAGCGGTTGTGGTGACCACCGTCACGCCCGCCTGGCCTCGGGGCTCCTGGCCGCAGGGCCGGGGCCGGGGCCGGGGGAGCTGGTCCCCGTGCTCCTCCTCAGAGCACATCCTCGGCAGGTGTTCGGATGCGCGGACCTCTCGCGGGGGCCTCACGGGGTCAGTCACACAGACAAACAAGTGTGTGTGAAACGGCCACTGGAAAGCATAGCATGGAAAGGTGGTCACCGTGAGTTGGGGCTGACCCGGGCCGGTACGCAGCTTCCGTCTGAAGCAGTTCTATACGACGGTACGTGACGATTCCAGTTCTGTGATTTAAACAGTATGTTTATGCGTAGAAAAGGGACTCCAAAGACAGGTGTCAGCTGAGGCCACCTTGTGGGATGGGTTACTGGTGGTTTTCCCTGTCTCCCGCTGGCTGTCATGTTCTCTGCAGCATTCTGGCGTCACCCCTTCCCCCGGCTGCACCTTCCCTCCTGTCCCCAGCTCCCCCCCCCCCCCCACGTGTGCGTGTGCACAAGCAAATGCATGTTAAAAGTTCCTAAGTGTAGGAAAATGCTTTACTTCTTTGGACAGGATTGAGATTTCTGAGAGGCACGGTGGGGGCTTGGCACCCTTTCCACGGGCACAGAAACCGTGAGGCGAGCCGGCAGCAAGCCTCCGCGGTGGCGTTGGCCGTGAGCTGTGATGAAGTCCACGTGGCTTAGTGTGGGGGCCGTGATGGCCTGAGTGGGGGTAAAGTCTTCCTGGGAGTGTGTCCCTGTAGGGATCGGCTCTCCGAAGGGCGTCGAGAAGCCCCGGGGTCCTCAGCTCTCAGGCACGTGGTGGGTGGATGGTCTCACTAGAAAATACAGAAACCCGGGTCACTTGATTTTTTTAGATGCCTTTTAAGGGTTCTTGAGAGAAACACTTAAAAAAGAGCAGAGGCTACTTTGCGGCCCCTGCTTGGTGCAGTCGGCCGAGCACCCAACTCTTGATCTTGGGGTCGTGAGTTCAAGCCCCACATTGGGCGTAGAGCCAACTTAAAAAGAAAGAGCAGGGTCGCCTGGGTGTCTCAGTCGGTTAAGCATCTAACTTCAGCTCAGGTCATGATCTCGCAGTCCATGAGTTCAAGCCCCGCGTCAGGCTCTGTGCTGACAGCTCGGAGCCTGCAGCGGCTTGGGATTCTGTGTCTCCCTCTCTCTCTGCCCCTCCCCTGCTCATGCTCTGTCTCTCTCACTCTCAAAAATGGATAAATGTTTAAAAAAAAAAAAAAAGAGCAGAGACAGAAGCAGCGTTCCCCCACACCGAAGTGGTCATATCCTAGGAACAGAGGTGTGGGAGTGAGGCCCAGCTCGAAGCAGGCCAGTCCAGGGGCCGGTGCGTCCGAGGTTTCTGCTCTGCACAGCTCAGCCAGCGTCATTTCCATGGCGACACGCCCGGGGCTGAGGTGTGAACAGCAGAATGGAGTTGGGGCCACGGGGTAGGGCTCACGGAGATGGCAGCGAGGGTCCCTGCTTCTGGGCGGCCTGGTGGGTGGCCCACGCTTCCGGCAGGCTGGCTGGTCCCCTCCAGCAGGAGGGGCCCAGGGTCTGAGTCGCCTTAGCTTTCCTGGGTCCCGCTGTCTTGGGCTGCGTTACTCTGGGGTGCTGGTTTTCTTCTCTGCCTCCTGGGCACCTCCAGGGGCAGCTGTGAGTGGGGTCAGCACCTGCCACACCTAGACATTTGGCAGGGGTCTGAGGGTGTGGAGGAAGACTGCCAGCTGACGGTGTCCACACCCCTGCTGGGGTTCATTCCAGCAGCCCACCTTTGGTCTTGACCGTTCTGGGTGCTGGTGCTGGTGTGCAGTCGGGCAAGTGCCCTCCAGAGTGTAAGGCGATGCGAGGGCCCAGGAAGCTGCATCCAGACAGATGTCCACCTTTCACAGCAGGAAATGAGATCCCAAGATCTGGCTGCTCCCAGCAATCCCAGTGAGATCTGTCTTCAGGACGTCTTTAGGTTAATGTGTGTTCCAGACGGGGTCACTGTGGTGTCTGTGGGTCCCCGTCGCCAAGGGCACCACTCAGGATCAGCTGCCCAGTGCCCAGTGGAGCCCTGCACACTGAGGACCCCACTGTGGGACCAGGGACCCCAACCCCCTTAACCCTCTTGACCAAGAGGCCACCTGGAATGTGGAACGAGATGATTCTGAGGGTGTGGCCACATCCTGACGTGGAGTGTGGCCCCAGCCATGTGCTCAAGCTGGCCACAGGGGTGACCCCTGTGGGGCCCATGGCGTCACTCTCTGAAGTGTGGAAATAAGGGTGGACGGGAGGAGCACCCCCCCCCCCCGGCCACTGTGGCACATTTGGGGCTGGCCCAGGCATCTCCCTTGGTTCTGTCCACTAGCTGCTCAGGCAGGCTCCTTTCTTCCGGGCACAAAATGCAATGCCACCGGCCTGCAGATGTTTGGACAGGGCGGCTCTGCCCGACTGCCTGCTGGGCACCGTCCGCCTGTGGCCGTGAGCAGCACTGCGGGCTGGGGGCCGTCCTCTGGCTTCCTGTCTTTATACCTGTGTCTTTGTTACGATTCTGCATGTGGACACCACGGGGTACCGGATGCTGATGGGTAAGATAATACCGGCTGTGTCTGAGAAGGTCTCTTTCTTAAAAAAGCGGAAGCAGTGGCCTCTGACCTTTGGCCCCGGCCCTCCCAGCACCTCTGACACCAGACCTCCTGGAAGAGCCCTTGGCAGGGGCCGGGCGCCGGGCGTGCTTGGGGGCAGTCTGCGGGGGCCAGGGCCTCGCTGGGGCCGGTGGGCTGCACGCTGACCGGCTGGTCTGCTGTCTTTCAGTCAACGAGTTCACGGTGATCAGGAAGAAGTTCAAGTGCCCGTACTGCAGCTTCTCGGCCATGCACCAGTGCATCCTCAAGCGGCACATGCGCTCCCACACGGGCGAGCGGCCCTACCCCTGCGAGATCTGCGGCAAGAAGTTCACGCGGCGCGAGCACATGAAGCGGCACACGCTGGTGAGTGCGCGTGCAGGTCCTGGGCGGGGTCCGGGGCGGGGTCCGGGGCGGGATCCGGGGCGGGGCCGGGGGGGGGGGGTGGCTGGGCCGGGTTCTGGGCAGGGTCCTGGTTCCGCAAGGGTTTGGCCAGGGCACACTGTGGGGGTCTGAGGTGTGCGGGAAGGTGATGCGGGGTGCCCAAGTGATGGGGGGCACCCAAGTGATGGGGGGCACCACCTTGAACCCCACCCAGGGTCAGGGTGCTGAGGGCAGGGGCCGCATCACCCCCAGCCCTCAGCCTGGCCTTGGCAAGTGCTTCCTCCCCCTGCCAGGACCTCCCCTGGCCCCGTGGGTCCCACCGTGAGGTCCCTTCCTCTGTGCCTGGGCTCCGAGTGGTGGTGAGACCCAGCCTCTGCTCCCCCCGTGGCCTTGTAAGACGTTTGGTTACCTGTCTTGTGCGCACCCTTAGCTGGCAGTTGCCAGGGAGCAGATGCCGAACAGATGGATTTGCTTGGCAGGAAGTGATAGGAGACGGTCATCTTGAAACAGGGAAGCAGATTCGCCAAAAGACACAGGGCAAGGGACTCTTGTGCGTGATGAGCCGTGGGGGCGGGGTGGACCACAAGGTTCCCCGCAGTGTCCAGTCTTCCTTGGACACGGTGGAGTTCAGGGCTGAGGGTGGGGCCACCTGGAGCTTGCAGCCATTAGATCGTGAGACTGTAGATCCAGGCCGCCCTGGGTTGTCAGGTGCCCAGAGCCCCCAGCGTGTGCCATGGGGGCGCAGGGAGAGGGTGCTGGGGCGACGTCACGAGTTTGGGAGTCTCAGAGGTGTTGAGAGTCACCTGCGAGGTGCACAGACTTGGCTGGAGCCCTACCGCATGCTGATCTGATGACATCAGGAGCAGACCCCCCCCCCAGGAGGTGTGGGGGGACTGTGTTGGCAGTGGTGAGGGTGACCTGGGTGTGCCCTAGCACAAGGGCAGCAGGCGGCAAGGTGAGAGTCTCAGGCCTGGCTGCTGGCGGGGTGAGCCATATGGATGAGCGGGGTCTTTTGCTGTGCACGTCCATCCGTGGGGTGAGTGGGGGGCTCTGGCTCACTTTGGGGTCACGTCCAGATTTACTCTCCTTGGATCCTCCATTTGGCCCCCTTCAAGGGGCATCCTTCCCAGCCCAGTGGGGGGCACTTATTAGGGGGTGAGGACACCCTGGAGAAGCTCCCGTGAGGTCAGGCGGCAAAGCGGGAGGGGAGACAGTCCTGAGAGTGGATGCACCCAGCCCGTCTGACTGAGGGTCGCCCATGACCCCATCCTGCAGTGTCTCCCCAGACGGGGTCGAGCAGAGCGGGAAAGTGGCAGTCCTGGACCCGGGGGCAGGTCTGCGGGGCCAGCAGCCGCAGGCTGGCTGGACGGCACGGGCCCCGGAACTGCCCTGTGTCTCGTTTCGCTCATCTCCCAGGGTCCACCCTGAGAGCACAGGAGTCATGTTAGCAGACCGTGTACAGCAACTTAGGGGGACATGCGCCCCGCTGCCCACGCTGCTCCTGGTCAAGGGATGAGTAGTGTCTTGTCACGCGGAAGTGCTGGAGGGTTGTCGCTACCAGGTTGCTCCGTCTTGTCTTTAGCAAAACCATGTCATTGCTTTAGGAAGCATCAATCCCATTTGAGGCTCAGTGTGGTTGCTACCTTGGATGGGCCAGGTTTCCATCCTGGGTTTGTGTTTGGGCTTCAGGGAGAGTCATAAATCCCTGAAAACGTACCTACCAATGTTTTGGGCTTGCTTTTTTCTGAGAAGAGAATCTGTATCTTCCCCTTTAATTTGCCGGGGGCCCCCGACCCCAAGGAGGCTGAACCCCTGCTGACAGCAGGTGGCAGTAGGGGCGCCCTATGCCACCTTGTCCCGCAGCGGCCCTTCTGTGCAGACGCCGGTGCCCGCTCAGCAGACAGAGGGGCTGGCGGCAGGCTGGCCAGGGGTGGTCTGGACGGTGAGGTCTCAGGAGCTGCTTGCCACCAGCCGGGAACCACGGGTTGCCATGGTGCCCGCATCCTCTCTCTTTCCCTTGCTTCCGTTTGTTTGTTAGGACAGGTGCCGGGCCATCTGGTGCTGGCCAAGTGGCTCCCTGAGATGCCTTTGTCACTCCTGGGTGTCCTGGCACAGCCCTCAGTTCCCCGCGTGGGAGCCCCAGGTTTTGAGGGGCCTCAGTGGGCACTGCCCAGCCTGCTCTCAGAACACAGTTTCTGTTGTGAGAGTGTTGAGGAAGCCTGGGTTTAAGATACAACAGAGAAGGTGCAGGAGGGCCCTGGGGACCAAGTCGTTTCATGCTGCATTTCTAGAATCAGAACGTGTGGGCCCAGCTTTGCCCGTGCCTGGGGACACAGTGGTCTTCATGGCTGGGATTTGTGGGCAGGTTTGACGGGGAAGGTGGACTGTTCATGTCAGTCTGTGGTGCCACTGAGTTGGGGGGTGGAGGGGCCCTTAGCCCGGGACTCGTGAAGGGGTCCCTTCAGAGGGTGCAGCCCCCAGGACAGTGACCCATCAGTCAGGGGGCGCTCCGAGTGCGAAGGAAGGACACAGCTTGGCCAGCCCTCTTCCACCGTCATGCCACTGGTGGTGTATTTATTGCAGTAACAGTATTTACTCGATTGCTCTAGAACACTGGAGAATTCAGAAAAATATGAAGAATTAAAATTGCATTCTCCGCCCTCCTGCACTGACTGCCCATCCCCCCTGCCCTCCCCGCCCCCCGCACTGACCGCCCGTCCCTCCACAGGTCCACAGCAAGGACAAGAAGTACGTGTGCAAGTTGTGCAGTCGGGTGTTCATGTCAGCCGCCAGCGTGGGCATCAAGCACGGCTCCCGGCGCCACGGTGTCTGTGCCGACTGCGCAGGCCGCGGTGTGGCCGGTCCCCTGGACGGCGGTGGCACTGAGGGCTCCCCCGAGCTGTTCCCTGGCGACGGGCCCTACCTGGAAGATCCCGACGACCCGCGGGGGGAGGGCGAGGAGGAGCTGTGTGAGGACGAGGACGAGGTGGGCCTGGCCCACGAGGACGCGCTGCTGGCGGCCGAGAAGGGGGACGAGGACTCTCCGCGGGGTCCTGGCAGCCCCCCAGGGGCACCGGACAAGGACTTCTGGATCTCCTAGGCGCCGGGCCGGGGTGGCGCGGCACCACCCTCTCCTGTGTGTGCGTGTGTGTGCGTGTGTGTGTGTGTGTGTGTCCTGCCTGCGGCCAGGCCATGCTGACCCCCTTCCTCCCCCATTATTCTGTTCCCGCCCCCCAGACACACACACACACACACACACACACACACACCACCCTGAGGCTCACAGGCAGGCATGACCCCGGGAAGTAAGGGCTCTGGAACCGAACAGCACGGGACATGGGGTGGGGTTGAGCCCAGGAGAGCACACAGTCCAACATGTCTGTGGGGACAAATAGAGGATCCCCAGCAGGTACATGTAGATAGGGCGTCGAGGGAGCCCGTGTGGCCAGTCTGGCCTCGGGATACACCGTAGCCCGATGGCCAGGTCAAGGTCGGCACTGGTCCCGGTTGTGAGCGTGGTCCCTGAGGCCACAGGCCCAAGAGACGTTAAGGGAGGTTTTGCACACGCCCGATGTCCAGCGTGGAGTCTCCCCCTGCCCCCTGCCCTGCTCCCCTCTTCTCAGCAGCCCGGTCACTGCCTGCGGCCACCGCCGCAGTCTCTTGCCGCTGTTGTGGCCGCCGGCGGAGCCCAGGTCGGGTGTGCAGAAAGCCCGTGGCCCTCCCGCCTCTGGGCTTTGGTGCTTAACATAAAACAGCTGCAGAAGCCCCCCACTGGGGCCGGGGACCCCCAGGTGCTATCTTCCGGCAGAGGCAGCCAGGTGGGGACCGATGGGCCACCGATGTGCCACGCTCCTCTGGTGCAGGGCTCAGCGCTCCCCGCGCCTGGCCACTTGGGTCCTTTTGGGGGGCCTGGGCTCTTTGTTCTGCGTGCACTTCCTTGGGGAGCCCGGGGGCGGCCTCATCCCCTGGGCTCCGCCGTCCTCCCTGCCTGGGCCAGTCCTCCTGACCCTCCTGAGTGCCCTTGCCTTGTTGCTGCTAACACTGGAGGCGGTGTTCCTGGCTGCCGTGTGCTGCTCGCACGTCCCCGCGTGGGTAACCAAACCTGTCAAGTAGTCAGAGCCGTCCTGAGGTAGTTACGTAAAAATACTTGGTTTGGCATTATTTTCTCACCTGACGAAACAGAGTTGTCTTTCTCGTCCTCTCGTCGTCTCTTTAGATGCGCTCCCGCCTCTTTATTAATTTTCTGGGTGGAAAGCCAGGCCTGGCTGTGAGGAGCCTCCCCCCGGGCCGCAGGACGCACACTGGTCTGTCTTCTCCCTCGTTCAAGCTGTTCCTGACGACACTTCACCACTAAGACATTCCGTCTCGCACCCACGTGGCTCGGGCTTGGGCAAGACTCAGGCCACGCCAAGACTCCCCCGGGTGCTCAGCTGGAGCCCCCGTGCAGACGGTGGTTTTATTTTCTCTTTTCCACAGACTCTAAGCTTTTACCAGGTTTTCCGTTGTGTCGCATATGTTCTTTCTAGGTGGAAAAGGAAAATGCCACAAGACCCTCACTTCGGTTCCGATGGTGGCCGGGAGCACGTTGGGCCCAGGCCGCTGTTGGGGGTGCTGGGGACCAGGGCTGGCGGGAAGCCCTGCGGGGGGCGGGGGGGTCACAACTTCTGCGTTTGTCTTAAGTACAGTCAGCCGAGTATCCATCAGTTAGAGGGCCTGCACAGAGCTGTCATCCGGCCTCCTGCACTCCTGTCCCGCGTGGTGACCGCGCGGTGACCGAGCCCTCTCTGGCTGCCCTGCTTGCCCATCCGCCCACGGTGGGCAAGGCCAGCGCAGGGGCTCTGGGACACACTTCCCTTCCTGCCTCTCACCGGTGAGGCCCGGGCTGCAGCCCTCACGGAGCCCTCAGAACCAACCGCGTACCTCCCCGACTTTCTGATCCCTTTTCTACACAGACTGATTTTCTTACAAATGTATTTGGAAACCAGACCTTTGCTACCAACAGTGTCTCTGGGTTTCTTACCGGCCCCCACCCCCCCTTCCCGCTCGGGCCGTCCTGCCCACACCCCGGGCCACCTGTGCCTCCGCACTCAGGACACCTCGCTCTTTCTGACCCGCTCGCTCCCTGCTCTGGACCGCCCTCGCTGGCCTTTTGGGGGGCTCGCCGTCAGTGCCACGGGGCATCTTCTTCCTTAAAACCAATACTGTACCGGACGACCGAGGGCCCCGCTCTGCCCGAGCTCCCCAGGCGTTTGCTGCGTGGCAACCTCAGCTCTACGCGGTTGTCCGCCGTCGGGGATGAACCCGTCACCTCTCAGGAGGCGTGGAGGGAAGAGACGTGTAATGAAGGGTTTTTTTACGTGACTGATTTTTTTTTAAATCGATGTTTAAACTAATAAATATTTTTTTATGAAGAGGAAAAAATGTGTAGATTACATTTCACGTTTTGTACTTTTCTGTTTGTGTCTTGTGTGTATTTTGGTGTTTGCAACACCAAAGTGGAAAATGCAGTCCGTTGAGTGGGGAGTTCTTTGGGGTGGGGGTGGGCAGGGAACCCGTATGACTTTTGTATCAAGCTCTGGAGCCTGACCAGGTTGTACATTTGGACTCTGGGTTGTGGGGAACAGTCAGAACACTGCCAGGACTCAGTAGGGACCTCGACTCGAGAGACACAGCTGCTGCTTCCAACTTTGCACATCTTCCTTTTTAAAAAAGAAAACTCTGAGAAAATGCAAAAACTGGAACTTTTTGCAATATTATGAAAGATAATCTTATTTTCGCTCATCCTGTGACGTGTGCGACGCTTACGAAAGCCATACTTCACGGTTGTTTTTATTTTTTAGCTTCTATCCTGTGTTTTGTACGTGGCCCTTTCAGAACTACTTGTAGTGAGGGTGCTGTGTGTGCTTTTCTTAAATATTTATTTTTTCAACATGCTTTCAACCTGTCAACAAAAACAAAACAGACAAAAAAGGGCAGTGTTTGAAAAACTGTTGTGGTTTTTTCCTCCCTTGGGGATGATCTATAGTCTATCAACTCTATATTAATCATCATAAACCTGTGTTTGTTATCGGAGACGTGTTTTATACTCGGGGGGCAGAGACTTTGGTAACGGGTCCAGCTGCTACCGTCTGCGGCCACAGGGCAGGCGGACAGCGCACCCTCTCTAGCGGTCTTGCAATTCTTGTCCGCCTCGGCGAGCTCCGGTCCTGCCTGTGGGTTCCTTTCTGTGACGGGGTTAGCTTAGACATTCTTGCAAAGCTTCCACTTTCAATAAACTGGGAAATTGCTGCTCAAGCAGACGCCTCATGAGTGTTTCACGGTGTCCCCTCCTCTGGCCTCAGCCTGGGTGGAGGTGGCCAGAGTGACTGCCCCTGCCCCCCAGCCCTCGGTGGTCTGCGGCAGGCCCCCCACCCCTGCCTGTGGCAGGGTCCCGGTTCCGCATCCTTCCCCCCAGGAGGCAGACACAGTTTCTGGAAAAACCCCAAATCTTTAATTTTTCTCCTCGCCTGGTATGGCCCAGACTCGAGACACCTGAGCTTCACAAACAGGAGACAAAGGTCAGCCCCTGGGCCCTGGAACCATCAGGTTAAGTGCAGGCAGGAGGCCCCTCCCCTCAGGGCGCATCACAGACTGGCCCCCCACGCGGCCCTGAAGTTCAGCCTCAGCGCCCTGACAAGTCCACGGGCTGACGGGCAGGGAGGGCAGCCACCCCCAGGGACCCCGGGCCAGGGGGACGGCTGTGAGGTTGGCTTTAGTGCAAAAGGCTGGTTTCTTCAGAGGCACTTTGAGTGGCAAGAACCCCTCCCCCCCAACCTCTGGGGGTCCAGGGTCACCAACTTCCCCCACTGTTAAAAAGTAAACCCTGCAGCTGGGAGAAGCCCCAGGCTGGGGAGTCGGGGGTAGCTTATTTTTTCCTTTAAAAAGTCCTGGAGAGCAGGCAGCAGCACGGTGTGGGGCATGGGGGTGGGTGGGGGGCTCAGTCCAGGAAGTGCGGGTGGGGGTGGGGGTGGGGGCGGGGACGGCCTCAGTCCAGGGAGCGTGGGCACAGAGAGGTGGGGGGGTGCGGGGGCCATGGGGGGGCTCAGTCCAGGGAGTGCTGGCATGGGGGGGGTGGGATGGGGGACCCTCAGTCCAGGGAGCGCTGGCATGGGGGCGGGGGGCAGGGTGCGGGATGGGGGGCTCAGTCCAGGGAGCGCTGGCATGGGGGTGGGGGGCGGGGGGGGGCTCAGTCCAGGAAGCGCTGGCACGCCTTCTTCCAGCGGCAGGCTGTGCACCACAGGTGCCTGTGATCCATGCCATACACCTTCCGGCACTTCTTGGCATCACCTCGGGGCTTCCTGGGGGGACACAGAGGAGACGGGGGCTGATGCGGGGCTGGGAGCCTCTGCCCGAGGCCTGCCCTGGCCCCTCCACACGCACACACCTTGGGCTGGCGCCGAGTCTGGAGGGCGGGGTCGGCACACAGGTCCTGACGGTGGTCGGCTGTGGCTCCGGGCGGGTGGGGGCCAGGCAGCCCTGAGAGGAGACACAGGCGTGTCCTCTCCCCCGTCCCGAGCGCCCCGAGACTCACCCCGAGCTGCTGCCTGTGGCCTCACCCACCTGGTAGGCGTCGTCACCTCGGCGCGCCTCGCGGGGTGCCACGGGGCTCAGCACCGGAACTGGGGGCAGGGCCAGAGGGTGCAGCAGGCTGGACAGGGTCCGAGGCTCTGGCAGCTCCAGGCAGGGGGAGGCGGGGGGCACAGAGGCCGCTGGAGACAGGCTGGACAGCCCGTCCGTCAGCACATCCATGCCAACGTCCAACTCTGTGTAGTAGAAGTCCTCCTCCCCGTCGCTCTGCTCAGGCTCTGCCTGCCGCCTGCTGGGGACACGGCCGGCGGGGGGGGGGGGGAGCTGAAGCACTTTGCTACTGGGGGCTGCCCCGCCCCCACCGGCCAGCCCCATCGCACCCCAGGTGCACCAGGCGGATGTGTCTCTGCATCCCGGAGGCCGTGCTCAGCACTTTCCCACACCGCTTCCACAGACACTGGAACAGGACCCGCACGGAGCTCTGGGCGACAGGGGCTGGTGGTCAGGCGTGGCCACCACGTCCACCCTGCCCTGAGGGCTGCCTCAGGCTCACCTTTCTCTTCTTTGGGGCAGGTTCCCCGAATAGGAAATGGGCTGCCTCGGAGGGCGGTGGGGGTGAAGGGATAGATGGAGAGGACCGGTCACTGGCCAGGTCCCAGCCCCAGTCTCCGCTGCTGCTGCAGCTGCCCAGTGGCCGCACCAGGGCCTCCTTCCAGGGCTCCAAGCCAGGCTCTGTGGGGACACACCAGCACCCGTGTTAGGGCTTTTAGCGGGCTCAGCCTGCTCCACAGAACCCGCCGCCGCAGGGCCCTTAACTCTGGGCCTCCACCTGTTCGCCTGTTCACTGGTGAGCTTGGTGGGAAGGCGGTGGCCAGGAGAAGCTGGCGCAGCACAGGGAAGGATAAGCAGAGACATCCTGTGTGGGGATGCCCAGCCCGCCAGGTGGAAACGGATCAGAGAAGCCCGCACACCGGTGACACTGGCTTTGACCTCAGTGAGAGGCACTGGGGATCCTGAGGTCTATTTCAGGCCTGGAGAGGTCTATTCACAAAGTGGTCTTCCAGGCAAAGGGCAACTGCTTGCCCCAAGGGGGAGGCAACTACGGTGTCCTGGAAAGACAGTGGTCCTGCCTCCCTACCCAGGCCGGGTGTCCAAGTCTCACCTGGGCTACAGGCTGCAGCTGGGGCCCCCAGAAGGAGGGTGCTGGTGGACAGACTGGTGAGGGCTGCCGCAGCCATGACCTCGTCCAGCCGGGATTTTCCTGGGGGGTCTCTGGAAGAGACGCGGGTGGCATCCAGCAAATACTTCAGGCATCTCTCCTGGCCCTGCGCACGCGTGCGTGCACGCACACGTGTGCGTGCACAAGCGCGCGATCAGGCGCCCGCTCCCTCCCTCCAGGCACTGGGCCGGAGGCCCATCTCCACCCCCCAGCTCAGGTTACAGAGCCCCAGATCTCCAGGAACCTCTGGGAACATGGCCTGGGCTGGGGTCTCCCCAAAGTCTTGAGTTCTCTGCAGCCTGGGCTTTGTTCCACAGTGACTTCTTCAGGGCCTGGAGCTGGACAGGGGTCTGAGCGCCGCCTCCCCTCAACCAGGCCAGGCCAAACCCAGCCCTCCTCCCCCAAATCACACATTAACCAGCGTTGTGCAACAGCAGCTGCGGGCCCATGCCAGGCCTGGAGGGGAGGGAGCAGCCAGCAGTCGGCAGCAGCTAGGGCAGACTGGGCTCCAAGCGCAAGCAGAGAGTCCCCAGGCCCCAACAGGCCAGGCCAGAGCCCGCCTCTACCTGAGAAGCCAGCCCCGGGTGTGGGGCACCCAGGAGGGTTTCAGGCAGGGTAGGAGCCGGCAGTCAGAAGCCCCGGGATTCCTGCACCGTCAACCTCACGCCAGCCTGGCAGCCTCTACTGCACAGATTGACAGGGGCCCCCTCCCAGCCCTGCGCTCTGGCCCCAGAGCTTGGGGGGCACAAGGAGCGCTATATATTGCTAACTTGTGCTCAACTCCTCCAGGGCTGGAGAGCTAGGGAGGGGGACACAAAGTCCAGATCTGGGCCCAGACCTGTCCTCCACCAAGAGCCCCACCGCAGGGTGGGGTTCAAAAAGGCACGTGCCCGCGCCCCACCCACCACCCCTGCACACGCCAGCGCACGTGTGCGCACGCCCACCTCGGCCTGGCGCGCGGGACCCTGGCTCACCTCTGCGCTGGCACCGGGATGTGCGCCGACGGCGTCGGGGGCCCCGCCGCTCCTCCCGCCCCCGCCCACGTCCCCGGGACCCCCAGGTCCGCCGCCCGCGGCTCTGGCTCCTGAGGCAGCGCGAACTCCAAGCCCGCAAAGCCGCCGCCCACGGCAGGGCCCTGCGGAAGGGGCAGGCTCAGCGGGGGCGGGGGCTCGCGCGGGGCGGTGTTTCCCAGCCCCCACCCCGGATCCGCTCCGCACCCGCCCCCCAAACCGGCCGCGGCCGGTGGGAACAGCGCGGCCCCGCCCCCGGCCCCGCCCCCGGCCCGGCGCGGCGGGAAGAGCTCCCGGGCAGCCCCGCACTGCCAGGCCCGCGGACACGCGAGGACCTACGCGGCCGCCCCCGCCGCCCCGCCCCCGGGGGCCCAAAGTTTGTGCGGCCCCGACGCCATCTTTGCAGCGAGGGAGTTTTGTCGGCGCCCCGCCCTCCGGCGCCCGGTACCTGCGGCGGCGCGGGCACCGACATGGGCGAGGCCGCGGGGTCCCGGCCGGCGGCACGGGGCGGGGGGCGCCCGCAACCCGGAACGGGCACCGGAGAGCGCTCGGCCTCCATGGCCGGCCGGCCGGGTGCCGAGGCTGCAGCGGCGAGGGCGGACGCTCAGGACACGGCCCCGGGCCGGGCCGGGCCGGGCTGGCCGGGCCGCCGACCCCCGCCCTCAATCGGCCGCCGCCCGCGCCGCGCGGCCGGGAGGCTGCCGGCCGGCCACGCCCCCTTCGCGCGGCTCGCGCGCCCCGCCCCGCGGCCCCGCCCCCGGCGCACGCCCATTGGCTCTCGCGCTGTATCAACATTCCGAGGCGGCCGGCGGCCGGGGCCAGCCGCGCTCCCATTGGCTTGTGCTCCGAGGCCCGGCCCCCGAGCCGGCCGCTCCCGCGCGGCCTGGGGAAAGGGCCCGGCTCGCGCGGCACCTCGAGCCCCCGCCGGCCCCTCGCCCCTGCGGAGCTCCCGGTGCCAGCGGGACCCCGCCGCCGGGGAGGGCCGGCTTACTCGCGGGTGTGCCCGCGCGCGGAGTTGCCAGATCCGGGGAAGGGGCCGCGTCTCCTTGGCGGGCTTCCCGGGACCAGGTTATTCTTTAACGCACGACTGCCCACCTACCCCCACACCTTATGTAACACCAGGGGCTGCGTGGCGAGGCCCTCTCTAGTGTTCAGGGTCCAAGTCCCACCCTGGGGCGGCCAGCTTGAGGGCCGGCTGCAACCCCCGCTGAGACCAAATGAGCTTGGGGACCGCCACTCCTGGGGTTTGCCTCCCTTCACCACACCGTCTTCTGAAACTGACCAGCCAAGCACAGCTTCAGGTGACAGTGCCCAGGCACCCCAGGCAGGAGGGTCCTTCTAGACAATCCCCGACAACCTTCCCGGGTCTTCAAGAAGAGCAGACTGCGAGGAACGGCTGTATTCATCCTTCCTGTGTTGGGTATTTATTAAGATCTTGCGAAAGGCCAAGAGGCCATGGGGGCCAGGACCCCCAGGGACCTCACAGGCTAGAAGCCTTGGGATCTGGACTTTGCGCTGCCAGCTGGGGGGGGGGGGGGGGGGTGGACAGGGAATAGGCGTTGGGCACTACTTTGGAAGGATGACCGTCTATACTTCGTTGTTCAAGGCAGATGGGGGTTGGATGCCCCTCTCGGGTAAAACTGGGGAAGCAGGGAGCCCCCATGCCCTGCCTCTGTCCTCTTTTCTTATGCTAATAGCTACAGCCAGAGGGCTCCGGGTGCTCAGGGGCCCCCATCTCCTGGATAGTCTCGTACACATTGTCTGGGAGGCCATCATCCATGCCTAGGCCCCTGAGTGGGAGGGTCTCGTAGGCCTGGTCACTTCCCAGAGCCGGAATTTCTCCTCTGCCCTTGGGGTCCAGCTGATCTGTGGCAGGTCCTAGGTCCCTCTTTTTAGGCTTCTTAACCCTGGAGTACAGGATGTCCACCTGGAGAGAGGAAGCCCACTCAGGGAAGGGTCAACATCACCAAGCACTCTCCACCCACCCTACCCCGTCCACTCTACTTTACCTGAACAGCTGGGGTCACCTCGGCCTTCCACTGCCTGAGGCTTTGGGGGCCTTGATCTGTTCCCTTGAGCTTCTGGATACAGGCATACTCAGCCACCCCGGGTCCGGCGTCAGGCCCGGGCCTGGCATGGCTGCTGGTCAGCCGTGCCCCTGCCCACACCACAGGGCGGGCAGCCAGCCCCACATTGGAATAGGTGGCCTCGGGGCAGATGGAGGGCAAGGTGGCAGCAGGCGTCGCCCGGGGCAGTTCTCGGTGTGAGAAGGCTGTCAGAGGTCTGCTGGTGCCTCTGGGCACTTCCAGCCATCGCGGGTACAGGATATCCACGCTGGCAGGTCGAGGGGCTAGGGTTGGGGTCAAGACTGAGGTCACTTGGGGAAGGGGGAGCTGTTTGGGTAGCCTGGGAGCAGCCTAAGGATGCAAGCCCCCACGCAGCCCCGTCCGCCTCTCCCGGCTTGGCTCACCCCTGCAGCTTTTTGGGCCCCGGTGCAGCTCATGCAGTCTGGTGTCTGACTTGCTGAGGGAGCAGAGGCGGTGTTGTCTCAGCAGTGACTGGGGACAAGGAAGGATGGTGGGTCCTGTGTTGGCCCCACCCTGGCCCCGGGGACAACCCGGCACTTACCACTTCCACTGGCATCACACAGCCCTGGGGCCCGGCCCGCGACCTCTGCACCCGCTTCCTAGGGGCAAGGGGCTCATCAGGCCAGGGAGGCAAAGACGGGGGACTGAGGTGCCAGCCTCTGGCCCAGGGTCTAGTAGGGAGGCTCGTGCAGAGCCAGACCCGCCTGGAGCCCTACCCCACACCAAGCCCGGGCCAGGGATGAACATACCTGTGGCAGGCTGTGCACAGTGTCCACAGCCAGAGGAACAAGGCAAGGCACCCTAGGACCCAGAGGACAGGAGGGGCCGAGGGCACCTGTGGCCCCATCCTGTGAAGCCACAGCTAGGCCTGGGGCAAGAAGACAGGGATGCTGGGGGCTGACTGACGGACCCGGGCACATACCTGGGAGCCCTACCTACTTTTGCACCTCAAGCTGTGGGCAGTCCCCTCCCCCTTGGGTGCTCTGACTCAGCACACAGGAAACCCCAAGACTCCACAGCCCCTCCTTCCTGCAGAAGCATGGAGGACGAAGCCCCAGCAGCCACCTTCCTAACTCTGGCTGGGGGGCCCTGGTGACATGCAAGGAGGTGTGCTCTGCTCGGCCTCACGAGTACCTAAGTCGGTGTGGATGACCCAAGTGGTAGCTGAACATGGCCAGTGAGGAGGGGCAGGGGAGCCGCGACCAAGCCAAGGGCCTGCTCTGCTCACCGTAGTCTAAGCCTGGGACCCGGGGAGGCCCTGAGGTCACGCCTTTGGCCCTCCAAGGCACAGGCCACAGACGCAGGTGATGCCCCCCTAGCCATCTACTGCAGAGCTTGGCCCCCTGAAAGGCTGGAAAGGCAGGGGAGGGGTCAGCAGGCAGGGGGAAGTTGCTTTGGCCCCTGACCACCCCCACCCCATTTCTCCCTTGGCTCTCTCTCTCTCCCTTCCGACTGTCCCAGTCATCGGATCGGTCTGCTTCCTGGGATCCTAGAGCTGCTAGGGTGCAGGTCTATCCCGCAGTCAGCACAACCCTTCGTAGCACAGAGACAGGGGGTGGGGTGTCTCTGGAGATGGGGACCAGTCTGCCCAGACCCAGGGAGTGGGCTCACCTCGCAAGAGGGTCCAGGCTGGCTAACCTGGCCCCAGTGCCCCAATCTGGTAGGGCCTAGTCCTCCCAGACCCCAGCCCTCAGCTGCCCCCAGGAGGCCACCAAGGGGTCTGGGGTCCCAGTCGGGCTAGAGGCCGGGAACAGGCACTTACCAAGGCCCTGCGCACGGTAGCTCCTCCTCGGCCCCAGCTGGAGCAGGCCCAGTGGCTTGGGCACCTTCAGAGGTGCCCTTGTGCAGACCTCAGCGGAGCTCCCCACCCCACTTCCTGCCAGCGCATCTCCCCACATCTCCCCACATCTCGACACGCAGCCGCTCAACCCTCTGCTGCTGCTGCTCCTGCCGTAGCCCCCGTGTGGGATCTAGACACTATTTGGTGGGTGTGTGCAGCAAGCCAGCACCTGCTCCAGCAGCCTAACTCACGTGGTCTCCACCCACGAGGAGGTGGGCCTGCGCTAGTGAGGTGACAGGCACAGCACGGGAACTGGGCGGTCTCATGGCCACCAAGCCCTGGGCTGAACGCCGCCTCTCAGACTTCCAACCCACCCCGCCAGAGCCTTCTGCTTCATTAGCAGTGCCTCCCAAGGGCCCCTCACCAGCCGCAACCTTCTCCTGGATGCTGTGGCCTCAAGCCCCACACATTAGTGGGTGTCGGGCAACGGGGGGGCACCCTGACCCCCCTCAGACCAGCTGGCAGAACCCCATCCCAGAGAACGAAGAGAATGCCAGCCCTCTGGGCCCTCTGCCTCTGGACAGGGGGCAACAGCCTCACTCAGGACCCCCTAGCCCGGACCCATGGCCCTGTGCAGAGATCCCTTTATCCCCAAAAACCTCACAAGCCTGAAAGACACCACAACACAACACTTTAATGTCCTTGCTAAAGAGACTCCCTAAGACACTGGCAGGTGGGCCCAACAGGCAGGCAAGTGTCCAGAAGTGAGCCCTGCAGGGCCGTCTCCATTCAGCAGCGTCCACGTGCCCTATGCCAGAGAGAAGGCTGACTGTGGGGGCTGGCCTGGCAGAAGGCCGGCCCCTCTCCCAGCGGCATCCGGTTGTTGGGTGACGGCTGGTCTTCCAGAAGGCAGCCAGGAGCTGGGGTCCCTGAGCTCTGTCCGCTGTGTGTGCCCGGGGTTTCTAGAACTCCGTCATCTTCTTGTGGGTGTCTGCTTTCCTCTGCTCGAGCTGCAGGCCTGCCTCCTGGGCCTGGAGCTGCCCCAGCTCCCGCTGGGCTCCCGCCAGCCTCTCCTGCAGCTGGGCTGCCGTCACACTGTGCCTAGAGAGGAGCCTGCCATTCAGGATGGGCTGCTGGGCCACGGCCACCGAGCCCCCACAGCAGCGTGGCCACTGCCCATCCTCCTCCCGTCATCCAGACCCTCCTCAGACAGCCACCACCCTCGGGTCAGAGCAGGCTCCTGCGTGTGAGCTGTGGGCCGAAGGCATTTCCACCCTGGGGCGGCCCTCTGCCTTGACTTTGGCCCCCACGTACCGGCCGGTGTTTCGGGCAAGGGCCTTCTGGATGCCCCGGATGTCCCGCTGGGCTTGCTCAATCTTCTTCTCAGTCTGGAAGAGCCGCAGGCTCAGGGCCCGCTTGGCACTCTTGCTGGCGTGGTACGTTTCCTTACTGCCCCTCCTCCCTGGGGAGGCCACCCCCGCCTCCAGGGTCGCAGGGGCCCGGCTCTGTAGCTTCTCGTTCAGAAAGTCAAACACGCTACGAGGGGGAGGGCGTCCACCCCCTCTCCGCGGGCATTTCGGGGGCCTCTGGATGCCAGCCTTGCTGCCCCTCGTCCTCTTGTGCAGAATCTCTGCGCACTGGTCCAGCGACTTCCCCCGAGGCAGCACCACGGCATGGATGGGCTCTACCCGGCCCTCTGCATGTCGGCCCAAACCTGGGGGCACACAGGGCTAGCGCTACTGCTGCGGGACCCCTGAGCTGCGCCGTGACACCCGCCGCCCCAGCGCAGCACATACTCACCCTTGCCAAACTCGTAGCCCATCTTGGCAAGGAGTCTGGAGCCAATGCCCCGTGTGTGCACCTCCCAGCCGGCGAAAGCAGAGCTGCAGGTCCCGTGGTCGGCAGCACTGGGTTCCACCACTGCGGGAAACAGGGCGACGGCTGGGCCCCACTGCCCACGGAGCACCTGGGCTGCAGCCAGCGTCAGCCCCCGAGCTCAGCTCTGGGTCAGGGCCGTGATCCCCTGTACCTCGGGCTCTCCGCTGGCCGCCCAGACCTGTCGTTGGCCCGTGAATCTGAGGCAGGAGGCACGGCAGACTCCGGCCCCGTCTGCTCCAGCCCTCCCCCCACAGGTCACATGGCAGCTCCTCGGCACACGGGCCCTCCCCTGACCCACCTTCTGGAGCAGGGAGCTCCCCTCGTCCCCTCGTAAAAAGTCATCGCCTACTTCACGGCTCAGTCCTCCCCTCCGCTACCGTGGACACGGGCTTTCCGAACCCACCAACTCACAGAACAGATCCCGCTGGAACGCCTCCCCCCTACATCCTGGCTGACCCCTGGGGAGGGCGGGATGGCCCCGCCGGCTGCCTGGACACGCGGACACCCGGCCCGTGTGGGGACCCTAGTGGAAGGAGCCACCCCTTCCCGCACCCCCACGCCCCACGTGCCCGGCAGCCACAGCTTTGGTTTGCAGGGTGTGGACCTGTAGTGGTCACGTGTGTTCCTGGAAGACAAGACCCCGCACGTGGTCACATCTCCCCCCACCTCCCAGGGTGGGTCTCCATGCCTCCGCAGCACGACTGCACGCAGCCTCCTGAACACAGCCCGCCTCACTGCGGTCACACTCTCCAGCCCCCTGGCGAGATGCTCACGGTGCCCGCCAGCCGGAAGCCTCTCGGGCTGCTGCTGCCACTGCCTCCCCACGCCCCACCTTCCTGGCTACGGGGACGGCCGCCGTACCTCTGGCATAGCTGGGGTCGTCCGCATCGCCGCTGTCTGAGTCCGAGGACCCTGTGGGATCTGTGCGCAGTGGGGGCAGGATGCTGTCCCCCTCCACCACGGCCTCCTTCAGCAGCAGTGAGTCAAACTTGACTGTGTAGTAGCCGCTATCCACATCTGGAGGCAGGGGACGAAGACAGGCCAGATCAGTGGCCTCAACAGGTGGTAGGAACCACCCTGGAAGTCGGAAGGAAGGCGGGGCCAAGGTCAAGGGTGGTCTTGCTCCTCTGGGCACGGAACAGGGTCCTGACGCCTAACCAAAGGAGTGGTCCCACAGGAATTATCACACGTGAAGCACGGACAGGGCCTTCCCGGAAGGGCAGCCTCACCAGTTATCCGGGCTGGGTACCAAAGGCCATCTTGCTGCTTGGCCAGACACGCAGAGCCAGTCTGTAGAGAGCTCAGGTCCGGGTCCTGGAAGGGGCGCAGCTCATCGACAGAGACCACCTGCCCATGGGAGAACCTGCCAAGAGAACCACAGGGGGCAGGGGCTCAGACAGGGCACAGCAGGGGCGAGTGAACCCAGGGCCATGTCCATGGTCCGGGCCACAGCCTGAAGGGCGGGAGAGACGGGGGACAAACAGACACATGTATCCATGCACACGCACACACACAGGCACGCACACACGTACCCCTGCACGTAAGTACAGACACGTTATGTGCGTGTACACACGCATGCACACTCTCGGTCTCGGTGTGGGCCTGGCCGCTCTGAGGACAAGATGTCTCCGCTACGCTCCAGCTCTCTGGGCTACAGTAACTACGTGGCGGGCAGACAGCGGTGTGAACCCCACCAGACAGGAGGCCCCCGGCACGAGCAGATGATCAAGGCAGGTGTGTTTGTGCGTGTGAGCTCACAGGACGGAGTCCTTCCCAAACCCCGTAGGAGAACCCACTTGCAACAGTGATGTCCTGACCTTTAGTTATCGGCGAACCAGTGAGATTAAAACCAAAACCGAGAGAGGGAGGGGAGGGGAAGAGAGGAGGAGGAGGAGGAGAGAGGAAGAACCGTGGGGACAGAGGACTACAAGCTTCAACTCTGCCAAATAAAGGCATGAAAGACAACCACACATCCACTCTACTGTGCCGGCATTTCAAAGAGGAAACAGTTGTAACCCTACAAAAGCAATCAAGGACTGGCATTTACTCGGTGACACGTGGCAGTCCTTCCGGGCAGGAATCGGCAGTGGCAGAGGGAACAGCAAGGAAGGGGTGGGCAAAGATGGCCGCAGACACCTCCCTGCGGGATTCCAGGCAGCTCCTTCTCGTCCTGGACCGTCCTCAGGCCCTCAGGACGCTGCCAATGACCGAGTGCAGTTGCAAGGCTGGGCCCCAAACGTACTGCAGAAGTGACTCCGCTTGAAAACCCTTCCTCAACTGAGAAGGACGCAGTGTGTTAACAAACCCCACTGAATCCAACTAAATACCCACTTCAACACACACGCACACACACACACCCACGGACACCACCAATTACACTTTTCCGCAGGACTCTCCGGTGATAACAGAAGCCTGAAAATTCGGTACACTCCTTAACCTGGGAAAGTGGTTCTAGGAAATGATTCTAGAAAAATAATAATGAAAGTATGCAACGATGTGCCCCAAAAGATGTTAACCAAATACAAAAGACTTGGAAATAACCTACATTTTTTTTTTTTTAAGTTTTTATTTTAGAGATAGAGAGCATGCCAGCGGGGGAGAGGGGCAGAGGGAGAGAATCCTAAGCAGGTCCAACACGGAGCCCACGACCCTGAGATCATGACCCGGGGCAAAATCAAGAGTCAGATGTTCGACTGACTGAGCCACCCAGGTGCCCTGGAAATAACCTAAATTTCTAACCCCAGGGAGTAGTGACTGGCATATCCACAAATGTGAATTTAAAACTAAGAGAAGAATGGTCAGGCTGATGGATGGAATGGAAAAGAGCACCGTGCACACAGCTTTCTGTGTGACGGGCAAAGAGCCACACACAAGGCATCAAAGGAGGGATGGCTGGTTTCATAAGGAAAAGATTAGAAATTGGCTTCCCACATAAAAAACCCAACTCAATCTCCTACATCACAACATTCACAGGAATACATTCCAGAATACATAACACTTGAACCTGAAAACAAGCATGTAGAACTATAAGGAAGGTTCTGGTTCCAGCCGTGGCCAAGTATAGAAACAAGGCTAAACCTCAGCGACGTTGTCAAAACTCACAGCTTCAGAGCTCTGGAAATGAAACGAAACGGATGACACACGGATAAGTCGTCATAGTTGAGGAAACGCCCAACTTTGGGGCGGAAAGGGAGCAGGGAGCGCCTGTGCCTTCGCCGTGGGGGCTGCCTCTTGCTTGCCCCTGGGGCGGAAGCGCGACAGGGGCAGAGACCCAGGGCCCGGAACACCAGTAGAGAACACCGATGGCTCGTGCTGGGAGCCCGGGTGGAGCGGGCACTGGTGTGTCACAGGGAGGTATTTACCAGGGATGTAGAGACCCTGAACACGAAAGAACCACAGAAGGGCTCCACCCGCGAGCATCCCCGATTCTCTCGGAAACGATGTGCGCGGATCGGGGGCTCCAAGAGACGCCACGGCTAAGTGGAAACAGAGAGAGACTGGGGGCTGGCTGAACTATGGATGTGCCCCCCCGCCCCAGCCCACATAAGTTGACTGACTGATGGGGAGAAGCCTCCTTGGCAAGAGTGTTGGAGAATAACTTCTGCCCAAATCACTGGCTGGCCACTAAGCTATGCAGACACGGCAGTGACTCCCAAAGAGTCAGGCTAAAAAGGAAACACATACTAAGAGATCTGAGTAGCGGTATCAGAGGCTGCACCCTATGAGGGGCACAGACTCTGTAACGCGGGCCCAGAAAACATACTAAAATGAAACAAAATACTGAGGAAGATGATTCAGAGTCCAGAGTTGCTACAACGTATTACCTGAAACGAAAAGTTTTCAATAAAACTTGCGAGGCGCGCAAACAAACAGCAAGGTATGACCCACAGTTAGGAACAAAAGCAGGTTTAAGACAACCCGAGTGGGCCCAAGTGCTGAATGCGGCAAAGACCTCAACACAGATAGCGTATGTTCCAAGAACTAACTAGAAACGTATGAAGGTGATTCAGGAAACTGATTCTTTTTTTTTTTTTAATTTTTTTTTTCAACGTTTATTTATTTTTGGGACAGAGAGAGACAGAGCATGAACAGGGGAGGGGCAGAGAGAGAGGGAGACACAGAATCGGAAACAGGCTCCAGGCTCTGAGCCATCAGCCCAGAGCCTGACGCGGGGCTCGAACTCACGGACCGCGAGATCGTGACCTGGCTGAAGTCAGACGCTTAACCGACTGCGCCACCCAGGCGCCCCCAGGAAACTGATTCTTGAAACGTAAACGCAAAGTGTGTAAAAGGGAGGAAGGAGAATCTGCAGAGCTGGGAAGTCAACAGCCGAAATGAAACCCTCATCGGACCAGACACCCCTGGCTTCCGGTCTGCACGTCAGGAGCTGGGGTGTTGCCCCTTTGCTCCAACCAAAGGTGAAAGGCCGAACAAACCAAAATTCAAGAACTCTTCTTAGATCCGCAAGAGAGGTGAGGTCACGCAGCCAACTGCTATGCCAAACTGGAGGCCAAAAAGTGAATGTGGAGAATCACCACTCAGCAGACCAGTGACCCGCCAGCAGTCACCACGGCAGGACCCGGAAGTAGAAAGACTACCTTCACTGTGGCTGGGTGTGGACAAGTCTGAGTTGAAGCCTCCAGAGTTTGTGGCTTTTACTCGGGTGAAGACTGGAGAAGACTCGTCTTGTGCCCCAGCAGAGGGAGGGGAAGGGGGCATATTCTGAAAACCTCAGAGCACTGGTTCTTCCTAACAAGGCCCGTCCTCAGGGGAGACTGGCGAACCAGAGCCTAACTGCACAGGAGGTCAGGGAAACGCCCAAATCCAGCCCCGTCTGGCCACCCTGCCCCACCTGACGGGGGTGGGGGGTGAGGGTCATGATCCAGAGGCACCGGGATCTGGTCGGAGGACCGCAGACTGCTTCCCTCCCTCACATCTCACCACATTACCAAAACCCCGTTAGAGCTATGGTTCCTTAAACCCAAAGACAAAGAAAAAATCCTGAAAACAGCAAAAGAGAAGGCACTCCTCATGTACAAGGGATCTTTAGGAAGGCTAACTGCCAATTTCTCATCAGAAGCAATGGAGGCCAAGAGGCAGCGGGATGACAGACTTAAAGTCCTGAAAGAAAAAAACAACCACCTGTCAACCAAAATTCTATCTCTGGCAAAACTATCCTTCAAAAGAGAAATTAAGACATTCCCATATAAACAAAAGCTGAGGGAGTCTGCTGCTAACAGACCTGCCCCACAAGGGGTGCCCGTGTGGGTCCTTCGGACCAAAGCAAAAGGACACGAGACGGTAACTCAAGCCATGCGAACGCTGACACAGGCCACTACGTGGGTAAATGTACAAGCCGGTGTTGCTGAGGAAAACAGTAACGGAGGCACTGAGACGCAAACGGCAGAAAGAAGGCCTACAGCAAACACAGAAGGAGGTGACGGGCTGACTCAACCAGAGGGATGTGTGACTCTTGATCTCAGGGTTGGGAGTTTGAGCCCCACGTTGGGTGTAGAGATTGGTTAAAAATAAAATCTCTAAAAACAAAAAGAGAAGAAAACAAAGAACAAAATGACTGAGATGTCTTTCCCCATCGGTAACCACTTTACTTATTTTTAATTTCTAAAATAATTTTCTGTAATTTTTTAAATGCTTATTTATTTATATTTTTAAAAAATTTTTAATGTTTTTATTTATTTTTGAAGGAGAGAGAGAGACAGAGCATGAGTGGGGATGGGGCAGAGAGAGAGGGAGACACAGAATCTGAAGCAGGCTCCAAGCTCTGAGCTGTCAACACAGAGCCCGGATGCGGGGCTCGAACCCATGAACCACACGAGATCATGACCTGAACCGAAATCCAGAGTCAACTGTTCAACCAACAGAGTTACCCGGCCACCCATCAGTAACCACTTTATTATTATTTTTTTTTAACGTTTATTTATGTTTGGGACAGAGAGAGACACAGCATGAACGGGGGAGGGTCAGAGAGAGAGGGAGACACAGAATCGGAAGCAGGCTCCAGGCTCTGAGCCATCAGCCCAGAGCCCGATGCGGGGCTCGAACTCACGAACCGCGAGATCGTGACCTGAGCTGAAGTCGGACGCTTAATCGACTGAGCCACCCAGGCGCCCCTAACCACTTTAAATGTAAGTGAGGTAAACTCTAATTCAAAGGCAAAACTGGAAAAATGGGTAAAAAGAATCATCAAATTCTATGCTATCTATAAGAGACTTATTTGGGGTCCAACGATGACAATATGTTGAAAGTTACTAATGTAGATTTTTCATAAAAAGTGGTATAACATGAACTTTTGAAAAGTGGGGGAATATCTGTATAGAAAATCCTAAATAGGGGATGAGCCTGCGTGGCTCAGTTGGTTAAGCATCTGACTCTGGATTTCAGCTCATGTCATGATGTCACAATTAGTGAGTTCAAACCCTGAGCTGGGCTGTGCGCTGGTGGCGTGGAGTCTGCTTGGGACTCTCTTTCTCCCTCCTCTCTGCCCCTCCCTCCCTCCCTCCCTCTCAAAAACAAATATATAAACTTAAAAAAAAAAAAAAACAACTTTAAAGAGGAAAATCCTAAGTAATCCATAGAAAGTCCTATTAGGGCTAATAAATGAATTCAGCAATATCACAGGATACAAGATCAACACACAAAAATCAGTTGTATTTTAATACACTAGCAATGAGCAATCTGAAAACGAAATCTGGGGCGCCTGGGTAGCTTAGTCGGTTAAGCAGCCGACTCTCAATTTTGGTTCAGGTCCTGATCTCACAGTCACGAGATCAAGCCCTGCACTGGGTTCTGTGCTGAGTGTGGAGCCTGCTTAAGATTCATTCTCTCTCTCTCTCTCTCTCTCTCTCTCTCTCTCTCTCTGCTCCTCCCCAACTCGTGAGTGCTCTTTCACACACACAAAAAAATAATAAAAATGAAATTAATAGGGGCACCTGCTGGGCTCAATCAGAAGAGCATGTGACTCTGGATCTCGGGGTCATGAGTTTTAGCCCCACGTTGGGTGTAGAGGTTACTTAAATAAGTAAAAGTTAAAAAAAATTTTTAATTAAAAAAAAATGGAAGTGTTTCATTTATAATGTCATCAAAATGAACAAAGTACTTTGAAATAAATTTGACCAAAACCTGAAAACTATACAACACTGTTGAAATAAAAGAAAACGTAAATGAATAGAAAGACATCCCATGTTCATGGTCAGAAGACTTAAAACTGTCAGAATGGCAACAGTCCCCAAACTGATCCGCGGTTTCCATACATTCCTATGAAAATCCCAATGGTCTTTTATGCAGAAACAGACAAGCTGATTTTAAAATTCATATGGGGGCGCCTGGGTGGCTCAGTAGGTTAAGCATCTGACTTTTGATCTCAGCTCAGGGACTTGATCTCAAGGTCAAGTTCAAGCCCTGTGTCAGGCTCTGTGCTGGATGCAAGTGAAGCCTTAGAGGCGCTTGGGTGGTTCAGTTGGTTGAACATCTGACTCTGGATTTTGGCACAGGTCACGATCCCGGGGTCTGGGGACGGAACGTGCACTGAGCATAGAGCCTGTGTAAGATTCTCTCCCTCTCTCTCTCTCTCTCTCTCTCTCACCCTCTGCTCCTCCCCTGCTTGCACACACACACACACACACACACGCATGTTCTTTCACAAATAAAGTTAAAAATTAACAAATAAATACTAAAATTCACATGTAATTGCAAAGGATCTTCGATACCCAAAAGAATCCCGAAAAACAGAGCAAATGTTGGAGAACTACCACTTCCTGATTTCAAAGCTCAATCACAACAAGGCAGCGCTGTCCTAAACACAGACGTACAGACGGATGAAACAGGAGACAGAGCTCAGAAGTAACCCCTCACGCGCATAATCGATGGATTTTCAACAAGCGGGTCACGACCACTCAATGGGGAAAGACCAGTCTTTTCCACAAATAGCGCCGGAAAAGCGACATCCACATACAAAAAAATGAAATTGGACCCTTACCTTACACTATTAGAGCATGTGATTTATAAATGAAATAAAGTCAGATCACTATTAAGCTTTTCAACAATACCTCACGTAACAAGAAAACAGAGTGACATATTTAAGACATTCAAAGCAAGTTGTGCAAGCTGAGCATTTCATATCCAACGAAACTCATCTTCAAGACTAAAAGACACAGGGGTGCGTGGGTGGCTCAGTCGGTTAAGCGTCTGACTTCAGCTCAGGTCATGATCTCACAGTTTCGTGAGTTCGAGCCCCGGGTCGGGTCTGTGCTGATGGCTCAGAGCCTGGAGCCTGCTTCAGGTTCTATGTCTCCCTCTCTCTCTGCTCCTCCCCAGCTCATGCTCTGTCTCTGTCTCCTTCAAAAATAAATAAAAACATTAAAAAAAAAAAAAGACTAAAAGACACAAACATTTATCAGCGTGCCAGATCTCTGGGAATGTTATTCCCATGAGCCCGTCCTGAGGAATCTCATAGAAAATGAGCCTCAGACAACCAAACTGAATAGAAAGACACCAACATGTGGGACGCTGGTGAGCATGAAACACGCAATTCTTTCTAGAACTACGGCTGAGTATAAGAGGAAGATGATGGCACGGGACACTGTGTGGTCGGACACGGTAGGACCACGCGAGGTAGTCGTCAGTCATCCTACCAAAGAGAGGCTGTTGTGACTCTCAGTGTCACGTGTGTAAGACAAGATGAAACCAAGAAGTCCGGATGGGACACCTAGGGTCCGCCATGCCCTTGAGAACCGGAGAAGGAAATAAAGATGTGGTCCAGAGAAGATCAAGTAAAAATGCCACAGTCCTGATCTGAATTGGAAAGAGGAGTATGGATTCACAAGGTATTCTGTCCTTAAAAAATAGGTACATGGCGTGTGCACACACACGCTTATACACGCAGACGCACATGTCCACCTAGACTTCTTAGCTCTGTGTACTGAAAAGACCCAGGACAATGACTGCCCAGTAACAAAGAGTATCCCAGTGCTTGCACTGTCTTGCAAAACCATCTCCCATTAAAGGAAACCAGGGCTGGGCACCGGGGTGGCTCAGTCGGTTAAGCATCCGACTTCAGCTCAGGTCATGATCTCATGGTTCATGAGTTTCAGCCCCATGTCGGGTGAGCTCGAGCCCCACTTTGGGTGAACACAAGCCTGCTTCATGTAAAACATGAGCCCCGGGTGAGCCTCACTTCTCTCTCTGCCCCTTGATCACTTGCGCCCTCTATCTCTCTCTCTCTCAAAAAGAAAAGAAAAGAAAAGAAAAGAAAAGAAAAGAGAAAAGGAAAAGAAAAAAACAAAGCCAGGGCTTCTTGGAGACGTCATTGATTCCAGATGGGACAGCTTGAATCTCAATAAGGATCAGAATCTCAAGAGATTGAAATTTGTCAAATATATTGAAATCCATGAGTCCATAAAGATACTGCAAATATTTTAAAAGCATCTTTTTAAGTTTATTTATTTTGAGAGAGACAGAGACAGTGCAAGTGGGGCAGGGGCAGAGAGAAAGGAGACAGAGGATCCCAAGCAGGCTCTGGGCTGCCAGTGTAGAACCTGATGTGGGGCTTGAACCCACAAAACTGTGAGATCGTGACCTGAGCTGAAACCAAGTCAGATGCTCAACCAACTGAGCCGCCCAGACGCCCCTGGAAATATATTTTTTTTAATCTAATTCATTACTTTCTCACCATGAAAGAAAACCAACTCATTATCTTGGAAACTACGTAAAGAAAACAGGAACAGAATAGAGAACCCAGAAATGGACCCACAAACGTATGGCCAACTAATCTTTGGCAAAGCAGGAAAGAATATCCAATGGAATAAAGACAGTCTCTTCAGCAACTGGTGCTGGGAAAACTGGACAGCGACATGCAGAAGAATGAACCTGGACCGCTTTCTTACACCAGACACAAAAATAAACTCAAAGTGGATGAAAGACCCAAACGTAAGACAGGAAGCCATCAAAATCCTCGAGGAGAAAGCAGGCAAAAACCTCTTTGATCTTGGCTGCAGCAACTTCTTACTCAACACGTCTCCGGAGGCAAGGGAAACAAAAGCAAAAATGAACTACTGGGACCTCATCAAAATAAAAAGCTTCTGCACAGGGAAGGAAACAATCAGCAAAACTAAATGGCAACCGACAGAATGGGAGAAGATATTTGCAAACGACGTATCAGATAAAGGGCTGGTATCCAAAATCCATAAAGAACTCCTCAAACCCAACACCCAGAAAACAAATAATCCATTGGAGAAATGGGCAAAGACATGAACAGACGCTTCTCCAAAGAAGACATCCAGGTGGCCAACAGACACACGAAAAGATGCTCAACATATTCATCACCAGGGAAATACAAATCAAAACCGCAATGAGATACCACCTCACCCCTGTCAGAATGACTAACGTTAACAACTCAGGCAACAACAGATGTTGGTGAGGATGCAGAGAGAGAGAGGATCTCTTTTGCACTGTCGGTGGCAATGCAAGCTCGTGCAGCCACTCTGGAAAACAGGATGGAGGGTCCTCAAAAAACTAAACAGAACCACCCTATGAGCCAGCAATTACACTACTAGGAATTTATCCAAAGGATACAGGATGCTGATTCGAAGGGGCACATACACCCCAATGTTTATAGCAGCACTACTGACAATAGCCAAAGTAGGGAAAGAGCCCAAATGTCCACGGACTGGTGAACAGATAAAGACAATGTGGTATACGTATATATACCCAATGGAACATTACTCAGCGATGAAAAAGAATGAAATCTTGCCACTTGCAACAACGTGGATGGAACTACAACATATTGTGCTAAGCAATATAAATCAGAGAAGACCAATATCATACAATTTCACTTATAGGTGAAATTTAAGAAATACAACACATAAACATAGGGAAGGGAAGGAAAAATAAGATAAAAACAGCAGAAAGCAAGCCATAAGAGACTCTTAAATACAGAGAACAAACTGAGGGTTGCTGGCTGGGAGGTGGGGGGGTGATGGGCTAAAGGGGGTGATGGGCATTAAGGAGGAAGGACACTTGTTGGAGATGCCTGGGTGGTTCAATCAGTTAAGCGTCCGACTTCGCCTCAGGTCATGATCTCACGGTTTGTGGGTTAAAGCCCCTTGCTGGGCTCTGGGCTGACAGCTCGCAGCCTGGAACCTGCTTCAGATTCTGTGTCTCCCTCTCTGCCCTTCCCCTGCTCGTGCTCTGTCTCTCTTTCTCTCAAAAATAAATAAACATTAAGAAAAATTAAAAAAAAAAAGAGGACACTTGTTGGGGTGAGCACTGGGTGTTGTACGTAAATGATGAATCACTAAATTCTACTCCTGAAACCATTAATACACTATTCTGTTACTAACTTGGTTTCAAATACACTATAGAAAAAAAGACAGACAGAAAGAAAGAAAGAAAGAGAAACAAAAAAAAAAAGAAAGAAAGAAAAAAAGAGAAAGAAACAAAAAAAAGAAAGAGCAAAAAAGAAAAAGAAAAAAAGAAAAAGAAAAAAGAAAGAAAAAAAAAGAAAGAAAGAAAAAAAAAGAAAAGAAAGAAAGAAAGAAAGCAAGCAAGCCAGCAAACAGGAAAATCCAGCATTTGTCCTGCATTTCCTATGTGAACTGTTAACACTGGGTCGCCAAACCACAGATGACGGAAAGCCTCTTTAAAGGTAATAAATGCAAATGGACTGAAAGATGTCTGCTTTGCAATCCCCACCACATCAGTGGATCAGGCACTTATCCCCAAGGGATCGGTCACTGCGAATGTCACCAAACGAGGCAGCAAGTAGCTCCTGATGAAAGAACCGTACACGCTGGCTTGCCAAAGGGTGTGAGCCTGCGTATGGTCCCCGGCTGCAGCTGCCCGCTCGCAGAGGGACGTGTGGACCCCAGCAGGGGTGTTCAGTGACGGGGCAAAGGGCCCACTCCCCCAATAAACTGTGAGGCCAGGAAAGGCAGGCAGAAAGGTGTGGACGGCCAGATTCAGACACGGCAGCGTAGTGAGCGAGACCACGCTAGGGCACTTACAAAACAGCTACACTTGAGTGATGAGCCCTAAGGAACACAGAGAGGTGATCGTAATAAAAGTCTGGAAGAGTGGTGATTTTTGTAGGAGAGAGCGGGCCATGTCTGGTTTGAGGTGCACGGAGGGGCCTCGGGGGTGGCGGCAGTTCTCACCGAGTGGTGATGGCCAGGGGGCTACAGTAATCCCCAGGCTATGAATTTACTTCCCACGTCTGATTTTATTTTGCGGCAAGATGAAAGTTTATACCCACTCCGAACTTACAACGCGTGACGTGCTATCTTGGACTCTTTGCACACATTGACGTCTTTCATTCTCCGAACCACCGTGAAAACCAGTTCTCCTTTCCGTTTTACAGAGGAGATCGAAACATAGGGCCTAAGTTACAACAAACGTATCGAAAGCTACTCTACCTCACTAGCATCTAGGAAATACAAATCCAATCATGATACCGTTTTCCCAGCTTTCAGCGGGCAGGAATCTGCAAGTCGGATAATGTTCCCACCGGTGGTTATAGAGAAGACTAAAGAAAAGGACTAGGACACCTGGGACCAGAAACTGCATGTACTCCGCACCCCGGCGACGTCACGTCCCGGGGAAATTCTCAGCAGGAACAGAGAAGACACTGAGATGATCACAGCCAGTTGTTTGTATAAATAAAAACTGGAAAACACCCTGAAGGAAACAGAATAAATAAAATGTAGCATTTCACAAGAAAAAATAGCAGTTACCAGACAGCTCTGTAAACACCAATATAGATGCCCCTCACAAACGTGCCTAGTGAACAAAGCCAATTACAAAACGAACCACACCGCGTGATACACTTGTTTTAAACACGGCACAAATATGGGGTGCCTGGGGGACTCAGTGTGTTAAGCCTCTGACTTCGGCTCAGGTCATAAGCTCACGGTTCGTGGGTTTGAGCCCCTCGACGGGCTCTGTGCTGTCAGCGCAGAGCCTGGAGCCTGCTTCGGGTTCTGTGTCTCCTTCTCTCTTCCCAAAATAAACGTTAAACACGCGTGTGTTAAACATTAAAAGAAAAAAAACAGCACAAATATGCAACCTTCGCATATACGCTCGCATCTGTGAAGCACACACACCAGAAACACCATGGAGTTGTGACGATGACAGCCCCCTGGGGTGGGGAGGGGGCAGTAACAGAGTGGGGAGCCAAAGCGTGCTTCAACTCTACCCGTTTTATATCACTTCCAAAAACACAAAGGAACCGCGAGAAAATAGCTGATTGCTCCTAGGTGGAGGCGAGCGCTGTTGCGGGACGCGTCAGGCCTAAAGCTAATGCAGCAGCAGCTTGGGAAGGTACGGCACCTAGGGGCCATCTCAGAGCTGGCCTGTCCCCCGGCGCAGGCTCCCGCGCCACCTCCCGGAGCCCGGCAACCTCGGCCACTGCAGGGCCCACCTCGCAGGGCTGCTATACGGATGGATGAGTTCACGCACGCGGAAGTCTGGGACCGGGGCCTGGCCCAGAGGAAGCAGCGCCCGGATGCGTCGCCAGGGCCGTGGAGGTGCCCCAGAGGGACTAACGGCAGAGAGATCAGAGGGCTCACTGCTCTGCTCCTTGACCCACTTGCTCCCCAGCACGTGGGTGCGTCCACTCCGCGCACGCTCATCGGGCACACCTACGGGGGACGCGCCCTCCTGTACATAAGCTACGCTTCAGTAAAACTTAGAGAAAAAAAGAAGCCAGGAAAAATGTGCCAGATAACGCTAAGGGCCCAGCGGCAACCTACAAGGAAAGACGCCGACCGAAGACCTAGGGACGGTGTCTCCGCAGTACGGACTAAAAAAGAAAATTACCTGCGAAAGATTTCAGCAGACGTTCCTTCCAAAGACAAGGTAAAAAGGAGCAACGGCAAAGTTACACACTTAAGAAACAGAAGACGTCGTTCCGACAGCCACGGAAACTTCAACGTAAACAAACAAAACGTGACTGACAATCTCGTCGGGTACGTCCTTAAGTGTCATAGGTGAAAAAGCCAGTAACTTCTAGAATCCGCTTTGAGACAAGCCAGAGAAAGCCACACGGCACGGGGAAAAGCGCTGAAGCAGACTGGCAAACGCCGGCCACCCAGGAGGCTGGGTGGCGGAGCCGGGGCGCTGGCGGGGACCTGCACTGCAGCGGGCTTCGCTCTGAACACAAGCAGCGGCGGGTGGGGGGGGCCGGTCTTTGCAAGGTAAGCCCTGCCACACTTCCCCATCTGCCCACGGAAATCCAGGGGGCACGTAAGCAAGGACACGGCTGTGAGGACCCACCGGCCCCCAAAGCCCTCTCTCTGTCGGCACCCTGCGGGCAGAGGACCCACTGTGACCCTGAGCCTGCCCCTCCTCCCCCACTCCGTGGGCCCCCAGATGCCAAGGCTTTACCTGCAGTTCTCCTGGAAGCGGCACTTGCCCTCCAAGAAGAAGGGGCAGGGCTTCAGAGACTTGTGAGTGGGGTAGAGGTAAAGGACCCGCACGCCCGCCGAGCCGTCGTCCGCCTCCTCTGCGCCCACAATCATGGCATTGTGGTACTCCAGGGTGCCCCAGGAGCTGTAGTAGGGGGCGTTCACCTTCCTCCCACTCCACTCTTCCTCCTCCTCGTCCTCTCCCTCTTCCTCCTCCTGCCCAGGCCTGCTGGGTTCTGGCCCGGCCTCCCCTTCAGGAGCCGTCTCCAGCTCTGCCCTGGGGGCTACAGACCCCTGCGCCCCCTCAGCAACGGCCTCCTGGAAAGCCAGGTACTCGGCATCGCCCCGGGCTGGGTGCTCTCCGTCCAACGTGGCCAGCAGCTTGCTCTTCCTGACGGACACCAGGCTGGCCTCGGTGAGCTCGATCAGCTCCTTCAGGTCCCCCTGCAGCTGGCGCAGGTCGGCCAGCTCCGAGGGATCCAGGCCGGCTCCCAGAGCCAGCTCCACCTGCTGCAGCTGGGCGTCATAGGTCCGCAGGGCGGTCTGCAGGCTCTCCTCATCCATCCTGGACGGAACGAAGGCAGGGGCGCGTCCTCGGGGCCTCAGAGCTGCAAGGAACACAAGCCGAGGGGTCCCGGACCTGCCGCCCTTATTGCCGAGCTACCCCTGCGGGGCCGACGCCGCGCCCTGCGCCGACAGCTGCACTCCGCAGTCCTCACCGCAGCCTGCTATTCTCCCTCCCGTTTGGGGGACGAGAAAAAGGGCCGGCAAGGCCATCAGCTCCGAGTGGAAAAGCGCCGGCCCCGCGGCCTCGGCTCCCCTCCCTCCGCGCCCGGCGCTCCCCGGCCCCGCCCCCCAGGTCACCCCTCTCCCACCCCCCCCCCCCAACCCCCGGCCTCCCCGGCCCCAGCCCGCCTCCGCTCGCCCTGTCACCTCGGGCCCCGGCCCGGTCGCCCCAGATCGCGCCCCCTCGCCCGGGCGGGGCCCCTCCGCCTCCGCGCGGGCTTCCCGGCCGCGGCCATAGAGACCCCGCGGGCCTCACCGGCTAGAGCGGCCAGCGCACCGCTTCCGCCCTCGCAGCCCACCGGCACTTCCTCCCGAAAGCCGCCGCCGCCGCCGGAAGTGCCTGGCGCGGAGACCGCCGGGATGAGGCGCGCGGGGGCCGCCGGGACGACTCCGCCCTCCCCGAGCCGCCGGCCTGCCTCCCGTCGGGCGCCGCGCGAGGTCAGCGCGGGGTCAGCGCGGGTCTGCGGGGTCAGGCGCGCGGCGGTTTCGCGGCCCGGACGGGCGCGAGGTAGGCCGCGGGGCTGGTTGCCGCCCGCCCGGGCCCGAGGGCGCGGCGGGGACTCGCGGTCGGCGTGTCGGCCGGCTCGCGAGCCCGAGACCCGGTGTCGGAGCTGCGCGGCGGAGGCCGGGGGCGTGGGGCCCGGGCGGCCAACCCCCCCCCCCCCGCGGTCGTTCCGCGCCACCTGCCGGCCGTGCGGCCTCTCGGGGGCCGCCGCCGCCCCGCCATCCCCGCGCGGCCGCCACTTCTGGAGGGCGGGCCCGCACCTGCTGGCTGCCCGGCGGCGCGCCGCCTCCGAGGTGGCCCAGACCGGGGGCGGGGCGTCCTGGGGCTCGGGGGAGCCTGACGTCACCGCCGGGACGCAGACCGGGACCGGACCTGTCTTCTGAGGGCCGAGGGCCGGGGAGGGGGAGGGGGGCCGCCACGGGAGGGGGCGCCGGACTTGGCGAGTGCGGCGGCCCTACACGGAAGGGGAGGGGTCGGGCCCGGCCGCCGCTCGCCCCGTGTGACGCGTCTCTCCGGGTGCCCAGGGCAGGATGTACACGCTGCTGTCGGGCCTGTACAAGTACATGTTCCAGAAGGACGAGTACTGCATCCTGATCCTGGGCCTGGACAATGCCGGCAAGACGGTGTGTGCCCGTCCCTCTGTCACCACCCCCTCCGTGGTCCTTGTGGTGGTGTACCTGGAGCTGCGTGTTTACTGCCCAGAGTCCTCTCCAGCTGCTTTAGAAGCAAAAACACTGTTCTGTTCTGCTTTGTTCTCAAGGAAAAGGCCCGAGAAGGGATGTTTGGGAAATAGACTGGAATGGATCCCAGTCCTTACCTGCTGTCTGTCTGTCTCTCTCGTCAGACGTTCTTGGAGCAGTCAAAAACCCGGTTTAACAAGAACTACAAGGGGATGAGCCTATCCAAAATCACTACCACCGTGGGTCTGAACAGTAAGGGGGTCCCTCGGGGCTGTGGGTTTGTGGGGCAGACCCCTGAGGATGCTGTGATGTCCGCAGGCCAGCCGGCAGATGAGCAGGGCCACGTGAGGCTTTTATCCCAGTTCGCACTGGGCAGATGGTGGGGGAGCACCAGAGTGGCTCGTTCCTCTCCTGGAGCTGGCAGGCGGCACGTCAGGGACCCAGGACACGCAGCCTCATCCGTCTTCTTCTCTCCCCAGTTGGCACTGTGGACGTGGGAAAGGCTCGCCTCATGTTCTGGGACTTGGGGGGCCAGGAAGAGCTGCAGTCTCTGTGGGACAAGGTAAGATAAACGCTGTGTAGGGTCCTTGGCCACGCACTGCCTGTTCTCAGGCCGTTTCTCCCCCGGTGACACCCCTTGGCCGCTTCCTTTCCTCGTAAGGCCTCAGACTCCCGTTTTTTCTTTGTTGTTGGTAGCTTTGTCACCCGCTTTGTTCCCCGGGCTTCCCCCCCGCCCCCCGCCCCGTCCTATCCCAGCTCCCGAGTCCTTCCCCCAAGAGCAAGGATGTACTTGATTCCCTTTGACTTGGAGATGTTGCTGCTACCACAGGACAAGACGAAAGCTGGCCACGAAACGGGTGTGGGGGAGGTGCGATGACAGCAGGACACTCCGCTTCGCCGCTGGGGCTGAGTCCCTCTGCTCGGGCCCTTTCCCTCAGTCGTAGCTTGGGACCTGGCCTCTGTGGTGGCCTCTTCCCCATTAGGGGAGGATGTTTTCAGAGGCCTTTAACAGCTGCCTTTTTTCTTGATGAGGTTTTGGGGTGTTTCCAGGGCCCCGGTGCCGTGCTGCTTTCCCCACGCACCCCAGCCCTGAGGTCTGTCTGCAGCTCGCCCTGTGCCAGGCACTGGGGTCCAGCAGCGAGCAGGACAGACCTAGCCTCTCCCTCAGGCGGCCCCCTCCTGGTGGATTGGTACAGTGGATTTGGTGCAGCCGATGCGAGGGGCACAGATGTGCCTGCCCCAGTGCCAGGGGCACGGACACGCTCATCTGCACTCTCGTTAGTCATCCGTGTCTTTAGAACTAGCGTCTAGATCCTGGTACCCGGTCACCTTTTCCTGGCTTTCCTCTAAAGTGTCTCCTCTGTTCCGACTTCCCTCCAGGAGGCCGGCTTCCGTCCCGTGGCCGGAAGGTCACCAACAGGTTCTCTGGCTATTTAAGGTCACTGAAGCAGAGTGAAGCCGGGGCCTGCTCTTCTGAACCAAGACCCATATTCCTGACACTGTGTCGCAGGCCAGGGTCTCAGGAGCAGACGCTGAGACAGATGTTGGGGCATAGGATGTGTGTTGAGGGCCAGCACCTGAGATGGGAGCTGGGTTAATGTGGGTCTGGGGAGGGGAAGGGCCAGCTCAGGTGGCCGGGCCAGCAGGGAGCCCGGCAGGAGAATTCCTTCCTCACAGCCCTCCCACATCAGGCCAAGCCGACTGGGACTCATACGGCCTCGTGGGTCACCACATGGGCTGCCTTGGGCAGCTGTGACTTGGTAAGGTGGCTCTTGGTGGGTTAAAGTAGGCACCGCAGGAACCCGCGGGCTCACCCGCTGGGTGCGCTGCCTGTCCCTGGGCTCCTGGACCACGGCCCACCGTGCACCGCTTAGCACTCATGCCCTGAGGTGGGCGTGGCTCTGCCAGGCGGGAAGAGAGAGAGAGAGGAGGCTCTGCGGCTGGCAGCGTCCCCCACTCCAGCTACTGCTCCTGCTGATGTTGTGGTTTGTCACAAGAGTCTGCGCCCCTGGTGGCTGACCCTACTAGGTTCTTCATGAGCTTTCCGGCCTCCCTGTGGAGCGGGTGCCCTGCCTCCCGCTGATAGTGTCCATTATCCCCGCCAGCGTGGGGTCTCTGCTGGCTCCTGAACGTGAGTTGTCCAACATGCCCAGGAGACAACCGGGGTTTGTGACTTAGCGGGTCTCTGGCTGGGCCCTAGGGAACGGGGAGCCTTGGTGGTGACCACATCCCCAACCCTGTAGGGCCCAGAGCTGTGAGGATGGGCAGCAGGGTCCCCTGTGGGTCACCAGGATGGATGGGAAGTAGAGCTCCTGCCACCCCCGCCCCTTCCTAGACACTTGTCCTGGGGCCTGGTCCCCTGCACAGTCTGACACCTTGGCACTGTATTGGGGTGGCCATCGTTTCGTCCCTGGGTCTGTCCACGTACCAGCCTCGGGCTGCACGCAAACAAGACTGGCGGACTACCCGTGCCTGCCACAGGGGCCCTTCTAGCTTCCCTCCCTCCAGGCCACACCCGAAAGCTCTCCGTCGTGCGGTCATGGGTGACACTGCCATCAGGGTGCCGTGGGGCGGAGGCAGCCCACTGTGCCCCCAGTCCTACCCCTGCTCAGCCCCCAGTGCCCAGCTCCATTGCTCCCGGTGCCGTCGGCCATCACCTTACACCCGTCTGCCAGGCCAGGTCGTACGCCCCGAGGGCTGTGAGGGGATTCCCCGGGCTTGCCGTGAACCCCGTGCGGTACCCCTTCCTGCTACGGAGACCTCTGTCGCAGGGCCCGCCAACTTCCAGCTCTCAGCAGCAAGATAGGGCCTGCAGCCCTCACACCACCTAGCACGTACGCTACAGAGGTCCCTGCCTCTGTGTGATTTGCGGGCTGCGGGATCCAGACGGCCACGCGTGTCGGGCTTCCTGTAGCGAGTGTGGATGCTGAAGCCTGTCCCGTGCTGGGGCGGTTGCTTTCAGCTTGCCCTCGTTACACCCCGAGAATTCCCCGGAGCTGTCAGGCCTGCGCATCTGTGGGGTCGTCAGCTCGCGGACCGCGAACTGGCACCTGGCGTCCTGTCGCGTGTAACGTGCGGGTGTCCCCGGCCTCCGGGCTCTAGTGACAGCTGGGGGCAAAGTGGCAGAGATGCTGCTGTCTGCTTGCCAGACAGGGACGCTTGCGGGTTGTATTTTTCGATTAGGTAGAATGTGGGTTTACCAAACGTGTGGCTGCGTCACCCGTGCCCCGCACTCCGAGGGCCCGCCCCCACGCGCCCCGTTTTGTCCATCTGTTGAGATTCCCTTTGCCGCGTGACACTTCCCCAGGCCTGGGCTCTGATGCCACTGCTGTGTGCGTGCCTGGGCTAACTGCCTCCTGCCCCAGTCCGGCCCGCAGAGCTCAGTGCTGCTGGTCTGGTCCTCGGCGCCGCCCCTCCCTCCCTTCGGTGGCTGTTGCGTGGCTCCCGAGCAGTATGGCCATCGGCTTGCTGTCCACACTGGCATGTGATCTGGCTAGCATCCTCCCTCCACTTCCAGGGCTGCGTGGGGACACCCTATCCTTCCCCCGCCCCCTCCCCACCGGCCACCATCAGACCGCCGATCGTGGGCGGCTTTCAGGAGCGGATGCTGAAGTGGGGTTTGGGGGCACGGTACCTGGGAAATGACAGTGTTGCCCGAGGTCAGCAAGCTGTTCCCAAAGGCCTCCAGGGCCGCCTCACTCTGCCCTACCTTCTGCCCCCCAAAGGCGCCTCGGAAGGGCCTTCCAGTTGGCGGCTGGCCCTGGGGTGGCCAAGTGCCTGTGGCCCAGCACCCCCTTTCTGCCCCTCCCCAGTACTACGCGGAGTGCCACGGTGTCATCTACGTCATCGACTCCACAGACGAGGAGAGGCTGTCCGAGTCCAAGCGAGCGTTCGGTGGGTACAGCCCGGCTCGGGGCTGGGGAAATGGTCAGGTCTAGTCTGCCCACCCCAGGTGCCTGGAGCTGGCCCTGGTGGGAGATGGGGCCCACACTAGGTCAGGCAGGGCTGTGGCCAAGAGAGAGCGCACATGTGGTGTGGAGGGGTGGTGGGCCTCGGCAGCCACAGGCAGATCAAGGGTGCTCACTGTCCCCTTTCTGCCCACTCCAGAGAAAATGGTCACGAGTGAGGCACTGGACGGTGTCCCCATCCTGGTGCTGGCCAACAAGCAGGACGTTGAGGTGAGCTCACTACAGCATGCCCACAGGGCAGTCCCCGGCAGAAGCACGTCCCACTGACAGCTGGGACAGGGTGCCTGTCCTGGACCTCCCAGGCCAGGTGTGCTCTAGGTGCACCTGGGCCTCTCGTGCGGGGCACCTTCTCTGCACAGGCAGGTGGGCGGGCAGTATTCCTCTGCTACTGGCGTGGGTGGACATGAAACGCAGAGGCGTCCCAGGGCGAGAGTCAGCTCCGATCTTGGCCTGTCTGCTGCCCTTGGGATCGCCTCAGCTGGCCAGTGGATGCTCAATGGCAGTCTGTGTGGAGAGGGCTTTGCAGGGCAGCGTCCTGATTCTGCAGCAGAGGTGCTCTAGGGCCAGGGTGCGTCGGAGATGGCTTCCTTCCGCCTGCGGTCCCTTTCCTGCAGCCCTTCCGTGCCACCTGCTCCTCCTCCCGAGACTGCTCGCTGCAGGGCCTCTCCTAGGCAGAGAAGCCCTGAGCCCAGCCCCTCCCCACCAAGACCACGTCCTGCCCCAGGAGCAGGACATCTGCAGCGCCTGCGACCTTGCCCCTCACAGCCTCGCCTTCCCCCAGACTTGCCTCTCGATCCCCGACATCAAGACTGCGTTCAGTGATTGCACCTCCAAGATTGGCAGGCGCGACTGCCTGACCCAGGCCTGCTCGGCCCTCACTGGGTGAGTGGGGCTCTCCCTGCCGTGGGCTGGAGGCCGGGCTGGCCCCACCTCATGCTTACTGTCTCCACAGCAAAGGGGTGCGCGAGGGCATCGAGTGGATGGTGAAGTGCGTCGTGCGGAACGTGCACCGGCCGCCGCGGCAGAGGGACATCACGTAGGCATGGCTGGTGCCTGCTGGTGCCCACAGCTCACCCCTGAGTGCCCGAGGAGCGCTCCTGCCAGCTCTGAGCCGCCAGGCCTGGGGGTCGGGTTTGCTTTGCTCTTGGTTTTTTCAGTTGCTTTGTTTTTTCTTTAAGACAAACGTTTCCCTGTGTCCGTAAAAGTGTGGGCATGCAGAGGCTTCTGCTGAGGGGGAATCGGGGCGGCAGGGCCAGCCTGGGTGCCACCAGGGGACCCCCACAAGACCCCTGCCAAGCCTGCTGGTGTTGGTGGGCCGCCTGGCCCTTTGGAGCCGCCACCCCAGCAGTGTGGCCTGCCTGGCCCAGGGGGCGGAGGGGCACCTGTCTGGAAACGAGATGCTCCAGAGCTGCTCTGTGCCGTTCACCCACGGAGGAAGCTGGTGGGGCAAGTGTGTCTGTCCTCAGTCTCCGTCCCCTCTGGGCCTGGAGATGGGTTGGGGGCTGGTGTCATCTTGAGGGAGGAGGGAGACCTGGTCCACTTTGCTGGAGGCCAGCGGGGCCCTGGGTTCTGATGCCTCGGAACGGGGTGGGGGAGATCTGCCTGGGAGGCCCCGTGTCCTCTTCCGCTGGCCTCCCGTCCAGTCAGGGAGGGAGTGGGTGTTCCCTCTGAGCGTGTCTGCCGCTGGTGCAGGACAGCCAGTCGCCATTGTGGGGGGCACACCAGCATGGGTGTTCCAAAGGCCAGCTAGGTTCCTGTGGAGCCCAGGCCAGTTGTGGGATGGGCCTTGATTCCCAGTTGGACGTGAGGGGTGGGGTCCCCGTCAGGTCTGGGGACGGGCTAAAAACCCATTTCCGGGTCTGTGCCTGGAAACTGTCCCTCCGGGTGAGGCTGGTCCTTGGGACCCTCACCACATGGCCCCTGTGGGAGCTGGCAAGACCCAGTGGGCCTAGCCCTGGGCAGGAGGCTGATTGGCCAGCACTGGGTGGAGTATGCCAGAAAATGGCAGTCTGAGTCGCTGCTGTCTGTTGTCCCTCCAGAACCCCAGGACTGGGTGGTGGGCTCCCAACTGTCTGGGTACAGTGACCGCAGCACGAAGGGCTCCCAGGCTAGACCCAGGGCCTGTCTGGGCACCACCTTCCTGCTTCCGTGGGAGTGCCAGAGCCAGAACCCTGACCCTGCTAGACTACCCTCCCTCCGAGGTAGCAGCCTTGGAGGGCCTACTGAGAAAGGCTGAGTCAGGGCTGGGGGTGGGAATGCAGGTGAGGTGACTCATGGGGAGTCATAGGCTGTGGGGTCCCACCCCCCCACCCCCACCTTGGGACCTATCATGGGGATCAGACGCCAGGCTCCAGGGCTCACGGGAAGGGCTGGGAGTCGGCCAGGTTGTTCTGGAGCACTCCAGCCCTCATCTGAGCCTTCCTGTGGGGAAAAGCCGTGTTTCCCAGAAAGCACATGGGATGCACCCGGCCTAGGGGAGGTCCTTGGCTGGTCCCCTCCGGGGAAATTCCCTGCCTGCAGGGACTGGGTGGAGCTCAAGTGGAGGGGCAGGGTGAGGGGGAAGGGTCTCTTGGCCCAGGTTAGTGTTGGCCAGTCCAAGCTGGGTCCTATTCCACAGCAAGAGCCCCTAAACTGGGTAGGACCCTCACGACACTCCCCCCCCCCCCCACCCCCAGCTGTCCTTCGCACAAAGCATGACTTGGGGTCATGGGATGAGCCTCAGGGATCTCCACTGTGCCCACAGCCACAAGGGATGCACCTGCCACCCGCTGGCCCTCTCTGACAGTCCTTCCCACCGAGGGTCTATCCCACTTGGGGTGACCAGCAGCCAGAGGAAGCATGGGACGCTAGAAAGCCCATGCAGGTGTTTGTTTCCCCACCAGACGTGCCCGCCAGCACCCGGTAGACATGGCACAAAGTTTCATACAATCCGTTTTATAACGGCTTTATAAAAAATAAACTTTGTTACTGTAATGGGACCCCGGTCGGTTGAGCTTACTTTAGTAAGTCACTTTCGGTGTGGTGCCCATGTGGGAGCCCCAGCTTGGGAACAGAATAAATAGGGGGCGGGGTGCTCAGCGTGCCCAGAAGCGTGTGCGGACACTGCGCTCCAGCCCAGGCAGCCGGGCTTCGCGCAGGGCCCGCAGCAGCCGTACAGCCAGCACCCCAGCCTGTGCCTCACGGAGCTCCAGGAGCTGCTGCCTCAGCTTAGGCTGCAGGCCGTTGCGACCCTCCCTGGGTGGCACTAGGCCTTGTGCTTCTGGGCCCCTGAGCGCCTGCCACAGCCGCAGGAGCTTCTTGAAGGACCAGTCCTGGAAAGCCACGAAGTCAATGACAGCGCGCTCACACTCCTCGGCTCCTGCAGCGGTCGGGGGGGGGGGGGGGGGGGGGTTAAGGACCCAGTGGTAGAGGCCTCCATGTGCTCTGGGTGTGGAGGGGAGGGACACCCGACAAGGGAGAAATCCCTGCCCACTAACAGGTTCAGTGCAGAGGTGGAAGAAGAGGTCAGAGAGCGTGCAGGGGTGGGAAGGGAGATGCGGTTTAAACTCCCTGGGAGTCCGTTTCCCAAGAGGGGGTGGGTGGGTGGCTGGCGTGGCCTGCGGAGGCACTGGTGCCACGCCACCACCGCAGGGGACTCCCCAGGTAAGTTTCTGGAGGACCCTCCCAGAGGCTGGATAAACGCTGCATACCTCAGGACTGGACTCTGGCCTGGGGACAACGGACACAGGCTGACCTCCTCTGACTCGTGCGCCCCCTCCCCTGCTCACCTGGCCCCCCTGGCTCCGGGGTGTCGAGTGGGAAGCTGGCGCAGCTAGTGCACAGGGCGTCGTGGGAGGCGGAGCCGGGCACGTTGAGGACGAGGCCCAGGGCCGTGCAGTTGCGGTGGGGCTGGCACTGTTCCGAGCTCGAGCTGCTGGCCGAGAAGGTGCCCGGGGGGCACGGCTGGCATTGCGTGTTCTGGCTGGGGGTGCCTGGGGACGAGATGGGGAGGAAGGGGTCAGGGGGAGCCAGGGGTGCCGTCCTCACCGGTGGCTGAAGTCCCAGGCCGCCGCCCGCCAGCCCGGCCGCGCACCGGGGACAGTCACGCCCGCGCCGGGCGGGCAAGGCGCGTGCTCCAGGCAGAAGCCCGCGTGGGCGAAGAAGCCGGGGCGGCAGCGGCAGGCGCGGTTGTGGGTGGCGTCGCAGGGCCGCGCCTCCTCCTCGCGTTCCCCGCAGATGACGTTGCAGTAGCGGCAGCGCTCCAGGTAGTTCCAGAACTGCGTGTAGTGGCGCGGAGGGCACGCGCCGCACGTCGTGGGGGCATCCCGACGGCACGGCCGCTGCACGAAGGTGCCCGGGGGGCACTGGCCGCACACCAGCCACTCCCGGGTCTCCGCGTCCCGCCACGGGTAGGTGAGCGCGCCCGCCGTCGCCGTCGCCGCCGCCCCCTGTGCCGCCAGAGCCAACAGTAGGGTGGGCAGCGCCCAAGGCCGGGTCAAGGGCGGCGGTCCCCGCCTCTCCAGTGCCCACATGATAGTCACCGGAGCGGCGGCTCGGCCTCCGGGAGGCCCACGAGCGAGGACACGGGGACGACGCGTCCTACCCTACCTGTCGCCACCCCACAAGCTCGCCCGTCGGCGGCCAGCGCCGGCCTATATGGCCCGGCCTCGCCACGCCCCCGGGGGGAGGGCTCACGACCTCCACGGGGCCGCGCTGCGACCCGACTTTCGGCGACGTCACCGCCCCACGGCCCCTCCCTCCCCAGGGAGCCCCCTCACCCCGCCCCCCCGCCTGGCGCCGGCCTCCGCCGGGCCTTAGTCCAGGGGGCGGTCCTGCGAGGGCCTCCCCAGCACCAGGGGCAGCTCTCTACCCGGGAGCAGGGCTGGCAGCCGGGGTGCAGGCTGGGGATGCCTGGCTCCTCTCTTCTCTGGTCTCAGCCATCTGCCGGTCCACCTGTGAGGACGGAGGCTGAGCCCAGTTGGGACAAAGCGCTCAGCGTGCCCTTTCCCGGACAGGGTGGGACGACCCTACTCAGATGCCCACGTCTTCCTTCCCAGCACCCTCAAACCCCATTGCCAAGTCCAGACCCTACAAACAGCGTCTGGATACGGTATCCGCAACTTTATTAGAGAACCTGTCACCTGATTAAAAGCAGGTCCACTGCGCGGGCGCGCGCACACACAGGTCCCGGAGAGGAGGGAGCAGAGCGTTTCCCCCACCTTCCAGTCCTGGGCTCAGGCGGCAGCAGCCAAGCGCCTGAAGCTCCACCCACAAAACAAGCAGCCAAGGAAAGTTCTGAAGAGGTACCTTTTAGCAGACCCTCCCCAGACCCTAAGGGTACTTCGGGGCTTCTCATAGGCAGGCGCCGATCCTGCTGCCATTTCAGGGGCATCCCCACGGGCACTGGCCTGGCCCGTGGCCCGCACCCCGTGAAGGGACAAGTGCCCCAGCTGCGTCCCAGCTGGGACAGACGCGGCGTCCGCCTGCCCGAGGGTCTCCAGCCTCACTGGGGCTCTGGCCAGAAGACCTGTGTGATGCTCTGCTTCCTGGCAGGGGCGTGGCAGGCCGGGCAAGTCCTAGAGGCCTGCGGAGATAGGGCAGTGCTGCACAGGCGCCGCCCCCCGCACCCCCCAGCTCCCGGCCCCCCAGGTGGCAGACGCGCAGCAGGCGGGTCCGCAGGGTCCCGCCGCCAACCTGGAGGAGCCGTCGCCAGCAGGCCCGGCAGCGGTGGAAGTTGCAGGAAGGGCACTGGAAAGGGACCGTGTCCTCCGCCCCGCAGCCGGGGCACGCCGAGCCTGCTCCAAGGGGGCCGCTGTGAGCGCCGCGGCAGCTGCGCCGCCCCCACTGCCCACACTCCCTGCGGCCCCTCCCAGGAGACCTACCGGACTCGGAGGGCGCGTGCCTGCGGGGGGCGCTGGGGGGCTGGCTGGGAGCCCCCACATCCCCGGCCTGCCTCGGTCTAAGGAAGGCCAAGATCTTGCTCTGGGTCCTCCCGGGTTTGTCCTGTCCTGGGGGACCTGGAGACACAGGCGCGAGTCTGAAAGGGTGGTTCGGGCTGATCTGCGGCCCCCTTTGCAGGGCTGCGTGGGGCTCCAGGGGCACCAGGTGGTCTCCCCCCTGCTCCCCCCCGCCGCCGCTACCTGGCCTGGAATCACCGTGGGCGAGGTCGGGAGGCACGGTGGGGGTCCCGTCCTGGGGACACGGCGGCTCAGGGCCCGCGGTCGGGGCGGCCGGGCCCATCAGGTCGGCGCACACCTGCCGGAAGCGCTGCTGGTGGCGAGGTCTCAGGAACGCGCCAAACCCTGTGGGGAGAGCGGTCAGGCCCCGCCCGCAGCGCCCGGCCCGGCCCGGCCCGCGAACCCCCAGCCCCGCCCCCTCCGCGGCCACTTGCTCTCCAGCAGGTGCAAGTCCTCGGGCCTTGAGGTAGTGAGTGCGGCCGCCACGGCCACCACCTTCTCGAAGTCACCGTCCCGTCTGTAGGCGGTGAGCGCTGCGAGGAGCTGGCTGCAGCCTACGGACCCCAGGGCCTTTCGGACATCGGCCAAGTAGGCGCTCCCCACAGGCGGGCCTTGCTTCTCCGCCCTGGGGGCTCCAGATCCACCCTCTTTTGGACAGCTGCTGGGGTCTCCTGGTGGGGAGGTGGACAGGATCATGGCGGGGACCTGGGGCCCGAGGGAGCTCCCCTGGCACCCTTCACACCAGCCTGCTCCCTCGCTCTGGGGTTGCAGAGCCAAAACGGCACCCGCGCCCCCCAGGGAGGACGCCAGGGCTCTTGTGCTCTGCTTCGAAGCCTCTCTGGGGACTGGTACCTGCCGGGGCTGGTCCGCAGACCAGGTGAGGCCTGCCTTGATTCAGGTGCTGTCCAGGGTCCAGTTGCCCAGCTGCACCCTGGGACAGGGTCAGCTTTGGGTCACACTCCCTCCTTCCTGAAGAAATGGGGACACACAACGAACCACCCAGCTGGTTCCCAAGGGTCTGGAGTGCTCCCTGGGGAGGAGGCAGGTCTGTCCAAGGGGAGACTGACACCTGCCACCCTCCTCTGACCACAGCACGACCCAGGCTTGAGCCCCCACCACAACCAACTGCTGCCAGGGGACCAGCAGAGACACCCCAGTGGGCACCAAGCCCAGAAAGGAGAGGGGTGACTCTTTTGCCGGAAAGTCCCCTCCTTGGGGCCAAGGGGTCTTCCTAAGCCAGCTCCCCACCCCCCTCCCTGATACCTATCCTTGGGGAAGTCCCTGCTCGGGGGTGAACTGTTTGCAACCGGGGACACAGGCTCCCAGGCTCTGAGGTGCAGGGCCCACTCCTGGCAAACACAGGTGGGGACAGGGTCCCAGCCTGGGCCATGCATGCTCTGGGGGACACACACCTCACCCTCAGCGGGCCTCCATGGGTGAACAGTCCCACCCACGAGCAGGGAGGCTGGGCCAAGCTAGCATTGCCCACCACCCCGCCCCCCGGACCCGGGGTACCGCCCGCTCACCCCTGGGGGCCTGGGCTGACGGAGCGCCCCGCCTCTGAGGAAGGCTGTGCTCAGGCCGGTAGCCGCAGCCATGGCCTGTCCACTTCAGGCAGACCTCCTCAAACTGCTGCTTGTGGTGTGGCCGCACGAACTGGTAGAAGCCTGTTGGAACGGTTCCACCATGCGGCCCCCGCGTGCTGAGCTGGGTGGAGGGCTCTGGGGTCGGGGGCCGTGCACCGGAACCTTTTCTAGGGAGCAGGGACAACCAGGGACCCTGATGCCCGCCCACAAGCCCCCCTCCCCGCCATGGCTGCCGCACTGCCCCTGCCCCTGGGTCGGGGGACCACCGCGGGCCAGGGCACCTTGGAGCAGGCCGTGCTTCTTGGGATCCTCAGCAAAGAGTGGGCCGAGACAGGCCACCAGAGCCTCAAAGTCGTCAGAGCCCTTGTAGTCCTGCAGGGCCCTGGTGAACGTGTCGAAGCTGGCCTGGCTCAGCGCCTGCTTCACGGCCACCATGAACAGCTTGGCCCTGCCCGCCTGTGTACTGGCCGCCGGCCCCTCCTGCTGGACACAGGGCCAGGGGCCCCATCAGTCAGGACCCACCCTCCCCTGTCCCAGGGACGCTGGGCTGCTGCTGTGGAGCACAGGCACTGGGAGGGACACCCCGGCTCCAGGGCACGGCTGGCCTGGCCCCAGGAGGGAATCCACAAAGACAGCCATGCCCCTTGGAGAGCAGCAGAGGCCAAGTGTAGTTTTGCCTTCCCTGGGTCGGGGGCTCCTATTCCTCAGCCAAGTTCCCTGCGCCCATGCAGCAGCAGACAGCCCCAGCCCGAAGGATGGTCAGATCACAGCCAGAGGGCACTTCTGACCAGATGGGGGACCTAAGACATCACTGTGCCTCACTCGTGCTGCACAGCTCAGGCCCGGACGCTGCCGGGGCTCTCAGCAAGAGAACACAGAAACCAGACAGGAGGGGTCCAGGCTCCCCAGTCTCCGCCCACTCCACCCACTTCCTGACAGCAGCAGTTCCCAGACGCCCAGGGAGATGGACAAAGGCAAGTGGTGCATGGGGCTTTCCAGAGCTTTCCTGGTTCAGAGGGACTCAACTGCCCTTAAATCCTTCATCTGAGGCTGAGAAAGCAGACCCTCCCCACACTCGGGCATGTCAGCACCCACACTTGAGCCAAGGGCTCAGCTCAGGGGGAGCTGACCTGGCTGCCAGCCCCACACCAAACCTGCCCAAAGGGCGAGGGCCCGATGTCTGTCCAGCTGGACCTGTCTACCACCCACAAAGTGGTCTCCAGGAAAGACAAAAGGAAACGAAAGGCCCAAAGCTGACCACAAGTTTGCAGGACTCCAAAGTGTGGAGGAGCCACCCCCGGTGGGAGGGACCCTGTGGGCCCCAGGCAGGGCCGCACTGGCAGGGCCGCAGGACCCCATGCCGTTGCTGGGAGCTCTGCGGGGTCTGAAAGGTTGTCAAGGTGAGAAGTTAAAATGCAAAAGAGACCTGGAGCCCATGCAGGCCAGGCCCTGCAAAGATGCTGGGAGGCAGGAGGGAGGCGGGAGGGGGCCCAAGCCCAAGAGGAGGGCGGGAGGAGGCCCTCGGAGCTGTCAGAATAGGCTCACCTACTAAAAGATGAGGCTTAAAAGACCCTCCTTTAAACATTGCAGCTGAACAAAGGTTGGGGGGGGGCAGGCCTTGGAGAGCCAAGGGCATGGGGCCAGGCTGCACCCCTGGGAAGGCAGCAGGGAGGCCAGGCCCAGCCACACCTCACACTCCCTGGTCGGCACCGTGCGTCCTGGGCCTCCCACCAGACCCCGTACGTGGGACGCTTCACGTACCCGGCTGCCCACCAGCCTGATCTTCCTTCTGCCTCCTTTCTGCTGCTGTGCAGGCCTCTTCTCACGTGGGAGGGACAGGGTGGAGACATGCGCTGCCTGGGGGGGACACGCTGTGGTCCTGGCCATGCCCTCAGAGCCCCCAGGCCCCTTGTGACACTGCAAGGGCCCACAGTGGGAGAGAAGAGCCCTCTCCTGGGTCCGGCCCACCAGCCTCCCCCGTGGCCCAGATGGGAAGGGTACGGAAGGGATGGGGGGAGGGGCCGCCTGCTGTCGCAGCCGGGCTCACCCCAGGCCCCAGCGAGCAGGACTGGGAAGGGAAGGGACTCTGCGGCAAGCAGGGCACGGGGGCTCCAGGTCCGGCCAGAGCTAAGGGCTCCAGCGCAAAGGCTCCAGGTGAGGAGCTGTGTCCCCCCTGCCCATCCCCACCCCCAGCTCAGGCTCCCAGAAAGGGCTGACCTCTGGGGCAGCAGGAGCTGGACTCTGACTGCTCGTGCCAACCCCCAGAGAACCAGCAAGGGCGTGTAGGGCAGCACCAGCTGAGGACTGGGGGCGGGGGCGGGGGGGCGTGCCAGGGGTGTGCCGAAACTCAACCACCCGCCTGACCAGGGGGTTTACAGGAGGGAGAGTAGATGTGCCCCAGGCTTGGGAGTGGGGGGGGGGGGGGGGTGCACGGGTCTGTCTCTGGGACCTCCCGCACCTTCTCCATCCCAGGGGAGGCCTTGTCCCCAGGCCCCCCAGCCAGATGCTCGCTGTGTTCCAGGGCTGCCAGCAGCCCCACAGGCCTCTGCTGAGCGAGGGCCAGCTCCCGCCCATACTCCACACACAGGCTGCTCTCGGCGTCCCTGGTCGGCGACCCTGTGGGAGCACAGATATCAGCAGCAAAGCCCGTGGGAGGAAGGGGGTGATGGGGGTGGGGGGAGGGGGGACAAGTCAGGTCTGTCCCAGCAACACTCAGGCTCAGCCAGGCACTCTGGTCACTGGACTGAGCGCACCGGTAGCCAGCAGGAAGCACCCCAGGCCCCCAGCCCGCAGGGCCCCTGCCCAGCCGTGTCCCTCAGGCAAACGCACCCGCGGGTCTCCACCTCAGGCTGGGGACGTGCACATCCAGACTCTTGGCTTTCCTGGTGGAGAGGGGGCCGGGCGACACGGCCACCATGACAGCACCTTCTCCCTCACCCAGACTTGGGGCAGCGAGTAGGGGGGCCGGCACCGGCATCTGGACAGTCACAGAGAGGTTGGGGTCGCGCACAGACCCATCCCCTGGGTAGGGCGTGAGGACGCAGCCAGCTGGGCATTAGGAACTCACATTTTTCTGGGCGACACGGAAGAACTGGGCCACGTCCCGGATGACGTGGCCGAAGCTGTCATACACCTTGACGTGGGGGCGCACCCAGGAGGGCAGCTGGGCTCTGGCGTCCGCGTGAGTGAACCTGGCAGGGCGTCGGCTGTCAGACGGGGAGCCCCGCCCACCCCATGGCCCACGGCCCACAGCCCAGGCTCACGCTCGCTGAGGGAAGGACCAGAGCCTAGCTGGCCACCCTCGAGGCTGCGTGGAGAAGAGCCGCACCTGTGGTCACAGAGGAAGATGGCCCCGTAGTCGTGGCGATGCCGGATCACCCGCCCGATGGCCTGGTTCACAGCCCTGGACGCCTGCTGCCGGTACCACTCGTGCCCGGAGAGGAGCTGTTGTGGGGGGAGCTCAGTCGTGGGGGCTCTAGACCCTCCTCCCCACTCCCGCCCAGGCCTGTGGCTTCTCACCTGACCTCCAGGCCCGCTGCGGCCCTTCAACTCGTCCAGGAACTGCATCTTGAGGACCACCCGGGGGTCCATGCGTGGGGGGTACGGCAGGCCCGTGACGATCACACCGCGGCCATTCGTGTCCGCAAAGTCTAGCCCCTCGCTGGCCTGGGGGCGTGAGTACTCTTTTCCCCGGTCTGCCTTCCCCAAGGGTCTGCCCACGCCCAGGTCCTCACAGCCACGCATGTACGGGTGGGGAGAAGCCTCCCACCCTGAGCCAGGCCCTACCTGGGGTTCACGGCTCCCGGGGTCTCACACTCCCGGAAGCTCCTCCACCCTCCCCACCCGCAGCCGGTGAGGGGCGCTCACTCTCAGTGCCTAGACCCGATGCCCGCCAAAGGGCTATCCAGCCTGGGATGCCAGGGCTGCACCCTCCTCACTCCTGCTTGCTGGACACGGGGCACCAGGGAGGCGGTCGGACCGGCCCATCCCACTGTGTCACAGCCCCCAGGTCATGAACTGTGAGCTGCCTCCGACACAAGCACCAGCCGGGGGAAGACAGGCTGGCGGGTGTGGGGCACAGACCCTCAGCAGCCTCACCTTCCCCCGGCACACAGCCAGGAAAGTAGCCCCGCTGGACCCGGGGGAGGCGACTCGAGTGTAATAAGCATCCACCACCTGGGAGGAGACACCGGTCAGCTCCTTCCATCCACGGAAGCGAGACCCCAGGTCTCATCCTCTGAGATGAAGGGCTGTCCCAGCTCGGAGGTGGGCGAGCAGAGTTCTAGAAGCTTCCTCATGGCACAGGTTCCCAGGCTGACCCAGAACCTGTTCAATGTTTCCCAGAAAGCATGGGGACCCCAGGGCTGGGCTAAGGGGGCAGGGGAGGCTTGCTTCAATGACGGCCCCTCAGACTCGAGGGTCTGGGGCCATCATCCCCATGCCCAAACTTCCTAAGAGGTGACCTGTCAGGGCCAGTGGCCAGCCTGGGGCAGCCATGATGGGCAGTGGAGCCCGAGAGCTCAGACCTCTGAGAAGCCACCTTTGCTCCTCGGCTCCACAAATAGAGGCTTCAGGGACTCCAGCTTCCTGGCAAAGTCACGGGCCTGTGAGGAGAGACAGGGAAGGGGGTGCCCATCACACCTGTCACATCTGGCAGGCGGAGGGCCACATTGCAGTCACCTCTGCCTTCTCACACAAATGTTCGTGCTCTGGCCCTGCCAGAGCCTTGGCTGTCTGGGGCTCCCCTCCCACCCCCAGGACACACAGAGGAGGGACGTACCCGCCAGAACTCCAGGCTTTTCTCCATGACGGGGTAGGAAGGGAAAAAGACCAGGAGCCCGTGCGGGACCACGCGGGCGATGTTGCCTACAAGTGCCACGGTGGCTATGTCAGCGGGAGTAGGTGCTCAGAGAGGCTGCCAACGATACCCCCTGGGGACAGCAGGTAGGGCAGGGACCCCAGACACCAGGGAGTGGGTGGGACCTCAGGATGGAGGCCAAAGCTTCCCACGGGCACTCACCTAGCGCCTTGCCGAGGGAGGACAGGCATGCATCAGAAAACCTGCACAAAGCCAAAGGCCCACCATCGCGAGGGTTCCAGCAGGTGGCACACTGCCCGCCCACCTCCTTATCCACCAGGCCCCCTACCGTTTGTCAAAGGCAGAGCTCAGCTGGGCTCCATCGGGGCCTTTGGGGACGATCCCCACCCAGATCTGGTGCTTGTCGATGACATGTGGGTTCTCCAGGCAGACTGGGAAAGGGCTGGGGCAGCAGGGTGGCCCCCGTGAGGTCTTGAACCCCAGCACCTGGCGGCCCGCGGCTGGCCCTGGGACCCCCGCCCCCACAGGGCACAGGGCAGCCTTACATCTGCAGCTCCAGGGCGAAGGAGGACACGGGGGCCAGTGTGCCGCTGGTGAGGATGAGGGTGCGGACGCCCTGACGGACCAGCTCGCGCATGCTGTGGCTGGGGCTGAAGCACCAGTAGCTCAGCACCTTCCCTGTGAGGGGGAGTGTGAGGCTGGGTGGGACACAGGAGGCCTGCCACAGGCGGCCGCTGGGCCCCGCAGCCCACACGTACATGTCTGAACACGCGGACCTGCCTGAGCCCTGAGCTGAGGGTCTGGGCCAGGGCCCCTCTTTCTTCCTTCAGGCGTCCTGGGAGCATGGGCGGACCCAGAGCAGACCCGCAAGGGGAACATACTGGGGGTCACCTCCAGAAAGGCCAGCCAACCCAACCTAGACTTGCAGACACGGACGTGTGGCTCAGGGCACCGAGAGCAGGCAGGCAGGCTGCCATCACGTGCCCCTGGCTGAAGGGCACACCTGGAAAAGGAAGCAGAACCCAAGCTCTGCTGGAGGAGGAGGAGGGAGGGGCCGTGCTTCCTGGAGGCGGGATCAGTGCTTCCCTGGAGGGGCGGGGTCGGTGCTTCCCTGGAGGGCGAGGCCAGCGCTTTCCCGGAGGGGACCGTCCCCCCCCCCCCCCCGCCCCCCTGCAGGCAGCGCCAGCGCTGAAGTCACCAGCAACAAGACAGTGGTGTCCGGAAGCGGAAGCAGCCGTTCCTAAAAGTGCCTGCCTCCTACTGGCCCCCAGCTGGGTCCGGAAGCTTAGGAAATTAAACCAGCACAAGCAGAATGACTTTAAATAGCACTCCAAAGTCCACACTAGGTCATGGGTCAGCAGGGCTGTTTCCAGAAAAGAACCAGTCCCCTCCTGGGGCCAGAGAAGGTTTTTCCACCTTCAGGTGGGAATCTGGCCCGAGATGGGGGGGGAGAGCGGGGGCTGGGTGCTCTGGCCTCTCCCAGCAGGGCCGGCCCACCCCTTGCTCACGCACATCCTAGCTTCTCGGGAAGGTCAGCAATGAACCGGCTTCCCACAAACGCCCAACTCGGGGCGGCTATTTCTGAGAATTCACATGAGCTCCGAAGTACACAGGACACAGGGGACGCCCCGCCCCGCTGGCCATGGATACCTGCATACCCTGCCCGCGTGTGAGTGCTCCCCCAGGGTGGGGGGGGGGGGGGCAGGCCCCAGTGCTGGCGCAAACTGCTTCCTGTGACCTCACAACACGCGAGGGTTGCGCTGGTCTCCTTGCCTTTCATGGAAGCTACTTCCTGCTCTGAGAGGCCAGGTGACCCGCCGAGGGCACCCTGTGACCCTCCTGCTTGGCGCCAGCCTTGCCCATGGGCCCAGCCCCCCTCTTCCTGCTCGGCTCCGTGGGATGGCTGACAGCGGCATGGAAGGGGGTGTGCCGGCAGGGCTGGGCCCAGAACACAGACCACCAGCCATGCTGAGGGGTGACCGGGACAGGACAGTGACCTGACCTTGGGACCCACTGCCCCAGACGTGCCTGGCAAAGCCCACTCCAAAGGCCAGGCTGCATGGGGTGCTGAACTCTGCCTGGGATTGCCGGAACACTGGCCACCACCAGTGTGGACCACACCACACCACAGGGACACACACCTTGGCCAGGACAGGCCAGCCTAGCCTCACACCAAGAGCCACGGGATGCCTGACACAGACCCCATCCTCAAGAGTCACAAGTGGCCCCGTCTCCAGGACACGTGGAAGCAGGTAAGACCAGTAACAAACCTGGAGAGTGGGACGTGGGGTCAGGGTAACAGAGGCAGCACCAGAGGGACCGAAGTGGCCATCACACATGACCCTGGGGTCTGGAGAGTGGCCTCGGCCTGAGCTGGCCCCGCACGTGTCCGCTCGGTGGGACGGCATTAAAGCAGCACACCTGTGCCGACGTGAATGTGCCCAGGTCTCCCCTCCCCGTGGGGTGGGGGACCTGGCTGTGCCCTCGCTCCACGGAAGCCCTTCAGGTGACTCTGGGTAGGCCCTGTGCCGTCGGCCAGCTCTGAGGCCCTTCTGTCTCCGCCAGCTCTGTCTGGTTGAGCTGTGGGGTCACGCGGGGCAGGCTGTGCCCGGGGCGGGGGGGCCGGGGGCGCTGTGCGGAGCTGGAACAGGGGAGCGCGGCCCCGCCCCCCCAGGCACCATACCTTGCTTTCTGGCCGCTGTGGCGTTCCAGGCGTCTGATCGCCGAGCTGTCCTCTGGTGACCGGCATCAGGGTGGATGTGCACCTGGAGGGACAGAGGGGACAGCATCCCGAGACCCAGCCCCAGGGTCTCCCCCGTCCCCGAGGCAGCCCCTACCTTGTAGGATTGAGAGACCCCAGGCCCCATCACGGAACTAGACACGCCCTCCGCAGGGTCTGCACTGAACACAATCTGAAAAGCAGACATGGGGGACAAAGTCAGCAGAGACACGCTGGTCACACAGCGTACAGCAGGGGCCACCACTCCTGAGTCGCCCCCACACACGGGACGGATGCTCAGGGCATTGTCATCCCCTACCCTGCCTCTGAGCTCATGGCATCCCTGCTGTGGGACTCCAGGCCGAGGGGCAGGAGTCGCACTTGCCTGTCCCCTCTCCTGAAGGACCCCACGGCACCGGAGACACAGCCATCCCCCAGGGCCCCCTCTGTGGTAGCTAATCCGTGTGCTCTCACAGGGAGCAGGCCTGGGGTGGTCAGGGAGCCAGAGGAAGGGACTCAGTTCACCCCCAGAAGTAAAAAGACAAAAGCGATCCCTAACTAAAATAAAGAGAACCGTACTCTTGGCCAAGGCAACAAATGGAGAAAAAGAGTCGAGCGATAACTTTGGGGAAGAAGGCGCACGATGCTGGAAGTTAACAAACCACATGGCGGGACTGCTCGGAAAACCAAACGACTTTTACAATTAGAAGGAAAACTTAGTAAGACAGTACCAGGAGGCCGACAGAAACACCAAGAGTGCCCCAGGATGCCCTGGGGCCCAGCGGCTTCCTGTCCACGGCTTTGCAGGTGAGCAGGTCTCACGCCGCCCCAGGGCAGGCTGCACCTGCCCCATCCCTCCTGAGGCTGCCTCTGTCTGTGTGGGCTACATACCCCCTTTCTCACCCTACCTTGAAGGGATCTGAGTTTCGGGAGGTACGAGGCTCTACAGCCCGCCTGGGGGTGCTCTCAGTGCGGCCTGTGACATGGGCTACCTGTCTGGCCAGCCCACTGACATCCTACAGCCCCGGGGCCAGCCCAGCACACCCCCTTCCCATAGGAGTCAGGTCTGGGAGGAGCAAGAGCCCGGTCACACTTCCTACAGCTGGAAGGGACACACCAGAGAGAGAAGCTGGCCTACAGGCAGCACGGGGCAGGCAGGGACACGGAGCCATCTGCCAGGCCCACTGAGAGCGGCTGCCAAAAGAAATTCCAAACCAATGGGGTAGGGGTGCTTGGGTTCCAGTGAGTCTGCGGGGGAGAATCTGGGGAGGGGAGGGGGCTGCGTGGGACCGGGTTTGAGCTCAGGGCACCTGTGGAGGGGACAGCAGCCCTAGCCCAGCGCCCGCTCATCTGCAGGGACCCTGAGATCAGTGGGGAGTACACGCAGGGAGCAGCTCAGAGGAGAGGGCCCGCCTGGCAGGAGTCTCAGACAGGGGCCAGGGTACCCAGAGACCCGACAGTCACAAGAGGCCATGGCCCCAGGCAGCAGTGGCCTGGAGCGCCTCAGAGAAGTGCTGGGAGGACAGCAAGGCAGGGCCTGGCACGCCAGGACAACACCTACCCACACTTCACACTCAAGGAGACGGAGCCTCAGGTACCAGATCACGGTGGCTCTGGGGGACGTATACCTGCCTTTCCCTGGGCTGCAGGATCACCCACTCCTAGCTCCTCCTCCCTCCCCCCCATCCCAGTTGGACCTCCCCCTCCTGGCCTCCCCCAACCCCAGGCAGACCTCTCAGCCTGGCCTCCCCCCACCCCAGTTGGACCTCCCCTGCCTGGCCTCCCCCCAACCCCAATCGGACCTCCTGCCACCCCAGTCGGGCCTCCCAGCCTGGCCTCCCCCAACCCCAGTCGGACCTCCCCCTCCTGGCCTCCCCCAACCCCAGGCAGACCTCCCAGCCTGGCCTCCCCCCAACCCCAGCCGGACCTCCCCCGCCTGGCCTCCCCCAACCCCAGTCGGACCTCCCCCTCCTGGCCTCCCCCAACCCCAGTCGGACCTCCCCCGCCTGGCCATGCAGGTGTGAAGAAGCACCACTGAGCACAGAGCCTCCTGTGTCTTGTTTCAGCAAGGACCACTAGCACCAAGAGTCCTCTTAAGAAAGGGCTAGCGAGGCCCTCATCATAGGGTCCTTTTCCTCAGAAAGGGACGGTCCTCGACAGCTGGCCCGGCAGCCACTCGACTGAGGGAAACAGACCCTGGCTTGTCCACTTGAGCTGAGAAGTGGCTCAGCCAGACCCAAAGACAGCTAGCTGGACACACGACAGCACCCCGGGGGGCAGGAGGCAGCCGTGTCCACAGGCCCTGAGGTGTGTGATGTCCCCACTGGTGGCCTGGCTAGGGAAAGGTGGGGTTTGCATGCGCCAGGAGGGGCTGCCCTCACCCCAAAGTGGATCCCAGAGGCCAGAGTGAGGCCAGTCTGGCCCAGAGAACATGCTGGCCGCGCCTGCCGACTCTGAACGCCAGCCCCATGGGCCCCACCTGGGCTCACAGGCGTTGCCCAGACGCACTCACCCCTAGTATCTGAATGCCTCTCTGGGTGGGCTGGCCCAGTGGCCAGACAATGGGGCTGGGTAGACAGAGTCGATGGCCTCTCACTCTGTGATGGACTCATGCTTTGACTTACCTCTGAAAAGCTGCTTCAAGAAATTACTTGAGAAAAGGTGAGAGCGGACGGTGTGGCCACGAAGCCTGCCTGAAACCCAGGGGACCCCGCCAAGCCCCCACACCCCCTGGCTCCCGGGGAACCCGCCCTGGACCTGACTGCCCAGAGCAGCCAAGCACGGCCCGCTCCCCTAAGGCCTCGCAGAGCACCTCCAGGTTAAGAGGAGACACGCTTCAGGTGCCGATTCGAAGCATGTGGCGTGGGCGCCTTGGCCTTGCCCCAAACCTGGGAGAAGGAGGCACCCCTCGACCCCCATCAGGAAAGGAGTCGCCATACCTTCGCCATAGGCCCACCCTACCTGGATGATGTCTGAGAGCTTCTGCAGCCCCGCCGTGTTGGTGAACGGCCCCGTACCTGTGGGAGCAGCAGATGCTGGCCATCCCGCACCTCTGCCAGGGAAGGCCCCGGACCCTCCGCCCTCAGGAGCCAAGAGCAAGCTTGGCCTCAACCCAGTGTTGGTGTGGGGCGCGCCCTTGCGGGGGGTGGGGGGCAGTTCCCACACTGCTGCCAGAACGTCTCCGGGGGGGTCGGCGGGATGAGAACAGGCTCTGTGCTCAAGTAAGGCTGAGGCTGCTGGGCCACCCCAGGGCCCAGGAGCACAGCAAAGTGACCGTCTGAGATGAGAACAAGGCCCCACCCAGCAGAAGTGGGCCCACGGTACAGCCTCTGGGTGGACACAGGATGCGGGGGGCTCAGGGGAGAGGCTGGCGGGACCCGTGGCTCAGTCGCCTAGCAGGTGCCTCACCACCCTTCCCCTCCGGGGCTGACCAGGGAACGTGTTTTACAAAACACATGCCCGTTGAATGGCAGCGAGGCTTCAACACCCCAGGCAGAAAGGGGGATCTGGGGGCAACGTTCCTGCCTGGGGGTGCAGCAGGCTACAGCCCTGAGTCAAGGCCAGTGTGGGGGCCAAGGTGGCCGCGGGGCCCAATGGGGACTCACGTCCTGCCAGGTGCTGGATGATCTGGTCCAGGGAGTCGAGGATGCAGCCTTTGGTCTGAAAGGTTATCTGGGCTTCGGCAAACAGCTCAAAGATGTAGCTGCAGAGGACAGAGGCTCAGGCAGGGCCCAGGCCGCCTCCTGAGAGGAGGCCAAACTTCAGAGCCCTGAGTGTGAAGGAAAAGGCAAGGCCCCACAGGGCAGCTCTGGGAGGCAGGTAAGCCCTGCCGTCTGGGCCGTGAAGGCCGAAGGGCCTGGGGCAGCTGGGAAGCAAGTGGGAGTCCCACAAGGCTCTGAGCACAGTGTGACAGATGGGCTCAGGAAGAAGGCAGGCAGCAGTGCTCCAGCACATTCTAGAACATTCCACACCTCGAGAACCTGAGGCTGGATCCCAGCACAGCTGTCAATTGTGCCCTGAGGAAAGCTACAACCGGCCCCAGGCCACGATCTCTCACCTGCCTTTAGGAAATAAAGCCAGGTGCCCTAGGCTGCTGAGACCACAGTCCTGCACACCCCGGCCAGCCATCCGGGCCTACGGGCGGCCGGAAGAGGAGGCTGGCGGGAAGATGCGCACAGAAGCTCCTCACTCTGAAGGGTGGCTGCGCTGTCGCCCAAGGGCTGGGCCAGAGCGGGAGAGGCCGGGGCCAGGGCAGCTGGGCACTGTAAGGAGAGCCGGGCACACCCACTGTCCTTTACCTCCCTGGCTTGGTGACACCACTCTGGTCCCCCGGCAGCTCAACGGCATCGATGGCCCCCTCCAGGCGAAGCAGGATCACTGTGGGCAAGGGGTCGTCAGGTGCAGCCCGCCCGGCCACGCTGCAGCGGGGGAGGGCAGCACTCACCCTTGAGCTTGGCGAGGTCTTCCAACTCCATGCGCAGCCCTGGGAGAGCGGCAAACGCACAGTCACTTTCCACCGCCACGCACCGCATCCTGGAGACAGGATTCGGGCCGGATTCCTGCCAGTTTCCCCAAGTCGTGGCGGTCTGGAGGTTCGCACAGACCAGTCCAACAGGCTCTGAACCCTTCCAGCCCGGCTCTGAACCCTTGCAGCCTGAACGCGGGCCAGAAGCAGCGGTGTGAGCTGGCGGTGTCTCACCTCTAAGGACACGCGAGCACACACACACTCGGATGCTCGCTGGAGGCCCAGGACAACGACCCAGCTACAAAGTGTCCCAGCGCCCGCCTCGTGGCTCTTGCGAGATCAGATCTCCCGCGAGAGGAAACCAGGACTGCTTGGAGACTTGGCTGGAGCCAGATGAGGGACAGGAAAAGCGTGGACAGGTGAGGAATATCCCAGTCTCCCTCAAGGCCTGGCGGGGCCACGCTAACGGCCAAAGATGGGACCCTGAGTTCAGGGAGGATGAGGCTTAGAGCAGACCGTGTTGAAACACAAGTGCCCACTGATGACATTAAAACTACTGTCCTGAGGGGCGCGTGGGGGGCTCAGCCGGTTGAGCGTCCGACTTCGGCTCAGGTCACGATCTTGCAGTTCAGGAGTTCGGGCCCCGCGTCCGGCTCTGCTCTGACAGCTCGGAGCCTGAATCCTGCTCTGGATTCTGTGTCTCCCTCTCTCTGCCCCTCCCCTGCTCATTCTCTCTCTCTAAGAATAAATACACATTAAAAAAATTTTTTTTCAACAAACAGAAAACCCCTACTCTCCTGAGGGGGACAAGGGACCAATAAGCAGTCGAGAATAAACTCCCAAATATGAAAATTGGGAAAATAAAGGAAAACAAAAAAACAAGCATCTATTCTGCTTTTCCTATAAAAACAATATCACCAGGGGCATCTGGGGGGGCTCAGTTGGTTAAGCACCTGACTTTCGATTTCGGCTCAGGTCATGACCTCATGGCTTCATGAGTTCGAGCCCCACATTGGGCTCTGCGCTGACAGTGTGGGGCCTGCTTGGGATTCTCTTTCTCCCCCTCTCCCTGCGCCTCCCCATCTCTCTCAAAATAAGGTTAAAAAAATTCTTTTTTAAGTTTTTAATTTCAATGATGTCCAATTTATCTTTTTTTGTGCTTGTTAGTTGGCGTCTTTTTTTCTAAGGTTTTATTTATTCACAAAAATCTCTACACCCCATGTGGGGCTCAAACTCACAACCCCGAGATGAAGCATCACACGCTCTTCTGACTAAGCCCACCGGGCTCCCCAGCTGGCACCACTTGAGACCACGGGCCTGTGTGCAGTCCCAGAGAGGGACACCGAGGGGAACGGGCCCCAGGTGTGGGCTGTGCTGAGCGGCCTCCTTCCAGGGAGGACGGGGTGGAAAGGAGAAGAAACCAGTGGCTGCAAAGAGGCCCCGCACACAAAGGGGCTCGCCTGGCGGTCCTGGCCGAGGGTCCTAAGTCACACACAGCTGGCGGGACGGGACAAGAAGGGCACTCTCCCAAGCCCGGGAGCCCCAGCACAGCCCTGAGAGAAACATCAGACGCATCTGATTAGGGCACACGCTGCCAAAGGCCTTATCAACCTTCCTCCCGACTGTCAAGGTTTTTCAAACTCAAGGAAAGTCTGAGAAACTCACAGACAAGAGCTGGCTGGGCGGGGGGGGGGGGGGGGGGGCTGGTGTCACGTGGTTTTCCGGGACAGAACAAGGACATCACGTGAAAACTAAAGATATCAGCCACTCCACACCCACAGCACAGCCCTTCCCAGAACAGAATCCACATTCCTGAAACAACTGAAAAAGCCTTCAATTTCACTCCCGGAAGGAAAGCAAACGAACAGCACACCGCGGCCCGGTCTATTAGACCGGCAGGATGAAAAGGCCCAACGTCGCATTCTGTGGCCAAGGCTGTGGGGACGCAGACCTCTGCCCACTGCCGGTGGGAGTGCAAACGGTCCCCTGCCACCAGTGATGAGGGGCCCAGGGTTCAACAGCCCAACAGCATGCTTCCCTGTCGACAGCAGCCCCGGATCCTGGAGCTGACCCTGAAGTGCGTGTGCCATGTTGCCCTCACGGCGCCGTTTGTGACCGGGGGTGTTGGGAACAGCCTAGATGCCATACGGACGGACATGGGGCATCCACAGGGGGACTCAGGCAGCCGAGGAGGAGGGAGCCTCTGCAAGGGGAGGCCTTGGCCGGGCATGCTAGGAACGAAAGCAGTAAGGTGCAAACACGCGTCTCCAAGGAGCACACGGCCCTGTGTGCAGGGGAGAAGAGGGAGGCAGCAACACACGCTTGTATCTGCTGCTTTCGTGGGGGAAATAAAGCCCAAAACAGAATAAACCAGAGACTGACAAGACACTTCTCGAGTAGACGATGACTTCTGGACCCACGTTAACATTTCAAATGCTCAAGAAATAGCAAAGGCGTGATAAAATCAACAGAGGGAGAAAAATGCGTAAGAAGTGAAATCTAAAGGAGAGCAAGGGAAGCGGAGAGGATGATGAAACGACAGTGGAGCTGCAGGCACAGCCGAGCACCAGGGCACAGTATGCGGGCTGCACACTTGGGCCGCCGACAGAACGGGTACGAGCGAGCGTTCGGCTCTGGCGGGGAAGCCTGCCGTTATCACGGATGCGTGAGCTGTTTAGAAACAACCGTCTGGGTATTCCAGGATAAAACAAGTAAGTGGACTATTGGGAAAAACAGAAGCCAGCTTTTTCCACTATCAAAAAAAGGATGGGGGGGGGGGGGGCACCTGGGTGGCTCCGTCGGCTAAGCGTCTGCCTTCAGCTCAGGTCATGATCTCACGGTTTGTGAATTAGGGCCCCGCATTGGGCTCTGTGCTGACAGCTTGGAGCCTGCAGTGGCTCCTCTGTCCCCCCTCTTTCTCAGCCCCTCCCCAACTCGCTCGCTCTCAAAAATAAATGAACATTAAAAAAAAAAATTCTAAAAAAAAAAAAGCCCCCATGTTTATAGCAGCACTATCAACAATAGCCAAAGTGTGGAAAGAGCCCGAATGTCCATCGATGGATGAATGGATAAAGAAGACGTGATGTATATATACAATGGAGTATTAGTCAGCGATCAAAAATGAAATCTTGCCATTCGCAACTACATGGATGGAACTGGAGGGTATTATGCTAAGTGAAATCAGTCAGAGAAAGACAAAAATATATGACTTCACTCACATGAGGACTTTAAGAGAAAAAACAGATGAACATAAGGGAGGGAAACAAAAATAATATAGAAACAGGGAGGGGGACAAAACAGAAGAGACTCACAAATACGGAGAACAAACTGAGGGTTACTGGGGGGGGGGGGTGGGGGAGGGGGGATGGGCTAAATGGGGAAGGGGCACTAAGGAATCTACTCCTGAAATCACTGTTGCACTAGATGCTAACTAACTTGGATGTAAATTTAAAAAAATAAAAAATATAATTAAAAGTAAATAATACATAAAAAGGGTGGATCGGGGCTCCCGGCTGGCGACTCTAGACCTCAGGGTCCTGAGTTTGAGCCCCACACTGGGTGTAGAAATTACTTAAACAAATAAATAAAAACAAGACAAAATGGATGGGAAGACCGACGTGGACGGGGAGAAAGCGAGGATGAGACGCACGGTTTCAGACAGACTGGAGCGTGTGCGTGAGCCCGCGACCCCGCACGCACGGGCAGGACGCTGCCCTGCCATGTAGAGGAGCAAAGTCTTCCATACGGGGAAATTCCAATTCGGAAATGAGCGGCATCCGGGGGTAAGAAGACACGTCATTTTGCAAACATTACGGTAATCGTTACTTCAGAGACGAATCGCGAACGGACGCCACAGGTTACTTAGAAATTACAAATGGAAGAGCAGAAACTTCATAGCAGGAAAATCCGGCAGTCGTCACTTACCGAGTGATCAAAGTTGGCGTCACCAACAACGCACACACAGACGTGCCGAGCCTCGTCTGTGATACGAGCCCGAGGGCGCGGCACTTGTGGGCGGTCCTGAGCGGAGTCACGAGGGCACATCTCACACGCCCCAAGTGCAGGGCGTCCAACGTAACTAACCTTTCTCTTCACAGGTATCTAGGCCACAGAAGAGGATATCTGTCCAGACCACAGCTCTCAGGCCACAGAGACACGGCCACGGCGTGGCTCCCAGACCACGACATTTCCTCTGGTTGTGTCTCAGGCTACAGTGAGGACGGCCGGACAAATTCTTGACAAGAGTGCACTATCGATGTTGGTCTCCCGGTCAGAGCAAGGCCACACGAGAGTGTCCTTGTTCTTGGGAAACAAACGCTGAGATACAGAGTATCGGGAAGGACGCACAAAGAGATCATCCGTCCACAGAACTCAAATAGAAACAGGAGAAAAACAAAAGATGATTTTAAAAACGAAGACTAAATCGGAAGGAAAACCAAAGTGAACGCCTGCCACGGCGACTTCAGAGAAACAGGAGAAAGGGGGCAATTTTTTACAAGTCAGGAAAGACACAGGAAAGACCTTGAGGCAGAGGAGGCTCGGAACGCGTCCCAGAAGAAGAAAACCGGAGCCCATAACAAGAGCTGAGCACGGCAGGCCAGGACACTTCCGCGGACGCAGAGCAGTCTGAAACCACGTGTTGAGGGGGCACGTCGCATGGCGGACACTGAGACACTACGACAAAGTCACCGCGCTTTGGAGAGTTCTGAGAGGACACAGGACTTGAAAATAAAAATCTCAAGATAACAAGGTTTAAGAAAAACATAAGACCATCCATCCAGATAATCCACTTCTAGGTGTCCTCGCAGAGAAACACGTAGCTGTTCACTCAAACACACGTGCATTCGGGCGTTGAACACAGCTCTGATTCAGCAGTTCTGATGAAGGGAAAATGTGAAACAGGTACAAACGGGCAGGGCTCCGTGGGGGCAGACAAGCTCCTGTGAGGCTCAGGGACCTGGAGCCCGAGACCAGCTCGGGGGGCCCGCAGGGCCGCACCTGTCTTCATGACGACGCCACCCCTCAGCATGACACACAGTTTGCCTTTCCCCTCGGATGGACCGGCCTGGACGGACTCGGGAGACCTAGAAGACGATACATCTGTGTTGCCCGGCGTTGCCGGCACTACCTACAGCAGCAGCGGGAAATGAACGCAGCACGTGATGGGCGGTACCGCATCAGAGCAAAAGCACAAAGTTACGGCCCAACCACCTTTGACAAAGCCAGATTATTGAACAGATCTTCTTAACCATAACAAGATGCCACTCTTTCAATTTTTAAAATACAGTCGTTTTTTTTAAGAAAAACGTTCTTGGGGCACCTGGGTGGCTCAGTCGGTTAAGCGTCCAATTTTGGCTCAGGTCATGATCTCACGCACAGTTCCTGGGTTCGAGCCCCGCCTCGGGCTCTGTGCTGACAGCTCGGAGCCTGCTTCGGATTCTGTGTCTCCCTCTCTCTCTGCCCCTCCCCTGCTCATGCTCTCTGTCTCTCTCTCTCTCTCTCTCTCAAAAGAAAGGAAGGAAGGAAGGGAAGAAGAGGGAGGGGAGCGGAGAGAGATAAAGAAAGAAAAGGAAGGAAGGAAGGAAGGGAAACAAAACATTATTTGTGTTAACATGCCACGGACTGAACCACGTTCTATAAAAAGATCTGTTCGGGGCGCCTGGGTGGCGCAGTCGGTTAAGCGTCCGACTTCAGCCAGGTCACGATCTCGCGGTCTGTGAGTTCGAGCCCCGCGTCAGGCTCTGGGCTGATGGCTCGGAGCCTGGAGCCTGTTTCTGATTCTGTGTCTCCCTCTCTCTCTGCCCCTCCCCCGTCCATGCTCTGTCTCTCTCTGTCCCAAAAATAAATAAACGTTGAAAAAAAAAAAATTAAAAAAAAAAAAAAAAAAAAGATCTGTTCAATTCCTAACCCGTGGTCTCTGTGAGTGTGACCGTATCTGGAAACAGGGTGTTTGCAGATATGATCAAGTTAAGATGAGGTCACTGTGCACGACAGTGGGTCCTACTTCCGTGACCAGTGTCCTTACAAGAAGAGGGACATTTGGACACAGACACACGGGAGAGAAACCCGCGTGAAGACGCAACAGAGGCTGGAGGCTGGACAGACGCCCCAGACGCCTCAGGAGCCTTAGTGTGGAGCCGACGTGTGGGCCTCAGACTCGGGCCCCAGGGCGGGGGCGGGGAGAGGGGGGGTCCTGTAGTTCCAGGTCGCCCGACTTATGGCGTGTTGTTACGGCGGCCCTGGAGCCTCACGTAACGCGTAATGGCTCGTTACTCACAAGAACAAATACATCGTCGTGACCTGTTTAGTCTCTGTTTGTTTAGTTTCCATTTCTAATACAGGAATCATCGATAAACATAATTCACGGGAAGACGAATCAGTAAGGTTTCTTCTTAACTTTAACTTTTTTTAGATTTAAGTTTTCATTTACTTATTTTGGGAGAGAGTGTGCGCGTGAGTCAGAGAGGGGACGAGAGAGAGGGAGAGAGAGAATCCCAAGCAGACTGTGCACTGTCAGCACAGAGACCGATGCGGGGCTCAAACTCATGAACCGTGAGTCAGACACCTCACTGACTGAACCGCCCGGGTGCCCAGAATTCAGTAAAGCGTTAAGAACATAAAGGTCCAAACCAAAACATTTGAGAACTTCTGTGCCAACCACACAAGCGCCGCTTACGAACCCTCCGTCCATCGGCGCGGGGCTGTGGGCGAGCCAGCGGAGGCCTGACCGAGAGGGCAGACGCAGGTGCCCTGGGCAAGAAGGGAGCATGGAGCCCGCAGGGGGGCCTCTGCTCCCTCTGGAGACTGTTCAGTCTCCGGTCGCAAAGAGGAAGCTCCAGCTGGCCCCGCCGGCACCCCGAGCCCGACGGCACGACACAGCAAAGCCTCTGGAGACGCCACCGTGCAGAGCACAAACGTCCCAAACCTCTAGCAACCAGACAGGGGAGGTGCCTACGGCAGAGCGGTCCTGCTGTGACCTTGTCAGCCACTGACAGAGGCCGCGGAGCGGATCCACGCAAACTAACCGTGGCCACCAAACACGTGCACGTCCAGCACAATTACCCTCGTGTTCAGGAAAACACCGGGAGGGGACTGTGAGGAGAGTAAGCCACATACGAGTAACACTAGCGGGTCTTTGATAAATGACGTACTTCACAGTTAACACGTGTAATTTTCATTTTTATACAGTGGAGTCTCTACCGCTGGGAAACTGTGGAAAGGTCTTCAGAGAACGATGGAACGGTCAGCAGGCACCCACTCCCTGCTCCGTGAAGCCCCAAGACCCTCCTAACATAATTCATCTTGGGGCGCCTGGGGGCTCAGTCAGTTAAGCCTCCGACTTTGGCTCAGGTCAGGATCTCACTGCTCACAGGTTCAAGCCCCACATCAGGCTCTGTGCTGACAGCTTGGAGCCTGGAGCCTGCTTCCGATTCATCTCTGTCTCTCTGCCCCTCCCCTGCTCCTGCTCCCCCCCCTCTCGCTCTCAAATGTAAAACGTTGAAGAAAAAAGAAGTTCACCTTGTCCCCAAACGACTGAAGAAGGCGCTGGGACCGGAGACCACCGGGCAGCCTGTCTCGTCTCTCGTCTCCCACCTGCAAACTCACCTGAGGCGGCAGAGTCCGCACTGAAGTCCAAGTGGAACTCGCCCTGCTGTGCCACCTTGGTCTGCTCCTCCAAGACCTGGTCTATGGCGTCCAGTCCAGAAGCCACGTCATGGGGGGTCAGGTCGAAGGATGCCGACTCCTCACACATCTTTTCCTGAGAGACCAGCATACACGTTACAGCCAAACGGGGCAGGGACTCGGGGGTCCAGGAAGCCAAGGTGCGGGTGAGGGTACAGGAAGCAGAGCCCCCCCCCCCACCGCCAAAGTCCCCCCTCCACGGTCTCTAAGGCCAGGTCACAAACTGGTCCAAAGATGGCCATCCAACCACATGAGTGTCTAAAACTTCATCAGCAGAAAATTTCCCATTAGAATACAGATTTCTGGGGGCACCTGGCTGGCTTAGTCAGAAGAGCATGCGACTCCTGATCTGAGGATTATGAGTTCAAGCCCCAAATTTGGTGTAGAGATTACTAAAACAAAATAAACTTAAAAAAAAAAAATAGAGAGGGGCGCCTGGGTGGCTCAGTTGGTTGAACGACCGACTTCGGCTCAGGTCATGATCTCACGGTTCGTGGGTTCTAACCCCATGTCGGGCTCTGTGCTAACAGCTTGGAGCCTGGAGCCTGCTTCGGAGTCTGTGTCTCCCTCTGTCTCTGCCTCTCCCCAACTCATGCTCTGTCTCAGAAATAAATAAACATTAAAAATTTTTTTTTTTTTAAATATAGATTCCTGGTTTTCCTCAAAAATTCTATCTGGCCCACTGGACCTATCGTCCCCCATAACAATGCCTGGAACCAAGCGGAAGCTTGAGAGTGGCCGCCACTGTCCCAGGACGCAAGGCTCCAGAGCACCCAAGCAGCCTTCCTCCAGTGCCCTGGCCAAGGCCAGCCATTCCTGGAAACACAGGCCCTGAGCGGGGGTCACAGGAACGTGTGAGGCAGGGTGCAGGTGAGAGAGAGGGGCCAGGAGGTGGCCTCTTTGAGCCGAGTCTGGTTATGGCCACCAACGGGGAGCATTAGGCCAGGCGTCCACCGAGAGACAAAGAGAACAAAACAGACGGGAGGGGGGTACTGGGGGGGATTCCAGGTGGAAGTGGGCCACGGGGCCGGACAGTGTGCCTCGCCTGGGGCTCGGAAAGGTCTGCACTGCTCTCTGCAGGAAGGCGGCAAAGGAGAGGCGTGGCCAACGGCCACCCAGCTACTCACCACATTGTGAGCTTCGTCGAAAATCACAACCGTCCCCTTCAGGTCAATGCTGTGCGCCCGGCGGCTCTGCACCAAGAGGGGAAGGACGCAGGGCTGGAGCCAAGAAGCACGAGGCAGGCAGGGGTGGGCTGGCCCTCCCCCTCCTCCCCAAGCGTCACCACCGCACCGCCGGAGCCGCGGGCCATCCCCTCCACTCCACCCACCCGCCGCTGAGCTGGACTTCAGGTGGCCCTTCTGGCGACACACACGGCACGAGGGAGCAGGTACGCGACCCCACACCGCGCTCGCCACACAGCCGAGGAACGGAGGAGGAGCAAAGCGGGGCTCAGCCTAGCGTTCCCTCGGGGTGGGGCGGGGTGGCGTGGCTGGGGTCTAGGACTGGAACTTCTGTGTCTCCGCCGCAGCTGACGTTTCCATAAACAAAGCGCCCGGTTTAAGTGCGTGGATGGGTTTTGACAGGCGCGAGCGAGCACCGCGGCTACTGCAGCCACACCCGCCTGCTGCCCGAGGAAGGGTCTAGTCTCAGGAACTGAACGAGCAAAGGCCCCACCGGCCCCTGTGAGGCCAGGGACACCCGCGGACGCCAGCACTCGGCAGCCACGCGAGCAGACGGCTCACCTTGGCGTCCAACAAGTAGTTGTACGGCACGAAGATGAGGTCAGCCCGCCGCTTCAGGCTCCGAGACAGGTAGTACGGGCACAGCCTGTGGGGAGCAGGGAGGTGGCGCCGTGGGCACCACAGAGGGGGACCAGGTCCCCGGAGGGGCTCCTGCTGCGGGGCAGGCGTGACGAAGGAGCCCTCGCGCTGCCCGGGGCCCAGACAGGAGCCGGAGCCTGGGGACGGTGGGAGGGCCCACAACTCACACCTGAGTCTCTGACCGGGGACTCCGACTGGGCCGCCGATTGAAAATGCCACATAAACAGGGGCGCCCGGGGGGCTCAGTCGGTTAAGCGTCCGACTTTGGCTCAAGTTACGATCGTGCGGTTCGTGGGTTCGAGCCCCGCCTCGGGCTCTGTGCTGACAGCTCGGAGCCTGGAGCCTGCTTGGGATTCTGTGTCTCTCGCCCTCTGTCCCTCCCCTGCTTGCGCCCTCTCAAAAATAAGTGAATGTGCGTTAAAAAAAAATTGTAAGCAAAAAAAAAATAAATTTCTACATAAACAAAAACCCCAATGCTATTCCTGGGTACAGAGCTGAGGCAGTCAGAAAGAAAACGCTGAACCCCATCTTAGCACAACTTGGAGCCCCGAAGCCGCAAGAGGCTGATACACACAGCAGAGAGGCAGGCATGTCTGTGGGAACGGGCCAAGTGGGGAGGGCAGGGGCGCTGCCCACCGGCTGCTGGAAGCCACAGTGCGTCCTCCAGGAGGCCAGAGCTGCCCGTCAGCACAGCGGTGACGGCTTCCCTGCCTGTGTTCCTCAGAGACGCTTCCGTTTTTCACACTGAGCAACTGTTAGCTTTAGGACCAGTCGAGGCAACGAGGACCACGGCTCACGGTGTCCTGCCAGAACCCGCCCGGAGGACGCGGTGGCTGCTGCCTGGCTGGGAAGGGTCTTACTTGTGCTTGTTCCCACTTTTGACCAGGTCTTCAATGTCCAGGACGGAGGTAGTCAGCTCCTGCTCCAGGCTCTTCTCTGGGGAAAGAGGCAGGAGTAAGGACGTGTCCTCGGGCCCACTGAGTCGCCGCAGACCCCAGAGGGACGCCCAGAACAGCATGGCTCCCACATAGTGAGCAGTGGCCACGGCCACCCCAAGACTCTCCCTCAGGGCAAGACGGGGCACCCCCCCACCAGGGACTCACCAGAGAGAACTCCTGCCCTGTGACCCTGAGGGTCGCCTGGGAAGGACCCCAGACCTTAAGCGATCCTTAGGGAGCCCTGCCCTGTACCTCAGAAGGTGGCTGCTGGCCTGAGACTGATAAATAGGAGAGGGGATCCCTGGGAACTTGGGGGTTACGGGGCTGGAGGGGGTGCACAGCCCCACAGCCCGTCACCACCATCCCAGACACTCTCGAGGCCGTGCCCTGGGAGCATGTGTCTTACTAGTAGGCTTCAGTCTGGCACCAAGTTGCTTTCTCTCCCCGCCCCCACCCCCAAATGTCAACAGTGCAGGGAGCACAGAGCAGAGGCAGGGCAGACGGGAAGGATGGGGTGCCCCGAGGCAGAACCCACCTGACAGACCCAGGGCCCCTCCCTCGGGATAGCAGCCCATAAGCACGACACCCTGCTGGCTATCCACCCTGCTGGCTGGACAGCCAGGTGGCCCAGGGCAGAAAGGTGCTCCAGAAGGGGCACAGGACCTTCCCAGGGCCCCAGGAACCCTCTGGGGAGCTGCTTTAACCCAGCCACTCGGGAGCCCTCTCCCAGGCTGGCGGGTCCAGGGCTCTTCTCTAAAAAACACCCGAGGGCCCCAGGGCAGCCTCCTGTGGAACTGGGCTCCTGGCTCCCGGCCCCACTGTGGCAGGTACCAGGCCCAGTCCACTGCAGAAGCCGGAACACAGTGACCCGAGCCCGAAATGGCCCCAGGGACAGCAGGGAGAGAAGCTGCAAGCTGGCACCGCCACAGCAACAGAGCAGCCAACCACAGGCTCTGTGGCAGGCCAGCCGGAGCCCGGACACCTTCCTGGGGCAGGAGTGTGGGTTGTGAAGGGGTCCCAGCCAGCGCGGACCCCGGCACGCAGATGCTGCGGGCGGCCAGCAGGACCCTTTGCCTGCTTCCCCAGATGCAGGCCAGGCAGCACTCCGGCTCTGCACCTCTCTTCCTCCTGCACGTGCCTCCCCTCCTCTCAGACCCCTCCTGCAGTCTCTGCTCACTCTCCCCAGCGCTGGGCAGCTTCTGGCGATGCCCCCTCACGTCCCACGGCAGGGCAGAGGAGGCTGAGACACGGACCTCAGACAGGGCGTGCGGCAAGAACCAGAGCAAAACGCGGAGGCTGGGGATCAGGGGAAGACCGATGGAGGCTGGAGCCAGCAGGGCAGATGGGGCGGCACCCACACTCTGCCGTGCGGGGCGGGGAGACCGGAGGGGGGTGGTCTGCAGCCCAGAGGACCAGCACACGCCAGCTCCAGCACCGACTCTGCTTTGGGCTGAAAGTGCCCCTCAGCTCCCACCACCCACCTCTGGACTCCTGACCCATCCCTGCTCCAGCACCCACCAGACAAGGTAAGGGATACTGCAGGTGGGATGGTGCAGGGGGGGACAGTGCAGGTGTGGATGGTGCGGGGGGGACGGTGCAGGGGGGGACGGTGGGGGGGCACGGTGCAGGTGTGGACGGTGCAGGTGGGGATGGTGCGGGGGGGATGGTGCAGGGGGAGACGGTGCAGGTGTGGACGGTGCAGGTGTGGACGGTGCAGGGGGGGGACAGTGCAGGGGGAAACGGTGCAGGTGTGGACGGTGCAGGTGGGGATGGTGCGGGGGGGACGGTGCAGGGGGAGACGGTGCAGGTGGGGATGGTGCAGGTCTGGATGGTGCAGGGGGGCGGTGCAGGGGGGACAGTGCAGGGCGAGATGGTGCAGGTGGGGACGCTGGGGGGGAGGACGGTGCAGGTGTGGACGGTGCAGGTGGGGATGGTGGGGGGGAGGACGGTGCAGGTGTGGACAGTGTGGGGGGGATGGTGCAGGGGGACACAGTGCAGGTGTGGACGGTGCGGGGGGACGGTGCAGGGGGAGACAGTGAAGGTGGGGATGGTGGGGGGGGAGGGTGCAGGTGTGGACGGTGCAGGGGGAACGGTGCAGGTGTGGACAGTGCAGGTGTGGACGGTGCAGGTGGGGACGGTGCAGGGGGACAGTGCAGGGGGGAACGGTGCAGGTGTGGACGGTGCGGGGGGGACGGTGCAGGGGGGAGATGGTGCAGGGGGGACGGTGCATGTGTGGACGGTGCAGGGGGGGATGGTGTGGGCAAGGACACCGCGGGTGTCGACGGTGCGAGTGTAGACAGTGCAGGTGAGAAGAAGTGCAGGTGAGGGCTGGGGAGTGGAGAGCTGGCCCACAAACGGCTGTGGGAAGGTGGCGGGGACAGTTCCGTGAGGAGCCGTCAAAGGTTGTGGCACGTGAACAGGGTACCTGCACGCCACCCTCTTTGCCTGGAATATGGGGAGGGAAGTCAGGGCGGCCACGACAGGGTAAAACAGAGAGGACGCTATCAGGCCTCGCGAGCCTGTCTGCGGTGCCCACGCAAAAGCAGAACTGAAGGCGGAGGGCTGTGAGCAAAAGGTAAACAAGGTAATGGGGAAACGATGCCGTCAGAGCGACCCCAACACCACAGCCCTAACACAAACAAGTCGGTCAGCAGTCTCCGATCCAGGGCCAGAGCCGACACCGGGCCACGGGGCCAGCGGCTGCGCAGGTCTGAGTCCCCCGTAGGCCAGCCTTGTGCTCGCTGCCGTTCCAAGGGTCTTCGGTGCCACCAGACCAAACAACACAGCGAACGAGGAGGTGGTGCAGAGCGAGCTCCGGGAACGGGGCCCAGGGATGGCAATTACTGGGAGGTGGGGGATCCCCAGCTCCCGTCCCCAGGAGCAAGCGCTGCCCTGGCATGCTGGGTGCTCCAAAGCACCACCACTGTCTTGTGACTGCTCTCGGGCCCGTGTCGCCTCTGTGCCAGGATCTGAGTCCCAACCCAGAGGCAAGAAACAGGAAACCCCCCCACCCCCCACCCACACACAAGCCACAGAGCTCTAGCTGCAGACAGTAAACTGTAAAGGCCACACCCCAAAGAAGCCCCTCTGCCATTGCTTTTGGTTCCAGAAGTCCTTGACAGGTGTGAGAGGCACCCCCACCGTGGAAAAGCAAAGATCTGACAGATTTGGAGTCAAGGGCACCAGCACCAGCCCTCCACTCTGGGCCCAAGGAGAGGAAGCAGTATGCACCAAGGCCGTGGGCACCTGCACATGCACCCATCAAGCCACACTAGGGCCAGCTGTTGTCATGACCCTGTGCCAGTCACTTCAGCCACCTCTGGGAGAGGCTGCCCACTCCCCGATACAGCACCAAAGGACAGAGCACTCCCAGGACTCAGGGGAGCCACGGTCAAAGGACACATGCCGAAATCAGAAGGAAAAGCCGGTGGAGTTCGGGAGAGCACAGAGAAGCTTCCAGAACCCCCTCCCTGAGCTAACTCCCCCAGAATGAGCCGAGACTACGTGTGAAATGCTGTCTACTGGGAGGCTCGCCAGAAGCCCAGCGCCCAGGGCTTTTGCTGGGGGCTGGTCACGTAGGCAGCCCTGGCTGGAGAGCACCCCAATTCCAGACTCTGCTCAGCATAAACCATGTTGTTTGCACCAACAGTTTAGGCCCTGAGAGCCCCTACCAGGGAATGGTGAAGCCCTGAAATCCCAGTTCCCAGACCACAGCAAGGCCAGCCTTGCCAGGAGGCCCCTCTGGGATGGAGGCCTCTCCTGCCCCGGCGTATGAGCCGTTCTGCACACGACCCAGGGCAGGCCCGCGGCCAGGAGACAGTGCTCAGACCACTGCGCCTCGCTGAGCCCCCGCGGCCACTCTGGAGCCCGAAGGGGAGAGCCAGCAGGCCACGAGGCCTAAGAGGCTGCACGTGCTCCAAGCCCACCTGGCTGTACGCTGAGCGAGCAGCAGGAGTGGCTTCCACGAACCCCCTCTCACCTTCCACGTTGTTGTAGAAGTGACAGGAACGACTGGCCACCTTTTTCCGGCACAAGTGGATCTGGGAAAGAGAGGGAGCAGGCCCGGCGGGCACATGGTCAAGAAAGGACAGCGCACCGGGCCAGCCAGGGAGCACCCTGCCCGATGTGTGGAGAGCGAGTCCTGTCCCAGCCCTGCCCCCACCAGCTCTTCACCGGGCTGTCCCGCGGGGGCACAGCCGAGGGAAAGAGCCACCCCAGGAGCCCACCTGCATGTGGTTACTCTCCTGCTTCTTCACCTCAGGGTGGATACACAGCTGCTCCCGGGAACCCAGCACACATACCCTGGGCCTGGCAGAAGAGAGAGCCGTGGGGTCCAAGAACCAGAGGGCACCAGCCCCCAGCGCCATCCGGCAGCAAGAGCATGCGCTGCGGGGGGCACAGCGGGAGACAGAGCTCACTCACAAGAGGGAGTGGCTGGGGCCAGAACGGACCCCAGGCTTGGGTGGCACTCTCTCTGCTGCATCGCCCAGAGTGAGCAAGGAGACAAGGCAGGGGAAGCGGGGCAGACGGAGGAGACCCCACCTACTCTGTGCTCCCCCACCCAGGAGGCTGGGGCAGGACGCCAGGACCCCCGCAGCTGTGCAGGGCTCCGACAGAGGCAGGGCCGCCCCCTTCACGTGCCTGCCACGGTGACCCGCGCCTGCAGCTGACACCACACTGCTTTCCAGGACCTCAGGCTGCCGCTAACCCAGCCGCTTTCTCATAAGCAGTGGGCAGCAGGGTCAGCCTGGCCAGCACACAGCCCTGGACGCGGAGCAGACAGTACCCTCGGGGCAGGGTCCAGGCAGAATGCCACCATCAACCACCTGGCCAAGGCCCACCCCCCGTAACTCCGAGGCAGGGGTGAGTGCCGCCTGGCCCTACCGGTAGGAGGTGCTCCGAAGCTCGCTGATGACCTGAGTGAGCTGCGAGTGGGTCCTGGAGGCATAAATGATCTTTGGGATGTCCGAGTAGCAGGCTGCCCAGACACAAGGAAGCAGGGCAGGTCACAGTTCCAGCAGACAATGTTCTCGCAGACTGTTAACCCAAGGGCACGTGGCCAACTCGACCCTGCGCACCTAGCCCCGGGAACGAGCTATGTGGCTAGCCGCGGCGTTCTAGTGTGAACACGTGGCTCCGACCTGAGGCTCACGGCCAGATGCTGGGAAAGAACGGAGCAGCCTCACCAGCCCACTCTGTCCCTGCGTTTCTTCTCTACAGAGCCCCAGAGGGGCCGAGAGGAGCCTCACCTGTGCTGTCTCCATCGGAAGCGGCAGCTCCCCAGGACAAGGTGTGATCGACAAAAAGCCCCCCCTGCGCCCTCTCGGCGATCTTGCGGGCAGAGATGGTGTCACGGAGGTGCTCCCGCCAGGCCAGCGTGGTGCAGAGGAGGCACAGTGTCTTCCCTGTGCCTGTGGGGCTCTCCAGGATGCCATTCACTTTCTGAACGGGGTCAGGAACAAGGTCACGGGGAAGCAGGGAGAGGCAGTGCAGACCACACCGCCCACCTGACACTGGTCTGGGGCAGTTCTGTCCAGGCAGAGCCCACCCAGCAGGTGGCAAAAGGCCTGGGGAACAGTGGGCAACTGGACAGTGCTTCCACTCTCAAACCAAAAGCCAAAAGCTACCGGGTTAATTCAGCCCTCATTAACAAACAGCTTGCAGAACGTTACCTAAAGTATTTTTCCGCGTAACATAAGTAGTAAAGTGACTAATTAGGTTCCAAGTCTCGAGACAGAAGACTGTTCTGCGACTTTGCATGCAGACATTCGCACTGTCTGAACAGAACCTGACGACCTGTGTAGACCTGCATGCACAGGCGGGAGCCCGAGCCGCAAACCCGGAGACACACAAAGGCACATCAGCAAAGCTGTGCCCCTCGCTCCCGGGACTGGGCACCAGGCTCCTCACTGCAGGAGTCCATGTCCAGAACAACAGTCAGGAGCCCCTCAGGGGCTGGGAGCTTCAGGAGGGTGTGAGAGAGCCTACCAAGAAAGCCAGCAGGAAGCAGCCCGCACCCCCCCCCCCAACTTTCCTGCACACCCCTGGGGTTTGAAGACCTTCCAAAATGACAGTTGGGCACTGACTATCCCTCCATGTGGAATTACTTCCCCCAGATCCTCAAGTGGGCCTCACGGTGCTCCCAAGCCTATGACCTCACGACTATCCTTAGGAGTGAAAAGTGTCTTTTTCCGCCTACTTCCCTATCATCTTTCCTAGAACCCCAGCCTCATTTATGACTGAGTCCTGTATCCAGAGGGAGACCTCATTCCCAGCAGGGCCCAGCAGGAGTGAACAGGAAGGTGGACCCACTCCCAGGGCACAAAGCCCCCCGTCTGCAGCTGTACCTTCTGCAGACACTCCAGGACCTTGCTCATGTACTCCTCCTGGCATTTGTACGGCTGAAAGGGGAAGTCCACTGTCACGCCATTCAGGGCTATCTTGGGCATACTGGCCTGTTCTCAGGAAGGCACTGAGGCTGGCTGATATGCAGGCTGTGAGACAAAACCCCTCCGAACATCTCAGGATCTCCGCCACTGCGGGTAAGTGATGCCAGCCAGCGGCGCTGGGACGTGACCCTGCTCCCAGCAGGAAGCCCTATGGCAGAGACGGCAAGACTGCTTATAGCAGGCCTTTCTGGAGTGCCAAGCCACCTCACCGATCGATCGGGCAGGCCCTCCCCCCCTGCAAGGTCGAAGGCAAGCCTGTGATGTCCTATCATAAGGAGCTCGGGAAGATGAGGAACCTACACGTCAGCCCTGCCTCGTTCTCCCGCCCCGCGCAGCTGGGTCCTGCTCGGGGAGAGTCGGCCAGACCCACAGAAACAGCAAGAGCCGAAGCCCGGGTGCAGTCCCACAAGCTCCGCCTGCAGTAATTCACTTAGTGCCAGCAGAGCTGGAGAGGCCAGACCCCCGGCTTGGGCCGGCCTCAACGTCCAGTCCCAGTTTCGCCTGGACACTGGGGCTAACGGACAGTTCACGTAAACACCGAATGACGGCCCTCCCTGCAGAGCCCGGTCCGCAGGGGAACCACCGCCCGGGAACCGGCTCCGCGCGGCGCGGGGCGCAGGCCACGAGAACAGGAAAACTACCGGCCCCAGAAGGCCGCGCGGCAGAATGGCCGACGCGCGGGCGCAAGGTGGCGCGGGGCCTGCCGGGAGCTGCAGTTTCGGGAGGCGCCGCTCGGGTAAAAGTACCCGTTTCAGGGTCTGTGCGACTCACGGCCCAACGTGTGTCCGCAGGGAGCCTTGCACGACTCGGGGTCCCCAGGAATTTACCCCAGTTTACCGAAGCACGACACCGCGTCTCCTCCGCAGTCAGCCGGTTCGGACTTGGCGGGCTGAGGCGCACAATCGTCACTGAACGCGCTGCACTTCCGTCCCTAATTCCGGTCCGCTGCGCGTCGCTCCCCGCGGAAACCGTTCCGCTGCGGAGGGGTCCGCGCGCTCGGTTCCAAGCCCCACCCTGCCCCCGCCGTCGACCCTGAGCCTGGGGAACGGCACCTCCATCGCCCGCAGGCAGAAACCTAGGGTTCCAGCCGTCTCCTCCCTCGATGCTTTCCCCACCAGAGCCTGCATTCCATTACTCCTCCCTGGGCTGAGCCACCTGGATTGTCCAGACAATTGCACAAACCTTCGGATTGGTTAGCTGTGATCCCTCCTCCCCTTTTCTCCCCAAGGGCTGCTCGTGCCTGGAGACCCTCAGCCGACTTTCTAGCCAATGTCCCCCCGACTGGTGAGGGTGGACCCCCCTGACTCCCCAGCACCTAGCACCGGCTGGCAGTCGGCAGTGGGACCAAGGGGTCTGCACAGCTCTGTAGGCTGTAGGTATTTGTAGATGACCCCAGCCTGTCCCAAAAGGCACCAGCCAGCTGGCAACGCTGACATCAGAGTTTCTCATGGGCTCTGTTTAATGCCTAGATGTGTGACATCGTGCTTAGAGAAGCACGTGGACCACTGGTATCCACCCCCCCCCACCTGTCCCACCTGTGAGGGTGTGTGCAGTGTTTGTCTTAGACTCTCAGCTAGAGATTGGAGAAGATGAGGAGACCTGGCCACACACTTGCTGAGTACTCACTCCAAACAGATTTCACTACCATCCATGCAGGCATTGACATGTTTGTCTTCCTAATGGCCTTTGAGATAAGTTCTTTTATTATCCACACTTCACAAAGAACATGCTAGGTGGTTAGCAGATCGCCCAAAGCCAGCAGCTAGCAAGTCTCAGAGCCAGGAGTCCTCCTCTTCAGGTCCACACACCCCTGTCTTCTAAAAGCAGAGGTGTTGGTGCTTCCAGAAGTCCAAGGAAGGTAGGGCAGGGCCCAGAGACTCGAGCCCCCTGGGCAGGACTGGAGCTGAGGACCCTGAGACCCTGAGTTGATGCATGAGCTGCCTGGTCACAAACCACACATGGGGACTGCCAGGCCTCCTACAAATTATAACCTACAAATTCCGTGTGCTGAACTTAGCCACGAAAGATGAGGGGGAATGGACACCGAGGCTGAAGGATGGCCATAGCCAGCCCCTCCCAGCAGGCACAGAGGTCTTGATCAAGTCAACAAATTTGAGTTGAGCCTGCTGTTACGGGCTTTGTGAGATACCCATGTGGGTCAGACACTATGTGGAACGCAAGACAGATGTTAACACACTCGCTGTGTGTGCATCTCAAGGTGTGTTTCGTATACATGCTTGCTGGGCCTGCTCCAGGCTGACTCTGACCCTTAGGTTTGTTCCTGTCAGTTCCCTTTCTGAGCCTACCTCACCCCTGTGCAGGCTCCTGAGATTGCCCAGTTTTATTCCTGTACTTAGCTGTGTGTGCCTACCTGACCGCTGTGCGGGCTCCTGAGATTTCCCACAGTTTTATTCCTGGACTTAGCTGCTTGTGGAGCAAGCGCTTCTCCAGGCCTCGGTGGCTCTGTCCCTAAAATGGGAGTGACACTCCATCTCTCTGACTTCCCAGCCCCAAAGGGAAGAGAGATGGTCACTTCAAGAAAGGACCCACCATCTCTGCCAGGCTCTCCCTTTGGGGTACCAACCAGAACCCTAAGCCCAGAGGAGGAAGGGAGGCATGACCCCCACGCACTCACCAAGGGTGTACCCTCTTCTCCTCCATCATCTGGAGACTGCCATTATTTTTTATCTTACGCTTGAGAAATGGAGGCACAGGAAGTCAGAAACTTGCCCCAGTCACCAAGCAAGTGGGTGTCAGAGCTGGGGTTGGAACGCATCTCTGTCTTCCTTCAAAGCCCTTGTTCTAGGCCTCACCATCCCATTTGCCCTCTTTTCTGCCTCAGAATCAGCTCATCCTCCGGGATGCTCCTTGGAGGCCTTCCGGACCCATCCCCACCCCCACTGTCTACGACAAACTTTCCCCTCAGCACAGCCCTGGGCACACAGAAGGCACCTCCCAGGCTCAGGTGAAGAGCTCTCCAATCCTCCCCCCCCCCCCCCCCCGGCTGTTGGGGTCTGTCCCCTCCTGCCACGCCCACCCTGGGGAACGGGGAATGTCTCCACCATCCCCCCAAGCCTGCACAAAGCCAAAGCCAAGTTGGGCAGCAGTGGGTCCAAGAGGTAAGCAGTGGGAGGATGGGCATCTGGCTGCAACACTCCACCCTTCGTCCCAGGCGGGTCTCTCCCCTCCCATCCTCCCCTGTCTTCACTCCTCTCTCTCTCTGACGGCTGCCCCTGCCACAGCCAGCCAGGCGCTCAAGCGCACTCTCTCTCTCTCTCTCTCCCTCTCTCGAGCGCGCTCTCTCTCCGTCCCTCTCTCTCTCTCTCTCTCTCTCTCTCTCTCTCCCTCGCTGCCTCCCTCCCTCTCTGCGCCCGCCTCCCGTCCTCCCTCGCTCTCTCCCCTCCCCAGCACTGCAGCATTTGCCGACTGCAGCTCCAGCCGCCGCCCGCGCCTCCTCGGCCTCCGCAGCCTCCGCCGCCGCCAGCACCATGGCCAGCACCTTGTCCGGTAGGCGCCCGGCACGCGGGCTTCCTGGGGCGGCGGCGGGTCTGAGCTGAGGCCATTGTCTGGCCTCGCCCAAAGCAGGGGCTGTTGGCGGACTCCTGTTTCCACATCTCAGACCCCGCGCTCAGAGCGCGGGGCGCGGCCGGGCCGAACCCCCATGAGCCAGAGTTCAGGACAACGGGTTGGGACGACCTGGTGCCCCAAGGGCAAGGATTGTGGCGCTGGTGTGGCGAGCGTGGGCCGTTGGGCAGGGGCCGCGCCCAAGGGAGCACCCAGGGTGAGAACGTCAGGTTCGGAGGCTCATTGCCCCTTCCGTGTCCGCCGTGTCAGGCCAGGCGTGACTGTGGCAGAGTGGCTCCCGGGCCTGACGCGGGCCGGTGCCCCTGGGTGGACGCGCTGGAGAGGTGCGGACAGCGTCCCCCGAGGCGCCCGGCTCCCGCAGATCCTGGTCGGACCTCGCCTTCGCGAGGCTGGGGACTGGGAGGGTAGGACTCTTTGCGGGAGCCCTGGCCCAGGGCTGGCGGGCCCGGGCCCTCCCTGCGCCAAAGGAGCGCCCTGGGGGCTGGAGGGACGCTGCGGAAGGACTGGGGAGCGAGCGGGGAGCCGCGCCCCCGTCGAGCGTCACCGCCCCCTCCCCTCGCTGCTGCGGGCTTGGGGACCGCTCTCTGCGACAAGGTGCCACCCGTTCTGGTCGAAAAAAGCCACCGCCCTTTGCGCAGCAGGGTTTGCATGGGGGAGGGGCTGCTGCAGTTTCCAAGCCCTTCCAGCAAGGAGGGGTCTGCCCCTCCCTCCCCGACCGCCCCGCCTCCCAAGCTGCGGATCCACAGACCCCCCCCCCTCCCGCCCCCTCTTCCCCCCTACCCCCCCACCACCAAGGCTGCGACCCTCCTCCCTCGGGGCCTTCCAGGAGGGGAGCTCTGGCGGAGAGGTGGACACGGGGCAGTTACTGGACGCAGGAGAGCTGCAGGTGACCCTGGATGTGAGGACCTTGGGCTTGCTGTCCCCAGGAATGCTCTGAGCCCCCAAACCAGCTTCATCTTTGCACTCCATGTGGAAGGAACAGCAGGGCAGCACCCCCTCCCCAACCTCCACCCCGTTCCCCACTCCATCCGGAACCACACTCCCAACCCTCCCTTCCCTCCCCCCCATCCCGGAGATGGGCACCCTAGCTAACCTTATTCTCTAGAGAGCGAACACAGCTTTAGCAGAGCTCCACCCACTCACATGTGCCCAGTCCTGCCCAGCCTCTTAGGCCTCCTGGGCTCCAGGCCCCAGGTGACTGACTTCTGCACTTGTCCAGGAGGGGAACATGTGTGTCACTGACCACACCCCTCCTGCACTGGGTCCGTCCATCTGGTCTTCATCCGCCCCCTGCTCTCTCTTGTTGACATCCTTAGAGATATTGGGATCCGCTCTGGGCAGAATGAGACCTTCCCCTCCAGGAACCGAGGGCAGTCTGTCCTTCTCATGGCCAGAGTGTTACCCCAGTCCTACACTGAGGTGGAGCTTCAGGCCCTTGCTCAGGATCTGTGCCTGAGTGGGAGACAAAGAGCAGCCACTCGTGGGCGATGCTCTCAGCCTTTTCTCTCACTCACCCCCTTTAGTAAGAACCCCCTTTAATAAAAGCCCTCAGTAGGCCTCATTCCTGCCATCTGACAGGTAAGCAGGTGGATTAGATGGTGAAGGGAAATAGCCAAAGCGGCACCACTGACTGGCGGCTCTCAGAGGTGGGCCTGACACTGACCTCACAGCCCCGATACCAGCAGTGCCTTGTTGGGACCCTGCTGACCCAAGCTTAGCCCCGGGATTTTTCTGGGTGCCCAGGTTACCTTTTCACCATCCGTTTTGTCCAGCACAGCCACTGCCTCATGGATGTGCTGCATGCCAGCTGGAGAACGTCCCCTGGCCAGAGTCACACGGGGCTGGGCCTTTCCTGTTTCACCATTGGTGCTGCCCTAGGCAGAGCACAGCCCACACGTGTACCTACCTGCGCTCATCTTCATAAAAGTTTGATAGGAGTTTGGCCCAGAAGTGGCTACGTGAGCGCACCAGTAATTGTGACCGAAATCAGTTTAGGTGAATCCCAGCTATGGCTTCTCTGTTAAGAGACCTCTCTCATTGGAGCTGATCTCCCAGGCCTCAGTGGCCTGTCTGCCCCAGCTCGCTGGTGGGCTTCATTTGGCCTTGGTGACTAGAGTCATTGTCTGCTATGATCTCATAGTCACTACAAGATTGACCTTAGCTTTCTCTTCCTCTGTTGACCGAAAAGCTGAGTGCCTGCCGATGGGCTATATTGTTGAGACTCACCTGGGGACAGGTGGCCCTCCCTTCCCTCCCCTCCATCCCGGAGATGGGCACCCTAGCTAACCTTATTCTCTAGAGAGTGAACACAGCTTTAGCAGACAGGTGGCCATCTCTTGATGTCCTTCCCAGATGCTCAGCTCTTCACACACTTTTGTAGACTCCTGCTCATATCTGTCTCCTTATGCAACTCTGTTGAGCTGGGAGGCCTTGCACATGCTACCTAAACTCTCAGGGCTGCATGTGGATGGGGATGACAGTGACAGCACCTCCCCTGGGGTTGTTCTGAGAGACAGCAAGATATTGCAGGAACAGTGCTCGGCCTGCTGCCTGACGAGAGGTGCGTGCCCAGTCTGTGTTGGGCAGTGTGACTGTTGCAGCCACATTTTGCAGAGTTTCCTGCTCAGAGAAAGGTGAATTCTGCTGGCAATTCCTGCCATGCTGGGCTCCCAGCACATTGCATATGACTCTGGGTAGTGAGAGGGGCAGCCTGGATGGCAAGGAGTTTCATCTGTGAAGAAGCAATTAGCAGCCTCCAGGACCCTTCTAGGGGTGAGTAGGCATCTGTGGGCCCCCTGCCCTCCCAGTTCTGACTAGACACCACCTATCACCACCACCATGAGGCTCCAAGCAGAAAAGTACAGTCAGAGGCTGGGACTCATGACCAGGCTCCCAACCTGGCATGCTGTGTGACTCTGGCTGGGCCCCTTGCCTTCTGAGTCTCTTTTTTCCCCTCAGTAGAAATGAGCTTGACAAGCGTATCTACCTGGGCTGGCTGGTCTTGAGGGTCAGCTGGGAGTATGGATGTCATGCGCCCACCTTATGAGTGATGTCATTATTGTTACCATGCCACTGTAGGCTGAGGTGGTGCCTTCTAACTCTTGCTCACCTGGGATCTAAGCATCCAAAAGGCCAATGTGCATATTTGCATATTTAACATTTAATACAATGAAGAGGAGGGGGGAGATGAAAGCAATCCAGTTCACAGCAGAGATTTGTTTTTTAATGACTCCCTGAAGTCAGTGATGGGGAAGAGAAGGGTCCTGGTGAGGGGGGGGAAAGGGCATGCCTCCAAGCTGTAGAGGGGTTTCCTGACTTGAGCTCTGTGTATGGAGAGGTGCCTAGATGGGTCTGGCCCTCAACCTCTTCCCTCTGCAATGAGACATGGCCTTTAAGCCCTCCAGCTCTGAGGACACAGGTGTAACCTCCTGTGTTCGGAGCCGCTGGGCCCAGCCCTGCTCTCCGGCCCCATGTGTGGGCTTTTCCTGGCTCACTCTCTGCAAATTTGCCAATTTCCTCACTTGCTGTCCAGTCCCCTCCAACTTGTAGCCAAACCACACAGCAAGCCTCACTCCCAAAGCCCCCTTCTGGGGGGGGCGCCCCTTCCACTTGGCTACTCAGGGAAGGAAGCTCCCCCTGGGCCATCAGCCTGGGAGAAACCAGCCCAGGGAATCTCCATGACCATCAGACACTGAGCTGCACCCCTATTTACAGCTGTAGGACAGAGTCCCTCACTTTCCCGTTGGCACTGGCCCCCTGGGCTGAGCTGTGACCTCAGAGAGCTCTGACTCAGTCTTAGCCCTACCATCCCTCTCCCCTCTATCCTAACAATGCGGTGCTCACGCCTGCCAAACCTCCCCATCCTGCTCCCTGAACTGCCGCCAGCCTCCCTTCATGCTGAGGTGATATTTGTCTGTGAACTTGTTCTTCCTCTGTAATAAATGTGCAGCTCCTTCTCCCAGGAAAACCTCAGCCTCAAGGCAGAGAGGAGCTTGAGCAGCGGCGAGGCCCCAAGCTCCTGGCCTGTATGGCAGACCCATTTGCAGGTTTCACATGTGGTGTAGGAGGACTCCCTGGGAGGCAGGGGAAGCATCGTCTCTTGCCAGGGAGGCTGGTGGTGGCAGGGTCAGACTGAGCCCTTTCCTTCCTGGCCTCTCCCAGGACCCAAGTATGTCGCCTTGACCCAGATACCCTCTTGCTCCCATCCTGACCTTGCCTCTGGCACAGGGCTGGTGACTTCCCCAGCCTTTCCAAATGCCCAAATGCCTCCTGGTCTGCTGCTTCTGAAGGGCTGCTTTGCCTGCTCTCACACTCTCTAACTCCCCAGCACATGTATTGTGATGTACCCTCTGCCTTCTTTTTAAAATTAACTTTCACAGCACAAAAATGCACAAATAGATTCTGCTTGTGAAAAAATAAAATTGGCAACTCAGGCCGAAATTCCCTTGGAAGCCTGCCCCTGTCTGGCCCACTTACCAAGATATGTCTTTGCCCTGCTTCCCCTCCAAGCCCCTTAAAGGCTCTCCCTGCTGCCAGCCCAGGATTCATTGTGCTCCCTTTAAGGTCTCTCGGGCTCTCTCCAGAGGAGTCTGGATCATCAGGACATTTAGATCAAATAACATCATTCTCTGCACTGGTTGTGAGAAAACCCTGCTCACTGTGAGCTATTCCCTCAGACAAGGGCCTGATGATTTCTGTCCTGTGTCCTGTGTCCTGTGTCCTGTGTCCTGTTTCTACACCAGCACTTTCCCCAATTTCACATTAACTCAACTTAAAGACATTGTCTCATGTGAAATTTGATCAGGAATTTTCTTGTCCACCTCAACACTTGTCCAAATTGGTATCTGCCCCTGGGAAGAGCCCTGTAGGTAGCTTTTCCTTCACAGAAGCCATGTTCCCTCTCTGGAGCATCTCTCTGGAGACCTGTCCCAGCTTCTCTAGCCAGGGAGGCGGGGGCATGGGTCTCTGAGCCTCCTGGTCTTTGTGACATGCTGGAGTTGTGGAAAGAACACAGACCACCTGAACTGTACTTGAGGGGCTTTGCACAAGTCACCCTCACCCCTTGGGTCCAGTATCATCTCGGTTGAGCAGGGGGACAGTCTTGGACCTGAAGATGGTTAAACACTAGTGAGACACCTGACCAACGTGTCTACTTTGGGGTCTGGCTTGTCACAAATGGACCACAAATAGCTCATTCATTCCCACTCTGACAGTGGGCTCCTCCATCTTCTGACAGGGCTCATGGCCTCCTTTTCTAGTTGGGCACTGGGGACACTGGCTGTGGGCACTTGCTCTGCAAAGCTAGAGGGCAGGTGTTGGTGCTGAACGGACAGCTCCCTACCCTCTGGCCCTAGAAGAACAGAAAGCCTGGGCCTGTTCAGAGCCAGGTTTTGGGGGATGGGGGGGGGGGGGAGGCTGCAATGCTGTCAGGGTAAGTGGGGGGGGGGGGCGCATAAGAGGAATTCTGAGGGCTTCACCCAAGTGGACAGCCCAAGAAAGTGCTGCCTGCAGAAGCACCACATCTGATGTGGTGGTTAGTATCTGCGAGAGGGAAAGGGGAGGAAGTAAAGAGGGGGAAGTACAGGGAGGGTGAGTTGGGAAAATACAGTGACAGAGTCATGGAGATGTGGAAAGATACAGACAGAGAGTGACAGAGAGTGAGGGAGACAGAAGGATGAACAGAAACAAACAGAAATGCCAAGAGAGAGAAGAGGAGGGAGGGGAGCACAAGGAGCCTGGAGCAGGGAGAACAATGCAGGACACAGGGAGGGGTGCCAGGGAAAGACCGTCAACTTCTGGGAGGGGTGGGGAGAGGAGGGAAGAGGAGAGGAGAGACGTAGAGAGGCGAGGGAACAGAAAAGAGAGCGAGATAAACAGACTTCCCGAGAGACACAGCATGGGAAGAATGCCGGGAGAGGACGAGGGGGCCACCAGGAGGTGAGGTCGTGGCGCCCTCTCATGCTGGCCTCATGCCCACAGCCTACAAGGAGAAGATGAAGGAGCTGTCAGTGCTGTCGCTCATCTGCTCCTGTTTCTACTCACAGCCGCACCCCAACACCATCTACCAGTATGGGGGTGAGTGTGCCCCGGGCCACTGACAGGTCCTGCTTGACCAGTGCCTGCCTCCTCCTTACCTTCTTCCCTGGCCCTGTGGCCTCTCCAACCCCCCTCCCCCACACGCTCCCCTAGTTGGCTTCTGGAGAGGGAAGCTCTGATGGGGGCGGTGGTCCTGAGGGCTCAGACCTGGGAGTCCCACGTGAGCAGCCGTGCTCCCTCCCCCAGCCCTTGACTTGGATGTGTGCTGGGAACAGGCCCCCTCAGCATCCTGAAGTCCCCGTCTGGTCTTACAGACATGGAGGTGAAGCAGCTGGACAAGAGGGCCTCTGGCCAGAGCTTCGAGGTCATCCTCAAGTCCCCTTCTGACCTGTCCCCTGAGAGCCCAGTGCTCTCCTCTCCCCCCAAGAGGAAGGACACCTCCCTGGAGGGGCTGCAGAAGCGGCTGGAGGCAGCTGAGGAACGGAGGAAGGTGAGGAGCCCACCCCTGCCTCCAGGTCCTGAGGAAGGTGGCCAGGAGGCCTGGATGGGCACAGACAGAGCCCTCCAGGCACAGGGTACTCCAAGCTGCTGCTTGGCTATTAGCTTGGGGTGGAGAGGGTCCCATGGTTCCCTGGATCGCCTCTGGGGAGATCAGAATGGGACAGGGAGGATAAGGCATCCCCAATGGCAGCCAGCCGGAGACAGATAGGAAGCAGAGGCTGTTGGAGGGGATGTCGTTGGCCACAGCCAGGAGGAGTCCTGGGACATGAGGCTAGACTAGCACCCTTCTCCAGGGCAGAGAAGTGAGAACAAAGGGGCTGCCATGTGTTGGGGGCTGCAAGTCCAGACCTGCTGGGAGCTCAGGGGGCCCCAGCCTCCCTCCCCACCCCTCCCCTTCACACCAGCCCCATGGAGACTGAAACACACACAACAGGGGTACCCTCAGGAGTGCAGTGCTGAGGGCTGCCCCTTGGGCAGGGGCAGTGGCTCTGGATCCCTTGTAGCATGTCCCAGTGAAACCTGGGGACCCAGGCCTCCCAGGGTTAGCTAGTAGTGACTGGCACGTGGGTGGGCCCAGAAGGAAGGAAGTGTGGGTGATCATCCTTGGGTCTCTGACCCTCACCAAGCAGCCCCTCCCCCAAATAAGGACAGACAGTGTAGAGCCAGGAGTCCCGGGCTCCTTGCCCCAACCAGTCCCTTCTCCCCAGCCCTGGGGGCCCGTGCACAGCTCTCCGCACCTTAGGGAATTCAGAACCTGGTGCGTATCACGCACCTACTTTTTAGAGGAGACAGTGAAGGCTCAGTGACAGCCCTTAAGTTTTGAACTTGCTCTGCTCCTCCAACATTCCCTGAGTGCATCAGGAGCTCTGGAGGCGGCAGCGAGCAGGACAGAGCCTCTCTTACTGCGTGGGCGCACTCAGCCTCGTGGGAGGGGCAGCTCTGGGAGCTTGAGGACTCACAGAAAGGGTCAGCAGCTTCCGGTGTGTCTGGGGCCGAGGGTTCTGCGGGCACGCGGACCTTGCGATGCTAAAGCCCAGGAAGTCCCCGGCAAAGCGGGACCAGGTGGACACCCTCGCCGACGGCAGGACAGTGTAGATCCGGGCTCCTGGAAGACGCGCGTCCAGTGGGCAGCAGGGCAGGGCAATGAGGGCACTGGGCGGGGCGAGACCGCGCGCCGGGGGCGGGGGGGCAGGCTGGGGGCGGGGCGGGCGGAGCGGGCGGCCACCGCCCACGCGCGCGCCCCCGCCCGTCCGCACAGACGCAGGAGGCGCAGGTGCTAAAGCAGCTGGCCGAGCGGCGCGAGCACGAGCGCGAGGTGCTGCACAAGGCGCTGGAGGAGAACAACAACTTCAGTCGTCTGGCGGAGGAGAAGCTCAACTACAAGATGGAGCTCAGCAAGGAGATCCGCGAGGCGCACCTGGCGGCGCTGCGCGAGCGGCTGCGCGAGAAGGTGCGCGCCGGGGCGGGGCTTGAGCAGGGAACGCGACCGGGACCGGGAGGGGGCGTGCCAAAGCAGGGAGGGGCGGGGCTCCACGCAGGGGGCGGTGCCGGGGCGGGGTGGATCCCGGGCCGCGAGAGGCGGGCTCCGCCTGCATTTGTTGGGCGCCTCCCGCAGTGCCACAGCCAAGGCCAATTGTCCGGTCCCGGTGGGACAGGGCCAATAACCGCGGTAATAAACGGGTGGTCATTGTTTTGGAAGTGCCCGGAAGGACGCGTATCCCGGGTTTGAGCCAGAAGAGGGGAGGGGCCGGGGAAGCACCCACGAGCCCCTTCCTTCGGTTGGCCCCTGCCCACCGCACCACCAGCGCTCTCGCGCCCCGGCTGCTCCCTGTCCAGCTAGGAGACAGCCCAGAGTGAGGCGAGGCCCTGCCCTGGCCGGAGCCCCCGGGAGTGGCCTCTGCTTCAGACCACAGTGTGGAACCAGGTTGGTGCCAGGGGACACCGTGGAGTCCGCAATCCCAAGGAAGTTACCTGAGTTCCAACTCCCCCTCTGTGGTTTGGGCGCAACCCCAGTCGCATTGAGGGCCAGTCCCCGCACTCGGGCCACACTTTCAGAGGATGACGCGGACCTCCTCCTGCTCTCTGTTGACCCTCAGTCCTGGTCGCTAAGGTGCCCTCGTTGGTCGCTTCTCCCGCACTTGGGAGGGTCCCTGAAAACTGGGTGCGTGGGAGGGGCGGGCCCCCCTCTCGCCCCCGCGGCGCAGGGCCCCGCCCACCTCCACCTGTCCTCACAGGAGCTGCACGCAGCTGAAGTGCGCAGGAACAAGGAGCAGCGAGAGGAGATGTCCGGCTAAGGGGCTGCGGACCAGAGGCGCCTGGATCCTGAGAGGAGACGTCTACACACGCGGGTTCTGGTTTCGTCTTGTCCCACTTTGTCTAGATGCAACTTTGGTTCCTGCCCCCTCCCCACCCTGCACTCCTAGCTCATGCTTCTCTTTCCGCTCTGAGCTGTCCAGTCCTTGTGGCCTGTCACTCTCCACAGGCTCTCCCTCAAGGAGCCACCAGAACATGGCACACAGTCCCTCAGTTCAGGCACCAGGCCGGGCAGTGGCTGGGTCCCCTCTTGGTGGCCCTCTTAGCAGACGTGGTGGCAGCCTCAATAAATCCAGTGGTGGTAGCAGGAACATGTGGGTCCTTATGCTGGGTTGTCCTGTGAGCACCTTGTCACTTGGGGCACATCCTCTGAGCCAGCTCCCCGCCGATAGGCAAAGGCACACCACCTGTGCCGTCTTTGGTGGGAGAGGGCCTGAGCGCGTGGGAGGGGACGGAGGAAGAAAGAAGGACCTCGGGGCAGGGCATTCTGTCACTGCAGCCAGCCGAGGAAGCCGTCTGTGCAGTGGAATGTTTTGGAATTGGTGGGTACGGTTGGCAGCCTTTTACTGTGGTCGCAGAGGGGTCCTCTGAGACCACCTGGTCCTCAGGGGGCAATTTGGGCTGACCTGGGAGGCCACAGCCATTGCCTGTGGCTGAAGTGGGAGTGGGGAGGGATATGGCCTGGCCTGAGTCTCCCAGGAAGTGGGCATTCTCCACCAGGGACCCAGGAGCGAGCCGCCATGGTCTAGAGGGTTGTGGGCACCCCTTGCTGGCCCCTCTCCCAGGAGTGCCCTCCTAGAGCTTCTGGCCCGGTACCCATGTGGGGAAAGCCCTCCTCCATCATCACTGCTCTTCTCCCGCTGGACTTCACAGACCCTTGGGGAACCCCGTCCTCGGAGCTCTTTTGAGTCTTGGCCCCTTCGCATGCCCTCACTCTGGTAGAAAGACGCTCCCATGATGCTCCTGGCCATGGGCCTTTCCGGCTTGCCTCCGGACAGGTGTGGCTAGGCGTGAGTGAGTGGCAACCACGAGTGCCCCTCAGGGAACAGACAGCAAAGGGAGTAGGGGCCCAGCTGCCTGCAGATTCAGATGCTGGGGGACAGGGTTCCCAAACAGCCTTCCTCCCTTCTCCATCCTTGACGTTCTTGACCAGCGGCCCCCTCTGGGCAACCTGCAGGTTGGAGACGTGGCCCTAGGCCTCTCCTGCCAAGACCTTCCTGGACTGGGTTCTTTCCCCTCCCTCAGCCAGGGGTGCGATCCCCAGATCCCCCAGCGCTGGCCTGTGAGGCCTTCATCTGCTGGACACGGGCGGTGTCCAGTCTTTGTGTCACTGTGGCATCCTGCGCTTCTCCATAGCAGTCCCATCCCACAGCGGAGCACCGAGGGCAGGGTCCCTGTTGACCATCCTCTTGCTGGCCAGCATGAGGGGACAGACTGCAGGTTCTTGCAGGACCCAGAGCCGGCACCTCAGAAACCAGGTGGGTCCAGCGCCCAGTGCCCTGGTATCCGTCCCACAGAAACCTACGGGGGCACTGCTGGTGGTCTCCCAGGGCCGAGCCAGAGCGCACAGTAGACACAGGTTCCCCACCATAGACTTACAGGAAGTAGGGACCCACACCCACTCTCCTAATCCCCACCCACACGGCCTCCGAGGGAACGACAAGTTAGGATTGGAACCCACATGTGGCTTTTGTGGGACTCACAAGGGGAAGCAGAAAGAGAAGGGAAGGCTGGATCTGTGAGCCGGGGCAGCTCTCGCATAGCTGGAAGCCTAGTGTGGCTGTGCCGACGTCATCCACGTAGTGAAAGTGAACTTTAAATTAAATCAAATGAATGACTACAGACAGAAAAACTCGCGTGTTTAAGAAGCGGTTGAACTGTGCCCTGTGCATCCTGCATCTGTGGGGTCACACGGGCTTCAGGGCCACTCCTCGTGAGTGCCTGAATGCTTAGTGTAGAACTCCGACTAAAGCCCCTTATCAAGCTTGTTTGAATCACAATTACCGACGGTTCTAACGACCTTGGGGCTTTAAGAAGTGAGTGTGGAAATGACCCACCAGTCCATTTTCCTCTCTGGAGCCCCAGGTGACAGTGGCAGTGTGAGGGAGGGGGCAGGACTTGTGGCTGCAGCGGGACTGTCCTGGCAGCTTGGGCTCGGGGGCCTCCGGCTGCTGCGATGGGGGGCACATGGGGGCCTGAGGTCTGAGGCTTGTCTTTCTCACTGCACCGTCCTGTGGGTCTCACTCAGGTGTGGGTGGGTCCTGGCCTCCCAGGGACGTACCCCACGGCTCTGTGGACCCCACTGCGCAGCTGATCGCTCACAGGCAGAAAACGGGTTCCTTGAGCGGCAAAAGGAGAACGAGAAGACATTGGACTTCAACTGGTCGTCGGCCTGTTCCATGGGACCCACGTAGCCATTTGGGGTGCCCAGCAGGGACCCCTCTGCTGGGGAGGAGGCATGTTTGGTGGCTGTCCACGCAGCGTCTGCTCAGGCCCACACATGGGCCTCAGGTCCAGGCCCTGAGTAGGTGCCTGCTCCCCAGGATCCAGGGAGACCCCGTCACCTCTCCCCCACACTCCTGGCCCTCCCCTGAGGCAGTCCTAGCGACTTCCCCAGGCTGACACAGTGGGAACCATATCCTCACCTTCCCCTGCCCAGGGACAGGTGGGAAAGGCAGACTCTGGACACACAGCTCCACAAGAAATAGAGCCATCAGAAGCCTGGGGACAATGGGAGACAAAGGGAGCGTGTTGAGAATATTTCCATGAGGCATAAGCTCTGCACGGCTGTATTCTGGTTACATAGACACATGCACGCCACGGAGCCTGGCGTTCCCAGAGGACCAGGCTGGTCACAGACCAGGGCTTCTCAACTCTTAGGGGGGCCCTAATCAGGCAGCGAGGGGCAGATGGCATCTGCAACAGTCACAACATGGAGGAATCCTTCACGGACAGATCACGCTTTCCCTAACAAAGAAGAGGAAAGGCAGGAGCCCTTCTGGGGAGCCAGTCCTGTATTAGTTATCTACTGCTGTGGAACAAGTTACCCCAAGCGGTGGCTTAAAACAACACCCCTCATCTCACAGCGTCCATAAATCAGGGTCTCAGGAGCTGGGCCGTCCGGCTCAGGGTCTCTCCTGAGGTCGTGGTTGGGACATCGGCCAAGGCCCTGGTCACCTGCAGGCTGGACCTGGGCCGGAGGGTCCCCAAGTTGGCCCGCTTACGCAGATTCGGCCTCAGGTCCTCTCCCCATGAACTCTCCCAGGGCTGGTCCCCTCGGGGCGAGCCGCCCGAGCTGCGTGAACCGATCCTGGGTGGAGCACACACATGCCCTTTGTCAGAAGCGCATCACCGGGTCGCCTGGGTGGCTCAGTCGGTTGAGCGTCCCACTTTGGCTCAGGTTGTGATCTCACGGTTCGTGAGTTTGAGCCTTGCTTCCGGCTCTGTGCTGACAGCTCAGAGCCTGGAGCCTACTTCGGATTCTGTGTCTCCCTCTCTCTACCCCTTGTCCGCTCACCCACACTCTCTCTCTCTCTCTCTCAAAAATAAACATTTAAAAAAAAAAAAAAAAGAAGCAGCACATCACCAAGAAGAGCCCGCACTGGAGGGGAGTCAGGCTCCACCTGCGGAGAGGAAGTGTGTCAAAGGATCTATGGGCATCTTTTATACCCGCCTCAGGTGTCCTGTCTTGAGCAACCCGTGTGTTGTGGACACAGCTGGTGTTCACTCAGTGTCTGGGGGCTGCAGCAGGCCCCCGCCCCAAAATACGGCATCTAGCAAAACAGGCCAGATGGCGGCACAGAGAGATGTCTGTCCCGGGCGGGGCCTCCCTGCAGCCTCTCGCAGGCTTCCCCTCGGGTGAGCTCAGCTGTGGCTGCGTGCAGGTGGGGGCGGAAGAAGCGAGCACCGACCGCGGCCGTCTCTCTCTTCGCTGAAGAAGTTTCGCTCTTCAACATTGATATTAGTTTTCTAGGTCTGCGGTGACAAGTACCACAAACTGGGGCTGAAAACATCAGAAACGTATTTGCTCACAGTTCTGAGGCCAGAAGCCGAAAATCAAGGGGTCCCAAGGCCGTGCTTCCTCTGAAACCTGGGCCAGAGAATCCTCCTGGCCTCTCCTAGCTCTGGCTGTTGGGAAAGGCAGCCTTTCAGTCCCAAGCAGCACCACTTAAGAATGAGCTTCAGGGGCGCCTGGGCAGCTTGGTCGGCTAAGCGTGGGACTTCGGCTCAGGTCATGTTCTCACGGTTTGTGAGTTCGAGCCCCGCGTCGGGCTCTGTGCTGACAGCTCAGAGCCTGGAGCCTGCTTCGGATTCTGGGTCTCCCTCCCTCTCTGCCCCTCCCCCACTCACCATCTGTCTCTCTTTGTCTCTCAGAAATAATACTTAAAAATTTACAAAAAAAGAAAGAAAATGGGCTTTGGGCCTGGAACCTTCTTTCCAACAAATAAGAAGCCCACAGAACTTGTGCGGGACACACTTCCCCACCGCGAGCTCAGTCCTGCTTGTGCCTGCACCGTCAGGCAGGCCGCCGGCTCTCAGGGGGTGGGGCCTTCCCCCTGCGGCACAGGAGGGGTGGGGCCGTGGGGACCAGCCACCCGAGTAGACCCCACCGGCTCTTCCTCTTCCTCGCATGAGTAAACTGCTCTCAGCGCCCCGCTGCTTCATGGTTTCCTTGGCAACTCCGATGCCAGGATGCAGGGGCAGAAGTGTTTGGACTTTTACCCGAGTGGCTGGTGCTGTGATGAGCTTTGCTCTCCCCTGGGATTGGGAACCAGAGCTGGTGTTCTGCTGAACACTCAAAATCTTTGGCATCCCTTGGCTTGTACATGTGTCACGCCAGTCTCTGTGGCCACATGGCCGTCTCCCCTTTGTGCGTGTCTCTATGGGACACGAGACGTTGGATTCAGGGTCCAGCCTAATACAATATGGCCTCGTTTTAACTAGCGACGCCTGCAACAACGCTATTTCCAAGTAAGGTCACACTCTGAGTTACTGGGAGTTGAGATGTCAACATATTTTGGGGAGGGACACAATTCAGCCGCCACCAGAAGTTGCAGACATATAATTCATAGCTTTATTTTTTTAAGGGTTTATCTGTTCTTAAGTATTTCTACACCCAACGTAGGGCTTAGACTCACAACCCTGAGATTAAGAGTCACGTGCTCCACTGACTGAGCCCGCCAGGTGCCCCAGTATAATTAACTTTAAGACATTCATGCATTTAGGGGCGCCTGGGGGGCTCAGTCAGTTGAGCGTCTGACTTTGGCTCAGGTCACGATCTCACGGTTCGTGAGTTCGAGCCCCACATCGGGCTCTGTGCTGACAGTTCGGAGCCTGGAGCCTGCTTCAGATTCTGTGTCTCCCTCTTTCTCTGCCCCTCCCCTGCTCACGCTCTGTCTCTCTGTCTCAAAAATAAATAAAAACATTAAAAAAAAAAGACATTCATGCATTTATTTGTATATTCAGCATGAGTTCAGCAAGTGCTTACTGTGTGTGTGTGCCTCACTCTAGAGAATGGTGTTGGCTTGAAAGCCTAGCCCCTGCCCTGGGAGAACTTCCGTGGTAGTAAGACTATGCACACAGGGTAAGTTATGATTTTTCAGGGCATTTTAAAACGTTTCTGATCTTCATAATGTCCACTATGAGGAAAACAGGTAGGCATTATTGTATCACGTCAATGTTTTTTCTGGTTATACGTGTCACATGTTCACTGCAAAAGTACAGAGAAAAAAACCTCGAGCCACCAAAACTGCTTTCCTGCAGACAGGACGTGCGTCGTTAGCAGCGTTGAAGCTGACACACTTATAGCCTCTGGGAGCTGTGCTTCTGTGTCCTGTGGCTGCACCGCTGTACCGGGCTTTGGGGAAATTCTTTCCAACTTCTTGGTTTCATAAACTTCCTGTTAATGTAGATTGTGCAGAGTCACAGTTACCATATTAGAAATTAAAACTCAGAAATTAAAAAAAAGAGCAATTCATCTGAAATGACCCACCCATTACATATTAACATAACATTTTGAGAAACAGTATTGTGCTGCAACTCTACCCAAGTAAAAAAAAATTAGTGAAAGTAATAATCTCACTTAAGGAAAGAAAGACCCCTATTGGGGTGCGTGGAGGGCTCTGTCGGTTAAGCATCCGACTTTGGCTCAGGTCATGATCTCACAGCTCGTGGGTTCGAGCCTGCATAGGGCTCGGTGCTGACAGCTCGGAGCCTGGAGCCTGCTTCGGATTCTGTGTCTTCCTCTCTCTCTGACCCTCCCACACTCACGCTCTGTCTCTCTCTCTCTCAAAAACGAATAAACATTAAAAAAAATTTTAATTGCAAAATAAACCCCTTAATTTTAGAAGTTCCCTAAGATATAATGGAAAACGACAAAATAATGTAAAACAAAAGTGAAATAAAAGCATAAAAGATGTAAAATAAAATCAAAGTGGAAAAACAACAGAAAAGACAAGGGCTCTAGGATCTTAACTGGATCCTGAAAAATTACATTTGATTTTAGTGACCTGGTGAAAACATACAGTGATATTGTAGCACAAATATCTAACGATGTTTGCTTAAAAAAAAACCCAGGGGCTCCTGGGTGGCTCAGTTGGTTAAGTGTCCGACTCTTGATTTCAGCTCAGGTCATAATCTCATAATCATGAGATCAAGCCCCGAGTTGGGCTCTGTGCTGACACCATGGAGCCTGCTTGGGATTTTCTCTCTCCCTCTCTCTCTCCACCGTCCCCCATGTACATTTGTGCACTAATAAAAAGTGTAAACAGCCACAACAAACAAACAAGTGACACTTTCTTAGGGGAAAAAAATTAGTGAGAATGAAGCATATGAAAAAAATCTGGCCTCAGATCCGTGGTTGAAGGAAAATGTGTTATTATTTTTTTTTTTTAATTTTTTTTTTTTTCAATGTTTATTTATTTTTGGGACAGAGAGAGACAGAGCATGAACGGGGGAGGGGCAGAGAGAGAGGGAGACACAGAATGGGAAACAGGCTCCAGGCTCCGAGCCGTCAGCCCAGAGCCGACGGGGGGCTCGAACTCACGCGAGATCACTCGAGATCTCGCGAGATCGTGAACTCCCGGACCGCGAGATCGTGACCTGGCTGAAGTCGGACGCTTAACCGACTGTGCCACCCAGGCGCCCCAGGAAAATGTGTTATTAATAGACTGTTCTTTAAGAGTAAACCAAAGCGTGATATGGGGCAGTTTCTTGTAGTTGGAGGCAATGTGAACCTTCCATACTCTTCTGTCAGCCCACTGGTCTTGAGTTTGCGTGTGCCTCGTCCCCCTGTATGGTTCTGAAGCTCCCGGGTATGAGCCGCCTTCCCCCAGGCGCCCTTGCAGTGCTGGAGGGAAAGATCAGCTGATTGCCGGCAGAACTGGAGCCTGTCTTTGTCTTGCTTTCCTGTCTGGTCAGGAGCCGAAGGAAGCAGAGCCTGAGTAGGGGGTGGGGCATGGTGAGGCCATAGCATTCTTGGGCCTGGATGACACCCATAGTCTCATGGCCTCCATGGGGTCCAGGCATCGTCAGAAGGTCTGAAGTCAGTGGCTTGCAAGACAGTGTGACTTGCCTTCCTCTGTAATAAATCGAGAGCAAACTCTCCCCTCCCCTTGGGAGCCTGCGGTGGGCTGGGAATCTCACATGGGTGTTCCTGGGGAGAAATCACCACCCCAACCCCCTGTATACGCTGTTCTATTCTGCTCTCCTGTCGGCCAAGCAGAGCCCAGAGCTGCAAGTTCATTCTTTGGGAGACAAAAAGGTGAGCACAGGTCCCACTGCCGAGCCTGAGGGCCTATGGTAGGAACAATGAAGGTCACGCAGCAGCCCGAACGCAGAGACCAGAGACCAGGGATGCTGGGTGCCCCCGGACTCGGGCTGATGGCCACAGCACCAGGCAGCTGGTACAGGCACACTGTCACGTGCACGCTCTCTCCTGGGCCACAGGAGCATGGTATCCGTCTGTCTCCAGCGCCCTTCTGAGCATTCTCTCTTTGACTTTATTGGCATTTATTTCAAACGTGAGGACAAAGAAGCTCAGATAAATGACAGACACACAGATTGCGCGTGTATTCTCATATTTACCAGATAATAAAACAACAGCACTCGCACAAACTGAATAGTTTAATCTTAAAAAAAATTTTTTTTTAATGTTTATTTATTTTTGAGAGAGAGAGAGTTCGCTCTCGCATGCAGGGGCGGGGGAGGGGCAGAGAGCGAGGGAGACAGAATCCGAAGCAGGCTCCAGGCTCTGAGCTGTCAGCACAGAGCCCCACGCGGGGGTTGAACTCACCACACATGAGATCATGACCTCAACCGAAGTCAGACGCTCAACCGGTTGAGCCACCCAGGTGCCCCTCAGTAGTATCATCTTAAAAAAAAATTTTTTTTTTCCATCACTGGTTTAAGTACACTCTAAATTATTGAAGACGGAATGAAACTGCCACTCTCCCAATTATAACATCACTGAAATGAAGTCTGTTTGAAAACCTCCAATTTGGGAAATGGTCTTCAGTGATCTTCCTACTGAAGACTGATCACGGGTTCATGCTCGTTCTGAACAAGGTTCTGAACAAGGCGTTTGTTTCCTGCCTTCCCTGTGCCCTCAGGGGGAGCACGCAGGGATGAGGGGGTGGGGTTCTCTGGCCGGTTGCTCGCAATGAGAGAAATCAATCACACCCACATCAGAAGAGTTCATGCTGTCCACCCTGTTCCCTGAGTGGGCGGCCAAAGACACCCTCTGGGTGCTGCACCCAGACTGCCCGGTGCAGGTAGGGAGCGCAGGCGGACCAAGGAACACGCGGGATACCGCACCGCTGCAGAGACTCCTCTGGCGTCCTCCGGCCAAGGGCAGAAAGCCTGCCAACTGCCCAGCTCTGGACTGAGCAGATGCAGCTAGATAACCACCGCTCTGAGGCCTCCCCCTGCGCCTCTCAATCAAACAGCAAGGGTGGTTGTACCTGGCTCCCAAATCAAGGGTACCCCATAAAAACTGAGTAATGCTTAGTATCTTCTTACGCTCTGGAAGATGCATGGGCCTTACCTGTAGTTAAAAGTAATTAGAGTGAGCGCGAGCAATTCTCAGAGCTCCCTAACCCTACATCTGCGTGTGTCTCTTGGCTCAGTGAAAGCCGAGGCCCCGAATTTTAATTAACTTAAATGTAAATGAGGGCGTGTCCAGTGGATACAGGACAGTGCGGCTGGGGGGTGGCAGTCAACAGAACACTGTATGGCGCAGCGCGGACTCAGAAAGAATGTTGAAAGCCCCTTTTAAGGGTTACTATGAGAAAGAAAACCTGGTAATTGCAGGATTCCGACTAGACACGCGGGAGGACACAGACGCAAGCTGCTCTTCTGGCGCCCGCCTCCGGACAGGGAGCCTCTCACACGCTTGAGATGACAAGCGGACCTGCATCAGTTCCTGCCACCGTTCGTACACCTTCCCCCCCGCCCCCATCCTCCAAAAGGTCTCCCTACGGAATCTTTCCGCCGGGAGACTCGGGCCCACCCGGGCCCACAGCTGTGTGGGCGGACCCCCGCAGGTGCGCCGGTGGGCGGGGCCCGGCGAAGGTGCCGCCGCAGCCGCCCCGCGTCCCGCCTCTGCCACCCTCGGCCCTCCACCCGGCGCACGCGCGGCCGGCTCCGCCGGGCCTTATTTCTCGGTGCTGCACGCCTTCCCGCCGAGCGCCAAATAAGTCTCCGGGCCCGCCCCTGCCCTGCGTGCGCGGCCCCGCCGCCTGCGTCAACTAGGAAGCGCGCGCCCGGGCCGCCGCCGCCGCCGCCGCCGCCGCCGCCGAATCCCCAACAAGGAGCGGAGCCCGCGGCCGCCACCGCCGCCGCCCTCCTGACGCCGCCGCCGCCGCCCGTCCGCCGGCGCCCGCGCAGGCCCGGCCGCGGCCCAGGTAAGCGCCCGCGGCCCCCCCGCGGCGAGGCCTCTCGCTCCGCCGCGCGCCGCCGTCCAGTCAGGGGTCCCTGCGGAGCGTCAGGACGTTACGGCGGGGGGAGGGGAGCGGGGGAGGGGCGGCGGCGCGCGGCGGGCGTCACGGGCGTCACGGGCGTCACGGGCCCGCGTCAGGCGGCGTCGGCGGCGGCGTCCGCCTCCATCTTGCCGGAAGGCGACGGCCGGGCTGCTGGGGGGCGATGGGCATGGCCCTCGGGCTGGGCGCGACAAACGCCCCCCCCCCCCCTCCGGTCCCCGTCCTGTGGGAGCTGTCTGGACGCCCCCCTTTCCCCCGGCCCGGTGGGAGCCGCGGCCACGCGGGTCTCCTCCCCGCCCGGTGGGCGCCGCGGCCACGCGGGCCCCCTCCGCGGCCAGCGTCGGTTGGGAGCCGTGTGGACTCGGTCCCCGCCCCGCCCCGTGGGCCGTGCCCGTGCGGGCCCATACTGTGTAGGTGGGGGACCAGCGCCAGTAACGACCTGTTAACAAAGTTGATTAAGTTTGCAATTCACTTGGTTGACTTTTACACGGAGTCCAGGTTCTCTCCGCTAAAGCCTCAAATACAAGTGTCGGTTACATCAGTCTTGCTTTGACGTACAATTAGTAGAGCTTAATTGATAAGCATAATTAATAGAGCTTGATGAATTGGGAGATAAGTATACGCCGGGGAAACCATTACCCCATCCTGTCCTTCGCCTCACGGAGTTCCCTCCCACCCTCTTATTTCGTGATGAGAACGTTTAACGCAAGATGTACCTCCTTGGCGAATTTTCCAGTACGTGGTCCGTGTTGACGGCGGGCACCGCGCTGTGCTGTAATGTCTGCACTGGCTGGTGCGCAGCCTGAACTGCTGCTGGCGTGCGTTCCCTCCGCCCGGCCCCTGCTCCCCTGAGTTTTCTGTAGATTCTCAGGGAAGCGGGGTCATGCAGTGTTTGTCCTGTGCCTGGCTTCCCTCACCCAGCGTGTTGGCCTCCAGGTTCATGCGTGTCGTCACTAGATTACATTCCGCCTACGTACACCACGTTTTCTTTACCCACTCGTCTCTCCGCGGCCCTTTGGTGGTTTCCACGACGCGGCCGCTGTGAATGGTGCTGCTGGGAACATGGGAATGCACATTTCCCTGGGAGGCACTGATTTCATTTCCTTTGGATCTGTACCCAGACGTGGGTTGTCCGGTCAGGTGGTGGTTTTTAGGAACCCCTGTACTGTTTTCCTCAGTAGCTGCACCGATTTACATTCCCACCAACAGTGCCTGACGTCCTACTACAGCGTCTGTTGGTCTTGTTAACGGTGAGATCCATGGATTAAATACAACTGGAACATAACAAGATGAACTAGGCAGACTGCTTGTCCCGGAATTGTTTCTTCATAGGAAGTATCTTAAAGTTTTTGGTAAGAGGAGGCAGGGCGTCTGGGTGGCTCAGTTGGTTAAGCGTCCAACTCTTGATTTCGGCTCAGGCCGTGATCTCACGCTTCGTGAGTTTGAGCCCTGAGTCGGGCTCCACACTGACAGCTCAGAGCCTGCTAGGGATTCTCTGTCTCTTCTCTGTCTGCACCCCCCCCCTCGAAAAAACAAACATTTAAAAAAAGTTGGGGGAAGACATCCTGGAGGGGGGAGGAATTCGTACAAGCACGGCAGAGTTTCTATGGATTTAGAACGCTACAAAACTACATTCAAGTCTAGGATTTAAAATCACAACCCATTTCATGCCTGAACTGAGAAAGGGGGCCGCCGAGATGCCTTCTCAGAGCCGGAAGACAAATACGTGTGCAGGGGGCCGCACGCTGGCGTGTCTGGCGCAGCCTGGCCGGGTAGGACGCGGACGCTGCGGTTGGCGCCGGGGAGCTGTGGTCTGTGACTCCCTGAGGAGGGCAGGTGAGGCCCAGATGCTCCCAGAAAGGCAGGAAGGACCAGAGGGACCGCCTCCATGGAACAAAGCAGCTGAAAATCTGGATTTTTTTATGTGAACCCGGTGAACTTTGACAAAGTTGGCAACTCGTTAAGTTTGGAAACCCTGGGAGAATCCAGCTAATGGCGCCCGAGGACCGCCACGTGTGACCTCAATTGTGTTCTTAGTGGTGTTTTTATCAAAGGAAAACATTTGTGATCTTGCAGAAGACTCGGGAAGCTAGGTCTGAATCTGATGTCCTGATGTCCTCATGAGACACTAACAGTTTTGTGTCGTTTTTACATATTTATGCTCAAGAATGCTATTTAAAAAAACGTTTCCTCGTATCTTACGTCACAATTAATTGGGGTCTGATTGACGCTTCAGGAACCCAGGCCCTGGGAGTAGACCCGGGCTTCCGTCCCAAGTCCACCCGGTGCTAGGGGCTCCGAAGGTCACGCTCACCCGCTGGGGAGGTGCGGTTCCTGTGCTGGGGGCTCGATGACACCCTAGTGCCTGCTCGGTGTCTACCTCCCCGTGTCAAGGACTTGAGCCACATTTTGTGGAGTGACTTCCGGGCGTGTTGTTTTGGAAACTTGATACAGTTGCCACTGGAGAGGCAAGAATTCAGTTTTGTACGTTTATGCTTGCTTAGTCCTCTGCAAAGTTTCGGAATTTGGGGGAGGACACGGGGCTTGGGGGAGGACACCGACGTGTAGATCGGATTCCTGCCTTTTCTGCAGTTTCGGTTGAAGTGTGACTTTTGTGACCCCGTGGAGCTCTCCCAATGAAAATAGAGGTCCTCGCTTGGTAAGATAGCTAAACCCTGAGAAATTAGCACCAAAGATCGATATTTTAAGTTCAGTTTTAATTAATTGATTGATTAATTAATCAAAGATTTTATTTTTTTAAGTAATCTCTGCACCCACCGCGGAGCTCGAACTCAAAACCTTGAGATAGAGAGTCGCACGCGCTCCACCGACTGAGCCACCCAGGCGCCCCTTGAGTACAGTTTTAAAGTAGACTTTTATTCATGTTTGTGTAAAAGATTTGGTTTCAAAGCTGAAATCTAGAACACAGAAGTTATATTTTAGAAATGGGCAGGAAGTCTGTTGGTGTCAATGAATTCATTGTGGCAGCTTTCCTGGCTAAAAGGCATTGTGAAGACAGCCTTCAGGTCCCGTCCCTGGAGACCCTCCCCCAGGACCCCGTGGCACAGCACATCGTCTCCCTCGGAGCCGTGCGTGTTTGACGAAGGGTGAACTTACACGGACACATCGGAATCAGGACCGCCGTGGTCTAGGGTTTACGTTAGGTTCACCTCGGTGTCGTACGTGCTGTGAGGTTTTGGCAAATGTATAACGTCATGTAGCCACCGAGCCACCGATACAGCGTGTTTTCACTGCCCTCAAGTCCCCCGTGCGTCACCTTTAGCCCTCTCTCCCGCACACCTCTGGCAGCCGCTGAGCTTTTCACTGTCTCCCCAGTGTGGCCCTCTCAGACTGGCTTCTTTGGCTTAGCGCTGTGCAGGAAGGTCCTGCGTGTCTTTGTGTGTCTTCATAGCTCATTTACTTTTGCCTCCGAGTAATAATCTGTCGTTCGGAACATAAAGCAAACCATCTGTTTCTCCGTTCACCTTTTGAAGGACTCGGTTTTTCACAGCGTGCTTCGAGCAGCATTTCCCCGCTTCGGGTGGGACGGAGAAGCCCCCTGCCCCACCATCCCCTCGTGCGTGCTGCGTGTTACTTGTCGTGTGCGTCGCGAGTCCAGCCAGACGGCGCGGAGTGTTTGCTTTCAAGCTGTCGTGTAAAGAGCGTAGTGTCGTGTGTATTTCCCCAGATAGTCACCGTGTCCGTTGCTCTTTTCTCGTTCTTGAAGTTACGGGATTTCTCTGTAGAATTTCCCTTCTGTCTGAAGAACGTCCACTACCGGCTCCTTTGGGGCAGGTCTCCTCGTGACCAATTCTCTTACGTTTCCTTCATCTGAGAACGTCTCTGTTTTGCCTTTATTTCTGGAGGATCCTTTCACTCTGGTAGAACCCTGGCGGACAGCTCTCTGCCAGCACGGTGTACGTACGCGCCCCTGCCCGCTGGCCCGTGGCTTTCCGGGAGCGCCCTGTGGCCCCTTGGGTTGCTCTTGACAGGTCGTGCGTCCTTTTTTGCCCGGCTGCTTTTCAAGCGTTCTTACTTTGTCTTTGGTTTTCAGCAGTTTGACTGCCATCCGGGCACGGATTTCTTCGAGCTCGTCCTGTCGGACATTTGCCGGGCTACTTGAACGCGCATGTTTAACCTTTCACTGAACTGGGGAAGCGGTCGGGTATTATTTCTTCACACCATTTTTCCAGCTTCACGCTGTTCTCTTCCTTCCTTCTGGGGCTTCCGTGCTGCAGATGCCCAGCTGTCTTCTACTCTTCCACGTTCCCTGAGCTCTGCTCCTTGTGTTTTTCCACCTTGTTTCTGTGGGTCAGCTTGGGTAGTTTCTGTTGAGCTCTGTTCATTTCACTGTTCTGCCTCCGTCTTCTCCTGTCTCTATTCTGACAGTGGGTCCATCCAGTGAGTTTTGTATTTCTGTTGTTATTATGTTTTTAATTCTCAGATCTCCATTTGGCTGTAACTCCTGTTCCTGTGCTGAGACTTCCTATCTTTCTGTTTGTTTCCAGAATATCTGGCTTCATTCCTGAAGCCTGGTGCACCAGCTGCTTTAAAGGCTCTGACGATTCATTTCAGACTGGGCTTTTTTGGATTATTTCTTCTCTTGAGAATTGGCCAGACTTTCCTGCTTCTTTTTTTTTTTTTTACATTTATTTATTTTTGAGAGACAGAGAGAGACAGAACACAAGCGAGCAGGGGGCAGAGAGAGAGGGAGACACAGAATCTGAAGCAGGCTCCAGGCTCCGAGCCGTCAGCACAGAGCCTGACGCGCGGCTAGAAGTCACGAACTGCGAGACCGTGACCTGAGCTGAAGTCTGATGCTTAACTGACTGAGCCAGCCAGGCGCCCTTCCTGCTTCTTTTTATGTCAGAAAATTTTGGATTGTATTCTGGACGCTCTGAGTCTTGTGTTGTGAGGCTCTGGGTCTTGTTTAGCTCAGAGAGAATGTTACATTTCTGTAACAGCAGGAAAGCGACCTGGTCAGGCTCAGGCTGCAGGTGGTGAGCTCCTTCTGTGGGCAGCATCCTCACATCAGCTCTGTCTTCAGAGCCTGTGCTGTGCTCTTTGGAGCTGACGTGTAAGTCGGTTCTCGAAACCCTGGGTTTGCCACTTCGGGTCAGGCCCCCTCGCAGACAGGCACCCTTTCCACACCTCCCTACTCTGCACAGCCTCCCCGACACTCTGACCCCAGGGTCCCCTTCCTCCGACCAGAGACCTGTGGCTTTCGTGTGTCCTCAGTGCTGTGAAACCTCAGCACAGGGTCTGCCTTGGCCAAGCGTCGGCATGGGGGAGGGGAGAGAAGTGGGGTCCCCCAGCCCTCGGACCGGTGTGCCTCTAGGCCCTCAGCGCTTTAGGAGCTGCTGGGCTACTCGCATCACAGTTTTAGCAGGGACTGGGACTGGCCTGAAGGCAGAGCCCGTAGCAGCAAAAGTAATAATAAAAGCAAGGCCCTTCTCCCTTTGCTGTCTCGTGTGGGTTTCCCTTCCATTTCTGCAGACTGGAGATTGGACTTGTCTCCAGATACTTACTGTGCGCAGTTCTGGAATGCAGGCTGCCTCTGGATTGGGGCCGGGGGGACTCCCGTCCACAGGAGTCCACTTGGGCCCTGGTCTCCTGCCCTGTCCCCTGCTTTGTGACCATGGGGTTTTTGGGCCAACGCGCGCCGGCTCCCTGCATTCTGCTCAGGGATTGTAGCTGTGCTGTTCCATCTGCCCTGGAGGAGCCCTCCTGCTGTCATTTCTGTCCAAAAGTAGTGGGCCCGGACCGAAGGGGGGCTCTTGGAGGTGCTGTGAGCTCCGTTGTGCAGACACAGAGACCGCCTGAGACCCCGTGCCCTGCCTTGTGGTTTCCTCTAGGGCTTGGGACCCTGGCGAAGGACCGTGTCGGTCCCGGCGTCTTCTCCTGCTGAGCCATGGCAACCCCGGATGTGAGCGTCCACATGGAGGAGGTGGTGGTGGTGACGACGCCGGACACGGCGGTGGATGGCAGCGGCGTGGAGGAGGTGAAGACTGTGCTGGTGACGACCAACCTGGCTCCTCACGGGTGAGACAGGGCCTCTGTCCTTTGAGGGCCACTCGGGCCCTGGTGGGTGCCTGGGGCATCACGTGAGGGCGGGGGCGTCCGGAGTTTCCCGGACCGACTTTTTCCAAACCGGACTCACGTGTCAGTGTGAGCAGAGAGTTGGAGGAGAAATGGAGCCCTCACATCAGCCAGGAGGCAGAGACAGCGCTTTACCTTTGCTTTTCCCTCCTGCGTCAGCACGGTCACGTGGTTCTCGTTTCTGGAGACGCGTGGTCATTTGGCTTTTGATAAGGTGGACAGTGGGAGCAACTGGGAACTGTTTTTGCAAAATGAAGTTAAAGAGCCAGTGAGTTTCTTGACACGCCACACGAAAACTGTCTTTTCCTCCTCCTCTCTCATGGTAGATGTGCAGAGAGAGTAGCCATTGGCAAGGAAGTTCACGTCTGACTTGAGGGAGCTGCCTCGTGGGGCAGAATGGCTCCTGCCTGTGTGCCTTCTGTCACCCTGCCGCCTCTGGAAGGGCTGACATACAGGAGCAGGTCACCCGGGGGTCGGGGGGGGGGGGTACTGGTGGCCCCCTCGCGCTTCCTGCCAGGGGGACCCGGGCTGGGGCGGGCCTGCTGTCAGTGTCCGCTTTGCTGTGTGTGACCCGTTCAGACTGACGTCGGCGCCACGCTGCGGCAGGGGTGAGCTGTGGCCTTTTCCCTGCCCGACAGAACTTTTGAGAAGAAGGTTCTGGACCCAGGACCTGACCTGAGCGCCGACTCCCGTCGCTGGCAGAGAGGATGCTTGTGTTTCCGTTCCTTTGCACAGCCACCTTACGGACCGGGCCTGGAGACTCTTCCTGCCTCACTCGCGTAGCGTTGGGGCTGAAACCAGACCCGGCCTTCGTCACCCACCCTCCTGCAGATGGGATGGAGGGAGGGCCGGCTCTTGGTGGGTTGCTGGGTTCCACGTCCAGATACTCAGGGCTTCACCGACAGAGTGTATAACTGTGTCTGGAAACGCAGGGCCTTCCTGTTGGATTTCCTGCCTACGTTCTCGCGTTTACTCTGGTCAGTGTTTATGTGGTCTGTGTCCCAGCTGCGGGCAGGCGGTGAGGGCAGGTTTCCAGACAGCGACACCACCGCCTCTCGTCCACGTGCCCTGCAGTGACCTGCCCTCCCCAGCAGGAGGCGGCGCCCGAGCCCCCTCCCTTGGATTCAGGCCTGTGTCAGGATCGGACACTCACTTGGGGAAGGCTGAGCTGCCTCCCCTGGGGCAGGCGCCCTGGATGCTGTAAGGAGCCCTCACCCACAGCCATTCTCGCCGAGGTGCTCTGGTCCAGGTCAAGCCTGGCTTCGTGTCCCCCCCCGCCCCCCCATCCAGGTGCCCAGATGACCAAATGGTTGGTCATTTACGGAGGAAAGGAGGGGCCGCATGTGGCTTCTCCCTGGGGGAGGAAACCCCACGCCCCAGCGGAGGCAGTTTTATCTCAAGGGACCTAAAGATATTTCTCTTCTTTTTCTGTGGCAAATTTTACCCTCTACCCTACTGCGTGGAAGCCGAGATTCACCCTTGCTGTGTGTTTAGAAAAGGGTGGGGTAAAGGGCCAGTTAACTGCTTTGTGGGTGCTGAGTTCTTTTCCGGCTGGGTGTTTGGGGGAGAGCTTGGGAGTGCCCCTCGCTTAGGGAAGCCCGCTGGGCCTGCCACCCACCCGCCGCTCTGCCCTGGCAATGGGCACGTGGGCCACGCTGGGAAGAAGCGAGTAGCATTTTGTAGATAGCCAGCCATTCCCACGAACATTTGCTCTAAGTGAGGTGGACGTTTTTCAAATGAAATTTGAAGGACAAACGCCAATGACTTTGCCAACTAAAGATTCCTGCCCGCGGGGTGTGTGCGGTGGGCGGGCACAGAGCAGGGCACAGTTGGTCGTGGTGGGGGCCGGACGGCTGGGTTTCCCCAGGGTGGCCCCTGTGGGTGGCCTGCTGTATGTGCACGTGGCCTGCGGTGGGCCACCGCTCTGCGTGTGGCCCACCGAGCTCTCCGGGGCTGGCACTTCCCTGCCTCCCTCTCCTTCCTCGCTCTCTCTGGGGGACGGTCCCGGTTCTCCTGTGTGGAGGGGCCTGCTCCCTGTTTGGATGTTGTCCTTCCTGCTTCCAAACTCTGGCTTGGAAAGACACTTGCCCTGAATTGGCGCGTCCTGGTAGGAGCGCCGGTGTCCCGTCCGTGTGATGCTTCACGTACGAGCCGCTCCTCCTAGGCCCCAGACCACGGACTCTGAGTCTGCTCTCCTCAGCTCTCGTCCTGACCCGGCGGGAGGTGGAGTGAGGTCTCGGAGACGCAGAGTGGCTTTGACTGGGCGCCGTGGGCCGAAAGGGGAGTGGGGGCCCCGGCGTCGGCGTGCTGCTCTCGGGGGGCCTGGCCGGGAGCAGGTGCATGTGCAGAGAGGCGGGGAGAGGAGAGCGCAGGGGTGGCCGTCCGACCCTGTGGGAGGAAGGAGGGCTGGGGGCATTTGAGTCAGGAGCATTGACTGAGACCGTGGGGGGGGTGAGAGCGGCCACGTGGGTTCCCGGCCAGGGGAGGGCGCGGGCGTCCGGGAGCCGTTCCCGACGGGGCCCGTGTGTGCGAGTCCACCTCTCCCCATGGAGAAGGGTGTGCACCGCCCTGGAGGGGAGCCCCGTGCAGGCCCCCGGCTGGCTTCCCAGGCCCTGCTGTGCAGGCGGGCCCGGCTCGAGTATGCTGCACGCATACCCCTCGGGTCGGGGTCTCTGCTCCAGCTCGTGGCCTGTTTTCCTCGGACGCCGTCGTGGCCATCTGAGGGTTCCTTAGATAACAGCAGGAAACAAGCTGTCTGTCCTTGCGTCCTTTCCCCTGGTTCTCTCTGTAAAAAAAAAAAAAAAATTGTTCGTGGTGTTTCCCCCCTCCTCCCCACAGAAAGTTTTTATCTGTGTTTTTTAAAGGGAAACTTACCTTCCCTTTTATTCCTGGGGTTTTGTATTTGAGAAAATCCTTCACCGCTTTCAAACCGTTTAATTCCTTTTCTTCTGAGTTTAACGCTCCTGTGGTTTGCACTTACTCGTGCGTTTGATCTGCACGCAAGTTGTGTGGTGGAACGTGAGGGCAGCTGTGGGCCATCCTTTTTTCTTTCTTTCTCCCGCGTTTCTTGACAGTTTCTGTAACCACGTGAAGTCGTTAGAATAGAAATAAACAGCTTCATTAAAGAAAGAAGAGGAGATTTAAAATTCCCACTTAGGTGTTATTGCCTCCACAGATGTGCCCTGCCGGTGGCCCCGGGGACACTCGGGGAAATGCCCGCTTGGGGCAGCAGCGCAGTGACCATCACCGCAGGGTACCTGACCGGCACAGCCACTGCTGAGACCCTGCGGCGCCTCAGGGAAGGGGCGGCGTGCCGGCAGACGGTGCGCCAGGCACGCTGTCTTTGGGGCCAGCTGATGTGTCCCTCCCTCCTAGGGGCGACCTGGCGGAAGACAGTATGGAGACGGAAAATGCAGCGGCGGCTGCCGCGGCCGCGTTCACAGCATCCTCGCAGCTCAAGGAGGCCGTGTTAGGTAGGGAGCCTGCCTTCCCGCCTCTGTGCCCGCAGACGGGTCAGGAGAGGGTTTGCCCGACGACGGTCCTCTGGTCATGAGGGGCCCTCCTGCCCGAGAGTCCTCCCAGCCGTGGGGGGCTGAGGCCTCTGGCGTTGTGACCGGCAGCAAATAGCCAAAGGCCTCAGAAGTCTTCAGAACGGAATCAGCTTCTCTAGAACGATTCCCAGTAAAGCTTGATTTCATTTCCTTAAATGGCTCTTCGGTTGAACCACACTCGAACGTGATTATCTTCACATTACTATCACAAAATCGCTTTTTGTGACTTTGCCTGAAACTCTAACCCCGGAGGGACTGATGAGTGACGTCGCTGCCCACCTGGGCCTGTCGCAGTCCCCCCCGGACCTTAACGTCTGGTGTTTGTGTGGCGGCTGTGGTGCTTTTGCAGGAGGTACTTTGGAGAGGTTGTAACTGATTTTGTCTTTCCCCTTTCCCTGTCGATGCACCTTGTGAGAAGTGAAGGTGGCTGAAGAGGAGGAGGGCCTGGAGGCTGAAATCGTGTACCCCATTACCTGCGGGGACAGCAGGGCCAACCTGATCTGGAGGAAGTTTGTGTGTCCGGGCATCAATGTGAAGTGTGTTCAGGTGAGGCTCCGACGTAGCCAGGACGCAGACACGTGTGCCAGGCTGCAGGGGAGGGAGGCCCAGCAGCCTTGAAGCAAACAGGAAGACCCCGCTGGGGTTGGAGGGGCGGGGGCGTGACCCGTGCCGTGTGTGGCGCAGAAGGCAGCGGTCCCGTATGCTCAGGAGAACAGAGGAGCAGGCGTAAGCCCTCAAGGACAGACAGGATTGTTGCTGTGGTCATAGGGGAAACCACCAGGAGGTACTGACTCCTTGTTTCTGGAGCGCAGCCGTGGGGAGAGGCTGGGGAAGTGGCCGTGCTCACGCTGGGGGCGCCACAGTCGCCGAGGGGGGAGCTGTCTTATTGGCAGGTTGAATGAGGTGTGTGCTAAGGCGTCTTCCAGATGCTTCCTTAAGCTGGCACAAATGGATGGAATACTCCAGCCGAGGCACTGAGTAAAGGTGGGGCTGTAGAGGGAGGCAGAGCGTCACTCCAGCTTTGGCCTGCAGAGCCTTGGCCTCACACTGACTGCCTCCGCCCTGTAGGGCCCAGTGCTCCCCTCAGCTGTGTGGGTGGGGGGCAGGGATTGTCCCCTGGGATGCTGTTACTTTTCAGGGGTTCTCTCCTTGGTGTTGGGGCAAACCACTAATAACATGCCCCCGGCCCCCCTCTGTCCCTGGGACAGGGACCTCCTGCCCCCCATCTTAGCACTGAGGGAAAGAGGGACCCTCTTGAGGAGCATTCACATTGGGACCGTACGGTCTGAAAATTGTAAGCGGCTGGCAGTTCCCCCAGGAATCATACAGAAGCAAATGAAAACTCCCTTTTGGAATTTGGAAAAACTTGTCTTTATTGGAGGTTTTGAGTAATTTCAGCAAAGTCTCCGGGGAGGAACAGCTCGCTGAAACAAGTGAAACTGAGTTTGCAGGGAGACAAGCACCCAAGCAAGCATGCCCAGAGACCATGGACAGGCCGGGACCCACAGACGCTTCAGGTGTCGGAATTTTGAGACATGGAACATTAAATGAGGTTTAATTTATCTCAGGAGATGGAAGAGAGGCTCGGACACGAGAAAAGCATTAACGTACTTAGAAAAACAAACTAAGAATCCTAACAAAATAGAACCTTTAGTGGGTAGCTTTTGCAGCAGATTAGACACAGTTGAAGAGATAATTCGTGAACTGGAAGGTAGGAGTAAGGAAGTTATCCAGAATACAATCCAGATAAATAAAGAGGGAATAGAGTCTCAAGAAAAATTGATACATCGGTTGAATTCTGGAAGCCGAGAAGAAGGGTCTGAGAGCTTTCACAATAGAAGAAAGATCGCAGTCCACAGTCCAAGAGATGTAACAGATCCCACACTAAATGAATGCAAAAAACCAACCAAATTTCAAACAGCTGTGGATGCCAACTCAAAGGCCCGGCTCCATCTGGGACAATTTAACAGCGAGATAATTAATGATAGTCTGAATTATAAGTCAAGATAAGAGTCTGTAAGTCTGTATTTATTGCAGCGTATTTTATGGTGTTTATGTCAAATGAATAGAAGCGAAGCTCTCGTGTTGGGATGCCTGCTAACAGACGTGGAAATGGATGGAGCCTCAGCCCCAAGACTGTCTGCCCAGACTGGCTGCTGAGAGCCGGTTAGGGTGTTTGCCAGTCTCAGGATAGCCCCCATCAATTGGGTGCTCACTGTAGAGGAAAAATAGCGACTCTGCACGGGAAGCCTGGCAGGTGGCTCATTCACCAAGTGAGGGGACCTCCGTCACAGGGCTCCTGATCGAATGGGCAGTAATTCTCTGGTATTCCCACCAGAAATCCATAACTTGGATCTACTCATGAATAGACATGAGGGACAGACAGTCCACAAAAAATTCACGTATGTACTTCAGAAATGTCGAGGGCAGGAAGATGAAGGCAGGCTGTTCAGGGAGCAGGTGTGGTGTGACGTCTGGGCAGGGTGGTGCCTTGGGATAAATTGCTACAAAGGCTGTTACTGGGGCAGTTCGTGAACTCTGCGTGTTGCCTGTTGGTTGGATTACACGTGTGTGTTTGTGTGTGTACGGTTTTTAATGTTTGTTTGTTTATTTATTTATTTATTTATTTTTTAACGTTTATTTATTTTTGAGACGGAGAGACAGCATGAACGGGGGAGGGTCAGAGAGAGAGGGAGACACAGAATCTGAAACAGGATCCAGGCTCTGAGCTGTCAGCACAGAGCCTGACGCGGGGCTCGAACTCAACGGACCGCGAGATCATGACCTGAGCCAAAGTCGGATGCTTAACCGACTGAGCCACCCAGGCGCCCCTTAATGTTTATTTTTAAAGGGAGAGAGTGTGCACGCATGAATAGGGGAGGGGCAGGGAGAGAGGGAGAGAGAGAGAATTCCAAGCAGTCTCCGAGCTGTCAGCACAGAGTCCAACTCAGGGCTTGAACCCACAAACTGTGAGATCATGACCTGAGCCAAAACGAGAGCCGGATGCTTAACCGACCAAGCCGCCCAGTTAGATACTAAATATTAATGGCAATTTCCTGATCTGGGGAGTGGTGCTTCCCTAGCAGAACCTTTTTTCTTAGGAAATAGATGCAGAACTCAGAACAAGCACCTGAGCCGACAGTTCCCCCCGCCGACAGTGTGGAGGAGTGGACGAGAAGCAGGGGCAGAAAGGTCAGGTGGGGGGGGTTGGGGAACCTGGGAGGGGCAGACGCACATTCTTCGTGCTAGTTTTCCGTTTACTCTGTAAGTTCAAAATAATAGCAAAATAAGTTAGAAACCAAAACCTGTTTAGCACAGATAGCATCGTAATGGAACTGCAGACTGAGACACAGAGAAGACCCTGGAAGAGCCGAGAGCAGACGGTTACTCAGGAGCAAGAGTCCGCTGGCGGCTGAGCTCCTGGAAGTCCCCAGAGTGGCCGGAGGGCGGTGGCACTGTGTCCTGTGTGAGGGAGAAGAGCTGCGCACGGCGGAATCATCTTTAAAAACTGGAGGGGACGAAACGCCTGTTTGCGCCGAGATTGCGTTTGCCACGAGCGAGGCTTCACTGAAGGGTGTCCTGGGAATTGTGCTTCAGGCAGAAGGAAAGCGACTCCATGTAGGGGTCCTTAGGTGCGAGAGGGTGTGATGAGTGAAGGAAGTGGAGACGTGTGGGTGATCCGAGCACAAGCGTGTCTCCTGCTCTGACGACACGTTGCAGGAAGACTGAAAACAGAGAAAACATGGCTGCCTGGCGGTGGGGCCAGGGGGCTCCTGACTCTGACAGCGCAGGTGGGCACAGCACCCACCCCAAGAGTGGCGTGCGATCTGCCAACTGGCGGACAAAACTCGGGAAGCCTGCAAGTTCCGGTCAGCCCAGACGGTGGCAGGAGAGGAGCAAAGGCAGCGTGTGGAGGCGAGAGTAGAGGAAAGGCGAGAGCCGGGAGAGGTGGAACGGTGGGGTGAGGCCAGGGTGGGCCAGAGACCGTGGCCCAGATGGCATCGTGTGGGGTGGTGGAGGGGGCAGTGGGGAGAGGGCAGAGCTGATGTCAGGCCTGGAGGGAGGGGAGGGAGGGCATCACGCCTGATGGGGGCGCAGAGCTGATGTCACGCCTGGGGGAGGGGGGAGAGGGCATCACGCCTGGTAGGGGGACCGAGGTGGTGTCTTGTCCAGGGGGTGGGAGGTGTCGGGCAGAGGCTCGGCCCAGCCCAGCGTGGGCTTCCTGCCGGCTTGGGCAGCGGCCGAGAGGTATTCTGACTCTGCTGCCTGGGCTCGCAGCCCATCTCCCCGACCGGCTGGGTGAGGGGCCGAGTGGCTTCCTGGACTCCGTGGAAGGAAGTGTGCAGATGCTCCGGAAGTTCAGAGAACCCCTCCCATCGGCAGAGGGCCCCAGGCGGCTTGCACTGGCCGTGACCCCAGTCTGCCCTGAGTCTGCCGGAGATGCTCAGTGCTCTGTGCTCCCAGCAGGATGCGCAGGCTGCTCCCGGCCAGGCCTGAGCCCAGACAGCAGCGGAGGCCCAGCGGCACCTCCGTTTCCACCTCTGCCGACAACCCGGTGACCCCCCTCTCTCCTGCCTGCTTGTTTCCCGAGTAAATGCAATATTATTCTGATTTTTTTGGTTCCAAGAATTGCTTGCTTAACAAGACTGAATAAGATATTTTAGCTTCTCAGGCCACCTGAGCTCCAACCCTGGGTGACACTGGCCCCAGAACCCTGACATTGAAGTGGATGTGTGTGCACCAGTGTGAGGGACATGTGCTCCAGGAGGAGGGTGGGCCGGGGTGGGATGAGGGCAACAGTTCACACCTCCGCCTGCACCCCGTCTTGTATAATTTTCGTGTCACGTGTGTATACATTATTACTGGAATAAATCACGCACAAGTGGGTTTGCTGAGTCCCATCCGGAAGGGACTGCCTTTCTGAGCTCTCCTTTGAGGGCCCAGGCCCCCAGCTTCTTCCCCAGGCTTGGGGGCAGCCGGAGGCCAGCTCCCGCCCCAGCCCCTGAATTGTTCTTTCCCTGCCGGGTCGAGATCGTGGCTGGTTGAAACCTAAGTGTCAGATGGAGAGCAAGCCAGCGGCTTCGGGAGCCACACCACAGCCCTGTCCTCCTGTGCCCGTTCCGGCTGGGCTGTGGCAAAGGGTCGGGCCGGAGAGGTGGGCCACCCCAGGTCGTCCTGACCCTGCTCTGCTGCACTTCCCTCCACAGTATGACGAGCACGTGATCAGCCCAAAGGAGTTTGTGCACCTGGCTGGCAAGTCCACGCTGAAGGACTGGAAGAGGGCCATCCGGATGAACGGCATCATGCTCAGGTGAGGGCCTGCATGGGGCCAGAGCGCAAACCCGCCAGCTGTCTTTCCGTTGCTTTTGCTGGTTTTTGAGCCTTTTTTTTTTTTTTTTTAAGTCTATTCATTTTGAGAGAGAGAGAAAGAGAGAGAGGAAGAGAGAAACAGACTCTGTGCTGTTAGCTCAGAGCCCGACACAGGGCTTGAACTCACAAACCCTGAGATCATGACCTGAGCTGAAATCAGGAGTCGGATGCTTAACCGACTGAGCTACCTGGGTGCCCTGGTTTTTGAGCTTTTTAAGCTGAGGCACATTGTAAACAGGATGAGACCGGCGGTGCCCAGGGACAGCACCGGCCCAATCCCTGCCTGCACGTGGCTTCCAGGCCTGCGGGTTTGTTGTGTCAGTTTGCTGTCCCCGCACCACCTCCCTGTGTGCTACCATGACAGAGGAGGTACTCCTGTGTCTCTGGGCACGCTTGATCAGGGGCCTGTGTCTCTGACCCGTGGTTCGTGTCCGTCTGGCCGATCGTCCCTTGCTGGCCTGGCCGGCCTGCCTCCAGGGATCCCGTCTAGACCACACCTGAGTTCGGGGGCCACGTGTCGGTCTTCGTGTAGCTCCCTGACCTTTCCTGTCATTGGATGAGGTTGTGCTGGGTTGGCACCCGTGCCTGCCTGTCGATGGCGGTGTGCTCTTGGTCAGGTCTCCCTTGCTCCTAGACCTCCTTTTCCCTTTAGGGTCAATCAGGAATCTGGAGGAGGGTTTGGGCTGGCTCTCCGCTCCTTCAGTGACATCGAATCCCAGAAAGGAGAGGATTGGAGTTTGTGCCTCAGTCCCCCAAGGGGCCTTTTGCTCATTTGTGTGGGCCAGTTCTCAGGCAGCTGCGAGGCCAGTGCCCGCTCTGCCGGCCACCCTGGGTGTGTGTGACCCGTCCCCAGTGGACTTCTGTCCCCTGCCTGTCACCGTGAAACAGGAATGGTGGTGCCCCTTCTCAGAACCCTGAGGACAGAGTCTAGGCTGTAAGTTTGTCCCCCAAGAATGTAGATTCCCAGTATTCGTGTTTCCTATTTCCTGCTTGGGCGGTAACAAACTCACCCCGCCTGATGGGGCCAAGGCCACCTCTGCTGGCTGTTCCCACCCCCGCCTGTGCTCGCCACATAGCCCCTCCTGTCTGGGGGCCGCTGCTGTCTGGGACAGTGTCTGGGATAGCTGGACTGGGTCACTCTGCTGCTGAAGGGGCTGCTCGCCTTCACGTGTTTACTCTCGGGAGAAGCTGTGTCAGCTGTGTTTGCTGCATGGGACTGCCTGTAGCCTCTGCTGAGTCCTGGACCGCCGCCCTGTTCAGTCTGCCCAGGAACCACCGTCCGGGCGGGCGGCCAGAGACCCAGTGGGCCTGCCGCTTCGCACCCTTGCACTTGGCCCCGGGTCCCTTCCTTCAGCGCTCATGATTCTCCTCTACACCCTGTTCATTGAGCGAGCCCCTGACTTTCTGGAAAGCATCTCGGAGGCCCAGCTGTGAGAAGGCCACGGGCTATTTCCTTGGAAGAGGCCCCGGGGGGGAGGTGCGCCCTGGGTCATCGGCAAGCCTTGAGGTCAGGCATGCTGTCAAAGGCCCAGCAGTGCAGAGGTCCCGTGGAGGCACCTCACCCTCTCACAGGTTGAGGCGGGTGAGTCGAGACATCCCCAGACTTAAACCCAGGCCCTTCAGAGAGGCCGTAGTGAGGGCCTCCCTGGGACGGCTGTCCCTGGCAGGTGGGGGACATGCTGTGCTCTCCTGAGAAAACCGAGGCCGGGGAGGGAGCTGCCTTGAGTGCGCAGCGAGAAGCCAGAGGTGCTCGCGCCGCCCTGCCCTGTTGTGCGTGCACAGGGCCGGGCCGCTCCTGAGCATCTCTTCTGCCTCACGGTCACCTTGTGGGTGCACTGTCAGCACTTTTGGTAGCCGTGGGTGCTGCCCCGGGGCCAGTGGGCGGCGGAGCATCCCTGGAGGGCCCAGCCCCACCCTGCTTGAGTGGGCATCTCCGGGATGCCTGCCTGCGGGGCCCTCCTCTCTCTTCCTGGGCACCAGGCAGCAGGGTGGCGGTCCCCACAGACCTTCCACTTCTGCGGCAGGCAGTCCCCACGCTGGCTAACAGAATTTTGGCTGGAGGGTGTCGGACAGGCCTGTCTGGAGCCTCAGTGGCGCCTACCGCCCACCTGGTGGGGGCGTGTCCTCAGTTGGCCAGTTTACCTGCCCCTCCTGGGACCTGCCCCCAGGCCGAGCTTTCGCTTCCTTGCCTCCAGGACCTGAGGACACTTGAGCCGGGTCAAGGGACATCAGTGAGGTCCCCTTCGGGTCCAGCCGCACACTTGGAGCCCTGGCCGCGTCCTCAGTCTCTGGTCTCCTTTGCCACAGGAAGATCATGGACTCTGGGGAGCTGGACTTCTATCAGCACGACAAGGTCTGCTCCAACACCTGCCGCAGCACCAAGATCGACCTCTCGGGCGCCCGCGTGTCACTGAGCAGCCCCACCTCCGCCGAGTACATTCCACTCACACCTGCCACGGCCGATGGTACGCACTGGCGCAGAGGCTTTGTTCTTTCTCTTTTTTATGTTTGACTTTGGAGAAAGAACGAGCAGGGGAGGGGCAGAGACAGAGGGAGAGAGAATCCCAGGCAGGCTCTGTGCTGTCCATGCAGCCTGATGCGGGGCTCTGGCTCATGAACTGCGAGATCGCGACCTCAGCCGAAACCAAGAGTCGATGCTCAACCTACTGGGCCAGCCGGGTACCCCTCAGAGGCTTTGTTCTTGCCGGAGATTTGACCCAGTCCCACTCCGGCCGTCCCACGGAGGTGGCCCTCTGCACACCCACTCCCGGGCAGGGCAGCCTGGCCTGCCCCTCCCCAGCTCGGCTAGTCCCTCCGGGCCCACGCTGTCAGCACCGCCCCCTTCCTCCCTGAGAGAGGCTAGCTGAGTTGCCCTTTTCATTGACAAGGAAGATTCAGGTACTTTTTCTTGTTCAGTCATCTTCGTTATAAAATACGATAACTCACGTGTGGAAAAGCCTGTGAAGTACAGTAGCACAGGTGCCCAGTGCCCGTCACCAGCCCCGACCGGTTCAGGGGTGCCCCCACGTGGCCGGCCCAGCCTCCCGCCTCACCCCCCGGGGCTGCACAGCCCGCAGCCTCTGGCACTCCACTCACGTGCGTGTTTCCTGCAACTTGGGTCTTGACTGATGTGTTCGTGACCTTCCACGTTGACGCCTGCAGCTGTGCCCTGTGGATGGACTAAGTATTCGCTGGAGGCCTTCTAGCTGTTGGGAAGAAATTGTTTTTAATGCTGAAGTTAGAGTGAATTAGGTCCCTAGTCCCCTGTGCTGTGGCCTGGTGATAATTGCCTGGGGTTGCCCTTCCAGTGAGGTCACCTGCCTTGTCCCTACCTTGTCTCTCTACGGGGTCGGGCTGTGTGTGCCGCCATGTGGCGAGGGGCCGTCCTCGTCGCTAGACAAGACGGTGGCCCGTTGAGGGATGTTGGGAGGACGGTGGAAGAGGCCGGGGCAATGGTGAGGCTGTTGTTGAGTCCCGATGGGCTGGCCAGACTGCAGAGTCCTTCCTGGCAGCTCCAGGAACACGTCGGTGCTGGTGGTCAGAGGCTCCAGTGGCTCCAGTTTGCAATGACGTGGGGCCTCGGGTCTTCAGCTTGTTTCTGGGCACAGCCCCAGGCTGGGCCCGGCCTGGCTTCTCGGATAGCACAGTGCAGCGTGGGGACGGCCTGAGTCCCAGCCCAGCCCTCTCCCCACTGCTGGTGGGCCAGTAGCTCTCACAAGAATAGGGCTGCTACGAGGTGGTGGGTCCAGACGGTCTGCTCTGCCTCATGAAAGTCAGCCAGGGTGAGTGATCTCGTCTCCAGGAAAGGACCAGGCTCTGAGCGCTCCGGGCAGCGCCACAGTGTCCCAGGTAGGCAACGTCGGGTTTAGTTAAGATTTAGCTCTTTGAACCCTGTCATCACTTGATGGTTGGGACAGGCCCGTCTGTTGCTCTTTGTGACTCACCCACGTGGTGGTTTGTTCAGCCCGAGCCAGCGGTGTGATTAGTCAAAGATTGTGTATCATCCAGACTGTGGAAAAGATCCATTTATGCCCCAAGTTATCCTAAGCATGTGATATTCCCTAGCGGGACATCTTTGTGGGTCGTAGAGGAGGCCTGCATGAGGCTGGGGAGCTGACGCAGCCTCGGCCTTAGGCCACGGGTCTGTGTGAAGCCAGGCCTCTGTCACAGGCAGCCCCACGCGGCCAAGCGCCAGCTGTGCGCGCAGCTGTGCGGGCCCCAGAACCGAACCAGAGGGTGCGCCAGTGTGGGCGGCGCGGGTCCCTCTCAAAGTCCCACGTCTCCTGACCCGGGGAGGTGCAGGGCCGTGTCGAGGCCTTGGGGGTGCTGGTAAGGGCGTAAATGCCGCCAGAAGAGCAGAATGTGGGCAGTCGCGGAAGCTGGCGATGGGGTCAGGGAGGCTCACTTAGCTCTTTCTTGGTCGTGTGCGTTTGGAGACATCTGCGATTAAGAAGTTTGACAGAGGCAGGTACACATGTTTGCGGATTCTGTGAAAATTGGTGCGAGGGGGAGATTCGGAGCTGGCGTTTCGATGGCGGGTTGGGAGGCCTCTCGTTGTCAGGCAAAGCTCACTGTGGCTCCGTCTGGGTTGCAGTGAACGGGTCTCCAGCTACCATCACCATAGAGACCTGTGAGGACCCCGGTGACTGGACCACGGCCATCGCAGGTACGGGTCCCGCCGGGCAGGCGGGCTCCTGGTGGGTGGCAGTGTGGGGGCGGCGGCGCATGCAGGGCAGCCCTGGAAGGGGTGCAGGCGGGCCGGAGGGCCTCCTGGAGGAGGTGCCGGTGTGGAGCGCAGAGCACTGCCTGCAGGGCCTCGGCCCCTGATCCACAGCTCTCTGCCCCTGCCTGTGGTTAGAGGCCTGCAGGGGCTGCTCTGTGCATTCTTCTGAGCCCATCCGCCCCCCACAGATGACACATTTTCCTTCTGGCGAGGGCTCAAGGATGCTGGTCTGCTGGACGAGGTCATCCATGAGTTCCACCAGGAGCTGATGGAGACCATGAAGGGCCTGCAGCAGCGGGTCCAGGACCCTCCCCTGCAGCTCCGAGGTGAGGGGCTTGTGTCTGCCTGGCATCTTGCACTCTGTGCGGGGGTGGGGGGAGGGCAGTGCTCGGTGGCCTCAGGGTGCCAGATACGCAACCTGCCCCCGCTTCGCCGTGGTTGGGCGTCTGGAGGCGGAAGAGGGCCGTGTGTGGGACGCCGTGTGTCCCTGGGACTCCTCTGTCAGGCCGGGCCCCATTCTCAGCGTGTGCTCGCCCTGCCCTTTAAGATGCCGTCCTCCTCAACAACATCGTGCAGAACTTCGGCATGCTGGACCTGGTGAAGAAGGTGCTGGCCAGCCACAAGTGCCAGATGGACCGCTCCCGGGAGCAGTACGCCCGGGACCTGGCAGGTGCGTCCGGTGGCCGCCCGGCCATCCCTGGCCCCAGATAGGGACTGTGGGAGAGCCCGAGAGCCTGAGGCAGAGCCGGGGAGTCGGGGAAGACGTGCAGAGCCTCGCGCTGTCACGCAGGGAAGCCGTGACGCGGGGCCGGAGCGTGTGGAATTCAACACACGGCTATTTACGGGGAGAACTAGGCAGGGGGGCGGTGATTAAGAGTCCCCTCTGACATTTGTGCCTGTCTTGCCGGGTCTCCCTCAGCGTCTACACTTGGGGAGCTTACGTGTGGGTGTTGACCTGCTTTTTATCCTACCGTGTCACAAGACCTTTCGCGCAGAGATTACAGAGTTTGGAGGATTAGGATGGGGAAGGTCTGTCCCCTCGTCCGGCAGCTCGGAGGGGCAGTCAGTGCAGGCCCCACAGAGAATGTCACTGTGGGAGGCGGGGTGGGGCGGGGCAGGGACAGAGCATCACTGTGGTGTCAGCACAGGCCCCTGGTCAGGGTGTGTGTGGTCTGACACTCTGTTCCCTCCCTGTCCCTGCTCTGCGTGCCGTGTCCCTGCAGTGACGCTCCCATCCCCCCGTTAGGCTTGCCGCCCCCCCCTCCCCCCCCCCCCCCCCCCGCCCATCCCCACGGTGACGCTCTGTCCCTGTCCTCCCGCAGCCCTGGAACAGCAGTGTGATGAGCACCGACGTCGAGCCAAGGAACTCAAGCACAAATCTCAGCACCTCAGCAATGTGCTTATGACACTCACGCCCGTCTCCCTGCCACCCCCCGCGAAGCGGCCGCGGCTCGCGAGGGCCACGTCTGGGCCGGCCGCCATCGCCTCGCAGGTGCTCACCCAGTCTGCCCAGATCGCCCTCAGCCCCGGCGTGCCAGTCTCCCAGCTGACCGGCGTGCCGCTCGGCAAAGTAGTGTCCGCCCTGCCCTCCCCTGCACTGGGCAAGGGGCCCACGCAGGCTGCTCCCGCCGGCTCGCCAGCCTCGCCGCTGCTCGGGGGCTACACGGTGCTGGCCTCGTCGGGTGCCACCTTCCCCAGCACGGTGGAGATCCACCCGGACGCGTCCAGCCTCACGGTCCTGAGCACGGCCGCCATGCAGGACGGCAGCACTGTGGTCAAGGTGGTGAGCCCCCTACAGCTGCTCACCCTGCCCGGCCTGGGCCCCACTCTGCAGAACGTGGCTCAGGTGTCGCCGGGGGGCAGCACCATCGTGACAGTGCCCACAGGGGCCGTCGAGAGCGCCGTGGCCGCCTCGGGCCCCGAGGAGCACACTGCCACCATCGAGGTGGCCGCCATGGCGGAAGGCCGTGAGCACAAGTAGACGTGGGTGGAGGACGAGGCCCGCCGTGGGCACAGGGCCGGCCGCCTCTCCTCAGGCCGTGGCCGGGCGGGAGCATGGTGCCGGCGCCCTGCGGGCCACGTTGGGCTGAACCAAAGAGAGGAAACACCAAAACAGACGGCGAGAAAAAGGGATCGAACACAACAGACCTGTGCGGTCAGCCCTCCACTCGGAGCCTCCTCCCCCTTCTTTCTTGGGAAATACATTTTTCCATCTGTTGCTTGTTGATACTGTTTACACGTCAGGCCTGATGAGGAGCCGGACAGAGAGGATGAGGAGGCAGAGCCGGGGAGTGGGGTGCGGACTCTGTGGGTGCGAGGGGCCCCTGGGTGGGCCGGAGCCGGCTGGGGGAGGGGGTGTCGCTAACACATGTCTTGGGAACCGTCCCCAAGTGTGGAAACCCATGGATCCTATGGATTTGGTTTCTTCCCACAGTTTTCTGTAGGTTTAGTGTGGCCTGGCACCCTGTTCCCCTGTCTCCGGGACAGCGTGGGTGCTGCTGCGGGTCTGCGCGTGGCCCCGGTCTCGGGGTGGGGGGGCTGGGACTGGAGTGTGGACCCAGGGCCCTGACAGCTTGAGTTTGCCATCTGCCTTGGGGCGAGAACGGGGCAGTACCCCCACCTCCCTCTGCCCGGCAGGTGCTCAGCACCAGGGGCCGTTGCACACGCACTGTGGGTGTTTTTAAGTGAATTGTTTAGTAGGCTTCTTGCAAGAGTCAAATTTATAGCATTTTCAAACTAAAAAATGCTGAGTGCCTAGGCTTCCCGAGTTCGCTCTGGGTTCCAGAGTGTTTTGTACAGGACCATAGGGATGGCCCGCGGGCGACTGTGCTGGTGGTTCCTGCTGTGAGCTGTCAGCACCAGCAGACCCCCCCCCCCCTCCGACCCGGGGAGTGTGACGGTGGCTGTGCCCCTGGGGCTTTGGTCCCTGGGGGAGCGGGTGGTGGTAGGGTGCAAACAGAATAAGTCAGGGGCGGAGGAAGATTTTGGGGGCTTAGTGTCGACCCCTGTGCTCAGTCCGCTGGTGGGGCCACCGTGACAGCTTGGCCCCTGGGCTCCCTGGGACTCCCCTGGCCCCCTGCTGGCTGACACTGGTGCCTGAGGGCACTTGGGAGGCCCAGACTGCCCACGGGCACGGCCACGGCCGCCATGGGCTGTCAGCAGGTCTGTTTGAGACCCAGGAGGAGGACCAGGCAGGGGTCCCCTGGAAGCCTGGCGCCCTCTCCATCAGGACCCCACGGCAGGCCCGAGCCTTCAAGTGGCAGGTTCCCGGGCCCCCCCGCCCCCCAACGCTCCAGATCTGTTGCCTGCTGAAGACCCTTCCTTCTCTAGGGGAAGGCAGGGGGGAACTCCAGAGACAAGCCACTGCCCCACTTTGTGCTTTGAAGGGAACTGGGTTGTGTGTCTGTCCTTCCATCTGTCAGGTGCCCCAGAACTACCTGAGCGGGTCTTGGCCCCCGAGTCAAGCCACTGGGGTGGTCTTTTTCCATTTTCTTTCTGTTGCGAACTAGTTTGTTGTTGTCATGGGTCAGCTGGTGTCTACACTCCTCTCCACTGAGTCCTGACGCCTTCGGCAGTGTGACCCCGCGGGCGTGGGCACAGCCCAGCTAGTCCTGCCCGTCTGCACCAGCTCAGACCACACAGGAAACTATGTGGCTGATAAGACCACGGTTTGCTCTTGGAGCCTTTGTCAAAGTCGGGCGTACCCGCCCCCTTTGAAGCTGCCACCCCTGCTCTCAGACCACAGGGCACTGGAGGGAAGTTCACACCAGAGCTTCAGAAATGACCGCAGCCCCTCCCCCTGCCTGGCACCTGTGCCACCCCGGGAGGGTGCGAGCGCCCCTTCCAGTCCCCTGGGGCCAGAACCGCAGGCTGCTTCTGGGGGGCAGAGTCGGTGCCTGGGGCAGGGAAGCATCCGGGTTCTACTTTGTACGTTGTTTTGCAAGTATCTGCTTGGTACTTTGGTTTAAAGTAAAAACATTTTTCGTAATTTGTGTCCGACTCTTACGATGCGGGTCAAGTTCGCGCAGGCGTGTGCCCACTGCAGACGGCGCACACGGCCTGCCACCTGCTTTTGAGAGGGTGGTCTGGGGGCCTTCCCCGTCGCCCCACCCTCCCCGTGCAGTTTACTGGAGGCCAAGGGGCGTGATGATGTCCTTGAGCGGTGGGTGGGCCGCGGACAGTGGCGCACATCCACACGCCCAAAGGCGGTCAGGTTCACCTCATGGCGTCGCTGCGGCAGCCCCCCTGCCCGAGCCTCAGGGTCCTGCATGGGAGGGGTTCCCGAGGTGAGAGTGCAGGGCCACCACGCTGAAGTGGACCCGCCTGACCCCTGCTTTCACGTGGGGGAAGGTGGAGCCAGGAGAGGGTGGCAGGGCCGGGGTGTGGACCGAGCTCCCTGGCCCTGGTCGGGCGCTCCGGCCGGGCAGCGGGGGAGGTTTGCTGGGAGAGGGAGGGCCTGTGCGGGCTCGCCAGGAGCGAGGCGTTCTCCGCAGTTGTCTGTGGGGTCTGCTGTCCTTGGTTTCTTGCCCTCCACCGCCCTTCTTAGGGGTCCCTTGACCACCAGGCCTCCCGCTACAGATGCTTTGAAGGCTCCCCACTCCTCTCAGGAGGAGCCCGTCCCGTCATGCCCAGGGCTCCTCCTCGCCCTCGTTGGTGGAGAGGCGTGGGGCGCGGGGGTCTCTGCAGTGGCCCGCTTGCAGGGAGACCTCAGGAGCACCGCAAGCCCAGAAGGGCAGTCCTCAGTTGTGGAGTTGCCAGTGTGGGAGCCCGCCCCGGGGACATCCGCTAATTGGGCGTGGTGGAGCCTGGAGGCTCCTGCTTGTGGATCTGTGTCCCGTGGCCTGTGACCCGCCCGGACAAGAAGTGTCAGAGTGAAAGTTGTCATGGGGATACCAGTGAGAGGCACGGCCGTCTCCACGGGCAGAGAGGAGGAGAGGGGGTCCAGGCGGTGTCCGTGCTCAGGTGGCCTGGAGAGACCATTGCTGGAAAGTGGGCGGTAGGAAAGCATCTCAGGGGTGGGGTCTCGGGAGGCTCGCCTGAGCAGATCTGAGGTGTGCCTGCAGACACCCCATGAGAAGGGGCCCAGTGAGCCGGACGGGTGGTGGGTACACCCGTCAGCTCCTGATTTGCTGCACAGAGACGCACCCCACCCCTCAGAAAGGTGGGTGTCCGGTGGGGACCCTCTGCCCCCAGCGCCCGGAGCAGGGGGAGCGAGGGCCCCGACTTGCAGAGCACAGTTTCTGCCTCCAGAGTTCCCGCATGTACTGGGGGGTCGCACGGAACGAGCCCCACTTGGCTTCTCTGGCTCAGTGTGGGTGTGGGAGGCCCACCGTGCACGTGCACTGGCTCCCCACGCCCCAGGAGGAGGGAGGGCCGCCGGGGAGCAGGACCCGGAGCTGGGCCCTGGCGGGGGGGAGGGGTCGCGGCCAGAGAGGGTGGGACTTGGACGACAGGGGTCTGTGGAGCTGAGGGCGGCTCCCACTGCAGGCTCAAGGCGGGCCCTTCTGACTCAGCTTGTACCCTCCCCGGGTCGCGGGGCGCCCTCCGTTCTGTGATCCCTGCGAGCATATTGAAGAGGGTCAGAGGGCACGAGTGCAGCCTCTTGGCACAGCCAGTGGGGCGGACAGAGGGCCCCCTCCTCCCTTCCTGGGGGCTGGCTGAGGGTCCCCTGGGAATGTAGTGCCGCCTCCGACCCGGACCGGAGAGGGCGCCGCCGGCACGCGCGTGCCTCCACGTGTATTTGCTAAGCGTCTTCTGGGCCTCGAGCCCCGAGTTACACATCAGGGGTAGCCGTCAAAAGAACTCGGGGACCGGGAAGAGTGATGTGTAGGCAGTAGGCGCTCTCCAAATGAGTGTCGGATATCCAGGTGCCAAGTGTCCTTCAGGGAGCAGGGCCGCTGGGCTGGGCCTCCCATCCTGTGTCCAGGGCCTGCCCCGTGGCTCGAGAACCTGGGCCTCCACTCTCCTGCGGCCATCCTCTCCCAAATGTCCCCCAGGCCTCCTCCCCGGGCTTCCTGTCAGGCGGGGCACCGCACTCCTCCAGGGGCTGGAAATGAGCCTGCCGGGCCCTGGGCTCTCCCTCCAGAGAGCCCCTCCTCTTCCCTGCTCGAGGGGCACCCTGCCGGGCAGGCACAGTGTTGTCACAGGTTGCTAAGGCCACCCTCTGACTGGCCTCCTGCTCTACCTGTCTAAGCTACAGCCTTGAGTGAGACCTAAATCAGACGAGCCTCGCTCCCCAAGGCCCTCTACCTCTATCTTGCCTCTCCACGGGGACCACAGGTCTGAACCCTTGACTCTCTGGATCTCTGCTCTGGAACCACATCCATTCTTGAAAATGGCCATGTGTGCTTGAGGACAAAATGTGTATTTTCTCTTGGCCAAATGTGTTTATCTATTGGATCAACTTCATTCATTGTGTTGTGGAGCATTGCTGTCTTTTTATTTATTTTTCTGTCCGCTTGATTTGTCCCCTTCTTAGAGAGGTGAGTTACAATCCCACTTTTAAACGGTGAACTTGTTTGACACACTTAAAATACTTATTATTAATATTTATTTTCAGAGTGGTTTTAGGTTCACAGCAAAATCGAGTGAAAGTGCAGAGATTTCGTACATGCCCCCTGCCCCCACCCAGCCAATGAACCTGCACTGACAGGTCATTGCCTGAGTCCATGGTTCACGGTGGGGTCGCTCTCCGTGTTGTGGCTTCGGTGCACTTGGACAGATGTATAAAGGCACCCTCCATCGCAGTGTCTCGCTGGGCGTTTCCACTGCCCTGAAACCCTCGGAGCTCCACCTGCAGTTCAGGCCCCCTGGCCCCCCACCAGGGACCACAGGCCTTGCAGCCTGCGTGGTAAAAGCAGCACTTTGGAAACTCTGGTTGCAGATCTGAGTCAAAAAGCTTGAGGAACACTCTTTGTGGACGATTCCCTCTTTCGTTAAGCAGCGTGCCTTCCTATTTCTAGGTTGGCGGTGTTTTTAATCTTTGCCCTAAATTCTAGACTGTCTGAAATCAATATTGCTATGTCAGCATTTATTTTTTGGTTGGTAGATGCCTGGAGTATCTTTTTCCCTTTTTATTTTATTATTTTTTATGTTTTTATTTTATTTTTGAGAACAGGGGGAGGAGCAGAGTGAGAGGGAGACACAGAATCCGAAGCAGGCTCCAGGCTCTGAGCTGTCAGCACAGAGCCCGACGCGGGGCTCGAACTCGTGAACCACCAGATTGTGACCTGAGCTGAGGTCGGATGCTCAACTGACTGAGCCCCCCGGGGCCCCTCCTTTTTTACTTTTGACCATACTGCGTTTTTGTGTTTTGGTGCGTCTCTGATAAGTACCAAATGGCTGTGTTCCTTTCCTTCTTTCAAACGCCAATCTCAGATTCTCAATCCTTTGATAGAATGTAGTCCTTTATGTTTATTGTAATTACTGATGCGTTTGCATCCTGTCTCTTACCAGGTTGTCTTAGAGGCTGGAGTGTTTGTGAGGAGCTGTTATGGGCTTTCTTCTGGGTTGGCTCTGCCTTTTCCTTCCTCACTCTTTTCCGACTGTGTGGACAACTCGGCTCTCTTCTGTGTGGTGGCTTTAGGACGTATCCACACATTCTGTGACACTCCTCCTACAAAAGTTGGAGTCGGACTTCCCTCCCCGTGCCGTGGGCTGGCCTTAGTGGCTCACTTCTGACGAGCGGGACGTGGCATAACACATGCTGCATGAGGCTGGGCCGGGAAAAGGCAACAGTACCTCCACCTGCTCTATCCTCTCAGAACACGCCTGCCCTGGAGCAGGCGGCCACGTAGAGACAGACAGAGCCCTCAGGAATGCCGGTTGCGGCCCAGGTCCCAGATACAGAGTGGGGAGCATCGCTCCGAGGCTCCTTCTGGCTGAGGCTCTGGACACCATGGACCCGGGGTCTCTTCTAATCACTGGCCTGCAAACCTCCTGAGCATGATGGATGGCCGTTTGATTTCAGCGAGTTCTGGGGTGTTTGTTACGCAGCCACGTTAACCGGGACATACTGTGCCGTCATCAGCTTCTCTCCATCGGGGCCACACCTGGGTCCTATTCTCTGTTTGGGGCCAAGACCTGGGGAAGGGGTCATCCAATGGTTTCCTTTCCGTTGGAATGGCTCTTCTGCAAGAGACCAGGATTCCGTAAGACAGTTTTGCCGTGGCCTCGGCCAGGACCCACGGATTTCCAGATCAGATTCGAGCAACTTTTCTCTTCTTAGGGTACCTGCACCAGGAGAGTATGATGAATTTGTGTGCCACTGCCCTGGTGTTGTAATAATTTCTCTGTTCTTGAACGTCATCTACATGGAAGCATATATTAAATACTCTTTTGAGGAGCACCTGGGTGGCTCAGTCGGTTAAGCGTCTGACTTCGGCTCAGGTCATGATCTCACGGTTCATGAGTTTGAGCCCCGCGTCGGGCTCTGTGCTGACAGCTCGGAGCCTGGAGCCTGCTTCTGGTTCTGTGTCTCCCTCTCTCCCTGCCCCTCCACTGCTCATGCTCTGTCTCTCTCTCAAAAATAAATAAAACCTTAAAAAAAAAAAAGGTAAATACATGCATGCATACATACATACACACATACATATTCTTTTGGGCCTGACGGCTCTCGCTCAGCAGAACGTAGCTGGGTTTCGTTCGTGCTCTTGTGAGCTTGCTTGCCACGCTGTGGTTTCCTGAGTAGCATCCTATTATACAAACACACCAGAATTTGTGGAGGCGGCTGGGGGCTCAGTCGCATAGGCGCCCGACTTTGGCTCAGGTCATGATCTCACGGTTCGTGGGATCGAGCCCCACGCCGGGCTCTGTGCTGACAGTGTGGATGCCTGCTTGGGATTCTCTGTCCCTCTCTCTCTGCCCCTCCCATGTTTCTCTCTCAAAATAAATAAATAAACTTAAAAAAAAAAACCACACACCAGAATTTGCTTATCTGGTAGTCTCACCAAGGACACCCGTGTTGTTTACAGTTTTGGGCAGCAATGAATAAAGCCCCCAGGAACCCACGGGCACAATTCGAGGACAGACTGACACCACCCCATGCAACCAGCAGGGGGAGCTCCCCCCAAGAATGAGAATGGAGAGGCTGTTCTTCTCTTGGGTAGTAGACCGGGGAGAATTGCTGGCTCACAGGTAGATGTTTGTTTCCCTTTATCAGAACCCAGTGAACTGTCTTCCAAGGCGGCTGCTCCATTTTACCCGCCGGTGATGTCTGAGTGCTGTGTGACGGTGCCATGTGCTTCCAGTCTTTTCAAACTCAGCCATTCTCCTGTGTTCCGCGGGGCATCTCACTTGGTATGCATTTCCCTGGTGACCAGAGATGTTGGGTACATTTTTAACGTGCTTGCAGTCATTTGTCTATCTTCCTATGTGACGTGTGCGTTCAAAGATTCTGTTCGTGTGTGTGTGAGGGAGGGAGAGAGAGAGAATGTGAGCCAGCAGGGGAGGGGTAGAGAGAGGGAGAGAGAGAATCCCAAGCAGGCTCCAGGCTGTCAGTGCAGAGCCTGACCTGGGGCTCCAATCCCACAACCGTGGGATCATGACCTGAGCCGAGGCCAAGAGTTGGATGCTCGACCATCTGAGCCACCGAGGGGCCCCTAGTTTGTTCATTTTTTTAAAACCGTGCTTTAAAAATATTGAGTTTTAAGGATAAAAAATAGTCTACGCGCATCTTTTCATCTGATATGTGCATTTTGAATATCTTCTTTCAGTCAATGGCTTGCCTTTTTATTTTTCTCATTGGTATCTTTTGAAGAACAGAAATTTTTGCTATTTATGAAATCCAGTTTATCAACCTTCTCTTCTATGTGAGTGCTTCTCATGTCCTTTGAAAGAAATACTTGCCTACCCCAAGGCTGTGATGATTTGTTCTGTTTTCTTACAGAAGCCTCACACGTTAGCCTTGACATTTAGAAGGCCCATGCTCTTAGCTTGTGTGATGTGAGGTAGGGCTGGGGTCCATTCCTTCCTCACCTGTCTGCTCTGTTGTCCCAGCACCAGTGGCTGGAAAGCCACCCTTTCCCTGCTTCGGTGCCCTTTTGAGAAGACCGGGTGCGGGTCAGTCCTGGATGCCTGCCGGCTGCACCCATCCAGTGGCTCTCCGGACACTTACAGCCACGTGGCCAGCATCCCGCCTGTTCTGGATTGCAGGGGAGATTCCCCTGCCGCCCCCGCCTGCCCGGTGCCTGCCACGCAGTGTGCGTTCATCGTCATGAACTTTCTCTTTCTTTACTCGACCAACCCCTGTGACCACCCCAGGTCCTGCAGGCAATGGGGTAGCTGGGGACTGGACCTCGCCTGGGAGGCGACAGGGCAGGCCGGCCGCATGCTGAGGAATGACGCCCAGAGGTCGGGAGTGTGGACTCGAGTCTCTGGCCACGTCTGTGTTTCCTCAGAGGAGACCCGGGGCTCTGGCCTCCGAGGACCTTGCTCCCATCCTGCAGCCTGCTCGGCTGTGGCCGGCGCACGGAGCCTCAGCTTCCCTCTCTTCCCCCAGTGGGTTGGGGGTCAAGGCGGGTACAGCCCACCCGACAGAGCACACCAGGCTTCCAGCCCCTGGGGTGGGGGGGAGAGGTCAGGCGCTGGTGGGAGGCTTGGGGTCTGTGCTGGGTCTGCAGTGCCTCTAGGGCACCAGTTCCCATCAGGGGCAGCTCCTCCCTTTGTTGGGAGTGCAGACGCATCCTCCACCTGCCCCCAGTGTGTCACCTTAGAGGATAGGGTGGCCCCACCCCCAGCGAGGCCTCCGCTTTCCTGGGGGCACGAAAGGGAGATTTGGGGATTGTCCTCAATCTTCCTGGTGAGATGGTCCTAAATATTCACAGTGACCATCTCATCAGCTCCACAATGCTCGCTCTCCTGGGGCTCAAGGCCCAGCCTGGGGGGCTCCAGGAAGGGTTCTGAGTGTGGGGTGGGGGTGCACAGACAGTGGTGCAGAGCCGTTGTAGGTCGGGGTGGGGAGTGCAGCTGGGACAACCGGCCCTTGGGTCTGGTGGGATGCAGCCCCCAGAGGCCTTCGTCCCAAGGCTCCCCAGGGAAGGACGGTGCTAGGAGGCCCTCCAGGCTGTCCCCTCCCCACCCCCGGGGTACACTGGGACCCTCCAGTTCGGAGACTCAATCGCCTTCTTGCTCCCAGGTCAGGGTGTGACCTTCTGGGTGGGACCCCTGGGTGAGTCCCTGGGAGGGTCCTTGGAGGACTGTACCTGGGTATTAAATTTCTCTCTGGGTGGCTCTTAAACGGAGACTGCTAGGGGTAGCTGAGGACCAGGCAGGTGAACTGAGGCCTGGTCCCGAGGCCTGCGAGCCCCTCACTCCCAAGTGACGCCGGCAGGGTTATCTGGGGGCTTTCCCAGCGGCTCTGGTGATGGAGGAGGGCCACAGGAGGCGAGGGCCAGGCTACGTCCACCAGGAAACATGCCGGATGAGGGACGGCTGCTTAACGGGGGGAGGTGTTGGGTGGAGGCTTTGTTTACCTTTTAATTTGATATAATTTCAAACCAACTTACACTCAAGTTGCAAACATAGTGCAAAGGACTTGTATACACTCTTCGTCTAGATTCACCAGTTTCTGACATCTTGTCCCATTTGGTTTACTACATAAATACACGGTGATTTCTGAGCCGTCTGCAGGCCAGTTGCAGACATCATGCCCTTTACCCCCACCCCTTAGCACCTGTTTCCTAAGAACACGTACTTTGTCAATCATTAAACCAGGAAACTTACACATCGCTGGTTCTCAGCCCACATTCACATTTTGTTAACCGTCTCATAATTCCATAGGTACGGATATGGGTTCTTCGAACGGCCAGCTCTTCGTGGTCTCTCACGGCCTGGACGCTTCTGAGGAGGCATTTTGTCTGCGATGTTTCCTTGTGATTGGTGTGAGGTTTTGCGTTTGGGGCTGGAACCACAGGAAGGGGCGGTGTCCCTTCCTGCGTGGCGCCCGGTGCCTGCTGCGCCTGGTCCCAAGGCCAGGAGAGGGCTCTCCACTGTAACTATAAGGCATCCCAGGGGAGACACTTGGAGACGATATGAATATCTGTTTAGGTTGTCACTGTCAAGGTTGCAAACATCATCCATTTCCGAACTCGTCCCGCTGCATTTACTGGTTGGCGGAGCGGAGCAGAGTGTCGGAAGGTATGCTATGATGGTAGCAGGGACCTGGGAGCCAGGAGGCTGCTGTAGGCGTCGACGCTTTCTGGGGCGGCCTGGGTTTGGAGCTGCAGCATTTGCTGATGGCTGGAGGTGGAGTGGGAGGAGGGGTCCAGGGCTCCCGGGCACCTGGGAGGATGGGGTGCTCATTTCTTAAACCCGGGAGGCTTTTGGAGGAGCAGGGGAAAGTGTGGGCCCAGTGCAGTGTGACAGGCCTGCCTGACATGCAGGGGAAGAGGCTGGGGCTTGCTGTGTGGGTCTGGGTTTTGGAGATGAAATTGGCACCATCGACATCTGGATGGTCTGCAGGGCCGGAAGGGGAGAGGCTGTCATCCCGGCATGTGAGTGACACCCACCAGAGAGGATGGTTACTTCGCAAGAGCCCACGATTCAGTACCCAATGTGGTGCCTTTCACACTCTGCCTTTGTATTTGCTTAAGGAATATGTGCACTGAATCCAAACTCCAATGTCCAAAAAAGTAAAGGAAAAACGTAAGTCTCCCTCCTCTCCTGGCCATGCAGTTTACTTCTGATTTCTGTAACTGACTTTTGAACTTTGTATAGTTTTTAATTCTTTTCTTAAAAACTCAAGGTGCGTTGTGGTAGACCTCAATTTTCTTCTCTAACAAAGTATCTTGGAAAAAAATGCATTTCACATTTGAGATGCCTCCTCTTTTATGGCCTCAGAGTAGTTGGTGGCACAAGGGACGGGATGCTGGTGATGACGCGCACCGGGGCGCCCTCGGCCACTGTGATTAGACAGGAGGCTGCCACAGACGCCATGTGTAGACTTGGTTCTGCATACGTGCGTCCGTCAGCCTTTGGACGGATGTGTCCCGGCGCTTCTGGCCCGGTGCTGCCCGATTGCCACTGTGGTTCCAGTTCTGACACCCCCTCCCCACCAGTGCAATGTCTGGGGACCTTGCTGATGGAGAGGTGGAAAATATTATATAATTGGAACTTGCATTTCCTCAAAAGGAGGTTTCGTTACATTCAGAGCTTTTAGCTGTGATATGAAGTATAATTCTTTGTCAGTTTGTGTTTGGATTTTGACTCTTGTTTTCCCTTTTTTTTTTTTTTTTTTTTTTTTTTTTTGTGGTTGAATGTGTTAATGGTGCGCTGGTAGATGGTTAACTACTGGTTCTCTGAGAAGGAAAAAAAAAGTATTTGCTGATTTCCATGGCCGATTTCAAACCATCAACTAGAAGTCAGTGAACCACGTGGGAGGAGACGGGAGCACCGGCTGCTTGGGTTGGATTTCCTGAGAAAGGCCTTCCCACCACAAGACTACTAACACATAAACACATTCTTCGGCTTCTTCTAGTGACTTTATGGCTGTTTTTTTTTTTTTGTTTTGTTTTTGTTTTTCCTGTTTAAATCTTTGGTCCATTTGCCGTTTTATTTTTGGTGTAAGGTCTTGGGTAGAGAATCCCCCTGCCCTATTTTTGTTTCAAGATGCTAAGCAGTTGTCCTAACAGAATGGTTAGAAATCCAGCAGTTCTAACAGAACCTGGGTGGAGGGGAACCTCCTTTCCTGGGGACCCGACACACCGCCTTCCATCGTGTATGGAACCCTGTGCGCAAGTCAGCCGTTTTCTCGACTCTGTTCTGCTGCCTTTCTCGACTCTGTGCCGCTTGTCCGCTTGCACTCCCGGAATCCACTCCTAGTGGCTTTACAGCATGTTTTCATATCTGGTAGGGCTAGTATCCTCTTACTCGTTTTAAATTAATGTCTTCTCCACCCATTTATCTGATTACAGACACTGAGGTTGTTTCCGAGTCTTGGCCATTGTGAATAGTGCTGCAGGGAGCACGCGAGTGCACATGGCTCTCGGAGACCCTGATTTCATTTCCTCCAGATTTATACCCAGAAATCACCGGATCAGACGGTAGTTCTATTTTTAATTTTTTGAGGAACCTCCATACTGTTTTCCATCGTGGCTGCACCGGTTTACATTCCCACCAACAGCGCACAGGGTTCCCTTCTCTCCACATGCTCACTCACCGACACCTGTTATCTCTTGTCTTTTTGGTATTCGCCATCCCAACAGGTGTGAGGTGTCTCCTGGTGCTTTTGATCTGCGTTTTCCCTGATGGTGAGTGATGCTGAGCATCTTTTCATGTGTCTGGTGCTCATGCGTATGTCATCTTTGCAAAAATGTCTGTTCAGGTCCTCTGTCCATTTTTAAATTTGATTATTTCTTTATTTTTGCTATTGAGTTGTATGTGCTGCTTACAAATTTTGGATATTAGCCACTCATCGGATGTATGGTTTGTGGATATTTTTTGCATTCTGTACGTTGCCTTTTCAATGTGCTGATAGCGCCTTCGCGGAACAGAAGCTCTTTAGTCTGATGTGACCCCACTTGTTCGCTTAGTGCTCCCTACCTGTGCTTTCAGGGTCATATCCAAGAAATCGTTGTCAAGACAGATATCAAGGCTCTCTCTCCCTGTTTTCTTTTTCTAGTAATTTTGTGGTTTTAGGCCTTACATTTAAGTCTTTGATCCACTTTGAGTTAACTTTTGCGAGTGGTGTAAGATAGGGCACCAGTGTCATTCTTTTGCATGTGGACATCTGGTTTTCCCAGCACCATCCGTTGAAGAGACTGCGCCTATCCCCATTGTGTGTTCTTGGAACGCTTATAAAAAGTTAGCTGGCCCTATCTGTGTGGGTTTACGTGTGGGCTCTCTGTTCTGTTTCTCTGGCCCGTGTGCCTTATTTCTGCCAGTACCATACTGTTTTGGTTACTATAGCTTTGTATGTAGAGCTTGAAACCAAGACGCGTGATGCCTCCAGCTTTACTCTTTTTTCCCAGGGTTACTTTGGCTATTTGGGGTCTTCTGTGGTCCCAAATAAATTGTAGGATCGTTTTTTTCTATTTCTATGAAAAATGCCATTGAAATTTTGATTGGGATTACACTGGATCTGTAGATCGGTTTGGGTAGTATGGACATTTTCAGGACATCATTTCTTCGAATCCATGAGCATGAAATATCTTTCCGTTTTTCGTGTGTGTCTTCTTCAATTTCTTTATCTACGTCTTACTGTTTTCAGCGTACAGGCCTTTCACCTCCTTCGTGAAATGTATTCCTAAATATTTCGTTATATTTGATGCTATTGTAAACGAGATTGCTTTGTTTCTTGTTCAGATAGTTTGTTGCTAGTGTACAGACATACAACTGATTTCTGTATGTTGATTTGGTATCCTGCAACTTCACTGCATTCATTTATTAGTGCCAGCAGTTTTTTTTTAGTGGAGCCTTTGGGATTTTTTGTATATAATATCATGTCATCTGCAAACATGTGATTTTACTTCTTCCTTTCTGATATGGATGCCTTTTATCTTTCTTCTCTAATTGCTGCGCCTAGGACTTCCAGTGCTATGTTGGCTAGAAACGGTGACAGAAGGCATCCCTGTCTTGGACCTGATCTCAGAAAAAAGGCTTTTAACTTTTCGCCATCGAGTAGGATGTTAGCTGTGGGCTTGTCACATATGGTGTTCATTATGCCAGGAACATTCCTCCCATTCCCGGTTTGTTGAGCATTTTTATCATGAAAGGATGCAGTGTTGGGTCACATGCAGAGAAGCATCTACTGAGACGACCATACGATTTTTATCCTTCCTTCCGTGAATGTGATGTATCACCTTTGTTGATTTGCTGATGTTGAACCATCTTGCCTCCCAGGGATAAATCCCGCTTGGTCATGGTGGACGATCCTTTTAATGTGCTGTTGAGTTTGGTTTGCTAATATTTTGGCGAGAATGTCTGCATCTATGTTCATCAGGACAATTGGTCTTTAATTTTCTTTCGTTGTGGTATCCACCCGGCGCTGGTACCAGGGTGAGCGTGGGCTTGTAACATGAGTTTGGGACTGTTTCCTTTCTTCGGCTTTTATGACTCCTTCTTTGGCATAATTCTCCCTCCTCTTCTTGCTTGTTTGTGTTATGCTTTCCTTAATGAGTTAAAACGAGCACGTCCACCCCTGATTCTTCCTCGTATGTTTACTGAGATGGTATTAAATCCATACATAAGTTTAGGAAGGATTAATGTCTTTATGCAATGTTAAGTCCCTCATCCAAGAATGTGGCATTCTGGTCCAGTTTCTACGGTGTCTGTTGGGAACGTTTCAGTTTTCCTGCATGTTTCTTGTTAAGCTCATCCCTGGGCCTTTTGCTGCCATTGCTTATGGAATATCTCCTCTATTTTGTCCTCTGACTTGACGCTTGTGTATCTCAAGTCTTCTGGTGTGATTGCTAACGGTGCAGCCGGCCGACTTCCTGACTGGCCGCTCCCAACACAGCTCTATGGAGCTGACCTTGGCTCCATGGAGGTGGGTTTCACTGAGGAACAATATTGCTGTATCAGGTCTCCATTGCTGTGTGAGGGATCACCCCCAGACTTTGTGACCTAAAACAACATTAAACGTCGGTTAGCTCGTGGCTGGAAGTGGCTTAGCTGGTGGCTCACGCGTGGGGGCTCTCACGAGGCTGCACTCACCTGGAGGGTCTCCTCGCGGGGTGACTCACACACGTTCCCAACTACCGGTCCGGGTTGGGCGGGAGGCCTCCATCCTTCTTGGCACGGGACTCTCCACAGGCCGCTGCTTGAGTGCCCCCACACCGTGGAGGCTGGCTTCCCCCACGGTCGGCCTGAGAGCGGGGAGGAAGCACCGTGTACTGTGACGCGGCCTCAGTCGTCACACTGCTGCCATGGTTTAGCTCTCTTCATTGTTCAAGAAGACTCTACAGGGATATGAATCTAGGAAGCAAGGGTCCTTGGGGTCACGCCAGGTAATGGTGGGGGGATCGGGTGCTTTGCTAGCTGCTAGCTGCCGAACCTCAGCCAGTGACCACGGTGCCTGTTTCCTCAAGGGAGACCTGTTTCCCTCAAGGGAAAGTTGGGGGGGTCAAATGCGATTAAGCTGCAAAATTCTCCTGATGCTTCCTGCGTCTAGAAGGGGGGAAGCTCTCCCTCGGTCCTGGTGCTGGCATGGGCCAAACATGTCCTGAGTATTTTAAGGGGCTGGAGAGAACTCCAGAGTCATCGCCAGGTAAGAAGGCAGGTCCCCTCTAACCTAGACTGGATGGAGCCTTTTAGGAAAGGGTCTGCCCCAGCCCTCAGCCCTCTCCCTGCAGGTGCGCTGTGGCTCAGGTCTCTGCTGCCGGGGTCAGTCAGCGGCCACCCATCCGGGGTTCTTGGGACCACCTTCCCCCTTTGCTCTGATTTCTCGTTTTCTGGTTTCTCCACCCGCCCTCCCGCTCCCCGCCCCAGGGGACGGCTTGCCAACCTCGGAGGATCCCATCCTTCCCGAGGCCCAGGCGCCGCGCGGGTGGGCGGGTCTGTGCGCTCCGGACACCGACACCGGGACGCGAGGCGGGGGTCGCAGCCGCTCCGGGGCCCCACCGGGGGCGGGGAGACGAGCTGTCACTTGAGGGCGGTGCCGGGGGCGGGGTGGGGGGCGGTGAGGTAATTTCCGCGATGGGGCGTCAGCGCTTTGAGTCACCCTGGGGGCAGAATCGAAAGTGATCGCTTGGCGGGGCGGGGACGGTGCACCGGGCTGCGGGGAAGACAGGATCGCGGAGGGTGAGCGGGGGGCCGGGAAGGTGAGCGGGGGGGGGGCTGGGGGCCGGGCCTGGGGTTTCCCCCGCCAGGTGGCGGCTGCCCAGTGCCCTCCAGGCTCCGGCTTTTGTGGGATCCCCGTGCGAGAGGGAGAGGAGGGGAGGCCGCACCCCGCCCGAGGGGGTGCTGGGGTGGTGAGGTGGTGGGGGGACCCAGAAGCTACCTCTGAGCCCCCAGCCCTGAGAAGCCGCGACACTGGCCGCCTGGGGAGGGGCCGTGATCTCCGGACCCCTTTAGGTCCTCCTATTTCTGAATATCCACCTGGTTCTGGGTTCTCACCCTGGTCCCTCTGGAGGTGGACTCAAGACTCACTTTGGAGTGGGGTGGGTTCTCCCGCTCAAGGCTGGGGCTGCACTCATTTCCTTTTAAAACGTCTTTGTGTTGTCCTCAAAGTTTCCTGTGAAAGTTCTAGATCCTGGGCATCCCTGTTTCCTCTGGGAGGAAAATGTGCCGTCCCGTCCTGTCCTGTCTGGCAGGGCCGGCCTCTGAAAGGTTCTGCCTGCCTCCGCCCCTGCCCCCACGGGGAGGAGCCCAGTCTCCCCTTGTAGGCAGGTGCAGGGTGCACCATCTCACAGAACAGGGAGGTGCTGTGTTCAGATGAGTCAGTGCTCCAGGAGCGAGCGTTTCAATACAAGGGCCCTAGCGGGAGGCTGCCGGGGAGCCCCAAGCCTCCAGGGGCCTCCAGAGCCTCTGCCAGCCTGCAGGGCTCCTGTCGCCGGGGCAACCTCCCTCCCACTCGCGGGCCGGCCAGCTGGCTCCTTTTGAGCAGGGGCCCAGAGACCTTTCAGAAGGGGAGGGGTCTTGGTTGGGTCAAGGTCAATGGGGCCCAGCTCCTTGGACCTACCAACCCTCTCCTCCCATCTGGGGGACGGGGTTCTCCCTGCTTCTGTTTCCTCTGCCCCTGCCTGACGGAGAGGCAGAGTGTGTCTGAGCCCCCACCTGGGCCCATGTGGACCTCCTGGCCTCGGGACCCGACCTTGCTCCCTGCTGCTCCCATTCCAGACTCCTCCTCATGAGCGAACAGCCCCAGACCGCCGGCTGAACCCGTGAGCCTCAGACGCCACTCCACAGAGCCAGGCCAGAGATGGCGTCCCCGGGGTCTGGCCCACCACCCAGCAGCTCGGCGGCCGCCAAGGAGCTGTCCCTGGCCAGGCTGTGCGCCCAACTGGACCTGTGTCTGGGCTGCTCCCAGTGCACTCAGCGGCTCAACGAGAGCACCTACCTCCTGCGCAGGGTAGAGCACAGCTGTCGCCACGAGATCCTGCTGGCCCGCTTCAAGCGAGCCACCAAGAAGCACGTCTGGCGCAAGGTGGACCGCCGGCCCAGCTTCCCGCGGCCTGCCCGCTACGAAGTGTGCCGCTACTACAGCCCGGGGCTGGGCTGCCGGCGCCACCACCACCAGTGCACGTTTGCCCGGAGCCCGGAGGAGGCGCTGGTCTGGACCTTCGAGCGCGAGCACGACGTCCGGCGTCTGTGGCTCAAGTGCCAGGTGCAGGGCAGCGGGGCCCAGGGCGACCCGCGCAGCCCGGCCGACGCCATCCGTGCCGAGTACGGCGGCCGCTTCCAGCTGCTCTGTGCCCACTGCTTCCAAGGCTGCCCGCCACGCCTCTGCCCCGTGGACCCCCAGGGGCGGTGCCCCCAGCACGGAGCCTGCCCTTCACTCCTGACCCACGTGAGCACCGAGGGCCGCCGCAGGCAGCAGGTGGTGGAGGTGCGGCCGCAGCCCCAGTACGGCCAGCCCCTGGCCTACTGCAGGTTCGTGGGGCGCGGGCGGCCCTGCCGGCACGGGGCGGCCCGCTGCCAGTACGCACACAGCGCCGTGGAGATGGCCGTGTGGGAGGCAGAGCAGCTGGACGGGCTCCAGAGGCGGGACCTGCTCTCGATCCCCGGCCCCGGCGGGGAGGAGCACACGGCTCCCCACCGCCAGCCCCCCGGAGCCAAGCTGTACTGCCGCGCCTGCCTGGTCACCTGCTGCTCCCAGGAGGCCTTTGAGAACCACTGCTCATCAATGGAGCATGCGTGGATGGTGGCCTTGGACCCGGCCGTGCCCTGGAAACACCGCAGCCCGCCTGCCGGGCTCTCCGAGTTTGAGCTCTGCCCAAAGTAAGGACCGTGCGGTAGGGGATGAACCTTCGACCGAAACCAGGGGGTTCCTGTCCCCTCTGTGTTCCCTACCGGCTGACCCCCGCCCCGGCCTCTGAGGCGTGGCTAAGGCGGGCCCATTCAGGCCTCTTCTTGTGGGCACGGGATGGAGGAGGTCCCCGTTCCTCCCCCCGCCCTGCCCCCAGGAGCCCCTCCCCCACCTCCAGGCCAGGATCTGGCAGCCAGGGCTCACCCCGCCTCTGCTTGCTGACCTCCCCTTTCCCAGATCCGGCCTCTGTGAGTACGGGGACATCTGCACCAAGGCGCATTCAGACCAGGAGCTGCAGGAGTGGATCCAGCGGGCACGGAACGTGGAGCTGCGGGAGCAGGCCGCGTGGCAGGAGGGGCTGGTGCCTTACCAGGCGCGGCTGCTAGCCGAGTACCAGCACAGCAGCAGTGAGGTCCTCGTGGTAAGTGGGGCCTCGTGAGCGGGTGGGGCTCGTTGGGGCCAGAACGACCTGCCCACAGCCGGGCTTCTCCGTGCAGCTGGCCGGGACCGTGGACGGCGTGTTCATCACCTGCAGCCAGCCCTTGGTGCACTGGGCCCACGAGAAGAAAACGCAGCACAGCTGGATGTTCGACGTCTGCTCTGAGGTGAGGGGTCGGGGTTTGGGGTCTGAGCTGCCGCCTCGGAGATCTCGCCCGTGTCTGTGATCTGGAGCACGAGCCTCAACCCCCCGCTTGGGCCGAGCCCCGTGAGGGTTTTTTGGTGGGGTGTCCGGCACAGAGAGCGAGGACCAGGCCGGTTACCACCTGCGCCCTGAGCATCCTGTGCTGCACCATTACCTTGCTCGGCGTCCGTGGGGGGCCGCCTGGGCCAGCTCGGTGACCCGCCTGCAGACGGGAACCCCGAGGTTCGGACGGGCCGAGCATCCCTCTGGGAGCACAGCAGGGTGGACTCTGGTCTCTGACCGCTGGGTGGGGTCCAGGGGCCACCTTGCCATCGAGTCCCTCCCCCAGGAGCCCCTGCTGCACGTGGCGCTGCTCAAGCAGGAGCTGGGAGCAGACTTCTCGCTGGTGGCGCCCTGCCTCCCGCCGGGCCGGCTCTACGCACGGGGCGAGCGCTTCCGCGTGCCGGCGGCCTCGCCGGCCAGGTTCCAGGTGGAGGTGCGCGTGCAGAGCACCTCCTTCGGCTCCTTCGAGCAGTGGGTGGTCTTCGACTTTGGCCGCAGGCCGGCGCTGCTGCGGAAGCTGGTGCTGCAGCTGGGCCAGGCGCAGGGCCCGGGGCTCCGGGGGGAGCCGGCAGGCGGCCGCCCCGAGGAGCTGCGGCGCTGGCACGGCGGCAGCCGCCACGTGGTCCCTGGCGTGGAGCGGACCGCCGAGCAGGTGGCCCTGCTGGCCAAGTACAAGGTGCCTGACCTGGCCCTCGACTTCAGCCCCGGCGGCCTGGCCCCAGGTCCCATCTCCTGCACCAACTACCGGCAGAGGATGCACCAGTTTCTCTACGAGGAGGAAGCCGTTCGGCAAGAGCTGGTGGCCAAGTGAGTGTGGGCCGGCGGGCGGGCGGGCGGTGGCGCCGGGGCGTCGGCCGCAGAGCCGTGGCCCCGGCCGGCTGACCTCTGTCCTGCCCGCCAGGCTGAACTTCCGGGGCCCGGTGCCCCTGAGGACAGTACTGGAGACGCCGGCCCTGGGCATGGTCTTCCCGCCGCCGGGGGCCCTCTACGCCGAGGTGCCCACGCCCTCCCCTCTGACGCCAGACACAGACCAGGGCTTTCTGCTGAGCCGGGCGGTCCGCACCGCCTTGGTGGCCCCCGTGCCCGCCCCTGACGACACGGTGTTCGAAGCGCGGCTGGAGGCCCAGGCCGGCTCGGAGAGGGCGCTGTGGCTGCTGCTGCCGGCCCGCTGCTGCGCGGCCCTGGGACTGCAGCCCCACACCAGCCCCGTCCTGGAGGTGCAGTTCCAGGTCGACCCGCTGACCTTCCGCTTCTGGCACCAGGCGGTGGACGCGCTGCCTGAGGAGCGCCTGGTGGTGCCCCACCTGCCGGCCTGTGAGCTGCCGCGCCCCCTGCCCACCCTGCCCGTGCTGCGCGGCAACCAGAAGCAGAAGTTGGCGGTGGCGTTCATTGCGGGCAGCAGCCCCAGGGGCGAGCGGCCCGTCGCCCCGCTGCTGCTCTACGGCCCTTTCGGCACCGGCAAGACCTACACGCTGGCCGTGGCCTCCCTGGAGGTCATCCGGCAGCCGCACACCAAGGTGCTCATCTGCACGCACACCAACAGGTGAGCCCGGAGCCACCCCTGGGACCTGCCCGCCACCTGCTTCCTGGGCTGGGGCGAGGGCACCGCTGTGGGGGTGTCGCTGCAGGAGAAGGGGAGCCCGGGTTCTCAGGTTCCCTGGAGGTCTGGGCAGCCGGTTCCAGAGGAGACCTTCTGGGATTGCCTGGCGGAGCTTCCTCCTCTGGCTGCTCGGCGCATGCTGGGGTGGGGGTGGGGGGGGCGGGGGGGAGCACGGTGCAGCCCTTGGGCTGCGTCAGGGTCACTCTGATCCCTGGGACTCTCCCTGATAGCTGACTGGTCCTGGGCCGAAAGGGACAGGGGACGTTTGTGCTTCAGGCCCAGCACAGGGTGCCCCGGGGGTCAGGGTCTGCTGTTTGGGGGAGGGGCGGGTGCCTCCACAAAGGCCCCGAGCCAGAGAGAGCAGCGGGTAGGGGGTCCGGCATGGCCCATCTGGCACTTCCCCGGGGAGAGGGGGGCTCTGCTGTGGTCTTTCAGAGAAACACAGACTCTTGTCTCAGCTGTGATGGTCTCCCGCGGTCAGTACGGTTTTCTTAGCTCCCAACACTTCCTGCTGCTTGGGCAGAGCGCTCCCCCCCACCACTCCTCCCGGGGTGGGCCTGGGGGTCCCTGGGTCTCTGAGATGCCCCAGGGCTGTGACGCGTCCCCAGGACGCGCTGGCCCCAGGGCCCCTTCCAGCCACGCCCAACCTTACTGCTCACCTACTGACAGCCAACTGGGAGCTGAGCTCAGGGCCAGCCGCAGCCTCTGGCCACCCTGGGCTGCCTCGGGCAGTGGCCCGGCTGTTCCCTTCTCTGCCTCTCTGCACGGCCAGCTCTTTCATCCCCCCTAGGAAGCCCTCCCTGACCACCTAGACCCTCTGTGCCTTTGCCGTCTCCCCTCGTCCGGCTCTGACCTTCCCTGTCTCTCTGTCTGTCTGTCCCCTCCACTGACGTTTACGCTCCGTGGGGGCAGGACACAGGTCTGTCTGCCTCTCTTGAGTTCCTGGCATCCGGGCTGGGCTGGGCTCACTGTAGGTGTCTTAGCGGACGGCGGCTGAGGCCCCGTGGGCCCTTCTCCCCTCAGTGCGGCCGACATCTACATCGAGGAGCATTTCCATGGCCACGTCAGCAGCGGCCACCCTGAGGCCACCCCGCTGCGGGTGATGTACACGGACCGCCCGCCCAGCCAGACGGACGCGGCCACGCTGCGGTACTGCTGCCTGACGGAGGACGGCCGGGCCTTCCGCCTCCCAACGCGGGCGGAGCTGGAGAGGCACCGCATCGTCATCACCACCACCTCCCAGGCCCGCGAGCTCAGGGTGCCTGCCGGCTTCTTCTCGCACATCCTCATCGACGAGGCCGCCCAGATGCTGGAGTGCGAGGCCCTCACCCCGCTGCGCTACGCCACGCCCCGCACCCGCGTGGTGCTGGCCGGCGACCACATGCAGGTCGCGCCCAAGCTCTTCAGCGTGGCCCCGGGCCAGGCGGCCGGGCACACGCTGCTGTACCGCCTCTTCCAGCACTACCAGCAGGAGGCGCACGAGGTGGCCCGGCGCAGCCGCGTCATCTTCCACCAGAACTATCGCAGCACCGAGGCCATCCTCAGCTTCGTCTCGCGTCACTTCTACGTGGCCAAGGGCAGCCCCATCCACGCCAGTGGCAAGGTTCCTCGCCACCCCCAGCACTACCCGCTCGCGTTCTGCCACGTGGCGGGCAACCCTGAGCGTGACGCGTCAAGGACGTCCTGGCTCAACACAGCCGAGATTGCCCAGGTCATCGCCAAGGTGCAGGAGATCTATGCCTCCTGGCCCCACTGCTGGGGCCGCCGGGAGCAGAGGCACATCTGTGTGGTGTCCCACGGCGCCCAGGTAAGCCCCGGCCACCGGGACAGCCCCCCTTCCCCACTCCCGTCAGAGCAGCTCAGAGGAGGGGGGGGTCCCTGTGTGGTCTCGGGGACCCGCGCGCCCCCGCCCCGGTGGGCCTTCTCAGCCTCTGCGAGGGTGGCCGTGGACTTAATCTTCCAGACACCATGTGATTGGTGCCAGGGCCGGGCGGCTCGAGGGCACCAGGGTGCGGGGGCCAGTGTCCCACCCTTGCGGGGACCCTCACTGCACACAGAGCGCTCACCCGGGCCTGCTGCTCCGGCCGTGTGTCTCCAGGTGAGCGCACTAAGGCAGGAACTGAGGAAGAGGGACTTGGGCCAGGTGTCCGTGGGCAGCTTCGAAGTCCTGCCAGGTGGGTGCTGGGTGCTGGGGGCGGGGTGGGCAGGGCGGGGGGCCCCCCCTCGAGCCCGGCCCGGCCTGACGGCACCCCCCCGCAGGGCGCGAGTTCCGGGTGGTGGTGCTGAGCACCGTGCACAGCCCGCACAGCCTGCGGAGCCCCGAGGCCCCTGCCCTGGGCTTCTTCACGGACGCCCGCGTGCTCAACACCGTCATGACCCGCGCCCAGTCCCAGCTGGTGGCTGTGGGTGACGCCGTGGCCCTCTGCTCCTTCGGGGCCTGCAGCAAGTTGTGGAAGAGCTTCATCTGTGAGTGTGTGAAGCATCGCAGCGTCTGCCCCGAGGGCCTGTCGCTGGGGCACATCGAGCAGGCCGTGGTCCACAGGCGGCACTGGGCCCTCGGAGCAGAGCCAATGCTGGCAGCTGTGGCGCAGGGCACTGTCCCCCAGGAGGGGGCAGCCGAGGGCCCAGCTACAGCGCGCACAGCCGTGGAAAAGGTGGAGCCCGGGGCGGTGGCCCAAGGCGGTACCTTCCTGCCCGGGACCACGGCGGCGGGAGACACGGCCACACAGGCGGCAGAGGCTGGGGATACAGCGTCGGGGTCTGCGGCCGGGGGGCGCCCGGCAGCGGGGGACACGGAGGTGGAGGACACGACATCAGCAGAGAGCTCAGCGAGGGGCGACGTGGCCCCCGGGGATGCGGGAGCAGGGCTGATGGCCACGGAAGGCAGGGACCCCGAGGACCCTGAGGACTCCGAGTCCGACTTCTGGCCTGACAGCGAGCTCAACGCCGATGACTCCATCCTGCAGGAGCTCCTGGATGAAGGCCGGAACGTGATGGTGACCGTCCGGGAAGATGGGCTTCTGGACACCGTGGCCGGGTCCGAGTCCCCGCACCAGGCCTGGGGGTACACGAACCTGCCACGGGCCAAGCTGCGGAAGCTTCTCCGCTCGCAGCCCGAGCGGTACCGCCACTGTGCCTTCGTGCAGGAGACCTTTGAGCGGGCGACGGCCGTCCCGCTGGACGGCGTGGACCCCGGCCCCATCCAGGTCAGGGGCCGCTTGTGCTGTGGGATGGCCTTCAGCGGGGACGAGGTGCTGGTGGAGGTCCTGGGCGGAGACAGAGGCACCTCGGGGAGGCTGCAGGGCCGTGTGGTGGGGGTGCTGAAGAGGAAGCACCGGGAGCTGGTGTTCGTGTGCCGCATGGACGAGTGGGACCCCCGCATCATGACCCCCATCGACGGCTCCGTGACGAAGATCTTCGTGGCCGAGCTGAAAGACCCCCTGCGGGTGCCCATCCACCGCGTCCTGCAGGGCCGCGTGCAGCGCGTGGGGCACGAGCGGCTCACCGCCGAGGCGCGGGGCAGCCGGCTCTTCCGCGTGCGCATCGTCCTGTGGCGGCAGCGTTTCTATTACCCGCTGGGCATCGTCCTGGAGGTGCTGCCCGAGGCCAGCACCTGGGAGCGGGGCCTCCGCGTCCTGGACCTGGAGCACGGCCTGGGGGAGCCCTCGCCAGAGCCGGCCTCCACCTGCAGGGCCTCGAAGAAGCACCGGGCACCCGGCCGCCGGGAGGACTGCCGCGGCTTCCTGACCTTCACCGTGGACCCCCAAGGCGCCCGCTACCTGGATGACGCCCTCAGCGTCCGAGATCTGGGCCCCAGGTACGAAGTGGCCGTGCACATCGCTGACGTGGCCAGCTCTGTCCCCAGGGACGGGGCTCTGGACGTGGAGGCCCGCAGGCGGGGCACCGCATTCTATGCCCCCGACCGGGAGCCGGTGCCCATGCTGCCCGACAGCCTCTGCCAGGATGTGCTCAGCCTCCTGCCGGGCCAGGACCGCTTGGCCATCTCCCTCTTCCTCACCGTTGAGAAGGGCAGCGACCAGCTCAAAAGCCTGCGCTTCGCGCCCTCCGTGATCCGCTCCGACCGCCAGCTGTCGTACGAGGAGGCCGAGCTCGCGATCAAGAGGCACCCGGGGGCGGGCCGGGAGCTGCCGGCCCAGCTGGACTCCGTGGACGCCTGCGTCGCGGCCGCGTGCCACTTGTCCCGGGTGCTGCGCCGGCACCGCCTGCAGACGGACTCCCACTACGAGCAGCCGACCGAGGACTGCGCGCTGGGCTTCCGTGCGGCCCACGTCATGGTCAAAGAGTACATGATCCAGTTCAACAGCCTGGTGGCCGAGCTCCTGGTGAGCAGCGAGCGCACGCGGACGGTCACGCCGCTGCGCTGGCAGCCCGCGCCCAGCGACCGCCAGCTCGCGGCGCTGCGCGAGAAGCACGGGCAGCTGGTGCCCCTGTCGCTGCACCTCCGCCACCACCTGGGGGGCTGCGGCCCCCCCCCGCCGCGGCTCTACCTCCTGGCCTCCCTGTGGAGGCACGTCCAGCTCGCAGCCCGCGCCCACGACGGTGACCGCCTGGCGGACCTCGTCACCACGGACGACGTGCACCCGCCTCTGGCGCCCGTGGGCCTCGACCTCCGCAAGGCCCTGGGCCGCTCCGTGTTCGGCCGCTCCCGCGAGGGCGGACGGCCGGTGGCCGGCCACTACGCGCTGCAGGTGGACTGCTACACGTGGGCCACCTCCCCCATCCGCAGGTACCTGGACGTGGTGCTGCAGCGGCTGATCCTGCTGGCGCTGGGCCACGGCGGCTCCGCCTACTCCGCCCGGGACATCGGCGGGCTGTGCCACGAGTTCAGCTACCAGCACGGGCGCGCCCAGAGCTACCAGCGCCGGGCCCGGAGCCTGCACCTGGCGGTACAGCTCAAGACCCAGTCGCGCAGCAAGCTGGGCTTCGTGGTGGACCTGGAGGCGGGCGCCCGCTGCTTCAAGCTGCTCTTCCCGGCCAACCGCGAGACCCTGCCCGACCCCTGCCCTATCTTCTACCGCGCCCTGCAGCTGGCCGAGCACCCCTGCTGCCTGGCGAGGCGGCCGGGCCTGCGGCTTTCGTGGCGGCGCCGCGTCTACTCGGTGCAGGAGGGCAGGCCGTGCTCCCCGCCGCCCGGCGCCCTGCTGGACCCGCACACCCGGCCCGTGGACGCCGACCTGTGGCAACGGCTGCTGCGGCTGGTGGAGGAGCAGCGGTGGCCCCAGGCGGCCGCCCTGGTGCAGGAGCGAGGTGCGGCGGACCCCCAGCGGCGGGAGCTGGGGCGGGTGCGGCGGAGCCACTGTGGCCACTTTGTGGAGGTGGCCCGGGAGCTGGGCGTGGGGGACACGCTGCAGGTGCAGCTCAGCGCCACCCTGCAGCGCGGGTTCCTGGCACCGACCCTGCAGCTGTGGACTGTGGCCCCTGGCCTCACCCTCTGCCTGGAGCACGTGGAGAGGCCAGGCGACTGCTTCTCGGGCCAGATGCCCCAGGCGGGGCGGGACCGGTGTTCGGACGTGGGCGAGCACTGCCACGTGTGGGGGCCCTTCTGCTCCCTGGAGGCGGCCACCAGCGCCGTCTCGGAGAATGACTCAGTCACGCTGCAGCACGTGCGCATATCCTGGGAGCGCACGGCGCAGGGGCGGCTGCGGGGCGCCTTCTGCCTGGAAACCTCCTTCCTCAGCGAGCACTGTACCGACCTCAGCTTCAGGCACTGCTACCTGTGCATCCGGCTCGAGGGGCTGCCGGCTGGGGCCGGTGCTGGACCCGGCCAGCCTCCCCCGGCCGCCCCGTCCTCCAGCCCCAGCAGCCTCGGGCCCTTCCTGAGCATCGACCCCGACACGTACACGTGGGTGGCCCACGGGCTGACAGAAGACTGGGACCTGAGAGAGAGCCAGGCGGACCGGCAGGAGATCCCCAAGCAGGTGCACTTCTCCATCCAGCACATGGCCATGGAGAAGGTTCCAGAAGAGGTGCTGAGGCCTGGCACCCCATTCACCGTCGAGGTGCTGCCCAAGCAGCTTCCTGACATGTGAGTGGCCTCCACAGGGAGAGGCCGGTGGGTGGGGTGGGTGGAGAACACTCTGGGTTCCCTCGGCTGGTAGGGCGTAGCTGGTGGGGCTGCGGCCCCTCCCCAGGGGGAGTCCCGTGGAGGTTCTGGTGTCCACCCTCGTTGCCACCTGCCCCCAGCCGCAAGGAAGAAGCCGTGTGTGGGCTGAAGGACGCGTCCCCGCTGGTCATCAGCATTGCCCTGGGCCAGCCCATCCCTCCGCACTGCCAGCAGACCCTCTGCCGGGGTAGGTCCCTCCGGCTTCCCCCATGTCCCTTCGTCGTGCCTGAGCCCTGCCCTGGGCCCCTGCTCAGGGAGGCCTGGCCCTTCTTTAGGGACCTACGGCAGGCTCCTGGAGAAACAGACGTTCGACCTCCCCGGAGGCCGCCACACGCTGAACCCCAGCCAGAATGGGGCCATCAGGGAGGCTCTGAAGAAGCAGTTCACTGTGATCCAGGGCCCTCCAGGTGGGGCTCACGCTGGTGGAGGTGCTGCTTCCGGCCGCCCGGGGCGGGCCCGGGGGACCCTGTTCATGGTGCCCTCTGCCCGCAGGCGCAGGGAAGACGGTGGTGGGCTTCCACATTGTGTTCTGGTTTCACAAGTCAAACGAGCAGCAGGTGGGGGCCTGTGCCCCCCCCAGTGAGGAGAAGCAGCCGGGGGGCCCCTGCATCTTGTACTGCGGCCCCTCTAACAAGTCGGTGGACGTCCTGGCAGGTGCGCTGGGCTGGCGGTGTGGGGGCTCTGCCTGGGGGTGCTGGCCCCGGGGAACGGTCCCTCATGCCCCGCTGCCCCCAGGACTGCTCCTGAGCAGGAGAACGGAGCTGAAGCCCCTTCGAGTGTACAGTGAGCAGGCGGAGGCTGCGGACTTCCCGATGCCGGGTGTGGGCGGCAGGGGTCTGCCCAAGAAGAGCCCTCGGGAGGGCAGTCCCAACCAGACGCTCAGGTGCGGTCTCTCCACCGTCTGCCTGTGGGTGGAGGCAAAAGGCCCCACCGTCCTGTCTCGGACAGGGGTTAACGCGGGGCTTCACGGATGTCCCCCCCCCCCCCCCCCGCACCCCAGGAGCATCACCCTGCACCACAGGATCCGGCAGGCTTCCAACCCCTATGCACCAGACATCAGGGCGCTTGACGCCCGGCTGCAGAAAGGGGAGATCTTTTCCAAGGAGGATCTCAGCTGGTGAGCAGTTAGGGGCGTGGGGTTTGTCCTCTGCCGTGGAGGTGGCAGAGGGAGGGGGGAGGGGAAACGGTGTCCCCGGATGACCACACGGTGACCGCACGCAGGTACAGGAATGTCCTGGGGAAGGCACGGAAGTTCGAGCTGGACCGGCACACAGTCATCCTGTGCACGTGCTCATGCGCGGCCCTGGCCAGCCTCAAGAAGCTCAACGTCCGGCAGATCCTTATCGATGAGGCCGGCATGGCCACAGAGCCTGAGACCCTCATCCCGCTGGTGAAGTTCTCGAAGGCTGAGAAGGTGAGTGAGGTGGGCGGGGAGCCGGAAGCCCCAGGCAGGTGTCCCTGGCGTGGTCTTTCGCCTAAGAGGGCAGCACCGCAGGCAGGGCCGAGTGGCAGCAGCCACGGAGCTGGGTACCTCTGGGTCTGGGGGGGTGTCAGGACCACACCTGCCTGTCCCTCCAGGTGGTTCTTCTCGGGGACCACAAGCAGCTGCGGCCTGTGGTCAAGAACGAGCAGCTGCAAAATCTGGGGCTGGACCGGTCTCTCTTCGAGAGGTACCACACGGAGGCCTACATGTTGGACATACAGTACCGCATGGTAAGCCCGTCCCAGCCTCTGCCCCTCCCGCCCAAGATGTGACCCGAGGCCAGGGGTGCCACAGGTGCTGCTGCCCATACCCCTACCTCCTGTGTCCACCCTGGCCTTGTCCTGGGGCCACAGCAGGCCCCCCCGAGACCCCGGCCCTCGGCCCCAGGACAGGTGGACAAGAGGCCTGCTCTGGCTTATGCCCTGCCTTGCAGCACAAGGGCATCTGTACCTTCCCGTCCCTGGAGTTCTACAATGGGAAGCTGAAGACCTGGCAGGGCCTGAGGCGGCCACCCAGTGTCCTCGGCCACGTTGACAAGGAGAGCTGCCCTGTCATTTTTGGCCACGTGCAAGGCCATGAACAGAGCCTACTGGTGTCCACAGATGAAGGGAATGAAAACTCCAAGGCCAACCTGGAGGAGGTAACAGAGGTGGTGAGTGTCGGTGAGGCCTTTCCTGCTGCCCCTTGGTCGCGGAGGGCTTCCTGGAGGAGGAGGCAGAGGAACCGAGGGAACAGGTGAGGCTCCGGTGCCCAGGGTTAGCTTCGACAACACCCTCTTGGTCCCTCAGGTCCGCATTGCCAAACAGATGACCCTGGGCAGGACAGTGGACCCCAAGGACATCGCAGTTCTCACTCCCTACAACGCTCAGGCTGCGGAGATCAGCAAGAGTCTCCTGCGGGAGGGTGTCGCTGGAGTGACTGTGTGCTCCATCTCCAAGAGCCAGGGTGAGGGTGGCTCTGGGGCAGAGGGCACGTGGGCCAGCGGGTCACGAGGGAGGATGCAAGCAGCACGGTCAGCGGCAGCTGACAGGGGCCTCAGCATGCCTGCCCAACTGCGCAGGAAGCGAGTGGCGCTACGTGCTGGTGAGCACGGTCCGCACGTGCCAGGAAAGTGACCTGGACCAGCGGCCGACTAAGAGCTGGCTTAAGAAGTTCCTGGGCTTTGTTGTGGACCCCAACCAAGTGAACGTGGCCATCACCCGGGCCCAAGAGGGGCTCTGCCTCATCGGTGGGACAGCTTGGCTGGCGGAGGGCTGGGGCGGGGCTCCCCCCTGGGGCTGCGGCTGCTTGGCTGGGGGTGGGGAGGGCGGGGGCGGGGCTCCTCCCTGGGGGCGTGGCTGCTTGGCTGAGGTGAGAGGGCTGTGGGGGGGCTCCTCCCTGCGGGAGTGGCTGCTTGGCTGGGGATGGGGAGGGCTGGGGCGGGGCTCCTCCTGGGGGCGTGGCTTCTTGGGTGAGGTGGGGGGGCGGGGCGGGGGCGGGGCTCCTCCCTGGGTTGAGGGGGGGGGGGCTGCTTGGCTGGGGGAGGGGAGGACTGGGGCGGGACCGGGGTCTACCATGAACTCGTCTCCCCTCTCCCCACCCCTGCAGGAGACCACCGCCTCCTGCGTTGTTGCCCTCTCTGGCGTAGATTCCTGGACTTCTGCGAGGCCCAGCAGAGCCTTGTGCCCGCCAACCAGGTGCGAGTTCGGAAGAGGCCAGCCGTGTCTCCCTGAAGAGCCCTCTCCACCTGCCCACCGCTCTCAAGCTGCCAGGACTTGGAGGAAAAGACCGTGCCCTCTTCTGAGGGCTCCCTAGTCAGGCACCACTCAGGAGCATCCCGTGTGCCTTCGGTGGGCACTGTGGCCACCCCGCCTATTGGACTGGGTTTCTGAGGCCAACTTCTGAGCAATAATCTCCTTCTGGAGTCTTGGCCTCTCCCCAGGGCAGAGAGCAGGCCAGGCCCCACCATACCGATGTGCTGTGCGCCTGCACTGGGGAGGAAGAATCCCTCTCTCCCTGCTGAGTCTTTCGTCTGGAAATCTGGTGACAGGGGACGTCTCAGGGGTCAGGGGCTCGGGGAGGTCCTCTGGACCTTGTGGTGTTACTAGGAAGGCTTGGGGTCAGAAGGAAATCCTGCTGGGGCTACTTTTTGGTCTTTGAACACCATCCCTGAGACACTGGGCGCTGGCTGTGGAGCTCAGCGTTTCCTTTTTTCCCTTTCTCACTTCCTTCTTTCTTTTCTTCCTTCCTTCCTTTCCTTTCTTTCTTTCCTTTCTTCTTTTTCTTTTCTTTTCTTTCTTTCTTTCTTTTCCTTCTTTCCTTCCTTCCATCCTTCCTTTCCTTCTTTCTCTCCCTCTCTCTTTCTTTAAAGTAAGCTCCATGCCTAATGTGGGGCTTGAACTCATGACCCTGAGAGTAAGAGTTGCCTGTTCTACCGAGTCAGCCAGGTGCCCCTATTTTCTATTTTTAAATAAACCAAAACCCAGTGTCTTTATTACTGGAACAAGGTCCTTCGCCCAAACGTAGGGCCAAGAGGCCTCCCTGGAAGAGAGGGCCTTTACTCTGTCATCACTGCCCCCCCTGACTGGGGCCCACAGCCCTGTGTCCTCTCAGGAGGAAGGGCAGAGCAGCACCAGATGCCCGCACAGCCCCGCCTATACCGGGCGGCACCCCTGTGGTGTGTGGGTGGGGGCTGGGACTGAGCGCCCCCTGGATGGGCAGCCTTGTGCCTTCACCCTGAGCTTTCCTCCCCTTTACAACCTCAATCCTGCTCCTGGTTCAGGGCCTTCAGGACAACCTGTGCTGCAAGTCTGTCTTTGCAAGGTTGAGGACCTTCACCTGCCTCTCAGGGTGTATTTATATCCTGCTTTTTCTGGAAACCTCTTGCCTCAATATCAGCCCTCACCTCAGGCCACCCCAGACCCCAGCACCCCCCCACCACTTCCACGGTCCCCACGGCCTGAGGGTTTGCTGCAAACAAGCCGCTTACTCTAGGAGGGGTGTGCCCTCTCTGTGGCCTTACTGAACCCTCTGCTGGTGGGGGAGGGGCGGGGGGGGGAGGATGTGTCTATGCGTTCCGCGCTTTCTACAAATCCAATGTCTACATTCCAATTTTTATATCTTTTCTTTGGCTCTGTGTTATATGATTGAATAATAATTTTATTACAAAGACCACTCTGAAAGTTCTCCCTTCTGGGTGTTTGAGGTTTTATTGGGGGGCAAGGAGGGGTGGCCCCTCCTCTTGGGTCACAGGGTGGCTACCCAGTCTGTCAAGAGTCAGGAGCCCGTTACAGCCAGATGCCGGACAAGCGAGCTCGGAGAGGCTGGCGTCGCCACGTCACAGCTCTCGGCCTGCCGGGAGGGTGGGGGGTGGGGGTGGGGTGGGGGGGTGGCGTCCGTGCCAGAACGAAGGAGGCTGCGGGGGGGGGGGGGCGGCTGACTTGGTGAGGGTGGGCTACAGCCCCAAGCTGTGTCCAGGGAATTTGGGCAGGGCCTGCCTACTGAACTCTGACCCCAAGCAGGGCTGGCTTCACAGTGCAAGTCCAGAGTCCCCGCGGCTGCCAGTCCTGCTGGAGTCCTGCAGGGTCCAGGCTCTGACCCTGGACCAACGCCCACCCCCTCCAGGCCAACTTGAGCTACTCAGGACTCGGCACGCTTGTGGCCGAGCCCCCAGAGCCACAGCACCGGCTGTGCGGAGGAAGGCACGCCAGGGCCCTGGCCTGCCTAGATGCCAGCATGGGTCTCGACAGGGATTGGAAGTCACAGAGAATCAAAGAGAAAAGGAGTCTCTAAGGCCCGTGTGTTCACTGTGGGACTGCAGAGGGGCCACGCGGCCTTACCTGGAAGAGCAGCCATCCAGGCTCGGAGAAGTTTTCCTGGCTGGTGAAAAGCAGTTGAAAGGAGGACGGACAGGGGCCCCGAGGCAGGAAGCCAGAACCTCTCGGCCTGGAGTCAGGGAGGGCTTCACAGAGGAGGGGGCGTTGACGACCCGAGGGCACGGGCAGCGGCGCCCAGAGGCAGCGTTCGCGAGCCGGGTGGCTGGTGGAGGGTCGGCCTCGTCCCAGGGAGAGTCGCGGTTTCGAGTTAGGGCGATCATGTTCGAGGCAGCGAACCCAGCGAGCCCGAGCTGAGAAAAAGCGCCTGGCCCTGTGTGCGGCCGTTCAAAGACTCGGGAACCCCAGGCCGGCGCGGTGTGGTCGTCTCAGAGCGGGGACCGGAGTGGGGCCGGCCTCTGTGTAGCTGCCTTCCTTGGTGAGGGCTGGAGGCACCCCCCCCACCCCAGCCTGCCTCATTCTCGGTGGGACGGTGTGACCCTGCACAAATCCTGATCTCTGATCCCTGCCCCGTCCGCTCTACCCTGTGCCCTGCCTCACCACACGCCATTTGCTAGGAGCACCCTGGCTCTGCCCGGAACACCCTCCAGCCCCCCACCCCCAGAAGCTTTGGGATGACCAGACCCTGAGGAACGTCCAGGAGTGTCCGCCCCATAGCCACATGATGTCACAGAGTGTGTGACAGTCTGACTTGAGCCCCTGGATGATGTGGGCCAGCACACCCATGCCGCAGCAGCACGCAGTGGGTCAGTAACTGCGGACGCCTGGGAGGACCCACCCCACCTCTCAGAGAGCACAGCCTATGGCTGGGGGGCAGGTCCTGGGGCCTTTCCGACCCAGTTGGGGGCCTGCTCCGTCCAAACCTGCCTCTGTCCAAACCACTTCTCTGCCAGTGGAGGAGAGAGTCCCTCCTCCTGGTCACCTTGCCCTATGTTCTCAGAGGGCCCACTGTCCTAGTGACCACCACGGTACGCGGGCGGGCAGCTCATGAGATGTCAGCATCCCGACAGTCCCCCTCGGCCGTGACTCGTGGCGCTGGCCACCCTGGCCCCAGACCCAGCCAAGCTGCGGCAGGAGCCAGACGCATTCGCCCGCCCCAAGCAGTGACCGGGAGGGAGCGAGCTGCTGGCCACACTGGTGGTCAGATGACCACACCGGAGGGCGAGGACAGACCATCAAGGCAACGATCTCACGGTTCATGATTGCCAGCCCCACACTGGGCTCCATGCTGACAGTGTGGAGCCTACTTGGGATTCTCCTTCCCTCTCTCTCTGCCTCCCCGCTCTCAAAATAAATAAAACTTAACATATATTTTACAATAAAATAAAATAAAATAAAATGTCCTCTTGGCCTTGGTGCCAACTCCAGTGAAGCTGGGAGCAGTAGTATGGGGCATGGCTGCCCCCATCGAGATTACTGTACCCCCTGGAGACGGGCCAAGGACACAGGAAAGGACGGGCAGAGCCGGGCTGTTGTGACGGAGCGGGAAGGAGAGATGTGGGAGCCGCTGGGCCCACGCGGCAAAGCCCCGGAGAAGCTCTCCTTCACTGGCGGTGGTAGCCAGTTGCCGGGGCGATGCTCCTTTCTCCAGGGGTCAGCTCTCCTGGAAGGTCCAGCCCGGGTCCGACCCGGGAAAGGGGGCTGGAGCCTGGGGGGCCTGGGGCTGGAGGGGAGGCTGGCCGGAGTCCGAAGAAGCACTCACACAGCTGCCGCTGCCTCTAAAACGTAAGCAGGTTTGCTTCTTTAATGGTGTGTGTGTGTGTGTGTGTGTGTGTGTGTGTTTATACTCCTCTTCACTAGTGGATAAATATTAGAAAATCATCTCTCGGAAAGCATGGTCAGGGGCGGGCCTGGCTTGCCCGGCCGACTGGGAGTGGGCCCTTTGGGGGGCCCCGGCCTGGTCTGCAGCGTGAGGCTGTCCCGCCAGGGCTCGTACACCAGCGTGTAGCTGTCGGCTCTCTTGACGGTGAACTTGTAGGAGCGGTTGGGCATCAGGTTGTGGATGTCGAAGGTGCAGGCGGCCACGGGGATGATGCCACACTGCGTGCACTCCTGCTGTGTCCGCGGGTCCAGCAGCTTGAAGCGGAGCTCAAACTGCTCCGGCGCCACCGGCTGGATGGTGGCAAACCACCGCAGGCTGACCCAGTCCTGGTGGGCCACCGACTCCTTTCGGTCGAACATGACGGGCATCTTGGTGCTTAGCATGAGCCGGATGTGCGGGATCTTGGTGGCACCGACGTCGGACACCAGGCGGTGCTTCATGTGCAGGCGCCCAGGTACCGTCATGGCCAGGAAGCTGTCCATGACAGCCGCCAGGTCCGCCAGCCTGCGCTCCACCAGCCCCCAGCCCGCCAGGAAGGGCTGCGGGTCGGGTGACCCCAGCAGAGCGCCCAGCTCGGCGCGGCCACGGTCCAGCTGCTCCAGCAGGTCCGTGAGCAGGAGGAGCTGGATCTTGGTCTGGGCCGCGCCCACCTTCTTCATGCGCTGGAACTTCCAGGGGTCGATGAGCTGGAACATGGCGGTGGGCAGCACCAGCGGGTTCTGGTCGCCCAGGGCCAGGTGCTTGGGGAGGATCTCGATGTAGAAGGAGCATTTCTTGAGCAGCTCCGTGCGGGCGTGGTGGCGCCGGAGCAGGTGCGGGCTCAGGTCGGAGGTCAGGAAGCCGCGCAGGGCGGTGCGGCGCTCCACGTAGGTCCTCCAGGCCTCCGGTTCCAGCAGCTGCGGATCGTCAGCCTCCTCCGCCTCCTCCTGGTCCAGGAAGGACGGGGGACTGTCCAGCTTCATCTTGTTCAGGCCCAGGCCCGTCACCTGGAAGCTCATTGTCTGGGAGCAGGGGCGGAGGGCGGGGTGTGAGCTGAACGTCAGTTGGCCTCCGCCACCCGCCCAGGGGCTCCCTCAGGGCAGGATTTGTGTGTGGGGGTGACTTCGGACCCACTGCCCTCCCTACGGGTCCCTCTGTCCTCCCCTGGGCCGGGGTGGGGGGGGGGGCGGAGCTTGCGGGGAGAGCATGGCCCTCTGCAAAGAGCCTGATGGAGGGCCGGGCCGGCAGGCTGCAGACGTGCATAAAGTTGGGCACCGAGGGGCCAGCACTCCACTGACGGTCAATCGTGATGGCACAGGGAGGAGCTGACACAATGAGCTCTGGGGCAGAAACCCCAGCCCACTGACCAGCTGCGTGGCCTGGCCAAGGTCTCAGTTCCTCGTCTGAGTGGGGCGAAGGTGCGCCCTCGAGACAGTCGAGAGGATTCAGTGTGATCCTGTGTGTGCTGCACCAGACTCCCCCTTGGGGACACCGCTGCCCTGTAGACCTTCCATGCCTGGCTGCAGGTGCAGAGCAAAGTGCCAGGGCTCACCCAGAGACAAGGCCAGTTGGTGGCTGGAGCCAGCGAGGGTGGCAGGGTGGCCCCAGCCTCAGCTCGGAGGGATAATCGCGCCGGCTCCTAGTTACCGGGTCCACGCTCCCTACCTTTAACGAGCTCACTGCACACAAAACCCCTCAGAGTGGTAAGGTCCCCTGACCTCATCTCACAGATGGGGCGCCTGAGGCTGAAATGCTTTGGAGTTTGCTCTCAGTTCAGAGTTTGGCCCCAGCCGTCAACTCCAGAGCCTGATCCTCCTTCTGTGCTACTCCTGCCTGGGTTCCCAGCTCTGGGGGGCTGTGGAGGGGCCGGTGCAGCTGTCCTTCCAGGACCGGGACACAAGGATTGGCCCTGCAAGCTGGGGCTCTTTGGAGAAGGTGCCAGCAATCTGGCTGGCGTCCCGGGTCCCGGCCACCCCCAGGGCAGTGAGATGGCCGCTGGGTCAGCACCACGTGGGAGACCTCAGGTTGTCCCAAGGGTTGGATGAACTATGAAGACAGTTCACAGGTTGAGTGACCCGCCCAAGGCCACACCCGCTAAGTGACAGTGAGGTCGGGACCCAAGTCTGCCTCCCTCCCCAGAGGCCACCTTCCGGGGGAGCAGAAACGAGAGCAGGCCCTGGGCACCACCGTAAAGGTACTGGGATGCAGTGAAGCGTGCCTCTAGCAATCCCAGCCCGAGTCCTGTTGGCCCCTGGGTCTGACCACCGGTTCAGGGATGCCTCCCAGGCTGTCAGTCGGAAGAGCGCGCGGGGCTGCTTGTGAGTTCTGGGGAAGGGGCCGCTCCGCGCCCGGGGCCGGGCGCCCAGACCTACACCCTCCCGGGCCTTCCAGAAGCCCCAGACACCTCCCCCGTCGCCTCCCCCAGCAACCTGCCCGCCTCCCCGGCCCGCGCCCAGCCTCCTGGCGCGCCCACTTGCCCTGCCTCCCGGAGCGGAGAGAACCACGCGGCTGACTGTGCGCCCAGCGCGCACCTCCGAGGCCGGCGGGTTGCCATGGCGACCGCGGGCCTTTGTGACGCCCCGCCCGTCTCCAGGGTGGAGCGGGAGCCCAGGGCCCAGGGGTGCGGTGAGACGTCGCCGGGGGGGCGGGGGCGGGGGCGGGGCGCTCTCTGGTCTCAACACCCAGACAGGAGCCACTGGTGTCAGCCTCCGGTCCCGCCCCCCACCCTGGTCTCAGGTGCCCTCAGATAGTTCTGGGGGCTTCGTTCCCTCCCCGAGGAACCTGGGGCAACGCGCCCTGCGCCCTGACTTGGGAACCACCTCGAGTGGCTATTCCAAAAGCCAAGCCTAAAGTGGGGTTCCCCGGAGAGGAGTAACTGAGGCTGGCCGTCCCTCTGCGAGTGCCCCTGTCCCAGAGTCCTGTGGACACAGTGCTCACGTGGGGCTGCCAGAGCCGGGGGGAGGGGGGTAGTGCTAGTGGGGAAGAGGGCTCCTGCTCGTGTCCCAGCCTGAGACCTGCTCCAGGAAGCCCTGGGAGGACCTGGGGGGAGCAGCAGTAACCTCGGAGTGAACACCTGTCACCGCAAGGAACAGCGCAGGGATCAGAGCAGCCTTTCCTGCGACAGCAGGCTTCCTCTCCCACCTCTGACAGTGCGGGGGTGCTGGCGCTGCTCATCTACCTGGGTCTGGACGAACGGGGTCTCCACAGTTCCAGGGAGCCTGTCAGAGGGGTTCTCAGCCCCCTCCGTGACCCCATCTGTAGCCCCCAGCTGGACTCAGGACCTCCGGGCTCTCTCAGCAAGCCTGGGGTTTCCCTCAGGCAGTAGTCAGTCTCAGATACCCAAGACACTAGTTGTGCCCCTTTGGGAGAGGCGGGAGGGAGGGAGGGGGGAGGCGGGGGAGGGAGGGATGCTCCCCGGGTCTCTGGACAGAGGTGGGTCCAGAGCCTCCCTCCACTGCACCCCTCCCCTACGGCTGGCCCCACTCTTGCGAGGAGGCTCCCCTGGCTGGGCGTCCATCAGTTTACCCTCAGGCCCAGGCCTGGGTATGGCGCCTCCAGGAGGTCAGACCTGGAGGGGGGCCAGTGGGTGCGTTTCTGCCCTCCTCTCTCTGTTCTGGGCTTTCAGTAAATGCTAGCTGTTGGTGTTGTTATTCAGGGGTGTGAGGATTATTTGGATTATTTGGAAAGGGGGTGCTGTCTGAAGGCTGAGGGGGAGGCTGGCACCGGAAGGGGGGCGGGGGAGGGAGATGCCCGGCCCCCGCAGAGGGGACAGAGACGCCCCTGCCCCCGCCCTGTTCTGGGCATGTCTGGGACTTCTGCCATCTCCTTGGTCCCACCCCCTTTTTTCTGTTTAACTTTAAAAAATTAGCCTCTTCTTTTTCTTTTCAAATTTCGATTTAAGTGCTAGTGAAAAATTAAACTCAGTTTTGAGAGAGTTGCAGATTCCCATGCAGTATAACACAGTCCACATACTCTTGTCCCGTTCAGAACATCTTGTCACAAAGGGCCGCCCGGGACAGTGACGGTGACCCGGCGAGAGCAGGACTGGGCCATCCCGCAGGGACCCTCACGTGGCCTTCTGCCACCACCCCCAGCCCTCCTTTCCGCGGCAACCACTAACGCCGTCTCCATTTCTGCAGCCGTGTCCTTTCCAGAACGCTGTGTAGGAGAGCCGGATGCTTTTGGGGACTGGCTCCTTCGCTGGGCATATTTCCCCTCATCGCCGGGCGACCGTGCCTGGCATGGACGGGCCAGTCTGCCCAGCGCTGTGTGCCGCCACTTGGTCCTAGGAGCCGCGAGGGTGGGGAGCCCGGTGGTGGTGAGATCACGGGGGGAGGGTTCACCTCCACCGCAGGCCCCCATTATGTGTCCTCCGGAAGATGAACCGAACCCACGGTGTGGTACTCTGGGCTGCCAGCCTCGGCCTGGATACCCAGGGGGCCCCCTCCTCATCCCGGCAGATCTGGTCTGAACCCTCACTCGGCCCCTGCAAGCCCAATGCTCTTAGAGACGGGGACGCGGAGGCAGAGAGGTCTAGCACCTTACCCGAGACCATACGGCTAGTGAGCCTGACAGCAGGGCTAGAGCGCCATCATCTGACCCCGTCCAGGGTTGGGGGTCCTCTCCCCCCTTCACACACCTCTACACCCCCCGCCCCATCCAGCACTGTCTCTGTGGTCAGGGCCGATGGAGGGCGTGAGTGGCGGAGTCAGGGCAGGGACCGTCCTGGGGGCCTGGACGCTGCTGTGTCAGGTGGGTGAGGTGAGAGAAGGAATGGCAGGTCCCAGAACCTGGAGGCCGGAGGGCGGGCAGGGAGCCCTGAGAGCCACCAACGACAACACGGACACAGGTGGCTCTCGCTGCCGGCTGCCTGATGCCGGGTGTGTGTGGTGCCGGGGCGGCGGGCCGTGTGGGGGTTTGTGGGGTGAGGGGACGGGAGAGGGCCCGGGCAGGGGTTGCCAGGCGCGGGGTGCTCCCTGCAGAGCCCGCTGTGCGGGGCAGACGAGGAGGAGGACCCGTCCTGGTCACCGGGAGGTGGGGCAGTCATTCTTTGTGAGCCGGGTCCCCACCACCCAGCACAGGTTCCTGCTAGAAAATGTCCCTGCTCTGACCTTGACGAGGTGAACTGAACCTTGCTTCCTCACCTGTAGGATGTCCTGGAGGTCTTTGTAGCGGGGAGAGGGTGGGCAGCCCACTGGGCTCTTTCCTTTGGGCACCAGGCCTGGGGCCAGGCCAGAGGATGAGGAGGAACCCTCCCTGCCTGCTCTGGCCACCAAATGAACGTGCTGATCCGAAAGCCTGGGGCTCTGGGGCTCGGAGGGACTGGGAGTGTCCAGAAGGAATCTGTGTCCAGTGCTCTGAGCGCTTGACCCCAAGCACGGTCAGCACAAGCAGGACCCTTCCAGGACCCGAAGAGGCCTCCCTGCGCCGGGTGGGTCAAAGACAGGAAGCATGGCTTCCCAGGAGGAGAGCGGCGCAGGCATAAAGGACTTGAGGGGACCCGTGTGCGAAAGGCAGACTCGCCCAGGGACGGGAGGAGCAGGTCGTGGGTGTGGCGGCAGGGTCGCCAAGCGGCTGGTGGAGTGGAAGCTCCAGGCCCCTTCAGTGGGTGGGCTCCAGAGAGGAGTGTCTGCCGCGGGTCTGGCCCGGGTAGGTGGCTGTTCGGCCTCTCAGTGACCAGCGGTCACACCCGTCTGTTGGCTCTGCTCAACCACATGAACATCCAGCCGTGGATCCAGGGCAGGATTGGGAAGGGGGTTTGCGGCTGTCACAAGAGGGGTGTGGGCTCCGAGCGCTAAAGTGGATGAGCTGGGGGGAGGCCAGCGTGGGGTTGGGGGGTGGGGGGGAGCATGCGGTGGCCTGGGCCCGGACCCACCTGCCCCCACCGTTCCCCCACCCTGCCCCAGGCCGCTCAGGGTTTGGTCTCCCCACCCTGCCCAGAGACAGAGGCAGGGCTCGCCCGGCCTCTCCGCCAGTTCACATCCCTGAGGTGGGGGTCAGACATCAGAGCTTCCCCCTCCCGGTGGTGGCTGTTGGGGGGTCTCCCGACCCCCAGGGGCCCAGAAGATACATCGCCCCATCGTCCGTGCAGCACCCACTCTGGTGCTCACCGAGCTCTGGCGGTCACCAACTCCCACCTTATGAGGGAAAAACCAGAGCGCAGGGAGCCTGCCCGCCTTGCGCGAGGTCCCAGGCTGTCCCCAGCCGGACTCAGACTGGCTGCAGACGTTCCTGGCCAAGCATGTGAGCCTGTCCTGCGCAGGGTTTTGTGTTGAGAGATTTGGCCAACACGTAAAGAACCAGACAGTTTTCTAGCAAATCCGGGTCACGGCCAGGCGCTGCGCAGCGGTGCCTCCTTCTGAGGGCAAGGCTCGGGTCAAGGGCGGGCGTGTGGTTCACTTGAGCGTGACCTCTTGCGCGCGCCCCCACCTCCGTCGTCCCACCTGCACCCGCGGCCCCGCCCCGAGGCCCCGTCCCCTAGGCCCCGCCCCGTGGCCCGCCCCAGAGGCCCCGCCCCAGAGGGACCGCCTCCAGAGGCCCCGCCCCCAGAGGCCCCGCCCCCCGGCAGGTCCTGGGGCCGCGTTCGCCCGGGCCAGGGAGAGCGGCTGTGAGCCCCTGGGCACGAGCAGCTGGGGAGCAGCCGTGGCGTGGCCACCCTGCGCCCCTCCCTGGTCTCAACCCCAGCCCGGGAGGCGGGCGCCTTGTTGGAGGGCTCTGCAGTGACCTGTGACCCACGCTCCGCGCCACCCGCTGACCCCTGCGGCCGCGGCCCCTCCGCTGAGGGCCCCGGTTTCGACCCGGGACGCCCCGGAGCATGGAGCCCTTCCTCAGAAAGCGCCTGGCCTTCCTGGCCTTCTTCTGGGACAAGATCTGGCCGGTGGGCGCGCCGGACGACGGCGTCCTGGGGTTCCCCGACCCTGAGGCCGGCGCGGAGCCAGAGCCCCCCGCCGCAGAGCCCCGCAGCTCCCCGGCGGCCGCGCAGCTCTTCAGGGCGCTGTACGACTTCACCGCGCGGTGCGCCGACGAGCTGAGTGTCAGCCGCGGGGACAGGCTCTATGGCCTCAAGGAGGAGGGCGGCTACATCTTTGCCCGCAGACTCTCCGGTCCGCCCAGGGCCGGTCTGGTGCCCATCACCCACCTGGCCAAGGCCACCCCGGAGACGCTCTTGGACCAACCGTGAGTATCAGCCTGCTCTGCAGTGTCAGGAGTGAGGACACAAGTTAGTCCTAGGATCACATGTCCCGACCCACCCTTCCTCCCTCCTGTCCCTCACGCCCTCCCTCCCAGGCCTGGACCCACAAGGCCTTGCCATGCGGCGGTGAGTGAGCACACGGGGCGGCGCACACACACCGGTGACTGTCTCCTGGTCCTGCCAAAAGGGAGGACGGTAGTGGCTCCTGCAGGCGCGGTCGGGTCCGGTGCTGAATAAGCCACATGGCGCGTACACACGCCACCGGCCGGGCCCCCAGCACGGTGGTCGCTCTGCGGCCCGGTCCTGCCAGCCGGGCCCTCCTGCTCTCACACAGGGATTCAGCCTGGGGAGCCGAGCACTCTGGGGGTCTCCACAACATTAAGCCGCGTGGCCATTGCTTGGAGGGCAGGGGCCAGGGTCCTGAGTGTAGTTCCAGGTGAGACACGACACGGCCCGTCCTCCCTGCGCTCCTGATCAGGACGTAAGTGATCAGAGGGGCCCTCCAGATGCAGTGAGGGGGTGAGGGGGTGAGGGGGTGAGGGGGTGAGGGGGTGCCATGCTGAGTCGGAGGGCTGCATTCACCTGCTCCTCACCGGTCCACATTCACCCAGAACTCTCCTTGCTGCCCCGGGCCAGGTGCGGGGCAGACATGACCCCGGCCTTTGGAACTGCTCCCAAAGAAGCTTGTTTTGAGAGGGGGACACGGGTGGAGGGGCGGGGGCTCACCCGTCCCGCCCTCCCCCCCTCCAGCATGCCCGAGGCCCCCAGGGCCGGGGCATTCCACAGGCAGGGATTGGCCGGCACGGACACCTGGCGGGTCGCACGCCCGTCTGCAATCGTGGAGGAAGACAGACAGTGGAGGCTGCGCTGCAGGGCTTGGAGAGGGAGATGACCTCTCAGCCCAGGCTTAGGGTCTGAACGACAGGGTAGCCGTGGGTCCACCCGGCCCCGTCTTCGTAGACATCGTGCGCAGGCCTCAACCATTCAATCCAAACTCTGGTCGTGGCCCCACCTGTCTTTCCCCTTAATGCAGTGGGTCAGCCTGGATGTCATGGCCGTTGCAGTGCCTGACGTCCAGACAGATGTGGCACTGGCTAGGAGGACCTCCGGGGGCGGCAGAGACGCCATCCCCCAGCCCCGGCATGCATGGAGGTGATGTGCTGGGTGAGAACAGGCCAGAAGCTGGTCGGTGACCAGGCTCAGCAAAGCCAGGCCCAGCTGCCCAGACCTCTGCCCTGTCAGACCTGCCCAGGCTGACACTGGTTTCTTATCCTGTGCCCGGCTAGGCTAGGACTGAGCCCTAGACATGTCCTCTGCAGACCAGCACTGGGTCTCAACTTCACTCAAGCCATCTCCAGTCCCCTGGGGGTTTTGCATGTGGCCTGGAAAGCCTGAGTCCTAGGAAGGCGCCTCCTGAGGGGCCTCCCACCCAGTGACCAGCCTGCTGGGAGCGATGGGAGGGACCAAGCAGCCGTTCTGATGGGGAGGGGGCCCACAGTCACTCCAGGTGTGGAGAGCAGATCCCATGAGCCACTCTTAGAGGTGGCTGGCAGGGCTGGGAGCGTCAGAGGGGGCGGTGCCGGGAGGAAGCAGTAATGAGTGTTTGCCTGGGCCTGGGATGAAAGGGCCGACCACACTCACGGTGTCATTAGCCCCAGACACCTGGCTGTCTGTCCTCAGGGCCAGACTGGCTGGGCAGGGGAGGAGCCTCGTTCTCAGGGTTGAGGGTTGACCTGAGAACGAGGCTCCTCCAATCTTAGCTCAGCCACTGCCCCACCCCGGGGAGAGAGTCCCGAGAAGGTGCCTGAAGCTCGGCGTGTGCAGGGTCTTGGCCTGCCATCGGCCCTTGCTGTGGGGCTGGGGACCCTTCTGCCCCTCCTCTCCCCCCCCACCCCCCACCCCGCTGTCCTGGGAGGGGCCTCTGTAGCCCTTCGGATGCCCTCCTGGCTGGTGGGCCACGGAAGGCGGGGTCTGGCTGCGTAGTTCCTAGCTACCCCCCCTCCCATAGCTCCCCAGGTGCCCAGAGGCCTCTGTGCCAGTGCCAGCCTCCCTCTGTCTCCCTCCTGCCAGGCACTGACCTCACCCCAGCCTCCGGCAGCATCCGCCTGCCTGGGATGGCACAGGTTTGACCACCCAGTCCCCTCTTTTCAGGGCACCCCCACTTTGTGTCGACTCACTTCGAGTCATGCCTGGGGTCCCCTGGGATAACTGCCAGTCCCACACGCCCAGGTGGGGGTCAGAGCCCACCCTCCAGCCCCCAGAACCCTGAGTTTCCCCCCGTCAGAGGGGATGAGAGCCATGCTCACAGGGCTAGTCGCCTAGTGGCTGTGCCTCCCCCTTACAGGAGGCAGGCCTCCTGCCACGGGGTCCCCAGAATCTCCGGGAAGCAGGAGCCTCCAGGGTGGGAACCTGACTCAGGCGTAGGGCTCCCCGACAAGCCTTGGGAGGCAGACACAGGCAATGGGGTGGGGCCTGGTGCCTTTCCATTTTCCTTCCAAGGATGTGGAGCAGGGAGCTGTACCTGGTGTGGCCCAGGTGGGTTATGGCCCAAACGGGTGTCAGATGGGGGAGCCCCGGGCAAGCCCTCACCCCCTGCCCCGCTCCACACTCGGGTGTGTAGGCTCCTGGTATCTGGGCACCCGGTGCTCGGAGCATCTCAGCGCGTGGAGGGCCGGGGGCTGGAGCCCCTCAGAGGCAGAGGTGTTTTGAGCCCCTCCCGCCTCTGCAGGCCTGCCCAGCCTGGCTCAGCGGCCTCCTCCAGGGCCTTCCCGGCCAAGCTACCGTCAGCTGCGCTGTCCTCCCCTTGGGCGGGTGGGCTCTGCCTGGCCCGGCTGCTGGTGGTCCTCCATACACCCCTGCGGCCCGGCTGGGACCGCTCCCCGGGGGCCCTGGTTCCTGGTGCCCCCCCCCCCCCCCCCCCCGGGCAGGTTGGGCCGGGGCCGGGGCCGGTGGTCATTTTACGAGCAAGGCTAGTGGAGAACCTGCGGCCGAGGAGTGTGGACAGTGTCTCCCGACTCAGGTCCCTGCTGGTGGCCGGCCCAAGTGGTCCCCCTGTCCCCTCCCCGACAGCTCCAGAGGCTGGGCACCAAGGGCCGGGGCAGATGCAGACCTTGGGCCGGGACCCTGCACTGGGCCCTGGGTGCACCTTGTGCCTGGGAAGACGGTGGGAGCCGGGCATCGGGGCCTCTGACCGGTGTGGGGGCAGGGGTTGCTCAGGTCTGGGCCTGCTGGTGACCACCCACCTGCCCTTCGCAGCTGGTACTTCAGCGGCATCAGCCGTGCCCAGGCCCAGCAGATGCTCCTGTCTCCGGCCAACGGGCCTGGGGCCTTCCTCATCCGACCCAGCGAGAGCAGCCGCGGCCACTACTCACTGTCAGGTAACGTGGCGGCCGCTTGCGCCTGTCCCCGGGCTGAGCCTGCGCCAGAACGCCCCTGACCTTGGGGCAGGTGCTCCCCAGGCCTCGCTGGCCGCACGTCGAGCTCGAAGGCACCTGCAGCTGGTCACCTCTCAGCTCACCAACCTGCTGGTTACCTTCCCTCCTGTGCCTCTGAGCTGCCCGGCCTGCACAGCCGCCCGGCCATCACTCACCCTCCCTCCCTTCTTCCGCTCATTCTCAGACTCTCCACGTGCCCTGGGCTCTGTGCCCTGTGGCCAGGAGCCCCCAGTGCCCCTCTTACTGCGCCTCTGGCTTGCGGCTGTCCACGCTCCCTCCTTTTCCGTGAGGCCCCTGAGGCGGGATCCGAGCCCGGCCCGTGGAAGGTTGTGGTGGCCATCTGGTTGGGCTGGCGGGAGGGTCTGGGGCAGGCAGCAGCCGGAGGAGGCCTTCATCTCTGTGCGCTCACAGTCCGGGCCCAGGCCAGCGTTCGCCACTACCGCATCTGCACGGCGGCTAACGGCCTCTACCTGCAGAAGGGCCGGCTCTTCCCCAGCCTGGAGGAGCTGCTCGCCTACTACAAGGCCAACTGGAAGCTGATCCACAACCCGCTGCTGCAGCCCTGTGTGCCCCAGGTGGGTGGGCCAGTCCCGCCCCCGCCCCCTGCCCAGCACACGTGGGGAGGGGCAGAGGGGGGTGCGAGCCAGGCAGCAGGCCCAGGCCGGTCTCCGAGCGCGGCTGCAGGGGTCTGACACGGCCCGGAGCACTGGGGGCCCTGCCTGGGGTCGGGTTTGCTCTCACAGGTACTGCGTCTCTATCTCCAAGGACTTCTGGTGCCCGCCCCCCGCCATACCCAGTTCTGTGGGGGGCAGGTGAGGGCCGGGACAAGTGTGGGGAGGCGTCTGGGGAAGGTGCCCACAGCAGCTGTGCGCCCCAGGAGGAAGCTGTAGGAGGAGACGCCGGGACCGGCTGCACACCCGTGCCAGAGCTGGAGCCCCCGGGCCACCACGCACCGGCCGTCCTGCCAGGGGCCAGGCAGCCATCCAGTTGCTCTGGTTTCTAATGACAGTCTGGCCAGGCACAGTAATGAGTGTGCGTGGGTGGGTGTCCACCTCCGGCAAAGGGGCCACTTAGAGCCCGGAGCCACCGGGGCTAGACTCCTGGAGCTCATCGCCTGGCTCCCCAGGCCTCCACCAGGCCGGCGCAGGGCGAGCGCTGCGGCACAGGTGCTGGAGGCCGGCGCTCCAGGGGGAACTGTCCCCTCTGTCCAGGGCGCAGCAGGCGGAGGCCCCGAGTGCCCCCCACCCCCTCAGCAGCCTCTCCTGCAGGACGGGTGGGAGCGGCCTCGCTCCGAGTTTGCCTTGCGGAGGAAGCTGGGTGAAGGCTACTTCGGGGAGGTGTGGGAAGGTCTGTGGCTCGACTCCACACCGGTGGCAGTCAAGGTCATCAAGTCAGGTGGGTGAGGCCTGCCCGCCCCTGTCCGCCCCGCCCTCTGGCCCCTCTCGCCCCGGGGCAGCGGCAGGGTGGCACGGGCGGGGCCTGGAGCGGTGCCTCTCCTGCAGCCTACGTGAAGCTGGCAGACCTCACCAAGGAGATCCAGACTCTCAAGAGCCTGAGGCACGAGCGTCTCATCCGGCTGCATGCCGTGTGCTCGGCCGGCGAGCCCGTGTACATCGTCACCGAGCTCATGCGCAAGGGCAATCTGCAGGCCTTCCTGGGCAGTGAGTTCCGCCCCCAACCAGGGGCCGCGGGTGACCCAGGTCTCCCTGCGCAGCCACGACCCGTCGGCCCCCTTCTCGGCTTGGGCCTTTCGCGGCGTGCCAGGCTCGACTGTCAGGGCTCTGGCCCACAGCGGGTTCGGGGCCCGGGCCCGTGCTGTGCCTCGTGGGGGCACTCGGAGCGTCGAGGTTCCAGGCTGAGCGGGTGCACGAGGGGTGGGGCCCGCCCGTGTCACCAGCCCTGCGCGCCTTCCCTGCCTTGGCCCCCCTCTGTGTCTGGTCTCTCCCGGGGGCCCGGGTGGGTTGCCTCACTGAGCGGTCCCTGCACAGCACAGTGACCCTGCAGCCTTGGTGGGAAGCCCTGCCCTCACCCCCTCTTCAGGGTGAGGAGGCTGAGGCACAGGCGGAGGTGACCGGTGCAGACGCCCGGCCCCCTGATGGCCCACCCCGCCCCGTCCCACAGGCCCCGAGGGACGGGCCCTGGGCCTGTCCCTCCTGCTGGGTTTTGCCTGCCACGTGGCCGAGGGCATGAGCTACCTGGAGGAGAGGCGCATCGTGCACCGCGACCTGGCCGCCAGGAACGTGCTTGTGGGTGATGACCTGGGGTGCAAGGTGGCCGACTTTGGCCTGGCCCGGCTGCTCAAGGTCAGTTCAGCTTGAGGCCACCGACCCCGCCGTGGCTGGGAGGCGAGGGCGCCGCTCCGCCCCGCCCACCACCAGTGTCCCCTCACCCAGGAGGACATCTACTCCCCAAGCAGCGGCTCCAAGATCCCCGTCAAATGGACGGCGCCCGAGGCAGCCAACTACCGCGTCTACTCCCAGAAGTCGGACGTCTGGTCCTTCGGAGTCCTGCTCTATGAGGTCTTTACCTACGGCCAGTGTCCCTATGAAGGTGGGCCGCAGGGGAGGCCTGATGCCGGCCGGGCAGGGTCTGGCCAAGAGCTGGGGGGAGGCGCCCACGCTGAGCCCTCAGCGGAAGAGAGCCCCCCCCCCCCAGCCCTCTCGTTGCCCCTCGCCAGGACTGAGCAACCACGAGACCCTGCAGCAGGTCACCTGGGGGTACCGGCTGCCGCGCCCGGCGTCCTGCCCGGCCGAGGTCTATGCGCTCATGCTGGAGTGCTGGCGGAGCAGCCCCGAGGAGAGGCCGGCCTTCGCTGCGCTGCAGGAGACGCTGGACGCAGCCCGCAGGCGCCTCCACCCCGCCCTCACGTGACCTGGGGCGCTGGACGCAGGGGCTGGGGCCACTCCTCCCCGCCCGCGTGTCCCTGCAGGACAGCACTGGCCGCCAACACACACGGGTGCCGGCAGCCTGGAGCCAACTCTGACCGAGGGCTGAGAGCCCTGACACACACACTGACCCACACTGTGCGTGTGGATAGCTGACACACGCAGACACCCGCTGACACAGGAGGGTATGATGGCCTTTGCCCTGCGTGACCCAGTGTCCCTGCCGAGGGAAGAACTCGGCATAGAAGTCCAGGTGGGGGGATGCGCTGGGCCTGCCGCCCTGGACGCCCTCCACCCCCTCCCAGGTTGAGAGCCAGAGGCCGGACTTCCCAGTGTTCTGCAGGCCCCCCCTGTGGCCGATGTCGGGCTGGCGGGCAGACCCCAGGCGCTGGGCACACACGGCCCAGGAACAGACCCGGGCACACGGGAAGGCAGCGGGCACGCGATGAATGCACACCGAGCTGACTCAGACACACGCACAGACACGCGTCACCCACAGGCCGCAGCCCCAGCCCCGGAACAGACCCGGAGCTGTCATGGCCCACCAGCTGGTTCATCGTGGCAGACAGACAGCTGGCCCCATGCGGCCCAGGCCCCCGGCCCAGGATCCTAGCGCCCAGACCGGGGACCCAGAGGAAGCATGACTTCTGGGCCACTGGCAGGACTCTGTGCCGGCCGCGGGGGCTGTGTGATAGCCCCTTCCATTTCCCTGAGGCTGGAATTGAAGGGGCGGAGGGAGGGACTGGGTCAGGCCTTGGGAAGGTCCGGCTGGCTGGCTCTTTCTGGGGACGGGGCAAAGGTCAGGGAGGCAGAGTCTGGGCCTCAGCGGCTCAGGGTCCCGGGTGCTGCCCTGCCCGTGCAGGGTCAGGCAGGGGTGGGGTTGGATGCCACGGTGTTCAGGCAACTGGGTCACAACCCGGTCTCTGGGGAAAAGGAAACGGGCGGTTTCCAGCGTGTGACTGCTCCCCCAGCGGCTGATTTCAAGCCACTGTTGATGTCACTGAATGAGGAGCTGGGTGCTGGGAGGGGAGGGGGGACGAACAGCATTGCTTCTCAATCATCCTGCCCAGCTCTGGTCACTAAGAGACGGACAGACGGAGGGCGGGGGGCCGGGCAGGGGAGATCTATGCTCAGGGTCTTTACCCTCCACTCCTGTGCCCCCATGATGATAGCTGCGCCCCGAAGGCCTGTGGGACGGAAGGACAGAGGCGGCTGAGTCTGCTTACCGTCCCCTGGAGAGAACCGCCCATGTGCACAGTTGGAGGCAGGGGTGAGCCTGCTGAGGCCAATTAGCCCCGCCCCGCTTGACGTGAAGTGTTGGGGTTCGGAGCCGAAGGCTAAGAAAGAACTCTTGAGATGTTTTTGGTGCAAAAGGTGGTCTTATTAAAGCGTGAGGACAGGACCTGTGGGCAGCAAGAGCCTCACTGGGGTTGTGGGGGGTGATGGGTTATATAAAATGTTCTATCCTATGTGGAGGGGAACGTGACGTTAGGGCTTCAGGAAATTGAATCCGTAGGTTCCTGGGAGTTTGGCTGTTGATAAAATGGCTTTTTTCCTTGTAAATCATTAAGACGGTGTCCTGCGTGACCGTGATCTCTACCAGTTATCTGTTTGTTTGCCCCTTTTCCTTTGTTCTGGGGGCCAGGAGAGCGTGAAGAGAGTCACACACATCCCATGGGGGAGGGGCCCGAGGCGGGGGAGGGGGTAGCTTGTGCTCAGCCCTCAGCTGGCCTTTGTTTCCCACATCACCCCTGATGACAGGCCCTGCCCTCGGGCTGGCAGGAGGCTGTGCAGGGCTGGATGGTGGGGGGCTTCCCAGAGGGGAGGGTGCTGAGGTCACCAAGGGGAGGGCCGCGCAGAGGGAGGAGGGAGGACACGGCAGGGCCCGGGTATGAGTCAGGGCTGAGTGGGGAGAGGACCGGGGCTCCTTACATTGGGTGCCGGGCGTGGGCCAGCCCTCACGGGGGGGGGGGGGGGGGGGGGGGGGGAGGGGGGGCGGGAGGAATGGGTGGGCTTGGCGGCAGCCCCAGGTTCCCCCACCCCCCACCCCCTGGTCCTGCCTGCGACAGACGGAGGAGCAGGTGAGTGTGGCGTGCGGCCGGGCCGTGGCCTCTGAGGGAAGGAAGGGAGGGAACAGCTGGGCTTGGACCAGACGCAGGTGTGTGTGGGGGTCACCGGTGCGTGCCTGGCGTGTGTCATCAGCCACAAGCTGGACGGGTTTGGTGCTCAGGGGCTTCCAGGTGTGGCCCGGGCAGAACCGGGACGTCTGTGCCCAGGAGCCGACTGGAGCAAATGGCCCCACGATGAGGGAGGCCTCGCGGCTGGTGGGGGGGGGGGGGCTGCCTTGGAGCCCTGGGCGTGGGAGATGCCTCGCAGGCCCCGCCCAGCCGGGCCCCCTCCCCACCCTGCTCTGCCAGTAGGACTGTGACCTTACTGAGTGACCACACTCCTGTTCTTGACCCTTCCCTTTCCAAAAGAGGGAAGTGCCAAGAAATCAGGCTTAGTATCTGGTTTTCCCTGGTCGTTGTCCTCCCGGACCTCCCATCAAGGGGGCAGGCTGGGGCAGGCCGGCCACGGATGGACGGCGCACCTGGAGCCCCCCCCCCCCCCCCCCCCGCGCCCTGGCTGCCGGCTCCCCTTGGGGGCTGGGCCCCGCCTGCCCCCACCCCGAGGCCCCGGTGCCGCTCCCTCTTTCCGGCGCCTGCCCACCCTGTCCTGTGTCTTGGAGGCCAGCGCAGCTCCCCTGGGTGGTCGGAAGTCTGGGGAAGGGAGTGTGTGGTGGGCCCCCAGGGGTCAGCCTTCAGGGAGGGGATGGGAGGCCACACCCACCGGGGCTCCAGGGGTGACTCTGGAGAGCTCAGCCCCAGCGGCCCCGGGGGTCGGGCAGTGCTGATGTGCTCACGGGTCTCCAACCCCCCTCCCGCTCACTCCCACCTAGGTTCCACTCACGCCGGAGCCCCGGTTGCTAAACTGGACCCCAGGGAGGCCCTGTCTGACCCGCTACTCGTCCCCCCCCGGGAGGGCGGGGGCTCAGGTCCAGCCACGCGACCATGTGGTGGGCACGCTTTCCAGGGCAGGTGGGCGGGAGCAGTACCCAGACTGACTTGGCCTCAGTGGGCAGGAGGACAGATGGAGCCCAGGGCAGAGGCCCATCCGGGCTGCGGGTGCGGCCGGCCTGGCTTAGCCGCCTCGGCACCAGGAAGTGGGCAGGCTTCTAGGCCGGGTGGAGGTGGCCTGTCAGGGCGGGCCCCACCCGCCGTTCCTAGCCACAGGTGGTGCCGCCACCAGCCCGGTGACAGGTGTTGAGGCCAGGAAGCCAGTCCTGCCGCTGCACCCGCCATGGTGTCCCGGGACCAGCCTCACCCGGGCCCCCGGTACGTGGGCCTGTGGGACTTCGAGGCCCGGACGGACAAAGAGCTGAGCTTCCGGGCCGGGGACCTGCTCCACGTGGCCAGGAAGGGGGAGGAGTGGTGCTGGGCTGTGCGGCTGGACGAGGCGGGCAGGGCCCTGGCTGAGGGCTACGTGCCCCACAGCTACCTGGCCGAGAAGGAGACGGTGGAGTCTGAACCGTGAGTGTCCCCATGGCCCTCGTGGGTCACCCCAAGGCCCCCCCACTCTGGGCCCTGTGGCCCCTCGGGAGCTCAGGGTAGGGAAGCCCTCAGGACAGAGCTCTGCACTGCTGCGGCTGGGCTCTGGGGAGGCCGGTGAGGATAGGGGACATGGGACTCCATTTCCCTATGGTCCCTAGTCGGGGCCAGACCCCACCACGCTGGTCCCGGGAGAGCTGACGAGGCTTTCTCTGTGTGACATCTGGGGATACAGAGCCACAGAGGCAGGCGGCCCCTTCCCTGGGCTCCCCCACGGTCACTTGGAGGTGCCAGGACCCAAACAGGACAGAAGGGTCCACGGTGGGCTTCCGGGCCAGCCGACAGGGATGTGGTCTGCGTAGGCGTCCGAGGCAGGGACTGAGCCTTTTGGGGAGCAAAGCTTCGCTCACCTTCCAAACAACCCAAACCAGATGCATGACCTAGTTAGAGGGAGCAGGAAGGTAATTGCGACATGCCGGGTCTGGGCGTGGGCCGCGGGCTTTCCCATCACCGGCAGGGAGGCTCCTGGAGGTGGTGGTTGGTCCCAAGGGGCTGCCCAGGAAACTTGGGCCACAAGGGCAGCCTGGAGTGGGCGTCCGCACAGCCCCCCGAGCTCTGGGCCAGGATGGTCCAGCGTGAGAGGCCCCAGGAGCTGCTGCGAGCCAGTGCTGTTGCACGGTGAACGGGCGTGGGGGTTTCCTCCTGCTGAAGAGGGACGAGCAACAGGGTCGTAAACCGCACAGCTTCAGAAGGCAGGGTCCGGCCACGGGGATGGTGCAGAGGTGGGCATGATTGGTGCTAAGGCCCCGAGGTCCTGAGAACCTAGTGCATTTGTAAAGCAGGAAGGAAGCAGGGTGGTTGCAGGGGTGAGCCAACGAGAGAGACTCCAGAGGTGCTACCTCGGCCAGGCTCAGGGTGGGGCGTGGCCCTCACGAGGCTCCCCGTGGGGGCTTCCTGTTCCAGGGACCCCTGCAGGAAAAGGGGGAGCTGAGGGCCGAGCAGCCGGCAGCAGAAGTCACCTAGGTAATTCTGCAGACCCCACCCTGCAGCCCAGAGTCCGGGGCTCGCCCGTGCCTGGGCACCGGTGTGTATGAGCAGGCGTGAGTGTGGGTATGCGTGTGTGAGGGCACACGTGCAGAGCCTTGCCGCTCAGACGCCGACCCCAGGCCCCACAGTCCCACAGCAGAGCGTCTGTGGCCAGGGTCACGGAACAACGTGATCCCTCTCATGGGACAAGATGGCACATCTCTGGGACAGGAGTGGCTCTGAGCCCACAGACAGGGGACTCCCCGGGCAGGCCTTTCCTTGGTGTCCGGACGGGCCATTTGGGGGCTGGGATTCAGCGTGGGCAGGGTGGGAGGAAGCGGGGGCAGAGAGGGCAGGGGACGAAGGTCAGTGTGGGCTCAGGACTGCCCCCCACCCCCTGCAACCTGCCCTGCAGGTGGTTTTTTGGCCGCATCTCCCGCTCCGAAGCGCTGCACAGGCTGCAGGCAGAGGGCAACACAGCCGGGGCCTTCCTGGTCAGGGTCAGCGAAAAGCCGGGCACCGACTATGTTCTCTCAGGTACAGCCTCCCTGGCCCTTCTCCCCCCTCTGTGTCCCCTGTGCCGTTGACCCTGGGGCTGCTTGCCCCCAAACCCAGCCCCGCTGGCCTACGCCTCTCTGCCACAGCCAGGACCTCCCTCCGGCGGGCGGGCACTCGGCCTTCCAGGGCGGCTCGTCCCATTGGTCCTGGGTCTGGGTTTTCTCCCATCGCCGCTGGGCGTGCCGGGGGCGGGACGCGGGGCCCCGCGAGCGCTTCTCGAGAGGGGACCGTGATGGTGGGCGCGTGTCAACGCGCGTCCCTGCCTCAGCCCACCCTCCCCGCACCCCAGTGCGTGACGGCCAGGTCGTGCGACACTACAGGATCTGGAGGCGTGCTGGCCGGCTGCACCTCAGCGAGGCCGTGTCCTTCCCCAGCCTGTCCGAGCTCGTGGACCACCACAAAGCCCAGAGCCTGTCCCACGGCCTGCGGCTCACTGTGCCCTGCTGGAAGGTAGGGTCGCCCGCCTCCCTCTCTCCTGACATGGGTGGAGGGGGCACGGGGACACCTGGCCCCAGGGACTCTGGCCATCTCCAGCCATGTTCCCACAGAGCGGGGCGTGGGGGCAGGGCCGTGCCTTCCTTTGCTGGGTCACCCTTGCCCCTGGGCCAGGGAGAGGCCTGTGCTCCTGCCAGTCCCGAGTCTCTCTGGGGCAGTGGGAGCCTGGGGACAAGAGCTCTGTGGGACTGGCACTCAGGTGGGTGTCACTGGCCTAGAGTGGGCAGGTGAGGGTGTCTGCAGCACATGGCCGGGGTCACCAGGGCAGTTCCTGGGAAAGCCTGGCTGCGTGCTGGGCCCTGGGGCGTTGCCCTGAATCCAAGGATAGATCAGGGGCTCCCATCCTGGGGTCAGAGTGGGTGGGCTGGGTGATGGGCATGGCACCCTGCCTGTCCCTCCAGCATGAGCCCAAGCCCCTGCCCCACTGTGACGACTGGGAGATGCCACGGGAGGAGTTCACACTCTGCAGGAAGCTGGGGTCCGGCTGCTTCGGGGAGGTCTTTGAAGGGCTCTGGAAAGACCAGGTCCGAGTGGCTATTAAGGTGATTGCTCGAGGTGAGTGGGCCCCAGGCCAGGCGCCCCAGCAGGGACTTCGGGCCTTGCTCCCTGGGGACGGGCGGGGTGGCCAAGCGTCCCCGGCATCCCCCGCGCCAACCTGCGGCTGTATGTGCATCGCATGCGTCGTCTCCAACAGTGTCCACGTGGTGTCTTCCTTTCAATGTGCATGTTTTTACCGAAAATGCGTTTATTTTATGAAAAAAAAATTTTTATGTATATTAATTTTTGAGAGAGAGAGCGAGAGCATACATGAGCAGGGGAGGGGCAGAGAGAGAGACACAGAATTGGAAGCAGGCTCCAGGCTCCGAGCTGTCAGCACAGAGCCCGACTTGGGGCTCGAACTCGTGAACTGGGAGATCCTGACCTGAGCCGAAGTCAGTCGCTTAACCGACCGAGCCACCCAGGCATCCTTAAAGGCATTTGTTTTAAAAGGGAATTTTAAATTCTTTTCTTTTTAAGTTTAGTTTTATTTATTTTGATAGAGATATAGACAGCAAGCACGAGTGGGGAGGGGCAGAGAGAGAGAGAGAGAGAGAGAGAGAGAGAGAATCCCAAGCAGGCTCCATGCTGTCGGCACTGAGCCTGATGCGGGGCTCGAACTCATGAACCCTAAGATCATGGCCTGAGCCAAAATCAAGAGTTGGACACTTAACCGACTGAGCCCCCCGGGGAACCCAGGCAATTTTAAATTCATAACGTACATGGAAAGCTATTAAAATAAATAGATCACTAGACATCTGAAAGGGTTCGTCTAAAGTCTCCTGTGAACCCACTAGAGGTCTGGACCCCCCGCTTCAGGAATTGGGGCAGGGGCACGTGGGGACACACCCGGGGGGTGAGCCACTCCACATCAGGCTGGGGACAGGGCATCAATGCGGAGCCCGGTGTGTGGCCAGCAGGTGGTGGGTTCGGCACAGCCTTCACGTGGACGCTGTGGGGCGGTGCTGGGGCGCCCCGGGGAGGGCGCCCACGTGTCCCCGAGCCGCTGCCGCGAGCGGGCGGGCGGGAGGAGGCCGGGACTGGGCCGCACCCACGGAGGCCGCCTGCCCCCGCAGATGACCTCCCGCACCAGCACACCTTCCAGGCGGAGATTCAGGCCATGAAGAAGCTTCGGCACAAACACATTCTGCCGCTGTATGCCGTGGTGTCTGTGGGGGACCCCGTGTACATCATCACAGAGCTCATGCCAAGGGGAGCCCTGCTGGAGCTGCTGCGGGGTGAGCTGGCCGCGGGGCCGCACTCGGGGCTCCTTTCCTGGGGATAAAAGTGACATGTGCTTGAGAGCATGGGAAACTTGCACAAAGAAAGAGGAAATCCAGGTGGGCTCAGTCGGTTGAGCGTCCGATTTCGGCTCCGGTCACGATCTCGCGGTTCGTGGGTTCGAGCCCCGCGTCGGGCTTTGTGCTGACAGCTCGGATTCTGCGTCTCCCTCTCTCTCTCTGCCCCTGCCCTGCTCAACTCTCTATCTCTCTCAGGAATAAACATTAACAAATTTTTAATAAAAAAAGAAAGAGAAAACCCAAATTGCGCCCGTACCAGGGACAGCACAGCCCAGGGGCTCCTTGACAGCCTTGCCTGCTTAAGAAATGATTTCAAATATCCTGTGGTAAATGCACCACCCGTTTATCTATGGAGGTCAAGTGAGATGAGCTAGACAGGCCAGCCCTCCATCCCCATTAACTGAGACCATTGTGTTCAAATGCCAGGCGTGGCAGGCCCACCTCTTAGCCTGGGGGACACGCCGGCCTGGTTCTTACGGCTTTTCTTTCTAGAAGGTGCTGACCTTCTTCTGGTGTCCGAATGTGCACGTACACTTGCACACGCGTGTACACAGACACCCTCATGTGCTACAGACACACACAGACACGCACACACTTCAACATGCGCAGACTCACAGACCTCGTCATCTGTACCTCATCGAACACCCAAAGCGAACGCGGCCACCCCACCGACGGCACGCTACCGTACCCATGAGCTGTGCCTGTTTGGCGAGTCCCCTCTCGTTGAAGCTTTCTGAGGTTTTTAGTCGTGTGAATAACGTTGTGATGAGCTTCTCTGCACTGACACTTCCGTGTGGATTCCCAGGAAGGGAACCGGGGAGTGGGGCAAAGGGCACACGTGTGGACCGCATCTGGCCTTCCAGAAGGGCCATGACAGGTGCACTGTTCAAGTCAGGCAGCCACCCTCTGTCCCAGCGGCACACAGGGCCGGTGGAGGGGAGGACGTGGCCCCCTGCCCCTCTGACCGTGGCCTCCCCTGGCCTCTGCAGGCTCTGACGAGAAAACCCTGCCCGTCTCGGAGCTGGTGGACCTCGCATCACAGGTGGCCGAGGGCATGTGCTACCTGGAATCGCAGAATTACATCCACCGGGACCTGGCGGCCAGGAACATCCTTGTGGGGGAAAACAACATCTGCAAAGTCGGGGACTTTGGGCTAGCCAGGCTCATCAAGGTAGGGCCCGGGGAGCACGCAGGACTCCCTCTGCGCATGGAGCTGGGGCTCAAGGGAGGCCGGCTGAGCAGCCACGGGGCGGGACGCCGGAGTAGCGGCAGCTCCCAGGTGAGGCCCAGGGCGCAGCCCTGATGGGGTGGGCAGGCCTCTCCGGGGACTGAGAGCTGGAGGGGCAGGGGGACCCCTGGAGGAGAGAGAAGCCACACGGGGGCCGGTGGGGCGCTCCTGGGCGGGTGGGGCACCTGCTCACTCTTTCATGGTGTCTTGCGTTCAGCGCTCAGCGAGGGGAGAGGGTGGGAGTGGCTTGTGAGCTTAGGGCAAACGTCCCCCCCACAGAAGACACTTTTATCGTGGAGGGTTCTGAAGACAGACGTGGACAAAACGGTGTAACGAGCCCCCTCCCCAGCCCCATCCGGTGTCCCCTCCTTCCACGGTTAGACCCAGGTCGACACGTGCACAGAGACTCCAGACAGAAACAGACACAGACGCATTTCTGACAATTAATGGGACTCCTTAAGGTCATCACATGCCCCCTCGGAGCTACGTTTCCAAATTCCCGAGAGCCAAGAATTCATTTGTTTGCTCCCACTGCCTGACCCCTTCAGTCTGTGCTCCCCTGCGGCTCCTTCGGTGCTGGGCCTGGCTCTCTGGCTCCCTCTTCCCAGAAACCCCCCTTGTGGCAGGGCCTTCCACTCAGGGCGGGGTCTGTCAGTGGGCGAGTGGGTTCTGCCTCAGTTCCCCTGGCATGGTGGGGCACTGATGGCCAGAGTCCAGGGCCCTCCACTCAGGGGCTGATGCCCTGATGCTGTAGTCCTTGACCGTAGGCTGGGTACTTCTAGAAAGGCATTTCCCTCATTCACTTGGTGGCCAGCCCATCCGGGCTGTCTCTGTGAGCCCATGGTTTGAACACACCGGCAGGCTCCGGCGTGGCAGGCACTGTCCCTGCTCGTGCTCACGCTGGCCGACCTCTGGGGCGCGGATACCACCTGGGAGGGCCACGTGTAGCCCAGTGCTTTCTGCGCACCCCCCGCCCCCAGCCCCTGAATCTGGTGGCCCAGGGCCTGCCTGTCTCCCAGTGCCAGCACCACCTCCCTCTGGTGGCGACCGTCCATCATCAGTGCCCAGTCTGCTCTGGCCCACCGCGAACCCAGCTCCCCACGTGCGTCCGTGCTGCGGGGCCAGAGCCTGCGGGCTGCCCCGTGGCCTGCCCCAGCACGTCTCCACTCGCAGGAGGACATCTACCTTTCCCACGGCCGCAACATCCCCTACAAGTGGACCGCCCCGGAGGCCCTGTCAAGAGGGCTTTACTCCGTCAAGTCGGACGTCTGGTCCTTCGGGATTCTCCTCCACGAGATTTTCAGCAGGGGTCAGATGCCCTATGCAGGTACTGGCCCCCAACAACGTCTCCAGCTGTGGGCAGGGTGGGAGGGTGCCGCCGCCTGGACTCGGGGCGTGCGCCACACAGAGCGCCAGGCTGCCTCCCTGGGGCGGCCTCCAGACGGCGTCAGGAGGGTGCAGGGGATGCAGAGGGCAGGAGAGCGGCCCAGGGTCCCCCGGGGGGGCGGAAGACGGCGGTGAGGGGACAGCCCCCGCAGCCCCCGCTACCGGTCCGCTACAGGCATGTCCAACCACGAGGCCTTCCTGAGGGTGGACGCGGGCTACCGGATGCCCTGTCCCCCGGAGAGCCCGCCCGCTGCGTACAAGCTGATGCTGTCGTGCTGGAACAGGGACCCGGAGCAGAGACCCTGCTTCAGAGCCCTGCGGGAGAAGCTGTCCAGTGTCAGCAGGTACGAGAACCCGCTCTGAAAGGGACACCCCTCTGGTGCTGCCTCTGAGGCCACGAGGCCCTGTGAAGGGGGGCCCGGGTGCCGCCCTGGACCTCAGATCAAGGGTACGGGCAGACGAAGGTGTGGACAAGTTCGCAGGACCGGGCTGAACGCTTGGGGGACGGAGATCCTCCAGCCAGGGGCCCACCCTGCCCCGGGGCTGGGGGAAGCAGTCCCCTTGAAGTTGGGGGGCTGAGGCTGCCCATTCCTCCTGTCTGCTCCTTCAAAGACACCAGCTCCTGGAAAGTGCTGGGACTCTCCACGGCCAGCTCTAACCCTCCAGGAGCCTGGCCACTCTTCTTTCCAAAGGGAGTGGACCTGTCCCTTGTCCTGACTCAAAGCCCATCAGCTGTCAGGACCAGGGCGCAGCTCCCCCAGGTGGGGCATGAGGAGGGGCCTGGATTTTGGGCGGACTCACCCTGGGTCACCCGGCCTGTGTGCAGCTCCTGATATGGGGCGACATGGCCTTCTCAGTACTCTGTGAAAACGGGCTATTTGCTGGTGGGGCACTGCGGTCTGCTACCCGGGGCGGTGGCCATCAGCAACCACCACCAGGAGTCCTGAGGGCCTCATCTGGACGCTGTAGCCAGGAGACTGGGCACCTGCCCCCACCCTGGGTCCGCGTGAGGTGGGAATGAAGGCCTCCCCTACAGGCCTCAGCACGGACTACTGGCTTTGGGAGCACAGGGGGCCTGGGTAAGACTGCACCGACCCTGCAGCCTGCCTTGACACAATGAGGGCGGACAGGACAGAGGCCCTTGAGGGCCATCAGCTACACGGGATGCCCTGGATTGGACTGAACCGCTTCTAGCACAGAGTGGGGGCAGAGTGGCCGAAGAGGAGGCTGGGCTCCCTCAGTGGCCCGTGGGGCCCCTAACTTCATACCAAGCCCCCATCCACGCCCTCCCTAAGCTGCCCCCTCCTGCCCAACAGACCCGGGCCAATCTCTGCTGGCCACTGAAGGTGTGTGGACACACAGTCCACCAATCACGCCCGCCCATGGAGGCTGGCGGAGGACGACACAGCCACACCCTCCCAAGGCTGGAGTTCGTCCAGAGCCGGGTCACCAGTGGTGGGAAGGTCCCTTGGGAACGCCCCCCCCGGTACCACTTACAACTCAGTCTTAATTTTGGGTCCCCGCCCCCAGAGTCGGGGGACCCTACCCAGAGCTCGTCCTGCAACAGGCTAGAAGAGACGACACCCTCACAGGAAGGCTCCGGGAGATAGTCCGGCCCCGTGAGCCGCACACCAGTTGGGACAGCTCTGGTACCGGCCCCTCACTGCCCTCCAGGGTGTCAAGGGCAGGGGCCCTTGCCAAGGTCCTTCCAGGGGCACCAGGTCCCTCCAGCTGACGGCCCCTAAACCCACAAGCAGAGGCCCAGGACTCCAGTGGCTGCCCCGGAGTTTCTTGTCCAACCTCTGAACTGCCTGCTCTTCCAGGCCCCCCACCCCTTCGCAGGTGCCAAGGCTCCACACTCGCTGTGGTGGCTTGCCGCTGTGAACCTGGGCCAGACCCAAGAGGTGGCTCCCCAGCGAGGGAACCCAGGAAGGCCCAGGGAACAGGGCCAACTCTCCACCTCTGCCAGGAAGTGAGGTTGAGAAACATCAGCTTCTCCCACGGGCCCCGGGGGCACATGGTCACACACACCATCAGGGCTACTGGCTGCTCGGTTTATTTTCCACTTGGTGCAAGGCACACGGTTACAGGGTGTCGGGAAGGCTTGCGTGTGGCTTGGATAGTAAAGAGTGGGGTTCTCTCGACTTCCTTTTTGGTGTTTTGTTATTTTGATATAAAAGAACCCAAGTGCTTCTGCCGCAGCCCGCCTAGTCTATGGGGGGGGGGAGGGAGGGGAAGAGGGGACGGGGGGGGGGGGGGGGGAGGGAGGGGAAGAGGGGACGGGAGGGGAGGAGAGAGGGGAAGGTGGGGAGGGCAGGGGACGGGCTCTGATGAGCCTAGCGCCTCCTGCAGCCTGGCACGCCTCCTGCAGCCTGGCACGGGCTGCTCAGGACTGGGGCCTGGTGTTGGCTTTGCCAGGCTGGCCACCAGGCTGCTTCCTCATGGCTTCCAGAGCCAGGTCGCAGGCGATGGAGCCGCTGGACGCCTGGGGAGATTCCGAGCTGGGGGAGAGCTTGGGGTCAGGGGGGATTCCACCTGCCCCCACCTCCCATGCTGGCCCCCAGGAATGTGGACTCACCGCTCTGGGGACTCCAACACTGTAGCCATGAACGGGAGAGTGGACTTCCCGAAAAAGAAGCTTGCCCACCAGTGACCTGGGTCAGCCTTGGGGAGACCTGAGACAGGCAAAGTAGGGTGGTGGTGCCCCTGCCTACTCCTGGTGGGATCCCTCCACATAGTGCCGCCCACCGAAGGGGAGTGGCCCTGCGCTCACCGGGGTGGTGAGGGATGGCTTCCCCAGGATACTCCGCACTTCCGCAGGAGCTGTTACTGGAAGTGGAACCCAGGCGGCCTGGAGAAGAGAGGCCTGGTCAGCTCTGCAGGGCACCGAGTCCCCTGCCCTGTCCACCAGGCCAAGCGCTGGCTTTGCTGGCAGCACAGCGGCAGAGCCAGCGCTTCTAGCGGCCCACCCCCCGCCCCGACGGGACCTGTAGGGCAGAGGACGAGGAGGCTGACTTACGCCGGTAATAGTCGTGGGTGGCCACGAGCGAGCCGCTGGAGGGGATGGCTGCCATGCTGTCGCTTCTATGGCCGGTGGAAGCCTGCGCACACAGGGGTCGGGGAGCCCCCCTGGTCACCCGCCGGCCCTCGGGAGGGGCGTTCCCCACTCGGGTACCCGCCCCCACCCAGACTCCGGAGTCCGCCACGCTGAGTTTATTTCCCGAGCGGAGGCGGAGCCCGAGCCCGGAACTCCCGGCCGCCTTCATCGCGCAGGGCGCGGGCGGCTCCAACCGGCCCGAACCGGCCACGCGGGAGCAACAAAGGCGCTTTGTGCGCGGGGCCGCGGGCCCGGGGTTCCGGGCACCTGCCCAGCCCGCCCGGCCCGTCGGGCCCTAGCCCAGCCCGCGCCCCCCGGCCGTCCGGCCTTCCGTCCGCCAGTCTGTCTGTCCCGCCAGCCGTGGCGCACGGGGGCGCCCCTTCGGATCGCTCGACCCAACTCACGCGCCGCCCGGGTCCTCACCTAGGCGGCGACCCCTCGCGGGCCTCGGCGCGCGATCACGGGTGGCGGGGACAGGGACGCTAGGCCACGGAGCCCATTTGCAGACGAGACCGCCTAAGGCCGCTCCACGACCGAAGCGCGCGCGGAGTGCGCACGCGCGGCCGCGCCCGCTTATATAGCGGCTCCGCGCTCGCGTCACGGGGGCGAGGCCAGGCGAGGCCCCGCCCCGAGACTGGCCCCGCCCCACTCGTCCAAGACACACCCCCACTCCCGACCCCCGCCTCTGCGAGGCCCCGCCCCGAGCTCGGCCCCGGGCCGCTCCAGTCCCATTGGGCCCCGCCCCTGGGTCCGTCCGAACCCCGCCCTTAGTGGCCTGGCTCCCGCAGGCTGGCCAGGGTGCAAGTGCCGACCTGCGGCATCGGTCCGGTCTGGGGCCACCTGGGAAGCCCGTCTCGGCCTGGCCTGGGATTGGGATGGTTAAATGACCTCCCTACCCCGTCCCGGAGCAGTGCCTGTCCGGCCACCTCCCCTGTCCTGAAGAGACCCTCTCTCCTGTCTCAGAGCAAGGCTTGTCCACCCTTCCTGAAACCCCGGGACCCCAGGTGGTCCAACCTGTCTCGACCTCTCCAGCCCTTCAGAGGCGGTGGGGGCGCTGGACGTGGCCACGCAGGCCCAGCCCCTGCGGTGCCTTTCTCCTTCAGCCTTCTCCACTGGGGACAGAGCCAGTCCCACTGTCACCCAGGACAGACTGGGGCCTCTGCTCTGCGTGCCCAGCCCTCCAACCAGATGTGGGTCCCCAGCAGCTCCCTTCACTGCCTCCGTGGGCTCGGGGTGGTGCCTGGAGCCCTCCAGCTGGGCTGTGGCAGACGAGGCCCTTCCGGGGTGTCCCTCTCCCAGTTCTGGTGGCTCTGGGACCCACACCCCAGGCCTCCAGCTCCAGCCAGCATCCCCCTGCTTGTAAGCACAGCTTGCAGGGGAGGGTGGGGGTGGGAGGGCAGCGGCCCAGGGAGGGGGCCTCATTTGAATGAGTGGAGGTAAAGAACTGCCATCTGGGGATGTCTCCCCCAGCGGGAAACAGAGGCCCCCTGTTTGGGGCAGCCACAGAATGTTCCCTGAAGTGTCTGGGGCCTTGCCACACCCCGGTTGGTCAACCAGGACGACAACTTCCTTTTCTGTTGTGGAAATCAGCCCTCCCCCCAGCCCCTCAGCTCCTTGTCAAAGGCCCCGAGCCCCAACCTCCCTCTGCAGGGAGAGGCAAACTTGGCTTTTTGCATTCTAGGCCCTGGCTGGGTGTCTCTTCCCTGATGGTTGGGAGGGTCTTGAGAAGTCCCTGCGGGCATCAGGGAGAAGCCAGGGAGATCTCATAATGCCTTCTGCCAGGCCCTCCCCATCTTCAGACCCCGGCAAGGACCCCTCCAGGATTCCTGAACCTCAGTCCAACTTCTCACCCAGCAGACAGGAAGTCAAGGCCTCAGGAGGGGAGGGACCTGGCAGCCCCTGGATGTGACCCTTTATCTGGCTGGGTGGGGGGTCGAGGCTTCGGACATTCTGCCAGGACCTGGCTTGGGCAGCGGTGTGGCCCAGGGCACTGTAAGAGGACCTCAGTCTGGGTAATGCCCACTCCTTCTCCAGCGAGTCCCCTGCTGGCAGTTCCGGGGGGGGGCTCTCACGCAGGGGGTCAACCAGGCCACACGCGTGGAGGAGACAGCCTGGTCCCCGCCAGCTTGCTCTCATTTCGCCACAACCCCAAGCCGCCTTCACAGCCGACGACCTTCCCCTCTCGTCGACTCCCGCTGTCTCCAGTTTCCTGTCCCTGCGTCAGGCTGATTCTGGATCATAAACTAGGTGTGACTTGGTGCGAATCACATTTAATTGTTAAAGGACATTTGTCATCCACTACCTCACCCTCACACTCACCACACCTCGAGCCCCTCCGTCAGGTTAGCGGGTCAGTGGCTGTCTGGGGTCCGTGCTGGGGTGCTGCCATGGGCTTCAGTGCCAGCCCCTGATGCTGGCCTGGAATGGGCCAGGCCCATGTGCACCCCAACTCGCGGGGTGCCTGTGCCTTTGCCTGACTCTTCCTCCCCTGAGAAGCACCGGACCCCCCTCCCAAGCTAGGGGCAGCTCCTAGGAGGCTTGGAGCATGACTGGGTTTGGTGTTTTGTGGTCCACAGAGGTGGCTGGGGTGGCTGGGTGCCAGCTCTGTGCTGGGTGCTGTAGGGGAAACCGAGGCCAATAGCACCTGCACTCACTGCACAGTAAAGACACAGAGAGCGAGGCAGGGATGCTGGGGAGGGGTTTCTCATGCCCCCAAGAACACAGAGATGGGCCTGACTCAGACCTTGCACCGTTCTGGTACTCAGTACGTGGGTTTGTTAAATATCTACTATGAGCAAATGGCTGAGCCGGACAGGAGTGGAAAGGCCAGTCCAGAGTGCAGGGGGACCCAATGCGGTGAGGCAAGACAGCAGAGGGGGTGTCAGGTTTAAGCTGAGATCTGAGGAAGGTGGAGATGGGGGGAGGGACCGGCAGGGACACGCTGAGACCCAGCTCTCCGTGCTGCCGGGCAAGAGCAGGGAGGCTGGTAGACCCTGGGATGGGGAGGGGCCAGGCCGGCCCACTGGGGCCACTGAGGGTCACTCGTAAGGCAGATTGGTCAATGTACTGGCCAGGAGGGAGCAACGTTCTAGTAAGACCCACAGACCTGTGGTCTGTGGCTGAGTGTGTGACTGTCTTGTGGTATGTCTCACACACGCCTCCAACAGGACTGTGGGTTCAGGGCTCGAGGACCTTGGACAGCGCTTATGGCCAGAAAATGGGGTCGGGGCTTGGAGGTCAGGCCACAGTCTCTGAAGCAGTGGGGTGTCTGTTCTGAATCCTGGGCATGGTGGTCACTCAAAAGGGGCGCAGCTGGGGTTGGGGGGGTGGCAAAGGCTGATGCTACTCGGGGGGGCCTTGGTGGGTCAAAGAGAGTGTCCTGGGGGTGGGGAGACACCAGTGTGAGCAGGAGGAGGACAGGCTGGGATCCCTGGGGCAGACCTATCCTGTTGGGGGGGGGGGTGTCAGCGGAGACAGCTGGGATTGGGGGCCACCTGGAAGGATGGGGCCAGCTTGGGGCTCCCAGGGACAGAAGGGCTGCCCAGCCTCTGCTGGGAGGGGCTTGGTGCTGGAGGCCGGTGTTGACGTTGCTTTCCCGGCTGAGGCTCGTCTTTCTTCCAGAGAGTACTGGAAGCCTACTGTGTGCCTGGCAGTGCAAGGCCTGTGTGTGCAGAGCTGGATGAGTGGGAGCCCCTGCTCTCCCAGGGCTCAGTCCCAGGCTCAGTCCCCAGAGCTTGAGAACGTGCTGTCACAGCCCCCAGGGCAGGGAGGTACACAGGCCCTGGACCCAAAACCCCTCGCACACTGGGCTCAAGGTGCGTGGAGGTTGAAGCTATGTCCTGCCTCCTGGTGGGGAGCAGCGGGCGAGGCGTCCTTCTGCCTCCCCCCAAGTGGGCACACCAGGCACGGCCCTGCAGGCTGGGCAGTCCTTCCCTGAGGCCTCAAAGCTCCTCCTTCAGCTGTGCTCACAACAGTGAGGGCCCTGACGCAGCTGCTCCCCAGGGACCAGGCCTGTGCCTCTTGGGGGCTTCTCGGGTCTTCTTAGGCCCGGGCATCTGGGGCAGAGGGTTCTGGGAGAAGTGTAGAGGGGCCAGGCAGTTGGGGTCCTGACCCCCCTCCTGCAGAACCTCCAACCCCAGGCACGGCTGCCTCCATCACATGGACAGAAGCTTCAGACTCTCACAGGAGAGACCCGGAGTGGTCAGGCCGGCCTCTGTGGCTTGGAGCTGGGACTTCTTGACATTTTGTCCCTCTTTCACATGTGAGCACCGGTTCTATGACTTTTCTATGACTTGGTGCTTTTCACTTCAATTTGACTAGATTTGCTTCCGTTCACACTGACCCTCTAGCTCCAGCCAGCCAGGCCCTTCCTCAGGCCACATGACGCCCCACCCTGGCTGGGTGCAGACATGTGCTGGGTGTGGATGCCAGGCAGAGCCTGTGAGCCCCCCTCTAGGGCTGAGGGCAAAGCCAGCCATGCCCAAGGGTCACTTACCTCAGGGTCGGGAACCCAGTCTGGGGGCCCAGGCAGGCGGGGCACTTGGCCGCCACCTGGCTGTGGTCACCTCCCCTCTGGGGCCCCCCCTGTAGAAGTGTCATAGGCCAGGCTCTCGGAAACAGAAGTGAGATGGACACGGAGAGGCAGGGCGCATGTTGGGTGGGGGGCCGTGGGGCCAGTGGGGGCCCTTGGCGTGAGAAGGGACAGTCAGGGGTAACCTGCATTGGCCCCCACCCCACTCAGACCAGCCTGGGGAGGAGTCCTGAGGCGAGGCGGCTCTGTGGCCTGTGACCGAGGCCAGCCCTGCGGGAGCTGTCAGCAGGGACTGTGTGCTGACCACCCCAGCCGCGCAGCGAGGCCTTCCCTGGAGGAGTGCGTCTCCCGTCTCCCCAGGCCACCCTCCAGCTGTCCGCTGAGCCAGCTGACACATCCCCAGCCTCACCGGCATCTTCAAGAACAGAAAATCTGAAAGGAGGCGTTTTTTTTTTTTTCTTTAAAGTGTAAACAGAAAAGCTACATTTACTGAGCCAGGAGGGTGGAGGCTCTGCCAGTCCCCCCACTTACTAAGTGTCAGGGACCCAGAAGGGGGTTTGTGGGACAACCTGGTTACAGTGGGGACCCATCGCCACTGGTGCATCCCCAGCCCGTGTGCAGACTGCGTGGCATGGCCTGAGGTGGGCGATGCTCCTGTCTGGTGTCCACTGAGGCACCGAGAGGAGGAGTCAAGGCTGCTGTCCTGCCGGCCGGCCCCCAGGTGTGGCTCCAACATGGCGGGGGGGCGTCCCCAGCTCTGGGGCCATGAGGCCTGGGGTCGAATCTGCCTCCACCTGCTGCTGGCAGCAGGACCCCCACCCAGCCAGCCGCTCAGTATCTGGGCCGGGTGGTCCGAGCTTGGACAGGTCAGCCCTTTCCTTCCGCTGGCTCTGCGGGGAGTGTGGCCATGTGCCTGGAGGGTGGTCACGTGCTCAGGGTGCACAGGGCTGGGTTCTGTGTCGGGAAACACCCGAGCCTCCAGCCACTGGGGAAACGGTGACAGAATAATCACTCAGTGGGGCAGAGACGTGCATGCTGCCTCGGGCTGGTCGCACAAGGTGGGCGGACATCTCTGCTGAACACCAAGTGGCCGTTCCTCTCGCGGCCACAGGCTCCCGCAGGGTGGCAGGGAAAGGCTCAGGCCCCGGGGGTTGCTGGGACTGGGGCTCGAGTCCCAGCTGTGTCACAGCCGTGTGACATCTGGAGCCTCCACTCCCTTCTGGGGAGATGAGAGGTCAGGGTAACGACCATGCAGTCCTAACAGGTGTTCCGTGGTGACGGGCTGGGAGAGGCAAGGCTCACAGCAGCCCCTTATAGCCGGGCACTGTGGCTGTGCGAGCGTGTGGATTGTCACCCTGGCCGCAGGTGTTTGCCCTGAGGTGAGACCTGTGCTGAAGCCAGAGGCCAGGGCTGGGGCCCTCAGGGCTCAGCCTACTCCTGGGGAATGAGGGTCCCCCCGGGAGCCCAGCAGCCCAGCCCCAGCCCCTGGTGCCCCAGGCAGCAGCTTCTGCAGGCTTCTCCAGCACACGCACTGGCACCTCTGTAGGTGGAGTCACCATTTGCAGAAGAAAATAAAACAGCTGACTGATATTTGGTGAACGATGTGGGGGCACTTTGTGTGGCCGGACGATGTCCTCGGGGGCCGCAAGCCCCGCCGCTGTTCCTGTTTTCCTACCTGTAAGATGTAAACGCTTAGACCAGCACTGAGCACGTAGTGGTGAAAGTTAGACATGATCTTTATTAACAGTGCTTTTCACTGCTGGGAATAGCCTAATTTGTTTACTTGTTGGTTAAACAAAATCTACAGGAAGAGAGTTTGTGTCCGTCGTGCGCCCAATGGCTAAGAAAGAATCGGCCATGTAGTAGACATTCAATAAATACAGTTGATGAAAGGATGAATTGAGTAATGAAAGACATTACAGATTTCGGGCGTGAAGGAGTGAGGAGGTCAACAAATGTTCTCCCCAGAATGCGACTATACACCTGGAAAAAACTGTCAGAAACAACCGTTTTAGTGCTCCAGGCACACAACAAGCTGAAAAGAGTTCATTCATCAAGAATTCTGAGTTTCAGGACAACACCCAAAATTACTTGGCATAAAAGCCCCAGGAAAATCTCAACTGGTGTGGGAAACAATAAACAGGCCTGGGAGGCCCAGATGCTGGATGATCGGACTCAGGCTCGAAAGCACCTGTTACCAGCAACTGGGAGCATTCATACCGTGTGCTGGGGACCCAGCATCCGTCCATGATGACAGCTCGGAAACGAGGATCAGAAAGGCTTTCAATCTAATACAGAGCACTGGCGAAGAACTCATGCCAAGTACGTTCAGCATTGTGCACGTTGGAGAAGGTCTGCACCCCCGTCCAGGACTGGGATGAGGCAAGGACGTCCACTCTCGCCACAACTCCTCCACACCTCCTGGGAGTCTTGGTCGGTACGATAAGGCAAGGAAAAGAAACACAAAGCCTATGGGTTGAGACTGAGAAATACAACTATCCCTGCTCACCGACAACATGATGCTCTGTGGTCACGGAAAGTACGCCAAGCGGATAGAGCAAACGTGACCGGCACGAGGCGGGGTCAGCCATATTGTGACACGCTAGCAATTTACAACTGGAAGCAGACATTTTTTTATTTTTATTTTTTTAAAGTTTATTAACCCATTTTGAGAGAGAGAGAGAGAGAGAGAGAGAGAGAGAGAGAGCGTGTGTGTGAGTGGCGGAGGGGCAGAGAGAGGGAGAGAGAATCCCAAGCAGGCTCCATGCTCTCAGGGCAGAGCCTGATGCGGGGCTCAATCCCATGACCCTAGGATCATGACCTGGGCCAAAATCAGGAGCCTGACACTCAACCGACTGAGCCATCCAGGCGCCCCCAAAACATACCATTTTTCAGTTACCCTCTGTCCGTGAAGCACTTACGTATAAACCTAGCAAGACGTGTGTGCCCAAGGCGAAATGCCAAAGGAAGATGTCAAGCCAGACCTAAGTAAACGGAGACTCAACACAGTGAAGACCAGCTTCCTCCAAACTGATACACAGACCTAGGGCAATGCAAGTCAAGTCCCTGCGAGATCAGTGAAAACAGACAAGCAGGTCCTAGAATTGGTGTGAAAAGACAAACAAGCTACACTAACTGAAACATGTTTGAAGCCTAAGAACAAGGAAAGATCGCGGTACCCAGATCCTTTCATGGAGGGTAAGTTCTAAGTTCCCAGAACATGGACGTCACCGTTTTAGAGCGTGCATTTTCGCACATTCGCAATGTTGTGCAGCCATCACCTCTGTCTAGTTCCAAAGCATTTTCATCTCCCCAAAAGGAAACCTTGTGCCCACCAAGCAGTCCCTCCCCCAGCCCCGGGAACCACCAATCTGTGTCTGTCTCCGTGGAATCAGTGTCTGGCTTCTTTCCCTCAGCCTAGTGCTGTCCAGGTTCATCCACACTGCAGCACGGATTAGTACTTTCCTTTTCTCAAAACAACGTCTATTGTGGTAAAATACGCGTAACAACATTTACCACCTCAGCCGTTTTCAGTGTGCGGTTCAGTGGCGTTAAATGTACTCCCAATGTTGTGCAGCCTCAGAGCCACCTGCATCGCGGTGGATTCATCCGCTGAAGCTGCGACTCTGTCCCCACTGACCCCCGTCCCGTGTCCTGTCTCCCGGCGGCCACCTCTCGGCCCTTTGTCCCCGGGACTTTGGTGTCGGCATCTCCTGTCTGGCTGTGACGGGGGCTCCCTCCCGTCTTTATTTCCTCTGGTTTAACTTGTTCTCCCCCTCCTAGTTCCCTAAGTCTGAACGTTACATTGCTGACACGAGACCTTTCTTGTGTTTTCACGTGTGTTTATCGCCATAAATGTCCTCCTTCCGGTATTTTAGCCGAGTCTCTTGTGTTCTGATGCCTTATGTTTTCCTTTTTTCTCCTCTCCGAGTATCTTCGGAGTTTCCTAGTGGTTTCTTCTTCCGGAGTGTGTTGTTTAGTTTCTACAAACCTGTAGATTTTCTACTTCATCCTATTGTGGTTCAAGGAGCTATTTTGTGGATCTTTTAAAATCCAGCAAGATGCAGCCTGGGGCCTGTCGTCGGCTCTCTGCTGGAGACCGCCCGGTGTCCTGCTGATGCGTGCTCTGTGTGTGTGTCTTAGACCTGCTTGGTTCATCATGTTAAGTCCTGTTTCCTTACCTTCCATCTGATTGTTTGCTCGTTATGGACAGTGGGGTACCGATGTCTCCAACAATTGTTGTAGGAATGCCTGTTTCTCCCTTCAGTTATGTCAGTTTGGGTTCATGTATTTTTTTTTTTTAAAGTACAAGATCTTTTTTTTTTTTAACATTTACTTATTTTTGAGACAGAGAGAGACAGAGCATGAACGTGGGAGGGTTAGAGAGGGGGAGACACAGAATCTGAAACAGGCTCCAGGCTCTGAGCTGTCAGCACAGAGCCCGATGCGGGGCTCGAACTAACGGACCGCAAGATCACGACCTGAGCCGAAGTCGGCCGCCCAACCGACTGAGCCACCCAGGCGCCCCTGGGTTCATGTATTTTGATGATCTGTTATATAGGTTCACAGTGCCTAATAATGTTCAGTATCTTTTCGTGTGCCCATCGACCATCTGCAGATCTCCTTTGGATAAATGTATATTCATATACCTTGCCCATTTTTTTTAAGTTTATTTATTTATTTTTGAGAGAGAGAGAGAGAGAGAGAGAGAGAGAGAGAGAGAGAATGTGAGCAGGGGAGGGGCAGAGGGAGAGGGAGACACAGAATCCGAAGCAGGCTCCAGGCTCTGAGCTGTCAGCACGGAGCCCGACACGGGGCTCGGACTCAACAACCATGAGATGGTGACCTGAGCTGAAGAGGGACACTTGACCGACTGAGCCACCCAGGTGCCCCTCCCCCTGCCACCCATTTTTAAATTGAGTTGTAAGAGTTCCTTATATATTCCGGACACTGGACCCTTATCCAACATGACCTGTAAATATTTTCTCCCCTTCTGTAGGTTGCATTTTCACCATCTTTATAGTGTCCTTTTTTGCACAGAAGCTAAACTTTTTCAAGTCTGGTTTACTTATTGTTTCTTTTGTTGCCCATGTATTTGGTGCCACATCTTAGAAACCACTGCCAGATCCAAGGTCATGAAGATTTACACCTGTGTTTTCTTCTAACAGTTTTATAGTTTTATCGGGCTTTTGATCCATTTTGAATTAATTTTTGTATATGGCACGAGGTATGGGTCCAAATTCGTTCTTTCGTGTGTATTTATCCAGTTATCACAGTGCTACTTGTTGAAGAGACCATGCTTTCCACACGCTGCCTGAGTCTGGCTGTTGCCATAAGACTATAGTAATCGGGTCAGCATGGCCTTGGCAAAGACACGGACATAAATCACTGTGACAGAAGAGCGTCCGGAAACAGCCCTCCCACACACATGCCCAACGGTGTTTTGAGAAGATGTGAAAGCAATTCGACAGAGAAAGTATAATTTTTTCAATAGGCGGTACTGGGAGAACTGTACATCCTTATGCAAGAAAAGTAACACTTGACCTAAATCCCACACCTTCTATAAAAATTAACTCAAAAATGGGTAATGTCTCCAGGTGGGGCACATAGAACTTCACGGCTTTGGAGGAAAGTATGGGAGAAAATCTTTGTGATCTGGGGTTAGCCAATGTCAAAAGCATGAAGAGCATGATCCGTGTAAGAAAAATACGGATGAATGGACTTTATCAAAATGGAAAATTTTGTGCTGTGGATACAAGTACAAAAAGAGAAGCCACCGGTGGGGAGGAAGTATTTGCAAATCAAATATCTAACAAAGATTTAAAAACGTTTTTTTAACATTTATTTATTGCTGAGCGACAGAGCACGAGCTCTGGGGAGGGGCAGAGAGGGGGAGACACTGAATCCGAAGCAAACTCTGGGCTCTGGGCTGACAGCTCAGATCCTGTAACGGGGCTCCAACCCACACACCGTGAGATCACGACCTGAGCCGAAGTCGGACACTTAACCGACTGAGCCCCCCAGGCGCCCCTAGTTTGGCAGTTTCTTAACAGGTTAAACACACACCTGTCACACGACCCAGCAGCCCCTAGTCCTGGCATTTTCCCGAGAGAAACCCAAATGTGTTCACACAAAAACTTGCCTGCAAATGTTGATGCATTCATGACTGCCCGAACTGGAGACAACTCAAATGTGATTCAGGGGAGAGGCGGGTAGATAACCTGTGTTCTCGCTGTATATGGAATTTTATCCATCGATAAAAAGGAACAAAGGGTTGCGACACAGCGACCTGGATGAATCTCCAAGGTCTTATGCTAAGGGAAAGAAACCAGCCCCAAAAGGGACATGGTGTAAGCTTGCGTTCACATGACGCTCCCAAGATGACGCCACAGTAATGGAGAACAGCTCAGCGGCCGCCAGGGCAAGAGGACCATCTAAGCATAAAGTGAGAGCGTGGAGGAGAGTTTTGGGGGATGGGACAGTCTGTGTCCTGATCAACGTGGCTACAGTCATCTGTGCGTGTGCTAACATTCATCCGACTGTGTATTCCCCCGAGAGTCCCTTTTCTGTGTGACAACTTAAAAAGATAAAAACAAAAACTAATTCAAAAAGCACAGCCACCATAGTAGAAATGGATGCAGGTAAGAATCATCGATGAGTGTTGGGTTGAAAGAGGATTTCGATGAGGAACAGGGTATCTACAGAATCCAAGGTGCATCCTCATTGATTAGCTCATACTTACGAGGGGAAAATAAAACTTTGCTACAGGAAAAGCTAGCGGCCACCACCGTTACTGGGTCATCGGGGGTGACGTCCCTGTCAGGGAACTAACCAACGTGAGACACCTCCCCTTCGGATGCGTTGAGGGGAATACGTGTTGCTCGGCGGGGATTCCCACCAGGAAAATAAAACTTGAACTCATTCGTGCAGAAACATCAGAAGCTCCAGAAGACGGAACTCTTCAAAGCAACTGGCCTCAACTCTTAAAAAACGTCAGTGTCATAAAAGACACAAATGGCAGAGGAACTATTTCCAATTAGACGAGATCGGGACATGTGACTTGGGAAACCAGCGTTCGGTCCCAGACCGGGAAAAGCTGCCGGGGTGGCTGGCGCCATGGGAACAGGGCTCGTAGACGGAAGTGTTGTGTCAGTTGGAAGGACGCAGTCGAGTGCTGAGGGCAATGATTTACGCAGCCCCTTCGCAAGTGGCTTGGAAAAAAGAATATGCGTAGACACACACACGGAGAGTTGCATAGACGCACACAGAGAGGATTGCATGGACACACACACAGAATTGCATGGACACACACAGAGAACGAGAACGCAGATGGGCAGGCATTGACAATAGGGTGCCGGCGAAGGGCGCCCGACGCTGGGGGCACCTACTCTTGCAACGTTTCTCTAAGTTTGCAATGATTTCAGAATAAAAAAATGTACATGTGTGGAATCTACTGCTTCCGGCCACGGTGAAATGGCAGGTGGCAGGCCAGCCCTGTGTCCACGAGGAAGCGTGGAGCTAGACCCTATTGCGGCAGCCGCCCCAGGCGGTGGGGGGCCCAGGGAGTAGGGCTGCGGGTGGAGGGAGGTGGGTTCAGCGGACCCACACTCGCAGGGTCATCCAAGTGGGTCAGGCTGAGGCTGGGGCACAGGCCGGCTGAAGCGCGGGGAGCGGCTCGGGTCTGTGCCTTCTGGCTGGGGGAGCCTGGGGGGCTCACGGAGAACAGACACCACGGTCTGTGCCCTAGTGTACTAGTTATCTATTGCTGCATAACAAATGATCACAGGTTAGTGGCTTTACAAAACATGCGTTTATTGTGCACACCCAGCTCCCTGGGTCAGGGGTCCAGGCACGGCTTACTGGGTCCTCTGCTCAGGGCTTCAGAAGGGTGCCACCAAGCCATCAGTTTCCTTACAAAGCTCACGGTCCTCTTCTAAGGTCACATGGCTGCTTTCTTTGGCTGGACAGCTGGAGGCCACTCACAGCTCTTAGGGGTTCCTTGACCTGTGGCCCCTTACAGGCCTTCTCGCATCTTGGTAGTTCTCTTCTTCAAGGCCAGGAGGAGAATCCCTCGTTCCGGTCTGTCTGCCGAGACAGGGTCTTAAATAACGTAGGCCAAGTAAGGGAGTTATAGCTCACCCCCTCTGTCATGTTGTGTTGGCTGGATGCAAGCCACAGGCTCTTTCTGCCCTCAGGAGGAAGAAGTTACTCCAGGGCATGAATCCTGGGGAGGGGGGGTGAGTTGAGATCGGAGCCAGAATATCAGCAGACATCCCATGCTGGGCACCACTGGTATCTGGACCTGGCTGGGGTGGAGAGACCTTCTGACTTATTTCTTTAAGAGATAAGACTACAGGGGCACCGGGCTGGCTCAGTCAGAGGAGCACACAACTCTTGATCTCATGGTCATGAGTTTGGGCCCTATGTTGGGGGTAGAGATTACTTAAATAAATAAAATTAAAAAAAAAAGAGAGAGAGAGATGGGGTGCCTGGGTGGCTCAGTCAACTTTGGCTCAGGTCATGATCTCACGGTTTGTGGGTTCGAGCCCCGTGTCGGGCTCTGTGGTGAGAGCTCAGAGCCCGGAGCCTGCTTTGGATTCCGTGTCTCCCTCTCTCTCTGCCCCTCCCCCACTCACACTCTGTCTTTCTCTCTCCAAAATAAATAAACATTGAGAGAGAGAGAGAGAGAGAGAGAGAGAGAGAGAGAAGAGTACCACCTACAGTAATGTCTACTCTAGGACCATCTAAGAAAAGTTAAAGCTGAGCCTCATGAAAGGCTGGGGGACCAAGATTGAAAGTTGAATCTTATCCATCTGAGGGAAGTTATGTTGGGTGTTCCACAAATCAACACCAAAAAGCATGAAAACAAGCCCCTACAGGCCCAGCGATTGAATGGCCACTAAAATAAGAACCCACAGTCTCCAGAGGAAGATAACAGAATCCAGAGTCTTTACAGAACGTTCAGCATTCAGCCAAAAATTACTAGACGTGCAAAGAAATAGGAGAATTTCCTCATACCTGCAAGGAAAAAAGCCAGCGATCAATTAATTTTCTCTCAGCGGTGAATTTATCCTTCAGTGCCTGCCCTATGGAATGATCTGCTCACCGTAAAGCAGAAATGCTTCGAGTAAGTCTGTCCGTCATCACAGAGCAGGTTTTGAAGCGGGAGTTTAGAGCCAAGAGGCGGTGGACAGATGACGACGCACACCTGTGGCTCCGAACCCCATCCCCGTGGCGTCCTCGCACAAGTTCACACACAGCGGCACACGGCAACCTTATCGTGGAGCGACACTGAATGCGGAACCCCGTACGGCAGTGAGAAGAAACAACTACCGTGTAGACCGTGTATGTGAAGTCTGAGAGTAGACAACATGATGCACGGTCTAAGAAGTCAGGACAGTGGTCACCTCTGAGGGCACGAGGGAGTGTTGTGTTTCTTGATCTGGGTGGCCAGGTACCTTTGTCATTTGTGCACTTTTCTCTAAGCATTTCCAAGGACGGTCCCTGCACCCCCCCCCCCCCCAGCCTTTTCTCTAGCCAAGGACCAGCTTCCTCAGTCTTGCCAGTAGGGAGGGGGTCTCCCCTGGGGCAGGGCAGGCTCTGGACCTCTACCATTGATGGAGGCCGCCAACAGCCTCCTGCACCAGTCACCCTAAGACACCCACGAGGCCTCCTGCTCTGGAGGCAGGTTATTCCCAATTGCCCTGCCGAGGGTTTGCTCTACCTACGAGGTGAAAACATGGGCCCAGAGTTGCTAAGGAGCCTCAGGATCCCCAGGGTTGTCTGCCTGGAGACACTCCTCCTTGAATTGAGCACTGAGGCCTCTCCCTGCAGCACCTGAGGAGTGGGCAGTGGGTCTGTAGACCCTCCCCAGGGGCTCCCTCCGTCTCTGGGCCCCACCATAGGGGCTGCCCCTTCTTGGCCAGAGAGGCTGACCCATCCCCTGGGCTCTCCAGTGGCCCCCCAGCCTGCCATGGACCACATGGGGGGGCTGGGCCCCCCCTCCTCCTGGTGCTAGGCTGGAGCCCTGGACTCTGGGGGGCTCAGAGGGCAAAGCTCGCCGGACCCCTTCCCCGGTGGTGGCGCTGGGCTTGGGCAGGGCAGGGGTGGGGCTCTGGTGGCGGCAGGAAGCTGCCCTCTCAAGCACTGGTGACACTAACCCGGGCTCTGGGCTCTGGGTGGAGCTCTGCTCCTTCGCCATGGCAACAGCGCCCCGCTGTGTTGCTGGGGGATCGGCGGCCCCAAGTGCTGGTGGCTGGTAGGGCAGGCCCGGCTGACCTTCCCTTCCCTGAGGGGCTGTGTCCCCCTCTTCGGGGCCTCCCACCCTCCAGGCACGCTGGGTTTCTTAAGGTGGGCCGTTTGGGGGCTTAGATTGTCTAGTAAGTCACGCCCTGCACCCCGTTCCACTCGGCCCAGGGACCGAGCCCAGGGCTGGATGCTCGGTGGGGCCCCTGCCTAGCCTTGGGGTCTAGTTGGGGCACAAGCCGCGGCCCGCCACCCCCTCTCCAGCCCCGCCCCGGCCCTGCCACCAGGCCGCGGCCCCCAGGCCCCGCCCGCCGCCCCCTCTGGCCCCTACTTCTCTGATTTGGGGCCACGATCTCGCTTTTCCGAGGGGAGTTCAGCAGCCGACAGTTCCTCCTCCATGGACCCCACAATAATGTGCGGACTCATGGGCAGCTCAGTTCCCTGGTTGTCCAGCCTGGGGAGCTGGGGGAGGGAGGACCTTGACCCCAAGGCCGTCCAGGGTCCTGCTGCCCAGGTAGGCTGGGAGATGAGATTTGACTAACCCCGCACATGAGGGTGAACACCGGAAGTCCTGGGGACAGACAGGAGCCTGTGGCCCAAGGCCAGGAGTTGAGGTCATTCTGAGATACCCCAAGGCTGGAGGGTGTGCTCAGCCCTGACCCCCATCCTGCCTCCAAGTCACTGCCCGGGCAGCAGCTCCCAGGGTGACCACTGGCCTTGGCCCCGCAGGAAGGCAGATGCCCAGCTGGTCAGTTATGCATTCGCAGGTTATTATTAACCCAGCAGTGACATCACCAGCAGCCAATAGGAGGAGGGTTTATTTCCAGGCTGACAGCTTGATAACGGTTAATTTTAGCTGGGTCTTCTTTCCACGGGCTCACGAAACCTCAGCCTGTCAAAGTGGGGGCTGCCTGTGTCTCCCCAAACAGCTCCCCGCTGGGGGTAGCTGGGGGCCACCGGAGGGGACAGAAGGTGTGCAGTGAGGCGGTGGCCCCTTCTTTGCTCCCCCTCCCCTGCCCTAACCACCCCCTTGGCTGCTCTGGGGGCCGTTGTGACTAGAGGCTCGGATTTGGGAGGGGGGGGTTGGGGGGAGTTGGAGGGGGAGGCGTGGCAAGCCTGACCTGGGAGGAGGGGAGGAGCGCAGGCGGGAACCGGTTGGCCTCTGTCCAGGAGTGACACTGCCGGACTCAGGCCTTCCAAGCTGCAGGCAGGTTCCGCTCTCCTTGCTGTGTGACCTTGGGCACTGTGGCTTGTCTGTCTGTGCCCAGCTGACTCTTGGTCAGTGGGTGCCCCGCCGCCTGGTAGGCCCACCCAGCACTTGATGAACTCACAAGGCCCGGAGACGGGTTATTTAGTATTTGGTGTTTGGTTCTGTTCAGTGACCTGTAGTTATTAAATGCTGTGCGATGGTGAGGAGGTGTTAGTTAGTTTGGGGACTCTGCAGTCGTACGGGCTTGTTCAGCACTGTCGGCGTCTTACTATGCAGTCTCACCGTCCAAGAGAGCTTGAGTGTCGCCACCTCACCCAGCCTCCCAGGGCCCTGCAGGCTGCCCCGCTGCAGGTGCACGGGGCGCATCCTGGGGACACAGAGGCACCTTGGAGAAAACACCCGAGACCCCTCGGGGTCAGCGTGTAGGGCCTTCAGGGAGGACGCTGCATCCCACCGGCAGGGGCTGCTCCCCTGAGCAGCACCTCCCGGCACCGGCCTGCCCCTGGCAGGGGTGTCGCAACGTGATTCGGTCCCCACCAGGCTGACGGCCGTGGGTAAGCCCAGAGTAGGTGCGCAGTCCAGACCTGTTGACGGGGAGCGGTCTGCAGGCAGCCCGGGGTCCTGGGCGCTGGTGGTCCCTCTGGGGAAATGGGGGTGGGCGTCTCCAGGGACCTGGGCCTCCCTCAGCCTTGGTTTGGCCCATCCCAGCTTCAGCCAATCCCGATGTCTCCCAGACCCCTGCTAACCTTCAGTGGGGAGGGACGCATTAAATATAGAGGGCAGCTGGGCGGGGGGGTGGGGTGGGTCTCCGTTTCTTGCCAGGAGTTTATTTTTAATTCCTGGCTCCTGCGTGATAGTATCAGCAGCACTTGGAGGTGCCCGGAGTCATCTGTGAGCCCCTCCCTGCCTGAAAGGGCCAGGAGTCCGTCTGTCTGTGGGTGCAGACCTTGGTCCTGTGGGGCAGGTCCCCCGTCCTCACAGCCCAATGGGACAGCCTGTCCCTCCCTCAGAGACCTCTCCCTGAGCAGGGGAGACCTGCTTGCCCCCCCCCCCACCCCCACTGTGCTGGGCCCCTTTCCCCCCTGACCTCTGAGGCTCCCATCTCTGAGGGCTCTCTCAGCCACTGCCCCCGTGCAAGGAGCTGGGCACTAGGCCTCTGCTCTCACCCACTCAACACACATTTCTAAAGACCCTGCAGTCACTAAGAAGAATAAGACAGGAGCGGTGGCCGGACGATGGCAGATGAGGCCACGGGGAGAGGTGCCAACGGCGGAGAGGCCTGTAGACTTGGTTTTCACACAACACAGCGCTTCCCCGTCCCTCCCCTGAAAACCCATTTTGGCCATTGCCCTGGTCTGCCCAGGACCCTCAGAGGTCCCCCATCTGTGGCCTGGGACTCTGCTTCCCTGGGGGCTCCTGCCCGTCGTGCACACCAGGGCAGCCCAGGAGGCACGAGTGGGCCCTGGGAACAGACCTGGGTGCTCCCTGCATGGAGAGAGGCCCAGGGTGAAAACAGTCCTTTCCAGAAGCCTCGGAGGGACGGTGGTGGAGGTGGATCGCCTCACTCTGGCGAACTGAGGGGACCCTGGACACACCATTTTCAGTCTGTCCCATGGGGCCGGACTGGGGGCATGCCAGGGTGAGGCCACGTGGCAGGCACCCAGGCACAGGGGCCTGGAAGCAAGCAGATTCCAGGGTCTCGGGGAAAGGACCCATTCCACAGAGGCCACACTGAGGAGGCAGAACAGAGGCTTGTTAGTGCGTCCGGCACCAACCACGTGGAGGGCCAGGCCAGGGCTCAGTCCCTGACCTCAGTCCCCTGACCTCAGTCCCTGCCCCCTCCTGGCCGAGGCCTTACCTGCTGCTACCCTGGCCCCACCTGTGTTTTCCGGTACCTGGGGCTGACCCCTGGCCGGAGACCTCCCTCGGCATCTGCAGTGCCCTCTCGCTCTCTCCAGGAGCGCCTGAGCCTGGCCACTCCGGCTCTGCTTCATCTGCCCTCCATCTCTGGCTGTTTCTCTCCCGTCGCCTCCCTCCTCTCCGTCTCCCTCCCCCTGCCCCCCTCTCTTCTCTCCGCGCCTCCCTGCCTGCACTCCCTCCGGGTGCGTCCGCGCCTTTGTCGCTCGCTCCCTCGCCGCATCTTTCTGTCGCGTCCCTGCCGCGCCCGCGCGCGTCCGCCGTCCCCGCATCCCCGCATCCCTCGCGTCCCCGCCCCGGCCCCGCCCGCCCCCCTCCCCCGCCGGTACCGCATTGCCGTACTGCAGGGGCGCGGTGCATTGCGCCCGCTCCGTCAATAGGTGGACCCCCTCCCGGAGAGATAAAACCGCCGCGCCGGCGCCGCTAGTCCCTCTGGCTGAGATCTCGGCTCTGGGTAAGGACGCTCGGCCTCCGGGTCTCCGGCTCCATCCCCAGCTTTCCGCAGAGGGCCCTCTCTCGGGGGACCGGACCTGGAGGCAGAGAGGGGCCCGGGAGGCGCCTGGCCAGGCTGCGCTGCTCGCCCCGGGCTTCGGCCAGCCATCCCACGCGCCCGGACCGGCACCAGGGTTCGGTCCCTGCGGGCGACAGGGGCTGGGGTGGGGGCACCGCGGTGGCGCTTGTTTATGCGGTGGTGGTGGTGGCGGCGGGGGAGCGGTCTTCTGGGCGGCGGTGATCGCCCTGCTGCCGTGACCTTGGAACCAGCTGGGGCCCTGCGGGGTTGGGGCAGGGTCGTCCTTGCTGGGGGCTGCTGGAGATGCCCGCGGAGGGGGAGGCAGTGAGAGCCCGGAGGCACTCGCCACCCTGCCCCCACTGGGTGGGCCTAGGGGTGTCCGCTTGGTGTCTGCACCCTAGGGTGCACTGTTTCCCTCCCCCAGGCACCTGTCCCCTCCCGGGCTGCCCAGATTTCTTCACTGACCTCCAGGATGGGGCAGGGGCTGTGACCTGGGTTCTGACCAGAGGGAGAGGGGGAGGGGGTGCCCCCCTGCCCCCACCAGGCTGCAGGCATCGCTGTCTGGCTCTTGCTGAGCTTGGCTGCGGGGCCACATTCTTCTCTCCTCTTTCAGAGCCGGCACCCCACTCCCTTGCCCTACTGTCTGCCCCCTGCCCGGGTCCGGGGAGGGCCCAAGCTATTCTAGGCCCCCTGTCTGGGCACCACCGCCTTGTCGGAGCTCTGGCCCAGCCTGTCTCCCCCGGTGCCAGCCTGCCTGGCAGGGATGAGGGGAAGATGGCTCCCTCTCTGCTGGAGGAGAGGAGTGGGGAGCACTGACCGTCTCTCCACCAGGCGACAGCTATGCTGGTGGGGGTGGGGCACAGCAGTGGGCCTGGGACTCCTGGTAGGGGAGAAGCATCAGGGACAGAGCCCCGGAGAGCGGGGCAGGGTGACTCATCACCGGGCTCCTGGCTGGTCATGGGGCTCGCCCAGCTTGGCGCTCCTCCCCCGCCTTCAGGGGGGGTTAGCCTCCTTCATGGGGGTGCCCTGTGGGCACAGCACCCCGATATTTACTGCAGATTGGACTGCTGGGGCTTGCCACTTGACCCGAGAGGGCCAGGCCCAGGCTGGGGGGTGGTCTTCCCTCCCTACTAAATGTGGGAATGCGGCCCCTGCCTCGGGGCCAGGTGTGTGGGCAGGGGTGGGGGTGTGCTGGTAACCTGTGCAGGGCAGTGTCTCTGCTGGCCTCCGTCTGAGGCTCTCTGTGGCCTGTCCCCCACCCCACCCCACAGAATCACTGCCCGACAGCCCCCTCATCCTGAGCCACAGCGCTCCAGCTCGGTCCGGCCCCTCCCCCCACCCCGGGCAGAATGGGCAAGGAGAAGACCCACATCAACATCGTGGTCATAGGCCACGTGGACTCCGGCAAGTCCACCACCACGGGCCACCTCATCTACAAGTGCGGAGGCATCGACAAGAGGACCATCGAGAAGTTTGAGAAGGAGGCGGCCGAGGTGAGCCTGGGGGCCCCTGTCTTTTTCGCCACACTGAGGGGACAGCTTCCCGCCTTGGAGGCCGGGCTGGCGCGTCCCTGACTCCAGGCACAGCTGATCTCCTCCAGGGCACGAGGGCGTGAGCCCTAAAGGAAGCCGCGTGGGGGACAAATATCTGAGAGAGTCCAGGTGGAGTGGCATGGGCGGGGGGGGGGGGGGGGAGGTGGGGTTGCCTCCTTCTGAGGATGTGCTTGGTGTTGGCGGGGGAGGGGTGGCCCGCTGGCTCTGCCCCTGGGGCAGGGGAGGTGGCCTGGACGCAGCATTTCTGCTGCCCCCCTGCCACAGCAGGCTCCGGAACTCTCTGCCACACTGGACTTGAGAACCTGGAACGGGTGGGGTTCCCGTGTCCCCACGGCCGAGTGCTGGGGCTGCAGGCACTGCTGCCCTCACTTGTCCCGGGGCTGGGCCACGACTCAGGGTGGCTATTAATAGCTCACTGATGGGCACCCGGCCCCAGCCCGTCAGCTCCACTTTCTCATGCTGGGCTGGGGAGGGCTGCTTGTCCAGGGCGGCACTCTTTGGGGGGGGGGGGGGTTCCTGGTTGCCTGGTGAGGATGAGAGGGGCCCCGGTGACTGAGCTTTCTCTCAAGTGGCAGAGACCCCCGAGTGGGAAGTGGTCACGGAGCGGGGGTCTGCTCTTTGCGACCCCTGCCCCCACCCCTGGGCTCTGGGAGAAGCCCCCGTGTGGGGGGCTGTAAGGGTCCTCTCCTGGATGACAGAGGGGTGGGGGCCAGGGCCCAGGAGGAGTCAGTTGCTGGCCTGGGGTGACCTCGCTTGGAGTGTGTGTGGGGGGGGTTGCTGGGCCGCCTCCCTCCGCGCCTGGGCCCAAACGCTGCGTCACTCCCTCCTTCCCTGTGGGTTTGGCGCTGGGGGGAGGCCGTGGGTGTTTGCAGGATGTCTGATTCAGGTCTAGCTGGGTCCCATCTGGGTCCTGGCAGGGCGGCCCTCCTGGCCGGGCAGCCTCACATCAGCCCAGTTGGGCGGCAGTAACCACAGCTCTGGGCCCGGCACGGGAGGCCTCGCTGGGCTGGGCACAGGTGTTTGCAGGTGGGGCGAGGAAGGGGAGGAGGGGCCTCAGAGCTACTAGGAAGCCTTGGCTGTCTGTAGAAAGAGCTGGAAAGCCCGGCCCTGCCATGCAACCTCATCCAATTTCCTTTTTATTTTTTGTCTTAAAAAAAAATCACAGAGGGATTTTGGGCTTGACACCTCGACAGCAGTGTTGCAGGCCTGTGGCTGACGCAGCGATCTGCGCCTGCGGGTGCGCCTGCGGGTGCGGCTGCGGGTGCGGGGGTCGCCAGCTTCAGATAAAGGGGAGCCCCCAGCCAGGGGAGGGGTTTAAAGCGCCTGGGGGCTTCTCCGCAGGCCTGACTCCCAGGCCCTTGCGCCACCTACTGGTGGACATTCAAATGGCAAGCATCGAGGTGGCAAAGGCCAGACCTGGGGCCACAGGATGGCAGGGCTGAGGTCGAGGTGTCCCTCAGAGGTCCTTGCATCTGACTCCCTCGCTCCGGAGATGGGATCGGGGTCCTGGGGTTCCAGTGGGGAGCGAGGGAGGCTGTCACCCAGGTCTCTCCGCTGTGACATGCTGCCGTGGTCCAGGGGCTGAGTCCCAAGCCCCTCCCTGAACCATCCCCCCCCCGCCCCCCAGATGGGGAAGGGCTCCTTCAAGTACGCCTGGGTGCTGGACAAACTGAAGGCGGAGCGGGAGCGCGGCATCACCATCGACATCTCCCTCTGGAAGTTCGAGACCACCAAGTACTACATCACCATCATCGATGCCCCCGGCCACCGCGACTTCATCAAGAACATGATCACTGGCACGTCCCAGGTGGGCAGGGCTGCAGGGGGCCGAGGGGGCACCCGTTCAGCACACACCTGGGGGCCCGGGAGCCTTGAGGGGTAGCTGGGTTTCCTCTGCTCCCTTGCCAGGGCACAAGGAGAGAGACGGGGAGGAGAGGGAGAGCGAGATAACCTCATCACACCCGGACAGAGTCCCCCACAGAGCTGACCAAGGGCCCCATCATCTTAGCTAGGCAGAGGTGCCCACAAGGACTGCTGGCCACCGTCAGGGCCGCCTTTGCAGACAGACAGACCCAGACACTGTCAGGCCATTCGCACGGATGGACGAGCCCCTGCTGCTGCCCCTAAGGCCCAGAGCCCGAGGGCCCGTCCCGGGGCACCTGCCTGGCGGGGCCTGGTGCGAGGCGGGGCCTGGGGCTCACTGAACCTGACCTGCCGGGCAGGCGGACTGCGCGGTGCTCATAGTGGCTGCAGGAGTGGGCGAGTTCGAGGCGGGCATCTCCAAGAACGGGCAGACCCGTGAGCACGCGCTGCTGGCCTACACGCTGGGCGTGAAGCAGCTCATCGTGGGGGTCAACAAGATGGACTCCACGGAGCCCGCCTACAGCGAGAAGCGCTACGACGAGATTGTCAAGGAGGTCAGCGCCTACATCAAGAAGATCGGCTACAACCCCGCCACTGTGCCCTTCGTGCCCATCTCCGGCTGGCACGGCGACAACATGCTGGAGCCCTCCCCCAACGTGAGTTGCCCGGGGCTGGGCGGGGGGGGGGGGGTGGACGGGGCCGCTCGGAACCCTGCCCGGGAGCCCAGGGCACTGGGTCAGAAGGCCTGTCCGCAGGCTCCCCTCAGCCCCACTGTGTTCCCTTAACCTGCATGACCCTGGGCACCCGGCCCCGTGGGTGTCTGCCTGGCGGGCCGCCGCGTCCTCGGGGCCTAGGCGCCGTGCCCATGAGGCCAGCAGAGGCCCCTTCTCTGGCCAGGGGTACCGGCTCTGGGCAGGCAGTGTGGGAGCAGCGGCCGCCACGGCCTAGGCCCAAGCGCTCTGTCGCAGGAGGCTCTGCCCTTATGGGGTTAGTTGTCGTCTCCCCAGGGTGTGGAGCAGGCTGGGCTCTGGGAAGGGCCGAGGCCCGGCTCTCCGCTGGCCAGCTGGGAAGTTTCTGGCTCCCGCAGCCGGCATCTCAGGGACTCTGACTCAGCGGGAGGTGACGAGGTGGGGCCCGAAGTGGTTTTCAGAACGTGAGAACAAGGGCCTGGACGCAGCGAAGGCAGAGGACGGCGCTGGCCTAGAAGGGTGGCCATTTGCTCCAGCCAGTGCTGCAGCCACCCACACTGAGCTGGGCGGGCGTGAAGGGGGCCCTGGGCCGAAGCTGGGGACCCTGCCCCCGTCCCGCTAGGCTGCATGCTCGCACGTGGTGGGTCCCGCACAGGACGTCACGGAGCAACCAGTGAGCTGCCACTCCCCACCCTCCTGGCAGGGCCGACAGAACACCCTAGCCCTGAACTTCCCGCTCCTGACCTGCTGCTCAGGGAGCCGTCTGTTGATCTGTGCTGCCGGGAGGACACAGCCCCTGGGAGCGGACTGGGCAGCACTTCCGGCCCCCTCCCCTTCTCCCTGCCTGTGGCCAGTGGGTCGGGGGGCTCCAGGCAGGAGAAGCCCTGGGCAATGCCGGGTCAGCCGTGCCTGGAGACAGGTGGCATAGCGGTCGGGGGCCGAGGCTGGACCCTCTGCCTCTAGCCTGGCCGCTGGCCGGACTCTGGCCCCTCCCGCTCTGGTGCCGGCCCTGCCCTGGGATCTGAGGGCTGCCAGAAAGAGGGGCTGAGCTGGGCTGGGCTCCATGCTGGACGCTTATTCAGGGGTGCCAGAACCCGCCTCCGTCTGAGTGCGGTGTGAGCAGTCTGGGCTGGGGAAGGGGCCCCCGTTTTTTCGCCAGACCTCCTTTCCCAAGGCTTCTGTGATGTTGGGAGCGTGGACCGGGGCTGGGGAGGGTGCAGGGCTGCACAGCGTCTCGATGGCATGAACAGGCTTAGGGTGAACCGTTGGCCATTAGGTAGCGGCCAGTCCCGTGCTCCCCTGCTCCCCAGGCCCTCTCAGGTCACATGCCTCCACCGGGATTTCTGGAAAGTCCTGGGGAGGCCCTGGGGCTGTGGGGCAGGGCGGGGCAGGTGGAGGCGGTCTCTGCCTCCAACGGACACCTTCTTCCTGTCCAGATGCCGTGGTTCAAGGGCTGGAAAGTGGAGCGTAAGGAGGGGAACGCCAGCGGCGTGTCCCTGCTGGAGGCCCTGGACACCATCCTGCCCCCTACACGCCCCACAGATAAGCCCCTGCGCCTGCCACTGCAGGACGTGTACAAGATCGGCGGTGAGTGACGGTTCAGTGCTGGACGCTCCACCTCAGGCAGCTGGCCCAGCCCACCCTGGCCGGGTCTACCCCTCACACCCAGCTCCTGAGACCAGGGCCCCTGACAAGGAGGGTTCGAGGCCAAGTTATCTGCCTGTCCCTCAGTGCTGCACACTTTCTGGGGGCCATCCATCCACCTGTCCATCTCCCATCCATGCTCCATCCATCCATCCACCCCATCTATCCATCCATCTGTCCATCCACACATCCATCCACATGTCCATCCACCACCCATCAATCCACACATCCATCCATCCATCCATCCACCCATCCATCCATCTGTCCATCCACCATCCATCCATCTGTCCATCCACCATCCATCCGTCATTTATTCATCCATCCATCCATTCATCTCTATCCAGACGACTGTTTACCCCACACATTCATCCGTCCATCCATCCATCTACCCACCCATCTGCCTATCTGTCCATCCAGACATCCACCCACCCCTCCCATCCATCTATCCATTTATCTGCCCATCCATCCATCCATCCATCCACCCACACACCTACCCACCCTTACCCGTTCATCCATCTGTCCAGGGTCTTTCTCTCTTCAAGTAAGCACTGAGCCCTGTGCCAGGAGTTGGTGGCATAAGGGTAACTCACATGTCCCCTTCCCCCATGGCCGTCCCAGTCTTGTGGGAGACATGACCTACCCCAGGCATGAGAAATGCTATTCGTGAGATGACAGAGAAACCACAAGCAAACATGAGGCCCACAAGGGGCACCGTGGAGACCCCCAGCCAGGGGGCTCGTGCAGAACGGGGGTGTCACACTCACCTAGCACAGAAAACCGCCACCAGCCTCAATGTCTGTCATACCACAGCCAGGGATATGGGAGTAGGGTCTCCCTGCACGCACGCTGGGGGACCCCGCATAGCCACTGAACAGGCACACAGGTGTCAGCGGATCCATGAGAAGTGCTGGTGCCACAGTGTCCCTCTGGGGGTGGCTCCCTGAGACAGGCAGGCAGTCCTGGGTGGATGACCTTGACCCGTGCTGCTGCTGCTGCCTCGCCAGGAGGGGCCTCAGAGAAGGGAGGGGTCCCCACAGTACCGCCCCGGGTCGAGATGGGCCTCCCTCTGCCCATGCTTCCCCCCCCCCCCCACTTTGCTCCTGCCCAACACCACTAGGGGTTCTTTCTTGTTCAGTCCTTTCTGTTCCCGACAGAACAGGCCAGGGGAGCCTCCACTTCTGTCTGAACCTCAGTGTCTGCCTTGTCTGGGGTCTCCCCCGTCTCTGCACTCTGCCCATGTGGCCACACCTCTCCCCCACCCCTCACAGCCCTCTTTCCCTCCACCCAGGCATTGGCACCGTGCCCGTGGGCCGAGTGGAGACGGGCATCCTTCGGCCGGGCATGGTGGTGACCTTTGCACCCGTCAACATCACCACCGAGGTGAAGTCAGTGGAAATGCACCATGAGGCCCTGAGTGAGGCCCTGCCTGGCGACAACGTCGGCTTCAATGTGAAGAATGTGTCGGTCAAGGACATCCGCCGAGGCAACGTGTGTGGGGACAGCAAGTCCGACCCACCCCAGGAGGCTGCCCAGTTCACCTCCCAGGTGCGCGGCTGCAGGGGCCGGTGTGGCCCGTTCCCTCAAGGGTGGTGGGGCTGTCATCGCACGGTGCTGGGCGCCTGGGAAAACGTAGACCCCCGCTTTACAAACGAGGCCACCCAGGCCTGGAGAGGCTGGATCAGGGCTGAGGGCACTCACGGGAAGAGCGGACACCGGAGGGGCCCGGCCTCTGAACCTCACTGAGGTCCTACTTGAGTCCTGAACACGTTTTTAGTAGTTTATTGCCGGAGACATCTCTACATTTTTCTTTTCTTCTCTTCTCGACATTTTCACGGCACCCTCTTGATCACCTCTTCGTGTGACAACAGGTGTAAAAACTGGCTTCCTTGACATATAACCGAAGTGTAATAACCGAGGTCCGCTTTTCTCATCCCCCTGCCTCAGCTCTGGCCAGTGCAGACAGTATGAGTCCTGCCCAGTGGCCCTTCATGCAGTGCACTTGCTGGCTGTTTCTCTCCTGTGGTTTGCCAAATGCTTGATGAGGACCCTGGGGTCCATGTCAGGGGTGTGGGTCCCTGACCTTTCCCCACGGCCAGCACCTGGGCCCCTGCGCCTAAAGCTTCGCTCCGATGCCGTCTCACCCCCTCTGGGCACGCCTGACGGCCTTGTGCCCTTGTGCACCTCTTCCTCCAGGTTATCATCCTGAACCACCCAGGGCAGATCAGTGCCGGCTACTCACCGGTCATCGACTGCCACACGGCACACATCGCCTGCAAGTTTGCCGAGCTGAAGGAGAAGATTGACCGGCGCTCAGGCAAGAAGCTGGAGGACAACCCCAAAGCCCTGAAATCCGGTGACGCAGCCATCGTGGAGATGGTCCCTGGGAAGCCCATGTGTGTGGAGAGCTTCTCACAGTACCCACCTCTCGGTGAGCTGGGCAGGTGGTGGAGGGAGGTGCGGCCTGGGTGGGGCTGGTCCGGGCCGCCAGAGGACCACTTCCGGGTGGGGGGGGTTGGCGGGGGGGGGGGTCCTTCAGTTTGCTCCGCTTAGAGTTTAGCAGGAGACCTGCGGCCTCGGTCCCATGAAGCAGCCCTGCCGGCCAGCTCTGGGATGGTGTCCTCCTCTGTAGATGAAGGCCCCGGGCCCCATAGCCAGTCTAGTGGCAGCATTAGGGCTGACTGCCGGAGCTGGACAGCAGCTGGCTGGCCGCACACACGTCCCTGGGATAACCCACCGGCCTCTATGCGAGAGCTGCTTGTGCAGGCTGCCGGCCAGCTTCGTCGTAGCTGTGCCTCGCCAGGCGCGCTCCAAGAGCGTCGGCGCGTCCTTGGACCCCCACACGCCCGGGGCGGGTCCTGCGGTCGTTCCTGCCACCCGAGAACCTGATAGCGCTAGCGTCCCACACTCCTCGGGCCGTGGCCGCACCGCGCCACCTGCAGCCCCCCCGGGCAGGGAGCAGCGGGCGCGAGTGCGCCTGCGCCGGGCGTGTCCCGGCAGGGGCGGGGCCAGGCCGGCCCTCGCCCACCCCTCACGCCCTCTCCCCGCAGGCCGCTTCGCCGTGCGCGACATGCGGCAGACGGTGGCCGTGGGCGTCATCAAGAACGTGGAAAAGAAGAGCGGCGGCGCCGGCAAGGTCACCAAGTCCGCGCAGAAGGCTCAGAAGGCGGGCAAGTGAAGCACGGGCGCCCGCGGCGCGACCCTCCCCGGCGGCGCCGCGTACCGGCCCCGCCCCCGGCCCCGCCCCCGGCCCCGCCCCCGGCCCGGCGCCCCGCCCCCCCGCCAGGCGCATGTCTGCACCTCCGCTTGTAAGAGGCTCTCGGTCAGCGACTGGATGCTCGCCATCAAGGTCCAGTGGAAGTTCTTTAAGAGGAAAAGCGCCCCCGCCGCCCCCGCTTCCGCGCCCAGACTTCGCCGCGCTCAGTGCCCGTTTTACCAATAAACTGAGCGACCCCAGAGCCGTGTGCGCCTGCTTCTGGGTGGTGTGGGGTGGGCGGGGGCCGCCCTGCGCTCTCCCCTAGCCCCTTCCTTCCGGCCCGGATGGCCTCCCGCGTTTACCCAGGGTGGGTGGTGGGGCGTGGGTCCCCACACACGCTGTGGCCCAGTACTGGAGGCCCGATCCGAAGTGCAGCTGGTCTGGCTGGCTACGGAGGGGGGCGAGTTTTGGAATGCCCTCCTGGGGGCATCCAGCACAATCAGTCACTCCGGATCCACAGAAGGGGGCTGACTGTTTTGAGGGTCTCTCTGAGAGCTGAGGGCTCCTCCCCCACCAGTGATTGTCAGGCACACTGGCCCCCGTGTCTCACTCCCCTCCCCAGCCAGTCGCCTGTGGCTGGAGGGGCACCACCACCTACATCCCGCTCCCGGCTCCTCGGCTGAGCCCTCCCCTCGCCCAGGAGCTCCAGCCGCGCAAAACCCTAAAGAAAGCCCTGACTTTGGTCATCGAGGTTGGGGGTGGTGGGGGGGGGTGGGGGGGGGGGTGGGAGGCCCACCCCTGCCCCGCCATCCCTGCTCCAGGAAAGCAGTCCCAGCCTGTGCCCGGTGTTGGTGTTGCAGAAGGAGCTCGGGGTGGGGGTGGGGGTGGGCAGCTGGGTCACCCAGGCTCACAGTGCAGACCCTGTTGCCTGTGGTGGGGAATGGGCGGGGGGCTTCCCCTCCAGGGTGGGCAGCAGGCCAACCACGTGAGTCTCCTAGGGTCACTGCAACAAATCACCTCAAACCGGTGGCTTAAAATGACAGAGGTGTCCTCTCTTACCGGCCAAAGTCACCACCAGTGGGACAAAATTCAGGCCTTGGCAGGGCTGTGTTCGCCCCAGAGGCTCTAAGGGAGGGTCTGTTCCTCACCTCTCGCAGCTTCCGGTGGCTCCAAAAGTGGCTTGGCTTGTGGCTGCGTCCCTCCAATGTCTGCCCCATGGTCACGTGGCATCCCTTCTGTGTGTCAGATCTCTCTCCGTCTCCTCTTATAAGGGTGCATGTAGTTGGCTTACATGACAGTCCGGGCTAGTCTCCTCATCTTGAGATCCAGGATTTAGTCACTTCCGCAGGACCCTTTCTGGCCACACAGGCCCCATCAAGGTTCCCGGGATTGGGAAACCTGCGGGGGCACAGGCAGGCCACCACACTGGGTGAGGCTGCCAGCCAGGAGAGATGGGCCGCGGAGGGGCCGCTGTGTGTCCCCACCTGTCCCAAAGTGAGCATGGGTCTCAGGAAGGCGCATGAACAGCGTGTGATGAGAAGGAAGGGCCGAGGAGCCAGGCAGAGTGCGGTTCCCAGTCTGTGTCCCGGGCAGTGGCACTGGGGGGGCAGAACCACGTGGGAAGGGTCTGGGTTGATCCGTGGAGGCCGCCAAGGGAGATGGCCTGAGCAGGAAAACACAGACACAGGAAACCCAGTCAAATTTGGATTTCAGATAAACAGTGGATAATTCTTTAATATGTCGTATACAGTATTCACACCAGAAAAGTACTTGTTCTTTATCTGAGATTCAAACTGGACTGTCTGTTTTGTCTGCGACCTTGGGAGACCAGGTGCCTCCTGGTGCAGGCTACCGCCACCGGTGGGGGACCCGCTGACCCTGCAATGTGTCTGCTCCAGGAGGCTGTCAAGTCGAAGAAAGCTGTGAGCCGGGGACAGGGTACGAGTGAAAGAAAGCCCCACTGGGGTGAAAGCATTTCATGGTCTGTAGTGGTCCCTGCCCTCCTGTCCCAAGCTGGCGCCACCTGGCTCCCTCTGGGAGTCCTGGTCACCTAGACACTTCAGGTGGGACGAGGTCAGGTCCTGCCCACCAGAGGTCTGTGCTCACAGCCCCTCTGCTGGCCCCGGGTGAGGTGATGCAGGCAGGCCCAGGAAGGTCCAAGCGCCCGGATCTGGAGCCTGGCAGGGCTCCGGGCCTTGAAGCACCCCTGCCTGGTACCAGGCTCAGCGTATGGCCCACGGGACGGGCAGGGGATCGTGGCTGGAGGAGCCAGAAACCTGGGGCCTCAGCCCGGCGGGGTGCGGTGGCTCTGGGCCTCCACAGGGGCAGCACGCCTCCCCGGGATTTTCCCCAGGGTCCAGCAAGGGGGCTCCCTGCCTCCAGCACCCTGCCAGCAGGACGGCGGGAAGTGCCCAGGCTGTTCCTGGAGCCGCCCACACTCGGAAGGTGGGTTTCTGGGGTCCGGTGGGCACTGGCCACACCTCGGGCTTGAGACACTGCAGGGAGATGAGCCCCCGTCACAGGGGAGGGTTGGGGTGGGGGAACTCGCACAGCCTCTCGTGTGACACTCTGGCCCTCGGTTCTCACCCCGTCACACAGTGACAAATGTGTGGCGTCATCACACGTCACGGCCTCCGGAAAACTCCACATATAAGAGAGAACAGTAGTGACAGAGAAAAGGTCTTGATAGGACTATGGAAGCAGTTTCGACCTCTAGGGCCTTCTAGAAGGTTCTTGGGACCTGAGGGGCCCGGACCGAGCTTTGACAGCCCCTGGTCTCAGTAGCATTGCAGGTGGCAAGGCGCCAGGGACAGAGCAGGTGTCTGAATGAGCGGCACTAAGTGCGTGCTCACAGGTGCGGCTGGTGGGCTCCCCTCCTGTCTCTGTCGCTGTCCAGCTCCGGAGTGGCCGCTGGAGCCGTGGCAGTGGCCTGCAGGAGTCAGGTGGGGGTGCAGGCTTGGGGTGTGGAGGGAGCTGGGGGGCCCTCCTTTGCCCCAGTGGCGGGGGGGCCCTTTCCTACTGCAAGCACGGGCTGCCGAGCAGGGTAAGGGGCAGGGTCCACCAGGTTTGGGGGGTAGGGTGTCAGCTTGAGGAGCCCCGGGGGCAGCTGGACACCACAGCCCTATGGTGCCGCTCGGGGTGGGGGGGCCACAACCTGAGGCCTGGGGGACCAAGCCGGGGACACGGAGTGGCACTCACAAAGGGCTCGTGTGCCTGGGCTGCCGAGGAAGATGTGGAGGCCCAGGGAGGTGCCCTGCCTGCCAGCCACAGGGCTGGCTCCGGCCGGGGCTCAGGGAGGCTACACCTGAAGTCGGGGCCTTGGGGCCAGATGCTACCACCCTTGCTCGGCTGTGAATAATTTAAAGCAGGACCCCCGGGACCCCATTGGCAGCTTCGCTCTTCACTTTGGGTGCCTCTGAAAAATTCATGAGTCTGTGGGGTCCTGCTGAGCTGGCCAGATCTGATCTGTCTCCTGCCCTTGTCTGCCCGGGGCTCCTGGCGCCCTCCCCTCAAAGCAGAAAGCGTTTTCTCACCGTCCCCCAGGGTCCAGGGTAGCCCTGGCAGTGACAGTTTTGGGTCTGAGCAGCAGTTTCAGACCCCAACGATGGGATTTTGGGGTTTCTCACAAGAGATCCACCGTCTTGTGGGTGGCCGTGGGTGAGTCCCCTCCTGGGTGCCCTAGTGTGGCTCAGAGTGGGACCACGGGAGTGCCCCTGGTGCGTTCCCAGTGTGGGCTCTGTGTTCCTGTGCGTGACCCGGATGTGGAACTCTGCGCATCCGTGTGTGGCTCCGTGGGGTGTGGGGAGAACTCGGTGGGCGTCGCGGAGCCCTCGGGAGCTGGTGCGGTGTGCGTGTGCACGTGTGTGTGCAAGTGCCTGAGGGTGTAGGTGATGTGCGTGCACACCCGAGCACGTGTCCCGGCCCTTCCTGTGCCGCTGGCAGGCTGCAGAGTCAGAGCTGAGCTCCTGGGAGGCATCTGTGGGAGGCCGGGCCCAGGCCTTGCTGGCAGTCCTCTCTGTCCCATAGCCCTGCGGGGAGAAGCTAGCGGGGGCGGGCGCACCGTCAGGGGTACGGTGTCTCGGCTGCTCCCAACGCCGCTGGGGTGAGTCCGTGGGAGCGGAGCACGGTGTCAGTAGGAGATTCAGGGTGCCGGCTCCTTTCCTGGCCTCACTTGCTGCTCCTGGTGTCTCACCGTGGGGGTCAGCGGGGGAGGAGGTGAAAGAGGGGGGAGGGGGCCTCGAGTCAAGACCAGCCCAGACACGGGCTCGTGGGCCGGGAGTCGGGCCGTGGTGGCGGCCAGCAAGGAGGCCCAATCAGCCTCATCACAGCAGGGTCTGGGCCCGGACTGGGTCTGAGTGGGGGCCAAAGCAAGGGTTGGGGGAGGTGACGGCATCTGTGTTCTCCTTATCCTGTGTCCGCCTTGGGCAGAGTGGGTGGGCCCGGAGGGGTCAGTGAGGGCGAGTGCCAGTCAGTCTCTGGGCTGTGGCCCTGAAGATACTCGGAGGGGTCGATGCTGGCAGCTCTGGTTGGAAGGGGAGCTTTGTTCCCCCAGGCTCCCAGGAGGGGGCTTGGGGGCTGTGGGCTGGCACACAGTGCCCGATGGCCCTGGTGGGGTGCCTGGCCCCGAGAGCCCACCCTGGGATCTGGCGACAGCCAGCCGCCACTCAAAACTGCGCCTGTCAGGCGGGCCAGGGCCCCTGGGTTCCAGGGCTCAGCTGCCCGCACGGTGTAGGGCAGCGCTGAACCAAACGGGGAGCCGGGGGCACGCGGAGGGAGGGGAGGTGGCGCAGAGGGGTCCCGTGGTGGGGGGTTGTAAAATGTCTCCGTTCACCTCCTGGCCTTTGAGCACACCTCTTGCTCCCCAGAGCGGGTGGGGCCCGCACGGCAGCTGTCTGCACCCTTAGGGCTGCCGTCTGGGTAAAACGGCTCTCCCGTGTCCCCCAGCTTTCCCGGAAGGCTGCGGCCGTCTCTGCTGGGGTGGGGGTGCTCCCGGGACGTTGGGTGCCTTGGGTGCCGTCTCTCCTCCCTGTCTTCACGCTGTGTGTCTCCCGACACCCACGGTCTTCGTCTTGGTGGAGGAAGGCAGTACACACTGTAGATTCAATGCACTCAGGGCCCGCCCTGGGACGGATTCATTTGTGTTTCCTTTGATGCTGGTAGAAGTCTCCCTCGTGCCAGGCACGGTCTAAATGCTTTACAAACCTTAACTCATCTCACTGTCGTAACAGCCCTGTGATGTGTGTACTGTTATCAGGCCCCGTTTACAGGCTGAGGAACCGTGGTACAGAGAGGTTCAGCAACTTGCCCCAAGTCACACATGTAAATTAAGCCTCCCAACTGTGAAACCGCAAAGACTCCATTGCTCTGTGATGGGGTGAGAGTAGTGTTTTGTCATCAGGCTAGAAAAGAGCATCGTGAGGGGCGCCTGGGTGGCTCAGTCGGTTGGGCGGCCGACTTCGGCTCGGGTCACGATCTCGCGGTCCGTGAGTTCGAGCCCCGCGTCGGGCTCTGTGCTGACAGCTTGGAGCCTGGAGCCTGCTTCGGATTCTGTGTCTCCCTCTCTCTGACCCTCCCCCGTTCATGCTCTGTCTCTCTCTGTCTCAAAAATAAATAAACGTTAAAAAAAAAATTTTTAGAAAAGAGCATCGTGGAAGGTGCGGGGCTACTGTGTCACGCTCTGACCACGAGCTGATGATGAGCCCGACCTGTGTGGACCCTCACACAGATGCTCGCCTGCCCAAAGCCCTTGGCGGGGCGCCCTCCTTTCCAACCCCTCCCAGATTCCTGCCTCCTTTCCCATGAAAATGCTCATCGCTTGGCTTGGGTATTGTTAGGAGCCTTAGGGAGAAAAATCCACGTATTTGCACTATTTTATGCTAAGGTGTGGATGGTTAACTTACCAGAAATACTTGCATTTTAAGAGAAGACCTTGTTAACCTAAATCATGGTGTCTTAACCTCTGCCCTATTGACATCCGGGGATAGATAATTCTCTGTTGTGGCGGTGGGAGGGCTTTTCTGTGCCTTGTAGGAGGGGCCAGTAACACCTGCCCCAGGCATGTTAGACAAAGATGTCTCCGGAACGAGACCACCCCTAGGGGAGAGCGGCTGGCCTGATGGATCTCATCTCTGTGGGTAGGACGTCAGGAAGGGATGGGGTCAGCACATCTGAGCTGGGAGGAAGGATGGGGCACTTTCTTCAACTGCAGCCTCTGTGTGGAGGTCTGTAAGAAATGAGGAGAGAGGGAGCCTCCAAGTGGGGAACCGGGGCTGCTGGGGCACCTCCTGCCCCCCCCCCCCCCCCCAGACCCCGGACACCACTCAGCCGACGCTGCTCAGGGCACTGTGCTGCTCTGCTCCATTCAGCGCCCCCGCAGCCCCACCAGGTGGGAGCCATTTCTCTCCGCCTGACCAGTGAGGGAGCCAGGGCCCTGCCAGCTCGCTTACCTGGTCTGCCCAAGGTCTCAGAGCTCAGATGAGCTCACCGGGCCATCTCTGTGCTGTACTCTGCAGCAACAACACCCTGCCTCCGGTGATGCTACAGGGCGCAGCCTGGTGTCGGGGCGCAGCCTGGTGCTGCTGGCAGGGTGGGTCATCAGGGGCCACCCCAGCAGAGCCCTTGGTGCTGGCCAAGGACTCCAGCTCTGTCTGGGCCGACGTGTCGCCGGTCTGCTGGCTGGAGAGTCCAGCCTTTCTGTCCCTTCCTCCTAGCTTGGCTCGGTGGTGACCTTGTGCTGGGTGAAGGGGTGGGTGAAGGCCTCTGACAGCCCATGGGTTCTGCCCCAGGTTAGATGGCTCTGTCCAAAGCCTACTGGACATCTGGCCAAGCAGGCAGGGCGCTCAAACGAGCCCAGGCCAGCAGTGGGCGGGCAGCCAGGGCCCAGATGCTGACAGCCTGTGTGTGGGGGAGCTGACCACTCTGCTGGCAGGGAGCCAGTCTCCATGGCATTGAGCTCCAGTTGCCCATGTCCTCCATGGTCTACCCCAGCAGCCCCTGAGCCACGCAAGCCCCAGGCTGCAGTCATCAAGGGCACATCCTGGCTCGAGGCTCCAAGCGATGTCCAGCCCTAGAACAAAGTGACTGTTATTCACAGAATGTTGATGAACAGCTTCTGTGGGCTGTGAGTGTGTGCAGGGGGCTGTGAGTGTGTGCAGGGGGCTGTGAGTGTATCCCCTGGGCTGTGGGTGTGTGCAGGGGGCTGTGAGTATGTGTACTGCCTGTCCAGTGGGGAGATGAACAGGAGGCAGCAAACACGTGACACGGCTTCCTACCACGCTGGGGAACCAGAACTGAGAAGGAGGGCGGGGGTCCACTTCAGGGAAGACCCGTAAGCAGGGCCTCCCAGAGAAGATGCCCAGAGACCTCCCTGTGCCGGCGGCTGTGGCAGAGGTCAGGCCAGGGGTTACCCCTCCCAACCGCCACCCTGTGTGTTCCGTGTTCCCTCCTGGAGAGGGGGGCAAGGGGGTGGGAGGGCGTGGGGCCGCGAGCAGGGGGTTCCCTTGAAGGCCCAAAACCTTGTCCAGATCCACCTCTACTCCCCAGCCCGTTTCCACTGTCACAGGCGACCACAGGCTCCTGGTGCAAGGAAGGGCCTGTGGCTGATAAATACAAATCAGCCCTCATATGATTAGCTGTTCTGCTGGGGGCTGGGGAAGCTTGTTGGGGGCTCTGTTCCTTGAAAAAAAACCTATACGTTAAATTTTCATTGACTTTAGTGTGAGATGTTTCAAAAAAATCAAAGCTTTCGTATTGAATCTTTTCCTTATTGTCCTGCTCCCCCATGAACTGGATAAATTCAGCCCTTCCTCCTCCTAATGATGGAAAATTCCCCGGAGGGGAGGGCTGGGACTTTCTGTCGGGTAGGCACTTCCTGTTGTCCAAATTACAGAATTAAGACAACAGCTCCGACCCAGGTTAGGAGATTGAGAGCCTGTCTCTTCTCATTTCCCCAAATTAAGTCTTGTTTCTTGGCCTGGTGGAGTGTCCTCTCTGGGCCTCTGCCAGGATCATCTGTTTTCCTGAAGGCACCGCGATTGGGGAAGGAGCTTGGTCCTCCTCTACTGGGAGGAGGCGGGTGGGTACAGGGAAGTCTGATTTTCAATGTCTGTCCCCAGTGTCCCCATGGTCACTGGCCCACGGAACTCAAGTGTCTCCAGACACCTGGGCATAAGTATCCTCTCTGTCAACAGAGCATCAGGCTGGGGCTGTGCTAGAAGGGCCCCCACAGGCAGGGTGACAGAGCAGCCCCTACTCTACCACGGAAGGGCCAGTGCAGCCTCACCGCTGACCTCCCTCGGCCAGGACAAGCAGCCAGTGGAAGCCTGTTCCTTCTAGACTCACTTCCCCTGCACTCTGATGTCTTCTGGACCCGCTGTCACGTGTTGTCTTTGAGACTAGGGTCGTGACTTCCCAGGACTGCATTCCAGGAAATGCCAAGCCCACTCCCTGTCCTGACCACTGTGGGGAGAGTCACCATGTAGCTTCTCCACGGAGGGTATCATCCAAATGTGCTTTGATTTGGCCTGCACCAGCGGCAGCTGTGATATCTACCGTCCACACATTGTGGACCCTGTGCCAGGCTCTGGGGGACACGGAAGGACACACACAAAGGCAGGGGTGCCAGGCTGGGAAGCGGGGTCACAGCCCCGTGTGGTGAGTCCCTGATGGGAAGGGAACATGCAGGAGCGCTTTGGGGGCAGGTGGGGACTTGTGAGAACTCGGAGCTGTCCTTCCGTAAGACAGCAACGGTGGCCAACGTTCGTTTCTCAGCTCAGGAGTCCGATCTCGGCTGCTTGGTGTAGCCAGCGATGTGGGGACAGGAGGAGGAACCGAGAGGAGAGCCAGGAGCAGGGTGCTAGGCCCTAGGTTCTGGGGGGAGTGACCGGAGCTGGAGGTGCTGAAAAGACAGCGCACAGCCCAGCCTGCCTGCCCGCGTCCCGGTGAAAGGTCCCTCCGGACCGAGCTGGGTGCTGTGTGCATCTGGATTTTTCCACTTCTCTTTCCTGGATCCCACAGTGCAGTTTTGGCAAAGATGGCTTGAGCCTGAAAGTCTTTCCCATCTATTTTTAAATAAATGAAATTCCTGTCTCTTGTATGGAATTCACCCCAACTGAGCATTTTCAACGAACTGCTTCCCTGGGCTGCAGGGGTGGAGGGCACTGTTGACCAGGTTGCGACAATGCAATCCTTGTACGTGGCACAACACTGAAAGCATACACGTTCAATGAGCCAGCTCACTGAAAGGACATCCTAGACAGAGGAAGCAAAGATCTTCACGCCTTGAGGTGGGCTTCACGCGCCACAGCCCCTGAGGGTCGAGGCAAAGCTGAGTGTGCAAGAGAACAGCGGGCTTGTGCGTCCCCAGCAGCCTCCCCTCCAGCCTGGCTGTCGGTGCTCCTGCTGGAGGGGCCTCCCCCAGGGGACCGTGAAGGCAACCTGGGGCATGTGGGTCCCCTTGGGGTCCCTGCGGAATCCTGGTCCCCTCCCACCTTCGGGGCACCCTACACTCTGGGATGAGAACAAATGTCACGTTGATGCCTGACTCTGGTCTCGGCGAGCACACAACTCTCCCTGTGGGCCTCCCTGATCTCTCCCGCCTTAGCCTTCTGGAACTTACCACGAAGACAATGGAGACCAAGTTGGTGATGTAGGCTGGGAACCGATGTCTCCAGGTCAGCTTCACCAAGTCCACCTACAACAGGGAACAACGTCGGGTCACCTGGTGCGAACCGTCACAGAGGAGAGAAGTTTGTGCGCACGCGGTGGGGTATGGGTGAACAACTTGGACAAACAGAAATACTAGGAACACCTTTTTAAAAAAAATGCTTGCAGGTGATGAGTAAAGCAGACACCTAGCGTCCAAGGAGGGGTCTGGGGTCTCACCGCTATCAAACGATGTCACCCAACAGTAGAAATAGCATTTAAAAATGTGGTTCGCCTGTGTCCAGGGCGTAACAGCACCAAACACCTTTCTAAAGTAGACGCTTAGACCCACGTCTTGTCCTGGACGCCAGACGGCACAGACTTTGCTCCCACTCAATGCTCACGCGTCTGCAAAAACGATACCTGGGAGTCACTCCTTCATCCTCTGCGAAACGACCCTAACCACGGATCCACTTCACTCTCACATTGAACCCTGACAAGGGGGTCCCCGAGGAAAGGCCATGCCCAGCATACGTGGCACCCCACAAGCCAGGGCTTCCTCTTAACAGGATGAGGGGGAACGAGGGCTGCTCAGAGTCCGAGCAGCAGGGCCGGTCTCGGCAGCTTCTCTCCTTTTGCGATCTAGGCCATTGTCTTCCCCTTGAAGTGACCAGGTGGGTCCCCCTTCCTGCGCTTGACCTCAGCGATGGTACACATACTCAAGAAAACTGCAGCCATTTGGGGACATGCTGGCTGATCGCAGCTAATGACCGAGGGGCAGGGAGGTAGGGGTCAAGAGTGTGGTCCCTGGGACACACCTGTGTGCACAGGTGTATGTGGGGCCTAAGTGGCACTCCGTCCCCAACATTCTAGATGACTTACAAATGAGCACTGTGCCTGCATTGACCATTCTGTTTTCCGCTGAATATAGAAAGCTATAGAAAGAAAGGGGCAAACGACACAGCGGACCCAGTGCGGTAGAGCGTGCTGGCTTGTGAGCCTAGTAACTGGAGAGGACGGTTCAGCACAGGGCCTCTCTCAGTGGACCCCTCGGTGCCGGGCAAATGTGGGGAGAGGCTGGTTGCAGTCGGGAGAGGCACCTGCGGCCAACACCATCCACGGGGGACAGAGGGAGGCTCCGGGGGGGAAACGGTGGGGACTGTCAGCATGGAGTGCACCGGGGCCTCTAAGTGGCTGAGGCATGGGTCCTTTGGCTTCCCAGAAGCAGGTTCTAGAAAGACCCCTCCCCCCCAGGACACCCTGGCTCCCTGGCTCCCTGGCAACCTCTGCCAACTGCCCTCAGGAGGACTCCGTGCCATCTGTGTCCAGAACCTTCCCTCCTGGACTGTGGCATCGGTTTCCCCATTGGCCTCCGGCCTGTGTCTTGCCCTGGGGCCCACCGGCCACCCCCCTGCCGCGGGCCCTTTCTGGGGTCTGCCTTAGAAAGCCCAGGCCCCCCAGGGGCAAGTGTCTCAGGTCTCACCTCTCTGACCACCTTCGCCCCTCTTCCTGCTGCAGGGGCCTCTGCAAACCCTCCTCGCCTTTCCCCTGCTGCCTCCCTTCAGGACTCCTTCTCCAAAGCCCAGTTCAGGTAACCTCTTGGGAAGTGTCTCCAGATGCCTCCCTGTACACTCAGGGGGGACCTGCATCTAAGGGGTCTTCATGCCTGGCCCACCTAGAGGCCAAGAGCATAAGTGCCTAGTGGGCTGGGCCTTCACGGAGGGTCCGGCAAGAGCCGGTGCCTGTCTCTCCGTCCTGGGCGTCCCTCCGTCCTGCTCCCAGGCGTCCAGTCCGGGGGCCCAGCTGGTAAGAATCCGACTGGGGCCAGGCGCTCCCATCCACGGAGAGCTGGGGGCCGCTCAGGCGGCGCGCTTGTCTGGCCAGGGAACGACCAGGGGGCCCGATTCCCTCGTCAGGGCACACCGGGCCGCGGGAGCGGGGCCAGGCGGCCCGGGGCGGCCAGACGCCTGGAGCAGCCGGGTCCCCTCCCCCCTCCCCTCCCGCGGCCGGCGCGGCGTCGCGGGGGTTAACGGGGGCGGGGCGAGGCGGCGGGCGGAGCCAGGCGGCCGCAGCGTCCCCGGCGCGCGGCCCGGGCCGGCAGGAGCGCGGAGCCGCCGCCGCCGCCGCCTCGGCCATGCGGCTCCCGGGCCGGGGGCCTGGGCTCGGGCCCGCGCCGCCCCCCGAGCGCCTCGCCCGCTGAGCCCGCGCCCGCCGGGGCGCCGCCCGGCACCATGGTGCAGAAGTCGCGCAACGGCGGCGTGTACCCCGGCCCGAGCGGGGAGAAGAAGCTCAAGGTGGGCTTCGTGGGGTTGGACCCCGGCGCGCCCGACTCCACCCGGGACGGCGCGCTGCTCATCGCCGGCTCCGAGGCCCCCAAGCGCGGCAGCATCCTGAGCAAGCCGCGCGCGGGAGGCGCGGGCGCCGGGAAGCCCCCCAAGCGCAACGCCTTCTACCGCAAGCTGCAGAATTTCCTCTACAACGTGCTGGAGCGGCCGCGCGGCTGGGCGTTCGTCTACCACGCCTACGTGTGAGTGCGCGCCGGCGGGGGGCGCGAGGGGCGGTGGGGGGGGGGTCTACGGGTGAGTGTGCGCCGACGGGGGCCGAGAGGGGCGGTGGGGGGCCTACGGGTGAGTGCGCGCCGGCGGGGGGCGGTGGGGGGTCTGCAGGTGAGCGCGCGCCAGCGGGGGGCTCGGGCGGTGGGGGGGCCTACGGGTGAGTGCGCGCCGGCGGGGGTCTCGGGGGACGCGGGGGACGCGGACGCGGGGTCGCTGGGCAGCGTGGGGGGCCTATGTGTGAGTGAGCGCCGGCGGGGTCGCGGGGCGCACGGCGGTGGGGGGGGGGCTCTATGAGTGCACGCCGGCGGGGGGGCGCGGGGCGGTGGGGGGGCCTCTGTGTGTCCGAGCGCCCGTGTCGGTCACGCCGGTGCCGTGCTCTGAGCCGGGGGCCCGCGTTCCCTGGCTAAAGCGAAGGGCGGAGACGGTAGTGCGATTTGGAAGGAGTTCTGGGGCCCGGGCGTTCAGGCGGGTGTGGGGGAGCCATCCCCCTACCGCCAGCGGCCTGGTTGGGTTTCATCAGCCCCTCCCCCGCAGGATGGGGAGATGTGCGGCGCCCCAGCCTCCCTTCCTCGGCCCGAGGCCCCTCCCCACGGCCGCTGCGCTGAACAAAGGGCCAGCCGGGAGGGAGGGTGGCGCTGCGGGTCCTGCCGCTGGATCTGGACTCCTGGAGGCCCCCTCTGGCCTAGACTCCCCCAAGGAAGGGGGCAGGGGGCTGGGGGAAGGGGCTGGCCCGCTGTTCCTCAACCCCCAAGCGGCTCACTCTCCAGCTAGGGTGAGCCTCGGGGCTGCTGAAATGGGGAGGAGGGGTGTCCAAATATTACCTCCCTCTCCCAGCTCTAGGCTGAGGGTTGTGGTCTGTCTTGCCCCGTGGTTCCTGCCCTTCTCCTTGGCCCGGCCTGGACCCCCCACCCCCCGCACACAGCAGCCCTGACCCCTGTCAGCTGGAGGGGCAGGTATGTGTCTAACGCAGTGCACATTCTGGGCTCTGGAGCCCCTCCTTGGTAGAGTGGTCACCCAGGAGGAGCGGTGCTGCTGGCCCAGGAACGGGCTCTTGGTTTCCCAGGCCCTGTTCAGGGAACTCCCGGCTCCTGGGGCAGGTCCGGTGGTCTCGGACCGGCCTTGTGTGCACATGAGTGTTCACGTGTGTGGTGTTGCGGGAGCTGCTGTGTGTGGACTGGGCCGTTGGCGTGCACAGTCTCTGAGCAGGCAGGCGCTCTCTGCCATCCCAGTTAGACTGGGACCGGGACTCGGCCATTTTGTATGAAAGAGGCATTTTGGGATGGGATTGAGGGACAGATTCTGGGAAAGCACCTCCATGTGCCCCCTCGGGACGGGAGGCGTGTGTGCCCCATGAATGTGCCCATGTGCCTGTGAGTGTGTGCCCTGGACAGATCCTCCGTGGGATGGGGGAGAACACCCCGGGAGGGAAATGCTGGAGGGGAGGGTGTCTTGGGGAGGGACCACGGCCCTGGCAGGTGCCTCGGGCACGTCTCCAGGCCCAGCGCTGAACCACCTGGGAGTCCAGACGGGCGGGGCTGTTCTGGCAACATGAGTGTCCCCCCCCCCCCCCCCCACCGGCCCCAGTGAGGGGACTGGCTCTTCCCATGTAGGCGTACTCAGGTATGCTGTCCATCCTGGGAAGAGCCCTGTGTCTCCTCACCAGTGGCCCTCCTATCACCACCTCCCTCCCCGTCTGGTGGGACCAGCTCTGGTCATCCGGGTCGCAGCCCAAGGTGGCCTCCAGTATGTGGACAGAGCCCGCCCCCAGCCCCTGGGTGCCTCTGCCAGACCCGTGGTGCGGCTGCCGGAGCGAGTGCTGTGCTTTGGCCCTGCACGTCCCTGGCTGGCAGGACCTCCTGGGGGTCCCGTCTGTGTGGCCCCGTCTGTGTGGCCCCCTCTCCAGCCCTGAGTGGCTCCTCCCTGCCGGGGCCTGAAGCAGCCAGCCCCTCCTGCCCCCTAAAAGCTGCAGCATCCAGAACGGGGAGCAGAGCAAAGCAGAGCGTGAGGGAAGCCTGAGTCTGGTTGCGGCTCTTGTGTCTGTGGGGTCTGTGCTGGGGTCCACCTCAGGTGTCTGTGAGCCTGGATGTCCAGACCTGCGGCGTGTGGGGGCATGGGGGACAATGGTCCTCGCTGCCCAGGCGGCCTGCTCAGCCCCTTCCTGCTTCTCTACCGAGGGCACAGAGCTCTCTCCGCACCCCTCCCCCCCAACCCCCCCAACCCCCCCCCCCCCAGCCTCGCTCACTGGCAGGAGGGGAGCAGAGGTCTCGGCAGCTGCTGGGTTCGACACTTGAGTGCAGTCACAGAATGTGCAGGCCTCAGTCTTCCCACAGTGAAATGGGCATCATACTCCCTGTTCCCAGGGCCCTGGAGACCTGAGCTGCTCTCTCAGGGTGGCCCAGTGGCTCTCCCCGGATGGTGACGTGTCTTCTGCCTGCTTTTGTAGCTCCTACTCAGCCCCCAGGCCCCCAGGTGTGGAGTTCTCCCCCGTCCCTGTGCCCGTGCTTGGGGCCCAGCCCCACCCTGGTGCTGGTCTCCTGCTCGAGGCCCAAGTTACTCGATGGTGCGGCAACCCTCACATCCCCTTGCCCGGCACAAGGACTGGCCCGTATCTGAGTGTCATTTGGTTTGTTGATTCATTAATTAAATGAAGTCCAAGCCCCTCTTCCCTGCCTGGCACTGAGTGGGCCTGGGGAAGCCAGTGGAGGGCAGGCACAAGGCCTATACAGTCTGTCCCGGCCAGAAAGGAGTCCTCGGGCCTGGGGCAGCCCTGAGCCCCCTGGGACCACATTTCTTCTCCTTTTGCCACCACAGCCTGGCTTCTGGAAGATGGAGGTGTGCCAGCCCCTCTGGGTGTCCCAGGGGATCCTGGGGGCAGTGGTTCTCAGAGGTGGGGAGGGAGGGTGGCCGCCCTGTGGCCTCCCGGCTTGGTGGGCCTCAGGCAGGTTCCCCCTCTTCCGTCTGTGGAAGGGGCTTTCTCCGAAGACACGCCTCTGGGACCAGAGCTATGGCCATCACTCCTTCCTGGTGTGAGCTTTTTGAGACCTGCTTCTGGAGACAGGAGCCTTCCCTGCGTCAGGGGGGATCCGACACCGGCTGAGGTGTGGGCCCTCCTGGGCAGAAACAGCTTGCACCGCCCCCCCCTGCCCTGACGCCCCTGGAGGGTCCCTTCCTCTGCTCGTAGCGAGATAGACAGCCAGCCCCGGCTGACCTGCCCCATGTGACAGCCCACCCAGATTCGGGTGAGCAGCCCAGGCTGCACGTGGGTCCAGGGTGAGGTTGCCGGGGACCTGACCGTGTTGTCAGCACTGGGTGGGGCCCTGTGTTGAGGACCTGGGCGTGTGGGGTGGGAAAGGGGTCAGACTCAGCTGCAGGAGGCCCACAGATTTTCCTCACCCCCCTCCTCTCCTCCCCACTGCCTGCCCCTCCTCACTCCTCAGGCTGGAGCCTCAGGGTTCGGACGTTCTGTGCACCCTGACAGTGGGGGCGTTTTTGTGTGAGAGGGTTTTCGAGATAGAAGGTCTGGAGTTTCCATGACTTTCTCAAAGCGGATGTGAGCCACAGAAAAGGCTTAGGCCACCTTTCAGGGGTGTGTCCCCCGCGCTCAATGGGAGTCCTTCAGGGGCATCTCCTTAGGGTGGTCTCTCTGGCTGCAGCTGGGGGTGGGGTTTATTTTGTGTCTACAGTGTGTGGGTCTCGGATGTGTCCCTGGGAGCCTGGGAGGTGCCCATTCTCACTGGTGGGGAGACTGAGGCCAGGCCAGGTTGAGAGGGTTCCGGAGCTGCCCCACTCAGGCCGAAAGGGGTCTCTGCCTTGGAGATGAGAGTTTGGGGGTACAGATTGCTTAACCTTTCCAACATCTGAAAGCCACTTTAAGTTGCCAGGATGAAATTGCATTTAAAATAGGCCGGGTGGAAAATGCCGGTGACGGCCACGGGGCTGAGCCCGTGAAGTCTGGGCTCACTTGACTGGCTCACTTTTTGTGAGCTGTTTTCTCTTGGGCTCGACTGCCAAGCCCTCTGTGTCCTCAGATGGCATCTGCTGCGGGGCCGGTGCTGGGGGCTGTGGGGCCCCGTGTGACCTCTTGCCCCCACCCCCAGCAGCAGGCTGGGGTCCGGGGCTTCATGGCCTTGCTCCAGTCCCCTGCGTGGCCTTGGCTAACCCAAGTGGGGTCACACTGTTGGCCCGCACAGGCCGCCTGCTGTCCCCTCCCGCTCATCTGCCACCGGTGGGCCACCTGGGTGGGAGGTGGAGCCTTGGCCCTCAGCCTTGACCCTGAGTGTTGGCCACTCTGTTCCTTGGTCTGACTGCATTTGGGGGTTGAGTGTGGCCCCGGGGCGGTGGCAGGGTCCCTCCTCTGCTGACGGAGCATTCTGTGTTTCCAGAAGAAGGCTGTATTCTCAACTGCTTTCCAGTCGCAGACCTCTCTATAGGCCTGGGGAGAAAGTGTCCACTGGGACTTGGAGAATCTTATGGAAATTTCCACAAAGGTGGGAATGCCAGGAGAGTTGTGGTGTCCAGGGAAACCAGGGCTCAGCAGACCATCCTCGCTGGCCTGGAGACCTCGGGCGTCTTCGCAGAACTTCCCACCCTCCGTTGAAAGTGAGATCACTCTGTACCAGTGTAACATTTTTTGATCACTGTCCACTGTCACACGGGGTCAGTGTCCACACACATTCTTGGGTCTGCAAGGCGATAGGGTAGGTGGGAGGCTCAGTGCTGGACAGCTTCACAGATTCAAGCAGAAAAAAAATCTCGGTTTTATTAGAAATCCGTACAAGTCAAATATTCCAGAAGGAGGGAGGCTCGGCTTGGCTAGTGATGTGGGCACCACTGTGCGTTGGGGACGCTGAGACCCCAGATGCTCACCATGTGGTGGGAGGGCCACCCTGCTTCTAACAAAGCTTAAACCCCAGAAGGTCAGGTTACTGAGCCAGATTACTTCCAGGAGGCACAGGCTGAGTCCGGATGGAGTTCCTTTTTTTTTCTTTTTTTAAAATTTATTTTTATTTATTTTGAGAGAGAGAGAGAGAGAGAGAGAGAGGGAGAGGGAGAGAGGGAGAGAGGGGGAGGAACAAGTCGGGGAGGGGCAGAGAGACAGGGAGAGAGAGAATCCCAAGCAGGCTCTGTGCTGACAGCACAGAGCTTGACATGGGGCTTGAACCCATGAATTTCGAGATCATGACCTGAGCTGAAATCAAGAGTCAGATGCTTAACTGACTGAGTCCCCCAGGCGCCCCTGGATGGAGTGCTTCCAGGTTGGGTTTTACCAGTTTATTTTAGTTAACACGTTAATCCGCAGATCTTTGTTAATACGTGCACTCCTGCCTGACCGAGGCAGGCCCTGTGGGTCTCTGCATGAGCGTTACTCGGCAGACGTTCTGGGTCCTTGTTAGTGGAGCCACAGGGCTACCTTTGGGAGCTGGCTTTCTACCCGTCCCGTAGAAGGTATAAGGTCCAGAGGACTGAGCTCTTGGGACATTTCACGGGAGGCACTGACAACGGGGTCTTGGCTGAGGGGAGGGGAGACCCCTCAGAGGCTTGAACCTTTGTGCGGGACAGGGAAGCCCATGGAGTGCGTGTTCTGTGCCCCCTGAGCGTCTGCCCGAGGCTGGACAGGGCGGGTGGGGCCAGAGGCAGGTCTGGGCGTCAGGACCCGTCTTGTTAGAAGGCTCATGATGGCGGATGGGCCCTGGGCTGCAGGCTGTTCCCCTTCGGGGGCAGAGCTTATAAGGGACATCGGTGACTGGTGTGTGCCCAATGTCTTGTTACCGTGATGGTGCTGGGATACCTCTCAGGTGGCTCTTTTTAAGTATTCTCAAGTACAAATGTTGGGTCTTCCTGGATGGACGTTGCAGGGGGCGCGTTGGTAGCGGATGTCACCACGTTCGCCCTCGCTGAGGTCATGCTGTCTCAATTCCTCCTATTGGGTGTGTCACTTAACCGCTCACTATTCATGGCGTGACGTTGTAGCCAGTGGAGATGGTCCAGAGGGCACGTTCCTGTGAAAAACGGCGAGCGGTGGGGACCCCTAGCTCTAGGCTCACCTGACTGGGGTCCTGCCTCCACTGACGTCCCGGGACCGAGTCTTCTTGTCTGTAACGGGGCCTAAGAGCTCCGTGTTCATCTCCGGCAAATCATTCGGCGTGGTGTTTGATGTGTGTGGCGCTCACGAAGCTCATGGCCGTTGTTGCCAGGTCTCCGTGGTTGTGGCTTAGCAAAATGAAAAGCGTCGTCCTGCATAGAGACTGGTCAGACAGGCGGACGACGGTTAACAAACATGTCCTGGACAGCACCCTCAGCCATCTGCCCCTCGGCCCAGCCACGGCCAGTCCTCAGCCATCAGCCAGTAGCCGGGCCTGGATCAGGAGGTTTGTGGCTGCTGTTAACGAGCCCGCACGTAAACATGAGGCCTCTGACACTTCAGACGCTTGCTTGTGTGTTGCAGGGGGACCTGCTGTTTTCCTGAAGGAAGTTGCTTGCTCTACAGCCACCTGGGTCCGGGGACACGTCTTCTGTTCACAGCCGAATGGCACACATCCCCAGCATCCTGAGCCTCCAGACAGGGAGGCAGAACGGTTTGGGCTTGAAGAACACCGTTGCGGGTGGGTTGGACGGGCGGACTCTTGGGACCCGAAAGAACTTCGCTGGGGACATCTGGTTTCCGCCTGGGCGTCCTGACCAGCACCCCCCCCCCCATCCTCGGCTAAGTCATGTAGTGACTTAGGTGTGTGTGGGCCTCAAGGCTGAGCCCACCTTCGACCGCGCTGTCCCCAGAGCGTGGGAGACGCTGCGGGCACGGCTGCTTTCTTCTGCAAGGCTGGAGCTCAGTGGTGCTTTCCAGCAGCAATGTGCTGACAGCTCCAGCAGCTTCTTAAAACGGCTCCTCACTTGTGACGATGCGCCGGGCCGTCGCTGCGGGAGGAAGTGTGTCTTCCTGTTGTGGCTGTGTGGCACCCGTCCACCCTGCCCAGCAAAGCTGGAACAGCTTAGCTGGGTCCTAGGTACGAAGAAGAGGGCCGTGCAGACCTAAGATTGTCCCCAGAGAACAACGTCGTCTGTGCTGGGGGGAGGGTTTTGAAGAAAGCAGTGCTTCTGGAAATGAGTCCCGTTTGTCCTTGTCCCTGGGGCCCCTTTCAGCAGCTGGGCCCCACCCTTCGCGGTGGTGATGCGTTGCACTGATCCGTTCGTTCTCAGCTCGCTTTCCCGGCTGCTGGTGGCACAGTGGTGAACCCCCGGAGTGAGTTTGCTCTCCTTCTGTAGTTCTTGGGGAGGTGCATGCGTGTCAGAGAGGGTCAGCAGTGGCAGAGATGGCTCTCCCTGTAGCCTGTTCCTCATGTGAATTTAAAAAGCCGGGGCCACAGAGTCGGAGGGGAGGGGGTCCACGGGCTGTTCAGTAGATGGACTGGTCTGGAGCTGGGGGCAGGGAGGGCTGGAGTTTTTATTGTTTGAAGCTGGTCTAGGTCATGCTGAAGGCCCTGAGGACTGCAGGGTCCCTGGACTGGGGGCCCTCCGGCTGAGCTGCCCAGGGGCAGCTGTCCGCTCCACATTTCCAGGGGAGTAGGTGCTCCTAGAATGATTTGCTCTCAGTAAGTTTGTGTGGCTTTCTCTGCAAGGGTCTTGCTGAGCATGGCAGGATGGGTCCTCGTGGGGCGCCCAAGGGGACTAGGCTGGGGGCTCATTGTGGGGAAGGAAGGGCCTGGTATAGTCACACTGATGGGCACTGGCTGTGGGTCTGAGTGCTGATTAAGGAGCCTCTTGTCCCTAAAGCAATCCACCACCAACCCTGCCATACACCTGTAGCCTCACCCTTTCCCGGTGCAGAGAGGGGACTGTGGCCCTTGGGGATGCTGGCCCCAGTGCGGTGTTGAACCTAACCCTTCCTCTTGCCCCCTGGACTCTGGTTCCTGCGGGGTTCAGTCACAGGGGCAGTCAGGTCTCAGAAAGGGGGTCCTCTGACCCTTCCCCGAGTCTCCAGGATGATGAGCAGGGGTGGGAACAGGATTGTTTTCAGGTGCTCCACACACCTGCTGTCCGTCAGCCCCCAGATGCTGAGGTCAGGACCCCAGGTGAGTGGTCATGGACTCAAGGCCACTTGGTGGTAAGTGGGGCAGCCGGGATTCAGGCCTGGCAGGTGCTGGGTCAAAGAGGTCATGGCCTTCTCCAACAGCCCCCCACAAATGGGAGAGGTGACCTGACTTGGGGGGGGGGTTCTGGCTCCCCCCCCCCCCCCAGCCACCAGCTGCCCAGAATCTTGGTCCCACTGCTTAGCACCTGGGGTTAGTTGAAGGGAAGGGATGCTGGGGGGACAGGGCCTTGGCTTTCCTGGCGGCTCCTTGCAGAGACCATGAAGGTTGGGGCCACGGCTGCTCCCCTTGGGGGAAATGGGGGATGGGTGTGTTCCGGGTCAGCCCTGAGCCTGACTTTCATCTCCAGGACGTGCTGCAGAGCTGAGTGTCATTAGTCTCTACTGGTTATCTAGCCTGAATACAATTAGGTCTCTAATTTTTTTGGATTACTTGGAATAATGTTGTAAATGTACAAAGTCCTAATGGGAGTCATTGGGAACAGTGTACCCGGATGTCCCTTAATCATCTGTGATGGTGGCAGGTCGGCTGCTCACAGTGGATGGATGGGTAGTGCCGAGTGAGCCCGGCCGCAGAGGGCGTCCCCCTGGATTGTTCCTGGTGGCCTGCAGGGTGCGGCCGTCCCCTGCCCAGCTGCACTCCTTCCCCCTAGGTCTTGTCTGCTTTGCTCTTTCCGTCCACGGAATTAGAGAGCTTAGAACTTCTGAGTTTGCTTTTCCATTTAGGCTTGGAAAAAAATGTTTGAAGTGTTTGGAGGAAAAGGCCAGTTTCTCCTGGGACCCCAGGTTTGTGGGGAGGTGGTGACAAGCTGCGGGAGGCGCAGAGAGAAGCCGGTTCACTGGGAGAGGATGTGGAAGTGCCGATTCTGGCCCAGCAGCCGACGGCTTGCCGCAGGAGCCTGCTGGGCCCATGGGAGTTTTTTCACCCACAGATAGAGCCTCAGTGAGCCTCCCTCAGGAGGGCAGGGCCTGACCCAGTGTGCTGTTCATCACGTGCACAAGGGCAGAGCAGGGGAGCATTTTGGAGCTTAGGTCCCAGATGGGATTAAGAAGAAGGCAGGTGGGTTTCCCTTGGCCTACCCCAGGTCTTTGGGCAGGAGAGGGTGCTGGCCATGGTGCTGGGCAGGAGAGGGTGCTGGCCATGGTGCTGGCCATGGTGCTGAACAGGAGCCCACGGCCCTGGCCCTTCATGGGCACCAGCCAAGGCCCATGGGGCGTGAGGGGCCCCTTGGCCCCTTGGCTGGTGCTGGGGAAGGGGCTGGGGAGGCTGCACAAGCACCAGCCCTTTTCACCTGGACCACTTGCTTGCATCTCCAGATTTACCTTGTGCTCCCAGCGATCCTTTCTTCCCAGTTAGCATTCTTGCCTGCGTGTCTGAGGCATGTGTGGTTTAACTAGCCAAAAGCTGAATGAACGTGGCATGGATGGAAAGCAGGTGTTTCAACCCTGCCTGAGTGAGGGGCGCCAGCAGCTTCTTAAACCATTGGGTATGGTCTGTCGTCTTTGCTGATGACAGAAATGATACACACCCCTCGTGGGGAGCTGGGAAGATACAGTCAAACACGGGAAGAACGTTTGTGTCACCTGGTTTATTTTCAGGCATCTGTGCCCATCCTATGCATTTTTTAAACGAGATAGGATTCAGACTTCTCTAATCCTTTTCCACGCTAACGACGTATTGTGAAGTTTCCCTGTGGAATTACATGTGCCTGTTTGGCGAGCACTGGGCTTTGTCTCTGTCATAAGAGCTCCTGGTGCTCCCTGGGTGACAAGGTGGCCCTGTCCCTGACTCCCCTCACCTTGTGCCCTAGTGGCTTATAGCTTGGGAGGAGACAGTGGCTGTGGGTGCTGGCCTGGAGAATGGACCCCACGCACATGCCTGGGGGAGGACTGGGACCAAGGAGGGGGCATGTTAAAAAGGGGTTCTGCCTGTGGGTGAGCCTCCTGTCACTTGGAGGCATGTGAGTGGAGTCCAAGAAAACACTCACTAGGGATGATTTTAGGGGACCAGTATGCCAGAGCTGTGAGCCGTGGGAGCACAGGGGATGGGCCAGCCCAAGAGCCAGTTGGAGGCTCTTCAGGAAGAGTCTGGGGGAGACTGACCCTGGGGGAGGCAGGCCTGGCTGTCCCATCAACATCAGGGGGCAGTGGGGCAGGGAGGCAGGTCTGTTGGTTCCTGTGCTCATGTAGGGAACGTGGGATGTTTTGTGGGGCGTGGCCCTAACTGATCCCATTGCTGAGCACCTTCTCCCCAAAAGCTGATGTCTTCTCAGCAGATGACAGTTCTGCTGTGTCCTGACCCCAGAGCTCACATCCACAGCAGTGCTGGCTGCCTCAGAGGAACCCTCCTCATCTTGCACGAGGCTCTCCTGTGATTGTACGGACGGGCACGAGTTACCTCCGTCATTTCCTCTGGGGTGTGGCCTTGCTGGAAGTGAGCCACATCTACCCTGTTGTGGGTTCCTGTGTGGCCAGGCTCCTCAGACAGGGCCAAGCCCCTCCTGGTCTCAGGACCCCCATGCTCTGCCTTTGGAAGCTCTCTGGGTCCCTCTAGGACACAGGGCTCCTACCCATGGGCCCCTTCTTTCCAGTTCTTTCCAGTGGTGTTTAGAGACTGCTCAGGATGCACCACTGAGCCTTGTCTGAATGGGGCCGGGGGCTGCTCTCCAGTTGGATCTGACCTCACGAGGGCCATCTTGGCTGTCATGCGTCAGGATGCACATGCCACCCCTGTGTGTGGGTTCTGGCTGTGTACTCGGGGGCCAGCAGAGAGAGCAGGAGAGGAAATGAATGGACCCCTGCTCAGAGGGTACCAGTGTAGGAAGGCTGGGCAGCCTGTCAGAAACCTGAGGGCAAGGAGGAGGCAGCCCTATGGTGGATGTGCAAGCAGGAAAGAACTCCAGGCAGTAAGTAAGAGGAGTGTGTGCAAAGGCCCTGGGGCAGGGAAGCTGGCTTGCGGAAGCTGAGAAATAGACAAGAGGGGAGTGAAGCACACTTCCTATGGTCTCTGGTGGGGGTGGCAGGTGTTTTCAGTGGGGCATGGTGGACACGGGACACAGGGTGCATCAGATGGAAGAGCCAAGATGAGGTCTTTGGAGGAAAGGAGACACCTAGAAGGGTTCTGACTGGAGGCTGTGAGCCTGGAGGAGGTCACAATCATCTATGAGAAGGGTGGGGTTGGGGAAGCAGAGAAGACCCAGGAGTGCAAAGTAGGGACTGTGGCGCAGCCCCTGTGTGGGCGGGGTGTGGGGTGGGGGGAGCCCCTCGGGTGTGCTCGCGTGAGCCAGGTGGTAATTACCGCGGTCTCCCAGGATCGAGCAGGAGGCACCTGGGGAAATGGCCTTTATTGTGTGCTGAGCCAGCGGGCTTCCTGCCCGGGCCCCTTGGGTTCAGTCCCTTTGCACACCTCCCAGTCCTGGAGCACCTGGCACTTCACCAGGATGCTGTCTCTCTTGGGGAGGGGGGCAAGGTCTGCAGTGGGCAAAAGGGGGGCTGGGGGCTCCTGTGAACTTGGGGCTTCTGATGGGTGGATGACTAGGGGGCGAGGCTCAGGGAGGGAAGGACATCTGACCTGCATGGCCCCCTGTCCAGAGAGACCTTGGAGGGACCCTGGTCATCCTGGGGTCACTGGCCAGTGGGGGGCTTCAAGGGGTTCCCTGAGAGCACCTTCCTGCCCTGGGTGTTGGGAGAGGAAGGGGCATTAGTGTGAAAGGTGTGGCTGTGGGGTGGCCACGGGTGCCAGTTGGTGGATGGGTGCAGTGAGGTGGGGGTGGGGTCTGGGCAGGCCAAGGCTGTTTATGGGGGACTCAAGTGCCGGGCCAAGAGCCGGACCTTCTGAGGTCTGGGACTTCTTGAGTTGAGGCATCCGTCGCACCTCCATCACCTCCCCCAGCCTTAGGTGCAGGTAGGTGCCACCAAGAAGCTTCTGTTCTCTGATTAGCAGGCTCAGGTGGGCTGGGGGCAGGCCGCGCCCACGGGTGAGACTTGGCTCCAGAAGAGGGGTCTCAGGAGTGCGGCCTTGGCCTCCCTCCAACGCTGGCGGGATCTCAAAGTGATTTTTCACATCTGGTTTACGCCTGGAGCAGCCGTCAGCAGTCCGGGCTCCGTCGCTACTGGAGATTGGAAGTGGCAGCGTGTCCTGCAGGCAGAGCAGTTCATTAGGGGCGAAATTAGATTCCGGGCTGTAGCGCCGGCTGCAGTCCTAGCGGACGAGGTGAGCGGGAGGCTCCCACGGCCCGGCGGCCAGTCTGGACGGGAGGGCCTGCTTTGGCCTCACACTGGAAGCTAGCCCAGCCCCGGGCCCTGCTGGGCTTCTGGGCCACCCAGCCCCCGGGGAGGCACAGCCTGATTGGGATGGACATTATTCTGGGGAGAGGGAATTTCTACAGCGGAAGACGGTGCTCAGGCTCGACCCTGAACGGCCACGGTGAGCTGCTTCAGAGCCTCTGTTTTCCCATCTGTTAAATGGGTGAGAACATTTTCTGCCTTTAGGGTTGTCGTGGGCCTGGTGCATAGTAGACTCACTGTGAATTCTAGCCTGGAGGGGCAGGGCTGGATGTCAGAGACCCTTCCCCACTTGCTGAAGAGCAGCCAGTGGGGGCTGGAGGGACAGTGGTGTGCTGGCAACCCTCTCTGATCCCGGCTGCTCCCTCGTTAGATGGTGATTTCACTAAGTACACAAATGAGATTAACAGCCCCAGCCATCTCCTGAGTTAGTCTTTGGAGGCTGTGAAGGGGTCTGGGGTGGGCCTGACCACGGAGGCTTTGCCCTGCCAGTGCCGAGGGACCCTCCCAGTTGGCCCCACAGCAGTGAATCAGGACTGAGGAGCCAGGTGGCAGGGGTTCTGTCATATTTTCCCAGAAAATAAATAATTCCCTGCTGCCAGATGGGGTGAGGGTGTGGGACGGGGAGACGGAAGCAGAAGCAGAGGAGTCTCTCCCCGGAGGTGGGCGCTGCCCCTGTCTCAAGTGCAGGGGCAGGCAGAGCACACGTGCGCACACACCCGCACAGGCGCACGCACATCCGCACAGGCGGGTGCACACCCACACACGCGCACACGCCCACAGAGCGCACCCCGTGACGTGCAGGTGTGGCTGCAGGCTGACCACCAGGAGGGGCCCCTCTGGCCAGTGTGATTGCCTCCACCGTCCTCTGTCTCTCCTGTCACCTCGCGTCTGCTCTGGGCCCCTCCCTGCGCCGCTGTCCGTGTGTCAGGACCCCAGGCCTCAGGACCCTGCCAGTCCTCTGCTCAGAGCTCGGGCTGTGGCTCAGATGTCCCTCCTGACGTCTGGCTGCGGTTTCTCCTGCTGCCCGGTGCAGACAGTGTTTGCTGTGGGTCCTGGGGCGCAGCAGCAGGCAGCCAGCGGGGGTGTGCTTCCAGCCAGAGCTGCGTCTCCAGGTGGCCCGCTTCCTCGCTGCTCGTGAGCGTCATCTGAGGTCCCTTGTCACCCTGGCTCCCCCTCCTCATCCCCCCCCCCCCCCCATCCCGGCCCCTGGAATCTGGGCTGCTTGAGATACTGGTCTCCTTGGCAACCGCTGCCGGAGAATTCGCGATCATAACCATTCTCGGGCTGCAGGGAAACCGCCCCATTCTGGCACCGGGGACGCTTCCTCCCTCCTTTCTTTCCCTGCAGCCTGGACGGTTCCCAGGCTGGAGGGCATGAGAAGGCCCTCCCCCACCCGGGCCTTTGGGTGCCGGAGAGACCAGCCTGGGATGAGCCTGTGGGGTGGGTAGAGCCACTCACCTGTCCCCATCAGGAGGAAGCAGACCAGCCATCCTGCGCCACCACAGCACAGATTTCTATCTGAACGTTTCCTCATGAGCCACGTCGGTCCTCGGGGCCTGGAGGGGACACACTCTGAGCACGTGGCCGTGCCGTGAGGGGCCCCCGCGGTGGTGCTGGTCTTCCCTGTGCACCATCCCCAACACCTCTCCTAGGGCGAGGGGTGGGAAGAAGGGCCCCTTCCTCCCACAGCTGTCAGGAGCCGGGACTGAGGGTCACGGGGTCACTGAGGGAAAGGACTGTGGGAACCCTGGCCATTTGCAGACCCCTGAGCACCCACAGGAAACTCCAGGTCTGTCCAGGGCCCCAACCGCTGCAGCCCAGGGGCCCCGCCATGGGCTGCAGGGCTTTGGTGACTCTCCCCTGTTGCCTTGCAGGAGGCTGGCCCCTCCTCCAGGCTCCCCAGGGCTGGACCCCACCCACGTGTCCCCATCACCAAGGACACTGTGCTCTGGCATCATGAGGCCAGAGGCAGGGCCCCCTACCACCTTTCTGAGACTCAGTGTACCCCTGTGTAAGGTGGGTATGAGTGTGGATGTGGCAGGGGGCGTGGCAGGGCACCCTTGTCACCAAGGTGCCTGCAGATGGGAAGAGGCCTGGAAAGAAGTGTATTCCCCGTTGCTCAGCGGCCTGCAGGGCCAGCTGGGGAGCGAGGGAAGGCTCTGGGATCTGTGGGAGACTCGAGTCCTGGGCCTGGAGGCTGGGCAGGTGGGCGGCCTCTCTCCATGGGGATCTGCTTGTCTTTGCTGCGGGTGTGGGGTGCCCAACGTGGCTGCCTGCCTCCTTCCTCCTCCTCACGGGTGGGCAGGCCCCACCCCTTTCCCCCGCCTGCCGTCTGTGGCCACCTGCTCCAAAACCTCAGAAGCCGGGTGGCTTCTGCTCGGGTTCACTCTGCTCACCTGGTGGCCTAGGAACATTCACCGTGTCTGGCTTCGGGTTTTTCTTCTCCTGTATTGCTGGTGTGGCCCTGGACATCCCAGTCCCTGCCTTCTGGGAAGGGCTCTGCGTCCGTAGAGCACGGCCAGGCCATTCTGGAATGTTCCAAGATGCCAGTCAGAGCTGCCCTCGGGAAGCAGGGCCGGGAGGGCCCGGTTGCTTTGGGACTTGGGCCTTCCCTTTTTGCATCAGGGTAATGTTTTTGTACAGTGTGAGTCTGAGTGTGGACTCTCCGGGTCCCCCCACATGGATGACAATGGCATCAGGCCCATCAGGCCCCATTCTTTAGTCTCGTTGGACTTGCCCTCTGCCGAGTCCTGGGACCCCCTGTCGTCCCTTTCCCTGGACCACCCCTTCCCTTCTCCCTTCTTGGCCCCACCGATTCCTTTTTGCCTTTGTGGACACCTTCTCAGGGAAGCCTGCCAGATTTCATGTCTCCCCTGGGCTCTCTGCACCTCTGCCCCGGGCCAAGCTGGGCTGGGTGGCCTCCTTGCCGCGGGCTCTCCCGTCACCCAGGCCTCCGGGGTCCTGACCCAGAGCCCTGGAGTCTCCGGGTCCCCCATTCCTGGCAGAGGCACTGTGTGTAAATGCTGCTTCCCCACTGACTGAGTCGGGAAAAAATACCACCAGGCAGAGAATTATGAATAAATATAAGACACATGAGATAGCTGGACGTTTTTTTCCCAGCGCTCGGTTAATTGAATAAATTGTCTAATGAGCAAAGGAAATTAATTGTGGTTTTGAGATGTGACTGTTTCTTCGCGTGGTTCTGTGTGTGCCAGCGGGCACCGGCTTTGCCTTCGTCATCTGCTGTCCGTGCCTCTGCTCCGGAGTGGGGTGCGTGCCGGGAGCGCCCTCACCAGCCACGCTCCTGGGAGGGTCGTGTGTCTCTGCACGCGGTTGCCCATCTTCGGGGAGCGTGGGGCCGACTGCCCGAGATGCCCTGGGATCCGGCCGAGGCCCTGACGTCTGGGGGCTGCATGTGCCGGCAGGACGTCCAGCTGCAGGCGGCTGGGGGGCAGGGCTCGTGGCGGACCACGCAGCAGCCTCCCCACTGTGGTCTCTCCCCCTGGCACGTCCAGGGTGGCAGTAACACACGGGAGGGGTGTGGTGTGCGGGGCCCTGTCCAGCTTCCCCACACTGTGTGCTTTGTGCCCTCAGACCCCACCTTCAGCCTTTGGACAGACACCCTGGCTGGTGTCAGATGGGGCCTCCTGGTTCCACCTCTCGGGAACCGATGGGTCTTCTGCGCACCCGCTGGGTGCGGCCCGGACGCGGGTCTGCGGCCAAGGCCCTGGGCCGGTGCTCCTTGGAAGATCGGCGGTTTCCGTTTTGGAGCCGAGAAAGGGATGTTAGGAACAAGGAGGATGCGTTTCATTGAGGGATGTCCACGCGGTAGCCGGTGTCCCCCCGAGAGCCTGGGGGCCGTCTCAAAGCCCAGGGCTGTTGAGGCAGGAGTCCCGGGGCGCTGTGGGCGTGCGTGCGGCGTGCTTTCCCCTGGCCCCTCTGTGGCGGCCGCTGACACCCTCTGCCTCTGCCCGCAGCTTCCTGCTGGTTTTCTCCTGCCTCGTGCTGTCCGTCTTCTCCACCATCAAGGAGTACGAGAAGAGCTCCGAGGGCGCACTCTATATCTTGGTGAGCCCCCGCGGGTGTGCAGCCACGGAGGCTGTGGTCGCTGGTCCATCCCCATCCCTCCGAGCCTCTGACCACCCCCCCCAACCTGCTCCTGCATGAGCCTGGCCTCCCCCGCAGAGATGCCCTCCCCCCTCCCCCCCCCACTGTGGCCCGTGCTCTTCCAGCTCCAGCCTGGTGGACCTGGGCCCCTTCCGGCCTCACCTCCTGACATGAGCCATCTCGCAGCGTCCACCACGACTGTCACAGTGCTCCCACCCACTTCTCCCCACACACGGTCCACCCCGCTGCCCTCCCTGTGTCCCCACAGCATCTGACAGCCACCCCACTCCCCCACCGCTTCCCCCCCTGCTCACTGGAGCCTGAGGGCCCAGGCGGCCCCCTGGCCCCGAGGTGTGGGGTGTTTCCTGGCGGGCGTGGGCGTGGGACGGGGGTTGAGACGCTGACAGCAATTGACAGGCAGGGGCGGGCGCCATGGCAACCACAGAGTGATGTCTCCGTTGCTGTTGGCGACAGAGGGGCCGCTCGAGGAGGCTGATCCGGGTCCAGAGTATGGGACCCCTCCCACTGACACCGGCCCACACAGGCCGGGCCCCCCCACCCTAACTCCCGCTCAGCCAGGCTGGTCCCAGCCCTGACGCAGGCCCGGGGGTGGCTCAATGCGGCCTCTCCTGCAGGAAATCGTGACCATCGTGGTGTTCGGGGTGGAGTACTTCGTGCGGATCTGGGCGGCCGGCTGCTGCTGCCGGTACCGCGGCTGGAGGGGGCGGCTCAAGTTTGCCCGGAAGCCTTTCTGCGTAATAGGTGAGCAGGGTGCACGTGTGCACGTGTGTGTGCACATGTGCGTGTGTGACAGGTGAGCGGGGCGTGTGTGTGCGTGTGTGTACGTGTGCATGCAGGCGGGGGCTGCCAGCTCCGGGAAGAGCTGAGTGTGTGTGGGCACGGGAGGCGGGCTGAGGCTGAAGCTGAGGACTGGCTCCTTCTGGAAGTTTCTCCCACCTGCCCTCTTGGCATCCGAGCCTGTGGTGAGCTCGGCCTGGTGGCGGGAGGAGGGGACAGGTGGCAGGACAGCAGCCGTGCCGGGCAAGGCTGGACTAGGTGGACGGCTGTGGCGTCCCCGTGCTGCCACGCGTCCACGTGGCTGGGGGCCCCGCCCTCATCTGCACCAGGCACGGAGGTGCAGGGGGCCGGCCCCGCCTCGAGCCGCGACGTCCCCCGCAGACATCATGGTGCTCATCGCCTCCATCGCCGTGCTGGCCGCTGGCTCCCAGGGCAACGTGTTCGCCACATCGGCTCTCCGGAGCCTGCGCTTCCTACAGATCCTCAGGATGATCCGTATGGACCGGCGCGGCGGCACTTGGAAGCTGCTGGGCTCCGTGGTCTACGCCCACAGCAAGGTGAGCGCTGGCGCGGGGTCACAAGCCCTGCTGGACCGAGCCCAGGGGGCGGGTCAGCTGGGAACCAGCCCATCCCCTCTTCTGGGGGCGTCTTTCCATGACCTGGTCCATCTGGTCGTCTCTCTCCAGAGCGGCTGTTCTGCGGCTCGCTCTGTGCTTGGTGGGTGAGCCTGGGTCTGTGCCGCCCGGGCTCACAGCGGCTGCCCTGAGGTGCCCCCTGCCCCACGTCGTGGCAGGAGCCCAGCCCTGTGTCCCAGGCAGCCCCCACGAGGCCCACACTGCACCCCGCCAGCCCAAATGGCCTCCTTTCCTGTCCTTGTCTGAGTCCTGAGGCTGGACGGGGTGGGGGTCTGTCCCCAAGGAGGGCAGCCAGTGGGCAGTCTGGCTGCCTGCTCCAGGCGTGGGGAGGTGTGACAGGTTCTCAGTAGTCCCAGATCTGCAGCGGGAATGCCTCAGGATTGTGGGGGTGCTCCCCATACCTGGTGGACGGGGTGAGCTGGGCTGTACTGAGTGGCCGTCGTCTGGGTTTGGGTGAGCAGGTGCACGGGCCACGTGGCAGAGGGACCACACAGCCAGGACCACACACACCATCCCTCCCGCCCCCGCAGCGGCCCTGTGCTAAGGGCCATGCGGCCAAGCAGGTGCCGGCCTGGGCTGCCGAGGGCTCTGTGGGGACAGAGAGCTGGATTGGGCGTGGTGCCTGCTGGGGCCAGGGAGCCAGGACGTGACCCTCTCTTTCAGGAGCTGGTGACTGCCTGGTACATCGGCTTCCTCTGCCTCATCCTGGCCTCGTTTCTGGTGTACTTGGCAGAGAAGGGCGAGAATGATCACTTTGATACCTACGCTGATGCCCTCTGGTGGGGCCTGGTGAGTCCTGGCAGCTGGGGTCATCGTCCTTCACTGGGGACCCGCTTGCTTGGCACCGCCTTCCTTGGGGGCCCTCCTCCTGCCTGCTGTCCCCCACCCCACCTCCAGGATGTGCCCCCTGCCCCCAGGGCATGGCAGAGTCACAGGGGCTCTCTGGCTGCAGAGGTCTCTCTGGGGCTGGGCAGTGGGCGGAGAGGCCTGGCCTGGTCACCCACCTTCCTTACTGGCCACCGGTGTGTGAGGCCTCTGTGCTGGAGGGAGGAGGGGACAGCCCTTCTGTCACACGGAGAGTCTGGAAAAGCGAAATCGAGCCCCTGGCCCTCCTGGGCCTCACCTTCCGGGCTGCCCGTCAGGGCAGGCAGGGAGTCTGTGGGCCCACAGCCCCTGCTCACGGCCACCCAGCTCCCAGGGCCCCGGAGCGCCCCTCCCCTGTCACCCGCCTCTTCCTGGGCCAGCCTCTGAAGGGTCCCTCCCACCCTGCATGGGGTAGCGCTGTGTCTGTGCCCCTGCCCTGTGGGCGTCATCCCCATTAGCTGGATGGAGCCTGGCCTGGCTCCTTGCCCGAAACCACGGATGTCCCCAGGCAGGGTGCTGGAATGCCCCGAGGGTGCGGGGCGCTTGGCCTGGGGATGCGTGGCCCGTCCTGGGACCCCAGGCCCCCTTCCACAAATGCTGGCTGCGTGGCCTTGGGAAGATACTTGAGATCCAGTGGCGAAAGGAATATGTAGCTTTTACACGCATCTCAGTGAGAACGCACTTTATCTAGAATCATCTTATCGATTGCCGTGCAGCCTGGAGTCTGTGTGCTGTGCCCTAGCCGAGGGGGAAGGAGCGGGGTGGGCCGTGGGCCAGTCGCCGGTGACCAGGCTTGCCCTGCCCCAGGCCTTGTTCGTGGGCCATGGCCTTCCCATCTTGAAGAACGGGACCGAAACGGCTACTTAAGTGTTTTGTCCAAGTAGTACTTAAACGTGATGAATAGTGTGTGCGTGTTAGAGTGACCACGCAGTTCCCCACACTCCCTCCCCGCCCTCTGGGCAGGGCTCCTGTGGCTTTTCTTGGGGTTTGCCTCCATGCTCCCAACAATGTGCTTACGCTGCTGTTTCCGGATTTAAACTTCAGACGTGAATTATTTACTCTGTGCTGTGATAGAATGAGGTGGTGCCCCGTTCCCTGTGCTCGCCATTCTTGGAAAACGCCCAGCCTGAGCCTCCCCTCTCTTCGGCCCTGCAGGCCTGCGCGGCTGTGGGGGACCCTCGCGGGGGTTGGGGAGTCTCCGCAGCTCGTCCCGCCCAGGCCCGCCCCGATGCCCCCCTCGACTCTGCCCTCATTTTGGAGGAGCAGGCCGGTGGCTTTCTGAGAGTTTTCTCAGACCTGGGCGTCTGCGAGGTCCCACTCCCACGCCCTCCCGGCTGCCGGGAGCCACACTTCCGGGATCCTCCCCCACGTGTTTCTGGAATGTGGCTGGGTGGGGGGTCCTCCTGTGCACGTGAGCTACCTCGTTGCCCTCCCTCCGGGCCCAACGGGCCTCAGGATGTGTCCTCTTACCTCTGTCTCCTCGCCCCTTGTCCGGCCCCGAGGAGGCGTCTGCAGCCATACAGCTCCGTCTGCTTGATTTTAATTTCATTTTCAAGATTCCTTTGTCATATGGATGTGATTTCTTCTCTCTGTGTGAGGACCAAGGTGTCCGGCCACAGAGTGGCCCCGTGGACTCCAGGTTTCTTGCCGCCTCCTGACCCTGAGCCCCTCCTCCAGGTCCTACCCTTGCTCTCTGGGCTTCTTTGCACAACTTAGGCATTTTTGCAGAGAGTGGTGGTTTGAAGCGTCTCCTGTCTTTAAAATACGCTTAGTTTATGTTAAAAATCTTGACTGTAATCCTCACACGAGGTGAAGATTCTACCAGGGAAGCTTTATGGTGAGAAGTGGGTCTCCTTCCTGCCCACACCCACTCCTGGCTGCCCTTCCTCATTACCTGTGACTTTCCAGAACTTTCTGCACTGGCGGGAATGGGGACGGTGGCCCCTCGCCTGGGCCTGTTTCTTGCTGTGTGTAAACAGGCCCTGAAGGTCCTACCCCCGGGGCCTCCATTTACCCAGGGCGTCTCCCAGACTCATGGCAGGCCCTGTGCGGCACCCAGGGACAGCTTCCAGGGGCTGCAGGTGGGTGGTGACAGGTGCCCCTGTCCCCAACAGCGTGAGCCCATCCCCATTGGCAAGTCTGCTGGGGCCCCCTGGGGCTTGCTCCACGGGCAGCGGGCCCTCCTGTGTGCCCAAGCACCCCTCTGCGTGGGCGTTGCTCTGCCCGCCGTACAACAGGGCAGCTTGCGCTCCAGCCACACCTCTGGGGACCCTTCCCGTTCTGGCCTTATGTCACCTCCATACGTCCCACCACACGGTCCCCATCCTGTCCCCGTCATCTGTCCCCCGGGGCTCCTGCTCAGCACCGTTCCTGTCCAGCCCCTGACTCTGCACTTCCTGGCTGCTGCCTGCCCTTGAGCCCAGAGCTGCCCCCGCCTCCATCCTGGGGGAGGCCGCTTGACGGGTTCTTCTGCCCTCATGCGTGTGAAATGGTAACACAGGCTTCCGGTGACCCCACATCCTGCCCTGGCACGTAGGGCAAGACAAAGGATCCGGAGAGTTCTGATGTGGTTGTTGCAGGGGGGAAGGATGGTGATGGGGACCCTGGTCCCCTGGGCCTCGTATGGGTGGCGTGGGAGGGTGGTCCCCATGCCTGTCCAGCTCGCCCCGGTGTGGGAGGTCGCTGCGTGTAAGACTCCCGGGGGCTTTGGAAGTGTCCAGCTCAGGGTTGCAGGTGTCCATGGCGGTCACTGCCAAGCTGGCCGAGTGACTGGCCTTGCCGCCCTACAGATCACTCTGACGACCATTGGTTATGGGGACAAGTACCCCCAGACCTGGAACGGGAGGCTCCTGGCTGCAACGTTCACCCTCATTGGCGTCTCCTTCTTTGCTCTTCCTGCGGTAAGTCCTGTGGCCCCTCTTGCCTTGGTGAGCCCCCGGGTGGCCACACGCAGCTTGGGGCACCTGTCCACTTGGGGTCCATGGGATGGGAGCATGGCTGCCAGCAGGGTCCCTGGCACCCCAGGAGCCACAGGCAGCAGGTATGGTGCAAGGACACCCTTTCCCGGGCTGTGCAGGCAGGGTGCGGGTGGCTTCTGTGAGCCTCCGTGGGAGCACACCGAGCTTCCTCCAGCTGTGGCTTCAGACCCTGCATCTGTGGTCACTGTCAGCCCCTCCCAGCCCTATGGGATTGACCAGTGGGGTCCCTGTGAGCCAGAGCGTGCTTAGTGGTGATGAGGCTGCCTTGTCAGATCTCCGGCGGGGGGAGGGGGGGGGTGTTTCTGGTGTCACCCACAGCTGGACAGGTCAGAGGGGTGGCTGGTGGGGACACAGCTGTCTCAGGTGGCTGCCACCCAGAGCTTGGGCTGCACTTGCTTCAGTGCAGGCCAACCGGGAGGGAGGGTAATCTGTGGGCCTGGCCCACTCCCGCAAGGTGGAGGTTTTCCTTTACCCTAAATCCGAGTGTTTCTCCCCAGCATGGTCCCCAGGTGATGGGCGACTGAGGAGGAGGGAAGGCAGAGCAGGCGAGGCCCCGGGGTGTGCAGGCTGGGGCGGGGGTGGGGCTGTGGTCCCCAGCACGTGGTCTGACCCTGATGATCTGCAGGGCATTTTGGGATCTGGCTTTGCTCTGAAAGTTCAAGAGCAGCACCGGCAGAAGCACTTTGAGAAGAGGCGGAACCCTGCAGCGGGCCTGATCCAGGTGAGTCCAGGTGGCCCCACATGGGATTCCCGGGGCGCTCCTGGCACGGCCCTGCTAAGGGGGGGCCACCTTGGCCCCTGTGTCTCCCCTGCCCCGGCGACGTGCACGGCCCTTGTTCCTTTGCAGGAACGTGTTGGGCACGGAAGCCAGGTGCAGATGCCTAAGGCTGCAGTACCTGTAGTGACACCCGGGGGGAGGGTGTGGCCGTCGTCCTGCGTGGGCCCCGGGCCCTAGACCAGGTGGTCACAGGTATCCCTGATGTGCCGCTCGGGGCCCCTGCCGGGCAGGTGTGGCGTCTCAGCTTCGCTGCCCGCGCTCACACAGCCCGTCCCACTGCTGGGGACACAGGGGCCCCTCGGGATCTAGCAGTGCCTCCCGAGCCTGAGCAGCAGGCTGCCCGAGGGGCCCCTCCAGAGCCCATGGGCGCCGGCGGACCTGGGGAGCCGTGGTCTTCCCAGGGGACAGCCTCCTGCGCATGCGTGCGGCGTGTGAGTGCGTACAGGCGGCGTGCGCGTACTGCATGCGTGTGAGCGCGTGTGCGTGTGTGCGCGTGCGCACTTACCTTTCACCATAAAAGCTGCAAATGGCTATTTTTCAAATGCGAAAGAGCGTGAGGGACAAGGGCCACGGCCTCGCCGCGCACGTGCACGTGGCGCCGAGGTTGGAGGCCCTCTTTGCAGCCACACGCCTGTCCCGCTTCCCCCCGTGGGTGTCCTGCGTGCCTGTCCCCCGTCAGGACTCAGGCAGTTCAGGGGCGAGGCTCGGGTGTCCACCCGGTGGACGGACACTGAGCTTGTGGGCGGGGCTGCAGGGAGTCCCGGGGCACGAGTGGCGCGCGGTCACGGGCGATGCCTCGGGGGACTGCTGGTCGGAGGGCGGTGCCTGGATCCTTCTTTGAGGCAGGTGGTGGGACCGCAGCCCCGCTGCTCGGGATTACAGGCTGGGACAGCTGCACAGCTGTGTAGCTGGTCACCTGGCTGCGATTCCCGGCGCCCAGACGGGAACAGACCAGCGGGGGAAGCCCCAGCAGAGCCCCGGGCCCTCTATGCTCTGGAAGTCTTCAATGGTCTGTGTCCTTCTGGCAGCTAAGGTGCCCGGGCAGGTATCCACCTCATTGCCTTTGCACGTGGTCCACAGTTTGCCAGAGTGCCCCCCCCCCCCCCCCCACCGCCAAGGGAATGGACATCCTCCCTCGGAGGGCCTGGGACAGGCTCTGAATAGCAGCGGGACAGGGAGGGGAGGCATCCCCTGCCCTGTGCTGAGGTCCCCACAGGTGGGCAAGGTGCTCTGGTGTTCTCTGTGAATCCGGGTTGAGGGTGGGCCCAGACGGGGGCCTGGAGAGGGAGGGGCAGGAGGGACAGGACCCAGAGAGGGAGGGAGGGGAGGGCAGAAGGAGATGCCCCAGGCTTTGCTAGGAGCGTCCAGGAGGATGGAGAGGTTGGGAAGAGGTTTGGAGTGTGGGGTTTGGGAAGCCGGTCGGCCCTCAAGGGCAGGTGCGCACAGCGGCTGGCCAGAGGCCTGGAGTGGAGGGGTGAGGCCCTGGCTGGACGCAGAGGTGCAGGAGAGGAGATGCATGTGCAGAGGATACGGGGCCCTGGACATCACAGGCAGGGAAGGGGGCAGCATGGGGGCCTCGAGCTGTGGAGAGCCCGTTGGGGAGTCCCCGGGGCCGGTGGGCAGGTGATGGGGAGGCACCGCTCAGACTACAGGAGCAGGGGTCCGGAGCCTCTCTCTCAAGACCCCACGTTCGAGTCGAGGGTTTGGATTAAAGCTTAGGGACCAAGGAGGTCACTGGACATGGCAGGGGACAGAATTCCGGCACCTCATTTCTGTGCTAAAGGCACACGGATTAGCAAACCTGTCCGGATCCTGTTTTGGGGACTCAGGAGCTAAATCAGAATTTTACAACAACCAGGGGAGGGGGTGCTTGTGAGCACAGGACTGTGGGCTGTGTGTGGGGTTAAAGGCACCTGCCTGCCCCTGCCCTCCGCCCTGGGGAGTCCCTGGCGTGGCCTTGTTCCAGAAGGTCAGCACAGGGCTTTGCCTGTGTTTTGTCCGTCTGGAGACCTCAGGGCTGGAGCGGCCCCGGGGCTGTGAGCGTTGGTAAGAAGGTAACCGCGGGGTAAATGTCAAAGCCGGCCGTGGTGTGCTTTTGACTTGTGACTCGTCTTTTGTTTCTTCATGTGATTTAAAAGGCAGACGCATAGGGCAGTGATCACAGATCCGTTTTTCTGGCGTGCAGCGTGTAGAGATGTAAGGGGCTCAACACCAGGGGGTGGAGGAGAGGCAGGGGGTGGAGGAGGGGCGCGTTCGCGCGCCGTGGCAGCTAAGCTGGTTCAGACTAGATGCTTGTGTGAGACGCTCACCGTGAGGCACACGGTCGCCATTAAGAAAACAATTGCTAAAAATTCAGAAGAGGCTCAAGATAACCTAGCAGAAAAAGCGAGCACCGAAGGCAGAAACGAGGCGCTGGGAGCCCGCACACGCAGAGGTCTCTGTCCGTGACCACTTTGCACGTAAGTGCACCCCCCTCTCCCACTTGAAAGGCAGCAGTTGAGAGAACGGATTTGAGATGTGCCTGGCGGTGTGCTGTCTGTGGAGACTCCTTAGACCCAAGGACAGCGACAGGCTGAAAAGTGCAGCAACGAAGGCAGGAACCCCTCAGGGAACGGTGGCCCGAAGGGGGCTGGGAGGGCTGTGGTCGGAGCAGACAAAACACACTAAGGCAGACACTGTTAAGAGAGACCAAGGAGGTGATGACGCGTTGACAAGAGTCCGACTGTAGGGACAGGGGTAGACGTGTCCACACTGGGGGCAGAACCCCAGAGTATGTGCAGCCAACACCTGACAGAATTACAGGGCGACCTAGATGCTTGTGTAATAATAGCTGGAGATGTCGGCACCCCACCCCCCCCCATCCTCGGTACAAGGACGCAGGATGGAGAGGACCTGCAAATCCCCCCAGGGCAGCCCCCCACATCCTGTCAGCCCCACGGGAGTATTCCCCAGGATAGACCATGTTTTAGGCCCCCAAACAAGCCCCCAAACTGTGATGTTGCAAACCTCCAACGGGAAAGAATGTCTCTGCAACAAACGGTGTCGGGACTGCTGAAGATCCGATTTTAAGAGTGAAGCTTTACTTTTATGCAGAATTTACTCAAAATGGGTCAAAACCTAAATTTGAGAGCCGAAACTATACAATCCTTACAAGAAAATAGGTGTAGAGCTCCATGGCTTTGGTTTCTCAGATCTGATACCTGAAGCACAAGCAGAAAAGAAAAATACATGGGAATTTATCAAAGTTGAAACCTTTTGTGCCTCAAAGGACACTGTAGAGAGAGTGAGAAGCTAACCCACAGAATGGGAGAAAGTATTTGCAAATCCTGTTTCCGGTAAGATCCTGGTATCCAGAACACATGAGGGGGCTCCAGCAATTGAACAACAAAAAGACAAACCAATTAGGAGATGAATTCGGACAGACGTGGCTCCAGAGAAGATGTCCAGGCGGCTAGTCGGCACGTGAAAAGATGCTCAACGTCATTCATGAGAGAAACGCGAGTCAGAAGCGCCTCAGGCGGTGGGAATGTGGCGGGAGCGGGATGCTGGCGCATTGCTGGTGGCGGGTGCAGGGGTGCAGCCCCTTGAGAACCCTGGGTGGTGCCTCAGAGGGGTAAGCGCTGCCTTACGTCACGGCAAACCCCCCAGGTGTGTACCCAAAAGAACTGAAAACAGATGTTCAGCCAACAACTTTTCCACAAACGTTTGCTCCTGGGGGATTCACAGCAGTCAGAAAGTGGAAACGACTCGAATGTCCGCGAACAGATGAACAAAATGCGGTGTTTCCGTGCCGTTGAACGTTATTCGATCATTGGAACAGAACGCCAACACTCACTACGACGTGCACGGGCCTTGAAACCTTCGTGAAAACAGCCGGTCACGAAAGGCCACGTGTTGTGTGGTTGTGTCCAGGACAGGACGCCGTAGAGACGGGTGCAGGTGATGCCCGACGCCCCCGCACTGGGGCGTGTGCCCCTTTGGGGGGATGCGAGTGTGGAGCGAGATGGGGGTGGTTGCACGGCAGTGTGAGTGGACCTGGTGCCCCCGGATTGCGCGCTTTGAGACGGCGGACCGCGTGCTCTGTGTATTTCGCCACAATCGAAAGGTCGGGCTGAGGCTGGGCCACTGCACTGGGGAGGGTCCGGCTGTGTGTCCCTGGCTCTGCCCCTGCCCCCGGCTCCTGAGTCACCCCCCGCCCGCACCCAGGGTGGCGTCCCCATCAGGCTCGGGGAGTGCAGGAGCGGCCACCGTGGCAGGTCCCAACCGCCAAGGGTCGGGTGAGGCGGACGACGAAAGGCTCGCTGTAGACGGGCTGCGAGCGTGACCTGTGGTGGCGTGTGCCCCTCCTCCAGAGGGTAAACTGAGGCGGGAGTGGGGCCGGACGGGGCCCGGGCAGGGGCGAGGCCCTCAGGGGCGTGGGCATGGTCTGACCCTCGCCCGCTTCCCATCCGCAGTCCGCCTGGAGGTTCTATGCCACCAACCTGTCCCGCACAGACCTGCACTCGACGTGGCAGTACTATGAACGCACGGTGACCGTGCCCATGTACAGGTACCGCCCGCCCGCCGGGACCCCGCCCCACGGCACACCGCCTGCTTGTCATCGTGTCTGTTCTGAAGCCCCATTTTTTGGTTGTTCATTATTTTAATTGAGTTTTCCTTTTTTTTTAAACAACGTGTGTACTTTCCACGGAGTTCTGTGTGTGATTTATTTCGCAGCATTAATTTTGTTCTTTGTTTTATAGCTCGTGGCTCTTACTTTCCACCTCCACCCACCCTTTGCTTCCCTTCCTTGCTGTGGGTCACGTTATGTTGTGAGCATCGTGAAGACAGGCCCCTCCCGAGAACTCGCGGAGGCCCGCGGCCCGGCGTAGTGCCCACCAGGGCGGGCCCCGGAGCTTTGGAAGTGAAGGGTAACCTCTGTCCTTCAGCGAGGACCAGGGTCTCTGTGTGGGGGAGGGGCCACGTCGAGGCTGTAGGAGCAGGAGTCCCCAACAGCACAGAGCACACAGACGCTCGAGGGCGCCCTCGGGTGGGACAGAAGGGCCGGAAGCCCGCGCTGGGGGCAGTTGGTGGAGGCAGCGTGGTCACCAGCGGCTGGCAGTCCCGGCCACCCCCAGGATTTGTCTGTGCTGGGCTCTGGCTTTAGAACAAGGTCTGAGGCGAGGGGGGCTGGGGACCCGCGGGGCAGACACTGCCCTGCAGGCCCATCCTTGCCTGGGGCGGGGTGCGGGGGCGAAGCTGAGCCCCGGGGCGTCCGAGCCCCTGGATGTCCCTTACCTGTGCCTACTGGTGTCCAGCCAGGAGCCCTCACCGGAAGAGTGGGCTGGGCTGCCGGAGCGGGTTGGGGCTCTGGGCTGGGACGACGTCCCCCTGGGGACCCTGAGGTAGCGATGTCCAGGCAGGGTACCACCGCCCCGCTCTGTCACCTGGGCGGAGGCCGCGGCCCCGCCCCTCCTTCAGCAGCCACGCTGGCGGGCACTCTCTGGAACGTCCCTCTTCCCCGGGAGTGCTGAAGGCTCTGGCTTTCCCGGCACCGTCCCTCGGGCCTGAGTGGGCCGACCCTGGCGCTAATTTTCTTTGTTCTGTTGTTTCCCCCACTTTCCTCAACCATTTGGTTAATTTTCTTTTTCTTATCCCGTTCTTTTAAAATTTCTGTTCTCTTCCCTTTGTGTGTGTGTGAAAACACTTGAAAGCTCGCAAACTCAATCCTACGGGGCCTCCAGGTAGGAGATGCATGGGACGGACAGCGTGTGTGGTGTGGTTGTTCTCTGTCTGGGACGGTGCGGGGCCGCCCCGGCCCCCGGCCCCCGGCCCGCCCCGGCCCGCAGCCCTGTACCCGTGCCCAGCCTGTGTCCCCCACGCCGGGCGCAGGCGCTGCCCTGGTCCCCCTGTGGCCTCCCTGCCTGGAGCCCGGTTCCCCCCTTGACTGGCCCCCTCCCCCGTCAGCTGCTTTCTCCGGCTGGATCCGTCTGTCCTGCCTTGTCTTCTGTTCCTCGTCCTGCTTCTGCCTCGTCTCAGTAGCTGAGCCCCTCCCCGCCCTCCCCCCCTCCCCACAGGCCCCATGTGCAGAGTGCAGAGCGGGTGGACACGGCTTCCGCTGTCCCAGCCAGGGGTGCTCCCTCCCTGGACCCGGGAGGACCGTGAGCGCTGTCCCAATGGCTGTGTCTGCACGGGGTGGGGGTGGGGCTCTCACTCCCGCTGACCTTTAGCTGCTGCACAGGGCAGCGTCTCGGCAGGCCCTTCCCTGTGGGATGGGTGGGGCATCGGGCACAGGCCTGCGGACCCAGGGCCCACCCTCCCTGTGTAGACCAAGCCTGGGATCCCCCTGGCAAAAGCTCTTGCCTGTGGTGCCCTGCGTGGGGACTGATTGAATGTTCCAGAAGAGGAGGGTGCTGTGGGGGCAGGGCCGGGCAGCCCCCGAATCCCACGGGCATCTCCACCCCAGCACCTACCCTTTACTGGCCGTACACCCCAGAGACCTCGCCCAGAGGAGAGGGTGGGGGGTCAGTGTACGTCCCTCCGCCCCCCTGTGTACTGACCCATCGCTGCCCGGGCAGTTGGGGGTTCCCTGCTACAGGCCTCTCTCCTCCCTTGTCCGTCTTGTCCAGCCGGTCCCTGGCCCCCGTCTGGAGCAGCCTCTCCCCGGCCTGGGTGGTTGGAGGTGTCCTCTCGGAGCTGGCTGACCCCCGGCCAGCCGCCACTCTCTCCTGTGGGGCACCCCCTCCTGTCCCTACTCCCGCGTCCTCCACAACCACCCTCAGCGTCATCGGGGCTGTGTGCTGCGTGCACGTCCCTGCCCGTGACCCTGCCCCTCTGTGTTCTGTCCCCTGCTTCTGTGTCCAAGGCATGACGTCCTATCTGCGTATCTGTGTGTCCCTGAACTTGGACCTGCGTGTGTGGGGGCCGAGTGGGGGGTGCTGTCCAGGGTTTCTGCTCCAGGCCCAGGGGTGGGTGCCTGAGGGGCAGTGGGGAGGCCAGTTCTGTCCCCATGTCCAGTCCTGGGGCCTCTGCTGTGCCCATGCCGTGAGCCAGCCTGACTGCCCACATACCTCCTGCTTCGTCCTGACCCATTGGGACTGGGACAGCCCTGCGGGGAGGGGAGGGGAGGGGAGGGGGGAGGGGGAGCGAGCTCACTGGTCTCCCCTTCGCAGCCAGCTCTGAGGCTGTGACCTCAGACCAAGGGCAGGTCGCCCTCAGGGAAGTGTGGCCGGACAAGGAGGGGTGTGGAGAGGCCTGGCCGTCAGCACAGAGGACTCAGGGCAGCCAGCAAGCCTACTGTGGAGGCATGGGGGAGCCATTGAGTGACGTCACGTGAAGGCGGGCGGTGGGGGGTGGGGGGGTGGAGCGGATCACACCTGATAGCGGGTGAGGGCTGAGCCGGAAGTGGCCGTGCCCTCCACACCAAGTAAAGGCTCCGACGCTGATCCTTGACCAGGGCCACGGGGGGTCTGGACGGGGCAGTGGTCCCCAGGGTCAGGAAGGACAGGGGCTGAGGACAGGATGATAGGGATGGGGCTGAGGCTGGGTGGGGGTCTTTGAGCATGGTTTTAAAGGAGTGGTTGGGACTCCACTTGAGGACGAGTAGGGGTCACAGAGCTGGGTGGGGGGGTCACAGTGCAGGATGGGGGCTGGGTCAGGAAGGAGCAGGGGCGTTTCCTCCTTATGCTGAGATGAGAAATGTGTGAGGGCAGAAAGTGGTGAGCTCCCGAGTCAGTGGAGGGTGGGTGAGGAGGGACAGAACTTGCCCCAGGAGTTGGGAGGGGACTGGGGTCCTCCCCCCCCCCCCCCCGTTAGCCCCTCTGGTCCTGCGGCTGGGGTCGGGGAGGCCCGAGGTCCCCCAGGAACCTGGCGGGATTTACAGATCTCTGCCTTGGTGTCAAGGCGGAGACTTGACTGTCCCCTTGGCTCCTGTGGAAGTCCTGCCTGGAGCTGCCCAGTGGCCACATGGGCGAATGCCCACCTGCGGGCGGGGGCTGGGCAGCAGGCTGTCCTGGGTGGGCGTGGCCCGGCCTGGGAAGAGGGGGCTTGGAGCAGAGCCTTTTCTTCTAGCTGTCCAGGCCGCCCATCTGCAGCGGGCTTCTCTCTGCCCGGCAAAGCCCTTTTCTGTGACCTCAGTCCCTGCCCTGGCTTTGCGGGAGGGATCTGGGACCATGAGTATGTTGGGATGCTGTTTGCAACACTACTGCCCCTCGGGGGTGTTCAGGGATTGGGAAGGGAGAGGAGACGGTACATGGCCCCCCAGCCTGTCCTCCGGTGCCCTTCTAGACCCTCCCCACACTCTCCATGGACGGCCCGGGTGCTGTTCCTGCCCCCCTGCCGTGCATGTTGCTCACTGCCCGCCTCCAGCGCCACGGACCCCAGGAGAGGTGTAGCCCAGAGAGTGCGGGTGGCCCCCCAGGGCCACCACTGCCGGGGAGCCGTCCCCTCCCTCTGCCTGGGACAGGCCACACCCATGCCCCCAGCATTAACACCGTAGGTGCCTGTGTGTGCAGTGGACGCTGGTGAGAGCAGGGGTGAGGGTCCCCCAGGCCTAGGCGGCCAGAAGCTCACTGTGCCTCTTCTCGCCACAGACTGATCCCGCCGCTCAACCAGCTGGAGCTGCTTCGGAACCTCAAGAGTAAATCTGGGCTCACCTTCAGGTCAGCAGAGGGCGCCTGGGCTGGAGCTCAGGGGGCAGCGGGGGGGAGGGGGGGAGTCTCAGCCCTCCTGGGGGTCCTCGGTGAGGGGCAGGCAGCCACGGGAGGTCCCCGGCACTGCTGGCCACGGGGCCTCGTGGTCTTGGTGGTTTCCAAAGCTTCTGCTGACCTGGTTGAGGCTCCGATCTCCAGAGGGTGGCCGGTGTGGGGGGTGGGCACAGAGGGTGCTGCTCCGTGTGGGGCCAGGGGCTCCTCCCGTGGCTGGCGTGCCAGCCCCAGGCGGGGGAGAGTCCATCCCTACATCTCTCCGGAGCAGCGGGCGGACGCACACGCTACGGTGCCCGCTGGTTCTCTCGTAATCCCCCCAAATCTGCGACTCGAGTGCAGGGGCACAGAGCCGGGTGTGTGGAGGAGTGGCCGCCTGGGCCCCCGCGCAGAGGGCTGCCCCGCGCGGCTTGCCGCCTCTGAAGAGGGGTCAGCGGGGTGGGCTGCCCGTAAGGGTTGAGCGGTGGCCCCCATCCCCTGAAGGTATGTCTGCGCCCCGGAACCCGTGAACACAGCCTTCTTTGGGAAAAAGCTTTGTTATTACGCGAAGGATCTCAACATGAAACCATTCTGGATTAGCATGGGCCCTAAATCCCAAGACAGTGTGCCCGCGTGAGGGGAGGCAGAGGTGGGAGGGATGTGGCCAGGGGCCCAGGATGCCTGGGGCCACCAGGAGCTGGGAGAGGCAGGAGGGACCCCCCCCCCCCCCCCGGCCAGGCCCCGCCCGGAGCCTCAGGGGAGCTCGGCCGCCCCGGCTCGACGGAGTAGCTCTGTGTCGTGTAGACTGCCTGGTGTGTGCTCCTGTGCGGCCTGGCAGATGAGTGCAGGTCTGTAACCAGACGTTAGGAGCCTGTGGCACTACCCACGGTGCCTGGGATGGGATATGGGAGAGGACGGTCTGGAAGAAATGGAAAAAAGACACAGGAGAGTCCTGGGTTCCCTGGAGGAAATGATTGATGGGAAACACGGCCGTGGGGGTGGTTCCAGTAAGAGCTCCGGGGAGTGAGGAGCGTGGCGGGGACAGTCTGGTCAGGCCGCTGGAGGGTGCCGTACGCGCTGCTGGTGAGGTCTTGCATGGAAATGGGGATCGCTGGCTACGGCAGGAAGGCCACTCTTGTCGCAGACGGTGGCAGACAGGCCGAACCTCATGGAAGACACTGTCTGGGGCGGTGAGGGGGAATTGAATCAACCTCAGAGCAGAGAAGCCAGTGCCTGAAGACTCGGGGCCGCGGCCCCGTCGAGACCGCGGGGGACACAGAGTTAGGAGATGCGCTCTGGAAGGAGGGTCGTGGGCGGGGACAGCCTTGGTGGGAGAGCTCCGTGTGTTGCCGGGCGGGTCTAAGCTCTCTTGGCAGAGGCGGTAAGGTGGGTCACCCGGGAGAGATGTGTGGGAACCCTCCTGCGCAACTGCCTGTCCCCGTGGCGCGTGCGGGAGGCCCACACGGCTGTTAGGAATTTATAGCAGCATGCCCTGGCCGGCAGGGACAGACAGACTGAGCGAAGGAGGGCTTGGCAGTCTGGGGACCCGCGGGCAGGAGACAGGCTGACGGAGTTCCCCAGCCACAAACACGCTGGGCCTTCGGGGCGAGGGGAGAACGGCTGGGGCCCGGGCGGGTGCGGGGTGGGTTCGGGCCGGGGCCCCTGGAGACCACCGAGGCTCTTGTGACCAAGAGGGGTTTCCTGCTGGGTCTCAGACCTTGGGCACTGGTGACCCTTTACGCCTTCCAACTTCTCCCTGTTTGGGTGGGCCTGTCTGGGCCTGTCTGTCCTGTTGTATTTTGGGGACAGATCACTGGTTTTCTAGAGTTGACGGGTCCCCACCTGGAGAGGACTTTTATCCAAGTGTGGATCACATGCACTTTTCCTCGCACCCCCCAGATGAACGAGACCCCGCGGTGATGGGTTCTCTGAGCTACTGAGCGTTAGTTGAGATTTGGACGTAGGGCTGATACTGTCATGGGCTGAGACTTCGGCGTGTTGGGGTGTAAGGTGGACATGAATTTTGGGGTGCTAAGGCACAGACCGTAGTGGGTTCAGTGGTGGCCCCCGGAAGACGTCCATGCCCTTGAGCCGCGAGTGGACCTCATTTGGGAAAGGGGGGTTTGAAGAGGTAGCTAAGGGTCTCAAGGGAAGGTCATCCTGGGTTGGGGCGCCCCTAGACCCAGGGACACGTGTCCTGGAAAGACCAGCCACAGAAGAGAAGCCCTGTGACAGGGAGGCGGAGACCGGAGGGACACGGCCACAAGCTCAGGAGTGCAAGGGGCCCCCAGGGGCTGGGAGAGGAGGAGGGACCCCACGCCCCGGCCCCAGGCGGGGAGCTGCGGACCGACACCTGGATTTCTGACTTCTGGCCTCCAAACTGGAAGAGAAGCTCCCGTGGTTTTAAGCCGCCAGATTTGTGGGTCTTTGTGATGCCGTCACCGGAGACTCACCGCGCGGCTCTTGGCGTCTGAGCTCCAGGGCGGCTACGGGACGGGCACGAGGGGTCCCACGGAGGCCTCTGCACCCCGCGTCGCTGGACTGTGGGCGGTCCGGCACCCCTCCCGCCTCCTCTGGCGCACGGATCCGCCAGCCACAGCAGGGCGGTACCTGTTCCGCCGAGACTTTGGACACGCCCCGAAGAGCCCACTCGGGTCACCTGCGGTTGCCCCGCGATTCAGCCGAGGAAAGTCCACGCCGCCAGCCTTCCATTCAGTTCATGCAGAGCGTGGGCCCTGGAAGTCACCTACCCCCAGTCAGGGTGCGCTGGAGAATTGCCCTGGGCCAAGCCAAGCACAGGCCCGGGACCACAGCCCCGTGGCCTCTCCGCTGGGAAACAACACGGAGAAGAGTGACCCCAAGAAGCCACAGTGGGAGCCAGGACTGGGGCAGCTGTCCGTCCCGAACCTTGGCTGTGGAGCCGGAACCCTCCGGCGTTTCCATCTACGCTCACTTAGTTAACGTTGGCGGTTCTCATTAAAACGTGTGCCCCTCACGTGGGGCCTCGAGCACTTCCAGAATTCCCTCTTTCCTTCAGGACCTGATTCCTCGGGCCCTCCAGGGGCTCTCGGGGCGGGTGGGCCTGAGGTGGGGCTGGGTGGGGTTGGGGGGCGGGTCCACTGGGCCCTGCGTGGGGTCGGGTCCGCCTGACCGACCTGCTGCTAACGGTCTTGTCGCTTCTGTTTAAAGGAAGGAGCCTCAGCCGGAGCCCTCTCCAAGGTCAGTGCCCGCTTGCCCCCCGCTGCCCCGGGGTATGCTGCCGTGCGTGGGGGCTGGCCCCTCCATGTCTGTGCACTGTCATCGCGGGCCCTGTGCCCACGTGTGGAACTGTGTGTCTGGACCCTGCCGGCCACGCTGTGGGCCCTTAAATCACTTTGCCTGTGCTCAGCGCCCCCCGTCCGCCCCTGGCCCTGAGGCAGGAGACCTCTGCGAGCACCCCTAGTCCAGGGCAGGGCCAGACGCCCTCTCCCTGCCTCGTGCTTCTTTGGTGGAAACTGAGCCCTGGCCCTGTGAGTGTTTGCCTGTCCGGCCCCTGCAGGTGCCGCCTTCCGGTGTGCAGTCAGGCAGGTTCGAGACGGGGTCGCCCCCAACCCCACCGTGTGCGGGGACTCCGAGGGCTGTCTCTGCTGGGAGCAGAGAAGGGCTGGTAGCAATCTGATGTTTTCCTGTACTAAGAAGAAAATCGACTGTTTCGTGACTTCCAAGTCTGATAAACCCCAGCCTGCCTGTGTATCACCATGCTGAGCTAGGGGTGCGCCCCCCCCCCCAACACCCTGCCGCGAGTCTAGTCCCTTCTGGACCGCAGGCCACTTAACTGGCCGCTCAAGTTGGGCCGAGCTCTACCCTCTCCATGCACCGGGGGAGGGCACGCTCCTCCCCCCACGTTCCCCCAGAGGGGGTGACAGAAGACTGGCCACACTCTTGCCCCGAACCAGCCGCTGGAGCAAGGGTGACCAGCCCCTCAAAGCGGCTAAGAAAGCCGACCCTGGACCTGGCTGGTTTACCCGGCACACAGACCCCGTGCTCACCATCAGGGGGGATGCAGAGCACATGCCCAGCACGGCCTGGCGTGTGGGGGACCGGGGGGGCTGCCCCCCGCGTCCTCAGTCCCCATCGCTGCTGCTGTGTCGGCCCTTCCGCACCCTGAGCCCGGGGGAGGTGGGCCCGCAGCTCTGCCCCGGTCCATCTGAGGCCCCCCGGCCTCATGCGGCCTCTCGTTCTCCTCCCCACGACTCTCGTCTCAGCGTCTCTCTCTCTCTCTCTCTCCTGCCCTCCCCCCAATTGGACACTCTTGCCTGCCCCCCCAAGTGCCTTTAATCTTGTCACTGCCCTTCTTGGGCCCCTTTCACGTCCGTCTGTCTTTGGGGAGGAGGTGGCTGACCCTGAAAGCAGGACTCAAGGTGAGGACACACGGGAGCCCCCCCCCCCGGGCTCTCCGGTACGTTCCGTGGCTCCCCTCTCCCTGCTTTCCGCACACCACTCCTCTGTCTCCTCCCTGTGTGTCCATGTGTCCCTGCCTGCCTGTGACCCAGTGGCTTCCCCGAGGGCTGGCCTGGCCCGGCCCTCCTCCTGGCGCACCCCGGGCTGAGCCCTGGGGACAGAAGGCCTCTCCTGGGACATACACTTGTCAGCTAGGTGACGGAGGGCAGCATTTCTGTCCCCTCACTCGGGGTGGCCACAGATCCCCTTTTCGGCAGCCAGAGCACCGTAGGGATGCCAGAAATTCTTCTGCCGCCAGGGCCCCCAAGGGGGTGGGCCTGTCCCGGGGCTGCCGGGCAAGGGGACCCTGTTCCGTGAAGTGCTAACGGGGGTGTGGTTCCCCAGCCCCTCCTGCATGGCAGTGGGAGGTAGTGGCCTCCTGCCACCTGCCACCTGCATGCCAGGATCCCGCTGGCACTTACCAGTCTGGGCAGGTGGATGGGTGGGCACAGGGACCCTCACTCAGCTGCCGTGAGACCCCCTCCCAGTCCTGGCTCACGACGGGCTTGTGCCCCAGCTGTGTTGGGGTCCTTGGCTGGGCCGGTGTCAGACCAAGGCCGTCTGTGCCCGGGCAGGGTGCGGGGGCAGGCCGCGGGGTCTCGGGCTGTGCCGCTCTGGGTGTGTCTGATCTGCCCTTTGCCCCATCCCACTTCTCACTGCCCCCCACCCCCCGTGCCTGGAGGAGACCTCCCCCGTCCTCCAGCTGCTTTCCCCTTGTCTGTGTGGGTCCCTCCTCGTCGAGGCAGCCACGTGCTGTGTCCGAGTGCCTGTCTGTTCAGTCTGGTCTTGGTGAGTGTCTGTGGGTGCCTCTTCCACTCACTCAACCCCCAGGCCCCCTGGGCGTGCCTGCCCACCCCTCCCGGACCCTTGCTGTCTGCTGGCGGTTCTCAGACCGGCCGGAGCTCCACTTGGCTGCTGCGGGCAGGAAAACCCCAGCGCTGGCCTGAGCCCCGCAGGAACGAGCCCCTGAGTTGGGGGGCCTTGAGCCACGAGGCCCGTGGGGCAGTGCTCAGGGAGGCCGTGGGTACCCCCCGGCTCTGGTCAGGCTCTCAGCGCACTGTCCCATGGGGGCGCCGCTGGCCACGTGTGACCGGTTCAGGTTTTACTACACACGAGAGCCAGTCCTCCGACGCAGGTGCTCAGGAAGCAGGCAGCGGGCGGACAGGTGGGTGGTTATGTCTTCGGTGCAGCTGGGAACGTGTCCCCAGGCAGTGTTGGGCCCTTCCGGGGCCGGCGTCTATGCTGGGAGTTTTTGAAGGCAGCAAAGCTGTTTGGGGGGTTGGACAAAGCTAAGGTCCTTCTAAGGCGCTGGAGGCAAAGCCATCCCCCCATCACCCTCTTGCCCTGGACAGAGCCTCCGGGTGGTGGGGGCTGGGGGCCGTGTGCAGGCCCAGGGAGCCCCGGGGGGCGGGGGGGAGGCAGCAAGGGGCCCTCAGTCTTTAGCTGTGGTGGGACTGTGGCTGACGTAAGGGTGTGCCTTGGGCAAGAGCATTTGCCCCAAATTTGAGGGTCTTCTGTGGACAGAACTGCTAGGTGGCGGGGGCGGGGGGGGGGGTGGTCCGGGTCCTGGGGATACTGAGTCACAGGGAAGTTTGCCCCCACGTGAGGGCACTTTCTGATGCAGCTGGACCCCAGTTCCCTCACCGAGAGGACCCCACAGGGAGGAAGTCCCCCTGGAGGGGAGGGGGCTGGGGGCCCATGGCCCTCGGCCCCTGGGCCGGCATGGAGCGCTCTGGGCAGTCTGAGCTGTGCACTGGTGGGAGAGCTAAGTGTTGGGGACCGGAGGCGCCCTGTGGGGACGCCGACAGGTGCCGCCAGTGTTTATGTGTGTGGACGTCGGGCAGCCCTGCCTGGGGCTGGGTTGTGTGAGCAGGGGGGAGGGGAGGGGTCGTCGTGTCTGGTTCCTGTGCCCGCGGTTTGAGAGCAGCTGTCTCAGGCCATAGCTGCAGGGGTGGGGGGAGGGAGGGTGGCCTCAGGAAGACCAAAGACTCTTGTGTGTTTTCACTTTTGCTTAAAAATGTGCACGATCTAGTGCAGAGAGATCTGGGGCCTTCGGGGGAGGTTCCTGGGGACCGCAGACCACTGGGGGAGCCTTTTCTGAGCTGCCCGGCAGGTCCAGCCCAGCCCAGCCCAGCCCAGCCCAGGGCTTCAGCACCGAGACCCAGACGAACCGACTTGGGCGGTGCCCCCAAGGCCCCTTTGCTGAGCGTCCCTCAGGGACAGGCAGCCACTGGCTCCTGGATGTGCCGAGGCCACTGCTGACCGGCGGCTGGCTGGGCTCGGCAAAGCCTCGGTGATCAGTTTGTGACGCCAGAGTGCACGCTTTGCCCCCTAAAATGTGTGCTTTCCGGAATCCTGTCCATCTAGAACAAGCCTTTTGCCAAGTCTCGCCCGTGTATTATTTTTGGTTGGCATGAAGAGAGCAAAAAATAATACATTTTTAAGAAGACATGGCCCAAAACTCTGACTCTGGAAGGAAAAGGTATTTTTGGAGGAAAAAAACGGGAATTTTTTTCTCCAAAAATAGGGCACTATTTTCTTTTCCAGGCCGGCGGAAGACTCTCTGTGCAGGCCCCTCACTGTCATTGCTCAGACCCAAGTGCGGCTGCTGGACCCTGAGCCCAGGGCTGCATCAGGGTCGGCGTGGTGCCTCAGTTTACCTGTGCTTTCTGCCCGCTCGCCCGGCCAGGCCCCTCTGGGCGCGCCCAGGACTAACTGTGCTCTCCTCATTTCCAGTAAAGGCAGACCGTGCAGAGAGTCCCTGTGTGGATGCTGCCCTGGACACTCTAGGTACCGCGGGCGTGTCGCACGGACCGACCATTGCTGCACGGCTGTACTCCACCTCCTCTCCCGCTCCAAACACTGCTTATTAGAGGTTCTAGATGAGTGAGGGCGAGGCTGGCACCCCGCCCCGGCCCCCCAGGCCCCAATTCTGATTGGCAACTCGGCCTCCATGGCCCCTCGCGGCGGAGCCCCGGGCCCCCTCTGATTCCAAATGACGGCCGGTGACGGTGCTGGCTGCTGGCGGCACAGATGCTTTTGTCCCCAAGCCAAACGATGCCCTGCTCCAAGCAGGAGGTGGGGGGGCGGGGGGCCGGCCAGGGCTCTGAGGCCAGGAAGGGCGCCGGTGGTTTCCGGGGTCCTCACCGCTCTCCGGTGAGCCTTCCCTCCGGGGCTCGCAATCTAGCACCTCTACTATGCACCGAGGGTGGCCACTCCTCCCCGGCCGCCTCACCTGCGGGAGGCATCTCCGTCCTGTGTGTGCGGGCTCCCCGTGGCCCTGACACACCAGACGCGCCGGAAAGCCAGAGGCCACGGCCCCCCCCTTCCCCCTACAGGCCTGGTTTTGGGCGGACCGGAAACGGCCCCCTGCCCCGTGGGCTCCTTGTCCGCACCTTTACTCTCCGTCCACTGTCTGCTGTGGGTGTGTGGAAGCGTCTGTCCTGCTTGCTCCGGGTCCCCACCCCCGCCCCGTCCCCCTCCCGCCTGCCCCCCTCCCCGGCCAGAGCAGCACGCAGCCCCACGGCGTGTGGGCAGCTGCACTCGCCTGTCATCTTGTGCATGTGGCGGTGCTGGCCCTGGGCGCACGGGTGTCGAGCGGCGGGCGTGGGGAGGGGCTGTGCAGCAGGACCAGGGGCAGGGGCATGCTTGCCCACCTGCATCTCTGCATGCCTCGAGTCCCCACCGGAGGCGGCGCTTGGGGGACACTCGCAGCTCCGGGACCGGAGGCGTTGGGCCCCGGCAGAAGCTGACCCGCTCGTCCAGAGCTTGTGTCCGGGGGGCTTCTGGCCACAGGCTGGGCCCTCGGGTAAGGGGCCGTGGTCAGGCTGCTGGGGGGACCAGACGGCCAGTCCAGGAGCCCAGGCCAAGCTCAGCCTCACGGATGCCCCGTCATCGTTCGCACTTTCCCTGGGCATCCGTGGTCGAGCGTGGGCGGGAGGTCCTCCCCGCGGATGCTGGCTCCCTCCCCGCTGAGCTGGGCCCCGGCTGTGCAGACCCAAGCGTGGCCGATGTCGGTGCGGGCCTCCTCCCCTCCCCCTCCCCTCCCCCGGGTATTTAGGGGTTTCGCTGTGGGCAGCAGGCAGGGGAGGAGAAGGCTGGGGCTTGGCTGTCTCCCCCAGACCCTCCGGAACCTGCTCCCCTTGTCCCGTGTGAATGCCAGAGCACTGGTGCCAGGAGAGGACCGCCCTTGCACACACACGGCGGTCTCGTCCAGGGGTCTCTCCGCCGGAGCAGGTGGCCAGAGCCCCAGCCCGCGTTGGTTTGCTTCTGTCCTTGGCTTGTGAGGTTATTAAGGCAGCCCTTCCCTCGACCCCTGCTGCAGCAGGGGCTGCGTGGACACCTGGACGTGGGGCGGGGCCGGGGGGCCGGGTGCTGCACACACTGAGCTGTGCAGTCTGGGCACCCACATGGCGGCCTCTTGCGGCAGAGCGTCCCTCACCAGTCTGCACATTCCGAGAGCTGGGACAGCAAGGCCTTCCTGTGGCTCTGTCCTCGAGACGGCTGCGTGGGGCCCCAGCTCCGGGGGCTCAGCGGGGCCGTTGCTTCGTACGGTCTCCCTGGACCAGCTGTTGATCTCCGTTGGGAAGGAGGAGGTCGTCTGTGCGGAGGGCCGCACGGTGCCTGGATTCCGGCGTCCCTCGCACCCGTCTGGCCTTCTTGGCCTTGTGCTGGGCACAGCCGTTACGGGCTCGGGCCAGTGTCCTGAGCCAGCAGATGCTGCTCCACCCGAGTGGGATCCACACCGCAGCTCAACTTCTAGCTCTTATGGGCTCCTTTCTTCCCTTTTTCCCTGTCCTGGGGAGACCTGCTCACTAGCAGACGGGTGATCTCAGCTGCTCGGGAGGTGGGAGGGGATGCTGTGTCCAGGCTGGGTAGACCAGGCCACTGGCCGTCTCTTCTCCGTGGCCAGTCATGTCTGCGCCGTCTCAGGGACCTGTCTCGGCTGTGGGTTCTGGTTGGGGCCGATGGGGGTGGCTGACCCAGGGAGCCACAGGGGTCTGGTGATGTCTGAATGGTGAGCAGGTGATGGTGGCTTCCCGGTGACAGCAGAGGCCCCCGTCGGGCCCCGGGAGCAGCGCAGGGCTTTGCTCAGAGGCTGTTCTAGAAAGTTCTGTGGCTCCTTGCATGTGCTGGGTGTGAGCAGGTTCACAGTTCACAAGAGCCATGCTCTTCCACAGTGGAAACTCCAGTGGGAGGAAGCCAGGGGCCAACTGGTCCCTGGGCCTGACCTGCCCCCGGACCACAGTGATCCACTCCTGTCTCATGGCTGCTGCCCAGAGGGTATCAGACCCAACTGCACAGGGAGGCCCGAGGACCCCTGGCTGGCCACGGTGGCCCCTCCCTGTGGCACGTCCCTTCCACCCCCTGGAAGAGTGGGCGTTCAGTTCCCAGATGCATCCTGTATGTGGGGACGGGAGCCTGTGCTGGCCCTGGTGCCGGGGAGAGGGGACGAGCCTCACAGGACACCCCGGCCCCCTCCACGCTTCCATGCTTCCTGCTCCTGCTCCAAACCTTTCTCCAGGTGGCTCCTGGGGTTTGGCAGAGGGGGTTTTGGCAGCTGTGGACCTCACCCCCCCCAGACCCTGGGGCAGTTACAGGGTATGGAGGGGTAGGCAGGGAAACCAGAGAAGGTTGCCAGGGAAAAGCCACACCCACGGGGCATTTGGGGGCCCTCGTGCCACAGAGTGTCGCCGTGGAGTTGGAGACCTGGCAGGACAGTGTGGAGAAGGCCCAGCACCTTTCCCTAGCAGCCAAAGTGATTTAAGAGTCCACTGCCCCCCGCCCCCCGGCCATGCCGAGCACTGAGGGGCCCTAGGGCCGCCCGTGTGTGCACGTGTCGGCGTGGGCTGTGAGCGGACGTTGGGGTGTGAGTGTCCTTTGCACAGTGACTTCTCTTGCTGTCTTTCTGTGTGTCCGCCCCTGTCGGTCCTCGTGGGAGCAGTCAGAAGGTCAGTTTGAAAGACCGTGTCTTCTCCAGCCCCCGAGGCGTGGCCGCCAAGGGGAAGGGGTCCCCTCAGGCCCAGACCGTCCGCCGGTCACCCAGTGCTGACCAGAGTCTGGAGGACAGTCCCAGCAAGGTGCCGAAGAGCTGGAGCTTCGGGGACCGCAGCCGGGCACGCCAGGCCTTCCGGATCAAGGGCGCCGCGTCCCGACAGAACTCAGAAGGTGGGTCAGGCCACCGTCTGCCTGCACTCTCGCTGTCCCCCGAGCACCACCCAGGGCCCCGGAGCCCCTTTGAGCAGCGACTCTCCTCAACTCTTTCTTCTGAGGTGCAACTCCCGTAATGTAAGGTCAGCCACATCACAGTGAGCACTTTGGTGGCAGTACACTCAGCTTTCATTCCAGCACGTTCTTTGGCTCGGAGCAGACCTGCACCTGTAAGGGCCCCTCCCAGCCCCGGCCACTGCCAGGCTGCTGCTGCCCATGTGCCTTGGCCTCCTCTGCACTTTTCACACAAGCGAGTCACGTGCTGTGTGCTTGCACGCCCGTGCGGGGCCACAAATCGGCTTCATGCCTGTTCGTGGCTGGACGGTCTTCCATGGTTTCTGTCCACTTTGAAGCCGTCCTGTGAGCCGCTCGGCTGAGGGGAGCAGGTGGGCTGGAAGGTGGCTTCCCGGGGAATCGGGGCACTGCGCGGGGGAGGGGGCGGCCCCTCTGTCCTCGGTGCAGCTCCGCCCCTCACGGGCCGCGTCTCGCCCCCGCCCAGAAGCGAGCCTCCCCGGGGAGGACGCCGCGGAGGACAACAAGAGCTGTAACTGCGAGTTTGTGACCGAAGATCTGACCCCAGGCCTCAAAGTCAGCATCCGGGCCGTGTGGTGAGGGACTCAGCTTCCGCTCTCCCTGGGGTGCGGGCCCTCTGGGGGCTGGCGTGGGGGCGTGTGCTCTGGTGAGACGCCTGTGCCTCGTGGCTCCCGTGGCCCCTCATGCCACGGCTGTCACCTACCCGTCCCGGGTGCAGAGCACGGAGGCCACCGGGGGGGGGGGGGGAACAAGGGTCGTCTGCACCCCGGGGCCCCGGAGTGGCCCGTGTACACAGAGGGTGGGTGACCGGCCCGGATGATCGTGGCGTCGGCCGGTGCCTGTTCTTGGAGGTGCTGGGGGTGCGCGGGGCTCACGGCTGCCCCCACCCCAGCGTGATGCGCTTCCTGGTGTCCAAGCGGAAGTTCAAAGAGAGCTTGCGGCCATACGACGTCATGGACGTGATCGAGCAGTACTCGGCCGGCCACCTGGACATGCTGTCCCGCATCAAGAACCTGCAGTCCAGGCAAGAGCCCCCCCCCCCCCCCCCCTGCCCGCCAGCCCTGGGGCGTGGAGGCCGGGTCCTTCTGGGCCACAGCCGGGGTGGCTCCGGAGGCCGGGGTGGCTCCGGCAGGGTGGCGTCCCTCAGGGGCCAGCACGGGGGGGTGGGGGGGGCGACGTGGGGGTCCTCGTGCCGCCCCAGAGGGGGGGTGGCGGACAGGGCTGTGGGGACGCGGTGGTCGGCCCTGCCTGCCGCCGCCTCCGGGCCCTTCCTCTCGGGCCCCACGCCGGCCCTCCGTGGGCCTTCTGCACACCCTCGTGTGGTCTGTCTGTTGTAACCTTTCCGTTGTCTCTCCCTTCTCGCCCTCCTGCCCCCGCTCTGGTGGGCGAGCGTGTACGTGTGTGTGCATTCACATGCACGTGTGCGCGTGCGTGTATCGTGTGAACGCACACACGCGCGTGCACGGGTGTGGGCGCCTGCGGCCACGGTACAGGTGCACGTGTGTGCACACGTTATGCATGCGTGTGGCGTGTGCATGTGCCTCTGTGTGTGCTGTGGGTCCACGCATGTACGTGTGCACCCGTGCACACCGGTGTGCGTGCGTGTTGGGGGTGAGGGTGGTTGTCTCGAGAGGGGGAGCCGTGGGGTTTTGTGAGCCCCGCCGGGAGCTGCTGCTTATTCCAGGACAGGGGCTCGTCCACCCCCGTCCCTCACGGGCGGCCCCCTGCGTTCCAGGACACGTGTGAGGGGTTGGCCTCAGCAGGGCACGTACACGCGTGTCCACGGACCCGGGCGCACAGCCGAGCACAGGCGCGGACACATGCACACACGTGTGTGTGGTGTAAGGAGCCCACGCGGCTGTTGCCGTGGTCTCTCCGGAAGTGAGTCACACGCTTCCGCCAGCAAGAGCCCCGCCCCTGCCCGTGGTCCCTCAGACTCCACCGGTCTGCCCCGGCCACCTGGGTCCTGGCTGCAGCAGGGTCCGGACGGTCAGGGGACAGTCGTAGGGCTCAGCCAGCTCCCCGGGCCCTGGCGGTAGTGAAGTCCTCGTCCTGGGGAGGTCAGTGTGCCCCTCCCGCACCTGGACGCCAGGGAAGGGTCTCTCCGGGCCTTAAGCTGCTCCCGTCGGGTGGGTAGCGGGGGGTACCCTGTCCTCCACACGGCTGAGGCTGCGTGGTCAGCTGCTCACCGTCCCCCACCGCCCCCGGGCAGCAGCTAGACCTGTGCCGTGCACGTGGGCATATGTGAGGTGCGAGTGTGTGCGTGTGCAGTTATGCACATGCAAGCAAACGTGTGCCTGTGCAGCGTGCGTGCAAGCTGAGGCGTGCAGAGTGTGGACGTGCACGTGCACAGGGGCGTGTGAGACAGGGTATTGCAGCGGCTCGGCCGCTGGGCCTGTTCCCATGTCTCTCTCACCGAGGCTGATTTTGTTAACCAGGCTCCTCTGTCCTACCCGCCCCCCTCCCCCTTCTGACCGGAAGAACAAAGCACATGGGCCGCCCCAAGGAGCTGGGACACCTGCCCCTCACTGGCAGGGCCCCACCGTGGTTCGCCGGCACCCTCGGCGCCGTGCCCCGGCTGCGGTGGCTCCGGCGCACACACCTGCTGGCCCTGGCAGGCCTGGGGCCAGCCACGTGGTTGCGGGCCCCCCTAGTTCTGGGCTCGCTCGGGCACCTCCCAGGTTAGGTGAGCGCCTTCCGCGCTGTTTCACGATGCATTTGGTGGTGTCTCTTTTCTTGTTCACTCGCCAGGATAGATATGATTGTGGGCCCCCCACCCCCTTCAACTCCCCGGCACAATGAAGTACCCAGCAAAGGACCCGCGGCCCCTCCGAGAGAGTCACCCCAGTACTCACCTAGGTCAGGACGCCAGCCCTTCCCGCCTTGTGTCTGTGGAACGGCCAGCCCCCTTCGCTCCAGGCCACATGACGGCAGCACCTGGCCTGTATCCCGACGGGACATCGGGGAGGCGGGGGGGCTGCTCCTGGCGGGGGTGGGGGTGGCTGTGTCAGGGTCCCGGGGAAGCTTCCCGTGGGGGGCTCCTTTCCACGGACATCCCAAGTGACGTCTAGCCTGGGCGGGGGCCCCCCAGCTGGCGGTTTCCTTCCCACCCCAGCCCCCCTGCCCCTTCCCCCTGCGCCCTCCCTGCAGCAGGGCTCACCTGGGCTGCCTCGCGGATCTGAGGAGCGCCTGTTGCTTCTCCCGCCTTGGAGCCACCCGGGTAGAGTAGTAAGGAAGCCCCCCCCCCCCAGGCACCCAGCACTTGGCTGGGTGCCAAGGGGACGCGTGACAGTTCACTGCGTCATCTCCAGTGCGCAGAATAGTATGGAAGCCGGTCCCGGCTGATGGGCGGAGTGGAAGGTGAGGGCACAGTTAGGTGGGGAGTTCAACAGAAGCAGCTGTTCCAGTGACGAGTTCAAACTTCGGTACCTTTCTGCCTCCTTGGGACAGATGGTGGCCGTAACCTGTGGCCCTTGGGCAGGGCTGCTCAGCTGAGGGACAGCGGAGCCCCCAGGGCAGAGAGGAGGGCCAGGGCAGATATGCCCTGGCCTGCTGGCAGCTCAGGGGCAAAGGGCCCAGGAGCATCCCGGAGGCCAGCAGGGACACTGCCACGTGGATCCAGGCTGGCCCCTGGAGGGACTGGTGTGTTTGACCCGTCCTCCCCGCGTGCCAGTGTTTCTGCACGTGAGGCTGAGGGTCAGCATGCTGGACCTCTCAGCCTGGTGGCTCTTCCGTCAGAAAGGGGTCCCTGACGAAGGAGGCCTGACACCAGGGCAGCCTCTGACAGTGTTTGCTGGTCCGCTGCTCTGCCCGTCCTCTCCCGCCTTGAGACGCCAGCCCGTCCTGGGCCATGGTGCAGGGGCAGGGGTGGGCATCCAGAGCCGTGAGCTGGGAAGGTTCTGTAGCCCTCGGAACTGCCCGGGCCTCCGGACCGGCTGCAGCCAGAGGACACGCAGATTCTCACAGAGAAGGGGCCGGAGACACAGCGTGGGCACGTGGGGGTTTAGCCTGACCCCTCAGCCGGAGGCCAGGGGGAGGGAGGGCACAGGCCCCTTAGAGGCCCCTCCCCCAAACCCCGGCAGCGTCAGCTCCAGGCTCCCAGGGGGGGACCGGCCAGGCAGGTGGCCCGTCATGTGGCAGGGGTGAAGGCGCTGAGCACCTGTGCCTGGACTGTGTGGACACTTGGAAACACCAGGGAACCCTCCTCCCTCTCCACTGGCGGTCTGCTTGGAGCCCGAGGGTCCCCCCGCTGCCCCCCCGCCCTTCCCGTGCATGAGTCGAGCATGAAGTTCAGACAGAGCATGAGGCTGTACTGTGGCTGACGCAAGCCTGAACCCCTCTTCTGCTTCGTGCAACGGAAAGAGAACAATCCCCCCGAGCCCTGCTCCCCATTCAGAGGCAGACAGAGCAGCCTGTGGGTGAGGAAGGAGGCCGAGACGTGGCCCCGGCCAGCTCACGTGGCCTCCTGCACTCCGAGACCTGAGGAGTGTGCCTCGTGCTGGAGGCTCCCGACCGCCCGGCGGGGATGCCGTTTGCCGGGCCGGTAGGAGGGCTGACCCAGCGGCTTGCGCACAGCCCGGGCCTTTGTTCCCGCGGGAGCCCCCGCGTACCTGTGGGTCTTGGCTCAGTGTCAGGAGCCCACACTGCAGCGGTGGCCCCTTCCGAGCCTGTCGGTGGCCCATCCCGTTCGGCCGGGGATCGTACCGATGTCCTCCTCCCAGATGGAAACCTTCCACCTCCGGCTGCCGTTCGGGACCCATGGCCTCCTTCGAGTTGAGCTCAGCCGCGCTGTCCGTCCCACACGCGCGAGCACACGCGCACACACACACGTGCACACGCCCAGCGAGCACACAGACTGGTTGGCAGTGGCTCTGTCTGCCCCCACCCCGTGTTGTGCGTTGGCGGTTTCCTGTGTTGGTCTGTGTCCCTCCCTGTCCGGTGTGCATGGAGCCGCGGCCCTCATCATCTGCTTCTGTTCCTGCCGCAGACGTGGAGCTCCGCCCTCCCCAGGCCGCCCCCCGCCCCCCCCCCCCCCCCCCCCCCCCGGGTTGGGCTGACTGAGGTCACATTTAGAGGAGTAAAGCTCAGGGGAGGGGGCGGGGCACGGGGGGCAGGGCAGCTGAGGGGTGAGCGGTCTGATCCCTCTCCACTTTACTCCTCGTTAATGTGCCGCCCGCCGGAACGCAGTGGGTGGGAGCAGGCCCCTCAGGCTCAGAGAGCAGGGCGAGACCAGGTGCCCCACGTCTACCTGCCCTGGCGCCCTGCTGCCCACCCCCCCCGCCCCACGCCCCGGGCGGCTCCGGGCCCAGCCCGGAGCCTGGATCTGGGGGCCCGTGGCCTGGCCCGGGAGGAAAGGGCCACGGGCCCCGGCGCACCCACCCGAGCTCATGCTGGGGGGTGGGGTCTCTTCCCGGCAGAGTGGACCAGATCGTGGGGCGGGGCCCGGCGATCACAGACAAGGACCGCACCAAGGGCCCGGCCGAGGCCGAGTTGCCCGAGGACCCCAGCATGATGGGCCGGCTGGGGAAGGTGGAGAAGCAGGTAGGAGGGTCCCCCCAGCCCAAGGTGGGGGGCGGGGGGGGGGACGGGGGAGGCCACGGCCCTTCCTTCCCTCTGGACGGTTCGCTCCAAGGGGTGGACCCACGGTGGACAGCAAGGCGGCCCAGAGGCCACACAGGCTGGCGGGTGGGGTCGGGGGCAGAGCCCCTCGAGCGTTTGCTTCTGCGCCCACGCGGGGGAGGGTGCCCGCCCGCCTCCCGGCAGCTCCAGGCCTGGTCCAGCGGCCCCTGTTTCAGGTGTTGTCCATGGAGAAGAAGCTGGACTTTCTGGTGAACATCTACATGCAGCGCATGGGCATCCCCCCGACGGAGACGGAGGCGTACTTCGGGGCCAAGGAGCCCGAGCCGGCGCCGCCCTACCACAGCCCCGAGGACAGCCGCGAGCACGGGGACAGGAACGGCTGCATCATCAAGCTGATCCGTTCCGCCAGCTCCACGGGCCAGAAGAACTTCTCGGCGCCCCCTGCCCAGTGTCCGCCCTCCACCTCGTGGCAGCAGCAGTGCCACCCGCGCCAGGGCCACGGCACCTCCCCTGTGGGCGACCACGGCTCGCTGGTGCGCATCCCGCCCCCGCCCGCCCACGAGCGCTCGCTGTCCGCCTGCAGCGGGGGCAACAGGGCCAGCACGGAGTTCCTGCGGCACGAGGCCGCCCTGCGGGACAGTGACACGTCTATCTCCATCCCGTCCGTGGACCACGAGGAGCTGGAACGTTCCTTCAGCGGCTTCAGCATCTCCCAGTCCAAGGAGAACCTGGACGGCCTCCACAGCTGCTACGCGGCCGCGGCGCCCTGCGCCACAGTCAGACCCTACATCGCGGAGGGCGAGTCGGACACGGACTCGGACCTGTGCACCCCGTGCGGGCCCCCGCCGCGCTCCGCCACCGGGGAGGGCCCTTTCGGCGACGTGGGCTGGGCCGGGCCGCGGAAGTGAGGCCGCCTGCCCGCCTCCCCCCGACTCTGGCTTTCCAGGTCTGCAGACGGGACGCTCCTCAGCGACGTGGGCGGGGGCGCCTTGGTCTCGAGAAGTGAAGCCTGGCAGAAGTTATTTCTTAACAAGGGGCCGCCAGGCCGGCCGTGCCCTCTCTGCAGACCGCTGGCTGGGGTGTGAGCAGGGGTGATGGCAGAGGACAGACCCCTGGCGGGAGGGAAGAGGCGTGCGGTCGAGGAGCAGGGCCCGGTGAGGGTGGCAGCGAGGGGCAGGATCGATGGCCTCGAGGCCCGTGGGGCAGGAGCTTGGGCTGAAGGACGCACTGTTGCCCCGTGGGCGTGGCTTGGTCTTGTCCCTCTGTCCCCGCAAGGCTGGCACAACGACGCCTTCTCTCCTCCAGGGAGCTGCTGGCCTGCAGAGGAGGGGGTGAGACCTCAGGGCCTCCCAGCCTCGGCTCCTGTGGGGAGGGGCCTGCTCCACAGGCTTCTGGAACGGGGCCGTTGCGGGGGGCTCTTGCAGCCACCGGAGACCTGGGGATGGGCACCCCCATGTGCTGCAGGCCACGGCCAGCACCGGATAGAGCCCCGTGTGCAGGGAGCATGCTGGGTGGTTGCGGGCTGGTGTTTCTAGGCCTCAGGGCCAGGTAGGTCGTGGTGAGCAGGTTCACGTGCTGTCTTTCCCTGGGGGCCCTGCCTCACTGCTCCCCCACTGGTGCCTCAACAGGACCCAGGGCAGGACGATGCCATAACTCCTGGGGAAAGCCTTCAAAGCCCCCGAGAGGTTGGGGGGCCCCCTCCCCCCGTGGAGCTGAAGCAGCCCTGTCCTGTAGGGTGCCTCCTTCGTCCCCGCTGCGGCTGACCGTCCGCCCACCCGCTCTGCACTGACTGGTCCCTTGGCTGTGACTTCTTGGTATCCTGGGAGTCAAGGATGACCCTCTCCAGGCTGAGCCTCAGGGAGCAGGGGCCCTTGTCTCCTGTGGTTGGCACCTTGGCGCCAGGAACAGCAGCTCTGAGCCAGTCTCAGCAGTCTGTGGGGTGGGAGGCATCTGGCATTTGGAAGCGCAGCCTGGGCACCTGGCTATCTCTGCGGCAGTGACCCCTGCGTGTGGTCGGGCTGGACGCGGGCAAGCCCACTGTGGAGTGACTTCCCCCCAAACACTAGGTCCTGGGGGAGCTTTGTCATGACTCGGACCAGAAGTGGTTGGCGAGAGAGTCTGCCTTTGTCCTCGGAGGAGGGCTTGGAAAACAGTATCTGAGGGTCATGTGCCCCGGGCACGAGGTCCAGGTGCTCAGAGCTCTTTAGGGAGTAATGTCTCTTGACCGGGCAGGGGCCGTTGCTATGGGCTCTGTGCCTGCCCCCTCCCCTTGCCAGGACACCCCGGGTCCCACCATAGGCGCCTCTTGCTGGCCGGGCAGCAGGTGGCTGTGCTGGGTCTGTGTTTGCCCACAGCGGAGGGCGGAGGGCGGAGGGCGGAGGGCGGAGGGCGGAGGGCACAGGCTCAGAGGTGGAAACCGCTGTTGCTGTCAGGGCCCAGCCTCCGGGAGGGGAAGGTGTGGAAGTTGCCACGGGGCCCGGGAAGCAGCGCTTCTGGGGCTGTGCTGGCTCCCTCATGCTGAGGACCGTCCTTCTCCAGGGCTGTGTTTCTCTGGCCTCGGGCCTCAGGGTGGTGGGAAAAGTCCCTGCCCGTGCAGACGCCGCGGGCCTTGGTGTGGCCTGTGCGGAGTGGCCCGGGGAAGGTGCCTCTCCCATCGCCATCTCCCTCTGGGCTGAGCCCCCTTCGCCCTCCCGGCACGGGGGAGGGGGGTTCCAGCTGCAGACCGCCAGGCAGGGCAGGAGCGGGCGGCCCCTGAGCCTGGCAAGGCCGGGTCAGATCTTGAGGCCCTGTGAGGGTTAGAGACTGTCGCCAGTGACAGACCCGCCTTGTTGGGTCTCGGCCATCGAGGACTCCACGCCCTGGGTGGAGGCGCCTGTTGTCCCGAGAGAAAGGTTGCTGTCCCGTCCCACATGCTCCCTGTGTTGTGTGCCCCTGCAGACGGGAGGAGCTGGCCTCAGACGTGCTCCCTGTCTACAGAGCCGCTGCACAGGGGGAGGGGTCTCTCAGGCCGCAGCAGGAGGGGTCTCAGGCATGTTCCACGTCCGCAGGGGGGACGAGAGGCCTCCTGCCTGAGATCTCTGGCCCCTCCGAAGGGAAGAGGCACCCAGCTCTGGGGGATGGTTTAGGGGCTCGGCTTTGGGAGATGATGTCATAGAGGCCCCCTCTCGGGACGCCCGGACCGAGGCCCGGGCGGTGCCTGTCCCTCATGGCACCCACCTCCTGCCCCGGGGTCCCACCCTCAGAGAAGCATAGCAGGAAAAGGCTGGAGGCATCCGCAGGGAGCTTGAGCCCTTGGTTGGGCGTGTGCGTGATGGGAGTACGGAGCCTGCCGGTCACCCTTGGCACATGTGGCAAAGGTTTCCTAAGACAAGGGCACTTGTTAGGCCAGAGTATGTGCCCCCACCAGCCCACGGCCCTGTGCTCATGTACACGCTTGCGTACGTGCAGCACACACACATACACAAGCACACCCACGGGGATGTAACTTGGCACACACATGCTCACATGCACGCACACACTCATGTGCACACACGCTCGTGCACACGTACACATGTGCAGCCCACCCACACATGCACACAATGCGCGCACACACGGGCTCACTCATACACACACTTACAAGCTCACACGTGCACACGCGCGCACACACACACACAAACTTCACACGCACACGGTCACCCACACATGCTCACACACACTCATACACACAAGCTCACACGTGCATACGTGTGCACACACACAACTTCACACGCACATGCTCACCCACACACGCTCACGTGCACGTGTGCACATTCGCACACAAGCTCACACATGCACGCTCACCCATACATACTCGCACATGCACACGTCCACGTGCATGCACTCTCACACGCTTGCCCAGTGTGCGTGCACGCCGCATTTCTGACCTTGGTGGCCCTTTGTCTGACCTCTCTCTCTGGATCTGTCTGCTTTACGCCCTGAGAAGCTAACAACTTTGAGTGGCAGGTGGCCGGCGGTCCCGGGCTCCTGGGCAGCTCTGGCAGAGGGGCCACCAGGGCCCGTCAGGGGCCCACGCGCCTCACGTCAGCCGGCCCGGCGGCTGTCCAGAGCCTCCGTTCGGCCGGATGCCGCGACGTGACTTGGGCTGGGCTGGGGAGGCCCGGATGTCCGGTTGTAACCCTGGGGCCCTGACCGGCTCCCTCTGCCCTCCCTGGCCACACGGGCGTCACCCTGTCCCTCACCGGCACCCTCTGGCCCAACATCTCCTGCCTGCCCACGTGAACTCATGAGCCATGGCCTCGCTGGGCCTCCCTGGAGGATGGAGGGGCCCTGGCCAGGTGGCAGAGGCCTCCCTCGGCCTGCCCGCCTGGCCCCTTGTACGGGAGGGCGCTCCCCTCGTCGGGGGCGCTTGCCTCAAGCCCGTTTGGAGGCTGGAAAGGTGCCTGCGCTCTGGGACCCCACACTGCAAAGGGTGCTCTGTAGAAGCCCATCTGGTTAGAGCGGGAACTGCCCTGTGGCTGCCCCTGGTCCCCGAGCACACGAACCAGCCAGGTGGGGCAGCATCGTGAGCTAACCTTGTCCCTTGTTCTAGGCTCACGGATTCAGCACGTTAACACGGGAGAGAAGCGGGGGGGAGGGGGGCGCCCTCTCTTCTGCTGGCCCTCACATTCAGGGGGCGCCCCATAACACAGGTGCCCCTGCCTCTGCTGTTTGTGGATGGAACTCGGCCCTGAGACCGTTCTAGATGCTTCCTGAAGCCCAGAGGTGTGGAGGGCTCCTGGGAGGCCTTTGTAGAAATGCTGACTCTTTGTATCTATTTCGTATTCACCCCGAACTGTAAATAGTGTACAGACCGTGGTGCAGGCGTTTGTTTGCCTCTGACGTCATGCTGCGAGACCAGAGTGACGACAGTGTCCCCGCCCTCTGATGTCACAAGCCCTTGAAATAAACACGGTGTGCAGAGGGGCAGTTTGACAGCCCTTGGGGGGCTTGGGGACATCTTGCACCCGAGCAGGGTGGCTGGGTTCCGAGCAGCAGGACGGCTCTGTGCCCCTGGTGCCCCTCCCCCCACCCCATGCTCACCGGCTCCGAGGCAGACGCTCCCTTCCCCGACTGACTTGCTGTCTTGCGTGGTCTTCCACTGCCTCCGGTGGCGGTGTGGACAGACCTGCCCTCTGTGACCCCGGAGCCGGTCCTCAGGCCACCTGCTTGGATGTACCAATGCTGGGGGAGGGGCGGGAGGGCTGGGTAGGGCCCAGAAGTAATGGGCTACCTGCTTCTAGCACCCAGGGGAGCCTGTGTGGCTGCTCCCGGGGGCAGGCTCTGCTGGGCCCTTGCTGAGCACTAAGTAGGAGAGACGACCAGGGAGGGCTTCCCGTAGGACGTGGTGTGGTGGGATTAGGGGCTTGCACCTCTCCTCTCTCCAGGGGACCTGGGAACACCAGCTGCCGAGGCCGGGACGCTGCATAGCCCCCAGAGCGTGCACGAGCAGGGGCCACGGGTCACGGGATATGCCATCTTGTGGGGGTGGGGGCTGACCGCAGACGCCAGGAGGAGACGTTGGAGGGAGAGAGGCTTTAGCAAACAGGGTAGAGACAGCACGGAAGAGACACTCCCTGGAAGGGGAGACCCTCTGTCAACCTCTCCAAGGCACCTGTGGGACCGGAGGAGCCGGCTGACCTCTCGTCTTGGACCCCTGCGTGGTGTCCCTGGCTGGCAGAGGACGCCAGGGAGACCCTCAGGACCGGCAGGTCAGGTGCTGGGGGAGGGGGCCCCGAGAGGGGCGGCCCACACGGCCGGCCCTCCCCCGCCACACCACACGCCCAACTCTGGCTGGGTTTCATAATGTTGTTGCCTTAATGCACGTTGACGGAAATTCACCGAGGTCGCCCCATGCCCCCCGGCGTCTGCCGGGCACCGACACAGGACCCCGCCTCCTCCTCCCCGCCGGCTCCGCAGGTGGACGCAGAGCGGACGGCGGACCCGGCGCCAGCCTCACGTCCGCCGGGCCCTTCCGTGCCCCGTCCCGCGCCCGGCGCCCCGTTCGCCGCCCCGCAGCCCTTGTCCGCGCCGCTGCCTTGGCTGTCTGCACTTTGTTCTTGCTCCAAAGAATACTCATAATGCCTTCAGTACTGCCGTGTACTTTCCACCACTCGTACGCGCCCCTGTACCATTGCCACCGGCCTTTCTTCTCGTGAATGTGTTACCACCGCGCACTTGACCCTCGACTTGTGCATTGTCCGTTTTCTAGGGATAGACGCCCAGGGAATGAACTCTAGTTTTCTACGGACCAGCCGACACGCTGACTTGACTTACTCAACTCACTGTCAGGTTGACACTTGTGGCTGAGAGCGGGGCCCAGTACGGCTTTGCCCAGGACCGCAGGGGTGGAATCTGGCAGCAGGGACGCATGTGGAAAGTTCCCGAAAGTTCTACTGCCACAGGGACCTGTGCACTTAGTAAAACACAGTGATTCAACCTGCACGGTGTGTGGCCTCTTTCCTCTTGCACGCCGTCTCGGGGCTGCTGGCCTCTGGCCCTGCTCGCAACGGGCCGGGCGGCGTGAGGCCTCTGTGCTCCACGGTGGGACTCCCACTCTCCAGGGTCAAGGCCTTGGGCTCTGTCAGTGTCCTTTGCTGCCGTAACACAGGACCGCAGGTCGTCAGCTTAAGGCAGTAGGAATTCCTGGGCCCCAGCCCGCCAAAGCCCCTTCCCGTCCCTGCTGCTGCCAGAGGGCCGTGGGCTCCAGAGCCGTCCCGGGAACCCTGGAACCTGCACTGTGTGGCCCTTGGGTGTCTGGGCCAGCACAATCCACTCTGCCCAGATTTCTCTGCAGCTCTGGGGGTCCTGGTGAATAACCCTGCTCCCATGTGCTCTGGGGGTGGGGGGAGTCCCTCGCTACCCCCTCACACACTGGCCCCCCGCACTGCACAGAGGAGGCTGTGGAGGAAGGCAGGAGCCTGCCCGTGACCGCCCTAGCCTCACTGTGACCATGGGAGAAGAAGGTCGTTGTCTCTTGCATTCGATGGTCTTTGGCTCATTTCTCTGCGCCAAGAAGTTTCGCTCAGTTTCTCTAGAATTGTCACCTAGGGTTAGGGTTAGGTTTGGCTGTGACTAACAGAGAAGCCTTAAGTAACCATGGGTTCAACAGAATAGACTCATAGTTGTCTCTCATGGTCCAGAGGGAGGCTGTCTGGACTAGTGTGGCAGGTGGCCCTCTGGTGCCAGGGACCCAGGACCCTCCTGATTTGTGGCTGTGCTCTACATGACCACCTCCGCAGGGTCACCTCAAGGACCAACATGGCTGCTTGAGTCCAGCCATTACATCTTCATTCCAGTCAGCAACAGGGGGTGAGGGAGGACACCCTGTCCCTTCAAGGACCAGTCTCTGAAGTTACACACACACACACACACACACACACACAGCTTCTGCTTACTTCCATTGGCTAAAACCCAGAGACGATCTGTACAGAAGATCAGAAAATGTGGCCTTCATGCCGGGTGCCACGTGCCCGCCTATGCTCTCTGGCAGCCCACCCGGCCCAGGTTCTGCTCCCTGCAGGGCTCACCCACCCTGGGTGGACACTGGCTGCCAGACCACAGGGTGCAGAGAATAGAGTGGGGAAGAACAGGGCAGAGGGTGACCCCGTGGTCCCCGCCGCTCCCCACGCATTCAGGCCTTCCTTGCCACTCCGCGCCCAGCCCACGTGGCCGCACAGCCCTGTGTGTCAGGCCAGCGGCAGCCGGGGCACACCCGCCCCCCTCCCCGCCCCACTATGTGGTGGGAGCAAGGGTCACCACGTTCCTCGGGGCAGAAACCAAGGCGGGAGAGGTAAGTGGGGGCCGGTTTGTGGCCCCAGAGCCTGCCTGGAGAAGCGGCCAGAACTCACAGGGGAGCCTGCCCCCAGCTGAGCCGCCCTCTGTGTCCCGGCCACAGGGGCCCTGGTTTCTGAGAACGTCTGCGTGTTCCTTGTCCCCATCCCGGTACGCCAGGCACAGGGCTGCCTCCCGCTGTCTCCTGGGCCCATGGGCCCCCTTGTCCAGTGCTGGACACTGAGGCCAGCACCGTGGGGGACGATGGGGAAGGCAGCAGATGGTGGAGCCGGATCTGGGCAGCCTGTGGGGGCGGCTGGGACGAGGGCAGCTGGTGTCCTGACTGGCTTCTGAGACTGTGGGGGGGGGGGCGGCTGCAGATGGGGCACAGGGCGGGCGTCCTTGTGGAACAGAGCGTGGGGGCAGGTTGCAGGTGCCTCTGAGTGTCCGAAGGTGTCGTCCCCGGGGGCACCCAGGAGTGCGTATGATGTCTGGCAGAGGGTCAGTGGGGCCGCAGTCAGCGGGAGGACGGGACGGGGGCAGATGGGACGAGGGCGTGGCTCGAGGGAGGCTGGTGGGCTCGAGGGAATGCCACTGCCCGCAGCCGCCTGCACACCCCCTCTTGCCCTTTCTGGAGCCGCTGCGTCCAGGACGCCACAAGGGGGCAGCGCTCACTGGGAGGAGGGCCGCCCTCCGGGGCCAGGCCAGGCCCAGGCCAAGGGGACTCCGAGTGGACCCTCCAGCTTCCCGCAGGTGCACGAGGCTTGTTTGCTGACCTTTATCACACGCCCCAGGCCCGGCTCCACTCTGCAGAGCCCTGGCGGAGGGAGCAGCACCCCAAGCTCCCGCTCCCTCTCCTCTGAAAGCACCTTTATGGGGAGCACGGTGGAGTGCGGCGGGGGTCCACAGGGAGGCCCGAGGGGGCTGTGTGAGGGGGCAGCACCCTCCTCCCCGCCGTGGGCACCGTGCCCTCCCTCCCGCTCCGCCCCGGGGCTGGGCCTCCCCCCACCCTCCTCACCTGCTCCCAGCACCCGCCAGCCCTGCCCCCGTCTCCTGGACAGAGTATCCCTCCAGGTGTGCTGTATTCTAGAAACACGCACCTCCCCAGCCCTGCCCCAGATCCTATGGGTCTGAGCAGGCCTCAGGGTGGGCATGGGGGGCTCTGAGTGTTGGGGGCAGAGGGCCTGGGGATCAGGGGCTCCCTTGCTGAGCCAGGCCGGGTAGTCTTGGGATTGTCTGGGGTACCTTGTCCGGTGCCCTGGCCTCGGATACCGTCGGGAGCCCACCCTCTCCCCTCTCGAAGACTCTCCCGCGGCCCCTGTGCACCGTGCCCACGCCGGGCTCCCAATCGCCCCCGTCTGCAGCCGTGGTCTCTCCCTGCTGTCCCATCGTGACCTGCTGAGAAACCCACCTCGCTCTCTGCACGCACCCACCTCCCCCTGCACCTTCTCCCTCCAGCACGGGTGCGGAATCGAGACCCGGGCTGGACCTCAGAGTGGGCTGCAGATGGGCACAAGGCCCCGGGCTGCTCAGCCAGGGCGGGGGGCCGGCCAGGCGTCGGGTAGAACCTGGAGCCAGCGGGGGCTCCTCACAGCCCCATACACCTGCCCCTAGCTGTTAAACCGGGCAAGTCGGGGTCCCACTGTGAAATTTCCAGCTTTCGCAGGCAGGAGAGAGGGTTTACTAAGAGAGAGGAGGGACCCCAGTGTGAGCCCGGAGAAGGGCCCGTTCGTGCCTCACCCAACAGAGGGAAGGCCAGGTTTCTTCCGTGTGTGTGCACGTGCCCAGCTTCCCCACCGAGTCCTGTGAGACTTTCTGTGCTCCCCTCCGCCTGGCCGGCCCTTTCCTCCTCTTCCCCCGGCCTCAGTCTCCTCCTTCAAGGCTTCTGCCCCTTTGGCCATGCACTCCCTACTCTGAAGTCTTCCGTGGCTCCCCGGTGCCTGGAGGGGAAAGTCTCACCTGGAGCGTCCTGGGGGGGCCTTCACCACCTGTCTCGCCAGCACACCAGGATGGCTCCACTCTCTGGGCTGCCCCCTCCCTACCTTCCCTGCCCTCTGCCCTCCTCCCAAATCCTCCTAGGCCCGCCAGGCCCTCCTGCAGCCCTGCCTCCTCCTGGGGGTCCGCACAGTGCTCTGCACCAGGGTCCCTCCCTCGTCTGGACCTGCATCCCATGGGTGACCTGTGGCCCCTTCGTTCTGCCCTATCCTGTTCTCTGAGGACTCCGCCTCCTGAGTGTCTTTTCTCCAGCCGGGCCCAGGTCCCTTCGCTTGTCCCTGGCCTGGGCGCCCGAGTCCTCGGGCACACGCCAGGGGCGGACTTCAGGAAAGTTCTAGAAGCCCCGCACTGCTGGGTCCTCAGGGATCCATTCCCGGTTGCAGCCATTATCTGGTTTCACACGACGCAGAACAAAGTAACTTAATTTTCAATTTAAAAATGAAATGGTCTAGCTCATGATATTGGCCTTCCCTTCTGTGCAGAGGAGGGTGTGACATCGAGGCCGGGGCCTGGCTTGCTGCCGACACTTTCACGTGGAAACGGCCGAGGCAGGCTGAGCGGGAAGGGGTCAGCCGGTGGGCGGCTCGGAAGACCGGGGCTGTCCCAAGTGCCTCTCCGCCTGGAGCGACCCTGGGTGGCACCCGCCGGGGTGTGCAGTCGGCCAGTGGACCAAGACGGAGCCCAGCCCGGAGGACGCCGAGCGCACTGAGGAGCAGCGGCCGCAGGCGCCCCGGGTCCCGGGCCCGCGGGAGGCTCAGGGACGCGCAGAGCTCCGGGTCGGAGGAGCTGGGGGGCAGTGGTGTGTGGTCCTGGTGGCAGCCTTCGTCTCCCTTCCCCAGATGTCGCCTCCATCCTCTCTGACTCAGGACACGGTCAGCCCTGCAGTCCCAAGACCGGTGGTCACTCGGCCTCCGTCGCCCCAGCCTGTCCACTGCCCTCAGATGACCTAGTTTTCACACTCGCATTGGCCGCCTTGTGGTAATTCAGTCACCCACACCCTCCTCGGCGTGGAGCCCACAGCTGTACCCAGGGCCCCAGGGCCCCCTCCCTGGCAAAGGCCAAAGGCCCTGTCCCCTCCTTCATTCCAGGTAGGAGAGCTCTTGTGATGCGGCCAACTTAAGTCCTGGGCAGCCTGGGGTCCACTGACACCTTCAGTCTTTTTCTCGTGACCCAACTCCAGCCCAGGGCAGCGAATTCAGGTGTCGGTTTGGCAACTCTGGGTCACATGTCACTTGGTACCTATTAGCTTTTGTCTTCTGGGTCTGGACTCAGCAGACCTGATGTTGTCATCTGCAGCCCTGCTCTTGGAGGGAGGCTCTCGGGAACACTGCTCCTGGGGCCAGATTTCCCAGACTGGGCTCTTGCTCTGCACCGGAGACAACAAGGCCTGAGGTTGGCTCCCCGTGGCTTCACAGGAGGGCGGTGGCCCCGAGGCCGGGGGGGGGGGGGGGGGGGGGCTGGAGGAACGCTTCCGGAGCCACACGGCTGGAAGCAGGGCTGTCCCTGACATTCAGAGATGCTCACGTTCATCGCACGCTTGGTCTGACATTTGCACTAGAATCGGTCTGTGTTAGCCTCCTCCTTGCCGCTTGCACAGACCAGACCCTCCTGGCTCTCAGGCATTGAGAGTCCGAGCGGCCACCCTGCCCGTGGCCTGCCCTGTGCAAGGGAGGGTCTGGGGCCCTGGACCCCCCAGGTGCAGACCCGGCCTGTGGGGGCACCCGGAGCCTCTGCCCTGCCCTCCGACCTCACACGGGGTGCGGGAGGGCGGCTTCCTCCGCGAAGTTTCCCCGAGGGGGCCTGGTCCCGGGTCGCCTTCCCCGGTGCTCCCTCGTGTCGGCACCCAGCCCCCGCCACCCTCCAGGGCTCAGGGCTGCTGGGCGCTTTCCGTTCTGTCCCAGAGCCAGCACACACGGTGCCCAGCGAGCTGCAGTCACCCACTCCCCTCCCTGCAGCAGGGTAAAGCACCTGCGCCTCTCCACCGGCCCTCTCCTGGGTTCCGCCGTGCATGCAGCAGGCGCAAAATGAGGGCCCGTCAGCTCTGGGGGGAGAGGCTTGCCCCCTGTAGATGGGTCCAGATGGGGCTGGGGATGGGTTGACACGAGTGCGCCGGGTGGGAGCGCCCACCCTGCCCCTGCTCCTGTGGGTTTGCTCGGGAGGGACCCTTCCCGCAGCCTCGCCTGCCCCCCTTCCAGCTTCTGATGGGGTGGGGCGTGGGGATGGAGGGGCCGGTGAAGGGGAGAAGCCCAGGGGAGGGGACAAGCAGGGCCTGAGGGGGCCACCGCTGAGAGACTCTCCCGGGATGAGCCCCTGCCTGTCTTCGTCCTCCACTTGCCATGTGCCCTGTGTTCCCAGCCCCCTCCCCGTTCGGGAGAGGAACCCGAGTGTCCAAGAGCCTATCCTGGCCAGAGGCGCCCGGAGAGAGGACGGCAGTGCCCGGAAGTGGCCGCCAGGAGGTAACAGAGCGGGTTTGAACGGGCCTGTCTGGCTCCGCCCTTGAACATGAGTGTCAGTGACGTCGCTGACAATGGCCCTGAAGGTGCGGGTGGGACAGAGCGTTTCTGGGAAGAGGTAGGTGGGTGGGGTCCCAGGTACCGGACCTGATTCAGGGGGTCCCTGCAGCCACCTGGGGAGGTTCAGGCTTCCCTTCGGGAGCACGAGGAGGCCCGCTGGGGTTCGGGGAGCCCCGCCCCACCATGCTCTCTGAAAACAGCGCTGGAAGCAAGAATCTGTGAGGCAGGGCTGGGTTCTTCCTCCTGTGCACGTGAGACCTGCCTCCGCACAGCCAGAGGAACCCCCTGTGGGCACGATGGGGCAGGGAGGACAACGTGCCTCTCCTCTGGCTCTCTCTTGGGACGCTCGCCTCTGGAATCCAGCCGAAGCCGCGTGGGGAGACCACAGGAAGGGGTCCCGTCTGCCTGAGGAAAGCCTTCCGATGCTTCCAGCCCCCACCGGAGTCCCTGGACACTGGGGCAGAGACCACGGTCCCTGCTGGGTCCTGTCCAGAGTCCCGATCTACAGGAACTGGGAGACACAGCCCATGCTTGCCACTGTGGCTTGTTTTCTTCTGAAGTTTATTTCTAAGCGATCTGTGCATCCACCATGGGGCTCAAACTCACAACCTCGAGATCAGGAGCTGCATGCATTACCGACCGAGCCAGCGGGGTGCCCCTGGTCGTCGTTGTTGGAAGCCACTGGGTTTTGGGGTAATGTGCTGTGCGGCCACAGATCCGCAAGTACAGAATCACGGGATGTATAGGGCGTGGCCCCCACGGCACAGGCGGGGAGGAGCCGGGCGGCGTGAAGGCGGCTGGAGAGCCGGGCCGTCCCAGTTTGCTGGGAGCTGTCGTCATGGATACGTGTCTGCATCCACTGAGGTGATGCGTGGTCTCCTCCTCGTCTCAGCCCTGTGCCCGGGGTGAAGTGAGGCCGCGATGCTGTGCTCCATTTTATGTTTTACGTTTTGCCGGACCCCGCGCTCCTGGGCGCAGTTGCGTGCGCAGCGTCTGGTTCCCGCATCGGGCGGTGTCGTTGGGGCGGTGAGTTGGGAGGGGTGTGCTGTCTTTCTGGGAGTGATGGTGTGAAAACTCCCTGGAGCTTTCCGGGGAGGCTCTTACCTTCCGCACGTGGGGCAGTTCCGACGCCCCCTTCCGCACGGCGCTCTGTAGTCCGTGCTCCAAGGAGCTGGTCATCTGGGCTCAGCTGCGGAGCCCGTCGAGAGCAGGGGAGGGGGCCGTCGAGAGCAGGGGAGGGGGCCGTACCCCTGAGGCCTGTCCTCCTCCTCCCTCTCTTACGGGAGTTCTGGTCTGGCTGACCTTTGCCCCCTCGTCCTGCTCGCCTGAGGGTTTCTCTTCCTCCTCTGGGTTCCTCCTCGCGACCCGACCGCAGCTCCTCCAGTAGAAGCACGAGACCCAGCTTTCCCTTGCGCTGCCTCACGGCCCCCCTCGAGCTTTGGTAGGCGTTTTCATTTCCATTTTCGCCCAAAGTATTCCCAAACCCCCCCCAAGACTTCCTCTTTCGTGGGTTCCTTTTGGGGTGTTTTTACCGTACCATTCTGTTTCTGATTTCTTCTCGGGTGCCCCCGTGCTCTGGACTGCGCTTCGTACGGTTGATGTGACTTCTCTGTGAGCTTTGTTTCAGGGCCCAGAAGACGCCGCGTCTCGCTGGACGCCCGTGTGCGATGCTGTGGTCCCGGGAACGTCATTAGCCCCGGTTGGCTGACGGTGTTGTTCCGGTCATCTGCGCAGCCTGGTGCGGTGGCTCCGGAGGTGCCCAGCCTGGAAGCGGCACGGCGGGGTGCGGGGCAGACGCCAACTCCTGGTGCACGACAGCCGTCGTCCCCCAAATGTGGCACCCACTGACCCGGAGCCTTTCGGGACAGCGCATCCTGGAAACAGGGCCCCACCCGTGGTCACTCTTGCGACTTGGCACCTGGGAGCTCTGGGAGCATTTGGGGTTCCCAGGGGCTTCCGGATGGTTAGGTCTGGTCCGGTGTTGAGAGAGGGGCCCCCAAGTCTGAGAAGATCACACGCCTCAGAGCCTGGTCCCACGAATGGGCTCAGAGTCCCACAGAAGTTTCCAGGAGGTTCCCTGGCACCTGAGTGGCCACTGCCACCTTTGTCCAGGGTGTGGCTCTTCCAGCAACTCCCCCGACTCCAGGGGGCCCGGGTGCAGCCTGGCTGGCGGCTGGCTCGCCCCTTCCGTGCCTCCCGGCTGCAGTCCCTGCCTGTGGTGTCTCACAAGGTCACGACCCCCCGCACGCGTGTGGGGAGCTGATCTGTCCTGGGGAGGCCGGGCCCCCCAGCCCCAGGCTGCTGGGAGGCCCGTCAGGGCTGGTCTCGAGGGCAGGCGAGGGAGGGGGGTGCCCGGTACTCGCCCAGGCTGCACTGCCCCCGAGCAGGGGGTGCCGGGCGGCTCCGACCCCCACCCGTGCTCCCCACCCTTGGCAGTCTGCACTCCCGGCCTCGGGGAGCAGGTGACAGGAAGCAGGTGAGGGAGGCTGGAGAGAACTCCAATCCGGCTTCTCCGTGGAAACAGTCAAGGCATCGCGTGTGGGTTTTATAACTCAAAAACACCAGACGAATCTTCTGACATTTTACCATCGAGAAAATAAGGCAGGGCGGAAGAACCAGGCGGACGAGGCAGCGAGACCCGCCCGGGGAGGGGTGGACGCCTAGGCTGGGCCCGGGCCAGGCAAGCGCTTCGGGAAACCGAGTCCCCGTCATCTGTGGCCGTGGGGAAGGGCTGGCCCTCGCCTCCCGGACAGGAGGGGCCGCACTGCTGAGGATGCGACTCAGTTCTGTTCTCCAGGCAGCGAGACGTGATCTGGTGGATATTTTATGTGCCTTTTTAAAACACTGGGCTGCGGCCGATGTGTGATAGGCAGACAGAGCGCAGGGCCCACGATGCACAAGCCGACAGGCGTGGCCCGGGGGGGAGGGTGCCTTTGGCTGCAGGACCCCTCGTTTGAAAGGGGGGGTTGGGTCGAGGGCAGATAGGCCTGTCCCTTGAGGGAGACACGTGAGGGCTCCACACGGTGACAGTGGGCAGGGACCCAGCTGCAGAACCACACAGGCCTCTTGGTGCGAACAACCCGGGAACCAGGGCTCAGATGTCTCACTGCGGGGACTGCCTACACTGGGGGCAGAGTGCAGCTGGGGACTTCTTGGTCCTGCCCAGCCCCCTCCGCCCCAATGTTTTCCAGGGCCAGCAGGACTGCACTGCCCTCTGCCACGGCAGGGCCCGAGCTAAGCCAGAGCCCCAGTTCTGGGAGGGTCGGTCATCCTTCCATCTTGATAGGACCAGGAGGTCCTCACTCTCCAGTTTGTTCGCCTTTCCTTCCAACAGTCTTACCAACTCTGTCCAACTCACGCTCTTTAGGACAAGGGCACAGACCGGGACAGCTGTGGACAGTCAGGATCCATAACCCAGCCAGCAGTGCGTGCAGGGTCCTGTGGTGACCACAGCATTGCCACCTGGCTCCAAGCCCAGAAGTTCCCCTCCCGGGGGCTCTGCAAGACCACAGGCCCCTCCTAGCAGTGTGGGGGCTTGGAGACAGTGGGATCCTGGCATCTGCTGGGTCAGGGTCTCCCGCCAGCAGCCTGGGGTGGGACCCTGGTGCTTCTCCAGAGCTAACTGTCTGCATCTGCATTTTCCAGCAGGGAGGCCCTGTGCTAAGAGCCTAGAGGGAAAGCCCATCTCGCTCCTGTACGTGAAAGTCCTTTTTTAAAAAATTTAAGTTAAAAAAAAATTTTAATGTTCGTTTTTGAGAGAGAGAGAAAAAGCATGGAGCATGAATGGGGGAGGGGCAGAGAGAGGGACACACAGAATCCAAAGTAGGCTCCGGGCTCCAGCTGTCAGCACAGAGCCCAATGAGGGGCTTGAACCCACGAGTTGCGAGACGGTGACCCGAGCCAAAGTTAGACGCTAAACCGACTGAGCCACGCAGGCGCCCCAAATGGGCTTCTACTTAAATGATGTCCTACCTGAGCCAAATCAGAGGCTGAGGAAGGAGACGATAGGGCCTCCGAGAGCAGGCAGCCCACGGAAGGGATTTCCCAGGTCAGTCTGACGCCCCAAAGCCCCCTCCACACTCTGCACCACCCGGGAAGAGCCCCACCTTACCCTGGGTTCCCAGATACAAACACAAAGAGGCCAGGGTGCGGGTTGTAAGGAGGAGGGAAGCCGTTGTCCCTCGAGTCGTGCAGGGGGCAAAGGTGGGGGCTGGGCAGAGCCTGGAGGTGGGCAGTGGGGCCGGCTGCTTGCTCCTGGTTTCCCTGAGTTGAATGTCACATGGAGACCAGGTAAGGCCAGGTGCTCCTCGAATATATGCCCGCTTTTCCCTTCTTTCTCTGGAAAATGTCAAGGGCCACTGGGGAAATGAGGTTGACCCCAGGACTCAAATGAGTTCGAAGCTGGTCTGGAGGTGAGTGGGTTGGTCTAGAGTGAGGGAAGGAAGGAGGGAGGGAGGGAGGGAAGAAGAGTGAAGAGGCTGGCAGGTGCCTGGGATTATGGAAGGACAGATGGCCCCCATTTTTTTTCAGCCAAATTCCAGCAATGTCTGTGGCCTGAGAAATTTGCATCAGAAACAATGATTTTGCTATCAAAAACTGACACGTAGGGCCTGCGTGTGTCTGAAAGAGTACTAGTTATCCCTCGCCCCGGGAGAGAACATCCGGGGCCCAGAGGAACATTTCTCGGTTGCAGTATTGGGTGCACACAGGGTGGTGAAGCCACAGGCTGGAGCTCGGCCACGCCCGGCTCACAGGGGACCCGGGTGCCTGTGCCGCCAGGACCTGGGACTGACCCTCGCTGACGTCGGCCCAGATGCACAGAGTCCGCCTCTCCAAGGTGCCATAGAGTCCAAGATAGGTGCTGGCATATCGGAGTGGCTTGCTTTGAGAGGGGACACACCAGACAGAAACGTCACCGCACCAGGACGGCCAATGGTGCCTGAGCAGCAAAAGCCATCGCCACCGAGGGGGGCTCTGGGTGAGGAGGCAAGGCTGGCCTGGTGCCCCTGCTCAGAGGGCCGGTGGCCCGCCATCCTGTTCCAGGGACACTTCCTGCTGGTGACTTCCAGTTCCCTAGGAAGGGGGTGTGGGTGTTGCTAATGGGAAGATCCCCCCCCACTCTTTCTGTGCCTCAGTTTCCATTTTCAGGCTGCCCTCCAGAACGCATGAGGTCAGGGACAGCAGGCAGAAGACGCAATGGCTGAGAGCAGGCTGGAGGCAAAGCCCCCAGGGAGGCCAAGCCCCCAGGGAGGCCGGGCTTAGTTCACGGGGCCTCCCTCTGCGCCCCACTCTCCTGGAGATCCAGGGGGGGCCCCCACCTTCAAAGCTCACAGTGGGAGGCACGTGCAGGTTGCCATGGAAACACGCACAGTCTGTGGGCTGGAGGATGGGCCCCCGAGGGTCCGGGATGAGGTCGGGAAAGAAGAATGAGTTTCTGCGGGGAGCAGGGGAGGAGGACGTGGGGTGGGGAAGCGTGACCCTCTCGGGCTGGGGAGAAAACCTCGCATTCAGCTAGTTAACCGGGGTCCACGCAAGGCTTCTTCAGGCAAGTTGTATTTAAAACCTGTGAGCAAAACCAGCTGTAGGACCCCAGCCGACCGTCTTGTCCCTGGTTTGGTCGTGCACAGCCTTTACCGGTGAGACCGACGCTTGAGTCTGCAAACACGTGCCTCCCTCCGGTGTAGCTCTGGGCTGGAGAGGTGGGGGCGCCCCGCTGGCAGCCGGGCCAAGCCCCAAATCCCGCGCTGTCCTCCCCCACCCCCACCAGGGACTGCAAGGCACCCAGCCCCCGTGGGCCTCTGAGGTCCCAGCGCCCGCGCCCACAGGGGGGATCACGGGTCCCCTGCTCTGTGCCTGCCCTCGGGGAGCTGATCTCCTCCCACGGAAGCCCCTTGCCAGCCCATCCCAGACTGAGGGGAGGGGTCCTTCCAGGCGCAGCCCGGTGGCGTGTCCCGAGGCGCCCTGCTCCAAGCCAGGCCCTCAGCAAACCCTGGGGAGCAGGCGGCCGCGGCCGGGGCACAGGGGGACTGCCAGCAGGGGGATTACCGCCTCTCGAGCAGCCTGGCGCCTCTGGCAGGAGAGCAGCGGGGTGATGGCTTGCGCCCCCCTGCACCTGCCCTCGGCCCCGCCTACCGCACGGCTTCCCGTGGCAGATGAGTGTCCCTTTTGGCTGTCCTCCACTTGCAGGCAGGCAAGCAGCTGGCCCGGGGAGGGGAGGGGCAGGGAGGGGCCTGTGTGCTCAGGCGGGAGGCTGGTAAACCCTGTGGGCCTGGACCCTGTGGGGGCACCCCCGGGCCGAGCTGAAGGCCACAAGCCCTCCCTGCCGTTCCTCCCGGGGCCGAGGCCTGTCCTGAGGGCTGCTCTCTGTCCTCCACTCCTGGGGGGCCGGCGGAGGGGGTTACTCGTGGCGGAAGGCGTGTCACCCTCTGGTCGCACTGGAATCGCTGGCTCTGACCATCACATGTTCTCTCTCCTCTGCCCGGACACATCCTCTTTCACACCATCGTCACTGTGAGTAGACAGGACCCCAGCAAGACCAGGGCCACGGGCCCGAGTGCACAAGGTCACCCAAGGTCACTCCTGCCAACCCGGCCCGGGGAACTGGGGTCTCACTGTCTGTGGTCGACGTGGGGGGCTCTTGCCCAAAGGCGTGGTCTCCCGAGGTCCCGAGTGTCGGGGGTCCTGTGACCTTCACGGCCGCCCCCCTGGCAAGGCCCGCAGAGGCCTGGCTCAGATCCCGGTCAGGCCCCCCTTGCGTTGCCCCACAGCCCACTTCTCCCTGTTGCCCGCCCTCCCGGGGAAGCTGGTCGGGCATAACAGGGTCCCACTACCCAGATTTCCTGCTCTGAGGGTAACTGTTACAGGGGGGAAGGAAGGCCAGGAGGGGGGCTGAGAGCACAGCACAGGGCTGATGGTGGGCGGGCTCACTCTGCCAGGACAGCGGCTGGCACCAGGGCCTGGCGTCTGCCATGGATGCTCATGGAGCCCCGGGCCTCTGGCTCCCAGGTCCCCATGGAGCCTACAGAGCATTTCCTAGGTCCCAGAGCAGAGCCCGACCCCGCCGTCCATCCCGACCTTGGGGTCCAGCCTTTCCCAGAAGGTGCTCTGCGGAACCCCATTGCCTACAGAGGCCCCCAGATAGCTCTGCGTTCAAATCAGCGTGGTCAGTGCATGCGCCCCAGTCCAGGAACCACAGGGGAATTCGCACGACGAGACAACAAAAAAGGGCTGATTAATGAGTTTTCTCTAACCAGGATCCACAGATGCATTTGGCCAGAGGTCACTTCTCCAGAGTAGTCCCTCCAAAGTGTCCGAGTGTCCCCGGCTCATGTGGGCCCGCACCTGAGCTGGTGCTGTTCCCGTCACAGGGGATCCTGACAGCGAGGGGCCTCACTACCGAGAAAGGCAGGCTTCCGGACCCCACACCGGGCATCACGGGGGGGGGGGGGGGTGTGTGCCCCATCACCTATGGTCCACACAGGCACTAGAGGCAACTATGCCTTTCAGAGGCCAGTGAGGACACGGAGGTTTGGGCTGGGTCACCACCGTCTGCTCCGGGACAGTGGTCCTGGCCGTGGTACCACCATCCCTCCCGCAGGACCACCCTGGGCATTATCTTCACGAGTCTGGATCTCCCGGGCTCCCCCTCCGGCCCCTGGGTCGTCTGTGGGGTGAGACTCAGGGGCGGGCCCTGCCGGTGCCCTCAGTGCCCACCCCGTCTGTCTGAGCCTGGCTGGGCCGAGGGGGCCCCAGGGGAAAGGCGGGTGGGGACTGTGCCCGGTCAATCCATTCCTGAGAAGCCAGGAAGGAGGCGGCTGTGGCTTGGGGAGGGGGGGCCTGGAGTGGACGCCAGGTGTGTCCAGGCCCCGGTGGGGGGTGTGCCCTGCCCAGCCTCTCTGTGTGTCCCGAGGGCAGGGGCAGCCGCCACCTTAAGGCCTGCCCTGGCTTGGGCACCAGCTCTGGGCCAGCAGGGGAGGTGGTGGGCGCGGGGAGGCCGAGGGGCATGGCCCTCCTCCCTGGAGGCCTCGTCCGGCAAGCGCAGCCATGGGCACAGAAATCCCATTAAAATCTCTCTCCCCCAGAGCCCCACACCCGCCTAGCTGGCGAGTAGAACACCCCCTCGGGTCCTGAGCTGGACCCGCTCACCTGAACGGCTTGTGCTCAGCCTTCCCCTCGCTTCTCGAGGGCGCGTGGCTGGCGGGGTCTGATTCAGATGAGGACGCGCGTTGCAGCCGGGGTGGGGGCCGGGGGCAGCAGGGGGGCCCAGCAGCGCCTCCTGCGGGGCTGGCGTGGCCCACTTCCTACAGGAAGTCCCCTCCTGGGGCTGCGGAGGCCTGAGGATTTAGCACCCCTGACTCCAGGGAGAGCAGAGAACAGACTTGCAGGATGCCTGCCTCTGCATCCAGATTTTAAAAGGTCTGCAGGTACCACACACGGCTGATGCCCACTGAGAGCTAATGGGATTGCCTAGGGGAGGGGAGGGGAGGGCAGGTCTGGGCGCCCCCTCCCTGAGCCCAGGGCCTCGGGTGGCCTCAACGTCTAGGCCCCAGGTTCTCCCCTGGCTGAGACCCCACCTGCACCTCCTACCCTTAGCTGGTGTCTGCAGGCACTGGGCCTGGGCTCACTCAGAGTCCCGAAGACAGGCTGCTTTTAGCTTGTGCCCCCGCCAGGGAGGGCGCGGCTGCAGTCCAGGTCAGCCCCACGAAAGGGGGAGCGGCCAGAGGGGTCCTTGTGGGAGTCTGGAGCCACACGTGCTGGTGAGGGCAGGGGACGGGGGCCACGTGCCTCCAGGCAGGCCCTTGCAGGCTTGGTGGCGGTGGCTGCAGGCGAGCAGGTGCAGACCCGGCAGGACACGGTCTGCAAGGCAGGCTCTGGGGTCAGGAGGGCGGGACTGGGGGGCCGTGACCCCAGCAGCTAGTGCTGCTCAGTAGGGAGCAGCGTGGCCAGGTGAGGGGCAGAAAGAGGCTGCAGGGGTGCCCTGGGGGGTCCAGGAGCTGGGCTGGTCCCGGAGAGGTGGCCGTGGCCTGCCTGCCGGAGTCTTCCTCGGCAGACGCGCCCCTCTCAGCCCAAGCAGGGTGTGTGGGGATAGCAAGGCAGCAGGGAGGGGGCGTGGGGGGCTGTGGGGGGAGCTGGGGGAGAGGCCATCTGGCCAGCGGGGTCAAAGCACTCCCGGGCTCACGTCAGCACGGGTCCTGAGTCTCCGGGTCACTGTGTGAAGGTGGCCATCCAGGAAGACGACAGACTTGTCCCACGGGGGAAGAGAGGGGCTTCCGGGTAAGACCCCAGCATCGGGATGGAGGCAGACCCCGTCCCTGTGTGACCGCCCTCCTGGGATGGAGGACCCGGCCCTGAGGCGTCGGGCGTGACCCACGCTCTGAGGAGCCCCATCTCCCTGCAGCCCAACAGCCAGGTCAGCCCTGCCTCACCTGAACCACGGCCGCGCCCGCCCACCGACGCCCTGCTGCAGCCGTGGTCCCTCCAACCACGGGCACCACCCGGAGCCTGAAAATGGGCAGCGGGCACCCCCAGGCCCTGGGCGCTGGCCTCACCAGGGGCTCCGTCCGCCCCGTGTGCTCGGGGAGGGCCTGAGGACCGGTGGCCTGCTGTGTGAGGGGGGCCAGAGGGGTCTGAGTGGTGTCCGGGATGGACTGAGGCTCTGTCCCCATACAGTTCCACCCTGCGGGTCTCATCCCAGGGCTTTGCTGCAAAGGCCTCTTGGCACTTGAGCTCTGGGCACATGGGCACATGGGAAAGGGGTTCACTGTGGCCCACTGGGCCCTCTGGCCTTGACTCAGCTGGAACGGGGCCCGAGAGGCCAGGCTATGTGGCTGTGCTGGACTGAGGCCCACCGGACCGGGAAACCCCAGAGCCACATAACACTGGGGGACACTTGGGATCGGGCTCCAGCGGGGGGCACGTGGGAGGCCACCTCCCCCCACCCCGGCCCCCAGCACTGGCCTCCTCTCAGGGGCTCTCAGCACAAGGTTTTCAACACGAAAAGCCAGTTCTGTGTCCTCCTTATAAACCTTCCCAACCAAAGCTTGATTCTTCCGTGGGGCCTACAGGGAAGCCATTGGCTCAGAACCCGCTCTCAACACGAGCGCCCGAAACTGTGCCGAGGCGCCCGGCGCTGAGATGCTTCCCCGTTGCCTCACCCTCATCCGCCATCCACGCTTCCTGTCCTGGGCAGGACCAGAGCCGCCGTCCTCTGAGAAAGATGTTGGGAGCCCTTTTTGGGGAGGTGGCCTTTCACCCAAGACCTGAATGATGAGAAGGAGCCAGACAGAGCACGGGGGCAGGTGGGCAGGGAAGGGCCCAGCTAGAACCTTCTAGATTCTGGAACTGTGGCAGGCAGGGGCGAGAAAGAGGAGGATGGAGAGGGTCACTCAGGTCCTCTTGGGCCAGGGATGGGGTTGGGCGTTATTTCAGGGGCCCTGTCCCCCTGCCGTCAGCAGCATGTTGGCTCTAAGCTCTGGGGTGCTGGGGTGGGAGGGACCTACCCTGTTCTGGTTTCCCATGGGGCCATGGGGCCGGCCGCGAGACGGGACGTGGCTGGCTTGACACATGTTTGCATCCATCTGGCTCCTGCCGGCCGGACAGCAGCTGCCGTTCCCCGCGTCCTGCAGGCCTGCCCACCTCAGGACCAGGCGCCTGTGGTTGATTCTTCGGAACTAGAGGCCCTGCTCACCCTCCCCCTGCCCGCGGCCCGGAGCCGCTCCGAGTGAGATCCCACCTGCAGCCGCTTTGGGGAACACCTGCACGCGGGTGTGGAGCTTTGCAGCTCCCCGCCCTCCGGCCCGCGTGCACCCCAGGCCCCTGTGCCCGGTGGGGATGTCTGGGCCCCGGGCAGGTTCTGAGAATGAAGTGCCCCCTGTGTGTCCGCACCGAGCTCCGTGCCGGTTTCTGGGTGAGAAGACACCCGGCCCCTCAGTGGTGGAAACGCCAGCCCGGAGCAGGTGAGCCGAGAAAGGGACACACTGCCCACCGTGGCTGCCACAGCCAGATCTGTGTCTCCGACGCCGAGAAAACGTATTTAAGCTCCGCGAACGGACGTCGGGGTCATTTTCTCCACCCAGGACGGGGACAGGGTCCAGGGCCTTCCTGAGAACAGGCCAGGGACGTGTCAAGTGCTTTGGAGAGACGGCGAGCTGGAGCAGGGCCCGGGCGCCGGGACAGCCCTGACGGCCCTGACCCCACGTGGGCGCAGAGAGGGGGGTCCCACCAGCCACCTCCTGCTGCGCCCGCAGGAGGTGAAGGACTGAGGGGGGGGCGCCTGAAGGTCGGAGGATTGCAGCCTGCAGAGAAGCTGGGTTGGCTTAATTCACACTAATTAGGAAGATTCCGTGAATATTCATGAGCCGCAGGCTGGCCCAGGTAGCTGAGGCGGAGCTGGCACGGCGGCTTCTGGAGCCACTGGAGCCACGAGGAGCTATTTGCAGACTTGTCTTTGTCGACAGGAAGCCAAGCTGGCTTTGCGAGCTCTCCTGGGCAGTCAGCTCTGGGCACCGCCCGGGGAGGACAGCGGGGGGCGGGGCCCGGGCCTGGGGGACTTTGGGCGCTGTGACGTGAGGCGGCCAGAGGAGCTCAGCCTGGTCACGGGGGCAACACGACACTCATGTGGCCCCGGGCGCTGTGACGATCCGTCCGGTGTGACAAATGTGAGAACATGCCAGAAATGAAACAGTACTCCACACTGCAAATAAGTACACCTGTCTTCCCCCCCCCAAGACACCATGTCTCCCCCCCCCACCCCCAAGACACCAAGCGCGAGCTCAGAAGCCCAGTGGGAGGAGGGCTGCAGTTCCCGGCCTCCGAAAGGCTGCATTTGCACAGGAGCCACAGGCGTTGGACATCCTCACCCACCGGGCTCCCGGCTCCCCGTGGGGAGGCGGGACAGCCGGCATCCCCCGCAGCGGCAGTGGACGGGACAGCAGAGGGTGATGGGGCCTCTCGGGGCCGGGCTGGGCCTTGGAGTCCCGGACCACGCAGAGTGTGCCTCCTTTTTCTCCATTTTATTGTTTATTTACGTTTCTAGCTTTACAGAGACGTAAGTGACCTTCGGCATTGCGGACGATTGAGGTGCACAACGGGTTGATTCGATGCACACTTTTTTTGAGGTGGGGAAGGAGCAGAGAGAGGGAAAGAGGGTCCCAGCAGGCTCTGCACTGTCAGCGCAGAACCCGACGTGGGGCTTGAACTCACGAACCGTGAGATCGTGACCTGAGCCGACATCAAGAATCCAAGGACCGCTGCTCCACCCACTGAGCCCCCGGGGAGAGCCCGCCCTCCGCAGCCCCGCCCACCCAGCTCGACCTCTGCCTGAGCCCGGGGTTTCTCAGGTGGGCTTCCTCACCTAAGCACCTGGAGACCCAGAGGTGTCAAATCCCGCTTCATCCCCCCCCCACCCCCCCCCCCCCCACGGCCGCCCCTGCTCCAGAGGCCCTGTGGGTGGTGCGTTTACGCAGCGCATCCTGGGGGGCGGGGTCAGCAACCTCCACTGGGGAAGCCCGGACAGCGTCCTTTCTGCCCAGGGCTCCTGAGCTGCTGGCTGTGGCACGCGAAGCGGCCTTGCATCTCTCGGGCACCCAGTGCTGCTTGGAGGACAAGGACAAGGACAGGACGCAGAGGACAGAGCCCTGCCCCCCTTCCCCCCCATCCCTGCCCCCTCCCCCCCCATCCCTGCTTCACTTCCAGGGAATGTGCTGATTTGAAATCCAGTCGCCTGGCTAAGGGAACCTCTGCTCCCTGGTCAGCCCCTGGGCCTGGCGACCGGAGTTTCCACCGGGGAGGGCTGCGGAGGGGGGCAGGGTGGATGTCCCCAGGCTCGGGCAGGCTGGAGGTGGAGGGGCCTGCCTTCCCTGCAGGGGCGCCTCCCGGGCAGGAGAGCTGGGCCCGAAATGGGTTAGACATGAGTGGGGCAGGCCAGGCCCAGGGCTGCACTGCAGAAACGGGCCCCCATTTAGGAAGAGGGACACAAGGGCAGGCAGCCTTCCCTGTGCCTACCAGGAAATAGCCCGTGGCCTCCAGGTTCTCCCCCGGCCTCTGGGCCTGCAGCCGTCCTGAAGATGCTGGGGCTTCCTGTCCAGCCTCCTCTGCCGGCCTCATCGGCTCGGCCCCAGGGAGACCTCCCCCCGCCAACCCCCCGCATGGCCTTTTGTGGTTCCTCCACAGGCCGGTCTCTGCAGCCTGTTGGCATTGTTTGCACTGTCGGAGGCGGGTGTCGTCAGCACTCGGGCCCGTGGGACTGGCCCAGAAGGTCTGGCAGGGAGGATCCAGCCTGGCCCAAGGGACCCCAACTGTGCTGCTCCCCAAGGAGCCTGGGATGGCAATGCAGGTAGGCCTGGTGTGTGTGGTGGGGGGAGCCGACCTCAGGGCCGTCCTCCTGGGCCAGCCGCACTGGCATCCTCCCCCAGGCCCCTGTGGCCTTTGCAGAAAGGAGCCTTCCCCTCGGCCAGAAACATCCCTGCTCTCGAGGCCTGGGGACTAAGGGAAGGCTCCCTGACCTCACGGGTGGGATGCTGAGCTGGGGAAGGGCTTGCCCAGCTGCTGCTGGAGGGGCCTGGACCTATATATGCCTCCTGACTTGGGGTCCCATGGCTCACACATGCGAAAGTAGGGGCCCCGGGGCATGTGCTCGGGAATGGAGGTGACAAGCTGGGGAGGGGTCTTAGCTCTGCCCAGGTCTGCAGGGAGCAGAGCCCACCCCCCACGTCCAGGGGCCAACAAGAGCATGAACTTGGCCTCCTCTCCCCTATCTTGATGGGTAGGACCGGTTTTTGAGGATCAAGCCCCAATTTCCAACCTCAGGAGGTGTTCCTCCTTCCCTGGGAAGCCCCTGGGCCTGCTCAGTGGGGCTTTGTGGGCAGCGGCCAAGCCCAGTCCGGGCGGGACGCACCAAGGCCTGGCCGGCCTCTCCTCTAGGATCTCCTGGCAGCCACCTGCCTTGAGGGTCCCAGGGTCTGGTGGGGGAGATGGGCACCCACAGCCAGCAATTTTGGGCCCCCCGTGGACCAGCAGAGCTGGGCTAGCCCCAGGACACGCACCTTGCTGTGCTCATAGAAGGGAGGTCCCATGCGTGGCCCGGAGACATCAGAGTCTCCAGACTCTGGGTCACAAACCAGGAGCACTAGCCTGGGGCTCAGGGCCTGTCCAGACCCTAACATGGGGCCTCCATTGGCCTGGGAGGGGCCCGGCCTCGTGGCCCTAAGCAGAGCTCCATCTGGAACTGGTCCGTGCCAGGTTTGGGGGCTGAGAGAGGGCAAGCTGATTGGGAGGTGAGGGGCAAAGAAGTAGGTTTGCTGGCAGGACTTGGCATTCTCCCTGGAGGGTCACAGAGTTTCCCACTGGACCTGTTCCCTCTCCACATGCAGAGCCACTCAGCCTGTGGGCCGCCCTCCCCCTCCGCTGGGAGCCCCCCCCTCCCAGGGACGCTGTCTGGGTCCTCCCGGGATGTCCATGTCTGGAGGGCTCAGGCTAGGAATCAGCAGGCCGCCAGCTGGCTGGGACAAAGGGCTTTTCTGTGCCGGGAGCCGTCAGGATGCATTTCTTCACAAAGAGCCGACTCCTACTAAAGTCTGCTCAGGGGCCTCTGCCAGAGGGCTCGATGCGTCTGCCAGCTCGAGGAGCGAGGAGCGGGCATGCGTCCAGAGGCCTGCTGTCTGCGTCCTGGGTTAGGCCACCTGGACAGAGCCTCGTGTGGGGGTCCTCCGCCCCCAGTGCAGGCAGGATGCTGCTGGGATGGATGGTCTGCAGCCCCTGGGGCAGGTGGCAGGGCTCACAGGGCGCAGGCTCTGTGTCTGTCCCATCCTCGGCCTGGCCCACGAGCTCCGTGCTTGCACTCTGAAGGCACTTGAATTGCCACCCCACGCGCAGCCCCTTGGATGTCGGCACAGGGACGCTTCCCTTGAGAAAGAAGAGCAACATAGCAGTCAGTGCACGGTGGCCACAATTCAGCCGCAGCCAGACCCCGAGCCAGGTCCCAAATGCCCGGCTGGAAAGCCCCCCTGAGTCGAGGACTAATACTATCCCCACTTAGCAGCTGAGAAGACTGAGGTTCAGAGAGGCACCGCTGGCAGGGCAGAGCCAGTGTCTGAGCCCATTTTCCTCAGCCCTGCTGCACAAGCACCCCGATCCTCTTGCTCAGTGCAAAGACCCCTCACACTGCAGTCTTTCACTTGGAGTGTGTTTGTAGATAATGAACTACTTAGCAGAAATGCAGGCAGAGCTGGGGGGGGGAGGGGTCGGTGGGCAGAGACACTCAGCTGTGAAATTGGAGTCCGGCCAGTGGCAGATCAATATTCTGTCTAAAAAGATCCTGCAGAGTCGAGGGCAAGACCCCGCTCACAGGAAACGCAGCTCGAAGGGGTGCTCGTGAAGGTCGGGAGCAGGGCCCAGCCTTGCTCAGGTTGGCTCAGGGGACATGGGGCCCCGTGGAGACCCAGCTGTGGGATGCCAAGAGTGTGGGGGCCAGGGGCACCTGGCAGAGCAGCAGGGCCTGGACCTGGGGCAGCTCGGCTTATCTGTGATTCCACAGCAGGCCCCGGCGAGCTGTCCGTGTCTTGGGGAGGGGCTGTGTCTCCTCTGCTACTGCCCACTCCTCTCCCGTGAGGAAAACATCCAGGGCTCTTTAAACTGCTGTGGTCTGGGGCACCTGGGTGGCTCAGTCGGTTAAGCATCTGACGTCAGCTGGGGTCATGATCTCGTGGTTTGTGAGTTTGAGCCCCACGTCAGGCTCTGTGCTGACAGCTCAGGGCCTGGAGCCTGCTTTGGATTCTGTGTCTCCCTCTCTTGCTGCCCCTCTCTGCTCACATGCTCTCTCTCTCTCTCTCTCTCTCTCTCTCTCTCAAAAATAAATAAACATTAAAAAAAAAAACTGGGATGCTTAGAAGTTGGGGCCTCCCAGCCACCCTGTCCCCTCTGTCCCGCCCATAAGCCAGCATTGGTGTGGCCTTCAGGGGACCAGCAACGGTGTCCCCATAAGGGGCTGGTTGGAAGCATCTGCGGCGGGGGAGAGAGGGGAGCCTTCCCCTTTGGAGATGCGCCCCAGGAAGGGCTTCTGGCCTGGGCGGGAGCGGGCGGCGCGAGGCGCTGTCCACGGTGCTGAGGGCCGGGAGGCAGGGTGCAGCAGAGCCCAGCGGGGACCGGGCCGGTGGAGCCCTCTGGACCGGGAGGATTCTTGTCTCCATGTGGTGGTCAGCATGGCCTGGGGGCCGGACACAGCATTCTCTCCAGGACTCTCTGGCAGTGTGTGTGGGACCAGGGCTCCTGCTGCAGGATTCAACCCCAAGGCCAGGCCAGGGTCCTCCTAACAGCCCCAGGGAGAAGGCAGGCAGGGCCAGCCCAGGGCTCTGGTGGGGCAGGGTCCACTGTGCACCGGGGGAAGGTCCCACGGGCAGGACCGGCAGACAGGAGTGTTTCAGGGGCAGCCAGGGGGCAGGCACAACCCCCGACCGGAGGGAGGGCAGAGCCAGCGAAACAAGAACCACTAAATTCTGATTCACTCCTGATGGATGACAGGAAAATCGATGAGCTGAAAATGGATAGCTCTGAACCCTCCCCAGTCCCCAGTGTCATTGCGCCTGCCTGATCCACATGGTCATTGTTCCTTCCTCCCAGGTATCACCTACCCGTAAGCCTAGGGCCAGCCTCAAACACCTGGATCCTCTCAGCCTGAGCATGAAGGGTCCAGGCCAGGGTGGGGTTGATGGGTGGCACAACAGGGGCCCACTATGGACCTGGCTTCCCTTATGCCCTTTGAGAGATATCAATCCACCCATCCATCCATCCATCCATCCATCCATCCATATCTCCATCTATCCATCAGTCTCTTTATCCGTCCACACACCCATCCATTCGTGCACCACCCATCTCTCCATCCACCCATCCATCCAACCATGAATTCATCCATTCATTCATCCATGCATGCATTCGATCATTTACCCACCCATCCATTCACACACACACTCATTCATTCATTCACTCATGCATGCATTCAGCATGCTTACCCAGCCTCTGCTAAAAGCCAGGCAGTGTGTACAAAGCCTGCAGCCCCCCCTCTGAACTGACTTTGTTGGCAGAGGTGTGGTGTGGAGCAAGACCCACGTACAATGTGCAGTAAGCTGTCTGGTGGACAGGAGTCCTAGAGAGACACAGCCTGGCCTTGGAGCAGAGTGTGGGGGAATGAGGGAAAACACCCTTGAAATCTCCCTTCACAGTGGAGCCCAGATGGCACTCGTCATATCCCCCCTTCCTCAGGGGTATTTGGGTTTCGAAGGGCCTGCCGTGGCCGACCCTAGAGCGAATGGAGGGGTATTAGGCGCGGTGTCACCTGGGTGAGACAGAGGCTTGGGCAGGGCAGGCTGAGGCTGGTGACAGGCTGGAGGTCTTCTGAGGTAGTGGGAGTGCATGCAGGCTGAGCCCGCCAGCGCTGTCCCCCTCCTCACGGGGGTCTCTGGAGCCCCCACTGGGTCCTGGGGCTGATGGCCCCTCCCTGGGGGCTCTCGCTGCCCCCTGCTCAGTCCAGCTCAGACTGGGCACCCAGCTGGATCTCCCACCTTTAACTCAAATCCCTGTTTATGCCAACAACCGGTTACCATGGAAATGTCCTTGGGACAGGGTGGAGGGTGGAGAGGGCGATGGGAGGGAGGGCCGAGGCTGTTCCTGCAGAGACGACCTTCCACTTTTGCCGGTAGTAGTCCTTGGAGTTGGCGCGACACTGACTGGGGCTGTGTCTGGGAAGGGGCCTCTGAGGGGCCTGTTCCACATCCTTCCTCCCCTCGGCCCCCACCCGTGATCACCCTCGGGGGACACTCTGCTCCTGCCACCAAGGCCGTGAGACTCAGGGCCACGGGGGCGCCCCTCTCTCAAAGCTGGTCTCATTTGTTTGTGAATTTTTCCACTGAAACGGCCGACTCAGGAGCAGCTGGAGGGAGGGGCCTCGAGGCCCGGAGTAAGAGTCTAATTCAGCGGCCGCTACGATGATTACTAGGCTTCCACAAGGAGTGCTTTCCAGCCGGGTGCAGGTGGGGAGGGAGGACCTTGCAAATTAATGAGTGAGACCCGGTTAATCTCGCTGCATTAGCAAATCTGCAGGGAAAGCCAAATGAGGTTGGACAGATGTGTGTGAGCGTGCGCATGCCAGCCACGGGCCTATGTCCGCCAGAGCCTGGTCCCAGGCACCAGGAGAGACAGGCCCGCTGGCCTCTGCTGGGCTCTCGGGCTGAATTCACCCGTGGGAGTGTGGCCATCAAGAGCCACCATCCTGGCTGCTGCGCTGGCCGAAGTGAAGGGGGCAGAGGGTAGAGGAGATTTAGCCTGGGCACTGCGGCAGGCTCCCGCCGAGAGCCAGGATCCCCTTTCCCTGTGCAGGTGTGCACCCCCTGCGGCCAGTCCTGCGCCGGCTGTGGGCCAAGACACCGGGCTGTCCCCCCCTGGCCCAGGGCTCGGCCTGACCCTCCTCATGGGTCCTCGGGACTACGTTCCTCTGTGCCCCTTCTTCCAGGAAGCCTTCGCAGATTGGCCCAGCTCCCCGCACACCCCCTTCTCGTCTGACTCCAGTCTGACAATTGCAGGAGCACCTCACCTCAACCAGTCCTGCGGGAGGAGCCTGAATGCAGGGGCGTGAGGGAACATCCTCATCCCCAAAGGCGCACGTTTGCTGTGGGAGAGTGGGACAGGGCAAAGGTCACTTCATCAGTTAGTGACGAGCCTGTTTATGGCTCACCTTCCTCGATTGCCAGCTGAGTGTAATGATGATGTCTGCTTCACAGAGACGCTGAGGTAGTTGGAACGGCATTCCAGAAGGACCCAGAGCATGGCTGGCCTCTACTACTGACAAAGGAATGTGGGACTGACCGGGCCTAGACTGTCAAGCAGAACGCTGTCCTATTTGCTCTGGGACATGCAGAACAGGGGATTTCTCGAAATCAGACACAAAATCGGAGGCTCCGGGCAGGTGCTCCCATCCGTCCACCGGCACTTGTCACCCTCCCTGGTCCCCTCCCTGAGAGGGAGGCTCCAGCAGGTTCTAAGTCTCCTGGGGATGAGGTGGCTCTTGCCTGGTCCAGGTGAGACACGGGTCAGCCGGGTGGGGGTGGGGGGGTCTGAAGGACAGCCCTGTGCTGGGCTGGGCAGTCCAGGTTCCCCAGAGGGCAGGCTTCCCTTAGCTCCAGGAAATGACAGACCATGGGGTGCTCCCAGGAGTCTGTCTCAGTAGGGACACAGGCCAGTCCTGGGACACACCATGCCCAAGGACTGAAGGTCCGGAAGCCAGGCGGCCTGGGCTGGAAACCCTCTGCTGGCCGGATGAGCTTGGGCACGTGGCCTAACCTGTCCATGCATTTACCTCCCGATCCGGATGCAGGGACAGCAAGAATCCACCTCACAGGGTGTAATGGGTGACAGCTCATCACCTCTGAGACTGGCCACTGACCAAAAGGGCTGAGCCTTTTGGAAGCTCTATTTGTAGGCAAGTGTGGGAGAGCCTGCAGAGAGCTCCCATGAGAAAAGCCCCTGGAGGTCTCAGAGCAGATGTGATGAGCTGTGCTGAGCTCAGCCTGGGCTCGGAGTGCAGGTGGGCTGGGGGGCAGGGGGAGATGGGGAAGGCGTATGGGTTGGGGGAGGTGGGCAGGGGAGATGGGGGAGGGGAGCCCAGCTGGGAGGGGCAGGGGGAGATGGGGGAGGGGAGCCCAGCTGGGAGGGGCAGGGGGAGATGGGGAGGGGTCAGGGGCCCTTGGGACCATCGCCTGTGTCTGTCCGGGTGGGGAGAGGTGGAGGGGGCTCCTGACAGACATTCTGCCCCCTCAAGGGCGGGCTCTAGGCCAGAGGCTCTCAGTGGAGCCTCTTCTCTGCTCCCCACCCTGACCCGAAGTCTCCTCCGGTGTGAGCGCTGCGGGAACTCCGCGCAGGGATGGCCGCCGGCGCCCTCTCCTCACCACGACCCGGGTTGTGTGGCACAAAGTGACCCCTCCCAACCCCCTCCGGGCACCTGCTGCGGCTCCGCGGCCACCTCGGCCCACTTGGGGGCAGACGCCCTCCAGGGCACGGGGCACGGTCGCGCCAGGCACCTCGGTTGCGGCTGACATTGTCCACCACCGGCCCGCGGGTGCCGCTGGACTGTCCTCCAACCACCCCGGCCGAGACCCTCGGCCGCTGTCCGTGGCGCGCGCTCCAGGCCGGATCTGGAGGCAGCAAAGCGGCTTCGCCTGGGGCGGGGGCGTCAGGGTCCTTCCCTCTCCCCAGAAGGGCCGGCCGCGACGCCTGGGCTCCCCACTGGACGCTTCCCGCGGGGGACAGGCTGATAAGGGGTGGTCCTTCCCGAACGAACGCTTCGCTGGGGAAGAAGACAAGGGGGTTGTGATTTCCAAACTGCGAAGCGGGGCGGGGGTGATGGAGTTAACCAGGCGCGAGCGGGGCGCCCCGAGCCCCTGGGTGCGCGTCCCCCATCCAGGCAGGCGGCGGGGCGCCAGGATTGGGGACGGGGTGGGGGGCGGGGATGGAGGTCAGCGTGTCTCGGTCCCGGAACCAGCCGGTGGCAGGATCCCCCAGTCGCACGCAGTGACTACGGGCCCCCGCCCCTGGCTCGGGCACGTCCCCGGCCCCGGGAGGACGACGGAAACTTTACCCCGGAGCTGGCCGAGCGCAGCCTCCGCGCCCCCTCCCGGCCGGTGGTCCGCTCCCCCCACCCGCCCTCCTCCCCTCACGTCCTCGCCCGCTTCCCCCCTCCCCCCCTCCTCCCCCTCTCCCTCCTCCGTCTCCTCCTCGCCGGCTGGAGGCGGGCAGGTCCGGGCGCGGCCGCGCCGCCGAGCCCACAGCCCCGCGCTCCCGGCCGGGTCGCCGCCGCCGCCGCGCCCCGCGGGAGGAGCGGCGGAACCAGGCCCAGCGGACCGAGCGGCCCGCGCGGCGCGGGGGCATGAAGTTGGGCGCGCGCGGGCCTCGGAGCGGGGGCGCGGCGGAGACGGGAGCCGCCCGCGTCTAGAGCCCGCTCGGTGCGCCATGGAGCTCGGGGGCCCGGGGGCGCCGCCGCCGCCGCTGCTGCCGCCGCTGCTGCTGCTGCTGGGGGCCGGCTTCCTGCCCGGTAAGTTTCGGGGCGCTAGACAGGCCCCCCTTTCGTCCAGTTCAGGGCGGCCTCGGCTCTCCAGAGCCAGAGAAGGGGAGGCTCCTGGCTGCGGTCCCGAGCCGCGGGTGCGCGCAACGGGGCAGCGCCGAGGCTCCCCCACCCTAGACGCAAAGGCTGTCCTGCGGTGCGGACCGAGCGGGGCAAGGAAGGAGTTAACTCGCCCGCGAATGCGGGAGACAGGTTTGGGTGGGGGTGGGGGCTGCTGTTTGGGGAGCTGGACCCAGAAGCTCCAACTTGGGTAAAGAGAGGCGGGGCCCATCTCTCCCCCTCTTTATCCGTTTGGCCACATTTTAATGCAGACACCCCCATGCCTGCTCCTGATTTGGGGGATCAGAGCGGTGGCTCCCGCCCTTGACCGCACCCCACCCGCACCTTTTCTGCTCCCCCAGGCTCAGTGGGACAGCCTAAGTCCCAGCCCCCTCCGCCTTCCCCTCCCCCCACCCCCTGGGCAGCCACCTTGTTATTCATAGGTTGGTGGGGGGAATTGAAGCTCCTGGCCTCCCCCGTGAGGGGTGGGCTATACCCTCCTGGTCCAAGGGACCAGGAAGAATAAGGTTGGGCTGGGGAGCTCTGGACTGAGAGTGAAGGGTCCCGCTGGTCAAAGACCGACCTAGGAATGTTGGTGGACCCCCTTTTCACATCCTGTGTGTGACTTGCAGGTGAGCTGGTACCCTGTTCCCCTCCCCAAATCCCCTTATGATGCAGTGGCCCCAGTGCAGGTGCCCAGGAGAGACAGAGAGGTCCTCAGATCACAGACTGGTCAGCAAGGCTGGGCTGGGTCAGAGTGGCCCCTCCCAGGAAGCAGAGTGTGTGTTGGCGGTGGGGGGGGGGGGTCACCCTTGACTCATGGAAGGCAGTCTGCGTGTCTGTCCAAGAACACAGGGTGCTGGAGTGGTCGTCCGGGTCTTGGTGGTAACTCAGGGTTGCTGGCAGCTACAAGAAGCCGGCTGTCCGTCCCCCCTCCCCCTCTTTGGACGGGTCCCCCAGTGTCCTGGAATCCTGTGGTTTATCCCCACCTTGTGTTTTCAGAAGTCTGCTAGTAGCTGGAGATGCAGCCCCTCCTTCCGGAAGTCACGTCTGGCAGGGAGACTTACCCCAGTCAGCTCTTACCAGATCAGTTGTCTGTTTTGGGGGTACAGTGCAGGGTGCTTGAGGGGTCTGGAAAGGCTTCCCTGAGGAACTTACACCTTTACCCAGAGGGTAGGAGGGAAACCGAGGCCGGAGTAGGGCAGGATGTGCAAATGTCCTGAGGTGGATGGGCCTGGAAGGAAGCCGGGGCCAGGTGGGAGGCTGGAGCGGGCAGCCGGTGGGCCCACCATCTTCCGCCCCTGAGCTGCACACCTTCCTGTCCCCACAGCAAGCAGCCACGTGGAGACCCGGGCCCACGCAGAGGAACGGCTGCTGAAGAAGCTCTTTGCTGGCTACAACAAGTGGTCCCGGCCCGTGGCCAACATCTCGGACGTGGTTCTCGTCCACTTCGGGCTGTCCATCGCACAGCTCATTGACGTGGTAGGTGCCGAGGGGGGGATGCGGGAGCGCTGGGCCTCGGCCGTCACACACCCGTCACACACCGCAGTGGAGGTTCTGCCTGAGGGGCGCCCCTGCGCCCTAGAGGAGGCCGGCCTGGCCGGGGCGCCTGGAGGGGCGGGGGGCTGCCGTCTGCTCTCCGTGCAGGCCGCGTGTGTCCAGCCCTGCCAGAGTCCTGCGCACACGCCCTTGTGGGGGAGCCCAGGGGAAAGACGGGCTTTGTGCACCCCCACCCGGAGCTTTGCTCCCCGCCGCCCCCCACGTGGGAACCCACAATGCCAGAGTGTCAGCAGCAGGCCGGGGCCATGTCCTTCAGAAGCCAAGAGCAGAACGCGCCTCTGGGGGGTGGGGGCACTTGCCCCGGCTGCGAGTGGTCAGGCTGTAGGAGGTTTTGTGAGTTGAGGGGCCGGGGGCTTGAGACGTGACCCTTGTGCCCCCTGGTCTAGGAGAGCCCCGCTACCCACTGGTCTGGAACACGGTGTCCCAGCAAGGCTCGGACAGGTTTGGGTGCATTTATCTTCCTGGTTAGGGACCGAGGAGGCTGCTGGGGCGGAGGGGGAGCTGGGGGTACCGTCTCCAAATGGTCACAGCTCTGGAAGGGCAGGGGCATCCATCTGGGGTCGGGGCCCGTCCTGTGGGGGAGATCTGACTGGGTAGTGGGTTCACTGGGGTGGGGGCCCAAGTGCCTTGGAGGGGAGGCTCCAGCCCGGCCAGGAGGGGGCCTCGGGGAGCTTGGCTCGCTCACCACGAGGGGGCCCCAGGCCTACGGGGTCTGGAGGCCCTGATCCCAGACTGGCGCCGCGTGTATCCAGTGGCCACCGGTCTTTTCTCCCGTGACGTAGAAAGGCAGCCTGTCCGGCCTCCTGGGCAGCGTCTGAGAGGCTTTGGGAAGGGGGGACAGAAAGGGCCGCGTGCGGGCCCTGTGGGTAGGGAGACCCGGTCAGTCTACCTGTCCTCAGCGGTGTCCAGACTCGAGGCTTCCGGCCTCCTGGAGCCAGACCTCAAACTACGCCTGCAAAGTGCTCCTGGCTGAGGCACTGGGCTGGTGAGCCCGCGGAGGTCCCCAAACATGGGCAGAGGCGGCCCTTGGCTGCCCGCCGCTTAAAGTTCCGAGCCGGACCGTCTACCTGGGTTCCTCGGGGCACCACAGAGCCTCGGCTCCCAGTGCCCGGAAGAGCCTGAGGCCTGGGGCACATCGGCTCCAGTCCTGGTGAGGGACGTGCCTGACAGGATGAGAGGAGCCCCCAGGCTCCTCTGTGTGCACCAGAGCTGGCCCGAGGCACGCCTGCACACGCGCGTGCTGATGAGCGGCCCGGTGGCACACATCTGGGCCCCTCTCTGCCCAGCCCCTGCAGGGCTCATGCATTGGCTGCAGGGCTGTGTCTGGGCAGGGCGTGCTCATGTGTGTGAGCTCACACCTGCAGGAGAGCCGAGGAGTCCCTGGTGAGGAAGGAGGCCAGGCCCTGTCGCCTTGAAGCTCGTCCTGAGCCTGGGGAGGTCGGGGGTGGGTTGGACGGGGTACAGCAGGGGCGGGCTGTCCGCCGGAGGGCAGGGCAGGACTGGGGCCAGGCAGGGGCGTGATAGGCCAGGCAGCACCGGGCAGGACCGTGCTGCCGAGGTCATTGGACATTGTGTCCAACACCGGCTCCAGGGCCCGCTCGGGTCACACTTGGATGGGGGGGGACAGCCCTGCTCAGGCGGCTGGGTGGCCTGCCCCGGGTGGGTCTGGGGGAGAGCAAGATCAAGGGCAGTGCCTGGGGGCGGCAAGGGACACGGTCCCCTCTCCCTGAACTAGCCGGCTGGGAGCTTGTCCCCCAGGGAGGCAGGTGGGCAGGGGCCCAGGCCTGAGCCTTTGGGGACAAGACCCCACCCTGACCCTCGTCCGGGCACCGGACACCGTTCTGGTTTGGTGATCCTTCGGATTTCTTTGGTTTCAGCGGTCTTTCCCACTGGCCTGTGTGTTCCTGGCACAGGGGGTTGTGGGGGGGGGGATGTCAGGCCATCGCTGGGTGCAGAGAGCCTTGCTCAGACACTGCTCCCGGCACCCTGTGCCTCTCTGCCTGGCCCCCTGCCCTCGGGACCCTGTGGGCAACGGGCACTCTGAGGGGGTCCTCCCTGAACCTTGGGCAAAGGGCCCACCTGGAGCCAGCCCCCTCCTAGGTGTGACCCATGGGGGCTGGGGTGTGCTGTGGCCCACAGAGACGGCATCAGTGCCACAGGGCTCAGTGTGAGGCCCCGGGACTTCCCGTCCCAGACCCCCGTGTTCTGCATGGACCCCCGTCCCTGCTGTGCTCCAAAAGGCTCCATCACGTGTTGGGGTCTGATGGCCCAGAGGACGGTGCTCCCCAGCAGAAACGTGGCAGATGGCCCCTCCCCATTCGCCGGTAGGGAATAAGGGGTGGGGGGTGAGGGCAGTGCAGGGCGGGGCCACGGGACTTCTCAGGGTGTGTGGTCCAGCCTCCTCACCTGGACAGGTGACCACACTGTGACCTCGAGAGGGAACCGGCCGGGCCTCCCGCTCCCACCTCCCCTGTTCCAGCCCCTTACCTGTCCTCAAGGTGCTGAGGCTCTGGTCCTACAGGGCAAGTTTGTCGAGGGGCCAGCCTGGTGAGCGCGGGACCTGTGCGAACCCAGCTTGCTTTAATGACGGTCGGCCGGAGGCGCAGGCGCCTGGTCACCGAGGACACACCTGCCCAAGGGCGGTCTTGAGCAGCTGGGAGGGTGGAGCACATTGGCAGGGTCCCCGGAGGGCGGCTGTCCTCCAGCAGCAGCCTGGGAGCCATCACACTCGCCATCTCACACGTCTGCGTGGCTCGGGGAGCGCCAGGCCCTGGCCACCTGAGAAGTCAGGCAAGCCTTGTCCCCACTCTCCTTCTGGGAGAGTTCAGGGTCCTTGTCCCCACATTCTAAATCCCCTTGGGCTGACCATCCTGGGCTTGGTTGCCTCCAGGGACGGGGCACTCACTCCTTCTGAGGTCGCCTGCTTCCCATGTTCAGCACAGGCCTGTCTTTGTGGGTGAGGAAAATACTCAGGGCCCAGAGAGTGGGGGGTGAGGGGGAGAGGGGGAGTAGAGAGAGAAGGAGGAAGGGGGGAGGGAGATGGAGAGAGAGACAGGGAGGCTCCAGTCACCCAAGGGAGTTACAACAATGGCCCTTCTCTGTGTCCCAGGATGAGAAGAACCAGATGATGACGACTAACGTGTGGGTGAAGCAGGTGAGCGAGTGCGGCCCCCGCCGCCCCTGGTTCCTCCCCCCACACCCCTCCCTGCCTGTCCCTCCTCCCCTCCTCTTTCCCTCTCCCCCTCCCCCACACCTCTCCCCCACGGCCCTCCCCCTCACGGCTGTGGCTTCCCCCCCACCTCCCCCTGCCCCCAGGAATGGCATGACTACAAGCTGCGCTGGGACCCTGCCGACTACGAGAACGTCACCTCCATTCGCATTCCCTCCGAGCTCATCTGGCGGCCGGACATCGTCCTTTACAACAAGTGAGCCCCTGGGAGGTCGGCGGGCAGGGGCGCAGGTACCTGTGTCCGGGTGCCAGTGATCCAGGCCGTCCAGGCACGAGCAAGAGGTGGTGGCCTGTGTGGGCCCCGCTGTCGGGAGCCAGGGCTGAGGCCTCTGGAAGGGAAGGGGGGTGAGCAAAGCAGGAGACAAGGGCCCTGGGGGCTCTGTCCCTGCCTGGACCAGCCTCCCACCCCCCCCCCCCCCAGTCCTGCCCCAGGGCGACTGCAGGCCCCAGAGCTGCCCCCCTACGGGCCGCACTCACTGTCCCCAGCCGGGCGGGTGGTCCCTTGCCACGCACACAACCGCCCGGCCCAGCTCGGTGTCCCCAGTCCCCCTGTGCGGTCAGCCTTCCCAGCACCGGCACCTTCACGCTGCTGAGCGAGTGCCCCCCCGGACGCCTCCCTGAATCTGTTCTTGGATGTGGTTGTTCTGTGCCAGGAAGCCGGTGCTTTGCAGGCACGGCCGTGGCAGGGGGTGGGCTCCAACTCCTCCTTTCCCGGGACCCTTGCAGGGGGATCCTGAGCCCGGGGCAGCCCGACGACGTCCTCCTCTGTCCCCGTGTCACTGCCGGGTCACAGCTGGGCTGTTTGTTCAGGCTCAGGCCGGGGCAGCAGCTCCCACAGCAGTTACAATTGCGGACAAAGCAAGTGGCAGCACTTAGCTCCCCCCGGACCCCTGCCCTCCCCACTGCCAGACCCCAGCGGGCTGTGGTACAAAGCCCCTCCCGGGCCCCCGGGCAATGGGCCTGACCTATAAAACGTTGCTATTTGATTAAGAACGATTGGGCTCCTTTTCCAACTTAATTGATTCCAGTAATAACAGCGGGAGAGCTGGAGGGTTCTCCGAGGTGCATTAGAGGGGGTCAGCTCCGCGAGGGGAAGGCTCTCTCCGCAGGGCACGGTCCTCTGCTCTCTACGACCAGCCCCTGCCGCCACCCCAGCCCTCCCGGGGTCCCCGGTCTGCTCCCCACACCCCTCACCCCAGGACCTAGCACCACACCGTCTGAGTGGCGGATTCAGAGGATGCGCATCAGTGTCAGCGCCCTGGGCCCCCAGGGGAGCCTTCCTGCTGTGGTCACACCAGACCCTCCCTGGGCAGGACGTACTGGCTGAGAAGCAGCTCTGGGATCTGTACAGACCCCCCCCCCCGGGACTGCAGCCCAGGATGGGGCTACACTCAAAGTCCCTCCTTGTTTCTCCTCCTTCCGGGTCCCTGGGGGAGGTGGCGGGTGGACCCCCAGCTTCTCTGTGAGGCTGTGGCCGGCACAGGGGCTTTGTCTGCGCAGGGCTGCGGTGGTGGGCGAGGAAGGGTCCCGGAGCCGGTGGCCGATGGTGGCCAAGCCACGGCCACCAGGAGGGCTCGTTTCCAGGGGCAACGGGAGGCCGCTGACCAGGCTGCTGTCCATTTGAGTGTGGCCGGGTGGTCGCCCTGGGCCACTGGGTGAGGGGAAAGAGGGGGAGCAGCTTTCTGGTAGCTTTGGGGAATCCCCTTGGTTGGAGGCCGTGCTGTCTGTCCACTCGGGGGCTTCTCCACGTGAGCCCTTGGGGGCAGAGTGTCTCGCAAGGCCTCTTACACGCAGCACCACACGGATGGGGGTTCGCGGGGCCTGGAGCGAAGGGGGGGGCCCGGACAGGCTGGGACGCGCCCCTGCTCTGCCGTAGAACTTGCTCGGGCTCTGCCCGTCCAGTCCCGACACCCACGCCCCTCGGCTCCCCGGAGGCACAGCCCTGCTGGACGCCTGCCGTGGAACCAGACACCCCTGGCGCCGGGCCTCGCCCCTGCACCGCCGGGGCCTCGGGGCCGGGCCGGGAAGACGCTGGACCCTCCGGGCCGCCTTCTGAGATCCTCTGCCTCCTGAAGGTGCGGCCAGGCTGCTGCACATCAGGGAGCATGTCCACCCGCAGGCCCAGGCCACAGGTCCAGACGAGCACAGCCTCCTGGGAGGCGTCTCGGGGATCTGAGCCGGGGCTGGGCCGGGCCAGGAGACGGGGGCCTTGCGGCTGGGGGCACGTGGGGGCGTGGCCGCAGGGGTCAGCGGGCTGTGTCCCAGGAGAAAACTCCGATCCTGTCTGTGGGCATCAAAACCCAGAGGCCTGGGTGCAGATTCCCAGTTCCTGGGGTTGCTTTCCGTGAACTTCTGGAACATTCCCTGCCCTGCCTGGGGGATCAGGGCTGCCGGGCTCACGCCACCGACTGGAGCCTCTGATCTCCGTGCAGAATGTTTGCTGAGTGGCGTTGGTTCATTTGCTTTGTGCCTCAGAGGGGCAAGGCTTTGGGTTTGGAGGGATGTTGCCGAGGGAGGACAGTTTTGCGTCATCCTGCCGGGGAGAGAGCCTCAGCCCCAGGCCAGCGTCCAGCGGCCCCCAGTGGAAAGCCCTGCCCCTCTTCGTGGGGATGCATTTGCGGGTCTCCACCTGCCACCGACCTAGACGTCAGCTAGGAAGGGTCACGGAGGTCATGGGATCGGGTTGGTGCCCACTGAGAGCATGGGGGGGGGGGGTCTCTGAGCTGGATGCGGGGGACGGGGAGGTGTTCACTGGGGCTGCGGGCTTCTAGGCCCCGGGCTGAGTGCACCCGCGGTGGGTGTGGGAAGCAGGGGTGTGGGCCGGCACGGAAGGCTGGGCTCTGAGCCCTTGGTGGGCGCCTGACCCACACCCGGGGCTGAGCAGCTGGTGTCGAGGGTCTGGGGTCTGCCGGCAGCTTCTCTGGCTGAGCTGCTGTGCCAGCAGGTTGTGGTGAACCCCCACCTCCACGGTCTTCGAGCCACTGTCCTTGGGGCTCCGTGGAGCCGTGGGGAGGTTCCCTGCCAGCCCTTCAGAGCCAAGCCTGGGGCTGCCGCTGTCTCCACCTGCTCGTGGCCACCACGCCTCGGGGAGACTGAGGCCAGGAGAGTGGTGACACTGGCCGGGGACCCCGCTGGCAACCAGGGGCTTCCAGCCACAGAGGAGAGCAGGGCTGACTCCAGGAGCCGATGAGGTTCCTGGGCCCCACTCCACACTCGCCAGGCACACTCGTGGAGACAGTGAGGCAGACGCTGCTGTCTGGGAAGCCTGGGGTCACAGACAGTATCCCCCCGGCCCTGTTCTGTGCCCACTCGGCCTGTGGACAGGAGCCAACACCCGCCCCCGGCCAAGGGCGAGGCAAGAGGGCGGATGGCCAGGGCCTGGCCCTGCCGTCTCCTGCTCATGTGGCCTGGGGTCCTCGCCTGTGCAGGAGGGGAGTAACCTCACCTGTGAGTTGTGGGGGTAACAGAGAGAGAGTGGCAAAGTGCCCAGTGGTGTGGGCGCGCCTGGTCTGGGGCAGGAGACGGTGACCAGACAGGCCCCCGCCCCGCTTGGCCCAACCCCCTAGGTGACCTGCAGGGGGCCAGGCCCAGTCCCCCGAGACCCTGTGGAGTTCTGTGGCCTGGTGCCCGCAGCCATTTTCATGTCCGTGCCGTCATGTGCACGGGGTGTGGGTGGGGGCCAGGACCCTCTGAGGAGCCGTGCCCTTTGCCCTCCGCCCTGGGCCGTGGGGAGGGGCCCCCTCTCCCTCACACCGGGGACGGGAGCTCCCCGGCCTCGGACCCTTGCAGGGACCTGACCCCCCTTTAGGCTGCCCGCGGGCCCTGGCCCAGACAAGTTCCTGGCTCCAGGACAGAAACGGGCCGGCGGCCAGGCCCCCCGCCCCTGCCCCGGCGCAGGGCCCCCTCCCTGCCTCTCCCCCCCACGGGATCGCCACCAAGCCGCGTGTCCCCCCAGGGTAGGGGTGAGAAGCTGAGGCAGGTGGCTGACCACGACGCGCCCGGGGGGCCCCCCAGCCCCGCCCCGCCCTCGGGGGGCGCGCCCGTGAGCCGGGAGCGGGGGCGGGGGCGGGGGCGGGGGGGGGTCTCTCACGCCCCTCTCTTCCTGCGCAGCGCGGACGGGGACTTTGCGGTCACCCACCTGACCAAGGCCCACCTCTTCCACGACGGGCGGGTCCAGTGGACGCCCCCGGCCATCTACAAGAGCTCCTGCAGCATCGACGTCACCTTCTTCCCCTTCGACCAGCAGAACTGCACCATGAAGTTCGGGTCCTGGACCTACGACAAGGCCAAGATCGACCTGGTGAACATGCACAGCCGCGTGGACCAGCTGGACCTGTGGGAGAGCGGGGAGTGGGTCATCGTGGACGCCGTGGGCACCTACAACACCAGGAAGTACGAGTGCTGCGCCGAGGTCTACCCGGACATCACCTACGCCTTCGTCATCCGGCGGCTGCCCCTCTTCTACACCATCAACCTCATCATCCCCTGCCTGCTCATCTCCTGCCTCACGGTGCTGGTCTTCTACCTGCCGTCCGAGTGCGGAGAGAAGATCACGCTGTGCATCTCCGTGCTGCTCTCGCTCACCGTCTTCCTGCTGCTCATCACCGAGATCATCCCCTCCACCTCCCTGGTCATCCCGCTCATCGGCGAGTACCTGCTCTTCACCATGATCTTCGTCACGCTGTCCATCGTCATCACCGTCTTCGTGCTCAACGTGCACCACCGCTCCCCCCGCACGCACACCATGCCCGCCTGGGTCCGCCGGGTCTTCCTGGACGTCGTGCCCCGCCTGCTCTTCATGAAACGGCCGTCGGTGGTCAAGGACAACTGCAGGCGGCTCATCGAGTCCATGCACAAGATGGCCGGCGCCCCGGGCTTCTGGCCCGAGCCCGAGGGGGAGCCCACCCTCACGAGCGCAGCTCAGAGCCAGGGCCCCTCGCCCGCCTCGCCCTCCCCGTCCTCCCGCGGCCCCCTGGACGAGCCGGCCAAGGCCCAGGCGGCCTGCAAGCTGCCCTCGGACCAGGTCCCTGCCCCGCAGCCCTCGGAGGCTGAGAACGGGAGCCCCTGCCCCTCGCCTGACCCCTGCCACCCGCCCTCCGGCACCCGGGCCCCGGGGCTCGCCAAAGCCCGGTCCCTGAGTGCCCAGCACGTGTCCAGCCCCGCCGAAGCCGCGGAGGACGGCGTCCGGTGCCGGTCTCGGAGCATCCAGTGCCGCGTTCCCCAAGACGATGCCGCCTCCCAGGCCGGGGGCCCTGTGGCCGGCTCCCCCGCCTTTCTGAAGGCCAGCTCGGCCGAGCTCCCGCCTCCAGACCAGCCCTCTCCGTGCAAGTGCAGGTGCCGGAAGGAGCCGTCCCCAAACGCCGCGCTCAAAGCCCGCGGCACCGGCACCAAAGCCGCACCCCGGCACCTGCCCCTGTCCCCGGCGCTGACGCGGGCCGTCGAGGGCGTCCAGTACATCGCAGACCATCTGAAGGCGGAAGACACGGACTTCTCGGTAAGTTTCTGCCCATGGCTGTGTCTGGAGGTGTCCCTGGCTGGACAGACGCTCTCTGCCTCTCTTTCGTTTCCGGAGGAGGGAGCGGCCAGGGAAAAGTCCAAAGGCCGGGGCCCAGACCCAGGCTACTGAGCTCTGGGACGCACGCACCTCGGGCCCCGACCCTGTCCTGCTCTCTATTCCCTGGGCATCTGACGCTAGCGGGAGGTCCCAGGGGTGGCACTGGGGCAGGTGGCCCAGAGCGTCTAGTGGAGAGCGGACCGCAGGGGCGTCCTTGCTGTTCAGGACACAGGGATCCTGCAGACAGAAGGCAGGCCCAGGACGTCTGGGCGCTATTGCTGGCCTCCAGGAAAGCCCTGTCCAAGCGGGGCGTGGGCTTCTGGGGAGGGGCTGGGGGTGGCAGGGCCCCGGGGCGGAGGAGGAGGAGTAGGGAGAGGGAAGGACTGGGGTCTGGGGCACAGCCCTGCCTCTTCGGCCAGCACCCCACATGTCAAGCTGGGAGTCGTGGGCGAAGGGGCTCTATCGCTGGCCTGGCTACAAGGACCTGGGGACCCCGGGACCCCAGCTGTGGAGGAGCGCAGTCACCGGCAGGGATCGGAGGGTGCCCTGACAGTGTCCCCAGTCCCTCTGCTGAGTGTCAGCCCCTAGGGCTGAGATAGGACTGCCACTCACCTGTTGTGCTCGGCTCACGAAGGAGAGGTTACTGGATGTGCCCGGACGCCCAGCTGGTGGGCACTGGGCCCAGGGACGGGCCATCTCTGCCTGACCCCCACCGCTAGGGAACGTTCCTTTTTCCTTGTAGTGATGCTTGTCCACCCGTCCCAGCTCAGACTTGGCTGAAATCTCAGGACCTCATGTAGCCAGGAGTGAGGTGGGGACATCTGCAAGGTCAGAGCACAGGCAGAGGAAGTGAGAGGGGTCTCCGGCCCTGGTCAGTCTGCTGGGCCGCTATTTGCTGGTCAGCCTGGGGCCTGACCTCTGCCCTGCTGCATTGACCTTGCCCTTGTCAACTGTGTCCTGCCTGTCGGTGCTGCTGCTGCCGTGATGGGGACGCTGCTGTCCCTGCCTGCACCTTGGGTAATGGCCCCTGATTGTTTATGGGACACGTGTGGCCCCAGGACCATGTGCCCCATGGCTGAGTGAGCCCTGGAGAGGATCAGGGGTGCTGCCTGCACAGCACATCCCCGGTTTCCCACGTTCCCTGCTGAACCTCAAGAGGCTGTGAAGCTGTTCTGGAGGTTTCCAGAAGGTTCTGCCCTGGACCCCATTTTGCTGCCAGCTCTTAAAGAACAGATGGTTCCCTAACTCGATGTGGGGGTCCGAGCACTGCTGGGAGTCTGAGTACTGCTGGGTGATCCGAGCCCTGGTGGGGCGTTGGAGCACTGCTGGGGGTGGGAGCACAACTGGGGGTGGGAGCACTGCTGAGGGTCTGAGCACAAGGTGGGAGCACAGCTGGAGGTCTGAGCACTGCTGGGGGTCTGAGCTGGGGTCCGAGCTGGAGGTGGGAGCACTGCTGGGGGTCCAAGCTGGGGTCCGAGCTGGGGGTGGGAGCACTGCTGGGGGTCTGAGCACAGGGTGGGAGCACAGCTGGGGGTCTGAGCACTGCTGGGGGTCCGAGCTGGGGGTGGGAGCACAGCTGGGGGGGTCCGAGCAGTGCTGAGGAGGGACTGATGCCGTTAGAAGTGGAACCAGAATCCTCAGGGAGCCCAGCAGCTGGCGGTGCCTGTCTGGAGGGGGCCTGGCCCGTCCTTTATTCGCATCGCGGGTCTGGCCGCCACGACCTGGTTCTGGTTTGGGAGCGTCGCCAGGCTGCCTTGACGAGGACGGGCCTTGGACGCTCTGGGCGGCTTTGTCCGCGAGGGCCTTTCATCCGCAGGATGGGGGACGGGTGCGGGGGGATCAAAGACAAAGCGGAGGTGTGTGTGTGTCTCAGCCTCCCTGGAACGGAGGGTCCCGGATGGACTTCTTATTTATAAGCGGCCTTGCTTGCCCTCCGGCTTCGATTTGCTTTGAAACCCTCAGGATGTCTCTGATGACTTGAGAAATGAGAGCAGAAAATGGCAGCGAAGGGCCCTCTGTGCCCTCCACACCCCAGAATGAGGGCTGAGCCCACCCCTGCCCAGGCGGCCCACCCGCCCAGCCCGCCACCGCTTGTGCCTCTCGGAGCCTCTGCCCTGGGCTGCCCTCTGTGCCTCAGGGTCCCCACCTGTGCGTGGACAGCACGGCCTCCTTTCTAAAGGTGAATGGCCGCAGGTGACGTGCCCTCTGGCCTCCGTGTGTCCGGGACCTCCCCTCAAGCCAGGGCATCCTCACCGCCTCCGAAGAGCCCTCCGCTCCTGCTGCCGTGCCCCACTCCGAGCCTGCCCGCAGTGCCCTGGTCTGCCGTTTGCTTGTCCCCCCCACTCCCGCCCAGAGACCTTAGAGACAGAGCTGAGAGACCCCGCTGACTCAGGAGGGCAGCTGGCCTGTGAGCACCGCCCCTTGGAACAGGGTGGGCGGGAGTGCAGGGCAGCTGGGCCTCGGCCGTCGCCTTCTGGACATGGTCCACTGCGGGGGAGGCCCCGAGGGTGCTCCCGGCCCTGACCCTGAATAGCCAAGGCATGTGGGCATCCCCTCTCTGGGCCTCACTTTCCTCATCTGCAAAATGGGGGCACACCTGATGCTCTCCATGGTGCCCATCCCAGCTTTGGTGAGGTGAGAGCAAACGTCACCATAAAGCAGCCTGGCTGCTGGGGTCCCAGAGGCTCTCCACCTCCCTGGCCCTGGGGCTTCTGGCCAGGCAGGTGAAGTCAGGTGGGCCAGAGCACCAAACCCCAGGCCCGGCCTGCAGGATGCGTCTCTGAGACCCTCCTGCTCAGCTCAGCAGGCGGTCACCCTGATTACCTGGGTGTCCAGGAGGGGAAATGGAGATGCTGCTGGGAAAAGTACCAGGTTCTAGAAGGTTTTCGCCGGCTGGAGGCCTGAGGGCGGTGGGCCGGGAGTGACCACACGCGTCTGTTTGCAGGTAAAGGAGGACTGGAAGTACGTGGCCATGGTCATCGACCGCATCTTCCTGTGGGTGTTCGTCCTCGTCTGCCTGCTGGGGACCGCGGGCCTCTTCCTGCCCCCCTGGCTGGCCGGCATGATCTAGCGGGACGGGGGCCAGGCGCCCGCAGCCCCAGGTCTGTGCCTGGCTGTCCTAGGGGTTCCTCAACTGCGTGGGGTCACAGCATTTGCCAGATTGTCCCCCCGTTTTCTGCCTACTGTGAGACAGCCTTGGAAAGGGTCACTGCACCCCGGGGGGGCCGGTGCTGGCTCGGTCCTGCTGAGACCTGCCTGGGGGGCGGCCGGGCTGGGAAGGACGGCTAGGAAATGCCTGTTCTTGTCTGGAGGGCGGGTCACCGCCTACGTCTTATTAAAGTTTATCTGGAGCATGGTGACACGTTGGCTTCCTGCCCAGGACACGCGTCCGACCACTCAGCAAGCAGCTAGCAGTCCCGACTGTCCCGAGGGCCACGACCTTCCGCCACCGTCAGCCCCCAGTTCCCCTCACCCCTGTGGGATCACGGAGGCCCGGGCATCTGCGCCCCCACCCACCCACCCACCGGCGTCCTCGGGCTGGCTCTCTTGGCCCCCGCAGAGGCCAGGCAGCAGACTCTGGAATCTCATCTGCCAGGGGTGGGTCCAAGCAGGGATGCTTTGTTTTGTTTTATTCTGGGTAAATTAGTGATAATGCGAGTTCTGGGCCAGCGTGCGGGGGAGTCTAGCGACAGGCGCCCCGTGGGCACAGGTACCCTTCGCACCAGGGACTCTGGACATCTGTCTTCCTGGGGTCCTGGGAAGTCCTGGGCAAGCATTTGCAGACTCCCAGTGGACACGGGTAGTGGTGAAGGTCCCGGAGCAGTGTCCAGTGTCCGGGGTCCCTGTCTGGGCTCTCCCTGACCTCTTGTGGGTCCCCTCTGTACACAGCCCCTTGGGAGACCCTCTCTGAAGCACAGGCTCGGTGGCCATGGTGAGGGTCCCCGAGGACACCTTGCCCGGGCTGACTCTGGGACCCTCTGCAGTGTGGTCCCAGAGAAATGTCCTATGTGAGGGGCCCCCACAGGCCTCCCAGCCCTGGCTTTCATCCCGCGGCCGGCACAGCCGAGGAGCCACAGCTGGGGCACTCGGTGTCATTCCCCCGCCCCGCCCCAAGGCGACGTCAATAGTATCCCTGTGACCCTGGGGAAACGTTGCCCCGGGAGGGGCATGGGGGGGCATGTGCTGTCCCCGGGCTCTCCCTCTTTCTCCAGAGCCCTTAGGCCCCGAGTGCCGGGGAAGGGGGGGGAGGACAGTGTATTCAGAGGCCACCCGGAGGCCAAGGAGTCTGTTCCTCACGTTGATGGTCAAAATCGTACCTCCCCAGACCCCCTGACTGAAGGGGTGCCGTGTGGCAGGTAGGAGCTGGGCCTGGAGCCCCGCCTGGCCTGGGTCCGGAGGTACTTGGCGGCCTGGAGAGAAGAGTCACGTTCGGAACCCAGCACAGACCAAGCATCCGGTCCGAGGACTGGTCGCCGCCCAGGCCCGGTCGCTGGTCCCGGTCCGCCGTGGTGCCGGGGCACAGCCACACCCTCACCCGCTCTGTGAGGCGCCTGTGACGCGGACCCTGACTGGGGCCGGAAGGTCCTCACGCCCAGGAGCGGGATAGAGACCCGAGGCTCTGAATGTCCCGCCCCATCCGCCCGGGTCTGACCGGCACCTGCCCGCTGGGGGCCGTCCGGGCGGCCTTCGCAAGAGGCGGGTGTCACATGTCGTCCCCTCAGTCCTGACGGCGTCGGACCCGGCTCCAGATGTGCGGCGGTGGTGGCGGGAGGGCCCTGGCGCTGGCCCAGCCGCGGACACTCGTTTCTGGATCAGGAGAGACCGCGGAGCCGCTGGGACGGAGAAGCTGCCTTTCCCTTCCCTGTTTTTGTTTCTTTGTGGAGCTTTTTTGAGACTCAATAAATAATGTCAGAAAATCATACACAAAAACCTAAATACCGGGTTCCCCTCACGCCAGATGAGGGGACGACACACACTATTTTGTCGTATTTGCCTCCAGGGTTTTGCTTTTGGGATCGAGGCAGATTTCACATGTGACCAAAGTGCACGATCTCGGCCCTCACCTCGGGGAGTTTTATTAGACGAGACACCAAGGACCCGGGACTCCGCTCCACACCCAGGGCGCCACGGTCGCCCGGAAAGCCCACCGGGCCCCTTCTGGTCGTGAGTGGAGCCCTGCGGCACGGGGTCCACGGGCATCGCCGAGACCCCTCGTGGTCCTGGGTCTGCCAGTAAAAGCAAAGGAGCTGCTCGGCGCTGTTCTCCACCCGAGCAAACGGAAGCGCGTTTTCTTGCCCGTCACCTGTGAGGAGACCGTCCTTCCCGTTTTCGAGGATTATGGCTCAGGCCGCTGTGACCGCACAGGACCGTGCCCTGAACTCTCTTCGTATTAACCACGTTCTTATGTTCTGTATCTTGTGACGTTTGGCATCTCGGGGGCCTGAGGACAGACGCCCCCCAGGGCCAGCCCGTTTTGGGGGTGGTGGACATTTGCCTGGAGCGGGACATGTGTGTGCCACACTCCCTCCCACCCCCCCCACCCCCGCCTGGGGCCAGGCATCACCACCGGCCACTCCGAGCAGCTACTCCCAGCCGTGACACCGAAGTCACCCAGGGCCAGGTCCCAGGCAACGAGGGCGGCTCTGTGCGCCCTGCCCTGCAGGTCCCTGGCCCAGGCCTTCCCCTCGCCCTGCCTGGTGGCCCTGTGGGCATGGCGTGCCCTCTTGGGAAATTGAGTCAGATCCTTCTTTCAATGGCACTGGTCTCTCCGTGGCATCACGTGGTCACCTGCATCAGCTGAGACGGGGCACAGAGAACTGTGGGCGCGCACGTGTGCGAGGTCCAAAGCGACCGTGCACCTCCCCCTTCTCGCCAAGTTTCTAAGTCCCTCGACGGCACCTGGGGCAGCAGACCAAGCTGGCCAGGGCATGTGGACACGCCCTGTGGCACGTGGCCCGCAGCGGCAGGCCTGGGAGTTTCCATGGAGACCTTGGAAACTGCTTAGTACCTGAACCTTTACGGGCCGGGCCCGTGGTCCCAGCGTGCGTCCCCACATCAGTGACCACTGACCTTTCCTATGGTCCTGTGCTCTGGGACTTTTTATTCTAGAGTTTTCCCTTTCCATCTGAATAACAATGGTAAGTTGGGGGTGGGGTTCCTGCCGGGTTCCCGCAGATCATGCCAGATGCTGTCCACCCGGCTGGCAGGGGTCCCATCCCTCAACTGCCGCCGCGTCTGGATATCTGCCTGTCGCATGGGTGTAGCGACAAGGGCATAGCTTGACCTGTTTTCTCTGGCTGACCGTGCAGCCAGCCCCCAGCCCCCAGCCCCCAGCCCCCAGCCATCCATTAGTCCTGCCTCTTCTGGAATTTGCCGGAGAGGGGATCACACAGTGTGCGCTTGTGCCAGCTTCCTTCCCTCAGCCTGAGTCCACGCTCCATCCACGAGCCACACCGGCCGCCGTCGGCGTGTCCCGGCCGCCCCGGGGCTTGCCGTGGGAGGATACACCGGTCTTTATTTATCTGTCTCCCAGTCGATGGCATTCGGGCTGTTTCCAGTTTGGGGCTGTTAGTATTTCTTTCTTTCTTTTAAGTTTACTTATTTTGAGAGACAGAGTGGAGGAGAAGAGAGAGGGAGGGAGAGAGAATCCCATGCAGGCTGCATGCTGTCCGCGCAGAGCCCGATGCGGGGCTTGAACTCACAGACTGTGAGATCGTGACCTGAGCCAAAACCAAGAGTTGGGTGCCCTCCAGGCGTCCCTGGGACAGCTAGTATTTCTGCTATGAGCATCTTGGGGCAGGTTTTGGTACATTTGTGCATTTCTACTGGCTGTAACCCCGGGAACGGACCGCTCTGTGCCCCGCGGGATCCGCCGTGGTCAGGTGGTTGGCCCACAGGCTGTGTCACTTTGCCTCCCTGCGTCAGGGCCCGGTTGCCCCGTCCACAGCAAGGGTTGTCATCTGTGCCTTTGGTGGGGACACGCTGTGCCTCCCTGTGCCGTCCCCTGCATTTCGGTAGCTAAGTAGTGAGATGGGTTTCTTATCAAATGTTAATCGACTCTTCCAGAAAATGCCCATCATTGGCCTTTGTCAGCTCCCTTTGACCAGCTTCAGTGCTGGTCTCTAACGTAATTCTGTTGTAGACGGAGAACTACTCGGTTTGATCTGAAATTTGTGACACTTGTTTTGGGCCAGCCTTCCACATGTGCTTGACGGGGAGGTGTCGCTTGCTGTGGTCTGGGGAAAGTTCTAGCAATGCCGGCCAGGTCAGGTCAGGGGAGAGGTCTGCTCTGGTCTTCTGTCTGCTTTCTCTCCCGATTCCCGCGCGGGTGTTAGTGCCACCGAGGACAGCTGTGGGTCTGTCCCCTGCTCCTCGGTCAGCGTTTGCTTCCTGTATTCTGCAACCCTGTCACATCGAGGGCTGCCGTGTCCTCCCGGTGAGCAGCCCCCTTGGCCTCATGTCACTTCCCCTTCCTCTCTGGCGCATTCTGTTTTGAAGTCTACCTTTGCTGACAACAACATAGCCACTCAGCTTCCACCTTTAACCGCTAACCTGACTCTTGTCGCTGTTTACGACGTGGACAACCCGTGGCTACCACCCAAGTCGATGGATGGAACACGTCCATCTACCTTCCCTGCGCCTCCCCGGGAAGCCGCTGCCCTGACCGCCGTTGCACTAGAGCCTTCGTGTGTTCTAGAACCTCATGTAAATGGAGGACTCTCCTTTGTGCACAGCCTCTTTGCTTCAGCGGGCTTTGCCGTTCATCCCCGGTAGTACATGTGTGATTTGCTTGTGTCTGTGAATATTCCGCCATTTGTTTATTCATTGATGGACGCTTGGATGGTTTCCTGTTTGGAGTTATGATGGATCATGCTGCTTCCCGTGCGCACACGCACACGCGTCTTTGTGTGGACGTGTTTTCGTTTCTCTGGCGCAAATACCTACTAGAACTTCGGGGCCCCAGGAGGCCCCAGGAGGTGTTTCCAGGGGCTTCCCAGCCGTGTGGCCTCGCGCCCCTGCTGACAGCCTCAGAGACACCGGGTGTGGGTTGCACTGCGTGAGTGGCTGTCTCGTCTCTGAAGACCAGGGCTGTTGAGCGCCGTGTCGTGGATTCACTTTTAATGAGTTGTTAATATTTCTTTCCCGTCTGTGACTACAATTTTCATTTCCTTGATGGTGTCTTTTGAAGAAAAGCTTTTAATTTTGATGAAGTGCAATTTATTACTTTTTTCCTTCTATGGTTATTGCTTTGTGGACCCTGCTTACGAAATCTGTGCCTATCCCGAGGTTTTGAGTCTGTACTTCTAGATTTCCTTCTAGAAAGCTCTGTGTTAGCTTTTATGTTTCGGTTTATGACACTTTCCGAGCCAGCTTTTACACGTGGCATTCGATGAGGGTGGTTCATGATTCAAATCTCCAGCTGCCTCTGCACCATTTTCAGAAAACACTATCCTTCCCCGTCGAAACGCCCAGAACGACCACCTCGTACATTCTCCTGGCTTCCGGGTGCTCTAGTCCAACCCTGGCTGCTCCGAGCTGGCTAGAGGCAGAAAGCTGGGTCGTGCCTCTCAGCACAGTTTGGAAGTTCACTTATATTTATTGTAATTTCTGCTACACTGGGAAATGTTTCTGTTTACATGTTCTGTCCCCTCCCATAAAGGAAATGCTAATCTCGAAGGTTATACGTTCTATTTTCTTCCTCCTCATGGCTGCTGCCAAGATTTATATGTTCCAAGAGTTTAATAAATCGATATCAGGCTGCCCATCTCCGAATAAAGCAAGCGCATTGGTTGCCTTCAGGAATCCTGGCCTCCCACGCACCAGCCACAGCGGAACAATCTAGAAGTGCAGAATTTGTCCACGTGGAGGGCTTCTTTGTCCAGTCGGCAGTGAACGTCATCACGTGTCTCGGGGACTGGGCTTTCCTGTGTATTGGATCTAATTTCTGGTTATTTTCCCCTTTCTGGGGAACTGCCCCCCACCCCTCAGGGGGAAGGTGTTTCCCCTTCTGAGACTTTGTGGATCGGGACATGTTTTTGCCCCATTCATTCCAGTGATAATTCACTGGATGTGACACTTGAGTGCTTTCCCTCAACACTTCGGGTCATCATGCTCCCGCCTTGGACACCACGCTGACCCATCCTTCCAAGAAGTATTTCCATTCGCTTCACCATGTTTTGCATTAAAGAATCTAAGGGAGTATCTTCACAATCGATCCCATTCAGCTCTCTGAGCCCTTCAGCGTGAGGTCCGAGATCTTCTCTAATTTTCTAATTTTTAAAAACTGCCTATTTGAACATTCCCCAGTCCTCACTTCCCACCTCTTCCCACTTGGACCGCCCCTCCACCCCCCGACGTGGATGCCAACACTCGAATTCTCCGTTTCATCCTTTTCTGAGCCCGAGGGGAGACGTCTTCAAGCTGACCCTGCAGCCCGGCTTCGGCGCGTGTCCGTAACCGCCCGCCCGCCTCGCTGATGCTTCTCCTTTTGCAACCTCCATGCCGTGTTTCCGGCTGTCTGTCCTTTCTACTTACTGATTCTGGCTTCGTGTCGTTACATCAATCCTTCCCTCTTTGAACTTGGGAGTTTTAGGTTAATGGGCCCAAGAGGACATCCTTGTCGGTCCTCGTTGGTCTGGTGGGCGCGGCGCGGTCTGCCCGGTGCGTGGCCCTGTCCCTCCGATGTCGTTTTCCCTGTTACTTGTCTCCTGGACCCGAGAGTCGTGCCGCACGCGAGCACGTGCGCGGTGCGTTCATCCGGACACGCACGTGTGGAGGGACTGGGGGTGCTGCGGTGGGCTCACACGGACCCGCACGGCCGGCCACACCGGAGGCAGGGCCGGGGAGGGCGGGCGGCAGGGTTGCGCTCTCCCCAGCCCGCTGGGCCGGGGCGTCGCAGGTTGGGGACGGGGGGTGAGCTGGTGCCTGCTCCCCCCGCCTGGGCTCTCGTGCCCCGGCTGCACCCCGCCTCCTTGAGCAGACAGTCCAGAGCGGGCGTCTCCCCCGGTCCCTTCTCTGACCATGCCGCTCCTGGGCCAAGCCTGCCTGCAGCCCAGGGAGCCAGCCCCAAGGCTTCTGCTCACGCTGAGATGGTGGCCGACACGCTGCCCGCCTGAGACCGGACCCGGCACCCCTCTCCGGTGGGCTCCCGCCCCAGATGGCTCCCGCAGTCGCTCCGCCACCGCCCCCCTCCCAGGCTCGGCCTCCCGCCTGCTCTGGCCACCTCCGTCTCAGCACGCAATGATGAGGCCCTGACCCCACGGGGCTCCCTGAGTTCTTACCCACAGACCATGTACAACAGACTGCGAGTCCCATCAGTTCCTTGCTCGGAAGCCCTGGTGACCCGCTCCTGAGTCCAGACCACACACCCCTCCCCCACCCCCCCACCCCCCTCCCGGTGCTACCCCCGGGTCTGTCAGAGCCGACCTTGCTCCTGGCCCCGGGCTCAGCTGTCTCTGTCCCGGCTGCTCCGGCCTGTGTAGCCTCCTGCCGTTTCTGGGTGGTGCTGTGGGTTCAGGCCCCCCACGTGCTGTGCCCCTGCTGGAACCTTCTCCCGTCTTCCACTCCCCACTTTGTTCCTGTCTCTGCGCAAATGTCACCTCGGAAGCTTATGTTGGCCTCTGCGTCTGAAGGAGGCCCGCCCCAAATTCTTCCCAGTTTAGAAAATGACATGGTGTTTGTAGGCCACAGCAGGTGAGGTATCCAGGTAAGTAAGGGTCAGGGGCGGCCAGGGTGGCGTCCAGGCTGGTGGGCCGGAGAAGGGGGGTGCTGGCAGTGACAAGGCATGGGGCCAGCAGGTCAGGGTCCCCAGGGGCTCAAGCACATGGGAGGCGAGCTGGACGCTATGTCGTTAGTGAGGGGATGCTACTAGGGAGAGAGGAGCCCCTGACACCGGCCCGGGAAGGTCACATCAGCGAGTGTTTGAGAGGGGGCTGGGCACCGATCTCCAAGCTCCCCCGGGCTACTCAATGCGGCTGAGAAACCCCGTCCTGGGCAGGGCCTGGACTGTGGGGCTGCCGGGGCACTGAGTCACAAGGTCACAGGAGGCTGCAGGGGGGGCGGGCCGGGGGGGGGGGCGGTCCTTGAAGCCACGGAGGGATGGCAGCTTGTCTCTCTGAGGGTGGAGGTGGGGCGACTTGGACTTGACTGGGCAGGGACGGACTCCGGGTCCCAGGGACACCCCTCCCTGCAGTGAGCAGGCCGCTCCCTTGCTGAGCACGCTGCACTTTATCTGAGTGTGGAAACAGTACAGAGGGAAGGCCCCCCACCCCACCTTCTGCCTCCGGGCCCCTCCCGGGACTCGCTTTCCAGGCTCCTCCTGCAGGGTCCAGGGAGGGGCAGGGTCACTCCGGGCAGCACGGGGGCCGTCCTGGCAGGAGAGAGGGTGAACAGTCTGAGGGAGGTGGCAGCCAGCCGGACGGCAGCAGCCCCGCCCACCTGGCACCGAGGACCCGAGCCCCCAGGGTCCCCGTGCATCCAGCTGGGCCACGAGCCCCGGGCACGAACCTTTCCCCAGGATGCTGCCGCCAGGTGCCCCCGGCCCTGATCCTTTCGCCCACCCGATCCACCCTCCTGCCCTGCTAACCCCTGACTGGGGCCTCCCTGGGCTCTCCTGGCTCCCCTCCACGTGTCTCCAGGTTTGCCGGGCCCCCCAAGGCCCAGGAACCCCCACTCGTGTTCTATCCCAAGCCGCTTCACCAGCTCCTGAGCCATCTGTCCGTGCTGCACCCCCACCTCCCAGCAGCCCCCCGGGAGCTCCTCCTCCCCAAAGGTGGGGGGCTCACCCGTTCCCCCCAGGGGTCCGGGAGGCTCACTCCCTTTCAGCCGAGGGCTGCTCCTCTGACCAAGGGCGCCGGGCTCACCTGAGCGGAAGGGGGTGTGCTGGAACCGGGGTGCGTGTGGTCACGGTCTCCCTTCTCAGGGACCCTGTTCTGACTGAGGGGAGGTGGGCACCCGACCCCAAGCAGGCACGTGTCGTTGGGTCAGTGGCTAAGGTTAACTGAGGGGGGCCTCGTGACGGCACCTACAGCCTTGTCCACGAGGCTGGGTACAAAGAAGGGTATTTATCCCAAAGGCAGTGTCTGGGGCACTCTGACGGACCGTGGGGGGCAGGGCTTCCCGCAGGGGAGCCCTCTCCCCTCCCAACGCCCAGCCCAGGGGGTGAGGCAGGACCCCACAGTCCTGCCCATGGGCGGCACCACAGCCCCACCCCATCCAGGCCCACGAGCTCTGTCTCCCCTGATCAGCCTCCCATCCATCTCGGCACCTGAGCCGTGACCAGCGCCACGGCCCCAGTCGGATGGACGAACGCGTGACAAGGTCATTAGACCAAGCCTCCTGCTGCATCAGAGCAAGGAGAGAGGGAGCACGTGGGAAGGACAGGAGGGAGGGGACGGCAGGGCAGGAGGTGGCCCTAATCTTGGGCTTCCCGGGAGGAAGGGGAAGGGGGCCCTCTGAGGACCCCGGGGAAACCAGGCCGCGTCCAGTCCTGCCTTAGCGACCTCTGTGTGGGCTCAGGGGCCCTGCCTCCGCACCCCGGCCCAGGGAGGGTGCAGGGGATGCCGGGGCCACACGGAACTCCCAGCCGGGGACTGGGAGGGAGCTGCAGTTGCCCCCACACCCCCCGCAAGGGGGCCAGTACCTCCGTCCTCAGGGTGGGGGCCGTCTCGTCCTCCTCTTCCAGGGAGCCAGGCCTCACCGTGAGAGCTGGGGTGTCCGAGGGCCTGCAAGATGGGCCTGGGGGGCCTGGCGCTCTCATGGTGGAACTTTAGCACGTGAGCTGGGGAGAGGGGTGGAGGGGTGTCAGCAGGGCGGGGGGTGGGGCAGGGGGACTCCCCGCTCACTTCCCCCGGATTCACTGGGGCATGGCCAGTGCCCGCGGTCCCTTTCGGCCCGGCTGGGGTGAGACAGAGGCCGCACGGGGGTGGGGTGGGGGTGGGGTGGGGGGCTCTGGCGCCCTCGCGAGGAGGCCGCACCACTCACTCTGGATGGCAGACTCGCAGGCCTGGTTCACGAGCTGGTAGATGGTGGCCAGGGACTGCGGCTCCCCCTGCAGGGCAGATGGGCCGTGTGGCCAAGCGCCGCGCCCAGCGGCGTGGGGGCCGGTGCCTCCCGCACACCCCCAGGAAGCGCCTGGAGCCTGGACAGGGGCCTCACTCACCTTCTCTCCTCGCTCCCCTTTGGGTCCCGGCAGCCCCTGAAATAGAGGAAGAGGAGAAAAGCGGGTCAGCACGGAGAAGTCAACCCGCCTGGACCCTGTCCCGGGCCGGGAGCGGGCTGCATGCTGGGGGCCGCCGCTCCCAGGGAGCTGGCAACGCAGAGTCCCCCGCAGCTGGGACACGGGCCCGGACGCCAGCTGGGCCTGCCCGGGGCCTGCCTTCTTCCACCTCCCAGCTGAGCCCTTGCCTAGCTGTGGGACCAGGCCTGCCCCACACCCTGGGGCCCCCAGGCCCGCCCTGTTCCCTGGCCGTTCCCATCTCGGGCTCCCTCTGCTGCAGATCAGTTCCAAACCCAAGCTTCCAAAGTGGCCCTGACTGGGCGGGAAGGAGGCATTTACTCAAATTTGCTCCCCCGCCTCCCATCTTTGCTGAGCGGCTGGCCGGTAGGTGGGAAGGGGGCTTACCGTGAGCCCCACAGGCCCCGGGAGTCCTCTCTGCCCTCCGGAGCCCCTGGCCCCCGCCGTGCCCTGGAAGCCCTGCAGGGGTGCAGAGGGTGTGGCCGCAGCCTCCCCCCCCCCCGCCCCCCCCCGCCCCGGGAGGACGTGGGTCCTCCTCCCTCCAGCCTTGGCTCCCTGCGGACTGGGTCCCTGCCTCCTGCAGGCCAGGCCGGGCCTTCTCACCCGCCTCAGAGCTTGTCCAGGCTGAGTACCTAGGGCAGAGGCCCTCCCACCCCACCCCACTTGGCACTGGCCGTCTCGAGTGTGACCACTGTCACCCCCCACCCCAGGGACAGCTCCCCGGCACTGAGCCCAGCACAGACCCCGGAACCACAGGCTGGGAGGGGAGGTGCCTCTGAGCGAGGCCACGGCGAAGGAGAAGACGGCCCCGGTCATTTCCCCGCCGCCAGACTCACGCGTCCCCCCTCCTTCGGCCTACCCGGGAGCCCGGGCACTTTCCTGCCACGCGGACCGATAGTGACTGGGGCCGTGCTAACATGGCGTTTCCGACCTGCCCAGCGGAGGTGAGGAAGACCCTCGCCTGGAGCCGCCCCTGGGCACTCGTGCGCCCTGCGGAGCCCCACCAGGTTCCAGCCCAGGAGAGAGAGGAGTCCCCGGGTCACCTGCGGGGGCGGGGGCTGCAGCCACAGGGCAGGCTCTGACCTGTTCGGCCCTAGGAACTGGGGGGGAGCCTCTCAGGAGGACCTACCCTCGGGCCCGGAGGTCCAGGCAGGCCAGCACTCCCCTCCAGACCCCTCATTCCCTGAAGACAGAGGACAGGGCAGGCTAGGGCAGGGGGTGGCCTGGTGCCCCCACACGCCCCTCCCGCGGTGGCCCACGTCACCCCCACAGACAGAACCCAGCACCCAGGGACCCACACCTTTGAGCGGGGGGCAAGGCCAGCCAAGCTCAGGGCCTGCCCCCAGCCCCTGGCAGTGACCACCCTCCCCTCCCCGCTGGGGAGGCCCCTGCCCCCACAGTCTCTATCTGAGATTCACCCCCCCCCACCGCCCCCCCCCCCCCCACCACAGGCTTCTCTCCCACCTTAGGTCCCTGGAGGCCGACCTTCCCGGGAGGGCCCTGGTGACCAGGATGGCCCTAGAAGGAACAGAGACAGCTGGCCAGGCTGAGGCCCCATCCCGGAGACCCAGGTCCCCAGCCCGTGCCCTCCCTGCCCACACACCCGGAGGGCATCTGATCCCACTACCTGCAAGCCCGGGGCTCCGTGGTCCCCCTTCTCTCCTTTGACCCCTGGCGGACCCTGGAGAGGAAAGGGACTCAGTCTGTCCCAGAGGAGGGGGGAGGCAGCCGGGGGGAGGGGGAGGGGAGGCAGCACCTACCACAGGCCCCTGCACGGTTCGGCCCTGGGTCCCTGGCGACCCCTGCTGACCCCCGGGACCCTCAGGTCCCATCTGTCCAGGTGGCCCGGGCTCTCCCTGCAGACACAGGAGAGGGAGGGGCTAAGAAGGCCTCCACCGTGCCCTCAGTGGCCCCCCTGGCCCTCCAGCTGACCGTGGCAGCCAGACCCAGCCCTACAGAGATGCCCTCGCCTCACCGCCCACCCCGGGAGGGGTCGTGCTGGGACCTGCTCGACAGCCGGGGACTGACCCTGGCCACTTCTCCGGGTCACAGAGCCAGTGACCCCATTCTCCCTTCCTGACCGGGAGGGGTACAGAAAGCCCTGTGGCAGAGCTGACCTGGACAGGCCAGTCAGAGCTCTGACGCCCCAGCGCTAGGCTCCGTCCTCGCTGGAGTGTGCCGCCGGATCCCTAAGGGCCAGGGACAAACTCTTCTTCCACCGTTTGAGATTCCAGGGCAAAATCAATGCTTTCAAAGAATTTTTGTGAATTTAGCATATAAGTGTACCAAACTCCCTAAAGAAAACTGCAGACATTCTCATGTCTGAATATCAATGAGAAAATCCTAAGTAAAACGTCAGCAAACAGAACCCTGCAGCACACGAACGGGGGACAAGTACTCGGTTTAACGGGTACAGGAAGGGTTCAGTGTCAGGAATGCGCTAAAATCATTCGCCAAACTAAGAGCTCCAGGAAAAGGAATTATTTGGCTGTGTCCGGCTGAGGCAGCGCCAGATCTTAATATCCACCCTTGATTTTCTAAATCTCCTAATAAACAGGGACACCCAGAGGTGACTGTCACACAACAAAACCTATCTGTCCCCGCGCCAGCTCCACACCAGCGGGGGGCACACCGGTCACGACGCAGATCACAGACATGCGGCTAACGTCCATAATCTGTCGAGTGCTCCCAAGAATTAATACGAAAAATAACCCAGCGGCAAGGATTCCAAGGACATTTGTCAAGGGGAAAACTCCAGCAAATTCCAGCAACTCCCACAGGGTGTTGGAGCTCCTGTAGGAGAAATGCCAACACACTTCACCTGTCACATTGCTCAAGGTCAATGACGTTCGCGATTTCTGGGGTCGGGGGTGGGAAACTGGCCCCTCACTGGGGAGGGCACTTGGCTTCTGGCTGTGGGGCTCCACCCTCCGGCCCCACAGGACCCCCCACAACTCACCCTGGGGCCTGGGAAGCCCTGTTCTCCTGGGACTCCGTTCCTTCCGGGGAGGCCCTACCAGGACACAGACCGGGCTGAGCTTCCGCGGCGCCCACCCGAGGGCCCCGCAGCACTGCCCCACGGGGACTACAGTCCCCCAGTTCAGGTGGGGGAGGGGAGGGGTCTTCCAGGGCCAGGCTTAGCCCGCCCTCCCCGCCGCCCCCCACCGCCCACAGCCGCCGGGTACACCAGACCAGTTCTGGCAGGTCTCCGTTCAAATTGCGGCCCCTGCCTGGTGCGGTCCGTGGATGGCCAGGCCAGAGCCCGTGCGCTTGAGCGACGCTCCCACCACACGGGCCCCGGAGCCTCGGGGCTGGCAGGGGTGCGGGCCCCGCCCCACGGTGGGGGTCCCACAGCGAGAGCACCTGGGATGGAGGCCGCCCACATGGCTGCGACTCACTGCCAGGCCACATCGCACCCACCGGCCACCACCAGCACGGTGCCGCAGACTGACTGGGCCCCCCCCCCCCCCGCCCCCCAGGGTTGGCTCAGGGGAGGGAAGCAGAGGGAAGGAGAGGCTGGCTGGGAGGGGTCTCACGAGGCAGGGGGATGGGGCCACTGGGGGGCTCGTGAGAACATCCCATCTTGGCGCAGGCTGGCTCGGCTGCTCGGCGGTGTGAGTGAGGGGGCAGCGGGCTTTGCCAGGAGCCCAGGTCACCCGGGGAGCCGATGATGGACTCACCGGAGGTCCCTGGGGCCCCGGGGGCCCCGGGGTCTGCGAGGAACAGGCACAAGAGGAAGAGAAGGCAGGGCAGGTCTCTCCATCCTTCTGGGAGGAAGGAGACCCCACTCATTAAGTGGACCCCCACCTGTTCCTGTCTGACCTAGAGCTCGGACAGCCAGACAGCTGGGTTCCAGGACGCCGGGGAGGCTGGGAGTGAGGGGTGGGGAGCTGGTCCCTGGTGCCCTCCCCCCCCCCCCCCCCACTGCCGGCTGCTCTGCACGGGCCCTCTCCCAGTCCCTCCCAATCCCCAGCATGCCCAAGCCCCGTGTGGGTACAGTGTGAGGAGCCCTGCCCACATCTTCATGGTGCGGAGGCTGCCCGAGTCTCTGGCAGTCCCTCTGGCTTTGCTGGATGAGCCCCTTCCTTCCTGGCCAGCTGTCTACACCCAACTGCGCCCACAGAGAAGGGAAGTGGCCCCCGAGTACACAGCAGTGGCCACCCCCGCAGCTGGCGGCTTCCTGACGCACTCCAGCCTTGGCCTCCGGGGTCTCTTGCATTCAGCTGCCCAGGCCTCTGGCTCTGACCAGAGACCACCTCCTCCAGGAAGGCTGCCCTGCTTTCTCCCGGTGCCGTGCTGATGCGCCTCCTGTCTACCTCCAGACTCTGCGCCCTTGGCAGGCACTGGCCCACTTACCGATGCAGGGAGCTCACAGCACATGTCTTCCTCCGCCCAGGAGTCATTGCACACGATCTGCAGCATCTGGAGCTGGAACTATAATGCAAAGCAGGGTCGGCCAGATACGGTTGTGGTCTCTGGGGCGCCCCCTCCAGCCTGGTGCAGCAGGACGAAGCCCATGCTCACTGTGGCTGAACTGCTCCGGGGCCCGCGGGCCTTGGCCAACCGTCCCAGCATGACAAAGCCAGTAACAGGTGGGCTGCCTGCCTCCCCCATGGGCCTCTCAGCCACCTTCCGGCAGTCCACATAGAGCCTGACCTTGGAGCGGCCCACAGCCACATGCACCTGCCAGAGAGACACCACCAGGGGTTCCCCCTGCAGCCCCGCGGGGGTGAGCACCCATCTGTGCCTGCAAGGCCAGGCCAGATGGGGAAGAAAGAGCCCATTTACCTGGGGGTCAGGATCCTGACTCCATCCTGGGTCGAATGGGACACCCCCTCACTGGGCCTCAGTTTCCCCTTTGTATAATGAAGCAAACTACACGTATTGCAGACCCCTCCCAGGGATTCCTGGGACCCGGGAAGGGTTGGGATGCTCTCTGACCCAAACTAAGGCATCTGTCATAGAGGGGATCAGAGGGACAGAGGCTTGGACAGGACAAGATGACTTTCGAGGAAAGTGGGAGGGAGTGGGGGGCAGCGGACGGTCTTAGAGAAGTGCACTTTGGTCTTTCGGGAACCTTCCAGCACCTTGTGGAAGCTTCCAAAGAATATCCTCCTCACTTCGGGCAGGTCAAAGGTGACCTCTTGCAAGGTGGCCCTGGGGTCGTGGTTGAAGTAGGTCAGAGACTTCCTGCCGGCTGCAGGGGAGGGGTGAGGGACATGTGAGACCCCCCCCCTCCCAAACAGAACAGGACAGCCCCACGACAGGGCAGCATGCAAAGTCAAATGCACCCCAAGCCTTGGGGACCCGAGCTACAGACATGGCCCCTGTTTGGGACTCCTGCCTCCCGGTGACGGCGGCCCCCGGCCTGGCCTGCAGGCAGGGTTTCTCAGGACCCACAGCCCTGGGCCCACCACCCTGCCTCTGGACTGACCGTCCAGCAAGACCCCCAGGACGGGCTGGGAGTGCTCGGCCGTCATCTGCCACAGCGCAAAGGTCTCGCGGGGTGTCTCGGGCAGCAGACGCAGGAGGAAGACAACTGTGTGTTCCGGTGGGAGGGCGGCCAGGTGGACGTCACTGTTGGGACACAGGCGGGGGCCGCTGCAGGCCTGGGAGGAGACGGGGTCCCGCCATGCAGAGACTGCAGAGAGGGTTCTGTGATGGCGCTGGGCCCCTCCTGTCTCCATTCCCCAACAGTAACAAGGGGTATACAAGGGACAGAAGTGCCCCTGGGCTGGTGGGGGCTCAACAAGACGGGCCCTGAGGACGCAGCCCACAGCCCCCTGCGCCCTGAGGCCTGGCCGGGATGGAAGGCCCTGCCACAGCCAGTGTTCACGACAATCCTGGGCAGGGTCCGCCAAGACCCCATTCTCCAGGGTCTCTGCGTGGGTGGAGAGGAGGCAGGTCAAGGAGGTTCAGCAGGAGGGTCTCTGGGCCCGTTCCCCGGGGTCAGGAGCCCACAGGCAACCTTGCCCTCAGGAGTCACTCCCACTGACCTGAGCTTGTTGGGAGGGGAGTGCTCAGAGGGGTTCTGTGCCAGTGCTGGGGCTCCCAGGGCATGCTGAGGGCTGGGGAGGGCAGGGAACAGGCTGTGATCACCCAGTGAAACTGTTCCTAGAGGCCTCCAGCCTTGTTCTTTGCCCTTCATTTGCTCTTAGGATAACCAAGAGCCCCAAAGACCCAGCCCTGCCCATTCCTGCGGTTCTTTAAGTAAACTGACCCCAGGGCCTTGGCACAGGCTGTTCCTTCTTCCTGAGTGCGCTTCCTTTCCCCATTGTCTCCCTGCCCTTACTTGTTTGCCACTTTCTTGGGGAGTCTTCCCGATCCCATTACAGGGAGGGACCCTTTCTACACTTAGGAGCCCAGAGCCCCATTTGTGGCAGCGATCATGTGGGCGGGGGGCACCTGTGCTGGGTGACCTCACCTGGGGTGGATGATCACATCTGGAGTGGGGGCCACCCCAGCAGAAACATCTGCCCCCACCTCTTGGGCTGTGAGCTCCAGAGGGCGGACAAACATGAAGCGCCCAGCGTGAGGGCCCTGGGACAAGGCTGTCATTTGCAGAAAAGGGGTAAATCACAGGAGAGCTGCCCCCACAGTGATTAACAACGGTGGTGGCATCCAGGGAGGGTTTGCTCTGAGAGTCGGAGCGTAAGCCTCGGGCTCGAGCCCCACACTAGAGCTTGGACAGGCGGAAAAGCCAGGCTTCGGCCACCCACACAAACGTGAAACCTGTATGCCGCCTAAAGGAGAAGTTAACACAGGAACAGATCGGGGCCTGGGTGGCACAGGGAAGCCATGAGTTCAGGGGTGAGGCCGCGGCCGTGCCTGCTGCACCTGCTGTGCCCGCCGGACTGGGGAGAAAGCCCTGAATCTTAGCAGCGTTGGCCGAGTTTTGCAAAATTATCTATTTTGTATTTTTCAAATTTCCATTACAAAGCATACGACTGCGTTGACGATTTACAACATCCTAACTTAAGAAGAGGTTTTGCTGTGTGTGTCACAGTTGTGATTTTGATTCAAGATCTCTCCACAAGCAGGGGAGGGCGGCTGTTAGACGTCAGGAATCACGCGGCCTTTTTCGTGCTCACATAGCAGCCGCTTGCTAAAACCAGGCATCTGCCTGACCGGAGCCCACACGGGAGGCAGGGCTTCCCAAGGAGAAATATGGGGGCCACTGTGCGGAAGTCTGCAAGTCTGATCTATGCCCGGGCCACACGGAACAGAACCCACTCGTGGCCTCATTCCACCCATGCAAGATTTGTTCAGTTGGAAAACCCTGCTCGCCGGGGAGGTGGGGGGGTGGACGTCCGCCTGGTTGGCTCCGGGGGACCGAGCGGCAGGACCTCCCCAGGACCCACCCCACTGTGCAGCTGCCCCCCATCTCGGGCCGCGGTCTGTCCCCTGTCCTCCCACCTGGCCCGGCGCGTCAGCTGGGCATCCTTGAAGAGTGTGAAGGTCCTGGCGCGGCCGAATGCCGAGGGCTCCATGGCGACACCGCGGATGGACGCATACTCCTTTTCCACCAGACCAAAGGCCGCCATGAGGTCAAAGCCTGGGACAGGCAGCAGCACCAGGGGACGATCAGAGACGAAAGGTGAGGGCCGGAGGGGCAGGACACAAAGAGAAGGCAGCAGGAGTCAGGGGAGAGGAGAGGGGGCGCAAAGACAGGACGCCCATCGACGGGAGGAAGGTGATCAGGGGGCCCACAGGTGGATGCGTACTCGGGGCACCCACCCACTGGCCTCCCCCTCTGGTGCACAGCCCCCGACCTCCCGGCAGAGGCGAGGGTGCACAGGGGTGGGTCACACCGCCCGCCCCGGCCCGGCGGGCTCCCAGCGTCTGCACCTTCTGTGACGCTAAGGGCACAAAGTGAAGGGGAAATCTTATTTGCTGGGTGCTCAGCGCAGCCACAGGCCTGGGGCAGGAGGGGGGGCAGGACAGAGAAGCCTCAGCGCCCCGCCAGAAGTGGCCCCACCTCGCAGCTCATGGTGGCCCCCGAGGGACGCTCGGCCCTGGAGACACAGGCCTCCACCACCCCCGCTCTGCACGCCTGTGCCTGACCGCAGGTGGCTCTCACGTTGGCCCCGAGTCTGGGAGCGTCTCAGACCCACGAAGCACTAAAGACGCTGTGTGAGCCCCGTGCTCGGCCCCTCACCCGGCTCGAGTCAGCAGAGAGCCTCGAGGAGGCCACACAGGACCCAGGGCTTTGTCTGTCCTGCCGTGTCCCAGCTGTGACCGTGGACAGGCCTCAGCAACCTCGATGGTGAGGCAGGAATAAAGCTCTGGCCAGCCTCATCCCCACTCTCCCCTGCACAGGTGAGACTGGGGCCTCCAACGACCACAGGACCTTGTTTCTTGTCACTGCCCCTTCGTGGCGGGTGGGGTCCCAGGCCACCCTCCTCAGACGGTTGTGAGAGGAGGGGGGGACAGGTGGGGGGTGTGGAGGGTCAGCTGTCACACAAGGGCAGGCCTACCTGAGAGAGAGCCATCTGGGCTGAGGGCGGGGCAGGCTGCTGGGAGGCAACAAGGAGTCGGTCAGGGCCAGGCTGGCACGAGGTCCCACCCCACCTGGGGAGCGCCCTGCCCTGAAGTCCACAGATGCCCTAGAGATGCTGGTCTTCAGTCTGTGGTCTCCACGCCTCAGGGAAGGATGGACATGATGTCCCGCTCCCTCGGGGACCTCACTTCCACCCCCTGCAAGACAGCACGCACCCAGGGGTGCTCCCACTGGGCACCAAACCCTGAGGGTACTGGCCACCCGATGTGCCCCAGGTGGCAGGGCCAGGGAGACGGACACACCGACCTGGGGACACCTCAACTGGGGGACATGCCAACCTGGGGACAGGCTGACCTGGGGACATGCCGACCTGGGGTCATGCCGACCTGGGGACACCTTGACTGGGGGACATGCCAACCTGGGGACAGGCTGACCTGGGGACATGCCGACCTGGGGACATGCCGACCTGGGGTCATGCCGACCTGGGGACACCTCGACTGGGGGACATGCCAACCCGGGGACATGCCGACCTGGGGACACGACTGGGGGACATGCCAACCTGGGGACAGGCTGACCTGGGGACATGCCGACCTGGGGTCATGCCGACCTGGGGACACCTTGACTGGGGGACATGCCAACCTGGGGACAGGCTGACCTGGGGACATGCCGACCTGGGGACACGACTGGGGGACATGCCAACCTGGGGACAGGCTGACCTGGGGACATGCCGACCTGGGGTCATGCCGACCTGGGGACACCTCGACTGGGGGACATGCCAACCTGGGGACAGGCTGACCTGGGGACATGCCGACCTGGGGTCATGCCGACCTGGGGACACCTTGACTGGGGGACATGCCAACCTGGGGACAGGCTGACCTGGGGACATGCCGACCTGGGGTCATGCCGACCTGGGGACACCTCGACTGGGGGACATGCCAACCCGGGGACAGGCTGACCTGGGGACATGCCGACCTGGGGACACGACTGGGGGACATGCCAACCTGGGGACAGGCTGACCTGGGGACATGCCGACCTGGGGTCATGCCGACCTGGGGACACGCTGACCCAGGGACACACCGGCCAGGTCCCTGGCTGTGCAGGGTTCCTCCGCTGCCAGGGGCACAGTGGGTGCTTAGAAGTTGTTCACGAGCCAGTAAAGGCACCACTGAGTAGGGAGACCCCCATCCCCAGAGGCATTCAAGCCAAAACTAGATGGCCCTATGGAGGGGACACAGAGGGAGACTGGAGTGGCCCAGCTGAGTGGCCTCAGTGGGCCCTCTGCTCTGCAGTGTGTGACCCGGTGTCCTCAGCTGGTCCTGCCTGTGGGTGGCCATCCCCCAGGGCCGACTGAGGCCACATCCCTGTACTCCGTGCATCGAGGGAGGTCAGCCCGGGCCCCTCGCCTGCCCTGTCTATGAGGTACAGCCAGCTTGCCCGGGACTCCTGCCGGGCTGGACGCTGCCTGCACCCCCAGACGCAGAGATGGGACAATTACGAGCCCGTTCCCCAGCTTTGAGCATTGCTGGCAAGGTTCCAACCAGGAGCCCCCAGCCACATCAGCCTGCATGCATTGCATTGACCGGCATGGTCCGAACCCCTGGGTTGGTGTTTGTGCTGTCCAATGGGGGCAGGTTCCATGAGAACCCTGATTGTCCTTCTGTTAGTTCGGCAGTGTTCGGCACAGCCTGGGGCAGGACTCCAGCAAGGAGGCCCACGGGTTCTAGGCTCCCAGGGGCCTGGCTGGGTGTGGGGGTCTGGGGTCTTGGCTGGGGCCTGGCTGGGTGTGAGGGTCGGGGGCCTGGCTGGGGCCTGGCTGGGTGTGAGGGTCGGGGGCCTGGCTGAGGCCTGGCTGGGTCTGGGGTCCTGGCTGGGGCCTGGCTGGGTGTGAGGGTCGGGGGCCTGGCTGGGGCCTGGCTGGGTGTGAGGGTCGGGGGCCTGGCTGAGGCCTGGCTGGGTCTGGGGTCCTGCCTGGGGCCTGGCTGGGTGTGAGGGTCTGGGGCCTGGCTGGGGCTTGGCTGGGTCTGGGGTCTTGGCTGGGGCCTGGCTGGGTCTGGGGTCTTGGCTGGGGCCTGGCTGGGTGTGAGGGTCGGGGGCCTGGCTGGGGCCTGGCTGGGTCTGGGGTCCTGGCTGGGGCCTGGCTGGGTGTGAGGGTCTGGGGCCTGGCTGGGGCTTGGCTGGGTCTGGGGTCTTGGCTGGGGCCTGGCTGGGCGTGAGGGTCGGGGGCCTGGCTGGGGCCTGGCTGGGTCTGGGGTCCTGGCTGAGGCCTGGTTGGATGTGAGGGTCGGGGGCCTGGCTGGGGCCTGGCTGGGGCCTGGCTGGGTCTGGGGTCCTGGTTGGGGCCTGGCTGGGTCTGGGGTCTTGGCTGGGGCCTGGCTGGGTCTGGGGTCCTGGCTGGGGCCTGGCTGGGTGTGAGGGTCTGGGGCCTGGCTGGGTCTGGGGTCTTGGCTGGGGCCTGGCTGGGTGTGAGGGTCTGGGGCCTGGCTGGGTCTGGGGTCCTGGCTGGGGCCTGGCTGGGAGTGAGGGTCTGGGGCCTGGCTGGGTCTGGGGTCCTGGCTGGGGCCTGGCTGGGTCTGGGGTCCTGGCTGGGGCCTGGCTGGGTGTGAGGGTCGGGGGCCTGGCTGAGGCCTGGCTGGGTCTGGGGTCTTGGCTGGGGCCTGGCTGGGCGTGAGGGTCGGGGGCCTGGCTGGGGCCTGGCTGGGTCTGGGGTCCTGGCTGAGGCCTGGTTGGATGTGAGGGTCGGGGGCCTGGCTGGGGCCTGGCTGGGGCCTGGCTGGGTCTGGGGTCCTGGCTGGGGCCTGGCTGGGTCTGGGGTCTTGGCTGGGGCCTGGCTGGGTCTGGGGTCCTGGCTGGGGCCTGGCTGGGTGTGAGGGTCGGGGGCCTGGCTGGGGCCTGGCTGGGTCTGGGGTCCTGGCTGGGGCCTGGCTGGGTGTGAGAGTCTGGGGCCTGGCTGGGTCTGGGGTCCTGGCTGGGGCCTGGGTGGGTCTGGGGTCCTGGCTGGGGCCTGGCTGGGTCTGGGGTCTTGGCTGGGGCCTGGCTGGGTGTGAGGGTCGGGGGCCCGACTGGGGCCTGGGGGTCTTGGTGCCCACTCACCCGTGTGGCCTATGGCAGACACAGTCCTGCTCTCCCCCGCTCCATAGACCGCGGAGACCAGGACCCTGTACTTGCTGGCCGCCAGCAGGTTGGGGAGCGTCACGTGATTGCTGAGTCCTGGAACAGAGATCTGGGGTGGGGCGGGGGGTGGGGGACACGGTCACCTAAGCTGCCCCCTCTGGAGCATCTCTGCTCTCGCTTGTCTGCATCCGTCACAGAGGGGCGACCGCCCTCAACACACAGGGCGGCTGTGTCTCCCCCGGGACCCGGGGGCGCTCGATGGGCCGTGGCCTCCCTGCTCGGCTGAGACCCACCGACTTCTCGGGCCCCGAGCCCGAGGCTGGCGCATAGGTGAGCCGGTAGTGGAGGACGTGGCCGCTCGGAGGTGTCCAGCTGACTTGCAGGCTGTCGGGTGACTTGGACGCCAGGGCCAGGTCAGAGGGCGGGCTCCGGTGCGCTGTGAGGCAGGCGCCACCCTGGGGGCTCAGGCCGGGGCTGGAGGATGGCCGGCATGCCCCGCGGGGGTCTGTCCCTGCTCCCCCCGCCCCCACCCTCCCACCACGTCCTGCGGCGCAGACGGGACCACTGGGCACCGGGTCAGCTCCAGGACAGTCCTGAGCACTCTGTCATACCAGGTAACCCGAAACTTTGGCTGCCCCTGAACACCTGCCTGGAGGGCTCGGGGGAGCCCGTGGACCCAAGTGGTCAGGCCAGAGGGTTGGGGGACTCAGGGAGCTGCCGGTCAATGGCTCTGGAGCTCAAGGCCCTGGGCCCCTGGAGCTGGGAGGGTCCAGGGTCCCTCTGGGCTGCTCCTGCTCCTTGCACGGCTGGGGGGCAGAGCGGCGGTCACCTACGGGGGGTGTAGCGGAGGGACACCGGGTCGCTGCGGGCCCCATCCCTGTAGTAGGCCAGGATGGTGATCTCATACTCCAAGTAGCTTCGTAGGCCAGGCAGGACTGCCACGTCCCGGTGCCCTGGGACAGAGATCTATGGAGAGGAGGGACAGGCGTCCGTCCCGCGAAGAGGTGTCCTCTCCCTGGGGCTCGGCTCACAGGCCGCGGGCAGGCAGCCGTCCCCGGGACGAAGCACGAGGGCCTGAGCCCTCCCGGAGCCCGGCTTTGGGAGATGGTCCTCCTCTCCCCGGCCCACACCTCGTGGGCCTTCCCGTCTCCCAGGGGCGTCCACTTGATCTGGTACACAAGGACGCCGGAAGCCGCGGCGGCCGTCCACTGCAGTCGAACCTCGTCCCCAGGGAGCTCTGTCACCGAGAGCTGGCTCGGGCTGGGGACTTTCCCTGGAAGACGGGGCAGGGAGACTGAGGCTGGGGGGACGGGGCCTGGAGAAGCAGATGCCGTGAGGAGGTGGCCTCCACACCCCTGCCCCTCAAGACTCATCAGAAACATCCTAACGCACCCGGGAAGGAGATTTCACCGATGCAGGACCACGCTTGGGGGTGACTGCCCCATGGGGGGCAGAGGGGATTCCCAGACCCCACCCAGCAGCCATGCCCACATTTTCCCCCTTTGCCCAGGACCCGGCTGCAGGCTGGGCATGAGCCCTGGTTCTAGAGGTGCCCGGAGTCGTGCCCTCGAGGGCCCTACACCCCGTCGTCACACCTGTCCAGGCACGTGTGCCCCTCGCTCAGCACCGCGCAGGGCAGCTATGTGTTGCTGTGAACCATCCGTCGGGTGGAGGTGTGGAGCGGCCTGGGGGCCCCAGGCAACCGCAGCCCACTCACGCGTAGTCAGGCGGCCGGTCAGCACGGAGGAACTGCCCCCGGGGTAGAGGCAGGTGACGCGGACAGAATACGCCGTGGAGGAGGACAGAGGGCCCACGGTGGCCGAGGTGGCGTTGCCGGGAGCCTCCACCTGTGAGGCACGTGGGTGGAGGCCTGGAGCCAACTGCCCCTGCCAGGGAGGAGACCCCGGCCTGGGACCTGCCAGCGGGACGGCCCATGACGGCCCCGAGTGGGGGAGTGAGTGTGCACTGGGAGTGGGGAGCCCAGCACACGTGGGGCCTCCCGGGGCCTCCCCCCCCGCCCCCCCACCCCTAGAGAGTCCAGCCAGCCTGTCAGGACAGCACGAACCCTGCACACCTCATCACGGGCGTCATTTAGGTGTATGGGTCCAATTCCTGGCCTCCCACCGGTCTCCCCCCACCCCTGCAGAGTGGCCCCCAGGTGGACATGGTCCGTGCCGCTCCTCAGCAGGCCAAGGCTGGCGCCCGGGGGCCCAGCAACACCCAACAACTGTGAATGTGGGGGTGGAGGTGCTGAGGGTGCTGGGCCCCCCCCACCCTGTTCACCTCATTCCCGCTGGACACCAGGCCCCCCAAGGGCCCCCGGGCAGGAGCTGCTCTCACCTCCCCTGAATGGCTGCCGTCACTGGAGGCAAAGCTGATCCTGAACAGACGCACGGGCTTCGAGACGCCCTCCCAGGAAACACGGGCTGAGTCGTGACTCACATCCGAGAAGCTGAGGTGTCCGGGGGGCGCGAGGGTGGCTGCAGAGCACGTCGAGGCCTCAGGGACCAGCCAGCACCATGTCCCCAAGTGTATCGGGGTGGGTGGGCAGGGGCTAGGGCTGCTGGGGCCACCAGAGGGGTCTGCGGTCCCCCACCTGGTGGAAGGCTGGGGGGAGCCAGAGTGGGGCATTTGCCCGGTGGACGGGCACTCACAGGTCCTGGCGCGGATGCCCCGAGCCTCACTGGCCTCGGCCCCTTGCAGGCTCTGTACCCAGACATCATAGTCCCTGCCGGGCTCCAGGCCATCCAGCAGCACCTCGGGCTGCCCCACCCGCACCTGCGGGGACGTGGTGCTCATGCTGGCCCTTGCCCGCCACCCTCCCCACCCCACCTGCCCCCAGCCCCGGGCACCCTCCTCCGCCTCCCCTTCCGGCTGGCCTCGAACCTCTCTCCCCTCCTCTTGGCTCTTGGCGGAGGCCGACAGGCACCTCACCAGGTACCGTGTGGCCCCGGCCGACGGCTGCCAGGTGAGGCGGATGGTCCTGGGTGTCACTGCGGCCAGGGCCAGCGCCTGGGGCGGAGGCAGAGGCGCTGGGGGAAGGCAGAAAGGAAGAGAGCAGCACTTTCCAGGAAGCACGCACGCGAAAAGGAGGCCCCTCGCTAGAATAACCGCGGGGCTGGGTCAGCGCAGACCTTGCGAAGGGGCCGCTGGAGGCAGGTGGGAAGAAAGGCCCACAGACCCACATTTCACTTTGGGCCGAGTCTCCAGCTCACAGCTCTGGGGAATCACAGCCGCCTGGTGTGTTTCTGTTTAAGGCTACCTGCCCTGAGGGTGGGGAGGCCAGGGCCCCTAGGTTAGCAACCCCTTAAAGACGCCCTGCGCTGAATGGTCCCACCGACACAGAAGGTCCAGAAATGGCCAATCCATGGAGGCAGAAAGCAGACTGGAGTCACCAGGAGCTGGGGGACTGGGGGCAACGGCCAGGGGCACACAGCTTCTTGCAGGTGAGGACAACGTTCTACAGTGGACTGTGGTGACCCTCAGGGGCCAGACCAACAACCTGAGGAGTCTCACACTTGTGAGTTGCACGACATGTGATTCGTTTCCCAATAGAGCTGTTAAAGGGGGCTCATGGCCGGCCAGGTAGGACGGGAGCTCCGTAAAAGGTTTGAGCAGCTCAGAAGAAGACACTGAGGGTCAGAGAGGCCCAGAGACTGGGCTGAGGCTGGGCCTGCCCATGGCATCACCCTTGCTGGTATGAGGCTCCAAGGGGAGGCTGCAGGTAGGGTAGCCCCCGAGCCCCAAGCCCGTCCGGCTCCACCCCACCCACCTGTGGTCACGAGGCGCCTCAGGCCCTCTCCGAACCCAGCCCGGAGGACAGGGAGCACAGACACCAAGTACTGCGTGCCGGCCGTCAGGTTGTGAAGCTCCGTGGACGAGGCGGGCCCCTCCACCACAACCTACAACAGGAGCCTCAGTGGAGCCGGGGGTGGGCGCAGGGGGTGGGCACAGGGGGCACAGGGGGTAGGCGCAGGAGGCGCACGCAGGGGGCGCAGGGGGTGGGTGTAGGGGGTGGGAGCAGGGGGTGCAGGGCAGGGGATGGCCACAGGGGGTAGGCGCAGGGGGCGCACGCAGGGGGCGGGTGTAGGGGGTGCGGCGGGTGCAGGGCAGGGAGACAGTCAGCTCCGGTGGGGGCTGTGGTCAGTCCTTGCTTCCCACACGGCTGCACCCCCGGCCCCGGCCACCGGGCGGCCATCAAAGCACCCCACGCGCTCCACCTTCTGCCCCCGGCCACCCGAGCCTGCCCTCGGGCTCCGGCTCCGTGGCCGCTGCGGGTCTGGCGGGACCACCCTTGCCACGCTTTCTCCGTGATGGCCGTGTCACGTGTGGCCCTGACCGGAGCCCCGTCTCACCTCCTTGGGGGCGCCACCCCTGGAAGGCTGCCACACGATCCGATACTTGAGGGGCAGCTGGGGGGCTGGAGTCCAGGACAGGTGGACGCTGGAGGAGGTCACCTGGGTCACGACCAGGCTGGTGGGAGTGAAGAGGGTGTCCGGGGAGGAGGGGCTGCCCGCTGTCGATGTAACTGTGGGACGGGGGGAGAGTGGCCAACAGCCCAGCGGGCAGCCTGCGTTACCCGCTCCCCCTGCCCTCCCCGGCAGGCACTTCCGGGAGGGGCAGGTGTTGTCCTGGCTGCAGACACCCTCAGAGCCCCGAGACCCGAGGAGAGAGGGAGCGCAGGGCGTACCCCGGAGGGGCCGCAACCGCCCTGCCCCTTTGCCCGAAGCGGGCGGGCAGGGCCGGGCAGGGCTGCAGCCAGCCAGGGGGGCCCTGCCCTGCCACCGCCACCCGCCGCTCACCCGGGGCCCTGCTCCTGCCCTGGACCTTGTGGCAGACGAGGCGGCTGAGCAAGCCGGCCAAGGTGCCCAGCTGGGGAAAGTCCTGCACGTTGTGGACGGTGATGTCCAGCGGCCGGGACGCCAGGAGCTGTAACTCGGCCTCGTCCGCGTTCTTCACGCCTGTTCACAGGGTACGGCGGTGAGGACGCCCCGGCCCCGCCCACCAGGCGCCGTTGCCCCATCTTACAGCCGAGACCGCCGGGCCCCTGGCCTGAGTCGCCCCGCAGTTCGAGGGGCCTTCCCAAGCCCCGTACCCAAGATCCTGCGGGCCCCAGAGCCGGGTCACCTGCCAGGCCCCCCCGAGAGACTGCAGCTGGGCGCTGCTGCGGGTGGGGCTGGACCCCCGGAGGCCCCTTGCGGGCTGTGCCCTGCTTGCCTGGGTCTCTATGGGGTCTGGGGCCGGGAGGGAGGCCAGCGTGCTTTCCTCAGAGTCCCACAAACCCCCAGACCTTCCCGTGAACCTGGGGCCTGGGACACACCTGCCTGAGGGGGGCTGGGGCACCAAGGAGGCCCACTGCCCCCAGGAGCCCCCCGCACCCGCAGTTCCTTTCTCGAGGGACAGAGGTGATAACTGACCGGTGGCGTGAGCAGAACAAGGTCGCTGGGGGTGCTGGGCGCCCGTGGAGCCCAGAGCACGGAGCGCACGCGGCGGGGCAGGTGCCCACAGGGTGTGCAAACCGGGAGCCCCACGTCTGCACGCCCCCTTGAGCGCCCGCGGGTGCGCAGCTCCTCGAGCAGGGACTGTCCTCCCTGTGGCATGGGCGCCATGAGACCTCCAGCCCGGGTGGACAAGTAGGGGTGCAAACTGACCCTGCGGCCGGGGCTGCCACGCCGTGAGAACCCCAGCAGGGGGCCAGGGGCCACTCACCCACAGCAAAGATGTCAACACCCAGGTCCTTGAGGGCACGGCCAGCGGCACGGGCGTCATCTTGGGACTTGCCGTCCGTCACCAGAATCACCACCGTGGCCGCCTCTGGACGGGGCCCCGCCCCCGGCCGCAGGTTCTGCTCCAGCACGTGTGACAGGGCCAGGCCTTGGGCACAGCGGTGGTAAAGGGCATGCGGCCCCAGGCGCCCCTCCTGGTGCCCTCCTTGCCCGGTGCCACCCCACCGGCCGCCGACCCCAGCACAGTGCCCGCTGAGTCAGTCCTGGCCCCTCCAGGGGGAGGGACACCCAGAGGCAGGGACCACCCCCTTCCCTCAAAGCACCGCGAGACCCAGGGTCTGCCCGTGGGAGACGGCAACCCCCGTTTTCATCACAGGTCAGCAAGGAGAGATTTGCTTTTTACAAAGGTGTGACTCAGGCTCAGCGCCCACATAGCACTTGGGTGGATCAGCGTGCAAGTTTCCAAATCTGGGAGGCTGACCCGCGGGACAGAGACCCGAAAACAGAAACCCCCGGGGTGGGGCCGCCGGGGGCCCAGGCAGACCTGTGAACGTGTTTCCCCCTTTGTAGCGGAGGCTGCGGACAGCGGCCAGCACGTCCTCCTTGGCGCCGAAGGTGCTGAGATCCCACTCAGTCTGGGGGTCTCCACTGTACTGAGTCAGGCCTGCAGCGGGGGCAGGGCGGGTGAGCGGAGGCCCCACGCGCAGCCTCGCCAGGATGCCAGGGAGGTCCCCGTGTTCCACACTGAGAGGTCACCAGAACGTGCCCCGAGGAGCCAGCTGTCCCACCTGCCCCTGTGGGGACCTCCCCCCTGCCTGGTTGTCCCACATGCCCCTGTGGGGACGCCCCTGCCTGGCCTGGTGGGGTCAGCCTGTCAGCTACGGGTGAGACCCACTGGTGGGGCTTTCCTGTTTCCCCAAGAGGCTCTGGGCCTCTGCCCTGACTTCCAGTTCCTTTGTGCTGGGCGTCCCCCGCATGCTGGTAGGACCTGTGGGGACACCCGGGGGGGGGGGGGCAGGGCCACGAGGCAGGCAAGGGGCCGGTACCCACCGACTTGGACTTTATCCGGCCCGATGTCAAAGGGCTCGATGACGCTGGCCAGGAAATCTTTGACCTGCTGGAAGTGGCTGTGGCCGATACTCCAGGACCCGTCCACCAGGAAGATCATATCCACAGGTGTAGGGGGTGTGCAGCGGAACTGGGGGCTGGCTGGGGGGGAGGGTGGGTGGCGAGGAGTGGGGCCAGGCCCACAACACCACAGGGCTACCCCCCCAGCTGCTCCGGGCCAGCTCCAGCCCCCCAGGATCTCCTTCCCTGGGGCCGAGGGAGAGGGAGGGGCCATGGGGCTCTGGCTAGAGTGAGGGGGGTGACCAAGTCCCTATGTGAACGTTGGTCCCTGTGTTGGCCCCCGGAGCACCCCCAGAGAGGGTTAGTGAGACGCCCGGGTGCTCGGGCGGCCTCGGCACTGCCGGTCCCCCTGTGCAGTTGTCCACGTGGGGGCGGGCCAAGGGGGTGCCCACTGGGGCGGGTGGGGGTCAGCATGGCTGGCAGCTCTGGGCTGAGGTCTTACTGGCTTGTCCCATGACCTAGGAGCTCTCTGGAGATGACGGAGCCACTGCCCAGGTCGGGGGCTTCCTGAGAGTCCGCACAGACAAGTCCACCGGGCTGAGCGCCCACCCCCCCACCCCGTGACAGACCCCTCGTGAAGACTCCCAGGTAGGGGAAGTGCAAGGAGACCCCCCTCTAATGGGGGACACGGTCCCACCTACAGGGCCTCACGGGCCCACCAAAAATGCCCCAGCTGTCTGCCCTGCCCTGGGTCACACGGGAGCAGCCACCTGGGAGCAGGCAGGGGCCGGCGCCCTGGTTGCTTACCTGGCTTCTCCGTCTTTCCCTCAGGGGCCCTGGGGTGGCTCTGCCTCTCCAGGTCTTTGGTGGGCTGAGAAGGGGCCTTGCCCCCGGGGCCCCTGGGCGGGTGCTGCTCCTCACCGAGCAGTCCTGGGGGGACACAGCTGTGTGTCAGCTCTTACCCACTGCACGTGGGCAGGAAGCAAGGCACACTGGGGCCCATGTGCACCCCCAGCGGTGACCTGTGCCCCCTGATCTGCGTGAAGCCAGGAGAGCGGCCGGCACGCTCCAGGTCAAGCTGGAATGTGGGGTCCCCCGGGAGGAAGCGCCCCGCCCCATGAACAGAGCCCGGCAGAGGCGGAAGGTTGCTCCCTCCCCCAGCGACTTACCCTCATCCCACCTGGAGCTGCCAAGAGTGGGCGGGTCTTGGCTCGGGGACGAGGCGACTGGGGGCTCCGGGGCTGGGCTCCCCACATGGGAGGGCGTGGGCTCCGGGGCTGCCCCCAGGGGCCTCTTCAGCTCCTCTACTGCAGAGAGGGACGAGGGGCTGTCAGGACCGCCCCCCAGGTGGGAGCAGAGCCCGGGGGCTACCAGGGAGCCACAGCTCCAGCCAGAGCAGGGCCAGGGTCCCACTCCTCCCCATGCGCAGGCTCTGCGGCTGGGCTCCAGGGGCGGGGTGATGGACTTACTCACAAACTCCCTCTGAGCCAGCAGGGTGGTCCCTGAGCCAGTAAGCCGGAAGATCTGTGCGGTGTAGCCCTTGGAGGGGCTCAGGCCCCCCACCGTGGCCTTGGGGGCCTTCGTGGTCAGCATCACATCCTGCTCCGCGTCCCCTGGGGTGGGGAGAGAACAGGGAGGGGGGAGGTCTTTGCTCCTCTCTGTGAGGTCTGATGGGAGGGACTGCACTCTGGGGAACGAACTGAAAGGGAATGCCTCTCCGTGGCTCCGTGGCAGCAACACGTCCGTGTCCTTGACGAGGACTTACCCTCCATGACTTATGCACACGTCCTCCGGGCGCCCAGCACAGCGTCCTCGGGGGCACCTTGAGGACGTGAACATGGGGGCACACGGAGAGAGGAAGACGGGGGAGTCGGGGCCCCCGCTCTGCCCTCAGCACTGTGGTTGGACCGCATGGTGCCAGCCCGTAAACACCTCCGTGGGTCTGAGGCCGAGGCTGAGTTTCAAGCATGAAAAACAAGCAAAATCCCAAAGGGGACGTGGCTGTCTGCTCAGAGGAGACACTGAAGCGGGTGTCAGGGGGCGCCGGGCACCTGTCCCATCTCCCGTGCCAGGCAGGGGAAGGGGTAGGAAGGGCCGGCACCCCTGCAGGTGGAGAGAAGGCCGACTCTGCCCTGTTGTGTGGCCAGTCTGCACTGGGGGCGCGCGAAATCCAAGGAGTCGCGGAATTGCCGCTGTCGTAATTAGGAGCCACTTTGTCAGGCATTCACTGTGTGTGCGTCACATTCATCAAGTTGCGTGATTTTCACAAACCCACTGCCCCCACTTTGTAGGAGGGAAAACCGAGGCCCCAAGGACCAAGCCACATAGTCACTCAATGGTGTAATCGGGATTTAACCCCGTCTGTCGGATGCCAAGCCCACCTGCACAGATGTGTGATTAGCGAGCAGTCGATGGGGGGATTCACGTGTGCATGTGTGCACGTGCGTGCGGGCGTGGACACACACACACACACACACACCCTGCCCTGGCCCGGTGCTCACGCCACACAACAGGGCCTCGGGGATTCTGGACTCCTGGCTTCTTGGGATCAGCTCTGCTCACGCTCACCCCCTCCCAAAGGCTGCCGTTTCTCTCCTCCAACCCCTCTCGGGTCCCACCGCCTGCCCCTCACCCCCACCCCACTGGCGATGCAGCTGGCTTCACGTAGCCAGGGCCTCACACACGGTAGGTCCTAATCCCGCATCCCCACAAACTCTTACAGGCCTGTCATCGTTAAAAGAAGCCAAGTATTTTGCGAAGGTGGAGCACCGAACAGATCGCAGGCAAGCAGCTCTGACGTGTGAGCTCAGTAAGCGCTGACCGAGGTGGCTGTCGCTCTCGGCTTTACTGCAGGGCACCTGCCCACCTGTCCGCCCAGGCGCGTAGACCACGGGCATCGGCGGACTTGGTAGACCACACGACCCTCCGTCCGTAAGAGCTAGAAGAACTAGATGGAGGATTTTCAAAGAAGCTGCTTGCCGAGAGCTGCTGAGGCCACGATCCAAAACCCAGAGCAGGGATGCAGCCGCTAGGGCGCCCCTACAGCAGGCCTGGCCGGGGCCGTGCTACAGGCTGAGTGCTGGCATCCCCCCAAAATCCACACATTGACCTCCTGCCCCCTAAGGTGACCGTGTTGGGAGGTGAGGCCACGGCGAGATGAGTGGTTGTGAAGGTGGAGCCCCTGTGATGCGGTCAGTGCCCCTCTGAAGAAGCCCCAGGAGTGGGCACAGAGACAGGACAGCTGTCTGTAAACCAGGAAGAGGGTCCTTACCAAGAACCCATCGGTGCCAACACCCTGACCTCAGATGTCCAGCCCCCCAAACTGTAGGGACGGAATGTTGTTTAGGCTGCCCAGTCTGGAGTGCTTTGTCAGAACAGCCTGAATTGGCAATGCAGGGAGTCTGGAAGAGAGGCCATGAGGACAAAGGTTATGGGGGCTTAAGAAGCAAGAATAGGAAGTCTGGGCTGGAAGTGAACTCTTGGCCCATGCCCTCTCCCCGAGTTTTTGGGTTGAAACCATAAAGGTCTACCCTTAAGAGCAAGGGTTAACGGGAATAGACCAGCCCTTGAAGGGACTGGAGCCCAGCTTCAAATACTTCCAACCTCTAAAATTTAACAAAGATTACCCCAAACTGCTAGTTCCCATTGCCTCTGTCAGAAACATAATTTTTTTCTTTTTTTTTTCAAATTGTTTTAAATGTGTATTTATTTGTGAGACAGAGAGAGACAGAGCATGAATGGGGGAGGGTCAAAGAGAGAGGGAGACACAGAATCCGAGGCAGGCTCCAGGCTCTGAGCTGTCAGCACAGAGCCCGACGCGGGGCTTGAACTCACAGACCGTGAGATCATGACCTGAGCCGAAGTTGGATGATGAACCGACTGAGCCACTCGGGCACCCCACAATTTTTTTTTCTGGAGGAAGACAATGTTACATAAGGCCATAAATTATTTCTGTAAGCTTTCACAACGGCTGGTACTCAATGCAACATAACCAGGTGTACAAGGAGCAAGAGGAAGTGATAGAAAGTTAAGAGAAACAACAGACAATAGGAAGAGACCACTGATTTTTCTGGACAAGTTACGGGGCTTTTAAATAATTATGCAAACTAGCTTGAAGATTTAGGGATAAGCCTATGAAGTTAGGTGTTAAACTAGAAACAGTAAAAAAGAAATTCGAATGTAAAAACCAAATGGATATTTTCCAAATGGAAATTCTAGGATGGAAAAACAAAAACTTGAAGTTAGGAATTCTAAAAATGACTTAACAGCTTCTTACGCACAAACGAAGAGATGAATAGTGGAGTATAGGTCAGAATAAAAACACAACATTAAGAACGGAGAAATAAAAGAATTAAAAATACAGAAGAAAATAAGAGGCACAGATACAGGAGAGGGCCCACATGTGTGATGAGAGTCCCACAGAGAGAAAAGACAGCAAACAGGGCACAAGTGATATTTGCATAGACTTGGCTAAAGAATTCTCCAAAATTGTACGACAGTAAGACCCAGACCCAACAAGCCCCATGAATCTGCAGCAAGGTTAGAAGAGACCCACACCAAGAACATCAGATTAAGTGTGCTCAAAATTAAACAGAGGGAAAAATCAGAAGGCAGTCAGGAGGAAGGAAAGCGAGGAATCACCTCTCACGGGGCAATAATCCGGCTGGTAGCTGAATTCTCGAGAAAACCCAATAAAAGCCAGAAGACGGTAAAAGGATTCTTCCAAGTGCCGAAAGAAAGTGCCCACTCCAAATTCTATACCCAGCAACAGTATCTTTCAAGAACAAAGAATGAAGACATTTTCAGGCAAACAACAAAACAAAAGCCCAGAGAATTTACATCTGGCAGAACTGTACCGCAGGAAACGCCAAGGAGTATTTTCAGGCAGGAAAAAAAAAAAAAAAATCCCAGATTGGAAGACTCTGGAAGGAATAAAGAGAAGGGGTGTACATGTGAGTTGTTCTAAATGAACATCACGTCAACTACAGTGATTAAAATGTGCTCTGAGATTTAATATAGATACAGAATTAATGTGCATAGAAAGGGGATGAATGTGGCTGCGATGATCAGAGGCCTTGTCTCTACCGGGGGAAAGGCGGTGTAGCGGCCAAGTACAGGACTTGCTGACAAGTTAATGTCCTTGCTGGTGGTCGTCTCCAGGGTGATCGCCACATGAATAAAGGAACCATAACTACCAAGATGATGGGGACACGGAATAATAATGAAAAGTGTTCAATAATCTCATACCTACTGATCAATCCTAACTTCACAAAAAAAGAGACACCAGACACTGTGTACCTCCATTTGTGGCACAGTAGAAACTGCATCGAATCACTTACAAGAATTTCTGTCAACAAAATATAACCAGATTGGAATCTGACCAACTTCTGGGGCAGAAGTGCCAGTCTACAGGGGATACAGGGAGAGAGGAATGGTGTGCGTGGCACCATGGAGATTTGTTTGGGGTGCCTGGGTGGCTCAGTCGGTTGAGCGTCCGACTTCGGCTCGGGTCATGATCTCACAGCTCGTGAGTTCAAGCCCTGCGTCGGGCTCTGTGCTGACAGCTCAGAGCCTGGACCCTGCTTCGGATTCTGTGTCTCCCTCTCTCTCTGTCCCTCCCCCGAGCACACTCTTTCCCTCTTTCTCTTTCTCTCTCTCCCTCTCTTTCAAAAAATAAACATTAAAAAAAGTTTAGGGGCGCCTCAGTGGTTTGGTTGGTTGAGTGTCCAACTTTGGCTCAGGTCATGATTTCACAATTTATAGGTTCGAGCCCCACGTCGGGCTCTGTGCTGGCAGCTTGGAGCCTGGAGACTGCTTCTGATTCTGTGTCTCCCTCTCTCTCCACCCAACCCCTGCTTGTGCTCTCTGTCTTTCAAAAATGAATAAACATAAAAAAAAATAGAAAATATTTGAAAAACAGGATGAGCAGCCTTGGCTTAATTAAAATATTAGAAAACTACCCCCAAGTCAGAAAGGGGTCATTCTTGGGAGCAGAGACAGATTGGAGCCGGGGGAGGGGCCTGAGTGGGCTGGGGGAGCCCCTTCCCCCTCCGGGGCGTGCCACTTCCTGCAATTACACACTCAGGGTTGGTGTCAAATCTCAGTTTTTGAAGTTTTTAAGACCAGCGGCCAACATCACGCTGGGGGTGCTCTGTGGCTGTACCTTCGCAGGGCTCTTGGCCCCCCTCCTGCAAAATGTCCGTTAGGTAGGCGTGCAGAATTCTGGAGGGGAAGCTTGAGGACAGACTCGTTTCTTCGAGAGACACTGGTTGACCCCTTCTGGGTGTGCCGGATGTGGGGACACAGAGGCGGGACCTTTAAAGGTTCTTCTCCCGCCACGTTCCCCATGCCGGTGGGGCAGACGCACACGGGTGTGGGACGACGGGCAGGGCACTGGCACCCCTCCCAGGGGTACCTTACCTGCCATGGGCTTCACCTGCACCAGGTAGCCAAGGCTGCTCCCCTCCGACTCCGACCACTTCATCTGCAGCCGGTCCTCAGGCAGCACCGCCAGCCTCAGGCGGCTGCTCTCTGGGGAGACAGCACCAGGTGGTCAGGGCTGACCCGAGGACAGCACCAGAGAGTTTGTGCCCCCTAAAGCCTCCGCCCCAGGTGCCTTGGCCCCACTGGGGACAACTTGAGAACCCGAGGCCCCATCTGGGGCTGAGAGGGACCACCTGCTAGAGCCAAGGAGGGAGGCCTGGCCGGCTCTGCCGAACGGGGCCCAGGCCAGCACCCAGGATTGGCGGGAACAGCCTGGTTGGCATCCCCAGCGTGGAGCCCATGTGGTGGCTGCTGCCCTGGGGCCCGGAGCTGCCTGATTCCCCCATCCCCACCCCCCAGAGTCCACATAGCCCTGGAGGGGAGCTGCGGCCGTCCTGGGAGGAGGAGGGTGGTGGAGGACGGGCCCTAGGACACAGACTGGCCTCCCGGGGAAGCTTCCGGGAACTCTGTGGCAGGAATGGCTATTTTTGGAAAATAGGGACAGAGATGGGCCTCTTCTGGATGCCCCTACTGAGAGATGGGGTGTGGGGAGCAGGGCAGGGGTTGGGGGGGTCCCAAGGCAGGCACAATGACCAGTGGTTCAGAGTGGGAAACAGCTGGGCTGGGCCCCCGGATGGGCCAGGCTGCTCGCTGGGAGCACCAGGGAACGTCTGATGGGGCAGCCATAAAAAGCCATTTGTGAGCAGGGGGCCCCCCCCACCCCCCAGCTCCTGCTCATGAAAAGGCTTCTGTGTCTTGCTGGGCCGCTGACACCCTGGGGGAGGCATCCCAGATGCCTTTGGGGTCTGCATGTCAGGAGCCGTGGTGGGGCACAGGGCGGACAGCGGGGGGCCTGTCTCCTCAGCAGGGCCATCCCCGGGGAAGACAGCCCAGACATGTGGGCCCCCACCCACCTTGGCCTCCTAGGGGCCGGGAGACCATCCATCATACTGAATGAGTCCTGACCTCAAGGTCTGTGGGCTCACAAGTGACTTGGCCCCTGTCAGAGCCACGGGGACCCGGGACACGACCCAGCGGCAGTTGCCAATGTGCAACCAGAACCAAGGAGACGTGCCACAAAAGAGTGGTTGGCGGACTCCACACCAGGTGTGGCCACGCGTGTGCCCCGCTGCCGTGACCGTGTCAACAGAGACCACGAGTCAGACGCAAGGGGACTTGGGCAGTAATCCGGGCAGTGACGTGTGGCCTCCTGCCCTCCCTCGACTCGGGGGAGCCCTCTCGGCAGGGGGCACAGCCGGGGCGCTGGCGGCCAGACACCGGCCCTCCCAGAATCTGTCCAAACCAGCACCCCGCGCGGGGAACACGGCAAGGAAGTCCGTCCGGCCCCGCAGCCGTGTCCCTTTTGGGGTCACGTCACTCCCCCAAAACACGTCACTCCCACAGGGAAACACTGTAAATGCCCAAGAGGAAGCGATCGGACTGAAAAGGCCCCTGGCTAGACGCGGTGCAGCGGCCACAGGCGCTGGCCACGCGGGTGCCGAGGACAGAGGCAGGGCGGCCCTGCCCTCTCCAAGTGCCTGCAACTGCCAGAAGCAGGCGGCAGACGGCAGAGAACGGTGCTCTCCTCCGGGGGGACAGGAGGAAAAGGGGGCTCCGCTTTCTACTCCAGATTTGTGCCGTCTGGAAACTTTCTGCTGAGGAGGTGTCCTGAGTAACGCAAAACAAAACACGACTGTAGGAACTGGATGCAAAACGTGTAAATGCGATAAAAACAAACGAGAAAACAACAGCATCCCCGGGCTGGGCCGGAAGACGGCAAGGCCAAAGGGCCAGCAAAAAGCGGAGGGCGACGCTTTGGGCAGAGGAGCACAGGTGGCCCCCGGCGTCCCGTCTTTCCTCAAGAGCACGACCTCGGCCTGGGACGACGGCTCCCAGGGAGGGTCAGGAGCAGGAGGCAGAGCAGTGGGGCCTGTGCCCTGGGCGGGTGTGGCCTGGGCTGGGGTTGGGCGCTGACTGGGGCCACCTTCCCAGGAAGCACCCCCGCCACGTCCTTACCTCGTCTCTGGCCGAGTCCCACGGCAACACCCAGCCACAGCCAGAGGCAGACCCCGAGGTGGGGGCGCACAAGGGCACTCGTGGCGCACCGCCTGTGGGAGACGAGGTCGTGGACCATCTTCCGTCCGTCCAATCACTCCTGACCACCCCAAGTGCAGTGATCTGGGGAGTCCTAAACCCCACAACCGCCCACACCCTGCCCACAGCAGACCGGTGTCCTGCATGACCTCTGGGGAGAGGTCAGCCGCCCTTCCCCAACCCGCCCCCAGGTGCATCTGGCCGTCACAGCCTCTGCTCCTACCTTCCACCCCCGGGACACCCTCACAGGGGGGGCCTGGGTCCTGACTGCTGGCCCGGTCCCTCTCTCGTCATTAGAACAGACTGCTCCCAGGGCCAAGGGGCCTGGGGAGGGAGCTGAGGCCAGGTGGGGGCAGCCTATGGTGTCAGGGTGGGGACTGGGGCCCCAGACTGAGCACAGCCCCTAGGATCTCGTAGGGCCCCTCGGCCAGCCCCAGGACCAGCTTCTCAGCAGGAAGTACAGGTCCTTGGAGGTGGGGAGGGGCCGCCATCCCATCCGCGGCTGCACACAGCCTGGGGACTGCCTCTGCTGACAGTGCAGAGGGGACACACAGCACAGAACCTCAGGACCCCCGCCAGTCCAGCCACACCCAGGGGAGGTGGGAGCCAGGACCGTCTCGTGGAACTGCCCAGCTTATGGGCGTCCTCGGGGCCGCGGAGGGCCAGAGGGCAACGCACGGGCTATCTGGACGCTCCAGGTCCCGGGACCTGCCTGATCCACATCCTGAAGCCAGACCCCTCCGCCCCCGAGAAGCCTGACCGGATCCAGTGGGACTCCTTCCAGGAGCACAGAGGTCACGGCTGTGAACAGGAACCCTCTGGACAGTCTGCCCTCCCTGCCCCAGGACTTGTTGAAAAGGCAAGATCGTCCTCACATCACAGACCCAGCAGATCGCCGGTGGCCCTCCTCATCCCCTCAGCCCCCAGGACCACAGGTGAGTCACCAACCTCCTCCTGGGTGCGGGTGGCATCGCTCGGTCGGTCCCTGTGCACTCACATCCACTCTGGTCCCGCTGCAGCCACGAGGGGCCGGGGCTTATGAAGGCCCCTTTCCTCAAGACGTCACTGCCTCGGCCCAGCCCCCACCCCCCCTCCCCCCCCTCCTCCTCTCCCCAGGCTCTCCGCCCTTCCCATCTACAGCCCAAGATGGGGGTACAGAGTCCCAGCGCGTAGGACCGCATCGCCGCAGGGCAGGGGTCTCTCGGGGGTGGGAGAGGGTGCCCCAGCCAAATGCCTTTATTCCTCATTCCACAGGGTCTGCCCCAAAGAGGGGCTCACGGGGGAGGCACCTCAGGGACACGGCCACCACGTGTGGTCTGAGCCCCAGGCTAGGGGTGACGGGCGTAGGTACCTCCGGCAGGCTAGCAGGGTGGGGACGTATCAGCCTCCACTTCCTCCCTGCTCCTCCTCAACGGGCCCCAGCGCCCAGGCCCATGCCCACACTGGCCCCTTCCCAGAAACCTCTGCTGCCCCACTGGCCTCGCAACAGCCCTTCCCGGTCTGCAAGGGCCAGCCCGGTGTGGCCCCGCCCATGTGGGCAGCCCCAGGCCCAATGCTTGGGCAGGGACGCTGACCAGACCGGACCCCGCCCCAGCCCCACCCGACTCGGAATCACCCCACCAAAGAGCCGATGGGTGAGCAGAGCTGACTAGCAGTTGGTCACCAGGGGCTGGCAGCCGCTCTGGGTCCAGCTTCCCGAGACAGAAGCACTTTGGCGGGTGGGCACAGCCTGGGGCTCTTGGGTGGGGAGGCCAGAATCTGAGACCTGGTACTCACTGCAAGCTGGGAGCATTTGGGGGGGCGAAGGTCAGGGGCTGGGTGCTGCTGGGGGGGGGGCCCTTACCCAAGACCCATGGGGGCTTATCCCCTCCCCAGACTCCTGGCCACAGGGAAGACCCCGCAGGACCAGCCAGTGCCCCTGCCTCACGCCTGCCGGTCTACCAGCCCCAAACCCGGGAACACTGCGGGGGGTGGGGGCCCACGGTCTCAGGTCTGGGCCAGGAAACCGGGGCAGCTCTGTCCCAGGTGGCCGAGTGTCCCTCCCCCGGTCCTGGCTGCACGGTGGGCCCAGCTGCGCAGTCAGTGCTCCTGTGGCCGGGACGGGCCTCAGACCCTGGGCCACACGAGCTCTCGGACATAGCCAGGGAGCGCCTGTGCCCAAGGACCCGAGCCGGACAGCGGGACGCTGTGGTGCGGAAAGACGCAGCACCCGGGAGGTGGCCCTGCCCGGTCCTGGGACCCACACCCCAGCCAAGCCCCGCATGCCTCAGTGGGGCCCAGCAGCCACGGACAGCCGTGCCCCGGGCCTACCGTGTCTGTCCGTGGCTCACAGGTGCTCAGGACACACGTCTGCACTCACACGCACCCACCGAGGCGCCACCTGCACGCGCACAAGCCGGTCGGCTCCTCGGTGCCCTTGGCTGGACCCTGTCCGCCCCTCACCCAGTGCCTGCCCGTCACCTGTGATGCCCCTGAACCCCCCGAACCAGTTAGCAGCGTCGGGGCCGCCCAGGACCCCAAGAGGACGGGACAGTACAGTACCGGGTGCTGGCCCCTGGCTGAGCAGGGCCCCATCGCCCTTCCAGAAACAGCACAGCAGCCTGCCCGCGGGCTGGCACGTCACCCCCATCACGGGCCCTCGCTCCGGCGTGCACAGGTCCTCCCCCAGTCCTGGCCTCAGGGGAAACTGGCCCTCGGCACAGAGAAGCCTCCTGCGTGGCCCCCGACATCCACCCTCGGGGCTGCGGGGGCCGGGCCGCCCCTGACCACACCCATTGGCTCAGACACAGCAGACACACCAGAGGGCAGGGCCCCCACCGCCCAGTCATCCCCACCCAGACGGCCCCCGGGAAGGCCCTGGCTCTGGGTGTGAGGGGTCAGGGCCCGCCGGGCGGCTGAACTGGGCCACAGCAGAGGTGGACTTGTGTGAGGGCTTGGCCGGCAGGGCGCGCAGAATGCCACGGTCGTGGGGAAGGCCGGAGGGAAGGGAGCTGAGGGGGTTGGCCTTCGCGTGCGCCCGCCCGTCCGTCCTGGTGTCTGGCGAGGGGTCTGGGGCCGAGATGGCGGAGCCAACCGGGAAGCATCGACTGGCGGTGGTCCTACCAGTCCCTGGTCAGCCTGGCGTCCCGCAGCCGGGGTCTGGGTGGGACCCCTCACAGGCAGCCAGGGGAGCAGAGGGCGGCTTCGCAGCCTCTGGCCCTGTCTCTCACCAGGCTGGCCCGAGGGGGAGACGGCTGGCCACCAGCACAGGTTGGGGAGGCCCACGGGGATTCAGCCAAGAACTGCCCCAGGACTGCCCCGTGCCCCCTGGGCCCCACCCAGACCTGCCTTCCCGCTTGGCACCCACTGTCTTCTGCCCCGGACAGGATGGCCCACGGGAGACCACCCAGGAAGAAAGCTCCGGTTCTGGAAACTCCACTCAGCATCCCCCGGCTGGGCCTCCCTCTGGCCCCACTTCCCCTGTCAGGGGACTTCAGACCATTTCTGCCCAGAGCCAGGCAAGCTGCCACGGGCCCCGGGTCCCAGGCAGACACCCACTGGAGACCTCTCTGCCCCCCCGGGAGGTGTCCCACCTGCACCTCCAAGAGCCCCAGGCCCCGCCCAGCCCGTCCCCCCATCTGCAAGCACATGCTGAAAGTGGCCTTTGGGGCACTCACCCAGGTCACTCTGTTCCCATGTGCCAGTGACCCCTGCACAGGAGAGCACCAGACCGCCGCCCAAGCCCTCAGCCAACACAGCCTGTGGCCGCGGGCACCCCACCCGGGCTCCACCTGGCACAGCACCAAGGGCATCGGTCTGCCGCCCTAAGGGTCTTGGACCACCGCATCCCAGCACCCCAGGAGGGGTCTGGGAGAACACCCCCTTGGCCAGACCACGTCTGAAGATAACAGCACAGACCTGACCACTGCACTCAGCATGACAAAGAAACTCGCTCTCAGCGTGGCCTCCCAGACGAGAATTTACTGAAGAGGAACGGCCTGAGCGTCGGCCACCGAAGCCCCCGGTTCCCACCCTGACGGAGGAGGTTCCAGTGCAGAAGTCAAACCCACGTCCCACAGGGCACCGACCCGAGGATGCCCGTAGGGATGACAGCTGGCCCCGAGCACTCTCCTGAGCACCGGCACCCTGTGACGCTCGCTCCCAGGACGGCAGACCGACCACGGGGCCTCTCATCACCCTGAGGTTCTGACCTCTGATCCGGGTACAGAGGCCGCCGGCTCAGTGACCGACATCCCCAAACGGCAGCCAAACACCACAGGTGCTCCACACTGGGTGTCCCTGTCCCCCGACAGCTGTCTCCTACAGGGAGAGCCGTGGGCCGGGAGGCCGTGACACGCCGGCCCATCACACGCCCCAGACCTGACACGGGCGGTCACGGCCTGGCTGCCGCCAAGCGTCCACGCTGGGCCGGCCTGTCCCGTGACATGAACGGCTAGCAGCGTCCAGAGCACAGAGGGGCCACATCCCGCACGAGTCACGCCAGGACCGAGGCACACGCGGCACCGGGTCAGAGGTTGGCTGACAGCCACGTAAGGGTCAGGAGGCAGGTGCAGGAGAGCAGGCACCACAGCCGAGAGTCGCATGCAGGTGCGTCACGCTGACGGGAGAACGACCCGTTAGTACTAGGCCGTGACAAGGAGACGCAAACGACGCTGCAGGCCAGGCCGCGGGCGCAGGACGCGCTGGCAGGGACGGGGCGCCGGTGGCCCAGCCCAGCGGGAACTCCCTCCTCGCCTCAGATGGCCGGGGCGGCTTCCGAACGTGGAAACAAACCCGGGACAGCGCCACGTGCTGCTCGTCTGTGAGCCCCGGAAAGGGCAGGCCCCGGGGAGCCCACCCCCCCGCCACACGCCCCCACACCTGGCTGGGGGCCAGCCCGGCTCAGACAGGAACGTGCTGGCGTCCCTCCCCCGCTTTCACGTCCCTGCTGCTCAGCCGTCCGGGCCATCCCGGGGTGCTGCCCTCAGCCCAAGCGCAGACAGGAGGCCTGGGCGTCGGGGACGAGGCCAGAGGCCCCGGGGTGTGCGTGGCCGCGCACGGAGGCCTGGAGAGGTGACACAGGAGAGAGGGACAGGCGGTGACCAAGGGCCAGGAGGGCGAGGTGGGCGGTCAGCAGCGCCAGCCCCGGTGTCCCTTCTGGATTTCTACACGGAGGACCCAGAGCAGGGTCCTCAGAAGCCCCGACCAGAAGAGGCCTGGGCTGAGGCGCTGGAGAGAGAGCACACGTTCCGCGTCATGACGCTGCACGGGCCGCGGTGCGGCCACTCGGGAGGGTTTATTAGCGAGGGCGTTACGGGAACGATGGCGCAGCCTGCCTCCCGCGGGGGCGGGACCCCGCCCTCCTCGTCGCCAGGCCACCACAGGAGGGCCAGTGCCCACGTGAGCGGGCGCCCCGCCCGCAGGCTCCCGCCCGAGGTGCTGCCTTCGCGCCACAGCTGGTTTCTTGGGTCAGACGGGAGGAGACGTGGGGACCAAGTGCAGACGCGGTGGCCGTCCCAGCTGCTGGGGGCCGGTGCGCGGCGGGGCCTACCAGTCCTGGTTGTCCCAGCCCTCGTCCACCAGAGCCGCCGGCGGCACCGCCTTCTTGGGGGCCTTGGCTCTGCCCTCCCCGCCGCCCCCCCAGGCCTCCCCGAGGTCGCTGTTGTCGCTGTTCCTGTTGTTGGACGCGGAGCCCGAGCCCCACACGTCCCAGCTGTCCGAGCTCCGCTTCTCGGCCGAGGCGTCCGCGCACGTCCAGCTGTCGCTGCTTGGGGACCTTTGGCCCCTGGCGGGGTCGGCGCTCCCGAAGGTCTCCCAGAAGCTCTGGTCGACGGTGTTCTGGGGGTTGTCCCCACCGCCGCTCTGGTAGCTCTGGCCCTCCGGGGGTCTTGGGGGTTGGGGGGAGAGAGGGAGACTGAGGACCAGCCAGAGCCACCTGGCCCTCCCTCGGCGTGCTCCCCAGGGTCCTCCCCGAGATGGGGCTCAGGGCCCGGAGCCGACGTCCACACCAGAGCTCAGGGCGGCTCTGCCTTGGAGCTGAGGGCACAGAACCCTCTGGAAGGACTTGGGCGGGCCCCCTGCAGCCAGAGCCCAGCTCCGCCAGGCCTACCCCACAAGAAGCACGTCCCGGTGACTGAGGGAACAAGGCCTCTCGTGCCCCCAACGGGCCCCCTGACCCCAAGTGCTCAGGCCCCACATGGTCCAGAGGGTGCCCCCAATGGGCCCCCTGGCGCAGTCACGCTACCCAAACCTCGGGACAGAACGTCAGGAAGACACACGGTGTGAGTTCTCCCTGCCCAGCCGGCCCCAAGCAGACAGTAAGCGAGGGGACAGCGTCCACCCACCGGACCCGAGACCGCACGCGAGGGCTCAGCGTCCGTCTCCAGACTGAACCCCTGAGCCCATCCCTCAGGGGCCCGGGTACAGCCACACTGAGCGCGGGGGCCAGAGCAAGAGGTCGGGCTGCCAGCCGGCTCTGGGGACCGCCGCAACCCCTGCACCCCTGGGGCTGACGTGCCCCCAGAGACCTTGCGGGGAGAAACCCAGGGAAAGGGGGCCCCTGCCTTCAGGACAGAGGGACGGGGGCAGCAGCATACCTGTCCGAGGGGTCCTCCGCTCTCCCAGAGAAAAAGGTGGTGACGTCCCGCCAGCCCCTACTGCCGGCCCCCTGGACCTAGGAGGGACAGAGGAGGCAGCTGAGCAGGGTCCTCATGCACAGCACACACGGCCTTTCACTCAAAGCCCCCGAGAGGCTCAGAAACGCAAGCAGCGTGGCAGGGGCTTAGGGCCCCGCTGTCCCACACTCCCCCCCCCCCCCCCCCCGCCGCCGCCGGGGCGGCCGGTGGCCAGGGACGCCCACGGGCACAGAGAGGCCCAGGGCTCAGCAGCTCCAGGAGACGCCGAGCAGGCGAAGGCCCCTGCACGCCCTCGCGGAGCGTCAAGGTCGGCACTCACCAAGGAAAGGGCAGCGGCACCAAAACAAGGGCAGAAGAAAAAGAAGCGACAGGTTAGCGGACAGGTTAGCGGACGGACGGAAGCCGCGTCAAGCTGTCTCCACATTCCTGTGGCGCCGGCACCGCAGGGCCTCTCTGACCCTCCTCCTGCGCCAGCGGGCGCTCAGCCCCTTCCTGCGCTCGGCTCCGGGCGCCCCGGAATGTGGAGACTGGCTTCCAGCGGCGCCCGGGGGGCCCGCCCTACCTTGGACGCCAACTGAGAGACCCCACTGGACACATCCTCAAAAATCTTTCCCTCCTTCACCTGCGCGGGTTAAAACAGCACCTTTAGCGGAGCGGCGGAAGCCACACGGTCGCCCGTTTCTGACAAAGGACCGACGCAAACTGAAGAGCCCTGTGGCAGCAGCCGCGTGGGACCCTATCTCCCCCCTAGGCTGCCCCCTCCCCAGACGTGAAGGCGCCGGGGCCACCGACTCCAGCCCAGGCTGGTTTAATGCGGCGTCCTCCCTGGCAGAGGACTGCGTCACCGACAACCTCCTGAGGACAGACCGACAATGCCCGAGGTCCCCAGCCCGCGAGAGCTTCCCGCGCTCGGTCAGCTGGGTCCCCACAGGAGAGAGGGACTCCCCCCCGCCCCCGCCGAGCAGGAGCTGATGGACAGAGCCCCCTACACCAGCTGCTCCCCTGGACGAGGGCCCACCGGGGGCCAAGGGCCACGTTACCTTCTCCTGGGCGGGTTTGAGGACGTTCTCGTTCAGACTGTGGCCCAGCTCCGAAGCCTGTGCAAACAGGGACAAGTCAGGGGAGCTCCCCAGGCAGGGCGTCCCCCAGGGCCTGGGTTGGCATGGTGGCCACGACAGAGGGAAGGCGGGAGACGGTGAGCGGCCCGGCAGCACACAGATGCCTCCCGCGCTCCTGGCGCTGCGCTAGGAGCGGCCCCCGGGCACGCTGGCTGTGGGGCGGCCACAGACCACCGTCCCAGGCCTCCTCGCTCCAGACAGAGAGGCTCAGAGAGGCAGCAAGGAGTTGGGAGCCCGCCCCAGCCGGTGGCCACCTCCAAGTGTTCCCAGCAGAGCCCCCGCGATCCCGGCCCACGGAGACCACCGCCATGCGGGCTACAGGTCCCACGCTACCCCCTCGACGGGAACGCAGGCAGGCGCACCCACGGTCCCCAGAGCAAAGGAGACGGAGCCGGAGGACGAGCCAAGGCAGGTGATTGGTGGTGGGGGGTGTGGGGGGACGACGGGGCAGCCAAGAGCACGTCAAGCAGCAGCAGCAGCCTCGGCGGACCGGGTAGCCACGTGGGCGCCCAACGCTTGCCACCGGGATTCGCTCCTTCCAGTGCTTTGGCTCGAGGTGATCAAGCCGGGAAATGAAAATCCTGCCAAGCAGCTCCTGGTGCCCCGGCAAAAGCAACGTCCCCGGTTCCCGACTCCAGAGAACCACGAGCGGGCCAGACGGGCCCAGCGGGCTGGCGAGGAGCGCCGAGGGTACGCACACGTAAGGGAGGACACACGACAGGCCACGGTCCAGAACAGCTCAGGGCAAAGCAAGTGACGAGCACAGAGACGGGGATAGGCATGCACGAGAACAGGCTCGGGCCTTACCGGCTCTGGCTGCTGCTTGGAGCCCCAAAACTTTACCGAGACAGCAAGGGAGCGGGTTGGGGGGCAGAGGGGGGGGGGGATAAAAGAGAGAGAGAGAGAGAGAGAGAGAGAGAGAGAGAGAGAGAGAGAGAGACAGCGCGGGCGCTAGGAGCATCTGACATAGACCAGGAAACACATCCAAACATGTTAATAGCCTCACGTTCTCATGGCATCACCCCTGCAGGTGTCCCCAAAAGGGGCTTTGAGTACACACTTCTTGCCATCAGACCTCACTGCTTTCCACTCCCAACGTGCAACTCCCGGGACCGCAAGAGCGAGCGAGCGAGCCAGGAGCCCGGGAGGGGGGCCGGGTGAGAAATCACCCTCGGGCAGGCTCTGCTGCAGAAGCAACCATCCTCCCGCCTGGGACCGCCTCCAGGGCTGCTGCCTCCTGCACAGTCCTGACTCCCAACAGCAGACACAGGCGGCCCAGCTCCAGTACCCCCTGGGGACTGCTGGGGCTACCAAGATTTGAAGGAAAAGGCCAAGGCCCAAGGCCCCCAACCACCGCCCACAAAGAGAACGCACTCACCGGGGAAGGATGAGTGCTATTTCCATAGAACCCAGACCCACCATCCCAAGGAAGGGCTGGGCTCAGCCTGCGTGCGGCTGCCTACCCCCCTCCCCACAACGCATAGCCTCAGCAGCACCCAGCTTCCCTCCGCCAACCGCACAGGGGCCCTCCAGCTGTGCAGGGCCCGGGCTGCGATGGAGGGGTGATTTTAGCCCTGCAGGCCCCAGGCAGATGCGGCCTCTTACCCATCTGCACACGGACGTGGGAGCCTGGGCCAAGTGCGGGAGCACAGGCCTGTCCACACCTGAGCCACAGACACGTCCCCTCCCCCAAGCACACGGCCCAAGGAGGGCACACCAGGCAGAGTCCAAACACCAACAGGACATCAGACCAGGAATTTTAACAGCACAGAACACAGAAGCTTCCTTTGTTACCTTCTGACTTGCTTGAGATCCGAATTTCGTTGCCTGAAAAGAAAATCGACGTGGCTTTCGGATCTCCTGTCCCAACGCCGGGCCCCAGGCTGCACCTCCGCAGGGCTGAGACAAAGCTCTGGCCTAAGTCTGTCTGCTGACAGCCACCCACCCCACAGTAGCTCCTGGAGCACGAGGCCACCAGCTCCCTGTCGGAGGAAGGCCATCGGGAGGGACACCCACACGGCACACGAGCCTGGGGCAGCAGGCCCACCAGGAGGCGGTGGCCACCCCAGCCCTGTCACCTAGGGGCTTTCCCACGGCCCAGACCATACCACCTACTCGGCACCCAGGGCAGTCACACAGCTCGCCCTAGCACGGCACCCCCGCCACTAAGGAAGACTCCAGCTGAAAGACACCTGCACCCCTGTGCTGCACCTTCCAAGGCCAAGGCCACAGAGACAACCAGCAGAGGCTGAAGCACCGGGGCCACAGGGCCTGGGCCCCTCAACGCTGAGCTCCTCCCAGGCTGGGCAGGGCAGGATGCTGGGCACAGTGGCCCACGGGGCCCACTGAGAAGTGTCCACAGCGACTTCACTCCAGTCCAGAGCCTGCCCAGGGCTCTCCCTTCTTGGGGTTACCTTCCTCAGCACGGCCACACTGGCCGGGCAACCCGCTGGACCCCACCCACAGCCTCCTCTCCAGGCTGACATCCCCAGACAGGTTTCTGGCCTGTTCTTTTCCAAGCACAGGCCCACTCTCCCCTTGTCCTGACAAGATCCCTAACCCCGTCGCTATGGCAAGGGTGAGAGAAAGGTCGGCTTGCACAAACGCTGCTCTGTGCCCAGCAGCAGAACCTCGAAGGCCGGCAGGACCACTCAGCCTACAGGGGTCACGACATGCCCCACCACAAGATGGCACGCATCTCTTAGGGCCGCTGGCCCTCTGCAAACAGTGCCGCCCTGACACGGAGGTGGGTGGCCGCTACAGAGCAGAGAACGATGTGGCCCTGAGGTCTGCCGTGGCCTCAGAGGCTCCGGGCCAATGGCGCACAGCCTGGGCCTGGGAATGCTCTCCAACCGTCGGTTGGAGCCCCTTCAAGACCCTTCCGCACCCCCAGACCCCAGAGCAGCCCAGCCCGCCTGGGTCCTACGGGCGGAGCACTGGGGCGGGCTACTCACACCCTCCTTGGCAGCCGAGGCAAACTTGCTCGCTCCGGTGGTGAAACTGCTCCAGCCCTGAAAAGAGAGGCCGCGGTGAGGCTGCGGGGGTGCCTCCCAGGCAGGCTCCATCTGCCACGCCGCCCACCTCTCAGCGGAGGGGCTGCCCGCGTCCGCACCCAGCTCCGCAGGAAGGCCGCCCCCACGGGGCCCTGTCCACAGCTGCAGCCCAGCCTCCCACGAAGAACGGGTTCCCGCCGCAGGCATGCCTGGACACCACGCACCCGACCGGTGGCCACGGCAGCCGGGACAGCGCCCGCGACTCTGCGGCGCTCCCCCAGCCCTGACCGTCCGGACCTCACGTCGAGCACGTGGCCATGCTTTCGTCTGCTCTCCGCCGCCCACCTCTCCTCAAGGGGCAGGGGCCTGGCACCCAGTCTGTAGAGACGCCTGTTCTCTTTGCCCGAGTTCGAGGCTTCCCCCCGAGCCTCCAAATCCAATCGAGACCGTTTAAAAACATAAATGGCTCACTTAAACCTCAGCTTCCCAACAGAGCCTCCTCCCCCCAAACAATGAGACGACTGCGTTCAGCTTCTTGTGTGAGATCTAAAACGCGGCAGGAGGGGACATGGAAACACGCACGTGCCCCGTATGGGCGGGGGTCTGTTTTCTCGCAGAGAAACTCTCAGGCAGCAGGCTGTCGGCTGGAGGCGTGCCTTTCCGCCCTGGAGCAGTGACCTCGGCTGCCCAGCGCCCCAGCAGGCCTTCCCCAGGCCGCCAAGGGCAGCGGGCACCCTTCCGAGGGTGCTAGAGCCCACACGGCTCAGCTGCCCGCTGTGCCCGGAGCTCTGCCAGGACAGAGGGGGACCGGGCAGGTGCCACACAGAAAGTCGTGCCCTGAAGAACCCCTCCCCTGTTCACTGGAAACAAGGATCTCGTAGTCACAGTGAAGAAAGCTCTCTGCGCGTGGGGACCTGAATGCACCAGGCGAATGGACCTGGCTGTAAAGAAAACAGGCCTCCTGCAGAGGGCGGTCCCCGGGGCAAGACGCGGTCCTCACCGAGCACAGGGACGACACGGCACTGCTGAGGAAGTCGTCTTCTCTCCTGGGGGGGGGCACTGTGTTCCCAAACCCGACGTAGCGGTTCTCCTGGGCCCTGACAGGGAGACACAGGCGCAGCCCCACTGCTCCCGACGGCCTCGGGACAAGAGGCCCCCAGACCCCAGACGGAGGTGGGGGACCCCCCCCCCCAGAGTACGTGTATCCACAGCGGTTGGGGGGGGGAGGCATGGGGTAGACTACCCCCTGCTCACTGAAAAAGACCCTCCTGCTGCATTCAGTCGGGGCCCCCGGCCGGACCCACAGCCCGCAGGCGGTTACGGCAAAAAGTGTTGAAGTTATTTGACAGCTCCGGCGACAAAAACTCGTTTACGCGTCAGGTTGCGTTCTTTTTTCCTTCTAAACGTTGGGCTTTCTCTCCACTCAAAACTGCGCTTCAAACCTGGGCTGGCCCAGGGACAGCAGTTCAGGACCCGCAACTGCACGCAGACCCTGCACACAGCAATGGGCCCCAGCCCACGGCTGGGGGACAGTCCCGCCCGGAGGGACCCCACCCAGAGCCATCCAGCCACCAAACTCCTTGCTGCCCGCGGCCTCACCCCTGGTAGGAGCCGAGATCGCCATTCAGCCAGTCTTCAAACGCCTTGTCTGAGGAGCCGGTGGAGCTCTGTGGGTGGCCAGAGGCCCTGAAACGGGAGAGTCAAAGTTCAATGCGGCCGAGGGAGGTCGGGCAGGTGCCTGAGGGAACCAGGTGGGTCTCTGGGAGGTGCTATCTCTCCACCAGGTCACACTGGGCTCCTCCAAGAATGGAGCACCTGAGGCCCGCTGGCCTCCAGCTCTGTCCCAAAGGCAGCTCAGGCTCAGTGGCCAGACACACTGTAGCCCCAGCTGGGTCTGCAAAGGGACCCCGAGAGCAGCTCCATCCTGCCCGTGCCGGCAGGGAAGCAGCCCAGAGGCTGGTGAGACTGAGGCTGAAGCAAGCACCCCAGCAGTGGCGGGGGGGGGGGGGGGGTGGCCTGGGCACCCCCGGTGCAAACAGGGAGCCTTCTCTAGACTGGCCACCCCGGAACAACGCCTCGGCCATGCAAGAGGACACGGGATGTGCCGTGGGGACCAGCCTGACCAAAGCATAGCTGCACACGGGGGGGCGGGCCACCCTCCGAGAGGACAAAGGCCGCTTCCCAGAGATGCACACGTGTCACGGGCGTCTGGAAGAGCCTGCACTGAACGGGCCCTTGGGAGGTGGGGAGGTACCAGCTTCTACCTCAGGCACAACCGTACGCTTGCGTTTCTACCGAAAGCCTGTGTTGCTTCAGCAACCTAGAACGTTCTCTTTCCCACTGACTTTTGGGCGTGTCTCACAACATGAGCCGTCACCACAACGGTAAGGGGATCCTGAGCTAAGATCAGGGCCAAGATCGAGGCTGGGCCGAGAACAGCGCGGAGCCAGATAAGAGGAGCAGCTACCGGTGGGCAGTGGTCGCCAGCGCCTTGGGCTGGGGTGGGGTCCAGTTCTGGGCAGGCGAGGACTCCAGAGACCATTCTCTGCCTTCAGCTAGGGCGGCCACCTGCCAAGGGGGCACAGGGATCAGAGAGCCTGCGACTGCCAGGAGGGACCGGCGACATCACCCGCTCCAGCATATCCTGCTCCCAGCCCCTCCCAGGCTCAGCGGCCACGGGCTGGGGCCACCCTGACACACGTCAACAGCAAGACCGACTGGGTCTCACGCCCGCTGCAGCGAACAGCGGTGCCGGTGAGTTCCCAGGCAGCGGCTCCAACCCCGAGTGACATGGTTCCTCCGGCAGGCGTGGCCGTCCTGGGATGGTGTGGCCACCACAGAGAGATGTGGGAACGCGATGCTCCCCCAGAGGGTGTGGGGAAGGCCCGTCCTTACCCCCGCCAACGACACACCACCCGCCCCCGAGTGGAACGAGGTGGCCCGCGTGTCCTGTCCGCAGGCGTATCAGGGTCCACAGAAGAATGCCAACGCCCAGACAACAGCCAGCAGGCAGGCCCCTGGCACGGCTGGTCAGCCTGTCCCCACCTTGTCCCTGAAGAGGGCTGCGGCCTTGCTGTTGTACTTCTCCTGCAGGGACCAGCACGGGTCATAGTCCTCCTGAGACTCCAGGAACTCTCGGAACTTCGCGTTCCCCCCGGCTCTCATCTTCTCGAGCTCCGCGTCCTTCCATTTGTCCATGGTAACAGAGCGCACAAAGCTGAAGCCGGGCACCGATCTAGTTAGCAGCACTGGGTACCCAGGAGCCGCCCCCCACGCCCGCCCCAACCAGGGCATGGACATGACACTTGAGCTCCCCCGAGGCGGAAGCCTGGCCGCGATGCCGAGGGCACACAGAGCCAGCAAGGTGGCAAGTGTTGGTTCATCATCCCACACCCAGCAGTGGGCCCTCGACCGTGGCCGAGGATCCCCGTGGAGCCAGGGGTGCGGGGGGAGCAGGGCACTGACCTGAGGTGCACCCCAAGCCCGCGGTGCTTCCCCGAGCACTCCAGGCAGATCCAGATGCCATAGGTCACGCTCACCCACTGGGGGTTGAATGCTCCACACTCAAAACACACCTGCAGAGAAACCACATGTGACTCACCCAGGCACACAGGGCAGAGCCCAGGGACCCCAAAGGCCCCACAGGTGCCCCCAAGAGGGAGACTTGGGTGAGAGACTGACTCAAGACCAGCAGCCACAGGGCGAGCTTTGAGGCTACAGGTCGCTTCCGAGAGGTTTGCTGAAGCTCAAAGCACCGAAGCAAAGCAGATGCTTACGTTGTTTTCATCCTGGGCTCTGACTTCTTTAAGAACTTTCCTGGTCCGTGGGCTGGCCATGGTGCTGAAAGGAGAGAAAAACTTTAAAAACTTACAAACAGGTTACTTTACGAGAAGACCAATTAGGGCAAAGACACCATAACACACAGCTTCAAAGAAACCCCGCTGAGCTGCCTGGAAGCTCTGGGCAACACCCCTAACCTACTACAGGCAGCGTCGGGGAACCACTCACACAAGGAAACTGTCCCCCACACTCGAAGAGAAACCTACAGCAGTCTGCACGTTCCCAGGCCAAAAGCAATGTGACTATGGAGAACAACGTAATTAGTAGCGTCCGCTTTGCTTAAGCATCACGCACCACCGAGGCTCTGCAATCTATACGACATCCTGTCTTGAGAAAGTCCGTATCGAGGGCTGGTCTTTATAAAATGTACACAGACTGGCCACTAAATCTGACCGCCCGTCCGAAGGCCAACACACCAGACGTGGGCCAATAATCACGGAAGACGGGGAGCCCCAGGTTCTCTGCGCATCACACCTTCCGCTCCCCAGCGGGCAGCGTGGGGCAGAAGTGGGAGCCCTAACTGATGTGCGGAGAGGCTGACCTGTGGGAGGGTCTACAGGTAGGTCCTCTGTAGGGCCATTGTGATGGAGGTGACCGGTGGCATGACCACGGCAGGACAGACCTGCCACCCTGCCTCACGGGGACGCTGTCGGGAACAACAGCCACATAACTCGGGCTGAAGAGCGGAACCAACTCTGTACGGATCTCCTAGCTTTGGCAAAGTTCAAGTTCAACCCCTGGCCCGCTGAATTCATGACCAGGACCACTGACATAATAAGATTCGAGCCAGGAGCCAGCACAGCGCTGGGCATAAAGCAACACCGTGGTTCTGCACACACCACGACCACTTGGCCGTGGGCCCCAGGCCACCTCTCCGCCGCCTGGACAGACTGACGGTGTGGCTGCCGCCTTCTATCGACGTGCAGCCTACACAACCCAGGAGGAGCTTCCCTGCCCTGTATCTCACCTTTAACCTTAGTACACAGAACTAAGTCACAGACGGGAACGCCGACTCTCCACACAACTGACCTTTCTAAATCTGGAAGGCCACAACTTTGATGTTCCCGCTCTGAGGCTCGGTGAAGCAAGCAAGAAATGAACAGTTGTTTCTGGTTGTTGATAATGGACAGAAACAAAACCCAGAGTTCACCCAAGGCTCCTCTGTGCTCTGCGGCTTTCTGTGCCGCGTGTGACAGTCTACCGAAAGCATCAGATCTTGAGGGCAAACACCTGAATCCATAATCTGGGCCAGACTCATTCAAATGGGATACTGCTGTCACACTGAGCACCTAGGCCACAGCACGGCATAGATGGGTAAGGGCACAGACAGGTAAGGAAGGGCACAGACACATAAGCGCACACTCTTGGAGAGACATCCTGCCGGGTCTGAGTCACAAAGCCCTCTCCACACATTCGTCTTGTGGCGGCCACTGGGGAAGCCCATGCAAGCTGGTGTGTGGGGCTGACATGCGTCCCTGCCCGATCAGGTCTCCATACTCAGCCCTGTGCTCTTTCCTGAGGACTGTGGCTTCCCTCAGGGGTTCACATTCTGGTCAAGAGGGCACAGGCAAACAAAAGCCAGAACGGGGCTGAGCTTGCTCTGAATTGGAAACTGTGTAAAATAAAATTGGGCAGAGCAAATGTTTGCAGAACTAGCAGAAAGGTAACATGTGGAAGCTAAAAGACTTGATTTGGATTTAAAAGGAACTCCCCTTGGTGACCCGTTTGGAGGTGAGCATCCTTTAACCCTCTGAGATGCTAACTCTGATGCATGAAAACACCTCGTAACTTTCAAAAACATAAATAAGATTTATCCTGAGAAACAACCCAAAAAATCCTTAATGCTTGAAACCCAGATGGTAAAATGCAGCTTTCTGCAGGTGGACATAACTTCAGGAAACGCTGAACCAAACGAGGACACCTTTTCTTGGTTCATCAGGTAAGCCACTTGCTAACTGCTGAAAGCTGAGTCCTTAAGTTGGGACTTTCTCCATGTCTACCATTAAAAGTAGCTGAGGACGCTGCTCGGTGTCCAAGGCGCTTACACAGGTGACCAGGACAAACAGAAAGCGCCCGAAGCACCCCTGTGGAAGCACAGACGATCTCCGAACCCCGGCCGGTAACGTCAGAGCTAATCACCCCCTGGGCCGTCGTCACCCTGCTGCACAGCGGTAACCAGAGCGTGGCACGAGTGCTAGGCCCGCACTTCACGGGCACGATTACTCCTCAACACTGGCGACGAGGCCGATCACCGGGGCAGACAGGACGCATCCGCTTCACCTCCATCCACGCGAACCGAAAAGGAACGGGTTGCTTCTGCCTCCCCGCGGGGGTCGTCTACGGCCAAGGGGCGGGAGCACAGGTGGCGAAGGGAGACCGGCCGGCCCCCCTCCCCCGACCCTCACCACCCCCTCCCACGCTGGCCGGAACCCGGACTTGCCAGGGTGGAAGACGCCCAGACTCCAGCCCCGGCCCGACTGGACGCTCGTCCCGGCCAGCGCCAGCGCCCGAGAGAGGAAAGGGGCGAGCCGCGCCGGGGCCCGCGGCTGCGGGAGGATTCCGGCCCCCGAGGTGGGGGCGGCGGGCCGGGGGCGCGCGGGAGCGCCCGCCGAGGCGGACCGGGGAGCGGGCGCCGGGGGCCTCGGGTCACGCGCTTACCAGGCGGGGTCCGGGCTCGGTCCTGTGCGCCGGGGTCGGCCGGGGTCCGCCGGGGTCGGCCGGGCTCGGGCGCGCCGCTAGCTGCTGCGGGGACGCTCGCCGGCCGCCCACCCCGCAGCCACCAGCTTCCGACTACGTTGCGCCTCTCAAGGCATCACGGGAAGCCGGGGGGGCGGGCCGGTGGGCCGGACTTCCGCCTCCGCCTGCCGGGCCGGGGCGAGGCCCCGCCCCTGTCGCCATGGGGACGCGGCGCGGCCGGAGTGCGGCCGCTGAGCGTCCCGCGGGGCCCGGCCGCCCGCCCTCCCGCACGGCGGGCACGGAAAACGCGTTCCCGCCTGCTCTCGCCGGGATGATTCCGGGACAGCTTCCTCGTCGGGGGCTGACTGGGAAGACGCGGCAGGGGAGGGGCAGCCGGCGGGCTCCCCGGGGCGGGGCGGGCGGTTGCGGAGTCCGCGCGTGTGCGTGCGGTGGACGGCACGGCGCGCCTCGGGGACGCTGAGCCCCCGGACTCCGCCCTCCGTCGGCGGGGCCCACCCGGAAGCCACGGGGCCCGAGCCATTTGGGGTGGTCCGGCGCGCACGCGGGCGGGAGCGCGCACGGAGCGGTGTGAACGCAGCGCCCCGAATACGTGCCGATGCGCCTGCAGCAAAGAGCACCCTGAAAAGTGTTGATGTCGGGGGAGCGGGAATTGCAAGCGATTTTTTGTTTGGTTTGTACTTGGTGCTTTCTGCGCATACGCTACATCCCTGTAACTTTTGGAATGACCACGTATAAACGTTTTTATTGAGGTATGATGTGCAGTCAGTAACGGGTACCGTTGAACCACTTGACCAGTGCCTACCCCAATGTAACCTCCCCCGCGATCGGCTAAATCAGCTAGGGAACATTCCCATCCAGGCAACCACTGTTTGCGTTTCATCCTCACACCTTCGTTTCACCTGTTCCAGAAATCTGTATAAATACAGACATGCAGTGTGTACTGTTTCAAATGGCTTCTTTCCGTTAACACGATGTTTTCAAAATCCCACGGAGTCGTGCGTATCTGTCTCAGGGGTTTCATAAAAGTGGAATCACGCGGTATGATGTTTTTAGAGCCATCCACGCTGTGGCTGTGTTAGCACTTCGTGCCTTTTCATAACTTAAGAATATTCCACTGAATGCAGTACCAGGGCGCCTGGGTGGCTCCGTCAGTTCAGTGTCGTACTCTTGATTTTGGCTCAGGTCATGATCTCACAGTTCGTGAGATTGAGCCCCTCCACTTTGGTCTCTGCTCGGGGCGTGAGCCTGCTGAAGATTGTCTCTCTCCCTCTGCCCCTCTCACCCGATCGCTCACTCTCTGTTTCTCTCAAAAAAATGCAGTATATGGGGCGCCTGGGTGGCTCATTCGGTTGAGCGTCCGACTTCACCTCAGGTCATGATCTCGCGGTTTGTGGGTTTGAGCCTTGCGTCGGGCTCTGTGCTGACAGCTCGGAGCCTGGAGCCTGCTTCGGATTCTGTGTCTCCCTCTCTCTCTGCTCATGCTCTGTCTCTGTCTCAAAAATAAATAAAATTATTTTTTAAAAAGTGCAGTATCAGTTTGTTTATCCATTCACATATTAGACACCAGAGTCATTTAAAAAATGTGGTATTATGAATAAAACTGCCTCATTTATGTACAAGTCTTTTTTGAAGGCATATTTTTTAATTTATCTTGTTTAACCTAGAAGCAAGATTGCTGAGGATGGGCAGGTGTACTTTGAACTTTATGTGAAATTGCCTGACAGTCTTCCAAAATGGTCTTCCACCCACAGTAAGAGAGTTCCACGTCTTTGTTAACACCTGGGATCGTCAATCCTTACACGGCAGCCATTCTGGTGGGCACACAGTGGGGTTTTCCTCCGCTGTTGGCTGAGAGCTGCTGTGGGTGCTTAGCTTACTTCCAGAACTCCCAGCCTGCCTTGTGATGGCTGAGCCTGAGCACCCTGCCAAAGCCAGAGGAAATCCTCAGGGAGGGGCCGCTGGCATTCACGGGAATGATGGCACCAGCAGGGTCCACATGGTGGCAATATGAGACTGGATGGCAGCACAAGAGTCTGTGGCTGGAACTGTAGGTTCCCCGAGTTCAGAGGGTGAGAGCCGTGGGCCGTATTAATTACAGTGGGCTTCTTGGAGGAGGTGGGCTGGGAAGGGTGAGCAGGTGTGGAAAAGGAGGTGAGGAAAAGGGAAGGCAGTCCTGGACAGGGCAGAGAAGGGGCCGTCATTTGTCACCAGCTAGACCAAACAACCACCAGAGGCTGCCTGCTTGCAAGCACAGGGAAACCTACTGCAAACAGTATCTGGACGTGGTTTGCCGCTTTCTGTGATCTCAAGGCTCTCGCAGAGTCCAAATAACAGGAGAAAACGCTCATTGACAACAGCAGCATCTGGGCGATAAAGTGGTGAATGGTGCAGGTTGTGCGGCTACAAACAGAAGATGTTTTATTACTCCCTCTGAAATATTTAGATAATTTGTTTCTCTTTGAGAACCACAGGCAGTCATTCACTGTCAGTTACAGTAATAGGATCAGTCTGTGGTTTCCTGGGGGGGGGGGGGGGCTTGAAGTTCTTGATGTGAATAGACCTGAAGGGAATGCCAAGGGTAGCAAAATGCAAGCCTCAGGGAAACAGCCACACAAAGTTGCAGAGCTCTTGGCACCAGCCCAGCCACACCAGGTGAGCAGAAATGAAGTCCCCGCAAGCCGGGGAGTGTAGGTCATCTGCGAGGTCGCTGTGGGAGCTGGGGCAAATCACAGCACTTTGTCCTGACTCAGGTTCTCCACTGGGGAAGGGCAGTCTTCAATTCCCTTTCAGGCCAGGAGCCCGTACTTCCTGAGCACTTTCCCGAAGTCAGGCCCTGGGCTTGATAAGGAAGGCCTTGTAAAGCGGCACAACCACCATGCATGCTCTGATATGACCCATTGTTCAGATGACGAAACTGAGCTGCAGAACAAATAAGCAATTCTCCCAAGACGAAAAGGCAGTTCAGTGGAGCCAAGGTTTGCACCCAGCTTCTGTAACAGCCTCCTCAGAGTAGAAGGCAGGTGTGTGGAGCTGGGCACCCACGGGGGGGTAGCCAGGTGTGTCTCCGGGTGGGGACACCCAGCCGGTCTCTGGCCTTGTCTGGGCCCCACAGCTAGGTCAGCTGGATCCAGGGGGTCCAGCCAGCTGCCAGCAGGGATGACAGAGCCTGAGGAAACAGCTGGAGCTTCACAGGGCTGGTGAGGGCCGTGTGTGTGCATGCGTGTATATGTACGCATCTGTGAAGGTGTTTGGGTCTGCACGTGTGTGCATCAGCACGTGTGTGCATGTGATGTGTGTGTGCTCGTGCGTGTAGGGGTGTGTGTTGTGTGCAAATGTACAGGTGCATTCGAGTCTGTGATGTGCGTGTGCATGCAGACGTGTATGCTTGTGCAGATGTGTACCTGTGTGCATCAGATGTCCACATGTGCCTGTGGCCACTGCATACGTGTGCACAGGTATAGTGTATATGGGTCCGTGGCTGAGGCTCGTCAGGTTCAGTTTCATCGCACCGAGTCAAGCATCTGCACGGACGGAACCAAGGCCTCCTGGAGAGGCAGGTCCTGCTGTGTCCGCTCTGCACAGCTGCAGAGGCTGTGAGAGGGCGCCTGACCCCAGGGCAGTGGCAGCAGCGCGACAATGAGGTCTGAGGCCGCTCAAACCCCAGAGGCCCCGGGGTCAGCCTCATTGGAACGTCGCGCGGTGAACGCGAGCAAAAGTGCAGCCAGCCCCCACGCGCAGGCGCCCCCCGGCAGCACCTCGCCCAGGGCTCCAGGACAAGGCTAGACGCAAAGCCTGCCTCGCCCTCCCTCGGAGCGCTCCTCCGCCGCGCGTCCCCCGGCGGGACCCACGGACCCGCGCGTGCGTGCGCCCGAAACCCATCGCGGACCCGCGCCGTTCCCCAGTCGGCCACCGGGGGGCGGTGTGGGGCCTCGCGCGCTCCCGCCGCCAGCCCGCGGGCAGCGCCCCTTCCCTCCCTGGCAGCACCGCGCCTCCTGGTCCTCAGCCGGCTTGCGGGCAGGCCGGGGGCCTCGGGTATGGCGGGCCCAGCGGGCGTCTTGAAATGACATTCTCTAATGCCATCAACTGGCCAGGGCTCTGGGGCCACCAGGAGAGGCTGAGGCTGGCCCCAGATGTCACCAGAGCCCTCGGTGTCACTCTGGGCTCTTGGCTCAGCTCAGAGGCCAAGGACCGATCTCAGCTGCGGGCAGGGGCTATTTCCCACGCATGTGAGGGCTGGAGGAGGCCTGCAGGGAGGCCCCCAGGGCCCAGAATCAGCTCCTCCGTGATATCCAGGAATTGTTTAGACGATGAGAAAGGTGTACAGGTTCCCAGCAGGAGCGCCTGAGGCCAGGACCACCCGTTGGCTGACATGGCCTGAGCCCACTGCTGACTGGGTGCTGACCAGGTGCTGGATGCCGGCAGCGGCCTGTGCTCTGCGTCTCTCGGGCACGCGTGGGTCATGCGGATGTGACACCGTGGGGTCCTGCATGGTCTGGGGATCCAGGTGCTGCTGAGGTAGACGTTTGGGCCGATCCCAGGGCGGAACTGAGCCCTCCTGGGGGCCGTGTGACAGGAGACCCACAGAAATAAGGGACCCTCGGCCTCCTTCCTATTTGTTCCCAGCAGCGTGTGCATCACAACAAAATGCAGCTGCAGGGCTCAGGCTTTGTACTCGCTGACGGAGAAAACAGGTTACATGGGGCGGGACCCAGGCTGGCCAGTGCTGGCCCCTGTGTAGGTTCTGGAGCACAGTGGATGCCGTGGTTTCCTCGTGGAGCCCCTCACCCACGATGCACCCACCTCAGGTGTGGGCCCGTTGGATGCATCTGGCTCAGAGAAGCCCCTCCCCTCCTCCAGACTAGCTGTCCCCCAGGTTTGCACCACCCGCAGGGCTTCTGATAATAGCGGTGGCAGGAAGGGGGTACAAGGGAGAGGCGCCTTGTTGGTGGGTGTCTGACTGGCTCTGGGGCATTTCCTGCTCTAGACACCCCCCCACCGCCACCATGAGATCAGGCTGAGGCTGGTCTCCAGCTGAGACCACCCCCTGGCTTGGTTTTGCCTGCCCCATCCCGTGTCCCGCCAGCCCTTCTCCTGAGAAGCCCTCGAGTGGCCAGTGGCACAGGAGACGAAGTCCCAGGCCCTGCTCCTAGGGACCCCAACCTGGGCGGACCCAGCCCTCCCAGCTGGCATGTGGGGTGGTCATTTGCTGTGACAGATGCCAGTGCCTCTTAGCGGAGGCAAAGGAGAGACAGGCAGTCTCTCTGGGGCCATCTCCTTTCTCTCATCTCTCCCACCTTCTCGGTCACTTCAACTGGTGAGTCACACCGGGTCACCATGACCACAGCCAAAAAGAGCCCCAAACCGTATTGGGCCATGCCTAGACGCGAGAGCTGACGGCACAGCCCCATCATCTGTAGAAGCCAGGCTCCTTCCCTGCAATTCTCCCTTCTAGCCCCAGGAGTGGGAAGCATTCAGGGCAGAAGGCGGAGGCTCAGAGAGGCACAGTGTCTCACGTGAGATCACACGGCTTGTGCTTGGTGGTGTGGGACTGGGCCCAGGTTTCTCTGGCACAGAACCGCTGTGCCCCCCAGGCCCTGGGCTCACCCACTGCCACCAGGAATTCACTCAGTTTCCTGCCCAGATGCTGCCCACCATAGTCAGTCTCCAGGCCGCCAGGGAGCTCAGGCTCTGGTCTGGTGACCAGCCTGCCCCTGCAGTCCTGGAACTCAGGCCTTCCCCCCCCCTCCACCCCCCCCCCACCCCCCAGCTCTCTGCTTGTGGGAATCATGCTCATTCTTCTGGGTCCTCCTCCCTGCCCTGTCCGGCCCGCCTCGTGGCCTGGGAAGGCCAGCCCCGTGCCTTCGCCTCGCCCTATCATTCCGTGTGCCTCACCCAGAGGCGCCTGGGGACAGACTCCTATGCCCCAACTGCTGCCTCCCACTTTGCTCCAAGATCACAGCAGGTTCGAGCCACAAGCCAGAGGTCCTGGGTGGGAACGGGCTGAGGCTGGGAGCCTCCTCACCCATGTGGCCAGGCGGGGACCTCACGGAGCTGGAAGGACACAGCCTGCAGCCCTAGGGCGTCATCCGGGACCTCTTGGGTTCCCGCGCGGGCCCCTCCAGGGGTGGCCGTGGCAAGAAGTTTGGGGCGGACCTACCTCGCCTGATTTTCCCCAGTAAGCGTACATCCTGCACTGTGCACTCCCCCTGGGCCTGTTTACAGCGGAACTTCAGCCTTCCTAACCGTGGGCACATGTGACGGCGTCACGGCTTCTCTAACTGGGCGCTCTGCTCGTCGCTGTCGTTTTCTTATTAGTTTGCTTCATCCTTGCGCTTTGCTGGACGTCCGGGGGCAATGACCTCTCTGCACTCGTGTGTTTTTATGGCCTAGGTCTCCGAGCGGAAGCCTGGGTTAGTTCCGGGAGATTCTCACCCGTCGTTCCCAGAATCTGTGTACCGAGTGCCCGGCGGTCAGCATGCCTATTTCTCACGGCCTCTCCGTGCCGCGCCCCCCAGGCCGCTGGCCTTCGTCCTGCTATAAGCACACATGCACGTCGCTGCCGTGCTGGGCTCCAACTCCTTCCTGGTTGGCAGGGCTGAGCACAGGCGCGCTGGGCAGCGTGCGTCCCCTCCTGAGGACCCCTGTGTGTGTTCTCTGTGGTTCTCCACCACCGGGTCCGTCCTGCACCTGGAGGGAAGACGGTGAGAGGGGTTTGGGTTTCTCCAGGCCGGGGCTACGGGGATCCTGCCTCTGGCCGGCCGGGCGGGAGGACTCAGCCCCTTGTGGAGAAGGGCCTGGCTGGCCCGGCCCCATCTGACTCTCTGCCACGCCTCTGAAAGTTGCTGAGGACGGACTGGGGCCTGGGGCACAAGGAAACAGAAGGGATGCCGGAGCGCATGGCTCTGCTGATCTGAGAGGCTGTGCGCGGCTGCGGAGGGGCGACTGTTGGCGAAAACCGTGGGCCATCATTCCACTCTCCGCCCCGAGGAGCTTGCAGCTGTGCTGAGCGATGCTCGTCCACACTGGCCGAGGAATCACAGCGGGGAATGTGCGGAGTCCGGGCCAGCTGCTCTGATGGCAGGCCTGATGGCTCAGATCCTGGGCCCAGACGGTGAGGACCCACACGCACTGCCTCAGCCCCTCCCTCGCCCCTCATAGTCAGGAATGCTTCTAGGTTCAAGTTGCTAGACACAGAAAATCAACCCCAAATGGCGTAAACAACAAAGCAAAGTCATTGACTCATGTGATGAAAGGCCCAGTGGTAAATTGGCTTTCAGGCAAGGCTTGATCCAACAGCTCAACAGTATTGTCGAGAACTAGGTTTCTTTCTGTGTCTGCTCTGCAGTTTCTTCTTTCTCCTAAGGTCCCAAGATGCAGCTTTTGAGGCTGCAAAATCCCTGGTTCGCATCCAGCATCCCTGGCACTCCCTGCCACTGGGCTGGCTCTGGTCACATGTCCACTTCTGAACCAATCACAGGCCCGGAGGATGGTCTGTGCTCACCTACGGTATCTGAGCCCCAAGCTCTGGCCCCAGGGGGAAGCTCCTTCCCCAGGATCAGAAGGATACCAAACAGCAGTCTGAGGAGCTGGGGAGCCAGAAGGAGAGACACTGGGGAGCGACCAGTCCACAACCTTGCACCTCCAGGCAGCCCGCCTCAGTGGCCTCTGTGTCCCCAGGACCCAGCATGAAGCCACTCAGTGACAGCTAGTGTACAGAGGCTGGTGTCAGCTGGGCAGGGGTCTGCCTGCGTCTTCTACTTTCCAACGGCCTCGGCTGCCGCTGGAAGGAAGAAGGGACAGGGGCAGAGACAGGTGGTTTGTCAGGAGAGGCAGGGACTCGGCCTGGGGTCAGGGAGAAAAAGGGGTGTAGGTCCAGGTGTGGGCATGTCCCGTTTGGAGCACCTGGGAAGACCCGAGGGGCTGGTGTGCAGACAAGAACAGCACCAGGGGCCTGGAAGGGAGATGAGCCACAGGCTCGTGGCCGGGGGGGGGTGGGGGGGGGGGGCGCGGGACGGACAGGGGGGCGGTGACATTTCAGGAGAGACAAAGAGCCACTAACTGACTCTCACTGACCCCCAGGCCGACGTGGCCAGTGACGGGCAGATCAGGAACCGTAAATGCATCCCAGTCAAGGCTGGGGGCTGAGAGTGCTCCTGGGCCGCAGGGAGGCCTGAGGTCTTTCGTCGCCCACATGAGGCTCCTCACAGCAGCTCTCTGCTCGCAGAGGCAGAGATACCCGCTTGCTTCCTGCCACCGTGTGACCCTGGACCCGGCTCATGTCCCCGAGGTTCAGGGTCCTCACCTCAGAGGAGGCATCACCTCCGGGGGCCCACGGAGAGCACGTCAGACGAAGCAGACGGCGGTGTGCTGGGTCCCCGACTCACGTGTCAGGTGGTCCGTGTGAACCTGTACCAGCCCGGGCACACTGCGGCAACAGCCCGTGACAGTGTGAGACGTGACGATGACACTCAGCCCAGGGGGAGGCTGGGGCCATGCTGGGGGGCAGACGAGGTGAACTAGGCAGACCCTGCGGTCTGAGCTCCAGACTCAGGTCCCCTGGCCACGGGGGGGTCGGGGGGGAGCACCGGGAGCCCCAGGCACTCCCAGGGCCACCGTGCATGCGGCTCAGCAAGAGCCCTCTCCAAGTTTGCTCAAGGTTGTGTCCCCTCTTCCCAGAGGGTGAGAGCTGGAGGGCAGAGAGGTGCTGGCCAGGCCGGGGAGAGGCTGCACCAGGGCCCCAGGGACCAGAAAGCACCAGAAATGGAGGCCCAGCAACTCCAGGGCTTGGCCTCCTGCTGTCTGTTGGCAGAACTACAAGGGACGCGGGCTGGGCCCTCGGTCCCTACGAGGCTGCCAGGAGCACGTGTCCTGGGCCCCCCTGAGGTTCAGGGGCACAAGCCCATCCATGTGGGAAACACACCAGATGCTGCTGGTGAAGGGGGGTACTTTTCCTTCAGGACGGAGATGTTGGGTCCAGCTACAACTCGAAAGGGCTCCTCCTCTTTGCTCTTGTGCAGGAAACTGGACAGCAGACAAAGCCGTTTTCTTTCAAAGAAAGAGCAGAATCGACAGCCCACCCATCGGGCTGCCTTTTATCCGGCGAGGATGAGGGGCCAAGCCGCCCCTCCGTGCGGTTCTGGGGATCGGCCTCTTCTTCTGGGAGGGGCTGTCGAGAGCTAGAAATTTCTCCCAGTTTCATCTGAAAACATCTGTGTGTGCGGCAATGGAGGTTGGTGAGAGCAGCGTCCAGTGAGCTGGTGGTGGAGGGGTTCCTCCGGCCGCGGTGAGCTGACCCCACACAGACCTCGCTGATGGCCACGCCCGGGACCCTAGGCACAGGGGCTTCTCCCGCTGTCTCCTAATGCCTGGAGCCTGTGAATGCGACCTTCTCTGGAAAAAAGATCTCTGTAGATGTGATTGAATTAAGGGTCCCGCTGTGAGATTGTCTTGTGTCGCCTGGGCGGGGCCTAACAGACTCACAAGTGCCTGGACACCGCCCATCTCTGTCCTTTCGTTATGACTGACCACGTTGTGGTTTCTGGCTGCCCTGAATCCGATGAGGCAGCTGGGGGTCTCCGTCTGTGGTCTTCTCATCTGGGGGTCTACGCAGGGTGAGGCATTGCTCAGCTTGCTAGAAGCGGAACCGTACTGCTCAGCCAGAAGGCACAGGAGATGAGGCGCTACCCGGAATCTCACCGCCCAGAGGTGGCGGGGTCCCCACGCGGTGCAGCGCTGCCCACCGTGTGACCTGGGCAGGTCCGAGCCTGGTCATCTGTAAAACGGTGACTCTGCACTCTGGGGGTCCCCCTGCCTTGCCCTAGCCGCATGCGCCCCACCACGGCAAGTGGGGTGGGGGTGTAAGGACACCACGGACCCCGTGCAGACCCCACACATCAGAGGTCCGTGTCAGACCCCAGCCCCTCCAGCAGCACTGGAATTGCTGGAACAGTGATGGCTCAACTGATGGCCCCCCCCCCCTTCCGGAGGAGGCCAGCGGGCTCCATCGTTGCCCGGCATTCGAGTTCAAGAGGGAGAGCGGACCGTCTCTGGGACTTACTTCACTAGATGCGCTGTTTTCAACATTCACCCACAGCATAGTCTGTATAGCACTTGACTTCTGTTTACACCGGAGGACTATCCTATTGTTCTGGAAAGACCTCATCTCAAGGAGTTTGTTCATCTGTTGAGGGACACTTCAGCTGTTTCCTCTTTGGGCTGTTACAAATAACGCTGCTACAAACATCCGCGCGCGAGCTTTTGTGTGGCTGTTTCATTTCTCCCCGGTGAATGCCTAGAAGGAGGATCGCTGGTTCCCATGGTAACCGTAAGGTTAACCTTGCGAGGCGGTGGCCTGTTTTCTACTTTCACATCCCCACCAGCAGGTGCAGGATTCCGGTCTGGGATTCCAGCCACCAGGGTGGGAAATACCCTTTCCAGATACTTGTTGGGAACAACGGGTAGTTAGTTAGCCTCTCGTGTGGGCCCCGGGCTGTCCCTTCTTCTGTCCGCAGATGACACGGTGACAGCCATCGTCCACGCGCCCTGGCACCGATGGGACAAGGTCCAGGGCCCAAGGGCTTATGCACTGTCAGCTGGTGACCAGACCTGCCATCCCGTCCCCTGGACCCCTGGATCTGTGTCGTCCAGGAGCCTACATGGCACCTTCCTTTTGAGAAAATTGGGACCACATTTTACAGCAGTGAGGGCTGTCCCAGGGGACATTTGGCTCTGCCCGGAGACATGTTTGATTGTTCTGGCTGGTGGGGATGCCACTGGCATCTAGTGGGAAGAGCCCAGGGATGCTGCTGGACCCCCATAGCGCCCGGGACCCCCGCAGCAGAGAGCCACTGCCCCGTGATGTCCGCGATGCTGACTTTGAGAGGCCCCATTGTGTATTCCCACCTGTTCTTTTCACTGAAAAGGTTTTGATGAACATCTTTCTAGGAGGCCCCTTTACTCGCTGTGTTTTAAAGTGTCAAGACTTGCAAAGAAGGTCAAAGACCTTGGGCGGTGAGTCCAAGCTTCCCAAGTGTGGTCTTGTCCCCCGTAGAGCCCCACACCCCACTCCCAGTCTGCTGAGTCATTGCGTCAGGAGCTGGACTTCATGGCGGGGGAGGGCTTCAGAGGCCCCTTCTGCTGCCCTAGCCCAGCCTTTTCCATCAGCAAATACCCCTCCACCAACCTGTCCCCCCAACCTTTCCTATTTACTGGGGTGAAGGACGGTGAGGAGCCCGGGCTGATCAGGTCTGCAGTCTGCACGTCAGAAAGTGGTGCTGCTTTGTGGGTAGTGTGACTTCGGTTTCCACGTGCTGAGTTTGGCGTGTGGGATGCAGTCAGGGTTGATGTGTGGCCCAGGAGGAGGGCAGCAGAAATAGATATACCGGGCGAGGGATGTGGCCTCGGGGCTCGCATGGCTCAGGGAGGGTCATGTTGCCTGTCTCACTTCCGCAGTGGCCAGTGCACAGGGGGGCACCTCAGCGGGCCCCAGAGAGGTCGCCTGCAGGTAAGGGAGAAAGGTTATCCTGGCCCCAGGGCAGCGGGTTCCCCTGGACGGGGCAGGTCGGTGCGGGGGGGGGGGTCGCTTTCTGAAGACTCTGGGTCTCAGCCAGGAGGGTCTAGGGCTGGGACAGAGTGTGTCCCACATGGCCGGTCAGGCCGCAGCTAAAGAGCCTTTTGTCCTGGCCACCCCCGTGCTTCCTCTGCGCCCTGGAGGGGAAGCAGAGGGGGAGAGCTGGGCATCGCATGTGGGGTAGGGGCGCGTGGGCGGGGGGTCCTGTGGCTTTTCTTTTCTCTTTGACAAGTGTGCAAGTTTTCTTGTTACCGAGCTAGTGGACGAAGTCCTGAGCATCTCTTCTGGGCGCCTCCCTCTCGAAGAGTAGCCTGAACTTTGGCCGCTCTGAGCTGGCCGGAGTGCGCTGTGAAGGTTCCCCACGCTGTGCCCACCACACGGACGGACGAGAGGGGAGCCTGGGCTCAGCAGGCGGCTGAGCTAAATCGCTCACATTCTCCCTGCCCCGAGGGAGGCCGTAGGGCCATGCAGCGCCACGGCGCTGAGCCTTCTGGTGCACGGCTCAGAAATGGAAAAGATGCCCCCCACAGCCCCACCGGGGTGCTGACACCCTGCCCGAGCTGCAGGAGCACATCCAGCCCAGGCTCAGAGAACAGTGCCAGCGGTGACCTGGTGCGCGGAGGCAGAGGGGGTGGGGTCTTGGGGGCCGTCCTCACTGGCCTCCCCCGGGCACGGGCAGGGGCACGGAGGCAGGGCAGCGTCCCAGCCCGTTGCTTAGGGTCTTCTGGGCAGAAGAGGAGGCCTGGGGCTCAGAACGTAGTTTCGTTCTGTGTCTAGAGCAGATAGTGCCGGCCAGCTGTGCCCGTGAGCTTGTGTGCGCGTGAGCTTGCGTGTGCGTGCACACGTGTGCGCCTTTCTCTGTCTCCTTGCCCCGTGGGGTCACCCGTCACGGCGTCAGCCCTTCATGCTGGCCCCTCCCCCCGCCACCTCCAGAGCTTTGCCAGTCCCTCCACTCACCCCTCCCCGCCCACCACACCCCTCTGGGCCTGGCCAGGGCTTCCTCCGCCCTCATGGGTGGGACCGCGGGGTCCCTGACCCCTCAGTGGCCGAGGGTCTGTGTGTCCATCCTCCAGGGGGTTGACCGGGAGCTCCAGGCCTGAATCCCGCACCCTCGGCGGCCCGGTCAGGCTGGACGGGCTCTCGTGAGGCAGGGGGCACACGAGCTCTGCCCTCAGCTGCCTCCTTCCCGACACGTGTGCGACTAAGTCCGTGGGCCTCCTCTGGACACTGGGGTACATGCTGCGATGAAGGCAGCTGGGCCGTGACCGGCGATGCCGCTTATTAAGGGCTGGGGAGTGGGCCAGCCCAGGGCGACGTCGCAGACAGACAGACAGAGGGAAGGTCTCCCTGCCATGCCCTTCTGCTGACACCTGAAGGGCTGGCAGGGTGAGCCGCCGATCCCGGCACTCAGCGGCTCCGCCCTGACACCTGTCCCGTGGTGGGCTGGGGGAGGTCACCCTGCGAATGGAGCCTGTGGGTGCCAGGCTAGGGGAGCAGAGCCCCCAGGTCTCCTCCACGGCCCCCCCTTCCCGCGAAGAGCCGAGCTCGTCTTGTCCACCCCCAGCCTCTCTCGACTTCCTGGCACGCCGTGTGGGCGGCCGTCTGGGTCACCTGGAATGTCTTCATTATCTGCTTCTACCTGGAACGGGGGGCTGTCAAAGGTGAGTAAATCGGAGGGGTGTGGTCAGGCCTGCCTGTTCGTCACCGTCTCCCCCATGGTCTGTTCTCAGCTCTGGCCCGCAGGGGCGGCTCGGCGAGGGTTTGGGGATCTGAAGGGCAGGCAGGCGGCCTGGGAGCGGAAGCCGCGGGTGGGAACACCTCCGAGGGGGCCAGGCAGTCCGGCCGCTCCTTCAAATGCTGGTAAAACCCACTGGCCTCCCCCTGGAGGAGGGGGACACCACATCCAAGCCACGTTTCCATGTTTTGCTGGGAGCATTGGTGTGAACACCTCCCGAGCGGCTGTTTTGGGCACTTTGTCCGTGATGCTGTATTTCACACTTGCCTGGGGCTCAGAGTAGGTCCCGAGAGCTAGGAGTGGGGGAGGGCCTGCCTCCAGGTGGGCAGCAGGCAGACCGGCCACTGCTTTGTGGGGCCACACCTGGGGCAGTGGGGTCGGGAAGACAGGCGTCAGTTCAGACCCCTAAACTGGCAGCGATGGCCAGAGATGTGAAAGAGGGGCCAGTGTGCTGTGAGAACACAGGGTCCGACCTGGACAGGGAGGCCTTTCTGGAGGAGGGGATGAGAGCGGGGGAAGGGGAGTCCGGGCAAGCAGAGGGAAGGTGTGGCTAAGAGCGCCTTGGGGGTCCCTGCCTCCCTGGCTGGGGCCCAAGCAGGCGGGGCCGGCACAGGCAGGAGGGCAGGACACCCCTCACCCTTCTGGGGACCCATGAGGGTGGGTGGGCGAGCGGTGTCTCTGGTCCCACCCGCACCCCCGGGACAGCAAGCTCCTGACCTTCCACCTGCCCTGGCACCGTTCCTGGTGGCCCCTGGACGGCCAGGCCTTGGTGCCGGGCATCAGCTGTGCCCTGTGCCCTGGAGCACGGCTACAAAGAGGCCCTGTGGATCCTGGTGGCGGTGAGCCCAGGGAAGGGGAGGGGTGGGGGGACTCTCCAGCTCTACCTCCCCAAGGGCCCCCGTCGTTGCCTCACAGGTGAGGAGTCACACTCCCGCCCCCACCTGTGTGCTTTGGCCACAGGATGTGCAGGATGGAGGGTGGTTCACCAGCCTCGCGGGGCGCGGGGGCCTCTGCAGAACTGGGGTCTGCTGTCTGCTCACGGCACAGAGACGCCAAGTCTCCGTGAGAGGCCCGCGAAGGTGTAGCCGAAGTGCTTTTACCCGCGTTCACGGGCCTTGCTGTAAGGGGAGAGTCTGAGATCGATGGAGAAGGGCGCTCGACTGGGGTGGGGGACACCGTGCACCGCCACTCCGCGTGGTTGATGTCACTCGTTTTCCCGGTGTGTGCAGCGAGGGTGACCCGCTGGGAGCCACAGTGCTGGTGGACGGCTGGAGTAGCATCATAGCTCGAAACAGTAACTCTCTATGCGGGTCGGGGAATCCGGAAATGGCTTAAATGGCCGGTTCTGGCTCCAGGCCATTCACGAAGCTACAATCAGGCTGTCGGCCGAGGCCCGGGGTCACCCGCAGGTTGGATGGGGGCTGGACGGTCCCCAAGTTGGCCCGCTCACGTGGAGTCGGCAGGCGACCTCAGGTCCTCACCCCCTGGACTCTCCCCAGGGCTCATTCCCCCGGGGCGAGCCGTCCGAGGGGGAGACGAGGGGGCTGCGGTGCCTCTGTGACCCTGCCTCGGACGTCACACTTGCTCATTTCTGGAGAATGTCAGTGTTGCACAGGCCAGCCCCAGCCAGGGTGGGAGACGGCCCCACAGGCGTGGGCTCAGGGGGAGGTGCACCGGGACGGACTGGGGGCTTCTGCAGGAGCACAGGCTCCCTGTGCTGCTCCTTGCTGCAGTGACAACACAGATGGGGCCAGAGTCCCACCTTCCTCCAAGGCCCAAAGTCTCTGGATTATCACTTGGGGAAACCCTTTGTCCCCATCGTCTCCCCATCTGAGGAAGAGGAAGGTGAAGGGCCGTAGTTTGACCTGAGGCCACACGGCCAGCTGCAAGGAGCTAGGACCCAGATGAGGCTGTGGGGGGCGTGTCCCAACCTCCCCCCCTTCCCCATTCAGGGATGGGAGGAGGCCAAAGGGAAGGAGGAGGTGGCAATTATAACACGTCCTCCTTCAGGGCTTGGTGGCTGTGAACATACGTGCCTGGTCAGCAGAGCCCGTGACCATGAGCATGACCCCATCACCGAACTGGTGCGGGGGAAAGCCCCCATGTGGGCTCCAGCCCCTCCCGCTCACAGCCTCCGGGAACGTCCCCTGGGGTGTGTGTCCTCTCTCCAGATGCCACCATCCGTGGGCTGACCCTGGCCCAGCGTCGGGGTGCACACCCAGTGGGTCTGGGGCTTCTCCTGTGCTCACTTCTCTGGGGGCAGAGCCCTGGGGCGCATCACAGTTGGAGGTCTCTCCGGGAGTGTGTCTTTTCAGGGGCAGGGGTGGGGGTTGCCTTATCCACGGATGCGTGTGTCAGATGAGACTGTGAACTCAGAGATGGTCCAGACAGCCTGGAGGTCCCTGGAGAAAGGTGGGGTCATCGAGCGTCTCCCAGGGCCAGCGGTGGGGCTGTGCACAGGCGCTTTCCCTGTGCAGAGAAGGGAGAGGGCCTGGTGTCGGGAAGCCCATGCCGGGCTCCACCCTGAACAGGGTCCCCGCTGCCCCCTGTGTGGCCAGGCCACGTGGGCCAGTTCCGACTGATTTCTGGCTTTCCACCTGGGAGTCTCCCAGGGTCCCCGTAACAAGGCACTGAAAACAGGCAGCTGGAAACAACAGATATTTATTCTCTCCGACCCGGAGGCCAGCGTCCAACAGGGTTGGTTCCTGCAGGGGGCGCTGAGGGAGGGTCTGTCAGCTGCCGGCGTCACTGGTGTCTCTGTGGTTCCTCGCTGGTGGACACATCTCTGTCTTCACGCAGCCTTCTCCCTGTGTGCATTCTGCGTCCAGTTTCTGTCCCCTTTTCCTTAAATCACGGCAGTCGATGACATTAGGGTCTGCCCTAATCTGGTATGGCCTCTTCTTAACTTCATCGGATCTAAAAAGACTGTTTCTAGACGGGGTCATATTCGCAGGTACTGGGGTTAGGACGTGAACACACATCTCTGAGGATGTGATTCAGCCCACAACGACTAAGCAATTCCTCAGGGTTCCACGTATGTGCTCTGGCTCCTGGAGGACCCCCGCGGCAGAGGGCTGCCCCGCGGGGACCAGCCGACCCAGGCCCCTTTCTGAAGCTTCGTGTCGTGCAGGCTGTGGTGGCCCTGAGGAGGCCACTCTCCCTGGGCCCACGTGGGTCACAGAAGGCCGACAAAACCTGATGCAGTCACCAGAGGGGACTGGCCGGATCTGGAGGCTCCTGACTTTGCCTGGTGTGCACGGGGGTGTCCGGGTGGATGTTGGGTTTGTAGCACGGGTTCTGAACTAGCGGCTGGTACTGGAAGTGAGTTTCAAATCTAGGGCCATCCATGGCTTGTGGCATCCGTGCCCGTTCGTGGTGGTCTGTGGCATGAGAAAACACGGCAGTTCAGGTGGCCTGCGTACTTCCAGGGTTCCCTCCGCCCCAGTTTTTATAGGCCCCACGGACAATCCGACTGTGGGGCATTTGGGGTGCAGCCCCATAACCAGGAAACAGACCCGGCCTTCCCTTTGGTGCTGGGGACCCCGTCCCCATGTGCCTCGCTCACTGCTGCCAAATGAGGGCCATGGTTACGTGAAAACCCATGGGAACCCAGGTGCCTTCCTCGAAAGGAGAACTTGGCAGGGATATTCATCAGCACTTCTGAAGTCATTTACAGAGTTTGTAAAGGGCAATGAAAAGGAAAGTGGGGAAGAACAAGTGAAGATTCTCGGGGGAGTCTCCAACATGCCTCCGCGGGTTCTGGTGCTGGAGGAGAATTCTGCGTGCGGATGGGAGAGACAGGGACATCTGGTAGTGATTACCCTTCACCCGCAGGGCTGGGCATCCCGTTAATGAAATGCAGGTTTCTGAATACCAGTCAGCTGGTACGAGCTTTGCCTCCAGGAGCCAGCCCTCTGCTGTTTGCTTTGGAGAGTTCGGAGAGGCAGGCGCTGAGCTGGCCCTGCGGTCTGGCTGGCGGGGAGAGAGCCAGCCAGAGGAGGCTGCGTGCCCAGTGTGGACGGGGCAGGGTCTGCGAGTGCTGTGGGCCTCTGGGAGCTTCAGGGAGGATGGACGGGAGGTGGGAAGGCCGAGGTGTGGCCGTGGGGTTGCCTCCCCCGGGACCCTGTGCACAAAGAGCAGTGTTTGGGGGATGGTTTCAGCACCGCGGTCAGCGCCCGGCCCCGGACCCTTCCCAGGGAGGGACACCAGGCACGGGGCCACAGGGCGGCTGGCCAGCAGCACTGCGGCGTCGGAAGGCTTCTCAAGCTTGTCTTTCAATAGGGAGGAGACAGGCTTGCCTGGGTCGGCATAGACGAGGCCCACGACCTGCCCCCTGGAAGGACGGGGGCTTCCAGAGCAGGGGCACAGCACCCTCACGACATCAAGGGGTCCTGTTGGGCCTGTTCTGTGGATGAGGAGACCAAGATCCAGAGTTTAAGTGACCCCTCGGGTCTCACCCCTGTTGGTGGAGGGCCAAGCCACTCCCAGGAAGGCTGGGGAGGCTTGTTCCTTCCTGAGGCCCCTTGTTTCCAAGACTGTGCTGCTGGCCACGTTCCTGTCCCCCCACCACCCTCTCTCCGAAGATCTGCTGCGGCTTCTCCATAGCGGGCTCCCCTGTGAAACCCCAGAGCGGTCAGCGTCCCACAAGGCAGAGAGGGTGCACTTAATTAGGTTAATTCCGGGGGACGAGTGAAGGGGCCGTTCTAAGTGTGGGCGCCATGCCGGGCACCACATGGGGTATCCCACCCCCTCGGTGTGCGTAGCCCTGGCCTGCAGGGGTGTGGGGAGGAGTCACACCCAGGCAGAGTCCCCCCTGCTCCCGGGAGGCAGCCCTGCAGAGAAGGGACGGAGGGATCTGTGCCCTCCTGTCTCCCTCCCATCGCCTGCTGGGCTCCCCACTGGCTGCCCAAAGCTGGAGGGCGTTGGAACCCGGACGCCACCTGCACCACGGAGGGTGGAGAATGTGGAGGCGGGTCTGTGGGGGGAGGTGGGGCACCTCCGACGCACCGCCTCGGACTCCTGCTCGGAGCTGCATCCTTGGGGTGGAGACCATTGCTAGGGGAGGTGCTCCAAGAATCGGTGATGCCCCTGAGGGTGCAGGTCTGACCTGCAGGGTTCAGAGGCCATGGGGCATGGCCTCACCATCCTCAGCTGCCTCTCAGGGTTCCAGTGTCTGGGGAAGAGGTGACTGCTTCCCTCTGCAGAGCCCCCTGGATGAGTTGGGGCTGCCCTCCCAAGGGAGCACACAGGGCTGCGGGCCTTTCGTGGGACTCCCTGTGGCTGTCTTGTGTACAGGCAGTCCTGCTCAGGGGCCACTCTGTGCTCTGGCTGTGAGTCCGGGCTGGTCCCTCATTCTTGTTCACAGAGGACACAGCTCCCGGACACGCTCAGGAGTGACTCATCCGTGGTTAGCGCTGCTCGGGCCACGAGAGTGCGGAGAGGCGGGCCGTGGGCAGCGTGGGCCCTGCACCGTCTCCGCTGGAGCCCTTGCTCCCACAGAGGCTGGTCCCTGGGTGTCCATGGGACACTGAATGCCAGGCTGCCCTCTCCCCTGGGCACCTCCAGTGAGCCTGGCTGGGGAGCTTCTGCCTGGCCAAGCCCCTGACGCCCTCGTGGCAGTGGCCAGCCCCGTCCACTCTGCCCAGGATGGCCCGCTGGGCTGGGTCCTGGGAGCTTCCAGCTTGGCCAGCTCCGACTTCTCCAGCCAGGGCTGCCTCTAGATGCCCCCTCGCCCCTCCGCAAGGAGGAGAAACCTGGCGGTTGGCTGCTTAAGACAAGAGGCCCCGGGATGGCCTGGCGGTGGCTGGAGGGTTCCTCCTGGGGCCCCATCTGGGCTGTGGCCGCGCCTCTGAGCGCTTCTGTCTGCCCGCGTCACATCCTCTTGCCAAATAAAGCAGGGCCTTGGTTATGCTGACTCACCTGTCCGTTGGCCAGCCCTGACCCCTCCCACCCCTCACCTGCAGGGGCCCGGTCAGCCCCACAGGGGAGGTCAGATGCCACCCAGCACATCAAAGCTAAAGAAGCCCCTTGGGTCCACTCTCCTGGTTCACTTTACAGACAAGGAAACTGAGGCCTAGGAGGGGCTGTGGCTTCTGTCCCATGCCCTTGCAGCTTGCCCGAGTCCCGGTCCCGACCTCTTGGTGTCTTTCAGCTTGTGGGCTTCGTCTATGGCTGCTATGTGGTCAGCGTTTTCACCGAGGAGGACAGCTGTTGGTGTGCGGCTGCCAGGCTCCCACGAGAGCCCCTGAGCGACCCGGCCTGGACCCGCCAGGCAGTGGGGAAGGGACAGGGAAGCAGAAGGCACAGAGGGGGTGACTCTGCGTTCTCCTGGACTGCTGTTGGCCAAGCCTGAGACCTCGCCTCTTAGATGGACCCCTGTGCCCACAGGGTTCCTTGCCTGAGCAGAGGGGGCAGATGGCCCAGGCACCTGAGAAGAGAGGAGGAGGAGCCCTGGGCTGTGGGCGCCAGGGGTCAGCTCCCCCCCAAACCCCGGGTCCCGGGGACCCCGTGCTGCAGGGTTGGCCCCCCCCACAGCCCCCACAGCTGCTGCAGGTGGAAGGCTGAACCCTCAGAGCCACAGGGAGGGGCCCCTCTGCCTCCTTGTAGCTGACATCCCGGCCCTGCTGGCTGTGGCTGTCCCCACCACAGTCCCCCGGCTGGACCCATCTGGGCAGCATTGTGGCTTCCTGCTCACAGAGGTGAGCCCCCGTGACCTTCCTCTGATTGGCAACCTGAACGCTCAGGCACACGTGCGAGCCCTGATCACCCCTGGCTCTGACTGGTTTCCTGGGAAGACCCTGCAGGGGACAAAGCCGGGGTGGGGGGGGGGGGAACGGGTACACCCAGGGGCCACGGGTCCCGTGAGCAGAACCCTCCCTGGGGTCGGTTCCCTGGGGATTCAGAGCCTCTGTTCCCAGGAGTTAGGTGGCTGTGAAGTTGGGGGTCCGCGTGTCCAAATGATACCCTGTGCTCAGGGAGCCGAGTCAGGACCAACCCCGGATCCCTCAGCTCTCGTGCTGTGTGACCCCTGGACCATCACTCGCGGGCTGAGAGAGAACAGAAGGGGCTTCGTGTGTCGGTTACATTAAAACAAACGTTTTAGGAGGAGAACCAGCCCTGGGGGGTCAACCTGCACGGTCACCCCAGGCCACCTCCCCCTGCTGAGGTGGTCAGCGTCCACTGGAACGTTTTCCCTGGGGAGTCCCACTGTTCATCCTCCAGAGGGACAGTGCCAGGCCTGCCCTCCCCCACAGCCCTCCAGTCTCACCCCTGCCCCCGCCCTCCCCTCCCCACAGCCCCCCAGCCTCACCCCTGCCCCCATCCTCCCCCACAGCCCCTCAGTCTCACCCCTGCCCCGTCCTCCCCCCACAGCCCCCCAGTCTCACCACTGCCCCCACCCTCCCCCCTGCAGCCCCTCAGTCTCACCCCTGCCCCCGCCCTCCCCCGCACAGCCCCTCAGTCTCACCCCTGCCCGCATCCTCACCCCGCACAGCCCCCCAGCCTCACCCCTGCCCCTGCCCTCCCCCTGCAGCCCCTCAGTCTCACCCCTGCCCCCACCCTCCCCCCACAGCCCCCCAGTCTCACCCCTGCCCCCGCCCTCCCCCACACAGCCCCTCGGTCTCACCCCTGCCCCCGCCCTCCCCCCACAGCCCCCCGGTCTCACCCCTGCCCCCGCCCTCCCCTCCCCACGGCCCCCCAGTCTCACCCCTGCCCCCGCCCTCCCCTCCCCACAGCCCCCCAGCCTCACCACTGCCCCCATCCTCCCCCACAGCCCCTCAGTCTCACCCCTGCCCCCGCACTCCCCCCACAGCCCCCCAGTCTCGCCCCTGCCCCCACCCTCCCCCCTGCAGCCCCTCAGTCTCACCCCTGCCCCCACCCTCCCCTCCCCACAGCCCCCCAGTCTCACCACTGCCCCCACCCTCCCCCCTGCAGCCCCTCAGTCTCACCCCTGCCCACATCCTCCCCCCACCCCCCCCAGCCTCACCCCTGCCCACATCCTCCCCCACAGCCCCTCAGTCTCACCCCTGCCCCCGCCCTCCCCTCCCCACAGCCCCCCAGCCTCACCACTGCCCCCATCCTCCCCCACAGCCCCCCAGCCTCACCCCTGCCCCCGCCCTCCCCCACACAGCCCCCCAGCCTCACCCCTGCCCCCGCCCTCCCCCACACAGCCCCTCAGTCTCACCCCTGCCCCCACCCTCCCCCCACAGCCCCCCAGTCTCACCCCTGCCCCCGCCCTCCCCCACACAGCCCCTCGGTCTCACCCCTGCCCCCGCCCTCCCCCCACAGCCCCCTGGTCTCACCCCTGCCCCCGCCCTCCCCCGCACAGCCCCTCAGTCTCAACCCTGCCCGCATCCTCACCCCCCACAGCCCCCCAGCCTCACCCCTGCCCCCGCCCTCCCCCTGCAGCCCCTCAGTCTCACCCCTGCCCTCCCCACATGAGTGCCTGTGGTTGGGCATGTTCTCCATTCTGTCATCTTTTCCATTGTTTGGGGCTTGTTTTATTTGGGTCTTGATTTCTTACAGTTGATTTCATTGGTGGATTTGACCCATTTCTTCTCTACCATGTCAGTGAAAAGCCTTCCAACCTCTTGTGCGAGCAGGCGTCCTTGTAAGTGTGGCCATCAGAGCCTGCCCCTGGCTGGGCCTAGCCGGCTGGGTTAGCACAGCCATGAGGCTTCTCTTCCTGAGGAAACTTCACCAGGCATCTGTCTGTCCATCCGTCCATCCGTCCATTCCCCCACCTATCCCTGACTTGTCAAGGTCAGCTCGGGGCTTGGCCCATACTCCCTGGAGCTCAGTGCCCAGCAGGGTCTAGGAGGTGGGTCTGGATGGTTCTGTGCCAGGGGGTCGAGGGGGCATGGAGAGGCCTCCTCCCAGGAGAGTGCTGTGACACTTCTGTCGGGGTCTCACTGTGGCAGGACATTTGGGGTGTTGGCTTCTTATCTATCCAGGGCTCTGAACACTGTGGGCTCAGGGTGGGGGCACCTGGGCCGCTGGCCCACCTCCTCTCAAGCAGCCTTTGCTGGGTCCCATGCATAACCCTGAAATCTGGGGTCAGGAGAGGCGGCTGGCGGTCCTTCTCCATAGAGATGCTCGTCCTCTGTCACGCCCAGGCCCTCAGAGACAGTTCTGCCCTTCACGCTACGCCTGTGGCCACCCCCTGGGGACCCAGCCCTCTGGGCAGCCACAGCCTTCCTACCCGATAGGTGAAGGCCCATCTCAGCCAAGGACCACCAGGGGTAGTGAGCGTCCCATTCCCATGACAGGGGAGCCCTGGTTCAGGCCCCTGAGCCCGGGCGGAGGGCGGCCGACCATCCGGAGCACACGCAGCTCAGGCTGGACCGGGCTCTGGGGATCTTCCTCTGGCCACCAGACCCTGGGTACACCCTCACCCGACCCCCAGCCGCATGGCCCAAACTCTGCTGGCGTGTGTGCGGCCAGAGCCCCTGCCCAAGGCCTGGGAGCCCTCGGGGGCTGGGAGGCGGCCCCTCTGACATCTGGAGCCTTCCACGCAAGAGCCTTCCTGCCCTGGTGCCAAGGGCGGCTCCTCAGGGGCCCCCTGACTTCTGCCCACCCCCACCCTGCCCCCAGAGGCCTGCGTGAGTGAGGAAGCACCAGTCCCTCCTGCGCGTGACCTCCAGCCTCAGTGCCCACCGAAGACTGGAGGAGACACCAGCCTCCCTGCCCCCGGGGCCAGGTGATCGGACACCAGCCAGGACAGCAGGGCCAGTGCCCAGCTGAGGATGGCCGCGGCCTCAAGAGAGCTTATCGTCTTCTTTTTCTAAAAAAATCGAGGAAAAGACACAGAAGACTGCAGCATCGCTGGGACCTGCATCCCCCGCAGCCAGCCTGGGACGGCCCTCCCTCGTGCGCCTGGGACGGCAGCGCTGGACCCCCGGAGGCTGCCCGCACCGCTGCTGGGGGGGCCACCACAAGGACTTTGAGACAGGAAGGTGTGACCCCACCTCGGGGTCCATGTAAACCCACAGTGACACCCCCACCGCCCTGAGCGGGGGTTCCTGATTAAACACCACACACGATGCTGTGAGCGGTCGCCCAGGTGCCCTGCTGACGGACCCTGGGGGTGGGCGGCCTGGCTTGACCAGGACCACAGGCCCCTTCCGCCACAGAGCGAGGCGCTTCCTTGTCATTAGCCAGTGACCCTATTCGCAGAAGGGATTAAACCCTGGTCCTACAGCATCCCTAAGGTGCCCCCAAGTAGGGAGCAGAAAAGAGCACCGCCTGTAGACCCCCTTTCCTGAGAGGCAGGGGTCTGGAGCCGAATTTTAAGCTCAGGCTCAGAAGTGGCCTCAGGCTAGATGCCCTTGGAAGTCCCGTTACAACGCTGAGACACAAGATCAAGGAAGAGGAGACAGAAGGGGGTTGGAGGCGAGGCAGCATTTGGGGAGAGGGCGGCCGCGCTGCCCTGCTGGTGAGGAGGGGGCCGGCTGGAACAGAGGCTGCGGAGTGCCGTCCAGGGAAAACCCGCCACTTTACTGTAAATCTGCAAAAGCGCCTAAGCATCGGTCAAACCACTTTCACGCCCCCTCCCCTTGCCAAGCCGTCTGCAGCTCCCTTCCTCCCTGGGCTGCGAGTGGGGACTCTGGCTGGCCAGTTCTGGATGCCGGCTCAGTCATCCTCAGCAGCCCCCCACGGGACGCGAGAGGCAGCCAGCATCTGAAGCACCTGGGAGAGAAGGAGAGGTGGATGGGCTACTCTCAGGTGGCTGGTCCAGTGGCCAGGGACCTCAGCTGCAGGGAGTTCCCTCCCCTGCCTCTTGACCCCCCAGAAGATGCTTGGAGACATGGTGGGGCACATGGTGGGGACAGCCAGGAGGAGGCCCCCCATGATAATCAAAGGCTGAGGCTTCCCTCCCTACCCCATCTCGCACTCCCTCCTGGCCTCGGCTCCCAGGTTAAGGTCTCTGCCCAGTCCCTTTCTCGCGACAACACACCTCCGCAGCCATCCTCCCCTTGGCCTGGCTCAGCCCACACACGCAGCTGGACAGGACGCATTATCCCCCGATCACTAGGAAAATCAAGGCAGAGATGGCCCAGCCAGCCAGTATGGTCTAATGCGCCCAAGTAGAGCAGCAGGGGCTGCCCAGGGCGCGTGTTGAGAAGGACCTAGAGCCAGCATCTGAGCGTCAAGGGAAGGCAACAGGTTGGTGAGCAACACCTGGCCAGGCCAGGGAGGCAGGAGAAGTCAGGAGGCTGCCTCCCACCCCCTGCAGTGCCGGCCACCCCGGAGGTAAGAGGCGCCCCAGGGGGAAGATGGCAGCAGACAGGGTGTGCTGGGGTCACTGCCCTGGCACGTGCTGACACCCCGGAGGCCCACGCGGGGAGGCGCCTGCTGGGGCCAGGCGAGACCCGCCCTGGGGCCACTCACCTGGCCTAGGGCAGGAAGGTGCGCACGCAGCTGCGGATGGGGGCCCTGCAGAGGGGGCAGAGCCGCAGCACAGGAGCGCAGTCCGCGCAGACCAGGTGGCCGCAGGGCACAAGGACGGTGCACACGGGGTGGTCCAGGCAGACCTTGCAGGTCCGTTCCTCCTGCAGACGCCGCAGCTGCTCCTGGGCGTCCTGGGCTCCTGGGGGGACCAGCCGCACCCTCCGGGCCTGGGCTCCGCCCGGCTCCTCCACATCCATCCCCCCCCTCCCCGAGACCTCCACCTTCTGTATGGGGGCCAGGCCAGGAGCGCCCTCCCCCGGCAGGGTGCAGGGGAGCCGGTCCTGCCCCCGGCGGTGGGGGGGGGGGTCCCACCCTCACCTGGTTGTGTGGCACCTTCTGACTGGGCCTCCCTTCTGGGCGTGGGCAGCTCAGGACCCACGTGGACAGGAGCTGTGGGTGGTGTGGGACAGACTAGAAGCCCCCAGGGGAAGTGAGACCCCACCCAGGGGGCCCCACAGGCGAGGTCTGGCTCTGGCGGAGCCCACGCTGCCCAAACCCCCCAGAGCCCGCGCCACCAGGACGGGCCCTCCGGCCCCTGGGCAGTGGGAACTGTATGCCAGGGGAGAGCATGGGGCAGGGGCGGGCACGCACCTCTGGCCTCCGCAGCCCGGCCCCCGTCATCTTCCTGGAGCAGGTCGGCCACCAGCTGGGACGCGGATACGCTGGCCGGCACCGCCCAGAGGTACTTACGCTGCACCAGCCGCCGTACCTGGTTCTGCCCGAAGCCCATGCAGAGGGCAGCCTGCACTGCCGGGCACCGGCTCCATGCAGGCCACTCCTGCCTGCCCCTGGCATCTGCAAGGCAGGGGGAGGGGCACTGGACCCAGGGAGCGGGGCGGGGAGGGGGGGGGAGCAGCCCGCTTGCCACTGTGGCCAGTCCCTGTGGCCGCCTTAACACAGAGGCCTCTGTGGCCGTCACGGGAGGTCTGTTCCCAGCACGTTTGTCCAGAGGCGCCACCACACAGAAAACATAGGAAACGTCATCGCCAAAGCCACTGCAGACAGAGCCCCAGCGGGTGTCAGGGGCTGCTCCCAGAGCGTCACAGAGACCAGGCTCAGTTCCAAATTCAGAGCTCGGGCCAACGAGGCCCAGAGAGCAGAAGTCCCTTTGCTACAGGGCTAGAGAGGAGAGCCAGGATCTGAGCCCCGGAGCCTCTCGGACCCCTGCCCTGCCAGGTCCTGGGCGTGGGTATGGACAGGACAGCCCCGCTCCTCCGCGCGCTCGTGACCGCTGCTAAGGTGGGGCCGTCCGGTGCACGGCCTCTCCTCCTCCCACCCCTGCCGCCAGCGCTGGGATCGGCCTCGCCCACGGCGGCCTGCTGTGGCCTCCCCTGGGCACCAGACACACGGAACGCCTGCACACAGCCCCCTACCCCCAACGCGGGCCCAGCACTGCTCCCTCACACCTGGCTGAGCACACCTGGCCTGCTCTCCAGCACGGGGACACCCAATGGCCCGAGCCACAGTGCGGGCTGCAGGTGCCCGGGGAGCAGAGCACGGGTCACACTTCACGGCTCACCTGAAGGGGCGGTGGGGGCTGAGTCTGCGGGTTCTTCCGATTGGTCCTGAAAGGAGCCAGAGGACATCTGTGCCCTGAGTCGGTGCAGGGGCAGGGGTGGGGAGGGACCCTCACCGTCCGTCCCGCCATGGCCCTAAGGGGAGCAGGACTCACCCAGGAACCCAGCGGGTGGTAACAAGACTCCTGGACGCTGCAGACAAAGTCCCTTCCTTTTGTCTGGAGCAGGAACCCACACCTGGAGGAAGCAGCTTGAGAGGCCTCAGGGCTGCAGGCCCGGCTGTCAGAGAACCAACCTCTCCAGCCCCGCCTGCCACCGCGCACCCCACGCAGGCCCGCGCAGGGCAGTCGGGGCTCACTGAGTGTCAGGCACTTGCTGGGAAGGCCGCCCCCAGAAGGCCCCCCATTCCCGGATTTCACCCCCCCCCCCAGGACTGGGGAGGCAAAGCCGGCCCATGCCCCACCCCAGGAGCGGCCTGCAGGGTCCTTACCTGGGGAACCACTTGGCATGCTCTGTCCAGGGGTCATCCCCTTGCTCCCAGCTCTGCAGACCCCCGCGGCAGAAGAAGCACCTCACTTGGTCTTGCCGCCCTGGGTGAAGCATGGATGCTGGCCCTGCCCACACCCGGCCCCTCGGCGCCGCCAGGAGCCCCCTCACCCACCCGCTAGGCCAGGTGTGTCCTCCGAGGCTGGGGTCGTGGGGGCTCCCAGGTGGTCTTTCCTCACATGGCAGGGGCTCTCTGGCGTCACCCCTGAGCCCCCGCGGGGCCCCCTCTGCTCTCTGCCACCCCACTTGCCTTGCATTCCCCCTGGATTTCACATGCACCCCACTTTCTCGGGGGCGAAATGGGGGACGGGGCAGGCGTTTGTTCACAGCAAGGCAGGTGGACAGTTAGACCTGGAGCCCTGAGTATTCTGTGACCTTGCAGCTTCAGGTGACAGCAGTTCCTCTGTCACCTCTGCCCCAGGTGCCACCTCCCCAGGACAGATTCCCAGTGACGGGGAAAAGGGGTGACTGGCAGGCTCAGGCATCCATGTGGGGATGTCGCCTCCGCCTCACCCCCCACAATCAGCAGAGACTGCAGACCAGGAGCTGCTACGGGCACAGCAGACCTGACAGCCCATCCCTGGGTCTCAGGGGCCCCACGGAAGCCCCACACACCTCCTGTCCCCCTCCTCCCCCCAACCCCTGCACTCGTCAGAGTCTGAGCAGCCAGGAGAGACTCGGAGGCTGGGGACAGGTGCCCCCCTCGGCTTTATCAGGCACAGACCCCCCTGCTGTGGGGGAGAAGCTCCCCGGAGACCCTAGAAGTCTCCTAGAAGTCCCGAAGGGCCCCCAGGGCTCACCAGTGTGGAAGAAGCCTGCGGCAGCCAGCGGCTCTGGCCGCACCACAGCACTCAGCGGCCAGTCGTAGAAGGAGGCCAGCCTCAGCTCCTCAGAGCCCATCCCGGGGAAGGCCGGCCCTGTGGCTGGGGCTGCCCTGGCCCCCTCCTCCTCCTCCTCCTCCTCCTCCTCTGCAAGGGGGCGCAGCTGGCCCAGGATCTGCCCATCTGTGTGGTCCCGGCCTCCCCAGGACAGGGCACAGCTGGTGTCCTGGTCCACAATGGAGCCGCACAGAGAGAGGGGTCCACAGTGGGCCCGTGTGGGACTGCGGCTGGCCACCCAGCAGCTTCGCTCAGGGCCACAGCACCGGCACTTGGCTCTGTCCTTGGGCCCCATAGAGCAAACACCAGCCCTGACCAGTTCTGCAGCAGGCACGCGGGCCCGAGGAAGCCGGTCCTGGAATGTGCCCAGCTAACCTGCCTCCAGGCTCCTGACCCCAGGGCCCTGCCTAGGGACAGCAAGTGGCTTTTGCCTCAAACAGCCGGGCAATGAGGACAGGCACAGTCCTGACCCCAGGATGCCCCAGGTGGGGGAGTGGCCAGGGGGCCCACTGCTTTCTGGAAGGGGCCAGCGTGGCATCCAGCATCACGCGCTCTCTGCAGCAGGGGTGTGTCATGGGGCTCAGCAGTAGAGGCCTTGCCCCACTCCACAGGGGTGGGGTGAGGTGGGGAGAAGGGGGAGGCAATGCTGTGGGTCAGCTCTGAGCTCCTGGGCCAGATGCCAGTGACGGCCTCCGAAGGCAGAAGGTTCCAGGTGCTTTGAGCTATGCACTTAGTGCCCCCTAGAGGGGAGGATGGCCCCCTGTCACAGGGATGACACCAGGCTCCCTGGGACAGGGATGCCTAGTGAAGGGCTGGGCCCTGGAAGTTGCGCTCTGAGCCCTGGAGCTGAAGGGGGCGCCAGACATCCCCGCGTTCAGCCCATCGCCCAGCCCCGCCCCCAGCCCCGTGCCCCGTGCCCCGTGCCCCGCCCCGAGCCCAGCCCTTCGTCCGCCCTGTGGCCCAGCCCCGAGCCCCGCCCCGAGCCCTGCCCGTCGTCGGCCTGTCGCCCAACCCCGAGCCCAGCCCGGAGCCCAACCCTGCACCCAGCCCCATCGCCCAGCCCATCGCCCCGCCCCCCCAGCCCCGCCCCGCGCCCAGCCCCCCAGAGCCCGAGGGCCTCAGTAGGTCTGCGTGCATCTCTAGTCCTTAAGCCGTGAAGTTCGGGAGCAGTTGGGCTTGTGTCCTTCCCGGGGTTCTGGGGAAGGGGCTGGCCTGAGTCGCCTCTATCGCCTCCCTCAGCGTCAGTGTCCAGGTGGCACCAGGCTGAAGGGTGAAGTCACACAGCGTGGGCTCGGTTTTCCCATTGGAATTAGCGCTCCCCAGGCCACTGTGACCCAGACATTTGGGGAGGGGTCACAGTTCCAGCTACCTGCACCTGCTGCGTCAGAGGAGCTGCTTGGGAGACCACACCCACCACCCCATCGCCTTCCCTGGTGCCCCCCACTCTGCGTCAGAACCAGCCCGCGTCCCCAGGCCTGGCTGCAGCTCATCCTCCTGCCGGGTACGTGCCGGGAGCCCCCAGTGTCTGCTGGGGGCCCAGGTTTCCAAACTGCACTCCCACCACGTTCCAGGTCAAAGCCGCTGGCCCCTCAGGACCTTCCCCGGATGGACTTCCCTCAGACCTGTCGTGGCCACACAGGCTTCACCAACCAGCTCAAGCCCAGGGGCCCCACCCAGCACCCCCAACCCCAACAGTTAGGGAACACGGGATGAGGGCCGAACCCAGGGACCCTGGGTGGGCAGAGCAGGATCAAAGGGCACACAGGGTCCAATGCGGAGAGGACAGACAGGAAGGCTGGATGGGGTGTGGGGGCCGCGGCCCCGGGGGCCCAACCTGACTCCCTGCTTCCTGGAGCAAACCTGTCTCGGGGCCTGCTCGGGCCCGAACCCTGGCTTGTCCCTGACACGCTTCTCCCGGTGGCTCCCATCTGACGTCCGCGCAGGGCTGCTCGCAGTGAGCAAGTAAAGAATAAAGTGAGGAAGCAGGCTAGTCAGGGTCATTGCTGACAGTGGGGCAGGGCGCTGTCAGGAGAGGCTAACCTGTCCCAGGCCTGGCCGCAAAAACACCCCCAGGGCCGCCGGCAGGGTGGGCCACGCCACGGCGAGGGGCACAAAGAAGCACCGCGGGAGGAGGCGCGGAGGTGGAGGGGTGTGGGGTCTGACCCGAGCGAGACGAGATGGGGCCGGGCACCTGCCCCAGCACGCTCGCTCACCTTCCACGCGGAGCTGCCTGAGCCCGGCCACAGCCGGGAGCCCCTGCTGCCGTAGGTCAGCCTGCACCTGGGCCTCGCGTCCAGGGGGCCGGCGGCTGCCGCCTCGTCCTGGAGGAGACCCGTCGCTGTCCTGGCTACACCAGCTCTCAGCTGCCGGGGTCCCGGCGCGTCCCAGAACCCTCCTCCTGTCAGAGGCCCAAAGCCACCCAGTGTCCCGCGGGAAATCCCCGCACAGCGAGTGGCCGAAACCAGGCAGCAATCAGCACGGCCCTGCACCCCCTTCTCTGCCCCGTCCGGCTCCCAAGGCCAGAGTGGCCTGTGGAGGGGGGTGCAGCAGGGACGCAGGAGGGGGAGGGGTGTAGCTCAGGGGCTGTAGGGGGTGGCCTCCTGCAGGAGGAGGCCGTGGGGGCTGGACCCCGGATGGGGCTTCCCAACGTGTTGGTCTCCGGATATCTGGGCCCTCGTCCCCTCCGTGATCCCGTGCCTGGGATGCAGAAACACTGTTAGCTTTGGCCATTTCAGCGAACCCCAAAGGGGCTTTTGGGGGGTTCCCTCGGGGGCGGACCCTCTGTCCCTGCTCCACCCCCACCGTCAGATGGACAGGGAGGTGGGTACCAAGTCTCCAGCCTACTTTTCCCTCCAGAGAGAAACCTGCAGCGCCCAGGGTTGCTGTGGACGCTCTGGACCTGGGGCCCAGACAGGCTGGGACGACCCTCCCAGGTGGCCCTGGGGGCACCTGTGTCGTCTGTTCCCTCCGGCCCTACTGCTGTGGGGCTGGCTCTGGCGAAGCAGTGTCCCACAGAGTTTCACAGATCGGGAGGTGGGGGGAAGGAGGCGTCTCCCCGGGCGGCTGGGGTTCGCTGCCTGAGCCGAGGAGGGGCGTCTGCGGGAGGCCCCGCGCCCACTGCCCTGCTCATCCACAGCCACACCTGGAACTGTCGACACAAAGGATCATCCGTGTTGTTTGTATAAGTAAATAAAGGGAACTAGGGAGGTAAAAATGGCTAGCACATGCTCCTTCTGGAAATACCGAGAACACCGGAAATAGAAAGAAAATAAGTCACTGTCTGAACCAGCTCTGTGGCCAGACCAGGGCCAGCTTCCGGATCTGACCTCGCCCTGCAGCCACGCAAGATGTGACCACGGTGGGGGGCTGCGCTGCACCCCTGCACGTGTCGCTGAAACTCTCTGTGAATCTAGAATTATTTCAAAAGAAGGAAAAAAACACCCATGGGCGTCTGGCACTGAGACGAAATCACTGCTCTTAACACCCGGCTGCTGACTCCCAGCCAAGCTCCACTTACTGCTCTCTGCCCGCTCTCCCCTCCTCTGCCCCCCTCCCCTCTGATCCCTCTCCCCTCCTCTGCCCCCTCTCCCCTCTGCCCGCTCTCCCCTCCTCTGCCCCCCTCCCCTCTGCCCTCTCTCCCCTCTGCCTGCTTTCTTCTCTGCCAGTTTTTAATCGGGAACAAATGTCTGTCAATGCCTTGGAGGGCTCACCTTGACCACTGGGGTGCTGTGTCTTTACAGTGAAGTCTTCCCAGGTAAGATGATGCCAGATGCGGGGTGGGGGGGAGTGCCCTTCATCAGCCCAATCATTTACAGATGGGGGTCTGAAGATGATCTATGCAATTTTCTCCTGGAGCCAGACAGGACCCTGCTCTGCCTGGATGATTCGGAGCCAGCTGCATTTGAGGGGAAGGGCCCTGAACCAAGGCCTCCTCCCCACCTGTGAAGGGCTGGCCGGTCAAGGTAGGAAAAGAGAACATGAGAGAGAGGGGCCAGCTCAGCATCACCCCCCGCCCCCCAGTGCCCACCTCCTCCAAGCCAAAAAGCCACCTGAGAAGGTTCTCACGTGGAAGGCCTGCGACGTGCTGTTCACGCCAGCGCTGGCTTCCCTTTGAGAAGATGGGGGCCAGGCCCCCTGGGCGGACGTGTCGACTGACTGGACACATCCCCCTGGAGTGAGGCTTCCGAGGCCAGCCCGAGTGGGTGCAAAGGAGGTAGGGGAGGAAGCTGAGCCCCCGGCTCTCAGCCCAGCGAGGCCTGGAGGCGACCCACCAACCCTGTGAGACGAGGCAGAGGGCCCTCTCTCGCCTCCCGTCTCCTCGCTGAGAAAAGGGCTCCGTGAGCCCCCCACGCAGGGGCCAGAGGCCTGGCTGGCCCAGGAGCTCCCCCACCTGCGACCACAGAGCGAGGGCTCCAGGCGAGAGCACAATGCCCCTGACAAGCACACTGGAGGCCCAGGGAGGCTGTGGCCTCTGAGGGGGCAAGAACGGGCGTGCAAGGTGGCAGCAGAGCCCCGTGCCCGGACCCCCGCACACACTCGCCCCTGCGGCGTCCACACCGCCGTCCGCCTGAGACCCCGCCCTGACCCGGTGCTACAGCCCGGCCCTTGCCGACGGTGATGGGGGACCCCGTCCCGGCAGCTGACGCCAGCGGAAGGGACCCACGGCCTCGTGGCCGGCAGCACAGCCTGAGCATGACCGACGCTCAAGGAGCCGAGGCAGCCAGCGTGGGAGGGCGTGAGCCACACCCGCTGTGGTTCTCTGTGGGGTCCGCAGAGCCCAGAACCGTCCCACAGAGGCCTGGGGAGGCAGAAGAGGGGGGAGGGGGGAGGGGCTCCTTTTGGGTCATCCTCACAGAGGATGCTCCTGTGTCACCCCACCCTCTTCACCCCTGCATCTTACCTTGAGGTCTCTGGAGCGGACCCTGGGGTGTCAGTACTTTGGTGGGGGGGCCTGCGGGGAGCACAGGGAGGGAGTGGGCAAGCCACCGATCCTGGGTGTGCTCCTGAGGAGTCATCGCCTGGGCAGCCCGCTGGGGGCCTTGGATCCCGCGGGCAGGGGTGGCAGGGCACGTGGGTGCAGGGCTGAGGGCACATGGGTGTGGGGCTGGAGGCGGTAGGGCACGTGGGGGCAGAGGCAGCAGGGCAGTGGGAGCGGGGCTGAGGGGAGCTGCGGGCAGAGCCGCCAGAGGCCAGCAGGGGGCGCGTGGGAAAGGCGAGCACCAGACAGTGGGCCTCACCCTCCTCTCCCCACCTGCTGAGGCTGAACCCGCAGGACCTCAACCTCACCCCACGGAACTCACAGCCTCAGGGCTGCCCATGGTGACCCGGCCCGAATCACCTCGGGCTCATTTAATCAGATTATTTCCTGGCACGAGTGGGCCCAGACCTGGGCGGGACAACCGGCTTCTCTGTGAAGAGAGTTCAGTAAAGCTGAGCCCGGCTCCCTCCTGCCCCTTCCCCAAGCCTGGGTGCCCCTGGAAGCTGAGCCAGGAGGGTGGGGGATGGCCTGAAGGGCCAAAGGCAGGGGCAAGGCCTGAAGAGGAAGGAGAGAGGTGAGCAGCAGCCTGTCACCCTACTGCCCCGCAAGCCTGGGGATGTCCACTGGCCAGACGTCCACGGGCCTGTTCTGCTGTGCGCCACTGTCTGGGCATCGTCTGGAACCTTGAGAGGGTCCCACATCTGGGGCCAGATCCCAGCCGAGGGACCCAGGGAATTGTCGGCTCAGCTTCAGGAAGGGCTGGATCAGGGAGCTCACCCACCTTTGGTAGACAGCTCTAGAGAGAGCAGAGCTGACAGGCCGCACCAGTAAACAGGCCTCAAATTTCCCAACAGCGTGCAGGCAGAGGGCCGAATGGATTATAGGGGCTCAAAACCGCACGCTCTCTCTCTCTCCCTCACTTTGGATTTTCAAACTCCATTGTTTGGAGCAGAGGTCTCACATATGGGGTCTCAAGCAGGGGCCCTGCAGACAAGTGATGGCTTGGCTGGGCCCCACATTCCCCCAGAGTGAGCATGAGGTTCAGGGGAGCCGCAGAAGGGAGGCACAGACCACTCGGGAGCCCAGGGGAGGCTTGGCAGGGGAGGGAAGGAGGGGCTGAGCGTGCCTGTCGGAGACGGGGAAGGGAATCACAGGCAGAGGCAACAGCGTGGCGGGGGGTGGGGGGGGTTGTGCCTGTGGTTGGTGTGGTGGGGACTGGAGGAAGCACAGGAAGGTGCCGGGCTTGTGTGGGGCGGGTCATGGGGACCCTAGAGCCAGCCAACAGGTGCCAGCTGAGCAGCGTCAGGGGTATGATGGGCGCCCAGGCTCCGCAGACACCCTCCTCTGTGCGTCTGAGGTCTGGGCCTGGGTTTGCACGCCAAGCATCATCGCTGTGGCCGGGACTCGCAGCCACAGGTGACAGAAACACAAAGCTTTAGCGAAAATGAAGTGTACTGGTTCCTGTGACCAAAGCACAGAGATGGACCGTTTCCGGCTTATCCTCTGCTGCCCTCTGGGTCGCGTGACTTCCAGGCCAACGTGGCCGACAGCTCCCGCGTGTTTGGCTTCTCACTGGTGGGGAGAAGGGGGGGGGGCGTCTCATCTCCAGGCACAGGCCCCGTCCTGGGCTGGGGCTCGCAGGCTCCAGAGGGGTCATGTGAGGTGCCCACTTGTAAACCACAGGGACCGGAGGGAATCTTCCGGAAGGGCGTGATGCCGTGCACCCTGCTCCAGGCCCCCACGCTCACCTTGCTTGCAAGGGCTGAGGGTCCAGCATGATTCTCCTCCATGGTCCCAGGACCCACCCGGGGGCCAGACGCCTGCCTCCCTGTGCCCTGCGGGAGCCTGGCCAGACCCCAGGCCCCTGCCCAGGGTGGGCCCCGCTGTTTCATTTCTGCCCCACCCGCCCACCCTCCCCGGGCACCTGGCTCAGCCCCTGCCCCCCATTCTCTGGCCACTGGCTTTTGTGGTCCTCCCTCTTTGTGAACCCCTGGTGCACAGTCTTCGTGGCACCCTGACGCCCCGTGACCCAGGGCCTCCCTCGGGGCATTGCACCCAGCTCAGGCCGGAGCTTGGGGTTTTTCAAGCTCTGTGGTCAACATCTTCATATTCTCAGTACTTTGGTCTTTCGCCTTGTGTTTTGTGAAGTGACATCCCACGGGACGGTGTGGGGGTCTCCCTGTTCCTCTCTCTCCCCAGGACCGATTCCCAGCTGTCCACTCCACTGTCCTCTGTCCGGTCCCTGCTGCCACTTGTCACCCCAGCAGGGGTCTGGGTGTGAACAGAGGGGCGCCGAGTCATGAAGATGGGCTTGGGGAGCCTGCAAGGGTCTGTGTTCTCCCTCTGAGCAGCCCCTGCCCCAGGGAGTGTGACACAAGCAGCAAGCAACAAACGCTACAAGAGATGCAGAGAAACGGAGGGCCCCTCCTGCTTTCTGAGCGTGCCGAGAGCCACCCCCCCGGCTGCAGCCCAGGTGCGCCCTGTCGGACCCAGCAGCGCAGTGCTTTGCCACAGCCCGCGTCATCCCATCACCAAGGCCAATGCCACCTGAGTGGGGACAGCATTGCAGAGCAGCCACCAGCAGGGGGCTTCCCCACCCTGCCCCCCACGCCCGCGAGACATCCGGGCCGCCACCTGGCACCGTCTTTGGGGACAGAGGAGGCAGAAGACGCCTTCTGCAAAGTGGAGTCAAGATTCTAAAAACGCCACTCCCGGGAAAGCAGGGAGGGAGCTGACGGGCACAGACTGGCACGGGGAGGGGTGCTGCCAGGCTCTGCGGGGAGGTCACGCAGAAGGGCGGAGCCAAGGGTGCCCGCTGACGACAGGACAGGCTGCAGGGTGCCGGCAGCTGGTTCAAGTCGTCCGGCTGGCCGTGGGGGAGCGCTCTAACTGCTGGGCGTCCAGCTGCTCCAGGAACCCAGAACCGGCTGGCTCTCCGCCTGCTACCATGCGCCTCCCCCTGCCAGGCTGTCCACCAGTACCGCACAGGGCGGTGGACACAGGCCTGGCCACCGAGGGCTGCCCTCGCAGGGGGCCTATGCAGTCGCCTTTGCACCTTGACTCCAAGTCCTGGCTGGTGAGTTGCTGTCCCCCGAGCCTCAGTTCTGGACGGGCCCCAGAGGCCTTCCTGAGGCCAGGCCAGCACCCCTTCTGCCTGCCTCAGCTCCAGTCCAAGGTGACCTGTCTGTCCCCACCTGTCCCCGCTCTGGGTCACCGGGCAGCATCTGGCTCATTCTCTGTCCCCGTGCCTGGCTGCCGATACACAGCAGGTGCTCGGGGAATAAGCTGCGCTACTTTCCAGGCTCTGTGGGTGCTCCCCAGTCCCTCCGCCAGCTCCTCAGGGCAGAGACTGCCTGGTGCCCTCAGAACCCCACATGAGCAGGCCGTGTAGTAGGTGCTCAATTAATGTTTATGGAATGAACGACCCAGTGAAATATGTAAAAAGGGGAGGTTTGAAAACTAAACTGCTGTGAATCACAGGAGGCACATTGAGGTTACTACTTGGGGGGGGGGGGACCTGCACGTCTGGAGAACATGGGCGGGTTTTGTCGGGGGTGAAGCAACTCCACGGAAAGCAGAAGAGGGGTTTCTGGAAGGAGGCCACTGACTGGGGATAAACTCAGAGCTGAGAAGGTGACCAGAGAGTGACTGGACACCGGCATGGGTGTCCTCGTTACCTGTCGGGTGGACAGGCGTGTTGGTTTTGCAGGCCCCAAAGCCTGGTTGTTGGGTGAGGAGAGTTTGCTCCTGCCGGGTGGTCACCTGAACTCAGGGCCACCGGCCATCGGGCCCCACCCCGATGAAGGGATGGGGCTGGGATGAAGGCCTGCGTCCCTGCTGATGAATCAGCACGGCCCCTTTTGGGGGCCATCTGCCAGATCTCACATCACGTCGCGGCCAACGCGAGTGCCCTTTGATACAGTGGGTCTGCCTACGGGTATCTCCCTCCGGGTGTTGTGTCCCCGCACCAGGAAGCCCCGTGCAGCGATGCCAGAGCCTGAACAGCCCAGGAACGACCTGGGGAGGGATGAGGGGAGAGCTCGGTGGGCACTGACGCGTTCCGCGAGAGGCAGAGCTGTGTGCAGGCTGAATGGTGGGGCAAGGGACAGACAGATGGACCCGTGCTTACATGTGCAGTCAGGGTGGAGGCCTAGGGAATACCCCAGCCCCACTCCCGGAGGGTTCCACCTTGTCCGTTCGAGTACAAAGGTGAGGTGTTTAACCACATGCCTACATGCCTTTGAAATAAACGGGAAATCAAAACAGCCCTCTTCAACACCGGCAATGTTTAGAAAACCCCGTACCAGCAGGGTACGGCCGGGGGCAGGCCTCTGTCTAAGGGTGGAGGGCCCAGGACCAGCTGGGCTTTCTCTGCCACTGGGCACATGTGGCAGTGAGACGCGGCAGGAGGACTCAGCTCCTCCCTAAGGCAGAAGGATGAGCAGGGACCACGTGGGGGACAGGAGCAGAGTGTTCCAGGCAGTGGAGAGAGCCTGTGCTGGTCTCAGCACAGACCCTGCGGCTGGGCCGCCCCTGCTCCACGGGTCCCTGCACCGTTCCAGAGCCTAAATCAGCCGGCCCCAGACCTCTTCCCTGCCAGGAGCTGCTCCGTCCCTAGCCTGCAGCCCCCGAGCCTCTCTGTCCTGAGGAGCTGGGCTGGGAGGGTCTCCACATCCCTCCCCGTGGCTGGCCCGTGGCGGCGGCCCTCTGCGCTGGCAGAAAGCCCAGCTCCAAACTACGTAATGCCATCCCTCCTGGGTCCTCAGGCCTGGCAGAGGGAAAGGCTGGGGCTGGTCTAGAGGGCCTCAGCCTTCCGAGCTGGGCCTGCAAGGTCCCCAGATTCAAGCTACCCCGGGGCCCCTATTCTCTCCGCTGGCTGCCACGCACCACGCCGGGCTCTGGGCGGCGCCCGCTCCCCGTCTCACTGAGACTTGGCACTGAGCACTGCTGGACCTCTGAGCCGCTGGGGTGGCAGGCGGCGGGCCTGCACGATGGCTATCAGATCCCGTGTGCCCCTTTCCTGGCCAGCAAGCTGGCATGATCACACCTCCTTCATTTCAGAGGCCTCTCTTTCCACATCTGTGGGTGGAACTCAGCCCAGCCCCTGGAAGCTCTTCTCCAAATTTCCCAGCTGATATCACCTGTGGATCCCTGCACTGAGCTGAATAGTGCTCCCCCAAATTCACACCCACCCAGTGCCTGTGACTGTGACCCTATTTGAAAGCAGAGTCTTTGAAGATAGAATGAACTTAGGATGAGGTCACCCGCATTGGGTTAGGGTGGGCCCTAAATCCAATGATAAGTGTCCTTTTAAGAAGAAGGAGATTCAGAGGCACGTGGGTGGCTCAGTCGGTTTGCCAGTCAAGCGTCTGACTCTTGATCTCAGCTCGGGTCTTGATCTCAGGGTCGTGAGTTTAAGCCCCTCGTCGGGCTCCACACTGGGAGTGAAGCCTACTTCAAAGATAAAGAAAATACAAAATAAAAAAGAAGAGGGAGATTCAGAGACACGCACGCCGAGGAGAAGGCCGTGTGACGGTGCAGGCAGGGGGCTGAGGAGGGCCTGGGGCTGCCAGAAGCTGGAAGAAGCAGGCAGGATCCTCCCCTGGTGGGACTGCATCTCTGACGACGCCTTGGTTTCAACCCCGTGACACTGATTTTGGACTTCGAGTCTCCGGAGGGAATACGCCCCTGGTGCCGCCGGCGGCCCGGTTTGTGGTGCATCATCATCACAGCAGGCCACGGACGCTCACACAGTCCTGAGGGCTCCATCCAAAAAATCGCCGACGCTCTGAGCCGCTACTCCCCCCAGTGCGGTGCGGCTCCTCGGGCAGGTGCAGGTGAGGCCGGCGGGGAACAGCCAGCACTTACGGGCCTGCCCTGATGCGACGGCTGTACGTACGCCATCTACTCCTCGTTGGAATCCTGGAACGGGAGACTTATTCTGCCCAAAACAAGGACAGAACGGAGCACAGGAGGGTGAAGGAGCCGTAACCAGCCGTGCGGCCCTAAGCCACCGTTGTGACCACCACCCTCTGCTGCCTGAGGGAGGTCAACTGGAGAAAGGAGGCGCCGGGGCTCCGAGAGGGCCGAGTGTCCGGGCTCTGACCACTGTGTTCTCCTGGCTCTGGGTCACAGGCATCATGCTGTTCCAGGCCCCGGGGACGACGATGCCCATGCGGTATGTCCAGCCTCACCTATGCAGACAGCAGGAATAAGACAGCACTAGGTGCCCCCCTCCCCCAGCAAACGATCTTACAGGCAACCACAATCTCCATGTGTCTTCTCCATGCCTGCCACCTGTTGGACGTGGCCCGCCCCAAATGCCTGACTTCACCTTAGTGTGAGCTGTCCACGGACCAAGTGTATCAAAGTCCTGCTGGACCCGGATTCATCTGCAGGGCATCAGATCTTCCTCTGGGCCTTGTGCCCAACCTGCCTTTCCCATCCTTGGGTCAGGCAGGGCCCCGGGAGATCCAGGGACGAGCAACTTGGAGCAGCGCACTCCCCCGTGGCCCGCCCACCCACCAGGGCCACCTCTACCTCCTCCTGCAGCCGATGGAGATGTTGTCTGGTGCCCAGCTGATCCTGTCTCTCCAGGGCCAGTGCAGGCTCTGAGGCTGTCTCGGGTCCCACTATGATCTATGATCCCAGCAGTCCCCATCCACCCTGCTTAGTGCCTAACCTGCCTGCTGGCATCTGCCTTGGCCCTGCTTTGGGGAGCGATCCTGTGATCCCCCGGCCTGAGCCGGCATTCCAGGCCTCTCTCCTTCATCACAACCAGCGCCCAGATCTGGGGCTTGTGATCTTACCCACCAGTGCACTGGAAAGAGAGCTGGAAAGGGAGCTCAGAGACCCACCTGGAAGCCACAGTGGGAATTGGCCACAGGGGCTCTCCAGCAAGGGATCGGGGTCCAGGCTGGGGACCCTATATTGGGAGGGGTGGGAGTGAGTGTGGAATGAGAACTGGACCCCTTTCAGGAAGGTGGAGCCAAGAAGGGGCTGTGCGGGGGTAAACAGACACCAGAAAGCCCCCTTGCACGTTCTGGACCAGGGCAGGGTGTGGGGCTGAACTCGGTTTTCCTCCCTGTGGTGAAATCTGGGGTCAAGACTAACATGCAAACTGGCGATAAACTGGGGAGCCCCCTGGAAGCCCAAGGGAGCGCTGGAAAGGCAGCTCCCTCAAGGAGGCCCAAGCACAGGGCTGGGCGGGGGGGGGGGGGGGGGGGGGGACAGCTGTTGCCACCGCAAAACTTAGGAAGCCCAGGGGTGCAGCCCCACGGCCCGCAGAGCTCACACCCAGGCTGCCCCTCTGAGGGACGCTGGTGGGGCGCCAGGGGCGAGCGAGCTGCAGGGTAGACGGGGGTCCAGCCCGCTGTAAGCGGCTTTCGGTAGGCGGTCGCACTCGCCGGCTCAGCTTGTTCAGACCTCGGGTAGAAGCACGAGCGGGGGGCGTTGGGGCCCACGACCTGCGCCAGCAGCTCAGGGTGAAGGCGCCGGGCCCGGCAGGTGCAGCCCCCGGGAGGCGACCCGCCGCCGCTTCCCGCCCGGCCCCCCGCGGCGCCGCCGGGTGCGCCCACGTGACTTCCCGGGCGCGTCCCGCCCCCCCGCCGCGCGATACCGGGACCCGGGCGCGCGACATCCGTCCCGCCGGGCGAGGGCGCGCAGGCGCGGCGCGTGGCGGCCCGTCGGCGCTCCCGGCCTGCCCCGCGCGCGCTGACGTCGCGCAGCCTCGTCCCCGCCGACGCCGCCGCCGCCGCCGCCGCCGCCGCCGCCGCCGCCGCCGCCGCCGTCGCCGCCGCCGCCATTGGAGTCGGCGCCTCGTCAGTGCGTCCCGTCCGGGCTCCGTCTCACCGCGCCGCGCCCCGCGAGCGGCCCGCGCGCCCAGCAGTCGCCGCCGCCGCCGCCCGGCCGGCGTCCGGGGAGGAGGCGGCGGGCCCGGGGCCGCGAGAGCGCGGGTGACAGGCCCGGCCTCGCGGGGAGGCCCGAGCCGGCGGGCGCCCCGGCCCCGCGCCGCGCCGCGCCGTTCATGAAGCATGTCGGCCACCAGCGTGGACCCCCAGGTAGCGGGGCCCGGGGGCGCGGGGGAGGGCGGCCGGGGGCGCCCCGGGGCGGCGGGGCCCGTTCGGGGCCGGAGCGCGCCCCACGCCCGGGAGGGGTCCTCGTGAATAACTTTGTGTTTCCCTCTCCCCGGGGTCCCGTCTGCGCGCACGACCCGGCCTGCGGCGACACAGAGAACAAAAGGACAGGATACTAAAGGTGAGCGAAGTTGGCGCGGTCGCTGCGGGTCCTGGATGGAGGAGGCGGCGGGCCATGTGGGGGAGAAAAGGTCTGGGAAGGGCGTCTGGAGCCGGACGCTTCTCCTCCGTGTGCTTCCGGGAGATAGATGTTAGGTGGCGATACCGGGAGGTTTAGCAGCTGGAGATCGGGGACTTTTCAAGGAGAAGTAAGTAAAAGGGTGGCGGGAGGCATCGGGTCCTCCCTCCCCGCTGCAAGATGGTGGACTTGAGTGGGGGAAGGGAGGGAGGCAGGTGTGCGGGGCTGGCCCCGGGGGCCCTGGGGAGCTAGCTGCGCACCCCAGTAGTTAGAGCCCTAGTGAACCGGGCCTCGGGAGTCTCTCGTGATGTGCTGGCTTAGGGTGAACCCCCGAGACTCCCCGTCGTGAGAGCCCGTAAGTGACACTTCGTGTTTACTTGGAAGACTTTTCAACCAGTGTGTGTTACTCGGGTGTAACCAAATATGGTTCATCATGTTTTAAGACTGGAAAGGGCCCAGCACTTTATTTACCTTTCCTTTCCTTTTTCGGCTGAGCGTTGAAACAGCGGAAAGTGAGTGGAGAGCCGGATAAAAATGAGCTCGGAAGCGTCTTTCGGTTACAGCCTGGCCCCCGCTGCCCGGGCCGGAAGCTCCCGGTTCTTCTCCGTCCCCCCACTCGCAGTGAGGCCTTTGCAAGCGCCGTGGTTGCCTCCGTAGTCTGCTCAGGCCACACCATCATCCCCGAAGCCCAGTTACAAGCTCTTGGTTATTTTGTCAAGTTCTACCAAATTATGATCAAATTTTTACCAAAAACATGAAATTGTTGAAAGTTGTGCCTTACCGTCCTAATCGTGTAGACGTCAGCTGGGTACTGTGTTCTTTCTTAAGTAAAAGCAATTTTTAGAAATCGAGGGACGTAGGCTTTACTGTCTTTGATTTCCATGCTTAAAGGTAATTTTTTAAAATCGAAAGATAACATTTTGCAACTTCTTGTTCTAGTACAAAATGGTTCTTTGCATCAGAAGGATACAGTCCATGACAATGACTTTGAGCCCTACCTTTCTGGACAGTCAAATCAGGTGAGCTTTTTTGTTCTTTATTTTTTTTAAACCTGTATCTTTATGTTAGTTTTGAGTCTCGTAATGCAACTTTCCTGCCACGTTTCTGATTTTATCATCCTAAACAACAAAGAAGCACCACATACAGTACTAGCAACAGAGAGCGTGTTGAGGATGTGCTCAGAAGACTAGCCTTGAGTTAAACATGGGGCGTGAGTGTGGGGAAGGCGGCGCGCCCCGGGAAGGAAGGTCCCGCTGGGGCCGTCTGCAGGGGGACTTCTGTCGTCCTCAGCGCCTACGGCTCGGTGTTGCACCGCCGTGGATGCGGTGCAGGCGTGTGTCGTTGTCTGAGATTTCCCGGGGAGTTATTTTAGCTCTGGGCAAGGAGAATTGTGGTCCAGGAGAGCATCTAAGAATCCAGCTCCGCAGCCAGACTTTGGCCTTGGGTTCGGATCTTCACTCCGCTGCCGTGTGACACTTCCTCGGGTGGCTCGCCTCTTCTGTGCCTCACTGTCCTTTTGTAGAAGACTGGCTGTGGAGACGGCTGGGGAGTCGTTGGGAGGATGGCAGGCAGTGCTCGTCAAGCTCCGACATGGCACCTGTACAGGGCCCAGCAGGTCGTAGCTGCCCGTTTTTCTTCGGTGTTTCAGAGTTTCTCCACCGTGGCCCTGTGGGCATTTGGACGGAAACAGTCTTTGTTTGGGGGGCTGTGAGTCGTGGGATGCTGAGCAGCCTTCCTGGCCTCCTCCCCCTACACGCATACCGGGAGGACGAGCAGAAGTGTCTTGATGGCGTCTCCTGGGGGCTGACTTACACTGGGTAAAGCCACCAGGCTAGTTGGAGTTCAGGGTTAAGCATAGCGTCCACCACTTTTAAAACATACTACGCGTGTTCGCTTTGGAATAAAACCAGGCTTTGCCTCTTCCCTGGGGTGGAATGACATTAGTTTTCTTGCCAGTCTGCCCCTTTCTGAAGTGTCTTAGAACTTAAAACTTTTCCCTGTCTTCGTCCTTCTTTTTTTAAAATGTGTATTTTTGAGAGAGAGAGATGGAGAGAATCCCAAGCAGGCTGCACACTGTCAGCTCAGCCCGACCGGGGCTCGATCCCGCGAATTCGGAGAACATGACCCGAGCCAAAATCAAGAGTCGGAGGCTCAACCTGCTGAGCTCCCAGGTGCCCCTGTCCTTACTGCACTGGGCCAGTCTGCAGTCAAGGTGCCCAGGACACCCTTTCTAGAGCCCCTCCCCTTGCACCCCCCCCCCCCCCAGGACCCACCCCTCCTCTGGGCAGGGCCAGGTGGGGCAGAGAACTACCCTGGCCTCGGTGATGCATTGTCGGGGTAATGGCAAGAAGTTGAAGGAGTACTTTATTTTTCCCTTACGTGGTCTGAATGCTATGGCGGTATCGTGTTTTAGGCTTTGGCCAAAGAAAGGTGAGGGGAATCGTTTCACTCGAAATATGTTTTTATGAGGCAGGCGTTTTCATGTTATTTGGGCGGATTTCCTTAGAAGCAGAGCAGATGATTTTCTGTCAGGAGGGTAATTACGGCTGTTTCACCCTGGGGAAGCCAGCTCGGAGGACGGGGGTCGGGTGACGCTGCAAGGGACAGCCTTAAAACAGCCCTTTGTCCTGGGTATTGGTGTGCTTTTCAGCAAGATGGTTAATCACATTACTTAAGAGTAGATTCGTGATCTTTTTCGTTTTTTTGTTTATTTTGAGAGAGCACACATGTGTGAGAGCTGGGGAGGGGCAGAGAGAGAGGGAGAGAGAGAGTCCCAAACAGGCTCTGCACCGTTAGCCCAGAGCCTGACACGGGGCTTCAGCTCACGAAACTGACGTCATGACCTGAGCTGGAGTCAAGAGTTGGACGCTCAACCGACAGCCACCCAGGGGCCCTAAGAGTAAATCCAGGTTCTTGATTGAGAACAGATTTTCCAGACACGCCCAACTGTTAGAGTGTAGAATGCAGGTAACACGGGAGAGCTCTTAGAGCCTAATTTTCCTGGTCCTCTTGTTTTGTGGATGAAGAAAGGGGCCCGAGAGGCCTGGTTTGCCCGGGTGGTGGAGCCAGTTTGTGGCAGAGCTAGGTTCTGGACTAACTGGGGGGGGGAAGAGATGGTCTCTTCCATGCACACAGCAGGGGCTCGTTTGGTCCTTGTGTTTGTTGCTACTTTCTTCGTTCTGGCCACCACGCACGTGGCCTCCTTGCAGACAGAAGCCACTGGGGATTGATGACACCTCTGGGTTTGGGCTCTGCTGGCAAAGGCTTCTCCTGAGGACAGCTCTGTGTTTCGGTGTTCCAGCTCCCAGACGGGAGGCGCGCCATGGGGCCCGCCCGACCGCACGTGAGTGAGGGACGGCGGTGGCTCGTGTGGCCGGGAGCAGCGCACTTCAGTTGCCAGCACTGTGCTTCTCTTTATTGAGGTGTTTTGGACATGTGACAGGGGGCATGTATTTGAAGGGTGCCATTTCACAAGGGACTTTGCCTGTGTACCTCTGGGGCCGTCACCGCAGGGAGGATGGTGACGAGGCCGTCAGCCCCGTGACGCTTTTTTTTAATATGGGTGTTTGTAGTGGCAAGTTCGAGGCTATTTCTGTTTTTGTGTTTTATGAAGTTTTAATACCGGGACGATTTGGAAAGTGTTTACAAGCATGCTGTTCAGGCTAGTTCAGCTTGTAACGCCCCACAACGGAACCAGGGTCCTGGGTGCGGGAGGGCCTTTGGGCCCTCGGGCGTGCATTTGTGCCTTCCTGGTTGCCCCCGGGAGCATCCTGATGTAGCAGCCCTGCATCCCCTCTGTGACACGAAATACATGTTAGCTTTAGGAGATGGGTGGGGGGAAGTGCGGGGGAGCAGACGGGCTCTGGGTGGGGGCCACACGATGTGGATACTACGGACTGAACCGGATCACTCGGTCGTCAGCAGACGCGCTTGTTTGCCCAGGCACGTCTGTCAGAGACACAAAGGAGTGGAAGTAAACTTTTCTAGTTTATTTCTCGATTGTGTTTAGTTCGGTTGTGTTCTGAGTGTGATAGGATGTTTTCACTTTATGAGAAAGTTCTGCAAGTTTTCCTGTTCCCGTTTTCAGTGCCAAGCACCGTCATGGGTTTATGCTTATTCTTCTAGAAAGCTGTGATGCCTCTGACGCGAGGATCGACTTCCACTTTGAGCAGAGCCACTTGACGTGCTGGGGTGTGTTTTCGCAGTTGAGGGTGTGGTGGGCTCCCACCTCCGTTTCCAGGACCTGGTGTGCCCCATCCCAGAGGTTCCTTAGGTGGTCAGGTTGAAATTTGTACCTTCTCGCTCTCTGCAGAAAGCGTCTGGCCTCGGGAGGTGCTTCTGTTCATAAAAAGACCAGCTCGTCTTGAAAATCGTGCTCGGCTGTCATCCAGGGTTTCTGTCAGGTTTGGGGGTGGTTTTCACCCCGCAGCACAAGGCCAGGCTAAACTGATGCCCTGTTGGGTGGGCCACTTCATGTGGAGAGCCTGGGGGCCAGCTGGCTCATGGCTTGCTCTGTGCTGGGCAGTTCTGGCGGGCTCGAGCGACTGGGGGAGTTAGCAAGGAGCGCGTGGTCTTGTAGGCCGTGGCCTGGCGCGGGTTTCTTGTGGTCGGGTCCAAAGGCTGTGGGCTTCAGTGATGGCGCCCACTCAGTGGAGACCAGCCATCGTGGAGTGTGGCTGGTGGGGCCCAGTGGGGTCTTCACATACTTCTTGATGTCAAGTTGCTCAAAACGACGTGCCTCATGGGGCGCCTGGGTGGCTCAGTCGGTTGGGCGTCCAACTCTTGATCTCGGGGTTGTGGGTTCCGGCCCTGTGTTGGGCTCCGTGCTGGGTGTGGAGCCTACTTAAAAGAAGAAACTACGTGCCTCGAGCTGGACACAAAGGCAGAAATTCTCTGGCGTCAGAAACTGTGCTCCTTGCACGCGACCCAGCCAGCTGAGGGACTGCAGTCCTCTTGCACGGAGACACATGCAGCCAAGCCTGTGTCCCTGGGGCTTCCCCTGGGTGCACCTGCTGGGCCCCTTGCAGCTCTGGTCCCTTTGTCAGTCTTCATAATCGCCGTGGATACTTTCCACTTCTACATAATTTACTTAAGCGTAATTTCTAGCCGTTCAGGATGAGTTTGTTTTTTAACGTGACTGTACTTTACCAAGTGTGAAAAAGTTTGAATTTTAGAATAGGTTCATTATTGTGTTTTACTGTGGTTTTTCAACGAGAGTGATGCAGGGATCACAGACAGAGACTTGGTGGAAGTCTGTTTTGTCTGGAGAGCCCATTCTGTCTGTGATCTTGGACTTGGCCACAAGGAGGCGCCCGGGAGTCCGGTGTTTGTCAGTCTTTCCTCGTGGAGCCTCAGCTTGCCTTGAAGAGGAGTCCGCCTCGCCTCCCTGTTTGGGGGCCCTGCGTTCTAGCAAAGGCTACAATTAGACGGAGTCTCGTATGTGGGAGCGTCCGTCAGGGGGATGGTTTTACCCGCACTGGCCTCAAAAAGGTTTTTGTAGGTCCTGCCTCTTCCAGGACGTGCAGCGCCCCTGCCTCGAGCGGCTGCCTGCAGGGAGGGAGAGTTTCTGCCGCTGCAGCGCCTGCACCCGCACCCCCGAGACACCGGCCTCCAGTTGGCAGCCTCGGGGCGCGGTGGGTCGAGCCGAGGAGTGTCCAGGCGGCAGCACATGTGTCTGGAGCCCGCGCTGCGGGGCACGGCCTGGCCAGTCGGGGCCGCGGTCCGGTTCACCTATGCGGGGAGGAGAATTTCAGTTTTGCCGGAAGTTAAGGCCAGAGCATTTGGGCCCTATGTGCTGTGGACGGACGGACGGACTGATGGGGACCGCTTCCTGTGCAGCACAGCCCGGGAGGGAGGGGGTGTGGTCCGAATAGCAAGTGAGAGTAAACACATCCGGGTCTTCTCACGGGACGAATGACTGACCGCACGTAGGTTCGTACACTGACTTGCTTGGCTTTAGCGCTTTGAAGGCAAGACGGCCGATGGTGCAGCGAAGAGCTGCCGGGAGGACAGGGGTGGAGACCGAGTCAGGCTCACGGCGCTGAGGTTGCTGCACGCGGCCCGCCAGGTGGCCTGGAGCCAGTCGTGTCCCGGGGAGGACAGAGGTGAGGACGGACGGACGGACGGACGGAGGCCGTGGGCAGGGCTGGCGTGGGAGTGCCGGGCCTGGTGCGCGTGGGGACGGCTGCTGGTGGGCCTGCGGCCGCTTGTCAGGACGCCCCTTCATCTGGGGCCTTGAAGCGAGGAGTCTCCGTTCCTTTTGCTGTAAGAGCCGTAGCGTTGGAGGAAGATCTGTAGTCCAGGTGCTTTTGTGACTCTCCCGTCCGTGCTCACCGTGACCCGCCTGCACTGACGGGTCCCAGGAGGAGAGGGTTAGGTCCACTCAGGGCCACCACTTCTCTCCCAGACGCCCTCCTGCCAGGAGGCACTCCCGTGAGCCAGGAGGGTTCAGGGGTGCCGGCTGGCTGGCTTCCTGTTCCTGGGACGGTCCTGGCTGGAAGCCTCCGAGAAGCGCCTGTGCACAGCGTGGTCAGGACCCGGAACGCCAGTTCTGTCCAGTCCACAGCAGGACTTTAGATGAACTTGGAGGGACGTTGAATGGAGAACACAACGCATGATGGTTTGTGTCCTCAGTTACGTCCTGCTACGGGTGGGGCTTACCTGTGAGTCACGAGTGAGGTGCTAGCCCCGTGTGAGCCCCGTCTGTGGGTGCTGAGGTCAGGCGGCAGGCTTAGCTCTTGGGGCTGCCCCTCGCCTCACAGAGCACGCCCTCTGCCCGAACCTGGTGATTTGTTCTCCCTCCTGACCGGCCCCCTGGAGAGCGTCTTTGAGGGCCCAGGTTGGATGCAGGCAGACAGAGGAGGTTACAAGAAGGGGCCGGAGTCACTGACGTCCTTTCTGGGGAAGGTAGCTCCAGTTGTGCCGCGGCTTATGGGACATTGATGATGGGGCCGGTTCGTTGTCTGTTTTTCACCCACTGAGCATCTCCGTGATTTTTATTACTGGGAAAGTCCTTGCCTTTTAAAAAGTGATTTCTGCAGTTGGCTGCCGTCAAATGGAGCAGCCAACAGGCAGGAGCGGCGATGCCTGAGATCCTGCGAATCCTCGATGGGATGGGGCAGCAGGAGGTGGCAGTGGAGACCGACAGCCAGGAGGCTGGGTGACCGACGTCACGTGTTGGGCTGGGACTGCTGAGGGACCGGCCTGTTCTCCAGAGGGTCCTCTGGGGGAGCGGGGTCTGGAGAGTCCCACGCCTTCTCACGGTGGCAGAGCGCAAATGCTTGTTTGGCATTCTGGCTCTCCCTCCCTGGCGGCCTCAGCCCGGCTCCCCGCCTCTGTGGGTCCCTGGGACTGTGCCGGCCAGGACAGCGGTGTTCTCACGTGATAGTCGGTGCAGGGCTGGAGGAGGAGGTCTCTGGCCAATGCTCTCCTTGTAGAACTTTCTGGTTGTTTGTAGAGGAGGGTAGGGGAGAGGAGGGGGCCCACTAAGCAGTCAGAAAATGGTAGCCTGGGCTGGAAAGCTTGCTGCTGCCTCCACTCTTGTTTTCCTTTATGGCCTTGCCCCTCCTTAAGCCAGCTGCCCTGGGCTGGAAGCCTGCACCCCTCCCCTGCACCCCTCCCCTGCACCCCTCCCCTCCTCCTACCACCCATCCCTGCCAGGAAACCATCTACATCACCTGCCAGTGGCATGGCCAGGGGGCCCCAGCTGTGGCCAGAAGCCCGCTGAGTCTCTCCCCAAGGAGACGCCTTGCCAGAATGGCTGACCTCAGGTCTAAATCCACACCCTGGGCAGATTTCCTGAGATTCCGGAGGTGAGTCTCTGCTGCCTCGAGGGCAGTCCAGCCGCTCGAAAAGCCCTCTCTGAGGCTCCAACCGACGCACGGGTGTCCTCTCAGTAAGGAATCCCAGGTGAAGTTGGAGCCCGACGTGAAGGCTTCTCCAGCTCAGAGAGCAGGCAGGACACGGAGTCTTGGCCAAGGAGCCGGCCGAGGCCTCCGTGCTGCCTGACGCGCGGTGAGAGCCAAGGCCACGCCTGGGCCGTGGTGGGGATGTGAGATGGCGAGGCCCCTTTGGACTCGGAAGTGGGGGTGGGCTGGCAGGAAAGGCGTGTGGGAGGGGCCTCTGAAGCGGCCTTTGATAGAGGGGGTGGGAGGAGCCCGTGGGTCCGGCGGAAAAGGGTGTTGCCCGTGAGCCGGGACCCGCGGGGACCCGCGGGGACCCGCGGGAGCGTTGAGCAGTCAGGGGGGCTTGAAACCAGGCTGCCGGGCAAGCCGCCCTGTCGCCCCGAGCCCCCCGAAAGCCGTCTTGGCCTTCCCGCAGCTGTTCTCCCCTCCCGCCGTGCCGGCGGCGCTGTCCCGTGTGCGGGGTCGGCGGCGTCGCCGCTCCCCACTCTGGTTCCCTCCCGCGTGAACGGCGTGCTGCTTGAGGGTGCGGGAGTGGCTGCAGGTGGACTGCTGGCGGCCAGTGCCGGGGCGGCTGGGCCTGGTCGCGTCACGCGGACCCAGCACGCTGCAGGTGACCACCTGGCTGCTCTCAGCCCTTGCTGTGTTCTCACTGGGTGGCCTCGGTTCCTGTGGGGGGTGACGGTGCCGCGCAGCCCGCCTGGACCGAGGCAGGAAGTCTCCGAGTCGCGTCCTGAGAGCAGTCTAACCCGTCCCCGCTTGTTTTCCCAGAGTAACAGTTACCCCTCCATGGCGGATCCTTACCTGTCCAGCTACTACCCACCGTCCATCGGATTTCCTTACTCCCTCAGTGAGGCGCCCTGGTCCACTGGAGGGGACCCTCCGATCCCGTACCTCACCACCTACGGACAGCTCAGTAACGGAGACCACCACTTCATGCACGATGCCGTCTTCGGCCAGCCCGGGGGCCTGGGGAACAGCATCTACCAGCACAGGTTCAATTTCTTCCCCGAAAACCCTGCCTTCTCCGCCTGGGGGACGAGCGGGTCTCAGGGGCAGCAGGCTCAGAGCTCAGCCTACGGGAGCAGCTACACGTACCCGCCGAGCTCCCTGGGTGGCACGATCGTGGACGGGCAGACGGGCTTCCACAGCGATACCCTCAACAAGGCCCCCGGCATGAACAGCCTGGAGCAGGGCATGGTGGGCCTGAAGATCGGGGACGTCACCACCTCTGCCGTCAAGACCGTGGGGTCGGTGGTTAGCAGCGTGGCGATGGCCGGTGTCCTTTCCGGGAATGGTGGGACGAGCGTGAATATGCCGGTTTCAAAGCCGACCTCGTGGGCTGCCATCGCCAGCAAGCCGGCAAAGCCACAGCCGAAAATGAAAGCAAAAAGCGGACCTGTCATTGGGGCAGCCCTGCCCCCGCCACCTATAAAGCATAACATGGACATCGGCACGTGGGACAACAAAGGGCCTGTGCCCAAGCCTCCGGCGCCGCAGCAGGCACCGGCCCCCCAGCCTGCCCCGCAGCCCCAGCCGGTTGTGCAGCCTCTTCCCGCTCAGCCCCCCCCTTTGGCCCAACCGCAGTATCCGAGCCCTCAGCAGCCACCCCAGACCCGCTGGGTCGCCCCTCGCAACAGAAATGCGGCCTTCGGGCAGGGCGGAGGGGCCGGCGGCGACGGTAACTCTCCTGGAAGCGCTCAGCCTCATTCTGCCCCCAGTGTGGAGTCCCACCCCGTTCTGGAAAAACTGAAAGCGGCCCACAGCTATAACCCTAAGGAGTTTGATTGGAATCTCAAGAGCGGCCGCGTGTTCATCATAAAGAGCTACTCGGAGGACGACATCCACCGCTCCATCAAGTACTCGATCTGGTGCAGCACGGAGCACGGCAACAAGCGCCTGGACGGGGCCTTCCGCGCCGCCGGCAGCAAGGGGCCCGTGTACCTGCTCTTCAGCGTCAACGGGAGCGGGCACTTCTGCGGGGTGGCCGAGATGAAGTCGCCCGTGGACTACGGCACCAGTGCGGGGGTCTGGTCTCAGGACAAGTGGAAAGGCAAGTTTGACGTGAAATGGATTTTCGTCAAGGACGTGCCCAACAACCAGCTGCGGCACATCAGGCTGGAGAATAATGACAACAAGCCGGTCACCAACTCCCGTGACACCCAGGAGGTGCCCTTAGAGAAAGCAAAGCAAGTGCTCAGAATCATCGCTTCCTACAAGCACACGACCTCCATCTTTGACGACTTTTCTCACTACGAGAAGCGTCAGGAGGAGGAGGAGGAGGTGCGCAAGGTGAGTCTGACCTTCTCGCGCTCGAGCTCCGGGCGGACCGGGGCCGGGGCCGGGACCGGAGCCGAGGCCTCGTGCTCGCCGGCTGGGGCCCGGCGACCGCCAGGTCCCCGTGGCCTCGGGCAGGGCCAGCGGCGTCTGGGCTTGTCCGGGCACGGTCACTGGGGGGGGGGGGGGGGGGGGGGGGATGGCGCATAAGTGGGCGTGACCACGCAGCTTTGTGGTTCTTAGGGAACAGGGAGCCCTGGGGCCATGGTGCAGAATTCTCCCTGGACACTTAGAAATAACGCCTGTGGACTGGGGTAGGCCGGCGAGGCTGCTGGGGCCGTGGGGGGCTACAGGCCCTGCCTGACCCCCCAGGGCACCGCCCTCCTCACCCGGGAAGCTCTGGTCTGGAGGCCGTGGCTTCTTTTTCTCCTGAAAACCCATTGCCTTACAGGTTTTGGGACCTTGAACTCTCCCTCCGGGTGGCAAAGAGGAGGTGGGGGCAGAGTGGGTGTGGAACGCAGGCCTCCCCTAACCGGAAGTGAGCATCTAGAACCCGGGGTGCGAGCCGCGAGTTGGGCCTCCGACGTAGTGCGTTCCCCTTCGGCCACCGAGAACCTCCCGGAGCCTGAGCAGTTCCGGCCCGCTGAAGCGAGTCTGCCTGTGCTGCAGCGGAACGGGGCCCGTGGCCGTGAACTGGCCCAGGGTGGGAACAAGGACGACCAAGCACACTCTGTGAAGCTGGCTTGTCTGAGAGAGTTCATGCTGAGGTTTTTTCCTGCTGTTTTGATATCGAAACATCCTTTTTTAAATTCAGCGCCAGTTGACGACGGTTGGTGTGCGGTCCTGTACCGACAGACGCGTCACCCGTCTGTGAATGGCAAGCGTCCCGGAGCATTTTTAGCCGAAAGGCCTGTAGCCGATGGCGACGTTAGCAGTGTTAGGCGCTGCACATAGTGTAACCATCACGGTTTGTAAAAGTTGGAAAGCGCATTGGTCCTACGTTTGTAGGGAAAGGAGAGGGGCGTGTGATTCATTTCCAGTTACTGAGATCCTGTATTCTCGCTCTTTTAGGTGTAGAGTAAAATACCGAATTGCTGAATTTGCAGGGATAGAGCAGAGATCACTGGTCATGAAGCTTGGGCTCCTTGGTGGATTTCAGCCTGGCAGCAGGCTTTGTGTGGCTGTGGTTTGTCTCAGATACGCTTCCTGACTCGCTAGGTTCTGGGAGTTGTGACGAGGCTAGGGGTAAATTTCTGCCTGTAACCGGTTGCCGTTTTTAAGGGTCTGGGGTCCCAAACCTGAGTTGGCCAGTGGGGTTGGGAAGAGAGAGTGTCGAGTTGGTCCGTGGGAGGCGTGCCTGCAGGCAGACTCGGGGCACTCACGGCATTACGCTGTTCCTCCAGGGAGCTTGAGAGACGTGCGGAACCTACCAGAACTTTGAGCAGTGTGCTTCTTCCTTAGACCGCTGTTTGCGTGTCTCCAGTGGAGTTTAGTTGCAGCACTGTGAGGAAGGACCAATGTGGTTTCTGCCCCTATAGATGAGAAGCCAGCCGGGCGGATGTGGGGAGAGACTGAGATGCGTCACGGGCTCGTCAGACGTGCTCTGGGAAAGATGGTTCCGGGTGTGGTAGGAAAGAGACCCGGCCAGAGAGGACTTGCGTGGAGCAGGTGGACGCCGAGGGCTGGGCATAGTTATCAGAGGCCCGGGGCGCCTGCTGGCGTGGCCTGGCTGGTCCCCGCGGGGGGTGCAGGCCCAGATGGGGGCCACAGCCCACAGCGCGGCCCAGGGGACCTCACTTTGGAGGGAGTGTGCGTGGCGTATTCACTCCGTGTGTTCAACTCTTCTCCTTTTTCTATTTACAGGAACGGCAGAATCGAAACAAACAGTAAGGATGAACCAGTTTCCTCTGTGTTCTAGCGTCGGACTGAAAGAGTTGAAGAGAACGTGTGCTTGGTGCTGTTGTCTCGTGCGGGGCCCGACTCGTCGCACCTTTCGCTCATTGTCTTTCATTTTTGCCCAGATGGATCTGCGTTCGTTTGTACTTTTTCTATGGATTATCGTATTCTAGAACTCACTAATAAAGGAGTATGTTTTCCGTCAGCCTATCAATCAGACCTAATGTGAGATATAAGTATCCTTCAAAAGCAAACCAAACAGAAAGCCCTAATACATCTGAAAGGTGGTTTTTTGGTTTTTTTGGGGTTTTACGCAGAAATTATGTTCTTACTTTTCTAGTCAGTGTCCTTTAACATGTTTACGTGGACCTCATTTCTCAGCCCTTTGTTGCTTTATAGCAGACACGAGAAACCATGACTGGTTTTGGCGTTTACTGTCTTCTGTTAAAATACTTCTTTTCAAAATGTTGAAATCAACAAGTTAACGATCACCTCATTTGGGCAGTTTGCTATTTTTATTACCTGTTATCTGTCTAAAACGCTAATCCGTTTGATTTTTCTACTAGACGAAAAGATACGTTTTAGTTTTCCAGATGTGGTGAACGTGCCCCGTCGCACGGAGCGCCATCCACCCTCGAACGGTCTTAGGCGCCGCGGCCGCCGGGTCCCTCGCGCTGCTCTCCGCCCGGCGGGGTGGAAGCGGCGGCACGCGGAGGGCCGGGCTCAGCGGGCGGCCGTTCGAGCTGTGTGCGTCACCCCACCTGCCCCCCTCCTCACCCGACAACCCGACGCCCTTCTGAGTTTCCTGCCCACGATGCTGAGCTTTACACGTCCGATCCGCTGGTGCAGACGGAGCGGCGGGCGATGCCGCGGGCGTCGGTTTCACCGTGCGCGTCTGGTTTCTCTTTCCCGTTGAATGGGTAAAAAAAAAAAAAAAAAAAAAAAAAAAAAGCAAACAACAAAAAAAACCTTTTAGAAACTGAATTTGCTGTCCTGTTCTGTGGACCGAGGGACCTTGAACTGGCTGCCACCTGGAGTCCGAGTCAAGCATGACCATGGTGCTCACACCTGTCGCTCCGGCACGCAGTCTGCACGCGCCCACTGTAGGGGATCTTCCTGTTTAGAGAGCAGATACCTTCCGAAAACTATTTACTCCAAAAGACCCTCTGAGTTAAAGTTTAAGCTGTATTATTTAGACTTGTATTTAGAACGTGTCACTTTCTCTGAACTGTTCCTGCCTGTGTGGAGTCACGGACATCGGATAACTTTTCCTCTGGAGAATACAAGCCTTAATAAACAATACCTATTTAGCAAGTCTGGTGTCCTCATTCTTCACTCCCCTCTCACGGGTTGGTGGTGGTGGTAACTGCACAGCCAGCTGCGGGGGGAGGGGGTCGCTGCCCCAGAGCCCGAGCACGATTCTCCGCGTCCGAGACTCTAGTTCTCGTCTGCCGCAGGGGAGCCGGCGACCGAGACCGTCGATGTTGTAACTTCGCTCACCCCGCGCTGTGGTTTGTGGGAAAGATGGAGGGACTGTTTAAAGATCCGGTTACAACTCCGAGTTCGTAGTCCCCCCCCCCCCCCGGCGTTGTGCTGCAGGCCTTTTCAGATCTCAGCACCGGCCTCCCCGGACTGGCCGTCCCGCCCGCCTCCTCCCTCTGTTCGTTCTTCAGCCGCGGGCACCGGCACGCTTCCTCCGAGCCCGCGTGTGTGGCAGGAAGTCCCGTGCCTGCTCGGTTTGCTCTACCGTTGAGGTAAAATTCACAGGCACGAACTGTAAGAGGTTTGAAGTTTGAGGTAGAGCTGGCACAAAGGTACAGGATGTTAGCATCATCCCAGAAAACGGGCTTTCCTGGCTGCTCGCCCTGCCAGGGCCCAGCCATTGGAGTAAGGTCATGGCTGGTGAACACAGGGAGTCAGGCCGGGCCCTGTGCCCTGACAGGCCAGGGGGTGGGGGGGATTTTGCACTCCCTACCCGGTGAGTATTCTGCTAGTACAAATGTAGTTCCGTGTTTGCTCGGAATTCCTTCTGGGATTTTATTTTGGTAAAGTGCGTATTAGGCCTTGAGTGTGGGTTCCTTGAGCGCCATTTCCTTTCGTGTGGTCACCGGGCTCCTTTCAAGGTTAAGATTGGTTCCTGGCTTGCAAGGTGACTGGCTGAGGGATGACCCCACCTTCGGTTGGGTTTGAAGCAACAGAGAGGGTCTGGGGCTTTCACGGGCATGAAGGAAGGGGCCAGGCGTTTGTTACCGAGAAGCTGCGACTCGGTTTGTCTAATGAGATCAGTTCCTGATTGGCCTGTGTGCCTGGTCCTGAGATGTCACCTAGTCTGAAGGCTCCCTCCAAACCCTGCCAGCCGGACTGGCTCCCGGCAGCAGAGGTCAGGGGCTGCCTTGCGCTGTGTCACTTGAGGCTAAACATCCGAGGAAGGAAAGATCGTTGTGTGGCGGTGGGAAAGGGTTACGGGGATGCGTGCAATTGTGAGTGGGCCACGTTTTGCTCCTAAAGGGCTATGTGATGTCATATCTGCCCCCCCAACCCAGGAATCAGCTTTTGTTTTCCCCTCTGTCCCAGCCCGAAGCACGCCATTCACAGGTGGCGTTTTCGTGTGGCCGCTTAACTGACAGAGCGGAGTCCCAGAGAGAGAGTGCTGGCTGGGCCTGCCTGCTGGTGGCTTCTCCCCAGCCTGGGCTCCCGTGCCGCCTTGGGCTCCCTGTGGCCCGGGGTCCTCCCGCTCAGTAGGGCGAAGGCAGGTCACTAGCTGTGTTTCCTCGCTGAGGTCAGGGAGCGGGGTCCTTGTTGGGCCTGGCTCAGCGAGCGCCGCGGGCAGGCGGCCGGGCCCCTGGCCTTGTGCAGGTAACTCTCTGCTTATACCCGCTCTCCCTGGGGTGCCCCACGAGATCCATCACCTCGTGCTCAGCTTGCAGTTCCTTTTTTTTCTTTTTAAGTTTTTAAAAATGTTTATTTTTGAGAGACAGACAGAGCATGAGCAGGGGAAGGGGCAGAGAGAGAGGGAGACCCAGAATCGGAAGCAGGCTCCAGACTGAGCTGTCAGCACAGAGCCTGATGCGGGGCTCGAACTCACGAACCGTGAGACCAGGACCCCAGCCGAAGTCGGACACTCAACCGACTGAGCCACCCAGTAGTTGCTTTTGAGATGTGCATGTGCAGCTTTCCCCTCCCCCAAAACCTATGTGTTAGGAAAGGGGTTTGAACGGTTGTCCTGAATGACATTTTTACTGTAATTTTTTGTGGGGAGGAGGGTCATGGCGAATTTTTTTTGAGCTGAGGACACCCAGTGGACTGTCTCTTCTCAGAGAACATCTGTGTTTACTGGAGGGTCTGGGTCACCGAAGTGACCACATGCTGGGAAGTAACTGCTGAGATCCCTCCTGCCGCCTGGATGCAGGGTGGAGGGTCAGCCCTCCCGCAGATGAGGTCGCCCCTGCCTGTGTCACCTGCCCTGGCGTGAGGAGAGCGAGGAGCGGGCCCGGGCTTTGCCCCTGCAGTGACCTTCCGTGGGGCAGCTCCGGGAGTGGCTTGGGTGGTATCCCGACCTCCGGCACCCGTGGAGGCACAGGGGACGAGGGTCATCTCAACAGGTTCCCGGGGCCTTGCGCAGCCACACTCTGGACTGTCTGTGGGGTGTGTGTGCCCCCCCCCCCGCCCCTGCAAGAGTTCAGTCCCCCCTGAGTCAGAGTGACCAACCTCGCCTACAGTGGATGGAGCGCAAGGCTCGTGGGTGAGGTCAAGTACCCTCTGGACACATGCTGAGTGGCACTGGGGTGCACCTGCAGCGGTGACCCCGGCTCCTTGTCCCCTTCCTGCCCGCTTCAGGACAGACCCGGCCTGAGAATGGCGCATCAGCGGTAAGCACACAGATAGACGAGGGTGCCCGAGGCTGTGGCATCCCACACAGAGGGGGACCCACACGCCCAGGCGCCACGTCCCACGGGACAGGACCTTCCTCCCAAGTGCAGGGCCCCCGTGCTGACGGACGTGGGAGGCTGGGTCCCTGAGGCCTGGCCACTTGGGTGCTTGTGCGAAAGCACCTCCTCCAGGCAGGGAAAGGCTCCATCGCTTCCCGCTGCCCGTTCTGGGCCGTGGCCGGTTGGCAGCCTGGGAGGCGATTTCTGCTGTGACCGTGGCAGCACCCAGGCCTGGTCTCCCCCTGCCCCTTGCCCTCTGGGAGCCTGGGAGGGGAAGGGAGATGAGGGGACAGGGCAGCCCCTCTCTCCTCGGCCCTGCCTAACTGGCCCAGGAATTGGGGGCTTTCTGTAGGTTGCGGGGAGAGGGAGAGGACAGCCGCTCTCCTCGGGGCGGGGGGGCTGGTCAGGGTGAGAAGTGCCCCTGCTGTTCTCCAGGTGCCCCTCCTGTCCCCTCCCATCCCTCCCATTCCCCCGTCCCCCTCTGCCCCTTTCCATCCCCTCCCGTCCCCCTCTGTCCCCTCCCATCCCCTCCCTTCCTCCCTGGCCCTTCCCAGCCCCCTCCCCCCACACACACACAAGCATTGGGCTCTGCTGTGATCCCCGTGCTGGCGTGAGACCCCGAGCCGTCCCTGGTGTCACGGACAGTTTGTGTTGGGTTAGTGTTGGCCACAACATCTCTAGTGGCTGATGTGAGGTGCGGGCAGGTGTGGCTGTTTTGCGCCTGCACTGTGGTAGGTCATCAGACGAGAGGGAGCACCCATCCAGGCGGGGTCAGGGGGGACCTTGGCAAGCCGCTAGAGCATCCGGATTCCGGGGGACACTGCTCCACAGGCAGGGGGGAGGACCCCTTCCCCTTAGGATTTTGGGAGGCCTGCCACACCCTAGGGACTGGGCATGGGGCCCCGGAGATGGGGACAGAAGTCTCTTGGCTAGGATGTGGGACATCACAGCCCTGGAAAGTTCCTGGATACCATGGGGCCCGGGAAAGGAGGCGTTAGGACAGGGTGGGGCTGATGGGGAGGGTGCATCTCGTTTTCATTTTTTTATTTGGAATAATGTCAAGTTTACAGAACAGCTCAAGAACAAGTACATAGAATACCTTTTACCTGGATTTGCTTATTCTTAACATTTTGCCCCGTTTCCTCGATCATGTGCTTGCCGTGTTTGTGCATGCGTGCATGTGTACGTGTGTAAGTTTGTGCAGGTGTGTGTGTTGTATATGTATGCGTGTAGGTGTTGTATGTGCATGGAGGGGTGTGTGTGCGTGTGCGTGTGGTTGTGACTGAGTGTGTGCAGGTGTGTGTGCAGGGTGGTGTGTGTAGGTGGGGGGTCGTGTGTGTGTGAATATGTATGTATACATGTGTGTGTGTGCAGGTGTGCGTGTGCACCATTTGAGGTCTGCTGTGGATCTTTCACCACATTTCCAGTGGGTTGTTGACCACAGTGTGTCAGGCTCTCCAGTGAGTGTGAGAGGGCTGTGATCCTCTCACCTAAGGCACCGTCTCATTCCAGTTTGGTTTTTAACACAACGGGGTCCTTTGCAGCATTTCGGGGAGGGAGGACGCTTTTTGGTCCGCTCTTTCCCCGTGGCTGGAGGAAGACTCAAGGTCGACGCTCTACTGACCTCCCTCCGCCTGCCCTGGAAGATGACCCCCCACTCCCGCATGCACATTCTTGCAGGCCTAATGGGCCCATGAGGGTGCATTCCGCCCCCTGCAGTGTCCTTTGGGTGGCTGGTCCCGCGGTGGCCTCCTCTGCAGACATAGGAGGTCGAGCATAGCTGGCGACCGCTGTCCCTGGGCCAGCGCACCGTGAGTGTGTGTTTGTGGCCAGGGAAGCCCTGCACAGTGGGCGTCCGCAAGTGGGTTCAGCCTGGAGGTCGGCACCGAGAGGGAGGGGTGCCCGGGCTGGGCCGGCTGGTGGTGATGCCAGGAGCGGGCCCCTTCTTCCTGTCCTAGTCACTCAAAAGGTCGCTGCTTCCCTGGGCAGCCAGCGGCACCGTAGGGCCCCCTAGCTCACTGCGACACCCACCACCAGCTGGTGGAGCGATTGTGTGGGTGGTGTCCCGAGTGACAGGTGTCGTCTGCACCACTGTCGGGGATGCAGTGTGGACGGGACGGCTGCTCCCTGCCCTGAGCCCAGGTGTGTCGCCCTTGGGGGTTCTGATGTGGCCCCAGGTGGGATGAGGTCCCCGTGCTTCATGCCAGAGCCCTGAGACGATGCCCCGAGGCCAGAGTGACTGGTGCCTGTGGCTCGTCCCTTTCTGCTGGCTGAATGGCACACTTTGCCCTCCTCCCCTGTCCCCTGGGTGGGTGTCTGGGTTTCCTTCCTGCCCAGGTGTACTGCCGGTACAGGCACCTGAATCCTGTCACCGTGTGGAGTAGAAAGTAGTCCTTTCCTTGTCCGCCCACCACCCCAAAGTCCCTGGAAACTGGAACTCAGCCCCTGGGGTTCTGGTCACTGGCTGCCATTAAGGGCACAGAGCTTGGTGATATAATCCTTTGCCACTGAGGGCCACCGGGCCAGCTGGGGGATGCCCCCCCCCCCCCCCCCGCCCAGGGATCGCAGATATGTCCAGAGGGTGAGCAGACCGTGGCCTGCTGCAGGAACACTAAAGAGGGAGGAGAGACAGTGTGGATATATGCTTGGCCGGAAAGTCTTCCTGGAGAAGGACCAGGATGCGGGGGGAGCCGGGGTTGTGGGCTGCTGAGGGCCCTGGGGCAGGTCGCCGGAAGTCTGCGGTCCCCCCAGAAAGCACAGGTAAGGGAGCCTGTGGGGCAGGGGCAGCCAGGAGGGGGCCCTGGGCACCCAGAGAAAGCGTACGGCCGGCGAGCCCCTATCTGGGGTTCGGTGGCGAGAAGGTGTCTGAATGCAGGTAGGGGAGCAGCAGACACCTGGGCATCTGCATCTAGAGGTCAGGGCAAGGGCAAGGGCATGGGGTGGTGGTCTGAGAGAGACACGGTCAGGGCTGTGGGTGAGGAGGCCAAGGCCGGGGGCTATACTCGAGCTGCTGGCGGGGGGTTGGTCTTTCCCTCAGCCGTGGCTCTGCCCTGAGCAGGCCCCATGTCTGTCCCTACCTCTGAGAGCCAGGGGTGGGGGCCCAGCCTTCTGGGGGGACTTCCTGGTGCTCAGAGTCCCAGCTGCACAGGGGTGAGGTGCTGTGGGGTGGGGGTAAGTGGGGGTGCTGCCCGGAAGACACAGCCCACCTAGCCTTTTGGGGATGGCCCACGACCTGGACTCTGGGGCCGTGGGGACAGTGAAGCTTGGGGCTCGTCAGCTCTAATCTGCACCTGGTGGCCTGGGGTCCCACGTGGGGATGTCGCAGGGCTGGCTCTGTCTTGCCTATGTCCATAGGCCACAGGGGGTACCACCTGGTGACGCCAGGATGGGGTGGGGGAATAGGAAGGCCCTGACTGGTCTGGAAGACGAGTAGGTCTCTCCTCCTTGGAGAGAAAGGTAGACCTTGTTCAGCCTGGGATGATGGCTTGGGTTCTGGTCTGCCTCTCCCAGACAGTCCCTGGCCCTGATGGCCAGTGAAGGACCCCGGGGTGCGGAGGAATAAAGAAATGACCAAAGGAGAGCCTGTGCCTTAGGGACCCTGGGGTTTTGATGCCTGTCCTTGGATAGTCATGGAAGCCTCTGGAAGACAAACATGAGGTTGAGGCCTGAAGGGTGACTTGGGAAGGAGGTAAGGTGGGCAGAAGAGCCTTTCCATTAGAACACAGGGAAAGGCTCCGGCAGGAGAGCCCAGGGCCGCTGGGAGCCCAGAGGCCTAGAAGGGTTGCTGGCTCTTCCCTAGCCTCGAGCTGCCCCGTGTTCCAGGTATGCGTGCACATGGACACACACACACACCCCAACGTGTGTATAAATGCACAAACGCATACGTGAGCACACACACGGGCACGTATAAATACCTAATTATGCACACACGTGTAACCACACATACACCAACAGACACAAACACGTGCACACTCCCACGCCCATGCATACACACCCAGGCACACACACGCGCAGGTGTGTGGGCCCTGGTAACGCTGACAGTCAGTTGTAAAGATGATAATGGTCCGAGACAAAACAGGGGTCCCTGGGGGAATCCTGCCTTCCCCTCCGTCTGGGTGCTGGGGCAGAGCATCTCCTTAGGTTCTCTGCACGTGAGGAAAGTGGGATCGGGCTGGAAACAGGCCTTCCTGTGGGCTCTCGGGTCACCCTCTCTGGTCTTCGGGCAGGTGGGCTCTGAGAAACCGGGAGGCAAAGCCTGCTTGCCCCCAGGGGTCCCGCACTCCCTGGGTGTGAAGTGGTTGGGGAGATGCAGTTTGGGTGCCAAGACGAGGGGCTTTCCCGACATTTTGGAGGACCGTGGGGAAAGGGCACGGGAGATGGCTCAAGGGTTGGCCGGGCCTGGGGCTGCTTGAGCACTGATGACTAGGGGTCTCTGTGGCTTGAGGGGAGCCGTCCTGCGGGGTCGGGGACCTAAGCCTCACACACCCAGCTGTCACGAGAGCCCTGCACTTGACCATTCCACTCCCGTCTCCACCCGGTCACTGCCTTTCCTGTGTTCTCAGCATGCGGCCACCCTTTTGGGAGCACGAGGGCTTTTCGAATGACCTTTCGGTGGCACAGTCGCGTGGTTCTGCATCTTCTTCGTTGTGCTCACCCACCCACACTGCTTCAGAGAACTAAAAACAAGACCAGCCAGAGGGGGCTCTGTTGGCCTCACCCCGTGAGGTTGATGAGGACGATGACGGTGATGGCACTGATGGTGTGATGGGGATGTCGACGGTGATGATGGTGATTATGATGGTGACGATGATGATACCTGCTTACGTTCACCGAGTGACCATGTCTGAGCTCGCTGTCCAGCACAGATGGGGAGGGAAAGACTACTCATGTGTGGTGGCTCTGGGGGGACCTACCTTCCTGCCTCCCACCATCAAGAACCTCCTGCTCTGTTCCAGACTCAGTTCCAGCTGGGTTCCTGGGAGGAGTGCAGGAACCCGTGTCATTCTTGGCCCGTAAGGGTCCCATGTTCTGCAGCCTTGCTCAGACCTTGGAGGCGCCTGCGGCCTGGTCCCTGTGAGGGGCTCAGAAATATTTGTCGAGTGAATGAATGTAGAGCATCCGGGTGTGCAGGGGCCTCACCTCACGTGAGCCTGGGTATCCCTCCTCCCCCGGTTGGAGGTGCCGTGGCAGAGGGCAGTCTCCCAGCAGGGAGAGGGCTTCCTCTGCTGTCACGCTCATGCAGATGGCCTTTGAGGCTGACCTCTGCTGTCTGTGCAGTGCCCGGGGTCCCTCTGGGCCCCGTCCAGCACAGAATCCTGCAAGATGCCCTCATGTCGTGAGCATCGGCACTTGCGGCTCTCCACGGGTGCCTGCGTGGAGGGTTCTGCGCTGTCTGGCTGTGCCTTGAGATTCTACCTGAGCCTGGTGCGTGGGCAGCCCTGCCAGCTGTGGCGATGACTGTGCACTTTTTGAGCCATGACGGGGCGCGGCTTAGGGCTGAGGGCACCCCAGGCCTGTTCTTGTCGGTCGTCTGTTCCTGCGGGGTGCAGATTTTACCCGCGGGGTCGGACTTCCCGGGGCTGGTCACGGGTGTCGGTCCCGGCTTGGTGGGGAGGGGGGCGGGGCTCGGTGCAAGGGTCCAGAGTGGTCACGCTCCGGTGCCCTCCTGAATGTCTAGAGCTCCTGGCATTCGCTCACATGGCGGTCGGGCTGGAGTGCGGAGTTCCCCGCTGGGTGGTGACTCTGAGGTCAAGCCCTGCCTGGGGGCTGCAAGGACTCGGGGGTGGGGAGTGGGGAAGGGAGCGGTCTTGCAGAGGCCCACGGGGACCTCAGGTCCGCCAGAAAGGGCTTGCTGACTGTGGCTGAGCACCTGAGATGGGCTCGGCACGCCCGTGAGCAGAGAGAGCCTTGTTATCTGCAAGGGCCTTTCCATCTCGTCCAGTTTCCACCCCTGGCCCGGGGAAGGGGGCTGACCACCCTCAGCTGTCAGCAGGCCCCACTCCCATCAGAGCATCTTCAGGAATGGCTTGGAGAGGCCTCTTCTTGCACCATTTCTGGTGTCTGTTCCCACCCCTGCCTTCCTGCTGTGAGCTCCCTGGGTGTTGAGGGCTGGGGGATCAGCCCAGCGGGCAGAGGTAGGGTGCAGGCCCGGGAAGGGCCCGGGTGTGTCCGTCTCTGTGGCCATTCTCGTCTTGGCTGCTGCCGACTGCTCACAAGGCAGCCAGGGCAGTCCGTGCAAGTGCCCTGTGAGGACAAGCAGCGCCTCACCGTCTTACTTCCAGGCTCTCCGTTCTCCCCAGACATCGTTACCCTGCACTCCACCCCACCTGCCCCCGGGAGCCCAACAGGGAAGGTGGGGCTGCGGAGGGTCTGCTGCTCTATGGGCTTATCCACTACCAGTGCCCAGGCTTACGGCCTGGACCGGGAGGTGGCCCAGAAAGCCCAGCTCTCAATCTCTGCACCAGCCGGAGGCCTGCCTGGGGCCTGGCCTTGAGGGGGCCCTCCCTCAGAGGTGAGGCCAGAGCAGGACCACGAGGACCCAAGTGTGGGGAAAGAGGCCACTCTGGCCCTGCGGCACCTCCCTCTTCGGCTGCATCAGAGTGGGGTGGTGCTGGAAGTCGGGGGACACCTGGGTGGGTTTGGGAGGAGGCTTTGCGTGGGCACGACCAGTCTTGACAGTTTATTAGGTTTTATTCAGAGCAGAAAAGTCCTCTCTGCAGAGCTAGATTCTTGGCGGGCCAAATGGGGGTCCCTTGCCTTCTGCCCATGTCCTCCTCACTGGCCCCACGCCAGGGGTGGCTCCCTGTTGCAGAGGCCTGGGATGATCTTGAGGTGCTCTGAGAGCTCATCCAAGCTTGCTGCGCCCTAGGTGTCCCCTTGGGTGACTCCCTAGCTCCTCCTTAGGGGGTATCCTGCGGGCCAGGCCCTGACCAGGAGCTTGGGGATGTTTAGCACTGGTCAGGGGGTCCAGCTCCCCCCCTGGAGTGGGGCCAGTGGTCTGTATGTGGGTATATGTGAGCACAGACGTGTGTCAGAGTGTGCAAGCCCCTGTGTGAGGAGGAGGGAGGCTGTGCACGGATGTTCAGTACCAGCTGGCTGCAGAGCGCACGTCTGAGGCTCAGCCCTGCAACGTAGCAGCTACCCAGCTACCCAGCCCCGGCAGAGCCTGTTCACTGGAGGCCCCGAGACCCCCGCAGGACTTGGACCCACCCAGGAGACTGGTGCGGGTGCTCTGTGACTTTCAGGCCTCCTGTGCGGGAAGGTTCCAGAAGATCAGGGCTCCCAGAGACTGACCCCCAGCAGAGACTGGCCAGCCTGGGGGAAAGGGTGTCCTCCCCCAGCCCATCTTGTAACTGCTCAAAGGTCCATTCTGGTCAGGAGCCAAAGCCCCAGGAAGACAGGGGGGAAGTACAGGGCGCAGCCCCCTCTTTAGTCCGGAGAGCCAGGGAAGCAGAGGCCACTTTCCCCGGGAAGGAAGGTCCACTTGGCCTGTTCAGGAGCAGCCCCAGGAGAAAGTTCAGACTGGACAAGGGCCACACTCCTTCCATGCCCAGCAGGGACACCCGGGCCCGTCAGTGCTGTCCTGGAGTGACCCTGGGTCCCCCTCGAGACTGAAAGTGCCCTTGAGGGTGATATCTGCAGCCCCTTCACAGGAAGGAAGCGGAAGGGGCCACCCCACAGCTGTGGGGTCAGCTGTGCCGCACCATGGTCAGGCCGAGGCTTACTGGGGCCACCTTGGCACTTCCCTGTCCTTCAGGGTGACAGGAGGTTAGACTCTGTCCTTGGAGTGACCTGCAGTGACCCTGACTTGGGTGGGGGTGGGAAGACGGGGTCCCCCTGGCTGCTGCTTGTGCCTGAAGGCGTGCATGTCAGGGACAGCGCTGAGGAAGAGCTCGGGAGACAGGCTTCCTGCCCTGCAGTTGCAGAGGGGGTGGGGGTTGGGGGGCCACACCCTGAAACCTAAGTGGGTTCCTTTTGTGCAGGTTTTCAGCTCCCTGCCCAGGGAAAATCCAGGGAGACCAAGGCCCCTTGCCCCGGCTTTGAGATGGAAGCCGGCGCGGCTGCAAAGCCAAGCCAGGGCTGGGGACTTGCGGAGAGGAAGGGGCGCAGGTCCTGTGTTCCCCACGGACCGTGGCTGGGGGACTGTCTGTCCTGGGGCAGAGGCAGCTGAGTGACCCAAGGTGCCAGCGGGGCTGGGGGAGCCTGGCGGGTGAAGGGAGCAGAAGCCCACACAGATCCCTTGCCAGGGCACCAGCAGGTGGCGCTGGCTCCTGAGGACAGAAAAAAAAAATGCCTGCAGCAAACCTGAGTGGGTGTCACTGCGGCTGCAGATGGTGGGGGAGGGATTTGCCATCCTCCCCCTGGGCTGCGGAGCCTCACGTGCCTGAGTCCCGCATAGTCCAGAGCGAGGTTTGGGGAGGGATGCGGTCGGGTGCACACACCTGCCCTGGTTCGGACCCTGGACGCAGGTGTAGACTGTCCCCGCCCTTGCCCTACCCTTGTTGAGTGTCTCTTTCTCCAGGCTGGGAGACAGCTCCCGGAGCTCAGTGAGGGCCACCCCCACCCCGTCGCTGAGCGGACCGAGGAAGGACAGACTTTGCAGTGACCTCAGACCCTACCCCACCCCCTCCCTCGTTGTCATGGCAACTGCCCAGAGGGCCCGCGGTTGGGGCGAGTGGCTTTCGGGACACAGTTGGCCCTGCGCCCGTGGCGCTCCTGTCCCGCGGGGCCAGCCCACCGCCAGCACCGCGGACAGCGCCCCGACCCGCCCGCGTGGTGGCCGGACCTCCCCAAACCGAGCCCCCCTAGCCCCCGACAGTCGATTCCTGGCACACGGCGCGCCGGCCCCCACCCCCCACTCCGCCGCTCCCTGCGGACCCTCTCTCTTTGTCTCCCGGCCCCAGCTCTTCCTCGGACACCCTGCCGTACCCTGCCGCCCGCTGCGGATGCACGTGGCCGAGGGCCGAGGCCGGGTGGCCGCAGTTTCGTCCCGACCGCAGGCTCCCCCGCGGTCACCCCCACCCGCCCTGCGCCGCCCGAGGCAAGCGGGCCCCTTTGTGTCCCGCGGCCTGGTCCCCGGCCCGGCAGCTGGGCCGCCCTCTGGGCGGGCGCATTGTTTGCCGGATTTGTCCGCGGCGCGAGGGGCCGCCGGGGGCCGGGCTCGCCTTCCTCCCGCGGGAGGGGCGCCGCCGGCCGGGCTAGCGGGCCATTTCCATGAGAAAGGAGCGGCGGAGGCGCCTCTCTTGGCATTCACCGCGTGCCTTAATTGTATAGACATTAAATCAAGGTCCGCTGTGAACACGCAGAGGGGCCCTCAGGCTGCGGCGGGCGGCCAGGCCGGGGTCGAGGCCGCGGCTCCGGCTCGCGTGGGGTCCTCGCCCCAAGGCCGCGAACGCTCCGGCGGCTTCTCAGCGGGGCGGGCGGGCGGGGCGGGGGCGCTGCGCCACGCCGACGGTGCTTCCTCGGACTCCAGCCCGGATCCGCCCCCAACTCTGAGGAGCCCACTCTTGTCTCCCTTCCGCAGCAGGGAGGGGGTCCCAAGCAAGCCTCTTGGGGCGTCCCCGAAGCCAGGGGCCCCGTGGAATCTCGGGGAGGAGCCGAGGTGGGGAGCCAGCGGGTGTGCGCGCCCGGCCGCCGCCTCCCGCGGGCCGCCGAGAGGTGCAGAGCCCGCTCCGACTGGGCAGCGCCAGGCTCTCTGCAGCGGTTCTCCCCCTGCTGCGTCCCTTCCCGGCCCGGCCCAGGAGCGCGCCACGAGTGCGGTTCAAAGAAAGAATCTCGATGCTCGGAGATGAACACCAGTGTCTTTTTCAACCTAGCGGACGCGTCCTCCCCGCGCGCCGGGGCAGGGGAGAAGGCGCTCCAGCCGTTGGTGGAGAGACGGGAGACCCGGAGAGGCCGCTCGCCAGGCTCGCCCCGGCCGGCCCCCAGCGCAGTTACCCGTCCCGGGCGGCAGCTGCCTCCGCCGCCTGCTGCTCCTCGGCCGCCGCCGCCTCCGCTCGCAGCGCCGCCCGTTCCCGCCTCCTTCTTGGCGCCCGCCGGCCCCGCACGCCGCTGCCCCGGGCGCAGGAGGGCGTGTGGACCGCCGCGAAGAGAGCCGGGCAAGTCCACGAGCGCCGCGGGCCCGCTGGGAGCCGAGCGTCCGCGGGGTCAGCGCTGGGGGCGCCCAGGCCGGCCCGGCGCGACTGTCCCCGCGCCCGCCGCCGCAGTTGCCTCCGCGCGTATCCGCGCTCGGCTCGGGCACCGGGCGATTATACTGGGGCGCGCGGTGACGTCACCCGGACACCGGCTCCGCCGCCGCCTCCCCGAGGTGTCCTTGAGAACTGCGGGGCACGCGCGCCGCGCACACGCGCACACACGCACTGCGCGCCCGGTGCCTCCCGCGCACACTCCCCGCGTCCCGCCCCGCGCGCTCCTCCGCTCACACGGACGCCGCCCTCGAGCGCCCTCGACCGTGCCCGGCACCCTGCGGCCACACGTCTGCCCACGGAAACGCCTCCCCCCACCCCGCCCGCACTCCAACGCTCCTCCCACAGCCCACCAGCCGCAGCGCCTCTGGGCGCGCACCGACACCCGCGAGAGCCAGGCCTTCCCGGCCCACACCCTGGCCCACACCCTGGCCGCACCGAAGACACACCTCTGCCCTCAGGCTTTCGCTGCAGGTTGGAGCCTCCTCTACTGGCCCCCGTGACACACTCCCCTCCCCCCACCCGCTCACAAACCGTCATTTGCCACGGCCCCCTCCAGCCTACACGGGAAGGGAAGGGGTTTGCAGAGAGATCAGAGGGTGCAGGGGCTTCTGCGGGCGTTTATGTAGAGGAGGGAGATAGCGACCCCCCCCCCCCCATCAAAGACTGCTCCCCCTTCTCACAGTGCCCTGAGTGGGATGGGGAGATTTTGCCCCCAGGCAACACCTCCTGGCCTCACTGCTGAGCCGGTGCCCTCTGCTTGGAGCCCTTCTGAGGAATGTCCCTGATCTGTTCCTCTAGGGCCAAGGATCCAGGCTTTCCTAAGTGACACCACCTCAGGCCTTCCCCATGGGCCTTTGTTCCCGAGCAGACGGAGAGGGAGCCGCAGGCCCAGGCCGGGCCAGCAGGCCTCTGCCCCCCTCCCCTTCCCTCAGGCCAACCCGGCCCCTGTGCCATCTGCCCTCAGAGCGGAGCCCACCGACCCTCCCACCTTGGGTGCACTGCCCTGCTTCCTTCCTTTCGGGCCCTCTCCAGCACCAAGGGAGCTACGGAGAGCCCACGGGGAAGGGGGTTGGGACCCCCAGCCCCCACCCCCTCCTCAGCCCACTGGAGCTCCCCTCACCCTTCGGTGCCGCTTCAGCCTCACCCTTGGAGCCGCAGTTCCTCGTCCTCTGCGGTGTCAAGATGGCCCCGCTCTCTCGCCTGAGACATGCAACGTCCCCCCCTCCCCCCCAACATACCTACCCCCCGCCCGACGTTCAGGAAGGCACCCAAAGCCTGTGGGGCTGACAGCCATCGCGGGACACAAGCTGGACACTCTCTCTGGCGGGGTGGAGGGCAGGGGACACTGGGCAGCTGGCACTCAGCTCTGTCAGAGACTGTTGCTCTCGGCCTCTGTCAGCCTCTGTCCACCAGGTGGAGGATACCCCTCCTCACCCCAACGTGGGGAGATTTGCAGCTGCAGGGGGTCCGCTGTCCATGGTGTTGAAACCTGACTCTGAACCCCAGTTCGCTCTCCCACCTTGCCTCTGGACTTTCCACCCCGTCCTCTCCCACGAAGGGTCCGGGTCCAGTCGGGGTGCGATGGCAGACGCCTACCCGCCACCCTTGGCTTCCTGGAAAGGCCCAGGCCGGCTCTGGTTTCCAGCTCCCTGAAGCTTGTTTGCATTCTAAGGGGGGGGGGGGCTCAGGTTCACAGACCCCAGATCTTTCTTCAGATCTCTCTCCTACCGGGCTGGCTCCACCTGGGCCGGGAAGGGTCAGCACCCCTCGCAGACTCACTCCCTTCCCTGGTGGAGCCCTGCCTCCCTCACCATCAGCAGATCTCTCCGCAGGCAGGGCAGATGTGGGGGTGTCGCGCTCCTTCCCTTGGATCAGACAAGCTTTGCGCAGCCCGAAGGCATTTTATTTCCTCTTGCCATTTTGACATTTCGAGTCCTGAGCACCGAGGCTGTGCGTTTCCATTCCCAGTAACCAGCGGCCCATCACCCTGGCCTTCCGGGAGGAAGGATGGCCCTGGGTGTGGGGGTGGAGCTGACCCGTGGGTGTAGGCTGGGAAAGGGAGACGGTCCCCAGCCTCCGCCCATCCGGTAGGGACCTTCCTGATGGGCCTGGAGCCTCCCAAGGTTTCATAGGAGTCAACTTACTGCTGCCAGGCCCCGGCGCGGGCCCAGCCTCCGCATGCGGCGGCCTCGCTGCTCCCCGCACCTGCTCTCTGCCGATGCCCACGCCGCAGTCTCTCTCCGGCACACGAGATTTTGTGTTTGTGGATTTATTTGCGAGCTCCCCGCCTCGGAGTGAAGGGTGCGGGGCGTTGCAGCCGGGTGGCTCAGGGCTCCGGGTTCCAGGCAGCCTCCTCCATGCGCACAAAGGCCCCTCTCACCATGGGCCGGCCGGCAACTTGGAGACAGGTCAGGTGTCTTCTTGGGGGCGGGACGTGGGCCGAGACCCCCTCCCCCTTCTCTCCCTGCAGCCTTCCGCGAAAGCCTGCGAATGGCGAATGGCGTGGGATTAAACAAACCCACAGAAACCGGTGACGAACCCCCGCCCTCGCGGCTCCTGCTGTCTCGTCACCCGCCCCCGCCCCCCTGGGCGCAAGGCTTGTCACTCCTCCAGAAAGGGGTGGGGCTGTGGCCACATCTGGGAACAGCTGGCTCCTGGCTGCTTGACCTTTGCCCCCATTCCCAGGTTGGGGAGGAGGGGGACAGGGGTCTGGCCACCCACAGCGGTAGGGAGAGGCAGGAGGCCAGTGGCGCTGGCAGTGTAGATGAAGCCTGAGGAGGGGAGGCTGAGGCTTTCAGCCTCAGGGAGGAGGGGACGGTTTGCAAGGGACTTCAAGCCCCATCCCTGCTCTGGGTCCCCTGTAGCCACAAAATGGTCCCCAGCTTCCAGTGCCGGCTTGGGAGGCCCCCACCCACAGACCTGCCCTTGCAGCGAGGCCCGGATCCCCTCCGCCAGGCACCAGGAACCCCACCCGTTTCCTCTGAGGGGAGCACCCTGGTCCTGTCCCTCCCCAGCCCTCCCACACCAGGACCAAGGCTCCCAGAGGCAGAGCAGGTGTCCTGAGGGAGGGGGAGGGAGGGGAGGGGGAGGGAGGGGAGGGAGGGGAGGGGGGAGGGGGGGGAAGGGGGGAGGGGGGGGAAGGGGGGAGGGGGGGAGGGGGGGAGGGGCCCACCCGCCCACCCGCCCACCCAACTCAGCCTAGACCCTCTGCAGGCTGCTCCTTCGGGGCCTCTTCCACCCCCACGTGCTCAAAGCATGCTTGCCTGGCTCCTCACCCTGTAAGACTAGGAGGGGGGGACAACACAGCAAGACCCACCCCCACGACCAGGCTCAGGTCCATGCCTGGAGCCAGCCACCGGTCCCTCTGCTTGGGTCTGGATGGGGCCTGATGTGGGAAGGGGGAACCTGCCCTTTGAAGCTGGTGGGGGGCCGGGACCCCCACCAGCTTCGCGTTCCCCTGGGGGGGAGAGGCTGCCACAAAGGCTGTGACAGTGAGCCAGGCCAGGCACACAATGGGGCGGGCCGCTCAGGGGCCAGGGGCCGCTGCCTGGAAATGAGGCCACAGCCCCTTCCCTGCCGCCCCCGCCCCCGCCCCCTTGCTCCCTCCTCCCTCCTCCCTGGCCAGCCCAGCCCCTCAAGGAGAGACAGACCAACGGAGGGCCCAGCAGCCCCAGAGCATCTCCACCCTGATCCTGGGATGATGGGTCCTCGGGCCGGAGAGCTGTGGAGCCGCTGGACTGCGGGCGCTTGCGAGGTTGCTGCGGGAGCCCAGGTACGTGCAGCACCTGGGCTGGGCCAAGCGGGGAGCTTTGGAGGCTAGTGCAGCTGTCCTAGGCAGCAGCCAGGGGAGGCTGGATGCCTGGCCAGTGGCGGGAACAGGCCTTTTGTTCCCCAGGCGCCCCTGCCGGACCTCCCTGAGGTTCCGGGCGGCTCTGTGGCCACCCAGCTAGGAAGTAAGAACCCCGGCCAGCTGCCTCCCCACCAGCCCCTGCCCCGGGACTAGCCTCCCCCCTCCATAGGGCTGGTCCTGGCTTTGGAGCGGCTCCCCACTGCCTCCCAGCAGCTCCCCACTGGCCCCATCTAGCATCTTGGTGTCAGTACATCACCCCTGGGAGGCAGGGGTGAGGGTTTGTCCCCACTACTGTCCTCCAGATAGCATTTAGGAGGCCTGGAGCAGGTCTCTGGGGTCTGGTCTCCCTGGAATTCTTCCAGGGCCCACAGAGCCCCACTCACCAGGCCTAAGCAGTTAGAGACCCTTAGCTGTGGGGCCCAGCACCCAGGATGCCGTGCCCCGGCCCCTAGGCATGCAGGACATCCTTCCCTGTAAAGGCAAAATGCCTTGTAAGGGAAGGCACATTCCTTCTGGAACCTGGGAGCTAGAGGCAGGGACACCCTTGGCCTTGGGCCTCCCCGCGTAGGACCCTTGCCCCCAGCTGGTTGTCTCCTCAGCCGGGCAGGGTGAAGGACGGATGAGGCCAGATGGGCCACAGGTTGGGGGACCCTTTGTCCCTTGGTCTGTTCTGAGGCCGAGGCCGCCAGGCTCTGCATTGTTCCCGCCTCCTCCGCTGACGGCCTGGGGTGAAGCCTGTGGCCACCCTCCACCCCTTTGGGCAGCAGGTGAGGAGGGACAGCTTCCTCCCCGGGTGGTCAATCCCACCTCTGGCCTCTGAGTGGGGAGCAGGGGTGCCTGGCCCTTGGGCAGCCCCCCACTGCCTCAGGCCCCCATCAAGGCTCCCTCTCCCATCACGAGGCAGCCACAGCTCCGGCCTGTACTGCACTTGCCCTGCTCTGTGGCCCCCCCACCCCCACCCCAGTGCTGCCCCCTACTCCCCGGGTGCCCTCCCCCCCCCCCCCCCCCCCGCTCCCACAGCGGCCCTGGAGCCTGAGCCGGCCCACACCTGCATCCTGGAAGGTTGGGGATCCCGAGAAATGGCTTGGTTTGGGAGCAGCAGGACCCTCCTTGGTTGGGCTGTCAGGTCTGCTCATGGGAAGGGACAGGGTGGCTTCCTTTGTCCAGATCCGGGTCCCTGTCCCCCGTCCCTTGTCCCAGTGTCTTCCCTGTCCTGTAGCTCTTTCTCCTTCTGGCCTCTCCTGCCTGTGTTTGCTTCTCTCGCACCTAAGCTCTGCCCCCCCCCCCCCCACCTTTCTGTCCTTCCTCGTCTCCCTGCCGCCCATTCCCTCCTTCCCTCTCCTGACCCTGGAACTCCCTCCATCGCTCAGTGTGCAGCTCCCTTTTCCTCCCTCGTCCGCACCTTCATCCAGGGCCCGGCCGTCTGTTTCTCATGAGTGATTCTAGTGGGAAAGCAGTGGCTTAGGGGAAGGGGCAGTTTCCTGCCTCTCTTCATGGGCGCCCCCCACCCTGCAAATCAAGTGTCACAGGAAGTGTCCATGCCGGGAGACGTGTCTGGAACGTCCTTGCCCCAAAGAGATACCCTCCGTGTGTTCCTGGGACCCAGGCCTGGGGAGGGGAGTGGACATGAGGACAAGACCCGGTGCCAGGGGCTGAGAAGGGCTGTGGGCCTCAGGAAGGTCAACCCTCCTGTCTGAGCAGTGCGGACTCTGGAGAGGGGGCAGTTACGCCAGGGTCGGAGGGCTTCGTGCTGCAGGCAGGGGACAGACACCGAGCTGATGCCTCGTGCCTGGTAACTCTGGGAGGGACAGGGGGCCGGTGGACAGGGGCCTGCCCAGTGGTGGGAGGCCTGGGCTGGGCCAGGTAAGTATGTCCCAAGATCCGGGCCTGGGGATTGCCCACCTCAGGCTGGGTGCATGGAGGACACTCGGTGCCTCTCACCTGCGTCATTCGGGGGCCTTCGACCCCACGTCTGTGGCGTCTGGTAAGGCCATTGGCTTTCCTTGTGTCTGTCACGGTTTCCGCTTGCTTAGGGCCCGCGATAGTGGTTTTCCACGGGCGGAAGTGTGCAGCCCTTCATGAGAAGAGAGGACGTGAGAGAGGGAGGCTAGGGGGAGGGCAGCGGGCATCTGTGGCCCCGGGTGGGAGGCCCTCGCAGTTCCTGCACATTAGGTTTCATGTCCTAATTTGTGACTGTTGAAGCGGGAGGTCCGTCTGGCGTGGGCACCTGGCAGGGGCTGTGAGTGGCGCGGGCGGCCCCGAACCTGTTGCTGGAGGCGTCTTAGGCGGACGGGGGAGGGCGCACCACGCGCTGCGCTAACTAGGCCCCCCTGGAAGTGTGCAGGGGCTGCGTGCCCTCTGTGTGCACAGAGGCAAGGAAAGCACAGGTCCCCGGACACGCACTGTGGCCACTGCGGACGTGGTCTTCACTGGGCCCCTCCTTGCTTTTGGCCTCCTGGCTCCCGGGACCTTCCTGGGAAAAGCATCTCAGATACCAACTCTAACAGACGTGTGAACGAGCCAGCCGTGAGCACCAGCTTTGCTCTGGCCCCTCCGGAGGGCTCTGTCGAGCTGGCCTTGGCTGTGGGAGGCGGCAGGGCCCTCCCTGAGGGCGGAGGCCCAGTGAGCGAGTATCTACCCCGTGTGCTCCTGTCCGGGGCCTCTCCTTGACAGACAGCAAAGCTTCCTTCCAGGCGGCCTGCTCCCCATGGTCCTCTGCCCTGGAGGGCAGCAGCCTCGATGCCATGAGTCCCAGGACACTGTCTGTCCCTGGCCTCCCTGCCCCTGCCCACACCTTTGTAAGGTGCCCCGTTGGAGCCTTGTCCACGTCACTCAACTCTGGGCGCTTCTGTCTCTGGCCAGTCTCCTCACCAAAGGGGCTGAGTTAATGCAGCTCTTCCTGCCCCCCAAGGGCAGGGCCTGAGACCCTGGTGCTCCAAGGGCCTCCCAGACTTCCCTTCAGTGACTGAGGTGGGAGGGACTGATACTCAGCCGGCAGGGAAAGAAAGGGGGGGCACTCCCAGCGGGAGGCCGCCAGGTAGGAGTGGGGGCAGAGTGGGACAGCTGTGGGACCCAGGGCGCTCGGGTGCCGTTCCTGCAGGGGGGAAGCTGAGCGGGGCTGGCCCCGGGACACCGCAGGGAGGGAACGCCGAGACGTCCCCCCCCCGCCCCCCGCTTTGCTCCCCACCCTGCCCACGGCAATGACAGCGAAGCAGCACCGAGTCCTGAGAGCCGGGCCCCCACACCCCACCCGTCTGTGAGGCAGGGAGGTAGGGGAGGGGGACGGGGGAGCCCGGGCCTGAGCGGTGGGGGCCCAGCTGCACCACCCGGGGCTGCGCCTGGAAGGGAACCGAGCCGCCTCCCCGTTCCGTGCCTTCAGCCAGCCAGGTCCTCACGTGGGGGCTGAGAGCTGCGGCGGTCCCCTGGGGGCTGGGGTTGCAGCCGGACAGAAGCCGGTCTCTCTCGGGACCCTCCCCGGGAGGAAGAGCCCTCACCCTCTATACAAGAGGCGAGGCAGCCAGAGACCAGCGTGCCTGACGTGAGAAGGCAGGTGTGGGAAGGGGCCTCCTTCCTCAGCTGAAGAGCAGGACACCGGACAGTGCCCCTGGGTACTGGACCCTGGCGGGGGCGCGGTGACCCTGTGTCCCTGCCACTGTGGCCCTTCCTGTGGGCCGAGTGTCTGTGGTTTGGTTGAGTTCCTAGCTGGAGCATCAGGACCCTGCCTTGGCTTCTCTTCCCTCCTGTCCTGGCGAAAGGCTTCATTTGGGACCCGCCGTCCCACTGTGGGAGCCACCTCAGCACGGAGCCTCCCTGTTCCTTGGAGGTTCCAGGGTCCCCCCGGCGGCAGTGCCATGAAGGAGGGGGTGGACGTTCGCCGCAAGGCTGTGCCCGAGGCGCAGGGCCTCAGGGCCAGGGAAGCAGTGGTGGGGAGTGTCCCCCCCCCCCCCCCCCCGGCAGGTCTGACCCTGACAGGGACACGTGCATCACGCAGGACAAGACGGTGGGAAAGGGCCGGCATTCTCCCTCCCTGCCGGTGAGCAGGGGCGGGTCCTCCCGAAGTGACTCAGACACCTGTGGCTTCGCCTTAAGGAGGGTGGAGGCCCCCCTGGGCGGAGACCTGCCTTCCGGACCCCGCCTCATTCAAGAGCTGACCTGGGACAGTCATTGTCTCTAGTCCTAAAGGTGAAGAGCTAAATGGCCACCCGGTCTGCCTCCTCCGACTCGGCCCCATGCCGGGGATGAGCTTCTGCACCACTGCTTATGGGGCAGAGGAATTTGCAGGACCCCTTGTCCCTGAAAATGGGTTGAGGTGGGGAGCGGGCTCGGGGGCAGGGCCTGCTGGACCGCCTGTCCTGGACCAGGCTCCGAGGGACCTCACCCCAGCTCTCAACCACACACCCTCTGCCTTCCTCCGGGGGGTGACTTGAGGCAGACACATGGGCAGAGACCCCGCCCCAGCCCATGACACTGGCAGAGTGGGCCATGCCACGAAGACAGGGCGCCCGGACCTCCACCCGGGACCCAGAACCCAGAAACTCTGCTTTCTGCCTCAGAGACCAACCTGGCTGGTCTTGCTGCGGGCCAAGGCCAATATTAGTGAAAATAATGGGCTCAGGCTACCGCCAGTGCCCAGACAGTGAGGGCATCCTAAACCTGCTTTTTTGTCACTGCAAGACGACAAAAAAATCGTTGTAAATTGTAAATCGTTCTTCAAAGTCGACGGATCTCACGACGCGATGGGTAAAGCTGTCGTGGGGGCTCCCATTGGAGGTGACCTTGCTGCAAAGGGCTCCCCACCCTCCCCTTCCCTGCATTTGAGTCTCCTCACCCTCCTGGGACCTTCCTGCAGGGCCCTGGCCCCTGGAATTTGGCTGCCACTCTTGGTGTCCAGACGCAGGCTGGGACGGGCCTCATGGCCCAAGGGCAGGTTCTGGAAGCAGACAGGCCTGGGCAAGGTCTACTTGGCCCCTGCTCACCAAGGGCTCCCACCCACACGAGCCTCAGTGTTGTCATGTGAGAGATGGGGACAGTAAGAGCCCTGCCTCCCGGGTCCTGTGAGAGAGTTTAGGGAGAATAAGTGTTTCATTTGTAAAAGTAACATTTTATTTATTTATTTATTTATTTATTTATTTATTTATTTGAGAGAGAGTGAGAGAGAGCAAGAGAGTGAGCACACGTGAGCCAGGGAGGGGCAGAGAGGAGAGAATCCCACGCAGGCTCTGAGCTGTCAGCAAGGAGCCTGACACGGGACTCGAACTCATGAGCTGTGACGTCATGACCTAAGCCAAATTCGAGAGTTGGACGCTCAGGAGACTGAGCCACTGAGGGGCCCCTCATTTGCAAAAGTAACATTTTAATGAAAATGCACACTTTCGAAGTAAGGCCGTCCTGTGAAGCTTTGTTCAGAGCCCCACTTTCTCCCAGTTCGAAGGGTCCTGCTTTCCACCAGGACTGAGCAAGGAGAAGGGGCGTGTCCAAAAATGGGCCGGGGGGGGGGGGGGTGAGGGGGGGTCCTAGGGTCCAGACCACCAGAGGCCTGGCCACTGCGGGACAGTAGGACTCAGGGAGGGGCTGCCACGCTCGGGCTCCACCCCCCACAGGGCCTCCACGGTCAGGCCGCCCCTGGGAACCCTGGCCGGACCTGACTCTCCCCGGATGGCAGGGGAGCCGGGGCCCCCAGAAGGGCACCCAGCACACCTGCCCTGCTCTGCCATGTGCGGGGGCATGGGACATTCTGGCCAGGGGCTGACCGGGACCGGGGGCTTTCACCCACCTGACTGCGTCCAGTCCTCTGTGGAAAAGACCCTCACAGTCGTGGGCACACCCTTCATTGGACAGGGGCAGAAGCCCACCCGCGTGTAGCCAGCAAGTATGGGGACACACACTAGGGTCTCCAGACCCCAGCCCAGGGCTCGTGGGAGGCTCCTTTCTGGCTTGTCCAAAGCCTCAGCCTCACAGCCCATAGTCTGGGGGGTGGGAACTCAGGGGACCCTGGCCAGGGGCAGGCACCTGGGAAGAACCCCCAGGGCTGTAAGCCCCACCCCCATCTCTAGTGCGACAGTGTTCCTGCTTCTGGACCTCGGGGAGACCCTGCTCTGTCTGGGCTGCCGGCCTCGTCTCCAGGACAGGGAGGGGGCTTGGGACCCTCCAGGGCCCTCTACTGATTTCTGGCACCCCCACCTCAAGGCCTGGCTGGGCTCCAGGCCTCCTGCCCTGTCCTCTCTTCTGGCCTCATCGCTGCCCCCATCCCTCACCTGGATTCCGGAGCCCCCACCTACCAGCAGCCCCCTCCACGGGGAAACACAGTCCTCTCCGTGAGCGTCCACCGGCTGCCCCCAGGCCCTGCAGAACGGGCCCTGCCTCCCCATCTGCTCTCTCCCCATTGTCATCTGACCCTCTGCCTGGCCCCCACCCAGAGCAGCACCCCCCCCCCCGGTCTCCCTCTGGCTTTCATCTTGACCCCAAGGTTTGGTGGGACACCGGGGGTCTGCTTACCTGCTGGCATCTTCCTCATCCTCTATGTTGGGCCACTTTGAAGGTAAGTGTTCCTGCCCTGTGGTCCCAGATGTGAGGGTCCGATGCCCAGGGTCGAGGTGGGGGCAGCACCTGGGGAAATGTGGAGGTGGAGGAAGCTGGTGGGGAGGGAGGGTGTGGGGCCATCACAGCCACTCCTGCCCGGACCCAGCTGGAGGCCCCAAGGGCTGGGGAGCTGGAGATGTGGTTTCCAGGGTCAGCGCAGGACGGCGGGGAGGGGAGAGGCAAGCGGGTCCCCAGCTGAGGTGTAGCCCAGGTGGGGCTCAGGTGGGCATTTGTGCAGGTCCCCTCCAGGCATAGTCAGATGGCCTTGTCTCCCGTCTGTCCCGGGCATAGTCAGATGGCGTTGTCTCCCGTCTGTCCCGGGCATAGTCAGATGGCCTGACGGCACAGAGTAAGGCCCTAGTGAGTCTCGCCGGCAGAGAAAGCAGGCTCAGACTGCAGTGACCCTTCAGGGCCTGTGGCTGGTCAGGGGAGGTCAGGACTGACGGTCCTGAGACCCCCACAGAGATCATTCCCTCTGTCCTGGCAGCAGGCAGGGTGGGCCTGTGGCCCCACTGCCCTTGAGCTATTGCTCCTGAGCTGCTGCGGCCGGATTCCTGCCCACCTCTGGGCACCCTGCTCTGGTCTGGCGCGCGTAGGGGACTGGGTGAGATGAGAAGGGGCAGAAGCCCGGCTGGCTGTGGGTCACCCCTGTGCCCGGAGCCTGCCAGACCCCTGCCCACCAGGCAGTGTGCAGGACTCTGGGCTCTGTAAACCTGGTGGGCTTAGGGGTGCATGGCATTCAGACTCAGGGCTCTGTGCACCCTACGAGCTCCAGGGCACAGCTTGTCCAGACCTGGGGAGAGCGCAGTTGAGCCAGGGTCTGGGGAAGGAGCAGCTGTGCTCCCCACTGCCCGTGTGGGTGGGGCCGGGTGGCTGTGTTTCCAGCAGATTCAGACTCTGGAGGGCACTGGGGCAGGATCAATCGAGGAGAGGCCGAATGTGCCCCGGGGACAGGCGGAGCCAGCCGCTCGCCCCGGCCCGGTGCGCTCCTGTTTGTGGCGGGCCATGGCGGCAGCGACCTGTCACTGGACCGCAGCCGGCCAGGCCAGGGTGTCCGACTCATCGCGGGGAGCCCGGCGTTTCCCACTTGGGTTAAGGAGCCTGAGGCCCGGGTGGAGGGAGTCACACCGGGACCTGGAGAGCCTTCCCACACCCCGTGTCTCCGCAGCCCTGAGCTCTGGGTGTCCTGAGACCCTCAGCCTGGCCCTCACCGCAAGGGTTGGTCAGGCAGCCAGGCCGTTCAGACGGACGGTCCCATTTTGCAGCTGCTGTCCAAGAACGACTGGCTACGGATGTTGTCATCCCCACTCGCCAAAAAAATACCGACTGAGCACCCACTGTGCCCTGGGCCCACAGCGTCAGGGTGACAGAAGCATCTGGACCCCTCCCCTTAAGGCTTGAGCCGGGGTGGGGGGGCAGGCCTGGCATCTGCTGTTGAGCACGGGCAAAGGGCTGGGCGGTAGATGGAGGGGTGGCGCAGCATTCCACAGAGGGCATGGGAAGGGGGCACGGATGCCCCCCGGGAGGGGCCCGGAGACTGCGAGAGAGGTCAGTGCGGCTGCTGCCGAGACAGACAGCCCGGCCCCTGGCCCGTCCTCCAGCCTCCTGCACACCACGCCCCCGCCGGCCCCCTGGCCGGTCCGTCCTTCCTCTCGTGGTCGAAAGCTCCCTTAGCCACCTACAGATCTGGATTAAATGCCACACCATGGGGAGGGACCTAGATTCCCAAGTGGCCCCAGAGAGCTCCCGAGGGGTGAACCTGGAGACCAGAGGGAAACGGAGGTTAGGGGGAACCAGGCAGAGAAACTCACCCTTCTCTGCCGTCTGCTCTGAGGTGCAGCTTTGACTTTACAGGGAGGGGATGTGGTCCTTGTCCTCTGGATGTCCAGCTGGGATGGACTCTTTGCAGTGTGCCCTCAGGTGGTGGCCCAGTAGTCACACACACATCCCACCTTATCCCCCACAGAGTTCCTTTGCATAGTTTATGTTCCCTGCCCTCGAGGTGCATGACCCTTGCCTCAGGCTCTGCTTTCTGGAGACCCGGCCTGAAACAGGAACTGGGGCTCCAGGAAGTGGCTGGCCTGACATTGGAGAGGCTGGCTAAGACTGTGGTCACTGCTCTGTCACTGCCCCAATCGGGGAGCACGGAGCGAGGGATGGAGTGGACATGTCCTTTGGGAACCCCACCTCTGTGTTCTTGGCTCCTGGGTGGGAATTCAAGCCCGGCTGTGGCCCCAGGGGGCTGCCTGCAGGGTGGCTGGGACGTCCTGGGTCAGGGCTGGGACTGGCTAGATCAATGCCCTAGCACGGAGACCACTCCCAGGGCCAGGCGGGAAGTCAGTGGAGCCTGCCCTTGGGCTGCCCAGTGGTTAAAAGAGAAAGACGGATCCAGGAATACTGGAGCCACCAAGTGGTTAATTGGCCTTGCCTCAATCAGCCGGATGAATATTCATGAGGTGCGCTGTCCTCATCAGGCCGAGGTCTGCATCCAACGCCCTGCGTGCTGGCAATGCCTGCCTCGCCCCCTCTCCGTCCGTCCGGCTGACAGACGCCAGCCCGCACTCGGCTCCGATTGGCCCGGCTGCTCTCGAAGATGCCATAGCAACCCTGGCTGGTTGCCTAGTGATTTTTTCCCTCTCTTCCTTTTTACCTAAGGCCCGAGCTAGTAATCCACAGACCGAGGGTGGAGATGTCTTTGTGCCATGGTGTGTGCGCGTGTCGCGTGTCTGCACACAGGTGTCCGTGTGTCTGGGTGTGTGTGCACGGGGGTGGGGGTGGGGGGACTGACAGGGGCGGAGCTCAGGGACCTAGGCTGTCCCACTGCTCCCCAGCTGCCTGGCTTCCCCAGCCTGCACCCACCCCTCGCTTGAGGACTGCGATGAGGGCACAGCTCGAGGCCCACGTGGGACGTCCTTTGATCCCAGCTGCAGCACCCACCAGCCGGGTCCCCAAACCCGAGTCCTCGGGAGCCACGAGGACTTGTCTTCGTCCCTCGGGACGTCCCTCGGGAGGACTTGTCTTCAGTCCCTCCTAGCACCTCGCTGGTAAAGTGATGGTGATGTCAGCGCCCAGGCCCTGTCCAGCGATGGCACCGGGCTTCTGGTGCTTGATGGGCCAGTCTGTCCGGTTCACACGCTGGGACGGATGGGATCTGACCTGTGCTGTGCGGGGTCCCACGTCTGGGGCCTGGCCAAGGGTCAACCCAGCTGTCCTGGACTTATCCCCCCGGGAAGGGTTTCTAGTGGACACTGAGGGACCAGCCCCCTGGGGAGAAAGCCGTGGGAAGACCCTCTCTGACTGGTGTTGCCATTTATGTTTTTCTTTAGAAAAGATTTAAGGAGAGTTTCAAACCAAGGAGGCTGGCAGGACCGCTAGGTATATCTGGAGTCCAGACCAGAGATTGGAGGGGCCCAGGCCTGCCCTGTGGCCCCCGGACAACGTGCCTGAGAGAGCACTCCTGGGAGCTGACGACAGCCTCTAGGGCACGGGGTCCTGTGCTCTGGCTGGACAGGCTAGGGGAGCGCAGAAGTGTCACCAGGGCCACTGGAGTGGGAGGCGTGCTCACACCCTGGAGAGTGTTAAACTTTATTTGCAGACATCAAAGAACCTAACTCTTCCAGTGGTATCAGGGTCAAGAAATCCAGAGAATTGGGCCCAAAGTCGACCGCTGACATTTAGTCAGGGTCGTGACAACAGAGTAGAGAAAACTACCTCCGTGCACACAGAAGCACTTCTGTCCGCTTTGCCCAGAGGGGGCGTCTCCGCCTGGACGTGCGTGTGGGGGAAACTCTGGCTCCCCTGGTCAACACAGCAAATGACCGTCTCTAGTGAGAGCTGCACAGCAGCGTAACCTCTGACGGATGGTCAGGGAAGGGGGTGAGACCTGGCTCCGTGGGGCCTGGGCGGCCTGATGGCCTGATGGCCGCCATTCTGGAGGTGGACGCCTGGCACACAGGTGGTGGCACAGAGCGACAGGGCCCCTTCCTGCCTGCTGATTGGACACAAGTCCAGGTTTGAGGGACGTGGAGATCTCTTGGGGCAACTCCTGCTGGGTGCTGGGCCCTGGGAGTCCTCCTGAGCCTCCCTGTGGGCAGGGGCCACGCCCTGTCCGGTGGGGGGGTGGGGGCGGTCAGGCAGGTCCCAGAGGAGCAGGACAGGCCCAGCTCTGTGCTCTGAGGGCACTTGCTCCAGGAGGGGGGAGCTGGGTTCCCCGCAAAGCCCAAAATGAGGTGCCTCGGCTGGCAGCGCCCAGAGCCTTGTCCGGAGTTTCAGGGGTTAGGGTTCTCCCGGGCTCCTGATTTGTGTCCAGACCTGGGAGGGGGTGGCTGAGTGGTGGGACAAGTGTGGGTGGAGCTGGTTTCTGCAGTGGTAGTGGGGGGGGGGTAGGATAGATTTGGAGAGGGGGGGACGTGAGCCAAGGCAAGGAGGAGAGACCTGGGCCAGCCGGGGTCGGCGAGCGGATCTGAAGGGACCTCAGGGGACTGGGATGGAAGGAACGGGGTGTGCGGAGACTGATGTGCTGGGGGGCTCGGGGCCCGCCCCCCACTGGTCACGGCGGCCCTTCCTTGCACCCTAGCGAACCTCCGGCAAGAGGATGTGCCGTGGAGCCGCACGGCATCACGGGCCAGCCGTGGCCCTGAGTCCACTTTGCAGGGGGACGTGCCCCCAGGCTGGTTCTCCAGGCCTGAGCCCGGCATCGGGGGGCGTGGGGGAGGGAGTCCCACTTGGCAGACGGTGGGGCGGGGGCTCCCTGTGTGTGTGGAGCTGGGCAGACTCCTGGTGGAAGGCCCAGCAAGCAGGTGGACGCCCAGCTGGAGTGGCCCGCGGTGAGCACCTGGCCCCGCTCTCTTTCGGGAAGGCCACAGACGGGCTTGCTGTGCCAGGGGACCTGGGGCTCCTGACAAGGCCTTGAGGGCACCCCGTCCGGTCCATGTGCCCCCGTGCTCACATCTGCGGGGCTGCGGGCTCTGAGTGTGCAGGCGAGGCCCGGGTGTCTTCAGATCCGAACGTTGGCTGGGGTGTGTGTGCTATGACGTTACCTACCAGCAAGCCCAGCGTCGGGGGGCAGGGTGGGTATGGGAGGGGCGGGGCGGGGTGGGGTTCACCTGCAGGGCTGGATGTGGGACTGCAGCCAATCCTCTGGGGTGTTTGGAGGTTAAAGAGCAAACAGAGGGACGGGAGTGTCTGGCCCCCACTTTCCCCGGGACCTGACACTCAGACCGGACCCTCAGGTTCAGATTGTGGGGGGTGGGGGTGGCCAGACACGTGGCCTGTCTGGTTCCCCACAGACCTCCGGGGACGGAGGGTGGCCCTGGGGGTGGGCTTTCTGTGGTAATGGGGAGGGGCCCTGCCTCGGGTTGAGGCCCCCGCACATTTGGTTGCTGCGTCCAGGGTGCATGGACCCTGAGGTGGGCGGCCTTCTGGTGTCCTCCTGGGACCTCAGGGCCCCCGGATGGGCCTGGGGGAGGACCTCTCACAGCTGTGCCCACAGCCGGTCCCACGGGCCCTGCAGGCGCCTGCCCGCTGCCGGGCTCCCCCAGGCCGGAGGGCAGAGTGGGACTCCGCCTAACACTGCTCTCACCCCCCCTCCCCCCCGGGAGGGACATCTCCCTAAGGAGAAGCCTCGGCTGACCCCACCCTGGGCATCGGAATATTCAGGTGAAGGCCGAGGCCCACGTCCGGAGCTGGTGCAGGGAACAGACCGGAGACTCGCTCACTCCCACCCTCCTGCCCCACAGCCAGAGGGCCCCGGGGTTCCGCCTGCGGATGCCCATCCGGCTTCTGACCAGGGGGCGGAGCCCAGCTCTCGTGAGCACGTGGCCACCGTGTTGTGTGTCCCAGGCAAGGTGGCTGCACCCCAGGACTGAGTGAGCGCACCTGGGGCACTTGGGAGGGAGGGCAGGGCCTGCTCAGCCCGGAGGCAGACACACACACACACACACACACACGCACACACACACACACAGGTCCTGACTGGAGCCCCACCTACTGAGGTGGAAAGGGGGCGAAGGCTCACTGTTTGTAGTTTAGCACTTCCCTTGATTCTGTGTGTGTGTGCGCGCGCGCGTGTGTGTGTGTGTGTGGACAGTTTTGCTGAGGCACAACACACACCCTACAGCTCACCCTTCAGCGTGTGCAATCAAACCATTTTCGGGCTATTTGCAGAGTTGTGCGGCCATCACGACACCCACCACCTCGGGCCGAAACCAGAGCCCTCGCTCTGCCCCCCTCAGCCCGCGGCTCTCACAGCGTGGTGTTTTCCAGATTCATCCGTGCTGTGGCCGTGTCAGCGCTTCATCCCTGCTAATGGCTGAGCAGTATTCCAGCGTGCAAATACACCGCGTGTTAGACGTTGGCGTTTGGCCATCATGAACAAAGCTGCTGCGGACGTTCGTGTACAAGTGTTCCTGTGGGCGTGTTTTCGTTTCTCTTGGACATACAGCTCCGAGTGGAGTTGCTGGGTCACAGGGTGAGTCTGTACTTAGTTTTTTGAGGAACTGAATCATTTTACATTCCCGTGAGCAGTTTAGGAGGGCTCATCTGGCGCCTTTTTTTTTTTTTCAACGTTTATTTATTTTGGGGACAGAGAGAGACAGAGCATGAACGGGGGAGGGGCAGAGAGAGAGGGGGACACAGAATCGGAAACAGGCTCCAGGCTCTAGGCTCTGAGCCATCAGCCCAGAGCCTGACGCGGGGCTCGAACTCACGGACCGCGAGATCGTGACCTGGCTGAAGTCGGACGCTCAACCGACTGCGCCACCCAGGCGCCCCTCATCTGGCTTTTTAACGTCACCTTTTTCTTATTCCCTGGAGACTAAAGCTATTCATTCACCCACCCACCCATCGATTCACCCATCCATCCATCCGTCCACCCATCAACCCCCCCATCCACACATCCATCCACACAGTCATCCATCCATCCATCCATCCCCCATGAGTTCCCCGAGTACCTGCTTAATCCCAAGCCTGGGTATATGATCTGTGGGATCCAGTGGGATCATGGCTCTCTGCCCTTCAAGTGCCAGGAGGGTCTTTAGGCTAGGAGGCACAGTGATGGGCACGAGCAGCCGCGTCCAGGGGTGGGTGCCTTCCTGGGGTTTTTCCTGCTTTTAAAAGAGGAATGTGTAGGACATCAGGAATGGGCTTGCAGGTCCCAGATGCTACTCTAGTTTGGTGGCCGCTGCTCTCTCCCACCGGGCTCTCCCCATCCCACAAGCCCCGCCAGGCCAGCCTGTCCCAGACCACCCATAGGATTGAGGGCACTGAGATTCTGCATTTCTGACAAGTCCCAAGGTATTAGGGAACAGGACCCGGCACGCTCCCATGCTGTCATGGCATCTGCAGCACGGAGATGCCCCTCCCTTGATGAAGTCCTATTGTTGGCACAGGTGGATGTTTCTTTAGTCAGATGAGCCTCCCTGAGGGCAGCCCCCCCACCCCCCCACCATACATCCTCCAGCTGCAAGCCTGGTGTCATTCCCAGATGCTTTGTCACAGGCGTCACTGCTTGACCATTGACCAGAGGTGACAGCAGCACAAGAGTCTGGTGGGAGGAACTCTGTGGGGCTGCGGGAGGGCCCTGGAGCATTCCCAGCATGGGAGCTCCCCCATGGTCCTGTGAGACCCTGAGGGGCCAGAAGCTCCCACTTTCCCAGGGCAGGACCCAGGAGAGATCTGCGCTCCCGCCCAGAGGTCTTTCCCACGGGAAGGATGGCCCCAGCTTCTGGAGCACATCCCAGCCTGGGCTCTGATGAAGTGTGTGCCACCGTGGGCAGCTAGTGGCCAGCAGGGCGGAGAAGGGTGGACCCATTAAAGTAATCCCTGTTGTCCCCCTGTCGTGGGAGAATTGGCCCTCACTTAATACCTCCTGCTCCCCTGGGGCCATACCCGCCGACCTCACCACAAATAGCACTGTATGCGAATCAAATCAGAGGCTTTATCTTTGGAAATTAATCCAGCTCAGAGCGGGATTAACCAGGACATCCCTGCAGACAACGGTGCTCAAGGTCAGGGGAGCCAAGGGCTCTTCAGTGGAGCCTGATTTTCCCGTATTTCCTCGGCTGAAGCCAGGGCGACCCCCATAGCCTGCCCCAGCCCCTCTTCTTGTGCAGGTGGGGTGGGTGGGAGGTAGGTGGGGGTCCTGGCTCTCGAGTCGATGAGCCCTAGGCAGAGCTCTTTCCTGCCTCCTGTGGACAGGGGTCCCCGGTCCAGGAGACCTTGGGGTTGAGTCCGGTCAAGGGCCTTCCTTCCCTGCCCCAACAGAGACCCTGGGCAGGGAAGGGTTGGGGCAGGGCTTGGCTAACAGGTGGCCCTCCACCCTCCCTTCCTCTCTGGGTAGAACTGCCTCCCCCAGGGGCCCAGACGTTCCTCCCCCATTAGCAAACGCACTGGGACCCTGGGAGACCCCTGTGTGAAGAGGCCGGCCAGCCAGTCCTGGGTCTGAGGTCTGGAGCCCCCTCCCCACATTCCCATAGTCCACTGACCGGTGTCCCTGCCGACTGCTGCCTGGGTCCCCTTCCACTGGACCCCATGCTTTAGGGAGTGTCCGTCCTGCCTTGGCTGTCCCTGGGGGTGGGGACAGGACTGAAGAGGCCGGTTAGTGAGGGTCCTGCGGACGGAGACACTGGAAAATTGGGGCTGTTTTTCGTCTCTTATGTGAACATGGAGCGGCGTGTTTTGTCTTCTGCCATTTTCAGAAGAGCTTTTTTATTCTGTATGTGTGTTTTGGAAACGTCTTTCTGTCCTCGTTTAAAAGTAGAGGGCGGATCTTAGTGGGGAAGCTGCTGGCTGGAATGGAGCAGCCAGAAAATAGATGGGAGAGAGGAGGGGGAGAGGCAGAAGGGGGAGGGGGTAGAAGAGGAGAGGGAGGGGCAGAAGGGGGAAGGGGAGGGGCGGAAGGGGGAGAGGCAGAGGAGGAGGGGGAGAGGCAGAAGGGGGAGGGGGTAGAAGAGGAGAGGGAGGGGCAGAAGGGGGAAGGGGAGGGGCGGAAGGGGGAGGGGCAGAAGGGGGAGGGGGACGGGGCAGAAGGGGGAGGGGGAGGGGGCAGAAGAGGAGGGGGAGGGGGCAGAAGAAGAGGGGGTGGGGCAGAAGGGGGAGGGGCAGAAGGGGAAGAGGCAGAAGGGGGAGGGGGAGGGGGCAGAAGAGGAGGGGGAGGGGCAGAAGAAGAGGGGGTGGGACAGAAGGGGGAGGGGCAGAAGGGGAAGAGGCAGAAGGGGGAGGGGGAGGGGGCAGAAGAGGAGGGGGAGGGGCAGAAGAAGGAGGACAGAAGGAGGAGGGAGCAGAAGGAAAGGGAAGACAGCAAGGGGGGGACAGCTAGGGGACAGAGGGGAGGGTGGGCATGTCCCTGGATGTGCAGGGACACCGTCTCCTGTTTGTGAGTTTATGCCCCCAGGGAGTGGGGGGCTAGGAGGGTGGTCTGGCTCCCGGCCTTCGGCACGTGATGGCGATTCCAGTCGCGGGAAGGATTTCAGACAGATTTCTCCAGAGTTGCAGCTTTTAATAGTGACTTTATGGATCTTCTCGGTATCTGTGTTCATTTTCTTTGATTGTGCTTTGATGGTAGATGCGGGCTGGGCAGGTGGCTGGGATCTGGGCCCCCCGCCCGCGTGCCTTAGCAAGCGCCTCACCTTTAGACCGAGCCGCGGGCCCGGGTGGCTTTGGAGGGTCCAGCCCCACTCACGGCGCACGGCCCTTATCACTCTGTTAATTTGGAAAACAGGTCATGGAAAATTAAATTGCTTAAAATAGGTCACCAATTATAACTCTGTATTCTATTAAAATGAGAGGGCCTCTGGAACCTTCGTTAGTTTACTGTCGATGAAGTCAGAACGTGCAGTCAAGTCTCTGCCAGCTCTGTGTGTTGCCTCTGATGGCCCTGCCTCTGCAGGACGACCCCAGCTTGCGTGCAGCCTCGTCCATAGTCTGAGAATCGCTTTGTGATCAACGTCCCAGGAGGACAGGGGACAGCTGAGTTTGAAAAGACACATTTCTAAACATTATTAATAAAACGAGGCAAAGTTTTATTAAAATGGGTTGTTGTCCTGACGCCCGTGTCCGCAGCAAGGACCGCCTCCCCGCGGCCCGGAGGGGCCCACGCTCTCGTGCTGGATGCATGCGGTGAGCTCATTTGCCGGCAGCTCTCTGAGAGGACACAAAGGCACAGAGAGGCTGAGGAGCTTGCCCATGGTCACACAGCCCGTGTGGCTCCACACCATTCCCCACAAGAGAAGGGTCCTTCCCCCAAGACAGGCCCCGCTCAGCTCCCAGATGAGGCAGCTCGGGGGACTGGGGCCGCCTCGGCACCCTTGCAGGGGAGGAGCCCGCTCAGAAACCCACTTCTCTGGGATACGAGTCAAGGCCCTTCCAGAGGCCGCCTGGAAAAGCCCCGCACACACCAGTGGAACCAAGGCCTCCTCTGAGCAGGGCCCGGGCCCCGGGACAAGGCCAGCCGAGGGAGCCCAGCTGGAGGAGGATTTGGGGGCGGGGACAAGGCCCCAGGCTGTGGGTCACTTCTGCCACATCAGGGCACGGGCAGCCTTACCTGGCCTTGCTCTGTGCCAGCCCCGCCCACAGGCGTCCCCTCCAGGTGGTGGAGGGGATTGGCAGGCACAGAGACGCCCACCAGGCCGCAGGCCCCCACAAAGGGCGGCCCAGACAGCGTGCGAAGAGCCGCCCGAAGCTCCAGGCGGCCAGGGTGGCCTGAGGTGTCTCTTGGAGGCCGTCTGGGGCAAGACCCGCCTGCCTTCTCTTGTCAGGGGCGAGGCACCCAGCCTGGAGCCAGATGGCGGCTCCTCCGGCACCTGCTGTGTGACTGCAGGGGACTTCCTCAACCTCTCTGTGCCTCCCAGCTGCGTACTTCCTGCCGTGGCCGCAGTTGTGGTTCTCCGGTTTTGCCACAGTTCAAAGCCCAAACATCCGGGTCACACGGAGTGCTGTGCTTGCTAATCTCTGTTAACTGCGGCCACTGCGCCCCCGTGCAAACTGAGGCTCCGTCTGTGTCTCAGGGGGTGCTCAGAGCACGGGCCCTGCGGCTCCAAACGCCCCCGGGACGCGTGCGGGCCCTTGTCTTCCCGTCCCAGTAACGAACATCTGCCCTGGACAAGGAATTTGACAACAAGACCCCGGCGAGCGGTGGCCTGGCCACGGAGCTGGGCGTGTCCCCCGTCCTCCATCGGGGCGCCCTCGGCTGACCTAATTGACCTCTGAAGGCCCGTCACTGGTGTTATTGCAAAAAGTCATCTTGTGCTTTATTCTGAACAAAAGGACGCTTTGCCAAGTGGGCTATTTGCTGGCGGGATTGGACTGTTTTTATTGCAATTTACCTGCGTTGCTGCAGATTGAGTTAAAAGCACATTCTAAATATAAACGCTCCTTTGAGAACTGGTCCACAGGTTGAGCCTCTGCGGTGACGTGCTGTGTGTTCCCACTGCGGGGTACACGATCTGGGACCCCCATGTGGGCACGGGGATCATTCCAGTGGGCGGGGACCAAGCGCACCCAGGCCCTTCTGGGGCTACGATCCCCGGGGGGCTGTGCCGGCCAAGCACGCTCTCGTTGCTCCTCTCCTCCCCTGCCAGGAGCACGGTCCCCAGGACGCCCGGGGGAGGGCTCCGAGGCCTTGGAAGCCCCCATAAAGAGCGGGCTTGGCTTTGAAAGCCTCTTTCAGGCTACGGTGCACCTGAGCGGCCCGGCGCAAGGCTCTGTCCCTGCTCTGTGCACCTGCTCTGTGTCCCCTAGCAGCTGGGCCTGAGGACAGCCGTGAGACCTGGGGGATGCTGGGGAGCAAAGTCGGGGCCACAGCTACAGCCAGGGTGAGCCATTTGCCGAGACCACAGCGACAGCAGCCCTCTGAGCCAGACCGTGGGTGTCCTGTCCTGGGCGCATCCCAGCCCAGCAAGACGGTGTTCTGTCCACCCCGTAGACGGTCCCATAGCACTTACCTGTGGGACACCCTGAGTGTCAGGCCTCACAGTGGCAGCAACAGGGCCCTGGGAGCAGAGTTCGGACCCTGACATCTGGGCTCGTCTGCGGCCTGGGCCAACGTAGGGGCCTCTGGGACCCCACTGAGAGGGAGATGCCTCAGCGCAGGGACATGGGCACCAGAGGCTCCAACAAGTGGGGAAGGACTTGGAAAGCCGGGTCCCTGGCTGGGGGTTGTGCGGGGCCCCCCAGAGCACACGCGTGTCAGCACAGAGACCTGGGTTTAAGCAGCCAAGCGAGCCAGCTCTGAATGTGACAGATAAAGCCCATTTCCAGGAAGGACACCCCTGTCACCCCCCTGCTCCCCGCCCCGACACAGATAACTAAAGACACAACAGGACAAGCACTCGGGAGAACCCTGCGTACCTGAGGCCCGAGGCCGTCTGAGGAGTGAGGCAGGGCAGCTGGCTGGCCGCAGGCCTGGGGACGGCCGGGCAGGGGTCTGCGGACACCCCAGAGGAGACGTCAGAGGGGCTGCAAGCCTCTCTGAAAGGATGTACCCACCAGGGTCATGGTGGGATCCCTTTAAGCTGCCAGGCCTCGTGGCGGAACAGAATCGGACCCCGGGGCAGTGACGTGCTTGCGCGCAGGGGTACAGCGGGGTCCAGGTGCCCGGCCGCCTCCCCCAGCAGGCGTGGGTGGTCGAGCTGGCTCAGGGTTTGCAAATCCAGACTCCTGGAAGGTTCCAACTACTGCCCCGAGGAATGGAGTCCTCCCCTCTACCCCGCCACCCCGCCCTCCCAGCCCCCTGCCCTTCCCACTCCCACTTGCTCTCCTGCCCGGCTGCGCTGTAGCCGAGCCCCACGGGTGTTTGGTGTGCACTCCAGGACAGCTGGCTTGGGCACGGAGAGCTGCCCGGCCTAGGCCTTGGAGAGGATGCCTCAGGGCACGAGGCTGGCAGAGGTCACCATTGGCCCAGGCTGACCAGGTGGGGGCTCGATGGGACCAGCGTGTGAGGGGCAGAGCCTGTGGGAATGGTGAGTGGGTGCAGGCCCCCCTCCACCTGTGCTGGGCTGGGAGGCACCCACAAAGTACAGCAGGGAGGGGTGGCCTTGACCACCCCGACTTCTGCTGTGAGAATAGCCTGGCCCCGGGGAACAGACAGGGCTCCGTGGGCTCCGTGGGGAGAGGAGACGTGTCCCACAGCCCGCCCCCCCCCCCGCCCTCTGGGTGCAGCCAGCCAGCCCTCTGTCTCCTGCCCCCCACCCCGGGCCCCTGGCACCCCTCCCCCGGGCCCGGGGAGCACGGGTGCAGAGGGTGTAGACCTCCAGCTGGCCCTGCACGAACCTGGCTGATGCCCAGGGTCCAGTCTCAGTGCCGGGACGGTTTCCACGTTTTGCTGGGACAGTTTCCACGTTCTGATCTCGCGAAGCCGCCAGAGCATCCGTGACCTGGGTGGGGGTGAGGGGCGGCGCAGGCAGAGGGACCCGTGGGGGCTGGCTTTACACACAGCGTTTGTTTCCCTGGGTGGCCGTGACAAACTGGGTGGCTTAGAACAGCAGAAATGTGTTCTTTCACAGTCTGGAGGCCAGCAGTGCAAGTGAGGGTGTGGGCGGCGCCTCCAAAGGGAGGAGGCTTTATGCCGCGGGGGGTAGGGGGTGGTGGTGATGGTGGTGGCGGGAGGGCTGCCCGTGGGCACAAACGTCCGCGGCAGCGGCCACATCGCTCCCATCTGTGCCTGGCTCTCCCATGGCGTCCACGCCTCTGCATGTGTTTTGGGAGCGCCCCTCCTTACAAGGACACCAGTCACTGGTTAGGGGCACCCTGCAAGGTGACCTCGTCGGTACTGATTACACCTGCAAGGTCCCTCTTTCCAAATAAGGTCGTGTCACAGGCGCCAGCGTTGGGACGCGAAGTACTTTCTGGGGGCTCGACTGAGCCCTTGCGTCCGAGCCCCTCGCCAGCTCTGTCCCAACTGGGAGGGGCCCCAGTGCTCACTCCATGTCACAAACACAAGGCACACAAGACTGGCCAGGGTGTCCTCGGAGGCCCAGGCTTACGCCTAGTTCAGTCTGGCCCGTCCGCTCCACGCCTGTCTGGATGGAATCTTCTCCGGGCGCAGCCAGTTCCTTGAGAACGCCGACTTACCTGGGCAGACAGAGCTCAGATGACAGACTCGGGAGTGACCACACCGGAGCCCAGCAGTGGACCTGACCATAGGTCCTCATGGGGCCGGAAATCTGAGGGGCCTCAAATCAGTTCTGTGCTGGCTCTAGATGACGCCCAGGGCTGAGATGGGAAGTGAGCTATTCTGGCAACTTCCAAGTCTCCAGAGGGGCTGCCAGGGAAACGCACAGATGAAAGGTTCCCAGCAGGTGCTTGGGATCAGACAGACCAGGTTTCTCTTACGCCAAGCAGAATATTCGTGCGGGGGCCGCAAACCCCACGCTGGGCCGTGAGATCCCGGAAACACCCGGACACGGGCCATCCTGTCCTGAGACGTGGCCGGAGGCAGCTCTGGCCGTGGCTCTGGGAGCGTGGCCGCTGGAGGCTGGCTGCTTCAGGGTGCCCTGCCTCTTGCCTGGCCACCCCTGTGACCTCAATGCCATGATTTAATCTTGCCCCATCTCCCCGGCTGACACGTGGGCCCAGTGGCCCATCTGCGTGAGCTGGACGATGGTCAGCTGAGGCCGTGTCCGTGTGGCATTTTGCTCAGGGCCTGGCACATAGGAGGCGCCCCGTTAACATTGGCCCCTCTTCCATCAGATAGACCAGAATTTCTCATAGTGGTCTCAGGACCACCTGTGTCAGAACCACAGTGGCAGGCGGGGGCTTAGGGAAGTGCAGCAGCCTCTGGGCTGGCCCTCTGTGTCCAGCCATTAAGAGATAGCTCATCGGGGCTTGCCTCGTGTCGCTCCCACTGAAACCAAGGATGGATCGTGGGAGAGGGGGCACACGAGGTGAAGGCCAGGTTTGCCCCGGCTCCTGCTGGGTCGAGACACGGAGGGGGACGGCCCCAACAGATGGCAGAGCTCATGCCGAGGTGGGACGCATTTATCACTTCCAGGGTGGGTACCAGAAAGAGAACACCTGTGCGAGAGGGGGCAGAGGGATCCTTGGGGGGCCCTCATGGTCCTTGCTGAGGGCTGGGCCACCTGTGCCCAGAGTGAGACCACAGGGTCTGGCAGAGTAGGGCTCTGGGCTGCAGGCTGAGCAGAGGGGCCGGAGATATCTGCTCCTGCCAGTCACAGCGGGGGTGACATTGCCGAACACCTCCAGCCTCCGGCCGAGGCCCCGAAACGGCGGTGCCCCACACTGAGGGCACAGTGCTCTAGGATGAAGGACAGACCTGAGGAGGACCAGCCCTAAGGAAGGAGGAGGAAACTAAGGTCAGCAGGCCTGGCAGCCCGCACTACTGATGGATAGACACACGCGCTCCAGCCTTCCAGCGGAATACGGTCCGGCCGTAAAACAGATGAGGCACTGACAGGTTCTAGCACACATGAACCTTGAGCGCTTCTGTGCCTCCAGAACAGCCACGTCCATGGAGCTGGAAAGTAGGTCAGGGGTTGCCAGGGGCTGGGGGAGGGGGTTCAGGGGACCAGCAGAAGCGGGAAGGGGAGATAAACATGTTCTTTTTTATTTTTAATGTTTATTATTTTTTGAGACAGTGAGAGATAGAGTGTGAGCGGAGGAGGGGCAGAGAGAGAGGGAGACACAGAATCCGAAGCAGGCTCCAGGCTCCGAGCTGTCCGCACAGAGCCTGACGCAGGGCTCCAACCCACGAGCCGTGAGATCATGACCTGACTCAAAGTCAGATGCTCAACCGACTGAGCCACCCAGGCACTCTGAGATGAACATGTTCTTAAATTGATTGTGGCGGGGCTTACACAGCTCTATGACGGTCCTACCAGCCATAATTTTACACTTCAGATGAGCAAACTCTGTGGCGTGTGACATATCTCAATGAAGCTGTTAAAAATTGAATATATGTTAGAGATCAAAGAAAGGGGAAGGTGTAGTCAACAGAAGCAGGACTTGAGATGATCTAGATGTTGGAATTAGCAGACAAGGGCTTTGAAATGGCTGTTACGAATATTTTCCAGGACGTAACCGACAGCATGGACGTAATGAATGAACAGATGGGGACCCGGAGCGGAAGCATGCAAGCTTGAGCTCGTTTGCGGAGGGGCCAGCAGCAGACTGGGACTGCAGAAGCAAAGGCCAGCCAGCCTGAGGACAGCCCGACTGAAATTGTCCGGTTGGGAGAACTCAGAGCAAGCAGGGCCGGCCCGAGTGACCAGGGAGACCAGTGCATGTTCAGTGCTGATATACAGACTGATGTATCAGGCGATCCAGTAAGTATGTCATTGTAACCCCAAAAAGAGAAGAGGTTAATAATGCATAAAAATATTTGAAGAAGTAATGCTGAAATATTTCCCAGTGTGGTTAAAAATATCAACCCGTGCATATGAGAAATGGGGCAAATACAAAGAAAAGCAGATTTAGGCTCACATGGTTGTTGCTACGAGGTGGGGACAGACGGAAAAGTCTTAAAAGCGGTCAGAGAAAAAGGACACACATAGACACGGGGAGACAATAGCTGGTTCTCATTTTAAAGGTTTCTATTTTTAAGTAATCTCTGCACCACCTTAGGGCTGGAACTCATGACCCTGAGATCTAGAGTTACACGCTTCACCGGCTGAGCCGGCTGGGTGCCCCGCTGACTCTCATTTTAAACAGAGGATTCCTGAAGATAATGGAACAACATCTTCAAAGTGCTTAGTTAAAAACAAAAAAACCCCCAAACAAACAAACAAACAAACAAAAAAGGCTGTCAATTAGAGATTCTATATCCAGTGAAAATTATCCTTCAAAAATGAGGGTGGAGCTGGGCTGCCTGGGGGGCTCAGTCAGTTAAGCGTCCTGCTTTGGCTCAGGTCATGATCTTGCAGTTTGTCAGTTCGAGCCCCGCGTCGGGCTCTGTGTCGACAGCTCAGAGCCTGGAGCTGGCTTCGGATTCTGTGTCTCCCTCTCTCTTTGCCCCTCCCATGTTTATGCTCTGTCTCTCAATAATAAATAAACATTAAAAAAATTAAAAATAAAATAAAATAAATTTTAAAACTAAGTCAATAGAGACATAATGAAATACTAAAAACCATTTGATTTACCCTAAAGAAGATGGGAATGGAAGAATATAGGGTCAGAAAACACACAGAACAAAGGAAAACAAGTAACAAGATGGTGGACTTAAACCTAACCATATCACAATCACATTAAATGTAAATGGACCAAACACTCCAGTTTAGACACAGACATTGTCAAACTGAGTCAGAAAAGCAGGACCCAACTACATGCTGTCTAGAGAGAGGCCCTTGAAGTACAGACACCCAGGGAGGGAGAGGCTCGCAGACAGCACAAGTACGAAAGCCATTGTGGCCACACTGACGTCAAGCAAGGAGTGTTACCAGAGATAAGAGGTCTATTTCATGATGAAAAAGGCTGGTTTCACCAGAAAGACATAAATCACAAGCATGCAGCACCCAATAACAGAACTTCAAACACGTGAAGCAAAGTCAACATCACGGAAGATCAGTGAAGATCACGGAAGATCAACAAACCCGCGGTCTTAGCCAGAGTTTTTAATGCTCTTCTCTGAGTCTGGGAAAGAACAAATATACAAAGAGGGGGTAATGGTACTCAGGGTATGAACAACACCACTGGCCAACTCGACACAACATCCGACAACTAGAAGATGCACATTTTATAGTAATTCTCGATACATTTCAAAAGACTGCAATCTTTAAGAATATGTTCTAGGGGTGCCTGGGTGGCTCAGTCGGTTAAGCGTCCAACTTCAGCTCAGGTCATGATCTTGTGGTTTGTGAGTTCGAGCCCTGCCCTGGGCTCTGTGCTGACAGCTCGGAGCCTGGAGCCTGCTTCGGATTTGGTGTCTCCCTCTCTGTCTGCCCCTCCCCTGCTCATGCTCTGTCTCTGTCTCTCAAAAATAAATAAATGTTAAAAAAATTGTTTAAAAGGAGTATGTTCTATTATTACAATAGAATTACATTAGAGAGCTATATGATATTCAGAAAAACCCAAATATTTGGAAATTAAGCAGTAAATTTATGAATCTCCCATGGGACCAAGAAATCATAAGGAAACCAGGAAATGTTTGTAGCGAAATGAAATAAAGATACAGCACGTCAGAAGTTGTGGGGTACAGCTGGAATGGTGCGTAGAGGAAAGCGTTAAGTGCTTGGAGCAGAAAAGCAGAAAGACGTGGTCTAAAATCAAATATTTTCAGTTTCCACCTAAGAATATAGAAAAATAAGAACAAGTTAAATTCCAAATGAGTAGAAGGAAGAGAATAATAGTGATGAGAATAGACATCAATAAAACAGAAGACAGGCAAAACGATAGAGAAAATCAGCAAAGCCAGAGGCTGGGTCTTTGAGAAGGTTAGTAAAATTGATAATCACCCAGCAAGAGTGATTAAGAAAACCCCCCACAGATTTTCAGCTTCAGGAATAATACTGTAGACATTAAAGGAATAGGTGTTATGAGCACTTTACAGCAGTCCCTTAGGTGACACAGATAAGATCGGAAAATCCCTTGAAAAACACAGCTGCACAAAACTGACACAAGAAGAAATGGAAAAATGTGTACAGCCCTGCATCTATGACAGGAAATGAATTCAGAATTTTAAAAATCTTACCACAGGGGCGCCTGGGTGGCTCAGTCGGTTAAGCGTCCGACTTCGACTCAGGTCATGATTTCACGGTCCGTGAGTTCGAGCCCCGCGTCGGGCTCTGTGCTGACAGCTCAGAGCCTGGAGCCTGTTTCAGATTCTGTCTCTCCCTCTCTCTCTGACCCTCCCCCGTTCATGCTCTGTCTCTCTCTGTCTCAAAAATAAATAAACGTTTAAAAAAAATTAAAAAAAAATCTTACCACAAAGAGGGTGCAAATTGTTTTGTGAGGCCTGCTAGGGGTTTTCCGGTGAATGAGCGACAGCTAGCTCTGGGGGCGTGCCAGGGCCTGATGGGTAGTGTCTGTGACCTACCTACCAGGCCGAGGCTGGCTTTAAGTCACCGACGGTCACGTCGGGAAGAGACGTGCTGCACGGCCGCCCTCGTGAGCCAGTCGGGTGAGGCCTGCGTGATCCTGACACCTGAACCTGGCAAAGGTATTCTATGTAAGCCAAATGACAGGCCAAATATTTGTTATGAGTGGGGAGACACAAAATTCCTTAACAAAATGCTAACAAGCCACATCCAGCCATATAATGAGGGGAGAGCGGATCATGTCCAAGCACTATTTATCCCTGAAATGCAAAGGTAGGTCGATATTCTAAAACAAATCAATGTATTTTACCAGCTTACCAGAATGGCAGGGAAATATCTACGATCATCTAAAGACAGACAAAAAACTCACAAAAGTTGACACCCACTCGTGGTGAAATCTCTCGCAGACTAGGGGTAGAGGGAGCTCCCTCGGGCAGCTAAGGGCCATCCACAGAAGCCTGCCGCCCCAGCGGGCTCAAGGCGTCCCTTCCTGAAGCCCTTGACAAAAGCTTGGGTTGTGGCAGGCACGGCTGCCCGGAGGTAGCAACTGAAAGTCTTCCTCTTCCAGGGAGCCCGCCAAGTTCCCGTGAGATCCCCAGCACCGCCCACCCCGGCCTGGGCTCCGCCCTCACCTGCCTCCAGGTCAGGCACCCGTCTCCCCAAGTGGGCAGTTCTCTGCTTCCCGGGGCGAGTCTGGCCGGGTGGTCGAGCTCTGCTGTGCGCAGACAGGCTTCCCGGTGCAGGGCTGGGGGGTGGGGGGGGGGGTCCCTGGGGGCCGGCGGGGGTGGCGATGGCCCCCCACCGAGTCCCAGCCTGGCACACCGTGGGCTCTCAGAAGATACCAGCGTGAGTGATCTGGCGAATGGAGTCGCTGCTGGAGGGTCAGAGTGACCGGGACCGGGTGGACCTTCTGAAAAGTTCTGTCGGGGGCGGCGGCGCAGCCGGCGCGACCCCGGAGGGGGCGAGCGGGCGGGGGAGGAGTCGGTGGGCGGGGCCCCGGAGGGACCTGCCTTCGGCCGGCCGTGACCTGGGCTGCTTCCGGCGGGCCCTCCGAGGCGGCGGGCGGGTGAGGCAGGAGAGCGAGCTGCGCCGATTACAGCCGCGCAGAGACGCACTGAGGACTGTCCCCCGTGGAAACTGCACACTCACTGCGGCGAGGAGCGCTAATTATACTGCGCTTGTTACCACCGCGTCTTGTTAATATTCCGGCAGCTGCTCCAGCAAGATAATGATGGCTCCAGCCCGAGCGGCTGCACAGATAGATGTGAAAAATCAGTGAGGACACAGTTCCCGGAATATTTGTCCTCCGCACACAGAGCGAAGCCTGGCGGAGTGGAGCGTTCGCCCCGCGACCGGCGGAGACAGAAGCGTCGCGCGGCTCCGTGTTAGCACACTCGAGCGTGGCTGGGGACCCTCGCCTGCGTGTCCTCAGGCGGGTGCGGGGCTCCGCGCGTCGGGCTGGGTCTTTGCAGACCCAGCGCCCCGCCCCCCGTGTCTGAGGTCTATTTTGGGTTAATCGTGTTGGGTTGTGCAGGAGGGCATCTAGAAACCTCCGCCGCCGACACCGAGCCTCCCCGCCTGCCTCTCTCGCAAGGCTACTGCCCTTGGCCGTCTTGCTGTGCACACGGATTTAAAAATTGCTGTTATGACAATGAGGCTTTTTCATAACTTTGAACGTGAGATAAAACGATACTGGAATAGTGGTTTCCAGAACAACCGTGCGCTCCGATTACAGCCGCATAAACCCTTCTCATGACAAACACGTCCACGGGCTCGGGTCTAACTTGCCGGGAGCAAAGCAATGCCTGGTGTCACTTAAAAGAAATACTTTTTACTTGGAAATAAGTACAGACTCACAGGAAGTTGCCAAGCCAGAGAGCACGGAGGTCCCGTGCAGATTTTCTGTAACACGGACGTGGTGTGCACCGGGCAAGCCCCGCGTCTAGCTCTCCGGTGCTGGTCACACGGGCGGGTCCCCGCGGCCACCACGAGCTAGACTCAGGTCTGTTTCAGGAGGAAGACTCCCACCGGTCTTCCCGGTCTCCCCTCCCCACCTGCCTCCTGCTGTAGCGCCCTCACCCCTGCCACCGGGAATCTGTTCTCCTACTCGGGGATGCTGTCATTTCAAGAATGTTCTATAAATGGAAACATACTGTGTGTGACCTTTTGCGATCTGCTTCATTCGCTTGGTGTGATGCCCCAGAGACCCAGCCAAGGCGTTGTGCTTGTGGACGGTTATTTTTACTGCTGTGTCCCACGGTGGTCTGGCCGGACCGCAGCGTGTTCGTAGGACATATTTGTGGTTTCCAGCTTGCCCGTTCCGAGTGAAGTTGTCAGGATGATTGTGCACAGGTTTTCCTGTGGACACAAGTCTCCATTTCTCCGAGATGGATGCCCAGGAGTCGGTGGCAGGGCTGTGTGGTCAGGGCAGGCTCTTCCTGCGGGCTGCTCCGTGGGGCGGCTGCTCTAGCTGGCGTTCCCACCAGCAGCGGGTGAGGGACCGGCCTCTCCACGCCGTCGCCGGCATGTGGTGATGTCCCTACGCTCTACGCAGTCATTCTGATGGGTGGAGGGTCCCTCGGGTGCGCTGTTTGCACGCTGGCGGCCGATGGTGCCCACCTCCCATCCGTGCCTCCTCTTTGGCGAGAAGTCTCATGTCCTCTGCCTGTTTTCTAACTGGCTTGTTTGGGTTTTTTCACTGTTGAATTGTGAGCATTCTTTATAAATTTTTTTTAAATGTTTATTTCTGAGAGAGAGAGAGAGAGAGAGACAGAGCACGAGTGGGGGAGGGGCAGAGAGAGAGGGAGACACAGGATCCGAACAGGCTCCAGGCTCCGAGCTGTCAGCACAGAGCCCGATGCGGGGCTTGAGCTCACAAACCGTGAGATCATGACCTGAGCCGAAGTCGATCGCTCCACCGACTGAGCCACCCAGGCGCCCCGTGAGCATTCTTTAGAAATTCTAGATACGAGTCCTCGGTTGTATTTTCTCATGGTTTGCGGCTTGTCTTTTCATTAATTTTGATTATTTTCTTTTAGTTTTTTCCACTGGAGCTCGCGAAGCCCTGGACATTTTGGGCCGTGAACGCTGTGCCTTCCTGCCCAGCGGCCTTGCCTTCGGGTGTTGCCAATACCTGCAGTCTGTGCGAAGCTGGTTTCAAGCAGCTGGTGGCCTGCAGAGCCCAGAATCCACCGTTTTCTCCAGGAGGTTTGTGTCAAGGTATAAGCACATCATGGATGGGAAAGTGTCGCTCTCCAGATCCGAGAACACCTCCTACCCTGCCCCGTCGTGTTTGCAGGAGAGACGGTGGCGTGAACAAGGCGGGAGTTTGAGTCTGTCGTCCGCAGGAGGCCCACGGCCACTGTGCACGTCTGCAAACCCACACGGGCACCTGCAGGAGAGCGTGTGGGATGCTGGCCGCCACCTCAGGGGCACGGCGGCATCTGGGGCACGGCCGCCCACGTCTCCACGGGTGTGCGTGTGACGTCTGTGAGCTGGCCGGGGGCGGGAGCCCCGTGTGTCGGGTCCCCTCCGGGCGTGGGTCCCTCCATTCTGTGTGGTCGGCGCAGGGCAGGTGTCAATGCCATCTGTGGGCTTCTCCGCCTTTCCAGCCGGGTCGGGCCGTCTTCCGTGTGAGCGTGGATGTCGGGGACGGCAGGGCCCCCTACCTCACACCTGCAGGTGCCCGTGACTGTGCGCGAGGTGTGAGAGGGCTGTGTTCTGTCACGCTGAACACGTGTCTCTCCTTTCAACGACTTCTCGTTAACGATGCAAGTTTTCGGAAGGACGGATGAGACCCTCACGCGTTGCCGGTGGGAACGTAAAATGCAGTGGTTGCTTCGGAAGACAGTTTGCAGGATCCCGAGAAGTATTAAATCCGGAGTGGACACGTGAACTTGCAGGCCTGCGGGAGGCGTGTGCCCGGGGGGGAGAAGCGGAGGCCGCACTCACTCGGAGCCTGACGCGGCTGGGCACGCCAGCACGCCTCACCACGGCCGAAAGGGGGGAGCAACCCGAGGGTCCGTCCACACGAGGAGTATCACGAGGTCATAGAGAGGAGCGGAGCACAGACACGCTACCACGCGGATGAGCCTTGCAACCCGATGCTCGTGAGAGAAGCCACACTCACGCACACACGTGGTCTGATCTCGTTTGTGGGAAATGCCCAGAATAGGCAAAAGTCCACAAAGACAGAGAGTAGACCAGCAGTTGCCCAGGGCTGGGGCGGGGGCGCTGGGGAGTGAGCGCTAACGGCACCAGGTTTCCCTCCGCGGAGCTGAACGTGCTCCAGACGTGGTCGTGGCGGTGGCTGCACAGCCCGCGATGCCCCTGAGACTTTGACTTGCACACTTTAAATTTTTTTGAATATTTATTTATTTTTGAAAGACAGCACGAGCAGGGGAGGGGCAGAGAGAGGGGGAGACACAGAATCCGAAGCAGGCTCCAGGCTCCAAGCAGTCAGCACAGAGCCCGACGTGGGGCTCGAACCCATGAACCGTGAGATCATGACCTGAGCCGGAGTCAGGTGCTCAACCGACTGAGCCGCCCAGATGCCCCCCAATAAAGCTATTTTAAGAAACTTACTCACGGAAGCCAGGGCGGCTCAGTCGGTTGAGCATCTGACTCTTGATTTCGGCTCCATGATCTCACGGTTCGTGGGCTCGAGCCCCACGTCGGGCTCTGTGCTGACAGTGCTGGGCCTGCTTGGGATTCTGTCCTCTCTTTCCGCCCCTCCCCTACTTGCTCTCTCTCTCTCTCTCAAAGTGAGTAATCTTTTAGAAAAAATTCGTTTAAAGAACCAAGTTTACTTAAAGATGTTTCATCTATTTTATTCAGGACGAGGACTCACACTCGTCACGAACCGAATCTGTGTGCGGCCGCGGGGACCTCGCACACCGTGAGCGCGACAGCAGGCCGCAGGGGTTGCAGATGGCAGGTGCGGAGACGCGGGTGCCGGGAGCCCCTCCCCGCCGCTGGTCGGGGCCGGTGCGGCAGGGCCAGGCGCGTGCCCCCACCAGCCGGTCCGTGGCGCCTTCTGAATGCCTCACGCCGCCGCCTGCGGACTAGCAGGTTCAGAGACGGCGCTGTGCGGACGGGGTTCGAGCGAGCCCTCCACGGGGCGTGAAGCTCTCAAGACGGCCGAGCCCTCGAAACACCCGTCACCGTGCCGTGAGCTCGGGCTTCGTCCTTCCCGCGCATCGGCAGAGCCTGACCGGTCACAAGCAATCACTCCCTCCTCTGGTGGCCGAGTTGTCTGTTACTGCGAAACAAAAGCTGGCTGGCTTGAACGAGGACGCCCCCCGTCTCACAGCGTGCGTCTGTCCGTGAGTCAGGGCCTCAGGAGCTGGGCTGTCTGGCTCAGGGTCTCTCCAGAGGTTGTGGCCGGGACGTCGGCCGAGGCCCGGGTCACCCGCAGGCCGGACGGGGGCTGGAGGGTCCCCAAGTTGCCCTGCTCGCGCCGAGTCGGCGGGCGGCCCCAGGTCCTCGCCCCGTGGACTCTCCCGGGGCTGGTCCCCCCTGGGGCGAGCCGTCCGCGGGGGACACAGGGCAGCTGCGTGAACCAATCTCGGGCGGAGCACACACTGCCCTCGTCAGCAGCGCGTCACCAAGAAGATCCCGCACTGGAGGGGGGGAGTGTCACAGGATGTGGGGACATGACCGAAGCCGCCACGTCCCGTATCCGGAGGGGAACGGTGCCAACAGCAGTGTGTCAGTCACCTCCTGCTGACGGGCAAAGCCCAAGGAGATGACACATCCCCCCGGGCCCCTTCTGATCCGTAGACAGTGGTGACGGTGGACAAAGACCGTGGAAGGCCGCCTGGTGCACAAGGGACCGAGACGTTGACCTGGAACTGGTAGCCTCGAACTCTGGGATGGAGTCACCTGGGAGGTTTTGAAAGGCCGCCGCCCAGGCCCCAGACGGGAGAGCCAGTGCCCTGGTGGCCAGCAGTGAGAGCCCGTTGCTGAGCCCAAGCGGGTGGGCGCTGCTTCGGGGAGCCCCAGCCAGGTACGACCTCCTGGGTAGGACCGTGCTCCCCTCTCCCCGGCTGTGTGCCAGACGGAGGCTGTGGTTACCGTCAGGCGTCCGGGTCCTCTCTGTGGCTGCCGGATGGTCGTTCCCAGACGTGGCTGGAGTCCCCAGGAGCACAGAGCCTGACTGCTGGGCTGGACGCCGGGCAGAGAGGCTGTGGCTGCAAGCTGGGCCCGTGCTCTGCTCTCCCGATGACACCTGAGTGCTGTCCGGCCAGCCCGTGTGGTGACCAGGTGGCGGCCGGGTCACTGCTTCTACACACTTCCCGAGGTCAGTTCTTGGTCGGCAGCCCTGCAGCCCCCCTAACGCACCAGCTTCCGCCGCCCCCGAGGCCCTTCTTTGGCGGCTCCTTTCCTGAGCGGTTTGGACAGCCTGAACCGTTCATGTTGTTCTATTCTGCCTGGGACCACGGAGCCCGAGGCCACGGGGGTCCCCACGCCCACCCTCTCTCATCCCCAGGGTGCACTTGGTCCTGGTCCCGTGGCTCAAAGAGATTCATTAAATTGGGGAATCTTAATTTCTATTATTGTTTTCTGGTTTTATTAATTTTAGTCGGAGTCAGATTTGTACTATTTATCTCTTTTAAGTGTTACAGTTTTTTTAATGGCCCAAAAGGTGGTCAAAGTGGGCGTGCCCACCTTCCCCACGGACCCCCGAGAAGCTGTTTCTTATGTCCCCCGGGGCCGGCCTCTGGTGTCAGCTGAGCCTTCCAGCCTCCTGCAGGGGACCCTCCACTCCAGCAGCCACACTGGTGCGTGGGTCCATCCCGCTGACAAGTCCTGGTGGTGGCGGCCAGCGAGGCTCAGACGCCTGTCCCTCTGGGGCTGGGGCTGTTGGTGGGATTCCAGGACACCCACCGGGGAGGTCAGTTCTGGGTGTGATGCACTCAGTTAAGAAGGAACTAAATTTCCCCTCGGATCCCAAATCACCAAGTCCAGAATCAATTAGGCCGACCCAGCGCCACCGATCTTGAACTCAGATAATGATTTTTCCAAAAGATTTATCCATCCGGCAGCATTTAATTCACTGTCTATTAACCTAATTAAAGTGTGCCTCCTTGATTCACGTCCTTCTCAGCCAGGCATCTGCCGTGCCCGTGGTGGTGCCGCCGGCCTGGCTGGACCAAGGACAGGGTGAGGCTCCCGGGACCCTCCAGCCCTCCCGAGGCCCGGTGTCCCCCCCAGCCCTCAGCCTGCCGGTCCCGGAGACCCCCGGTTTCTCCCCAGAGCCCCGCCCCGCCCCGCCCCCTCACCGGCAGAGGGAGCACGTGGCCGGGGGCAAGGCGTCCACCGGAGCCAGGCCCGCCCCCAGGCCCAGCGAGGCCCCTGCCCCCAGACCCCCCATCCCAACCTCATCCCCCCCAGCCATGGGCGCTCCGCCCGACGCTGCCTCTGGGGCCATGAATCCTCCGATTGGAGGCACAGTCGCGGGAGGCACACTCCCTTCTGGGAGGAAGATTCGCTGCTTTTGGAGAGTCTTAAAAGGGTCTGAGACTTGGGGGTGAGCACCGTAGGCTCTGGCTGTCAGCCTGGTGTCCCGGGTGGCAGAGGCGCCACGGCTCCAGCCTCACTGCTCTGTGGAGAAGCCGTGGCACCGGGCGGCCAGGAGCTTGACGCACAGCAGGGCCACCGGCCGGGGCGGGGGCTTGTCAGGCCCCAAACCCCAGGCGCCTGCCCCTGCCAGCCGTGTCCTCGCAGCTGCGGACTCAGAGTCCGGGACCCACACGCCTGGCCTCTCTGGGGCTGTGAGCGCTCCGGAGACGCCCCCGGCCAGCCCTGCACGGAGGACGAGAGCACCTCCGAGTGGTTCACCGCGTCTCTGGGCGCTCGGTGAAGATACACTGAGGATCGTGACACCGGTCTCCCTCCCAAGTCCCTGCGCCGTCCAGGTCTGAGGAGGGTCCTGCAGGGGGACGGGAGGGGCTGTGACACCGTGGTCAGCTCTGAAAGCCCCCAGGATGGGGGGTCTCCCCAGCCTCCCCTGCTTCCTGGGCCTGGGGCCAGGCCGTGGGGTCCCCTGTGGCGTTTCCACCTGGCAGTGGTGGCCTGTGCTGGGGACAGAGGGGCGGGTGCAGGCGGGGCCCGCCATGGAGAGAAGCTGCCACGGGCTTCCGGCTTAGCACCAGGTGTGCACAGAAGGTGCCCTGGGGCTCCACCCACCTGGCTGTGCCTCGTGCCGGGCGCGGCCCCTGTCCCTTCCTTCCTGGGGTGGAGATCTCAGACCCAAGTGCCCGCCTGTGTCATCGGTCCTGGTTTCTGGGCAGCCCCCTCAGTGGCTGGATCCTCATCAGCATTTGGCAATGGCCCGGATGGGCTTGGGATAAGAGGGGTCCCACTCAGGAGCCACGTCGTCTCGGGGGAGGTGGCGGCCCCAGCGGACAAGGGGGGAGCCAGGTCCTTGGGCCATTTCCACTGGGCTCTGGATTGGGTGGAACTGATGCCACATGTGGTCAGTCTAGGTGTTTGGAGCCCCGGTGACCCTCGGTGACCATCTGTGACCCTCTGCAGGAGGCAAGTGGTGCCCTGGGAAGTGCAGGAAGCGGGGGCACGTGTGTTCTCTGGAGGGAGGTGACTCAGAGCAGCTAGAGGGCCGCGGGCGAGGTGAGGCTATGGCTGGGGGCCCAGCACGGGGGGGCCAGTAAGCCTGGGCATGAGGCCCAGAAGTTGAAAGCTCTAGGGATGCAGTGTGATTAGCGCCCCCTCTGGGAGCTGGTGGGAAAGTGCCCCTGTCTACCCCACTAGGCTGGGCAAGAGGCAGCCCTCGAGTCAGATCGGGACCAGGAACTTCCGGGTGGCTGTGGTCCCACGGGGTGGGCCCCCATTACTCCTTGGGGCCAGTCCCTCCCAGAGACACGGCCAGCCTCGGCCGCCACGTGCCCAACACCCCTGTGCCCTGGGTCTCCGCCTGGCTGGGGCCGGCCCCTTGATGGGGGGAGTTAGGGCGGACGCCCACCGCCCGGGGGTGACCAGCCAGCCACCCCTTGGAAGGTGACTGCTGCCGATGCCCCCAAGCCCTGTGCACCTCTTCTTCAGCAGAGGAAGCGGGGGTCGGTCTGTCACGCCTGGCTTCGGTCTCCCCTCTGCCCCACCCAGCCCCTTCACCTCCAATCCATACGCGCGTCTGGCGGAGCGAGCTTGCTCGGTGACCTCAGGAGGTGGCTCCGCCCTCTCTGAGCCTTCGACTCCAAATGTATAAGGTCGGTAAAGACTCCCTTCCCAGTTCACCATCCTGGGGTTGGGGTCCTCGCGGAGCCAGGAGCGACCAGGAGGGCCGTGTGGCCCCCACGGTTCTACCTGTGGGAGGGGCGTTCTGCCCGGGGAGGGGGTTCTGCCTTGGGGAGGGGCGACATGTGCTCAGCTGGCTGCAGGTCGCTGGCCTGGGCTGTGCACCTTCGCACTGACATGTGCACATGTACACGTGTTGGTGTGCCTCTGGGTGCGCACATGTGTGTATATGTGCACGTGCACAAAAGTCTATGTTCTGGTTGTGCACGTGTGTGACCGCACACGGACACACATGGGTGTTTGGATGTGTGTGTGCGTGTGTGGGTGCACGTGCGCGCGTGTGCATACAATTTTGTGTGCGCGCAGGCTCCGGTGAGCACCCCTGCCTTCACGGCAGCCTCCGCACGGGCCTTGGGCCTCCGCCTGAGCGTAACAGGCGCCACGGGTGCGGGCGCGGCTCCTGGGGCCTTCCCGGGGAACCGGTGTGTGCACGGGGTGTGCTCCCCTCGCAGGAGGAGCAGACGGGCCTTCAATTCACGGCCCTGAGCCGGGAGCGAGCACACTCGCACCCGCAGTTACACGGCCGGGTCGTAAACATTTCGTTTCCACCAAAGGGCAGAATGAAATATCGTTTGATATCATTTTTAATAAAGAGAACAAATGAGGCCTAACTGCCAGGCGCATCTGCAAACGACAGTCGCCGCTCCTCGCCCAGCGTGGGTTGGCACAGCCAGCTCGGTGCCCGTTCGTTGTCGCGGCTCCCGCTGTCCCCAGCGCCCGGTGCCGCACGCGGCTGGACAGCTCCGTCTGGGGGCCGTTAGTGGCGGCTCTGGTGCGGTGGCTGTTCCCGTGTCCCGCGGCAGGGGTCACAGGCTGAGCAGTGATGCGCGGGGCCGTCGTGCCTTTGTTTCTTACTCGCAGAAACCCTTTCCACAGAGCCGGGCTATTTCCCCAGTTGTGGATGAGAAACGCCTCGCTCAGCAGAAAGCGATGTTCTCCCCGCCCCCGGGGAACGGAGGGGGTCAGGAGAATGCTCGCCCCCTCCGGGCACTGCCCACCGCAGGGCCTGTGGAGCACGCGGGATGACCCGGCACCCGCAGCCCCCTTGCTGGGTGGGCGGGCCGCCCCCAAGTTGGGATGTGCCCAGGCTGGTTCGGGGAGGCCCGACACGCACCCAACTCTGTCCTCGGCGAGCAGCGCGAGGCATGAGCCACCGGCCTCGGCGTGTTGCTGGGAAATGTGGTGCAGGACACGGGTGGAATGTTTGGCTGTGATGTGTGTTTTGTGGGAATAAAACTACCCTTGGGCTTATCTTGTTTGAAATAGGGGTGGAAGTAACATGTTGAGAGAGCCCCCCCAGCCCGGGGCTGTGTGATTCTGGCACATTCTCTGACTTGCAGGGCACCCCCCTTTGGTCTTTGGGGGGCGGGGGCGGCTCCAGCCGCCCTCAGAGTCCCAGGTCTGGTCCATGGGGGTCGTCGACGCCCCTCGAGTTTGCCCGAGAGGACCTGGGGGGAGTGTGGACGGAGGTGCCCTGAGGGCGGGGCCTCGAGCTGCCTGTCTGGGGGGGCCTGTGCTTTGCATTTCAATGGGTTTTATTAATCCACTTTTGCACGCGCGCACACAGGGCGTAATTTAGGCAGACTCCAGAGATAAAAGAGAGAACAATGTCATTGTTATTCTCGGTATACAGATGTTTATTCTCCCCCCCCCCCCCCCCCCGTTTCCACCGCTGTCTAGTCAGTGACGGCGTAAATAGGACGTGTCTCCTCACCGTCTCCGAGAGCTTTTGTGTTCCGGGACAGCAGCCTATTATGATGTCACACGGCGGGACAGTAATAACCGCCCGCACAGGGAAGAGGCGCGCTGTGCTCCAGGGAGGGGGAGGCTGGGGGGAGCGCTCGCTCTGGACGGGCCCGGGGTTCGAGACCCAGAGTGGGGCCTGGCGCCCCAGAGGCCATGGCAGCGAGGGCTGGGACCCCGAGGGTCATCGGTGATCAGGTCATCGTGAGGTGGCCACAGGGCTGAGCTGGACGGTCGTCTCTTCGCGGACACAGCACGGATTTGATAGCGTGAAACTTCCACAAACAGTATTTAGGAAGCCTCATCGCAAACGGGGAAGAGAAAGAAATCTTCTCAACCCGACAAAGGGCAGCGAACGGACACGGGCCTCACGGTGCTGTCGGGAGCAGGCGCAGGGTGGCCCCCGGCAGACGAGGGGGGCCAGGGCCGGAAGGCCAGAGGGAAGGCGGAGGCTCCCCCCGCCCCGGTTCGAGGGGGAAGGGACACAACTGCCGTCAGCAGCCGGGGCTGAGTATGCAGAGCTCCAACCTGCCCACAGACGTTATTAGCGCCGGGCGGGGGGGGGGGGGGGGGGCAGTTTACAGGGTTTGTGGATTCAAGACAAGGGACACAGATCAACCGGGTTTAAACGCTGACAGCAGCCAGAAGAAACTCCTTTTTCAATAACATCACATGAACTACACTACAATAAGCGTGAGGAATGTAATTCACTTACGGAAAACAGTGCGCCTTCGACTGAGGAATTAAAAGCTACTTACACAGGCAGAGAAACTGTATACAGGGATTAGAAGGGTCAGTGTCATAAAGGTGACAATGGCCCCGGATTCAAATCAATGCCAAGAGAAATCCCACGGGGGAAGGGGCGCGCGTGCGCGTGTGCGTGTGTGAGAGAGACAGAGACAGAGACTGAGACAGACCGTGGAGACTGATTTTACCAGCCGTTCTGAGATGTCTGTACAAGTGCAAAAGAGCCAAGAGCAGGGCAGACGGTCGTGAGGAACGGACGGGAGGGCTGGCTCTGGAGACGGCTCCGCCTGTGAGGGGCCGTGGGGGAGGGACAGGACACAGTGTGGGGCACGTGCCACATAGACACTGCTTGTGCGACCCAGGGAGGTGGCATTGCAGCCGGAGGAGGGAAGATCGGCCTCTCTGAAATGGAGAAAAAGAAGTTAAATGTATCCCTGTCTCACATTCGAATCAAGTCCAGGTGGCGGGTAAGCCTGTGTGAAGAGCGAAATCACAAAACATTTAGGGACAATGTAGAAAACCATCTTAATGGCCCCGCGATAGGAAAAGATTTCTTAAAGAAGATCTCAAAAAGCATTAGCCGTTAGTGAAAAGGTTGACAAGATCGTCCACATTAGAACAATTCTGTTCAGCAGGAGATACCACGGAACGACCATGTTGTAGCTCATAAAGCTGACAAAGAAGTCGAAACCGGAACTGAAGAACCACAGATCAATAAGACGGCAACACTATAGCAAAATGGGAAAAACGTTGGAACAGTGCACGTCAGCAAGGGGAGAAGCAAGGGGCCGTCCTGCCCGCTGTGCCGGGCAGCGCGGGTGTAGACCGCCAGGGGCGCCCTCCCCAGCCCATGAAGCCTCGGGGTGCGGGCGGCAGGCTGCTGGTGGGGTGCCGGTGGGCAGGGGAGGCCCCGGAAGCTACCCCGGTGTGCACCAGCGGCTCATTAGCCAACGGCAGCGTGGCCACAGCGTGGAGCCCTGGCAGCCACCAGGCAGGGGAGTGGCTGTCACCCACGCTCGCAGGAATGGACTTTTAGAAAGACCGTGTCTGGTGAAGGAAGCAAGTCCCAGGCTCGTGTGTGAGGAGTGATTCCGTTTGTAGAGTTCCAAGGCAGGCAGAATTTTCACATATTTTGTTCAGGGAGCATATATATGTAAAACCATAACAGAGAGTGGGGATCTAGCCGTTGCACTGCTGGGTGCGTGTCCACAGGAAGTGAAAGCAGGGACGTGAGGAGATACCCGCGTACCCGGTCACTGAGTCACTGCAGTATCCCCCACAACAACCGAGATGTGGAAGCAGGAGTCCACCGCAGACGAGTGGGCGAACAGGTGTGGCCCGTGCACACACGAGACTGTTACCCGACCGTAAAAGGGAAGGACGAGCCGACACCTGCTACAACATGGGTGGGGCTCGAGGACACCACAACGAGTGGAACAAGCCAGTCCCTGAAGGACAAATACTGCATGACTCCCCTTATGTGAGGGGCCTGGGGCCCTCACCCCCATAGGGACAGGAGGGGTGGATGGTGAGTGCCAGGGGCTGGGCGGGGCGGGGAGGGATGGGATCAATGCTTCATGCGGGAACCGTGAAGGCGAGAAAGTTCTAGAGATGGATGGTGGGGACGGCTGCACGACAATGTGAATGTAGCGATATCACGGAGCTGTATGCTTAAAAATAGTTAAGATGATAAATTTTACATTATGTGTATTTTACCTTAAATTTTTTAATTGAGGGAAAAAGAAAGTGGGGAATAATGGCTAAAAAAACAGCTGGAGGGACACCTGGGTGGCTCAGTCTGGTAAGCGTCCAACTTCGGCTCAGGTCATGATCTCGCCGTCTGTGAGTTCGAGCCGCGTGTTGGGCTCTGTGCAGACAGCTCGGAGCCTGAAGCCTGCTTCCGGTTCTGTGTCTTGCTCTCTCTCTGCACCCCCCCCCCCAAAAAATAAGAAAACATTAAATAAATAAATAAATAAATAAATAAATAAACAAACAGCTGGAGGTTCTGTCTGGAGAGAGGACAACTTTCTCTTTCTGACTCTGGATGTTCGATTCAAAGTTACTAAAAGCATATGCTTTTTATCCACCTGCCTTTGATATGACATTTCCTGATAAAATAGTGAAAACTTAAAGCAAGCCAAGGGGTGCCCACCTTTGCCCTCTGAGGGCTATTCTTTGCGAAAGTGGTTTGCCAGGAATTCCTGGGGAAGAAGACGCAAACACCACAGGGAGCCCAGGCCGCCTTCCTGCAGAACCCGAGTCCCGCACGCGACGTCCGCAGCCGGCCTTCCTGGGGCTCCTGGGCCAGAAGGGCAGCCTCGGCGCTTGGACGTGGAAAACGTGCTGGTTTCTCGGACTTTTTCACTTGATGGCGTATTTCTCTGAGGGAATGACAGCGTCTGAGACCCGGCATCGCCGTTTGCTTCTGGGAATAGAATCTGCACGGTTACTGCGGAACCGAGGGCAAGGAGGAGGCCGAGAGGAGCCTGTTTGGTAACCGCGCCAGTTCTCGGGCCCCCGGCTCTGTGGAGGCCCCTTCTGCCTGGCGGGGGAGGCGCTGGCCCAGAGTCCGTCAGGCATTCCCTCGCCACACGGGGTCTGCGGGGCTTTTCCGTGGACAGGCCTAATTCCGGAGATGGGTTTCCGAGCCGGCAGCACGGGCCCCACACAGCCTTGCGCGTGAGCCGATGAGCCAGGATCGACGGTTATCGGCAAAGTCCATCAGGGCTCACTCTGCTGTCTGTGGGTTTGGAAAAACGTAGGGCGCGTGTCGACCATTGTGGCGTCGCACAGTGTGGCCTCTTCCAGGACCTTCAGGGCGCAGCCTTGTCAGACTGGCTCCCGTCACTTGGTCATACGCACTCGGGTTTCCCCCCGGTCCCTTCAGGCCCGAGAGCTCATTTCCTCCTAGTGCGGAATATTCCGCCGTTCCTGGGTCCTCCCACGGCCAAAGCAGGCCTGGGGACTAGCTGGTCGGCTCGGACCAGCTGCGGGTGCCCAGGCTCAGCCCTGCCTCCCTCACAGCCCTCTCTGCCCCAAAGACACGCAGCTCATCCGGTTTGAAGCTCTGGGGACGGTTCTCTTGGCGGACCCCGTTTCCTTTGGGACGTTTGGGAAGAACATTTTGTGTCTGTGTCTCTGCTGGCTGAGGGTCCTTGAGCGAGTGAGGGGTCTCCCTCACCTGAGATGGGGGGGGTCTCACCTGCCTGTGAGGGAGAGGAGCCCTGATGGGTTGGAGGTTATCTGGGGACACTGAGGGATCCATTCTAGTGGGTTTTGTTTCCGTGGTTGCTCAACTAACCTCACCCCAGGTTTGCCCATGAGCACGGAGACCCTCCTCCCCTCCTTGAGGTCTGGGGATCCGGGGAGCCGTGGGCTCACGGGGCCGCAGGGAATGAGCCTGTGCCCAGCAGACCTGGTGGTCTTTCTGCCCTCCCTCTTCGGTTAATATATATTTAAAAAGGCAAACCCGTTGATTCCCACCCCCCACACTTACGATGGGCTCTTCCTGTTACGTTCTCAATTACACCCTCTCCCTTTCTCACTAGACAGCAGCCCACATTCATTCAAGCAAAAGGCCCCGGTTGCAGAGGGTAATGATTGAATTTTCTTCATCCCAGAGAATTTCATTTCCTGTCCTGGGGCAATGGGTCTGTAAAGGGACTCATTTGTCCAGCGAGGGGGGCCGGCCGGGACGGGCCAGGAGCCCGTTGAGGGCCAGGCTGGGGGACAGTGACCCCGCGGGAACCGGCTTGAGCCCCACTCACCTGAGCCCCTTCCCATCAGGTGAGGATGGCCTGTCCACCGCACAAGGTGGGGCCTGTGGGTGCCCGTGCCCCCTGGACCCTACAGCTCACTTGTGCAATGCCGAGAACCAGAGGCTCACCTGATGGCCCTTTCCTCATAAACCACCGAATCTGTCACCTGTCATCTGCAGTCTCCAGGCCGCTGGTTTTGAGTGCAGGGAGAAGCGAGGCCGGCTTGGATGGCGGCAATTCAGGAAACACGGCTGCCCTGCCCAAACCTAGCGGGTTGGCCGAGCCCCGGGCCCTGCGGCACTCCCCACGGCACCTCCCTGCAGCGACTCCCGGGCCCCCGGGCCCTGTGCTGCTCACTCAGCTGAGTGACCTCGGTGGCCATCCCTCCGGGCCACCCGAGGCCGCGGCCCCATCCCACGGTGCCGCGTGGGCGTCCCCTGCCAGGACGGCCTCCCGGATCTCCCAGGCTTTTTCCTGATAAGAACACCAGGGGAAGAAAGGCCCAGCCCTGCCCTCCCAACTCCACAGTGCTCGGTAGCTCTGCCTCCCGACCCCGCCCTGCCTGTGCCCCTGGTTGTGTGGCCCCTTCTGGGGACAGGTCTCGGGGCCAGAGAGCAGTGAGATCTGGGCACCGTTGCCTCTGTCCACACCCTCCGTCTCCACGGCCCTCCTTCCATAGTTGCTCTGGCCGGCAGGCCAGCCCTGGGGGCCCCAAGGGGATCACCTCTCTCCTCCCCTCATTCCCTGAGATGGGACGGGGGAACAGACATGCGGCAGGTAGGGCCGGCAAAGCTGACCGGGGGAGAAGAGGTTTGTCCGGACAGAGCAGACTGAGTGGAGGCCATGCGTCCCTCACTTAGTAAATGGCTGCTGTGAATATGGGGGTCGGAGGGGTTCCTGGGCACGTGGGATTCGGGGAACGTCCGATCCAGGGCACCCGTCCCCAGGCCCTTGCCCTGTGTCAGGAGGGGACGGGGTGAGGTGGGCACATCGTCAGCCTGCCGAGAGCGCCCTGAAATCTAGAGAGACCCGCGTGGGCGAGGACGGTACTTGGGGGAGAGAGGACGGAGGCAGGTCCTGGGTGGGCTCACTGTGGACTAGGGGTGGCTTGGGCCGCATCAGGGCCCTTGGCCCAGCAGGCTGAGAGACATTTGCTGGGACAGGCCGTGGCCGAGGGGCGTCCGTGCGTGTGCAGCAAGGGTGTCCCGGCTGTGTCCACCCCCGTGTGCGGGCCTCCCCTTTCCTGAGACAGTGTCAGTGCCTGGCTTGTGGACGCAGGACGTCGTCACCTGGCCAGGAGGGTTCTAAGAAGGCTGCCATGAGCCAGGGAGGGCCCGGGTCCCTGAGAGAGGGTCCATGGCCCGTCCCCGGCCAGAGCTCCTATACCAGCTCCATGTGCCCAAATTACAGGGCTCGTGATGTGACCTTGGGCTGGGGACAGCCACCGCCGTGGGCAGTGTGGAGCCACGGTGTGGGGGCCAGAGGAGGGGCAGGCGCCGTCAGAAGAAGGTGCTCTGTCTTCCTGCCCTGTTTCTGGCGGGGAAGCTTCTGCAGGACGGCCGACAAAGCTCAGGGTGTGGCAGGGTCGGGGTTTCAGAGACACGGCAGGCACGCCCATTCCACAAGGACGCCCCACGCTGTGTTCGGGGCCGCCGCGCAGAAGCGTTTGTCCTCTGAGAGTCGGGTTCAGGTGGGCACCACCCTGGTGACCCTGGCAGTGAGGGGGCCGACGTGTCAGGAGGGGCCGAGCCTCTGCCTCAGTGGACCCGTGGGTGAGGCTCCGGGAGGCTGGTCCTGCGGCAGCAGGCGGGGTCCCCGGGGCTGACAACGCCGTGAACCCACATGGAGGAGGGCCGATCAGAATGAGTGGAGCACCCGGAAACTTCTGGGCCAGGGGGGACTCTGAGAGCATCGTCTGGGCCACAGTGAGCCGTGGGTGTTTCTGGACACTGCAGTGGATGCACACAGACCGTGCGTGGACCTCGAGCTCAAGGCCAGGCAGCCAGACCCTTCATGCCGAGGTGGTGACAGAAAGAGAAGCCGCCCTGGTGAGTGTGTCACCTTCCTCTTGATTGTGTGTGTGTGTGTGTGTGTGCGTGCGTGTGTACAGTTGGGGTGATACAACACGGAAGGCTGAGTTACAGCCCCCCTCATCCAGCCCCCAGAACCCGTGGCTGTGTGACCTCACATGGCAGTAACAGATTAAAGACCTTGACGGGAGACACGGTCCTGGGCCCTGGTGGCCCGGCGTTGGCCCATGACCGCGGGGCCCCTGTGAGGGGAAGGGGGCGGGATGTGCCGAGGGAGCAGCGGCAGGGAGCAGGGTGAGGTGAGGGAGGGGCCGCCTGGGCACTGTGGTTTCCAGAAGCCGGGGAAGGCCAGGCATGGCGTCCCCCCGGAGCCTGTGGAGGGCAGCCCTGCCCACGCCTTGACAGTGGCCCAGGGTCGGGGCTGGACTTCTGACCCTCAGAGCCATGAGCTGACGCCTGCATTGTCCCGAGTTCGTGGAGTCGTCCCGGGTGTGGGCCGCTCGCTCTGCTCTGTGGCGGAAGCAGGCTTGGGAGCCCTGGCCCCCCAGACTCTGGGGCTTGGCTTACGTGCCCGGCCCTCCCGTGGCTCCCGGTGTCCCCCTAGGTCACTGGTGCTGGGGGGAGGCCGGGGTCCGAGAGGAGGCCCTGCACAAGCTCCTCTGGGGCTCTCTGCAAAGGTGGACTTCAAGTCGGGTTTGAAGGACAATGGGGATTTCTGGGGTGCGCGGCCGTGCCCAGAACAGGCTCCAGAGGCCACGCAGGGCAGAGCGATGACACTTTCTTCAAGGACGCTGGAAGCCGTCCACCTCTGCCTTCCTTTGGTACCCAGAAACTTCGAGTCCAAATCCAGAAAACACAGCCCGATTATTTTGGAAAAGATGGGGACCATCCCAGTTGTAGCAGGGTCGGAAAAGATGCCCGTCTGGATGGAGGGCCGTGGTCGGGGACTCCGGTTGGAGGAAGACCTACTCAGACCAGGGCCGCAGAGCCGAGTGGAGAAAGAGGGACAAAGCTGCTGCGGGTCCCCACCCCCAGCCTGGGCGCAGGGTCTCTCCTGCGCGTGTGCGTGTGTGTGGCAGAGCAGAACCGGGCCCGTCCCAAAGCCCGGGGCCAGCCCTGGCCAACGTGAGCCCCACTTCCGCCCTTCCTGGGTGCAGCCCCCTGTTTGGGGGCTGGCTATACCCCGGGGCCCGAGGACCCCCGAGCTCTCCTCCCAGGCCTGCTGCAGGGCTCGGCAGGTGTAGCCCCCACCTTGAAGCCCCCTCCCCCATGACAGCTCCAGCGGCCCCTCCTTTGCACCCAGATAAAGGTCCGTGTGTCTTGACCAGACAAGCCAATGAGGTGTCCCTGCAGGCATTACGCATTCGTGAGCCACACGTGGGGTGGGGTGGGGTGGGGGGCGCGTCCTCTCAGCGGCTCTGGGGGGGGGGGCGGCACCAGGAGGGGCTGTCTCCCAGCCGACCTCAACAAGGCAGACCCCAGGCCCCCGCTCCCCCCGGGGGCTCACGGAGCTGAGGGCTGTTCAGGCTGACGGATGACGTGCACGTTTTCAGCTGGCACGGTGCCCACCTGCGTGTGCTTCTGGCGGTTCCTATAACCCCTCGGCACGGCCGATCGTTCGGGGGCGGCCGGGCTGTAAACCCGGGACAGACTTTTATCTGCTTCCAAATCACCCCTCTGGCGCCACCTCCGTCACATAAACATCAGAACAGCTCGTGTCCCATTGTCAAAATGAGGGTTCCCTGTCCTGCTGCCTGTAAACATGGCTGTGAACACACACAGGGCACACGGGTGATGCACACACATGTGGTCATAAATGCGGGCCTGGGAACACAGCTGCACGTGCCTACGTGCATGCGTCTTCACACGTGTGAACACACGCACGTGCCCGCAGGCGTGTGCGTCCTCGTACGTGTGCCCGTACGCACGCACGCCCCGTGACGCCTGCGCCTGTGTGCACACAGACACACATACGCACGCTCACCCCGTGTGTGTCCCCCGAGGCCGTGAGGTGCACAGAGCCCGCCGGCCCCCCGTCAAATACAGTTAGTGCCTGACTGAGGGTTACAGTCACATAGCGTGTTTTCCGTGGCCCAGGCCGGATGGCGCTCCCAGCACGAGGCTCAGCTTCCGGCTCAAGAGAAGGGACAAAGCCATTAGCCCCGGAGATGGGGCCACGAAAGGCCCCCAGCAGCTCAGCCCCTGTGGGCAAGGTGCTCTTCAAGGGTGGGGGCGCTTCTGCCTGACCGGGTGGACAGCGGGGCTCCCCGAGCTGGAATCTGCGAGATTTGGCTCTGTGATGTGGGCTCTGGGGGGCAGAAATCCGGATCTCTGCTATCGGTGCAGGGAGGCACGTTGACGGGGTGACGGGGCGGCTCTCGTTAGCAGCAAACGCGCCCAGGAACGACCCTCCCGCATCTGCGCCCAGACCCGGACCCGGCACCCTCAGGGCAGAGGAGCCACATCAGACCCATCGGTCTTCACGTGTGGTCCCAGGAATGTCAGACTCGTGACCACCACTGCCTTTTCTCTTAACACGAGGACCCCCCTCCCCCCGCCTCCGCCAACCACGTGGCACCAGGGCCCGGCAGCCCCTCAGCCAAGCGGAGGTTGGGTGGCATAGGCCATCTGTGTGTGTGTGTGTGTGTGTGTGTGTGTGCTCACACGTGCGTGGCATGTGAGTGTGTGTGTGTGTACAGGTGTGTCAACCTCCATTCAAAGGAGGCCTTCTGGAAAGACACAAGAGCCACCACAGTCCTGAGCACGGGCAAAGGCCACCCAACCACAAAACAATAGCAGCCGTTGGCTCTGCCGCGTCCAGAAGGGGAGCAGAGGCCACACGGCCCGGCCCGAGCCCGGCGGACCCCCCAGTGGCACGGAAGCGGACCGTCCTGACACCGCTGCTCTCCGGCCTCGTGGAGGGCAGCGGGTCCCGTGGCCACCCCCCTCCATCCCGACACCCCCAGCTCCAGCGCTGATCTGCAGGCCCAGCCCTTGTCTTCGGACACAAAGGTCGGGCCACCTCAGAGTCGGGTGGCTCAGCTCAGGACTCAACCACATGGCCTGTTGTCAAGGGTGAGGTGTGGCCCCCGGGCCCGTCCGTTTAGTGCTGCCCCTGCCCCTTGTGGACCCTCAGGGCCCCAACCCAGGGGATGCCTGGTCCCATCCCGGCCATGGGGGCCCGAAGCACGGCCCGTTCCCTTCGGCAGCCCTCCGTCCCCGCCCGTCACCGAGTCAAGGCGTCTGCGGGTGCATTTCGAGCACTGGAGACGGAGACCCCACTGATGGGTGGGGGGCAGTTTCCCGGGGCAGGTGTTGCATCAGGGAACGAAAGTGTGCTTAGCACCCCTGAGACCCCCGAACAGACACCCCGATGGAAGAGCCTGGGGACAGCTGGCTGCGGTGGGGCCCTGAAGGTCTCACTCGGTTCTACCTCAGACGTGTCCTCGAGAGCTGGGCAGCCCCTCCTGGTAGCCAGCATGGAGACGCCTGACCGGTCTTCTCCCGGGCAGCGGGGCAAGGACTCCAGTGACCTCGAGGGCAGCTGGGGGAAGGGCGGGGATGGGGCCACGGGTGTCGGGACGGCGCTGGCCCTCCAGCTGCAGGCTAGGAGGTGAAAACTAAACCCTGGGGGTCGCGGTTTGCAGAGGAGCCCAAGAAAGACAGAGGGCCGGGGAGGCTCAGGTCTGCAGGGGCGGTCTGAGGACGGGTGAGGGCAAGCGACAGGAACAGGAACCCGTGGGATGGGGGGCGGGCTAAGGCGGGACACGGGACTGGAATGATGGGCCCTTCTGATCTCAGGGCCAAGACACCCAAGGCCATGCTTGAAGAGTCGGCCCTGGGGTCGGGGAAGGGACAGGACGACGGTCACCCGGGGCCTCCCGCACCGGACGAGGCGGGTGGAGGGGTCTCCCCAGGCAGCCCCCTCAAGGGCGGACACTACATGGCACACAGCTGCCAGCCGGGGTGCGGGTGCATTTGCCGAGCCCTGGCTTTGGTCCTGCAGCGGGAGTGTAGCGGTCCGGTCCCCTCGGCGGAGGAGGAAGGTGAGGTCGGCAGGTGAGAACTTGACAAGGGCCCCTGAGTCACCACACATCCAGGCTGGCCTGGGACTCCTGCCTGGTGGAGGCGGGACAGACACAGAGTTCCTGAGCCAACACCCTCCCCCGTGGCCATCCTTCTCCCACAGCTGGCCCGTGCCCCCCCCCCCCCCCGGGCGGGGCTGGTTGTACCCCACCCCCCCGGGCGGGGCTGGTTGTAGACAAGCTGGCTTTTTAGGCTGGTGGCCGGGGACCGGGGCGCTGGCACGGCGGGCCTCACTGTGTCCGGGAGCATCGGTTCTGTCTCGATGGGGCCTCCAGGTACAGGCCCGGCTCCACGGTGCCCGAGGGCTTCCTGCATCCACGGGCCGTGGGAAAGCCACCTCGGGCCCGCCAGCAGGGCAGGGGCGAACCCCGGGGGCCCGGCACCCACCGACCACTGCCGTCCCGTGCTGCGTGTCCTGGGGAGGCTCCGAGGGCCCCGGGGAGCCGCCTCGCCTGGCACCGTGGCATCGAAGCCACGACACATGGAGGACACCTCGTTGCAAAAGTCACCGCGTTCGCGGGAGCGGTCGCCGGAGAACAGAGCCACTAATAAGGTTGCAGAAGGGTGGCCTCGTCTCATTAGCTCCGGCTGAGTCTGCCAGGCAGGAGCGATGAAGGAGATTGCTTTTTTTAAATTGCTCTGTTAATTGATATAAAACAAAAAGGACTCAGATTAGTTGCGTGCAATTAGCAAATTAATTCTCGGCAATTACAGACTTAATAATGGAGCGGCTTTGTGGTCACACGTTGGGCTCTGTGGCTTTTTGAGTGTGCTTCTCTGAGAGATTTATGGCGAAGGCGGTCCAGGCAGAGGCGGAGTGGGCCCGCAGAGGGACCCTGTGACGAGTCGCCCCCTGCCCACACGGCCGACAGCGCCCAGCTGTCCTGGGACCTTCTGCAGCCCCCACGCTGGGCCTGGTTGCCTGTGGGGTGGGGGGGGGACGTTGTGGGCAGAAGACACCGTGTGTGTCTTCTCCGGGGTCCTGGCTCTCGGCCAGCACCCACCAGGCACAACTCCGCGCGATGGCAAAAGGGCCGGGGGCCTCAGACCAGGCAGCTGCTTGGCGTGGGGGCACGTGTGTGCACGCAGAGGCGGGCAGGGCGGGAGCAGCTCAGCCCCCAGAGGTCCTTCTGGCCCAGCAGCCTAGGGCCCGGGTGTCCCCCTGACAGGTGTAACGTGTGGGGCGAGCCGTCCCCGGGGCGGAGGTGACGAAGGTCCCCAGGGCAGAGATCGTGGTGCTGGGGTGAGCACAGACTCAAACGCAGACCTGCCGCCACGGGGCTGTGACCTCCGGGTCGCTGCCTCGCTGTGGGCAAGTCGGCTGCAGTCCTTGTGCCTGGCTGTGTGAGCGCTGACACGTGGATACGGGTCCGCTCAGCAGGGACAGTGCTCCCCCGCCTCCTCACTGCTGGCGGGGAACACAGGGCAGGTGTGTCTGTCCCTTTCTGCCGTGAGGGTCAGAGGCCCCAAGGAGCCGGGGCCCTGACCCAGCCACACCCTGGTCTGTAGAGCCCCTCCTGCTGTCTCCTGGCCCGGCCGCCTCCCGCAGAAACAGCGACCCCCGCCCCCCGGGCCCATGTCCCGAAGCGTTCCCCTTCCATCCTGCCCCATAGCAGCGAGCCTGAGCTCCAACCAGGAATCCTTAGATGCTTCCGGGCTCCTCAGTTTCCACGGGCTGTTGGAGTCTCAGCTTAGGCATTCCCTCTTCCAGGAAGCCCTCCCTGACCATGTTCCCCTGCCGGGCTGAGCGGGCATGTGACCCTCCACCAGGCTGCCCACGTCCGGGGTGGGGGCCTCGCCCAGCTGCCCGGCACGGATTCGCCACAGCCACGGGCCTCCTGCTCTCCCTGTGCGGGGGGGGCGGGGGGGAGTCCCAGTCCCGGTGGGATTTCCTCCAACCCCCCACAGCAGGGAGCACCCCGCCTCACGCGGAGAGTCTGGTGGCCTGTCCCAGGCCCCCGGCCGTGGTGCGCACTGGCCATCCTGTGGCCTGACGGCAAGCCCCACCACGCGAGCGAAAACTGAAAGGAACGGGCAGGGCCCCGCGGCCCAGTCCTCAGGCGGGGACGGCCGCGGCGGTGGGGTGGGTGCCGGGGCCCCGACCCGCCCTTCCCCGTGTCTGCAGGAATGTGCCTCTCCTGCGGGGACTGCGGTCTGTACCTGTGTGCACACCTGCAACCCTCACCAGTGGCTCCTCAGACACCTGTCGCCGTGGAGGATGACACGCTACTTGTTCCCAGACGCTGAGCCTGTCTGGCAGGCGAGGTAACCTGATAAGCCGTTCGGCTGTTAGGTGATGGAGGACCGTCGATGCTGGAGGACGAGAAAGCCGTGCCCCACACGGGAGGACTTTCTAACAGCCGGGCGTTCGTTACCGACTCCACCCCGGAGAGCACGAGGTTGGCATTCGCCGTGGGGACGTCGCTGCCACCGTCTGTGAAGGAAGCCGTGTGCGGGGGCCCAGGTCAGACCCATCCGTGTGGTCCGGGCTGCTGCACACATGGGGAGCGCTCTTTCCGTCAGGACCAGCTCTGCCCCAGGAAGCCTGTCCCCCCGGGCAGCGGGCCCCGTCCTCCCCACTCTCGGAGCCCCGAGATTCGGCAGCTGCACGTACCTCACACCGCTTCTCGGTGCCCCGAAGACAAGAACCCGGACTTGCTGATCCCACGTCCGGGCCTGTGCCGCCCCACATTCCCTGTCTGTGGGCTTCAGTCTCTGCACGGAGTCTGCTGGGATTCCCTCCCTCCCTGTCTCTCTCTCTCTCTCTCTCTCTCTCTCTGCCCCTCCCCTGCTTGTGCATTCTTTCTCTCTCTTTCTCTCTCTCAAAAAAAAAAAGTTCCCTAGAGACAGTGTCTCTCGACCCAAAGGAGCAGCTGTTGATGGAGGCCTGCATCTGGGAGGGGTCCGGAAGGCCAGAAGATGAGCCCTCCCCAGGATCCACGTGGGAAGCCGCTTCCTGGCCCACCTCTCCGGGCACCCCAGCCCCTCTTGTGTGAGGTGGGGGGCCCCGGGATCACGCTGGCTGTCTCCTATGACTCTGTCTCCTATGACTCTCCCTGCCGTGAGGCATGTGAAGACGCTGGCTGGAGGGCGCCCCAGGGGGCCGGAGGGGCAGCAGGGTCCTCAGGCTCCATCCTGTGCAGCTTATTCTAGGAGTGGCTGCTGGGCCGTAATTCCTGATGACAAACTTCTAATTGAATCTGAACAGGACTGGGGGAGCGCCCATCCCCCTCTCGGTGCCCCATGGAGATACAGGTGCAGGACGGTGGCCCCAGGTGGCTCCCATACCCCACCCACGTCGCCTAGACCAGCAGAGAGAGCCTCCCGTTGGGGCCAGTCGAGGGGACGGTGTGAACGTGGCCTCTTAGCCCTGCCCTCCAGGGGCAGGTGCCCCCTCTCCAGAGCCCAGGGGTGAGGGCAGCCTCCCCACATCCGGCCGGACCAGTCATCAGCCTGCCTCCAAAAATGCAGGGTCGAGACAACAACCTGCTGCCCCCACAGTCTTCCTGCTCACTGCACCCCCGCCCGGCCCCTGCTCACTGCACCCCCTTCTTGGCCCCTTCTCACTGCCCCCCTGCCTGGCCTGGTCATCTGGAGCCTCTGGGGCTCACACACCTTACGACCAGGAGGCTAGACTTCCTTCCCGCCCAGGAGGAGAGCAGTGGAAAGAGGTTAGTCACGAGAAAGGGACTGCAGTCTGATTCTTCCTGTTCTCTTTGTTGTGAGAGTGACGAATGGGGACAGATCGGAAGTGCCCACTGTGCCGAGACCCAGGTCCGGGCCCAGTCTGGGGCAGTGGCACCCACCAGGCTTCGGGCAGCTGGGAGGGGGCCAGGGCCATGGTCCTGGGGAGGAGACGGGACGGAGAGACAGAGAGGGAGCAAGTCCGTCCCACGCCCCACTTGGTCTGTGAGAAGCAGAGGCTCCCGTCAGGGTTACTGCAGGTTCTCAGCGGGGTCAGCTCGCAGGGACCACCCCCCTGCCACTTTTTACTGGTGGCTCCTGAGCACACGGGCCCAGAGTGAGCGACTCAGAACCCCTCCCCCCACCACGACGCCCTCTCCCTACCTCAGATAACCCATCGCACATGCACCACACCTCCCAACCCCCGTGGCATCCTTACTTGGGCAGTCGGTCTAGCAGACCCACGCATGGTGCCTGGCACATGGCAGGGCCTCCCTGGTGTTTGGGGCCAGTGGGCACACGAGCGCGTCTGCCGTCTGTGTCTGGAGACGCCCCAGGCAGGAGGTGGGTGGGGGCCAGTAAGCTTGGAGGGTAGAGGAGGCTGAGGGTGGCCCCAGGTGTTGTCCACGTCCTGACCCCTAGAGCTTGTCAAATGGACCTTATTTGGACAAAAGGGTCTTTGCAGACGTAGGGAAGGGTTTTTAAGTGAGATCATCCTGGACTTAGGGTGGACCCCAAGCCCGGAGGCCGGTGTCCTCACGAGAAATGAGCAGAGGGAGACATGGAGACACAGACCCCACGTGAACACAGTCAGAGGCGGGGGGGGGGGGGGAGGGGCGATCGTCTACAGGGTGCCAACCACACCAGCAGCTGCAAAGCTGCCTGGAGTGGACCCTCCGTCAGAGCCCCCGGAAGGAGCCCCGCGACTCCTGGATTTCTGACTTCCGGTCTCCAGAATGGAGAATAGATTTCTGCCGTTTGAAGCCTCCTGCTCTGTGGCCCTTTGTTTCATCAGCTACGGGAAACGAATCCAGAGGCTAGAGTGCACGGGGGTCTAGATCCCGCCTGCGTCCCTCTCCCCACCCTGCTCCCCATGGGGGTGTGTGGGCGGGCCGTCCAGGGAGGTTGGGTGCTGGGCGCTGTCACATGTTCCCTAGGAACACAGGGCGGACCCTGGGCTAGATGCCACTTCTCTGCCTCAGCGTCATCTCCCACTGGGAATTAGCCATTGGGAGCCGTTCACAGACTGCTGCAAGTACCACCGAGGACTTGCAGGCAAACACATCATTAGTGTGACAGCCAAAGGCAAGGCTGCCAACCCAGTTGGTGTATCCAGTCCGTGCAAGGAACGCACAGGAAACAAACTGCCACTTCCCCGCGATGATACCTGCGTTTGGCAAAGTGCCCGACTCTGGGACACCCCAAACAATTTACAGGTGTGTTTACTTTCCTCTTTGCACATTTAAATTGAATTCTTCTGTCATCCATGCAAGCTGGACCACAGGAAGGAAATCAGAACCCCAGCCTTTTTATTCAGTCGACAAGTCCAATGGTTTATTAGCCCCCACTATGTGCCCGCACTACGCCTGCTTGGAGGCACAAGAGGGAACGTGACAGAACCTGACTGTGGGAACAGGCAGAAACAGGATGCCAGCAGGTGAGCCGAGAATGCAGAGAAGAGAACACCCAAGGGCCCTCAGCGCGGTCTCAGCTGGGACATGATGCCCCTTCTTCCAGGCTGGGAAACAGACACAGAGAGTGATGAAGTGCTCCCCAGATACACAGCCAAGCAGCTGGCGGGGGGGGGCGGTCAGAGCTAAAGCCCTGGTTTCCTGCTGAGTCAGGGGACACTCTGGCTTTGGAAAAGTTATGTCACCTCCCCCCACCCATCCACAATCCTGGGTACCCCAGGGAAACAGCAAACCCAGCACTAGGGTGTGAGGACACCTGAGACCCATGGAGCCGCTGTCTAAGGTGCTGAACGTGCCTTCCAAATCCCCACCCTCTCTGCCCACCAGACCCTCGGCCACCCTGACAGTGGTCTCTGCACAACCACCTGACTCCTCGCAGGTGTGCTCATGTGGACGTAGACTCCGCTGCAATGAGCTCCAAGGAACTTCTCAAATTACTTCTTCCCAGTGGAATATGTCTGCACTGACATTTCATTGTGTCTACAGAAATGAGAGAGAAATGGCCAACAGCCTGATAGCCAGGGTGTGTTGTCCTCTGTGTCTGGCTCTGGGCTACATGGGGTGCCAGCAGAAAAAACCCAGGCTGGGCCCCCAGCCTCACGAGGCTCACAGTTTAGTGGGACAGACAGACCTCCTATGGGTAAAGGAGTGGGTGTCGGTTATACCTGTTGTGAAGGCTGTGAAGAAGGGATGTGATGTGTGACGAGGGTACCAACAGGGGCCCCCAGTCTGGTCTGGGCCCCGGGAAGTTTTCCCTGAGCAGGTGGCACTGAGCTATAAGTGACAGGTGAGCTGGAGTCATTGGTGAGACTTCTGTGGGATGGCACTTGGTTTTAGCACGTTATGTGCCTGTGCGTGCCTGTGCGTGCCTGTGAGTGTGCATGTGAGCATGTGTGCAGGTGCATATGTGTGCCTGTGTGCGTGTGCATATGTACATGTGTGCAGGTGTATGTATTTGCCTGTGCGCATGTGCGTGTGTGTGTGTGTGTACATGTGCACGATGGGCATGTGTGAATGTGTTCCTTTGTGTGCGTGTGTGTGTGCATGAGTGTGTGTAAGGGGAGGGGGCTGCATCCACTGGGCCCCACTGAGGTGCTGGGCAGGCCGTCCCTACCGGGCCTGACGGAGGGCAGCTCCACCTCGGCTCTCGCACCAGTGTTGGCAGTCTCGCCTGGAGGCCCCTGAGGACGTGCGAGGACCAGCCACACCGTTGGCTTCCCGGCCAGTGTCTGTCAGCGTGTGCAGAGCTGGCTCACCTACCCACACGCCGGAGCTGACGCCTCCCCTGCTCAGATGACCAAACGTGCCAGAAAGAAGAGGCCAGGGTGCCCGCGGGGGCAGGACCCAGGCCGACGCCCCCCGCCCTGTAAGGCTTCCTGGAATCTCTGCGTGTTTACCGGAGGAGAAACGAGGCCCGGTCCGCTGTCTTCACGGCTCTGTTGATAACGCACGACAGTCTCTGGAAACCATAGATGCTGGGAGATGTCATGGCTGGTGGCAATGCCAGCGGTGGGGGCAAGGGGCAGATGCGATCGGCTCTGCCCACCTCCCCGCCACCACCTCCCCGTGCTCCCACGGACGCCCCCCCCCCTCTGCCTCCTCTGTGTGTCTTTGCCGGAGGCAGGGGCAGCCTCACTGGGCCCGGGAAGGGGGTGTCCCGGACACCTGCTCCTGGGACCCTGCGCGGGGGCCCACGCCCCCGAGGGGCTCCCCCAGCAACCTTGCCGCCCTCCCGCACCTCACATTCCCAAGATGGCTCACACGTATGTGCGCTCATGACCACGTGTCCCTGGGGACCCAGACGGGGGGAGGGCAGACCACAGGGCCAGTTCTAAGTGTGGCGCCTGGCTTCCCGCCAGCTGCAGAGAACGAGCCAGACCAGGCCTGCCTGCAGGCGCCCCACTGCTGGCTTCTGGGGGCAGAGGGGCAGGGGGTCTACGCTCCCGCACTTGGCTCCCAGGCGCGTCCCCAGCCACACTCTGTGCCGCTTCAGTGCCACCGCCTGTCAGCCAGACTTTCAACCGAGGCACCGCAGGTTCCAAAGTGTGGTTTTTCCGGTGGCCAAGTCCCGGCACCCTGAACGAAGGTATCTCAAAGGCGATCACCACACCTTGCTTTATCTGCTAAGTAAGAAAGACAGAAATCCCGCTGGAAAGAGATGTGGAAATTTGCCTCGAGATCGCCATTTCATTAATTACACAAACATTATTAAACTACCTCTCAATTACTTTATTTTTAATTTGTTTTTTTAAGGTTTTATTTTCAAGTAATCTCTACACCCAACGTGGGGTTCCCACTCGCAACCCCGAGATCAAGAGTCGTGGCTCTGCCGACTGAGCCAGCCGGTGCCCCCTCACTTACTTTTTTGTTTAATAAAAAATACTTTGTTTTTTAAGAAAAGTTTTAAATTTTAATTAAAAAAGAAAAAATTTTGATCAAAAAAGACTATTTTTTACAGCAGTTTACGCTCACAGGTAGGTACTTTTTTTTTGCAGTATATGTACTATTATTATTCTCATTTTATTTGTTTATTTTTTAAATATAACTTATTGTCAAGCTGGCTAACATACAGGGCATACAGCGTGCCTCTCGGTTTCGTGATTCGTTGCTTCCCTACAGTACCCTGTGCTCATCCCAACAGGTGCCCTCCTCAGTGCCCATCACCCATTTCCCCGGCATGCCCCCCAACCCTCATTTGTTCTCTGTATTTAAGAGTCTCTTATGGTTCGTCTCCCACCCTCACACAGGTGAGTACTTTTTAAAGGATCTTTGAAGATGGACGCAGGTACACTGAGGTCAAGGGCATCTCTTGGGTAAAACAACACAAAGAAAGTGTGGGGCGGGGTCGAGAGGCCAGAATGGCCCAGCCCGTTTGCCTATAAAGGGAAGCAGAGATTTGGGGTGATTATTCTGACAGCCCGTGAGGCCCCCACAAATCACCGGCCGACAGAAACTCTGGTAAATTCCTGGCCCTTTTGCAGAGAAGAGCTCAAAGGGATGTTTCTGGCCTCCGTGGCTCCCAGATTGATGCTTGACCGCCTGGTTGGAGGGCACCTGGCTTGGGGTGCCTCGGCTCCCTCCTGAGCCTGGTTCCCTGGGGAAGGGCCGCCTCAGGAAGCCAGGGTTCTTCCTGACCAGCAGGCCCCCAGGCACAAGGACAGAGCAAGACAGGAGCTGGAGCCAGGGGCTGGGACTCGAGCTCTGAGCAGTCTGGCTTGGACACCTCATCTGACCTCCAGCCTTGGTCCTTCCATCCCTCCATGGGGGGGGAGTAGGTCATCGGGCCACCTCCCAGGACGCTGAGGACAGCTGAGCCAGCCTGCGGTGTGCATGGGAGTGCTGGTGAACTCTGGTGGTGGGACAGTTGTCACCTTTGGCTGCAAAAGCCCACCCAGCCCTCCTGCAGCCCCCAGTACAGCCCTCTGGCTTATCTCCTCCGGCCCCGGCCCTGCCCACTCACCTTTGCACGCCCCTTGCGTCAGGAACCCCTTACAGTCTCTCCCGTCCCTTGCGGAGTTCCAAATGACCTGCAGGCTTCCCGGAGCCTGGTCTGCATGGTCCCATGGCCCCTGTCCTCTTCCAGCCTACACCCCCACTGGACCTGGGCTCCCACCAGCAGTGCTGGCACAGGACCCGAGACCCACAGGGAAGAGGGGCTGGAGAAACAAGAATCCCTCGGGGAGGCACCCCTCGGACTCAGGTGACTTAGGGCTGGTCTCCGTGCAAACTGGTAGAGGGCCAGGATGTGACATGAAATCCAGAGATCGAGGACAAGCCTCAAGGATGCCGAAATCGGACCTGGCTCCCCACATGTGGCTGAGCCCAAAATGATTCCTTCTAGAATCTCAGCCTCCTTGGAGTTGAAAGCTTGGCCCACGATACCCGTCTATAGCTCCTTGCTCTGAAATTCGTGAAACGCTTTTCTATCGGAGGCCTCTGCGGGCCTTTTCATCAGCTGCTAATTAGAGGTGTCATTACGAGTTGTGTGTTATGTGTGGGTCCACTCAGGCCTGTCCTGACGCCGGCCCGTAGCCTGACACTGTGACCCCCTGACGCTGAGAAGCACGGCCCGAGGGAGGCTCCCAGTTAGGCAGTGAGTTTGTGGCAGGCCGGAGTCCAGGATACACCAGCTGGAGGGAGCCTGTCTCCCCCACCCCTGCCTGTGGGGCTGCGAGGGCAGCCTTGGGAGTCCCCTGCCTGGCCTGCCGTGGTGCCAGGCTGCCTTTAACACGAAAATGCCCGCATCTGTTTCCCTCACCTGGTGTCTGCGTCTGGGTCCCAAGATGATAAACTTCAAAATGCTAGATTTGGTTGCTTTCCAATGTGCTCATGTCCGCAAGATGCGGTTGGTGTGGCCACCACAGGAACCCACTTACAGACACACGCGGTCCACTGGGTCCTCAAGGCCACTTTTCTTACAGCGAAATCCCTTTTTTAAAAATTTTTGACAGAGAGACAGAGACAGAGCGTGAGCAGGGGAGGGGCAGAGAGAGAGGGAGACAGAATCTGAAGCACGCTCCAGGCTCCGAGCTGGGGCTCAAACTCACAATCCGTGAGATCATGACCTGAGTTGATGTCGGACGCTCACCCTACTGAGCCACCCAGGCGTCCCTATCGTGAAATCCCCTCAATACAGCTCCCTCTAATCCGGAGTGTGTGCTCGTTTGGGCAGCAGCGGGGGGGGGGGGGGGGCGGGGGGGTTGCCTGTGCGCTCTCCCTCTGTGAGGGGTTGCTGTATAAGTTGCGTAGCAAACAGACACTCTGGAACCGCTTATGTGCAACCGACGCCTTAACTCAATGCCCTCGCAGACCCCAAGGGTTTTACTTGCTTGGTCTCACCTGTCACATAGATTTGAAAACGACAAGCATTGATTTAAAATGTAAACAGCGCTATTGGTTGTTGGCTCCCTGGGCGGTGAGCAACCCCAGGTCCATCTTGAAGATGCTCGTTGAATCCCTGTGAGCACAGAATGTCCTTGCACAAGCCCAGCTGCCCAGAGCATGGGCTACACCTGGCCTTTCAAAGTCCTTCCCTAAGGGAGTCGACCAGTGACTAAATCAGAAATTAGCAGTAGAGATTCTCAGGAATTCAGTAACGCTCTTCTGAATCACATAAGTTTAGGAAGAAATCATAGCAGACAATTAAAGCGTTTGGCATCTTAAAATGGACTCTCCCGCAACTCTTGCTTACAGGTGCAGCCAAGCTAGCCACCAGATACACTCTGAGCCTTAAGTTAATTTCTCAAAAGACATAAAGGAACAGAAACAAATGAGTTGAGTGTTGAGCTCGAGAAGCCAGGAGTAGAACCAGAGAGCACACCCACAGAAGGTGGAAGGAAGAGAAAAGCAAAAAACACCAGCAAATCCCAGAACTGGCTCCTCCAAAGAGACTGATGAGACAGAAAAAATGGGAGGAAAGAAAGAGATTTTTTAAATGGGATGGAAAAATTTTGGTGCTGTGTGTTTGGACATGCGGTAGACATTTTTAAAACCAGGAGTGCTCAGGTGGCTCAGGTGGTTGAGCGTCTGACTCTTGGTTTCAGCTCAGGTCATGATCCCAGGGTCATAGGATCAAATCCCACATCAGGCTCCATGCTCAGCATGAGATTTTTTTCTCTCTCCCTCTGCCCCTGCTGTGCCCATGCTTGTATGGGCTCTCTCTCTCTCTCTTTCTAAAAGTGAAAAAAAAAAAAAAAAGGTAGAAAGAAGAAAGAAAGAGAAAATTTTTAAACCATAAATAACACTGAGCACTTTTATGCCCATAAATATGGCAATGTTGATGAAATAATTGACAAAAGAACTATGGCAAAGTTGACTAAAATATACAAAACAAACAAACCAGGTACCATTCAAGAAATTAAATCAGTATGGAACCAGAAAAGACCCCAAACAGCCAAAGCAATCCTGAAAAAGAAAACCAAAGCTAGAGGCACCACAATCCCAGACTTGAAGATGTGTTACAAAGCTGTACTCATCAAGACAGTACGGTACTGGCACAAAAACAGACACTCAGATCAATGGAACAGAATAGAGAACCCAGAAATGGACCCACAAGCGTATGGCCAACTGATCTTTGACAAAGCAGGAAGGAATATCCAATGGAATAAAGACAGTCTCTTCAGCAACTGGTGCTGGGAAAATTGGACAGCGACATGCAGAAGAATGAACCTGGACCACTTTCTTACACCAGACACAAAAATAAACCCAAAATGGATGAAAGACCTCAATGTAAGACAGGAAACCATCAAAATCCTTGAGGAGAAAGCAGGCAAAAACCTCTTTGACCTTGGCCTCAGTAACTTCTTACTCAACACGTTTCTGGAGGCAAGGGAAACAAAAGCAAAAATGAACTACTGGGACCTCATCAAAATAAAAAGCTTCTGCACAGCCAAGGAAACAATCAGCAAAACTAAATGGCAACTGACGGAATGGGAGAAGACATTTGCAAATGACATATCAGATAAAAGGTTAGTATCCAAAATCTATAAAGAACTTGTCAAACTCAACACCCAAAAAACAAATAATCCAGTTAAGAAATGGGCAAAATACATGAATAGACACTTTTCCGAATCAGATATTCAGATGGCCAACCGACACATGAAAAAATGCTCAGCATCACTCATCATCATGGAAATAAAAATCAAAACCACAATGAGATACCACCTCACACCTGTCAGAATGGCTAACATTAACAACTCAGGAAACAACATATGTTGGCAAGGATGCGGAGAAAGAGGATCTTTTTTGCATTGTTGGTGGGAATGCAAACTGGTGCAGCCACTCTGGAAAACAGTATGGAGGCTCCTCAAAAAATTAAAAACAAAACTACCCAACGAGCCAGCAATTGCACTACTAGGTATTTATCCAAGGGATACAGGTGTGCTGTTTCGAAGGGACATATGCACCCCAATGTTTATAGCAGCACTATCAACAATAGCCAAAGTATGGAAAGAGCCCAAATGTCCATCGACAGATGAATGGATAAAGACGTGGGGTGTGTATATATATATATATATATATATATATATATATATATATGATGGAGTATTACTCAACAATCAAAAAGAATAAAATCTTGCCATTTGCAATGACATGGATGGAACTAGAGAGTATTCTGTCAAGTGAAATTAGTCAGAGAAAGACAAACATCATATGACTTCACTCATATGAGGACTTTAAGACACAGAACAGATGAACACAAGGGAAGGGAAGCAAAAATAATATAAAAACATGGAGAGGGACAAAACATAAGAGACTCTTAAATAAGAGAACAAACTGAGGGTTTCTGGAGAGGTTGTGGGGGGGATGGGCTAAATGGGCAAGGGGCACTGAGGAAGACACTTGTTGGGATGAGCACTGGGCGTTATACATAGGGGATGAATCACTGGAATCTACTCCTGAAATCATTATTGCACTAGATGCTACCTAACTTGGATGTAAATTTTAAAATAAATAAATAGAATATAGACATTTTATTATTTTTTTAAATTTTTTTAACGTTTATTTATTTTTGAGACAGAGAGAGACAGAGCATGAACGGGGGAGGGTCAGAGAGAGAGGGAGACACAGAATCTGAAACAGGCTCCAGGCTCTGAGCTGTCAGAACAGAGCCTGATGCAGGGCTTGAACTCACAGACCGTGAGATCATGACCTGAGCCGAAGTCGGACGCTCAACCGACTGAGCCACCCAGGTGCCCCTAGAGTATAGACATTTTAAAACTTCCATACTCTCACTCCCAGAGATAATCATTGTTAATTACTGCTAATAGTTCCCATGTATATTTGGCTAGATTTTTGCTCTCTATATAAACAGACTTTGATAAAAATGAAAAAAAAAAAAGAAATTAAATCAGTAACTGAGCTTTTCCTCCCCCTACGACCTCTTGCTGTCCACACCTCTAGACACAGTTTTGTAGGCAAGTTTTACCAAAGAGTCTAGGAATAAGAAATAACCATCTTTAACAGTATTTCATAGAAAAATAGGGAAACTTCCCAAATAAGTTCATAGGGCTGGTATAATCTTGATATTAAAACGGGAGAAGAACCAAAAGAAAATGCTAGCAAATTAAATCCGTCAGTGTGTAAAAATCAATACATCATGGCTAGGAATGCAAAGCTGGTTTAATCTCAGAAGTCCTTTGTTGTCAACCGCATAGCAACAGAAAGAGGAACCATGTGATCATCTCAGTAGAGGCGAGAAAACGCAGTCCACAACCTAGGAATACAGCGGGGGAAAATGCATGGCAAACATCATACATTAATCACACAAAGACAAAACCGCCTGCTATCACATCTCTTCTCAGGTTGCACTGGCAGTTCCAGCCAATGGAACAAGACAGAATAAAATGATAACTAGGGATTGAGAAAGAAATAAATGGATTTTATTTGCATAAAATACAATTGCACAGAAGCTCTGGGAAGTATGCAGATGAGCAACAAGAACTGATCTGAGCAATCAGCAATTGCTACGTATAGGTTTGGGTACCAAGACCAATAAAAATATGGCCAAAGAGAACATGAAACAGTAAAGAAATCCCACTTGCAGCAGTAATAAAAGCCATGAAGAATTAGCCTTCAGGACACCTGCATGATCATTGTGAAGGCCACTAACGAAGACCTGGTTAAATGGAGAGGCTTGTGTATATAGATTCAACACAACATATGTCGTGCATAAAATTCAACAGCATCAAGGCATCAGTGCTCCACAGATTTGCCTATAAATCCATACCATTCCCAATCAAAACCCCAAGAGCCACTTAAAAATGGGTAAATTGATGACCTCCAGTTCTGTCATGATGGAGTTGCCCTGCTCTTCCCCTACAACTAAAACGTCCTGAATACAATACAACCAAAAAGTGTGGGAAGACTCTGAAAGATGGGAAGAAGAAGGCACTGCCTAGAGACCTTGGGAGCAAGGAAAGACGTGGCAGAAGGATCCCTGGGTTTCCTTATTACCTCCCATTCATTGTAGACAGAACATTGCAGAAGCCCCTAACCCAGAACCACCAACAGGCATGGATCACAAAGCTCCAATAAAGGGGGAACCTGGGAGGCTCAGTTGGTTGGGCATCCGACTTCAGCTCAGGTCATGATCTCACAGTTCGTGGGTTCGAGCCTCATGCTGGGCTCTGTGCTGGCAGCTCAGAGCCTGGAGCCCGCTTCGGATTCTGTGTCTCTCTCTACCCCTCCACTGCTCATGCCCTGTCTCTGTCCCTGTCTCTGTCTCTCATTCTTTCTCTCTCAAAAAAAAATAAAAAATTTAAAAAAAAACTTCAAGAAAAGCCTGTTCCCCCATCCAGAGAACCAGGAAAAGGATGGTCTAACAACAAAACGCCTTTTTGCAATACTTGCCTCACTGTGGCCAAACACCAATGGAAAACCACACTCCTAGACCCTGCAATGTAGAATTCAGAGTCCGGAGATAAACCCATGCATCTATAGCCAACGGATTTTCAGCAAGGGCGCCAAGACCACTCAGTGGGGAAGAACCGTCTTTTCAACAAATGATGCTGGGACAATTGGGTGTCCACACACAAAAGCCTGAAGTTAGACTACTATGTACTTCATGTCACATGCAAAATCAACTCAAAATGGATCGAAGACCTAAATGTAAGAGTTAAAACCTAGAATAAAACACGGGGGTAAATTTTCCTAACCTTGGATTTGACAATGGATTCTTAGATGAGATATCAAAAGAATGAGCAACAAAAGAAAAAGTTAAGTAGGCATTCATCAAAACTAAAAACTTTTGGGGTGCCTAGGTGGCTCAGTTGGTTAAGCGTCCAACTTCGGCTCAGGTCATGATCTCACGGTCCGTGAGTTCAAGTCCCGTGTCGGGCTCTGTGCTGATAGCTCAGAGCTTGGAGCCTGCTTCACATTCCGTGTCTCCCTCTCTCTCTGCTCCTTCCCTGCTCATGCTCTGTCTCTCTCTCTCTCAAAAATAAATAAACATTAAAAAAAAATTTTTTTTAAAACAAACCTTTTGTGCAAGAAAGAACATTATTGACAGAGTGAAAAGGTGACCAACAGAATGGAAGAAATTATTTGTAAATCTCATGTTTGATAGCACTCATGTCCAAATATATAAAGAGCTCTCACAGTTCAACAACAAAAAGACAACTCAACTAAAATCCCTACCTCAAGAAAGTAGAAAAAGAAGAGAAAAAGAAGCCCAAAGCAAGGGAAACAAAGGAAATAATAAAGCCGAGAGCAGAAACCAATGACATTGAAAACAGGAAAACAATGAAGAAGATTAATGATCAGCAAAAGAAGATCAACAAAAAGCTGGTTCCTCAAAAAAAGAAAATCAATAAACTTGACAAATCTCTAAAAAGACCGATGAAGGCAAAAAGAAAGAGGACCCAAAGCACCAATATCAAGAATGAAACGCGGATGTCACTACAGACAATAAGGGGATAGTACAGAACTCTATGCTCATAAATTTGATGACGTAACAGGACTCGATCAGACCAGCATCCTACTCAAACTCAGCCAAGAAGAAAGAGAGAGCGTGAATAGTCCCACAGCCATCAAGGGCCAATCAGTAATTTAAAAGCTACTTAAATAAAAACAACGATGGGGCGCCTGGGTGGCTCGTTGGTGGAACATCCAACTCTTGATTTCAGCTCAGGTCATGATCTCACAGTTCATGAGATCAAGCCCTGTGTCGGGCTCCTCAATGAGCATGGAGCCTACTTAAGATTCTCTCTCCCTCTCCCTATGACCATCTCCTGCTTCTCTCTTTCTCTCTCTCTCTCTCTCTCAAAAAAAATGTATATAGTAATAAATAAATAAATTCCCCAGAATTTTCACTGGAGAAAATTCTACCCAAAACTTAAAGAGAATGAACATCAATTTAACACAATCTCTTTCAAAAAATAGAAGAGGAAGGAACATTTCACATTTTATGAGCCAATGTCACTCTGATACTAAAACCAGACAAAGACAATACCTAACAAAGCAAAAGAGAATTACAAACCAATAGCCCTCAATAACTTAGATACAAAACTCACCAAGAAAATATTACTAAATTGACTCCAGCCATACATAAAAAGAATTACACACCCTGGCCAAGTGTGATTTATTCCAGACGTGCAAAGCCATCTTCACATTTGAAAATCGATCAATATAATCCACCATATATCTATCCAAAGGGAAAAAAATCATATGATAGTATCAACTGATGAAGAAAAAGTGTTTGAATCCCACACGCGTTCGTGATAAACCTCTCAGCACGGCAGGAATGGAGGGAGATTTCCCCATCTTGGTAAAGAGCTTGCACACAAAACCCACAGCACGATTCACGGCGAGCACGGCGTCTTCCCTCTCAGACCAGGACCAAGGCCGGGATGCCCAGCCGCACGGCTTTACTCAACGGAGTTCTCCGGAGTTATGGAGACTGCTGTGGCTCTGTTTCCACGTCCCTGTGGGGTACCAGGGAGTGGTGTTTGGGAAATGGGGTGTTCACGGGGCACCTCACCTCCTCCCCCACACCCCCCCACCCCCCTCCGTCCTCCTGAAAGGACCCTCCTCGCTGGTGAGAAAATGTGGTGGTCCACCACCACCAGGCAGCCCTCCCACATGCCCAGAGCGAGGGAGCGCTGGACGAAGGTCCAGTGGCCACACTCACATCGGAGCCCTGGCTCCCTGCAGCCGCCCTCTCCCTCAGCGGCCGGAGAGGTCTTCAGAGGCATGAACGAAACCCCACGGCTCCAGAGAGCGAGGGGCAGCCCTGGGCGCCCTGGGCGCCCTGGGGCCCCTGGCCCTCAACATGCGCGTGTGCGGAACAGTCCCACTTCTGCAGCTCACCTTCCAGGAAGGTGGAGGGAAGCAAGCCCTGAGCAACCCCCGGCTTGAGCAGCAGCAGGAACACGGCTTGCTTGCATGGTCCGCGGGCCGGGGGCCGAAAGGCCGGGGCTGGTGCCCAGGCAGGACTCGGCTTCCCGCCCCCACCTGGCTGCCCCGGCTTCCCTGGCTCCCAGCCTAACCTTCCTCAGGAGTGGCAGCTCTCCCTGGCCCCCGTCCTGGGCTTTGAATGCCATTAACCACGATGAATTCGTTGGGGCATTTCACAGGGGGCCTAGGCACCCTATTCGACATCAATTACTTTGCAATTAAGTGACAGTGCCCATGGCGTGGGGACCGAGCTCCGGGCCATGTCCGCCTCCCAGAGTTGACGGCCAGAAGCCGAAGTGTGGTGCCTGGCTCCGGCTGGAGCCTCCTGACAGCAGGCCTCAGGGCCAAGGTCAGGCCTGGCCTCCGCTCTGAGGGCGGCGGCCAGTCCTGCTTCACGTGGGTCCTCGGCAGGGAAAGGTCCAAGCCTGAGGCCCCTTCCTTGGAGCTCCTGCCAAACCTGGGAGCTGGTTAGAATCTGCACTGGAACATGGGCTCCACGGCCTCTCAGGCACGTTGAGGCGGGGAAGGCCTGCCCTCGGGGGTCTGGCTCACGGCAAGAGACGGCTCTGCCCGAAGCCACCCCAACGCGCACAGCCACGATGCCGGGGGTGGCCGTGTGCCCCGGTGGTCAACACGGGTCAGGGGTCGGCGTGACCTGGGTGACCCCCTGCCTCTGCTCAGCCTGTCTGTGCATCTCTGTTCATGTGCCCAGGGGGGTCCCCTCCGGGGGACGGGCCTGGGGGTTCCCAGCCGCGAGCGCTGACACCGTGAGCCGGGCAGCTGCGGGAGCAGCCAGGGGAGGGGACCCCGAGTCAGACTGTGCCGTGTGGTGCTGCTGGGTAATCCAGCAATTAAAGTCGCCGTGCGGCAGCATCCGGGAAGATGGGATTTGCATAATTTGAAATTTGAGGAAAATCTCTAAATACTTTAATTTTGATAGAAACCGTTTCCACTGCTGACATGTGTCTACACCTATAATTTCAGCTGATAAATTGCTGTAATTTCTCCTCCATTTCATGTTCTTTCGAACATTAATTGTCAGTTGCAGGGAAGACGCTATAGAAAAGGGAGAGAGAGAATAATGCCACGGGCCCGGCACAGGCGCCCCTCTGCAGGGTGATTCTGTGGCTCCCAGATGCGCGTGGACGTCTGGGCTCACACAAAGATGCTCTCTGAGGACCCCCTTCTCCCCCGCCTGCAGTCCCGGCTGAGAGGCTGAGGCCTGAGCCGCGGTGCTGTCACCCTGGCACGCGTGTGCACGCGCACACCAACTAACACACACTCACACTGGGCGTGTGCCTGCTGCCCAGCCCGAGACACCTTCCTTGGTCCAGTCTGGGGACAGCAGTGGTGCGGGACGCCATGGAAACAGTGGACAAGGTGTTACGACACAGCCTTCCAGCGGCACCCTCTGTGGGAGCCTCATCCCGCTTCCTGCTCATGCGTCGGGTGCGGGGCCCTGTCCCCCCCGAGAGCCTGCCCCCCAGACCTACAGGCCCGAGCTCTCCCCGCGAGCATCCAGGATGGCCCCCGAGGAGGCCACGGGGCAGAGCTACCCCCGGGTGGGACCAGAGGCCCCTGTCTTCAGGCCGACCTTTCAGGAAAGTTCCCGTGGGGGTACACACACCAGAACCTCCCCGGGGGTCCCACTGTTGTCACTCAGGCCTCAGCGCTGGCTGGGAGGCTGACGGGAATCGGCTGGATACTCCGTGTGCACATGGTCCCTCCACTCGCGGGGTCAGCCCCACACCAGCATGGTGTCTCACAGGGACACAAAACACTTTCCAGCTTTTCTTAGGGAAACACGGGGCTGGTGAGAGCCGGTCTGGAATCCAGGTCTCCCCCGTTCATCCTAAAACGCTCCCCAGGATTTGGTCTCCAGCCCTGCCCACCACCCGACCTGTTAGGGATCATTCATCGGTGCAGAACCCTCCCCGGTTGATTCTGTCCCGTGCTCTGCCTTCTGCCACGCCACAAATTCCCTTCCCCACTCTGTTACAACAAAACCCACCCTTACCCGGTATCACATGGCACTACCAAATTATTCTATTAATTTATTATTCATGATGAAAAATTATTCTAATAACATTTCCCATGCTATTAATATTCCAAAGAGGAGCCGTGTAAAGCCCCTTCCTGCGGCCCTGCTCTTGGTGAGGGCCAATCTATTTTTAACAAAGTGTATTGAAATGAAAATCTAATCTTGTGCAGTATATGCTGTGTGGAACAAACACACTTTCAAAGTCTGAGTCCGGGCCCCCCAGGAGCAGGCAGGAGGGTGGGTGCCCTGCCCAGTTGATGGACAGCCTCTAAGGTCTCAGAGCCCCTCTCCCCAGTGGGGGCTGGGCCCGCTGACCACTCCTCCCCTCCTCCCTGTGTCCAGCGAGCCTCAGAGTGTGGCTTTGGGCAGGGGTGTGCAGACCTCTAGAGTAGATGTGGGCATCTGAGGGTGGCCCCGGGGTCAGGAAAGAAGGCGAGCTTCTCCCCACTTAGACAATCCTGGAGGTCCCCTTGCCCCTGCTGACCTTCTGGCTTCCCACCCCTTCCCACTGACTGCCTTCTCAATGGGGGGGCGGGGGGTGGAGGGAGGTCCTTGGCCTCACCAAACACCCACTGCAGCCCGAGGTGGGCTGGAGTCCAGCAGCCTAGGGAGGGCACTTCGGCAGCTGTCCTGCTCCCTTCCCTCTGCGTGCAGGTCCCTTCAACGATGCCTCTGGCCATCATAGGTCCCGCAGGTGCACAGAGACATCATCCACGGTCTGTCCAGCCTCGGCTACTCCTCTGCCCATCTGCGCTGGAGACAGAAGCATGAGATTCGAGACCACAGTCTCATGGGAGGGAAGCAGCGTCAGCCCCAAACACTGAGGAAGCTGCTTGGAAAGTGTCAGCTTAGTGAGAAGGATGCTGACCAGGCTACTCCTTAAGGGGTCAGGGTCCCCTTGGGGAGAGGGGAGGGGCCAGGAGTCCCCTGGGAAAGAGGGGAGGGGCCAGGAGTTTCCTGGGGGAGAGGGAGGGCCTAGTGGTCTCCTTGGGGAGAGGGGAGGGGCCAGGAGTCTACTTGGGAGAGAGGGGAGGGGCCAGCAGTCCTCTTGGGGAGAGGGGAGGGGCCAGGAGTCTCCTTGGGGAGAGGGGAGGGGCCGGGGGGGGGGTCTCTTTGGGGAAAGGGGAGGGGCCAGGAGTCCCCTGGGAGAGAGGGGAGGGGCCAGGAGTTTCCTGGGGGAGAGGGAGGGCCCAGTGGTCTCCTTGGGGAGAGGGGAGGGGCGGAGGGGGGGGAGGGGGGTTCTCTTTAGGGAAAGGGGAAGGGCCAGGAGTCTACTTGGGAGAGAGGGGAGGGGCCAGCAGTCCTCTTGGGGAGAGGGGAGGGGCCAGGAGTCTCCTTGGGGAGAGGGGAGGGGCCGGGGGGGTTCTCTTTGGGGAAAGGGGAGGGGCCAGGAGTCCCCTGGGAGAGAGGGAAGGGGCCAGGAGTTTCCTGGGGGAGAGGGAGGGCCCAGTGGTCTCCTTGGGGAGAGGGGAGGGGCGGAAGGGGGGGAGGGGGGTTCTCTTTAGGGAAAGGGGAAGGGCCAGGAGTCTGCTTGGGAGAGAGGGGAGGGGCCAGCAGTCCTCTTGGGGAGAGGGGAGGGGCCAGGAGTCTCCTTGGGGAGAGGGGAGGGGCCAGGGGGTTCTCTTTGGGGAAAGGGGAGGGGCCAGGAGTCCCCTGGGAGAGAGGGGAGGGGCCAGGAGTTTCCTGGGGGAGAGGGAGGGCCCAGTGGTCTCCCTTGGGGAGAGGGGAGGGGCGGAGGGGGGGGAGGGGGGTTCTCTTTAGGGAAAGGGGAGGGGCCAGGAGTCTCCTTGAGGAGAAGGGGGGTCAGGCATCCCCTTGGCCAGAGGGAATGAGTGCTGTCTGAGCCCAACAGGCAGTAAGAGCAGAAGCCCCTCCAGGCCAGCGAGGGGAATGCGCTGTGCTGGGGGCCACCCGCAAGTCCCACTGAGAAGCCTCGAGCCCCTCTTGTGTCCAGCCCGTGCCCTCCCCACCTGGCAGAAGGAACCTTGGCCCTGCCCAGCCCCTGGGTGGTCCCACAGTTGTTGAGTTTCTGTTCGTTTTTTTTTTTTTTCTAATAGATCATTGACTTCTTTCCCTTTAACGGCTTTATTGAGCTGTAGCTCACATGCCATAGAGCTGGTCCACCTAAAGTGTATGATTCAGTGGTTTCCTTCCATTCACAGAGCTGTGCAACCATCGCGAAGGCCAGTTGGACAACATTTGCCTTCCCCCAAAGGAATTCCTGGGCCCCTAGCTGTCACCCCCCCACCCCAGCCCCCCGCTCTCTGACGGTGTGGCTTTGCCTACTGTGGACACTCCCATCAGTGGACTCAGACCGTGTGTGCATTTGTGTCTGTCCTCTCTGAGCGTCATGTTTCCAGGGTCCGCGCACCCACGGGGCACCGTGAGTCAGCCCTTCGTGCCTTTTCACAGCTGAGCAGTAGTCCCCCGTGAGGATGGGCCGTCTTGTCCGTCCGTCAGCCGCTGCCGGACTGGGGGCTGTTTCCAGGTTTGGCTCTTGTCAACCGTGTCGCTGAGAACCCCAGTCAGCTCCCGCTGTCCCACACTGGCCTCGGCTGCCAGGGGCCCCTCCGCACGGCCTCCAGGACACCCGTGGGGCAGCAGCGCGGACTCCCAGGAGTGTCCACACTGGAAGGACCTCCCGGTGACCTCGAATGGGTGCTCCAGGATCCCCTTCCACTCACCCACAGAGCTTTCCGAGCATGCGCCCTTCTCCCCACCTCAGAGGCGCCCCGGCCTGTCTAACCCCTTGACCTGCCCTCCCCTCCGTGGCTCCCACGCCAGCCCCCGGCTAACCTTCCTAAGCCATCCTGGGGACCTGAGTGGCCTTGTGGCTTTGGAGTGTGTCGTGTAGGGAGCCCTTCTCACGGAACCACGCGATCCAAAACTGTCTCCCCTGCGCTGGATTCAGTAAGAAATTCTAATTAATTTCCTTTTCAGTGAGTGGCAAAGCTGTTTTTAAATCGCACACCTGATTGAATTAACAAACTGTGAGACAACAGACCTCCTTTTTATTTTCCCGTGTCCTTTAAAATGCATATCGAATTTCATTTTTTATTTTCTCGTCCTTTCTATGTGTGCCAGTTGCCAGGGCCACAGGGCAGCAAGGCAGCGGCAGTTATAGGAGGTGGGTCCCCGCCTTTCTCCAGCCCTGCCCTTCAGTCCCTCTCATCAGTCTGCACGGTCGGCACATTTTCAAGGGAGATCCTGTTTGCTTTCCCATAAGTACCTCCCCCCAACCCCAAACATCTTGTGCTGCAGGGTGGGGTGTGGGGGGCAGGGTCCCGGGGTGCCACTAACCTCCAGCTCGCTGGGCAGTGGAGGGCAGGGCGGATGGGAGGTTGGGGAGGCCAGAGCTGGAGGAGCTAAGGAGCGTCTGGCCGTGTGGTCCGTGCTATGGCTCCGGGCCTGGCCCGATGGGTTCCAGAAACCACCTGTGCAGCCACAAGGCCCGACGAAGGCTCATGACGGGGTGGGCCTGAGCTTCTGACCCCCGTTGGAGCTATGATCACAGAGCCCGGGATGGGGTAGCTCAGGAGGCAACCAGTGCAGAAGGTCACCTTGGCAGCCGCCCGCCAGCCTCTCCGTGAAGATGCCCTTGGAAGCTGGCAGTGCTCTGTGTCTCTGTCTCTGTCTCAGGATCTCTCTGTCTCTGTATCTCTCTGTCTCTCTATGTATGTCTCTGTCTCAGTCTCCGTTTCACTCAGCCTTCCCTCTGTCTCAGGTCTGTTGTATCTTTCTCTTACCAGGACACCTGTCACAGGCCCTAGACCCACCCAGATCCAGAGTGGCCTTAATGACATCTGTAAAGGCCCTTTTACCAAACAAGTTCCCGTTCACAGGTTCCAGGGGCCATGACTTTGGGGAGTCACCATTCAAGCCACTACAGGCACACATTTGGAGGCCCCTGCAAATACCACTATGGACCCAGGAAAGACGCTAAATAGGCCTCGAGCACAGAGCAAGGAATAACCGAACAGGGTTCCATGTGAGAGACTGTCCACGGGGTGGCCACGTGGGCCTTCCAGCAGCTGGGCCCTGGGGCCCCACGGAAGCCACCTCAGCTGCTGGGAGGCACCCGGGACTGCTCAGCTCCCCTCCCTGGGAGCTGACTCTCGGCTCTCGGACAGGTATTTCAACATAAATACAGAGAAGGGCAGGAAAGTGGGGACAGCTCAGGAATGGCAGTGAGGCTGGGGAGGAAGTGCCCTGTGACGGGGACCGGGCCTGGGGAGACAGGGACACACTCTGCCTGGCGGTTCCCTCATGTTCTGGGCCCTGAGCCTAACTGCAGGGACACTAGAGGCGGCAGGGGGTCTCAAGAGGCTTCTGAGAGGTGATGCTGACCTGCAAAACCTTGGCCACTTTGGGGCGCCTGGGCATCCGGTTTCGACTCAGGTCATGATCTCACGGTTTGTGAGTTCAAGCCCTGCATCGGGCTCTGTGCCATCAGCTCCGGGCCTGGAACCTGCTTCGGATTCTGTGTCTCCTTCTCTCTCTCTCAAAAATAAATGTCTTAAAATTTTTAGTATATTTTTAAAAATTATTAAAAAGTAATAAAAATAAAACCTCAGCCGCTTTGAAAAGCGATTTACTGAGTTGAAACTCCCGTAACATAAAATGAACTGTTTTGGAGTGAACAGTTGGGTGGCATTTAGCGCATTCGTGGGACCACATGCCCACCACCTCCAGTTCCAGGTGTTTCTATGTCCCTGGGGTGAAGCCCCAGCCCATCCCGCCAGCGACCCCCCTCTGCCGCCCCCGCCCGCCGTCGTGTTTCCGTCTGCGCGATCTGATGCTCCGGGGTCTCCCCTGAGGGGAGCCCCACAGCCCGGGGCCTTTTGTGACGGGCTCGTTTCTCCCGGGTCCTCAAGGTCGATCCTCGCGGCAGCAGGTGTTAGAGTCTCCTTCCTCTTGGAGACCGATGGACATTCCAGGGACGGGTGGACCCCGGTTCGCTGAGGGACCGGGATGTTTCCGGGGCTCGGCTCTCGTGAACAAGGACGCCGTGAGCGTGGCTGCAGACCCCTCTCTGAGACCCGAGTGTTCGTTCGCCAGGCTGCCACACAAACACCACAGCCTGCAGCTCGAGCCACGGGCGGCCACGGCTCCCGGTCTGGAGCCTGCAAGCCCAGTATCCGAGCTTCCTCTGAGGCCTCCCTCCTGGGCGTGTGGACGCCGCCTCCCCAGGTCCTCGCCTGGTCACCCCCTGTGTGTGTCTGTGCCCCCATCTCTTGCAGGGACACAAGCCGTGCTGTTTAGGGCCCCCCTGATGAGCACATTTTAATCATTTCTGTAAAGGCCCTGTCTCCACTCTGAGGTCACACTCTCAGGTCCTGGGGGTTAAGCCGCAGGGATTTTGGGGCGAACACAATTCGGTCCACACACGCCTGCTTTCTGTGCTTTGGGGTGTGAACCCGGGAGCAGAACCTCTCGGTGCTGAGGTATTTCTGGGAGGAAACTGTTGAGGCCCCTACGCTTCCCAGCGTGGCCACGCCGTTTACAGCCCTCCAGCCCAGGACGAGGGCGCCGACTTCTCCCCAGGCTCCTCGGCCCGGCCGACCGGCCCTCTAGCCTGACGAGGCAGGGACAGCCCTGGACCACGGTTCAGCCGGTCTTGACCCCCTGGTCAGGCTGCTGCTCCTTCCTCCTGAGCCTGGGGCGCTGGGAAGGGCCAGGACCCCGGGGGACCATCTGGACCCCGATGCAGGGTGCGTCCTGGGCTGTGCCCTCAGGCATGTCATCTTGGAAAATGATTTTAAAATAGCAGCAGCACACACGAGTCCACACCTGCCACACTCGGACCACGTGGCGCCTAGCTGTCCCCACGGGGAGAACACCTGTGCCCAGCTCCCCACTGTCCAAGCTCTGCCCACGCGTCCCTGCTCGGCTCTGGCTCCCACCCGCAGAGGCTCTGCTCACCAGCTCTGGAGACCCCAGGAATCCCCAAGTGCCTCCCCCCACGACCCCAGTACCCCCGCCTGGACCCTGAGAGTCAGAACCAGCAACCTGCAAGTTGATTTGCACAAATCCCTGCCTGTTTTTATCACCCACCTGGTGGAAAAGCCTGACCTTTTTTTCCCTGTTAGATGGTCGGTACCCTGGAGCCACCCACGTGTGCCTGATGGAAAGAAGCGGTGAGTCTAATTTAGAACAATATTGACCTTCTCTTCTTGTCCTTTCTGTTGTGACTACATGACAGGGTCCAGCTGTGACATGTGCGTTTCACCGAGCTGGCCAAGTTCCCGAGAGAGTCTTTGCTCGGAGCACTGGGCCGAGCGCCCGGCTCGTCTCTCTACCTCCCTGGGCTCTCTCGTGGGGGCGCGAGGTTGCGGGGTCCCCAGTGTCAGCCCCAACAGGGGGCCCACGTGCCCCTGAGCCCGGGGTCTTGCTTCAGGTCCCGGCATTCGTGCTGGGGGACGGGTGTCTCTGGGACCGCCATGCGCTCTCCTAGGGGACCCGCAGAGAAGCCACCCCTTGTGTTGTCCTCACATCAAATTCACAAGCATGCCCGAGGGGTGTCACCAGGCCAGCCACACGCGGTCCTCACGTGTCATCAGGTCCCGGGCTGGTGTGTGTCCAGAGAGCACAGGCCCCGAGCAGGCACGGGGTCATACCAGGTCCCGGAGGGAAGAGCAGGTTTCCGGAGCCGGCTGGGACCCGTAGGGACAGACGCAGGCAGGGATCCCGTCCCCCAGGTGCTGTCGGAGAGGAGAGCGGGGCCTTCGGGGCAGAGGGAACAGAGCCGGTTACCAAAGGGCTGAAAGAGTCGCGGCTGGCGGAGATGGAGAGGCAAGGCCCGCCGAGCTCCGTGCCGGGAGCCCAGTGAAAACCCAGACGGAAGGCAGGCCTCCATCCCCGGGCCTTTGGGCTAACACGCGCTCCCCTGCCGCAGGGGCCTCTGCGGACCACCTGGTACATGCGGGTCACGGGGCCGGAGAGACGCGTCTGCCTGGGAGAAGCGGCCCCCGCCTCCCAAGCCGGGCACACGGCTGGGGGCGCGCGGCCGGGGGCTCGCAGGGTGGTCCGCGGTGCCCCATCAGCCCGCAGATGGTTGATGAGCAGTTCCCCTCTTGGCATGCAATATAGTTAATGAATTGAAAGCAACCAGGGCATATTAGAAATAACTTAATTAGCTTATCAAGCCCCCGGGTCACTCACGATCCATTTTCCAATCCCCCAAAGTTATCGGCTTCCACTAGTAACACCCCAGCGTAGAGCGGACGGCCAGACTGTACATCCTTCACACGGTCCCCGCGGCAGCCCCCCCCCCCCCCGCTCCACGGTCGCAGCCTCTGTCGGCACCTCGCGAAGGACGGAACGCCGAGCCGCCAGTAACACTTGGTTCGTACAAGCAGGCGGCGGGCCGGGGGTGGCCCGAGAGTGGAATTCAGTGGTTCTCACCTGAACATCTGTCGGCAACACTTGGCAGCGTCTGCAATAATTTCAGTGGCTCGGACGAAGTCTACCGCGGGAGGAGCCCCCGCACCTGGCGGGCGGAGGCAGGGCGTCACCAAACATCCTACGTGCACAGGACGGCCCAGGAGAACCACACCACGTGCCCCAACGTCACTGGTGCCGGAGCTGAGAGGCCCCGGTCCAGAGTCCTGAGTCCAGAGAGAAGGTAACGGGGCACTCAGGGGCCGGGTGTGTCCCACGCATCACAACAGCGGCTGCGGGCAGATGTCATCCCCGGCTCGGTCCCCTTGGGCTCCTGTAACAATACCACAGACGTCAGCAGGAAGAGCGGCCCAAACACAGACCTGACTTCTCCCCGTTGAGAGTCAAGGTCAGGGAGCCAGGCAGCTGCTTCCGCTGTGTCCTCGTATGGTGGGGGCAGCGAAGACAGGGGCTCTGGGGCCTGTTCTCACGGGCTCCCAACACCGCCACATTCAGGCTCCAACGTATGAATCTGGGGACACACGCTTTCACCGCCTGCAAAAACTCTGGTGACGGGCGCACACGGGGATGTGCACGGGGCGCCCAGCTGGGCGTGGGGCCCAAGGCCTGAGGGTATGAGCGAGTGAGTGAGTGGGCAAGGGATCCACACACGGGCACCTGTTTGCTGTGAGCCCGTCCCTTCTCAGGCTCCTGGGCGCAGCGATAACCTCACGGGCAGGTACCTGCTGGGTCCAAGCCACCGCCACAGGGGCGATGAACAGCCTGGGTGCACCCGGGGTGGGTGGAGGCGGGCTGGCATCCCGCCTCGGTCGTGGCAGCGGCAGATGCCCTGATGTGCTGTGCCCTCCAGCTGGCGGCCAGCTCTGCCATAATCCCAGGGTATTAGGGGGAGAAAACCTTTTTTGCAAATTGGCCCGTCAGCTGGGTCCACCATGTGAGGACTCCTGGTGTCCCCCGACCGGGCCAGGCAGGGTTGCTCACAAGGTCTGGCTGTGCAGGGGGAAGCTAAGGAAGTTACAGGACAGGACGCCGTGGGAAGCACACCCGTGTGCAAGGCCACCCACCTTCCATTAATGCATAATTACATGCTAATAACGACTCCCTATTTGTGCAGTAACGACGCATCCTATGGATTACCTGATTATTTACCCAGAGTTAGCATGTGAATCGGGGTCTAATTACCCTGCATAATTGTTCAACCTCATAGTAACACTTTAATTTGCAAAGCAAAAATAACCATGTGATTACCCTGCAATTACATGACAGTGACTCTCCTCTGTTACTTGGGCAGAGTTTGCTGGTGTTTACAGACGGGCTAATGCCCGCACACGCTGTCCCGAGGCGCGCCTCTCCGGGTGCGCTGGCACTCACCCGCCCCAGCCTGGGGGGCATCCGGCCCTGCCAGCCTCCCTCACCCCCCCACTCACAGAGGGTGCTGGCGTCCTGTCTCTTCCGCCTGCTAGCCTCACACCTGCAGCCAGGATCCTGGCTTGCTCCTGGGTCACGGGGACGGCGGTGGCCCTTGCCTGCAGCCTGCTGTGTGCTGGGCTCAGGCCAGAGGCTCCCCTCGTCTTCAGGCCCTCGTCTTCAGCCGAACTTGAGTGAGGGGCTAGAAGGCTCCAGCCTATAGGTGAGGAAGCTGAATTCAGGCGGGGAAGCTTCTGGAGCCTGTCGGCCTCTGTGGTTCGCAGGTGCAGGTGAAGGCAACGCTGTCTGCAGAGGCACCGCCGTGGGCTCGGGCGCGGGAGGAAGCCCGACCTCAAAGGTTGTTTCTGCGCTTGCTTCTTCCCAGGCCACGAAATGTCCGGGCTGGGTCAACCCTGGAGGCACGCGGCTGTCACCTCCCCCAGTGCGCCCACAGACATCTTGGCAAACCATTCCTGACTCCAGAGTTGAGGCCCCCAGGGAACGCGGCACGGGGAACATGCGGTGTTTTCCCACCTGGAGAAGGAGCGCCTCGCAGCTGGGCCTGAGCAGGCCTGGACGCTGCACACAGGGCCGTCCGCCCCGGAGCGCGAGAAGGAAGGCTCCCCGGGGCGACAGCACCGCCTGGGACCTCACCGCGCAGGAGTCAGCGGCCCCTCCGCCAGTCTTGCTTCCTCTTTCTCCATGTGCAGCTGGGGGGCCCTGAATGTGGCAGGGGTGGGGAGGCAGAGAGGCAGGGCGCTGGCCCAGCCCCTCCACCAGGAGGCGGAGGCACCAATGAAAATGGCACTTTGCCAGCCTGCGTCTCTCTAGAAAGACCCAAGCCCACTGCGTGGCAAGTTTCGGAACAGCCTGGGCGCCTGCACCTGTGGACAGGCCTTGATAATAACTGGACGTCCATCCACTGGAATATGCCGGCCCTTGGCCCCAATGTGGCCGCCCCCCCCCCCCCCCCCGCCGGAAAGACTGCCTGGGCTGCGGGGCCTCAGGCCGCTCCCGGCCACACCCGGTGCCCCCAATATCAGCAACGTCTTTCCTTCAGACCCATCGCTGAGATGACGTCGTGCTGAGTTCTACCTGAGAGAGCCACTCCACGGCCACCCTCTCCACCCTCCACGCGGCAGGGTCACCCCACTTGCTGTCTCTGTGTGAGCTTCAACTCCCCCCAGCTGCCCGCCTCCCTAGCTTCGTGGCTCCACCCCTCTGCTGGCCCTGGAGGACAGCCTGCGGCGTCCTGGGATGCACTGGGCCAGATGGCTGTGGTGTAAATGGGGAAGCGGGGCTGGAATAAAATCAGGACGCTCTGCTTCGTCCACCTTCTGGGGCAGGTGAACCCAGGTGACCGGTGCCCTGGGGGAGACGAGGCCTGGGCTGCCCACCACACGAGGGGACCTGTCACGGCTCAGATCGAGGCAGCCCTTCAAGATAACAGAGGGAGGGCGTGGCTCCCGCCCCGCTAACCCTGAAGACCTGGTCTCCACATCCGCCTTCTCTCCCGGGCGCCCCGCCCTCGCTCTTGTAAACAGAAGGCAGTGAGGGGTCCTCTCTTGCTCTCGAAGCCTGACGGCTCTGCAGATGTGTTTCGGTCTGGAACCTAAGATGAGAAATAATAATCTCTCTGTAGCAGATTCAGAATAGACCCCGGGATGAAACCCCGTGAGCCACATCGAGAGGCCCTATCGGGTCACTTCCCGCCTTCTTCGAGTCAGCGGAGGTGGAGCTCGGGGGCGGCTTCTAGCCCTGCCTCAGCGAGCCACCGGATGGACACAGGGGCCCCACAAGGCTTTGTGCTGGCTCTGAAGAGGCAGGTGTTCTGTGCAGCTGGGACAAACACACATGCAGGTGCACACACACAAGGTGCACACACCTACATAGGTGCACACACGAGGTGCACACACACATAGACAGGTGCACACACAGGGCTAAGAGAGTCTGGAGGACCTGAGATTCCAGGGGAAGCCACATCCTTAATGTTACATATGATAATAAAGGAGACGATGAACACAATTAGCATATGCTTTAAGTAGTTTATTAGTGAAGCTTACCATGAAATCAGAACGGAGAGCGCTCCAGGGTGGGTTGGAATAACAGCTTCTAATCCTTTGAGTCGTAAAATCCCTGGCTCGGAAGGAATGGGCGTCCTCAGATGACAGAGTCGCAGGCCGGGCACAGCCAGCCCGGGCCCCAGAGCTGCACTGCAGAGGTGAAGTCAGTCAGCCTGCGAGCCTGCGGGGCAGGAGAGGGGTCTTCTCCCCTTCTGGCACCAGGCCTTTGCAGCATCCGTGGGGGTGCACATCCCGGGGCAGGAGGGCCACACGCCTACGTGGGAATCAGGACACCGACCTGGTCCCCTTCACTGAGGGCCGCGAGGGTCTTGGCAGGTTCAGCTGAGAGCAGGTTCTGGAAGCAGAGGACGTTTTGCCAGGTGAGGGAGAGACACAGACCCCCGACCTTCCGCCCACCTCGGAGACGCCAGAAGTCAGCCAGCGGACGCTGACCACGGGAGACCTCTGCCGTCCGTCCCCCAACCTGCCGGCCTCTCCCAACACCGGCCTTGGGCGACCCTCCCTCTGCATCCCAGGGGTCAGCTGCTGTGACCGAGCCTGTTTAGGCGCTGGGCCCCGCGGCGCCACGTGCAGGGTTGGTCACGAGATCTGCCCCTTGCCCAGACCCAACAAGGTGAAAACATCTCCACGGGGAAAGGGGCTCCAGACCCGCGGGAACCAACCTGGGCTCTTCACAGGCTCGCTTCCGTGGAATTCCACACACTCGGGATCTCTTGGATTTTCGGGGCTGTGGAGGGAGCACCGGCACCACGGCCTCAGGGCTCCCTCGGCGACGGTGGCCCCGGGAAAGCCACTGGCCTCCTGAGTCTTTCGTTCTTTAATATTGTTATTTATATTTGAGAGAGTGGGGGGGAGGGGCAGAGAGAGGGACAGAGGATCCCAGACTGGCTCTGCCCTGAGACCGGAGAGCCTCGGCCACCCACAGGGGTACAGATGCGCCGGGCACCCCCACCTTGGACCCGCGCCCCTCATCCTTGCCCTGGCTGCCACGGGGGAGCTCAGGCTCCCGGGCCACGTGGCAAAGGGCCACCGACTGGGGCCGAAACAACAGAACTTTTCGCTCTGGGCTCTGGAGGCCGAGGCCCGAGGTCCCGGAGCTGGAGGGTTGGTTCCTGCAGGGGGAGCTCAGGAAGGGGCTGCCCCAGGTGTGTCTGTAGCTCCTGACGTGGCAGACGCGCTTGGTGACCCTGGGCTTTTAGGGGCGTCCTCCCAACACTATCTCCATCTTCCAGGGGCTTCTCTCTGTGCCTCCATCCAAACGTCTGTCTCCTCATAAGGACGCCAGTCATAGGACTAAGGACCCACCCTACCCTGGAGCCACCTCACCTTAACTAATTACTCCTGCAAAGACGCTGTTTCCAAGGTTACATCCCAAGATGCCAGGAGGGACACTGTCCGTGCCAGTCCAAGGGCATCTCGGCACTGCCCTGAGGGGCAGGTCTTCGTGACCCCAGGAAGGTCTGGAGCCAGGATGGTCTTTGGGGTCGTCCTGGTGGAGGGTTGGGTGGGACCTTTGTCCCCCCACGCGGACAAGTCTTCAGATCCAGGCTGGCTCCCCGGCCCTTGGAGCGGACACGGCTGTGAGCTGCCTGCAGACCCCCCGGCCCGTCCCCTCTGCGCCCCCCGACCCCCTCCCCTCTGCACCCCCTGACCCCCTCCCCTCTGTGCACCCCGGCCCCCTCCCGTCTGCACCCCCCGGCCCCCTCCCCTCTGCGCCCCCCGGCCCCCTCCCCTCTGTGCACCCCGGCCCCCTCCCGTCTGTGCCCCCTGGCCCCCTCCCCTCAGCGCCCCCCGGCCCCCTCCCCTCTGCGCCCCCCGGCCCCCTCCCCTCTGCGCCCACCGGCCCCCTCCTCTCTGTGCCCCCTGCTTCCTGGGATCCTGAGCCCTTCCTCCCCATTTCCCCAAACCACAAATGCTGGAGGGCCCCAGGCTTGGTCCTCAACACCCCTCCTCCAGTGTCAGGCCTCCAGACCCCCCAGGCTGGATGGGGCTCCTGGAGTTGTGTGCAGGGGGCTCCCAGGGAAGCCAAGTGAGTGCCCCAGTGTTCAGGAGTGCCTCTGACAGCAGCTCAGAGCCCTCTATCACGGTGCCTCCTTGTTGCTCAAGCCTTATCCCCCACCCAGGCCAAGTCAGTGCTGTGCTCAGAGGTGTCCAATGGGTTCCCGGCAAGCTGGAGCAAATTCTACAAGGTTCCATGGCTCTGGCCCCACTGCCTCTCCTCAGTCCTGGGACATGACAAGCACACTCCTGCCTCAGGACCTTTGCACCCACTGCTCCTTCTCAGAACATTCTTTGGCCCCCAGATCTCTGTGTGATCCATCCTTTCTCTGCCTTTATGTCATCCGGTCCCCGGCCTTCCCGCCTCTCCAACTCAGAAAGCGCCTCTGCGGCCTTGGTTCACTGCTCTTCTAACGCCTGGTGCCACTTAGATGTCCTCGTGCCTGTTTGTTTTCCCGTTCCAACGTGAGCTCCAGGGAAGGCCGCAGCTGGTGTGCTGTGTGCCCAGGAGGGGAGGATTCTTCACTCTGGGGTCCACCTGGTACAGAGCGGCCTCCCCCAGCAGCACGGCGGCCCCTCGGTGTGCGGGCCATGGGAGAAGGACCCACCTGTGAACCCGGGCCCCCAGAGCCACTCGGAACAGCTCACACCTGTCAGGGGCCAGTGTGCCTGCTCGTGGGGCCATGCCCGCCTCACTGAGCAACCAACCTGGGGGGTCCCCGGGGCTGCAGCCTCTCCCTGCGGCCCGGCCCTGTCTCTGCCGAAGGCCCACGCAGGCGACAGGACACGTTTTGATGTCTGACAGCAGGCTGGCTGCAGGGCAGGGCTGACCCTTAGAATCTTCATCGGTCTTGTAAACTGGGAACATTTGGCAGGGACGTTGTGCAGGGCCGTGAATGTGGAAGAGGCATCTCTGCGCTCCGCCCGGCCAGCCCGTGTCACCCAGAAGGACTGTCCCCGCCCCTGGCTCTGGGCATACGGTGGTGGGGACCTTCCGAATGAAGCCACTGATCGGGTTGCGTGTTTCTCAGAGCAGTGTCTTCCCCCATCCACAAGATGAAACTCTTGGAAAAAGAACCTTCCCCAGGCGGGTGCAGGCGGGGGCAGTGGCCATGGTTAACCCAACATCCCCGAGGATGGGACGTGACGGTGGATGTCGGCAGGACAGGGAGGTGCAGAGGCGCGTGGAGTAAGATCGAGCTTCAGGACCCGGCAAATGCACATTTTACACCTTTAATCAGAAAGGTTCCTCTTCTGCCCCCTGGTGAAACAGCAGACATTAGACAAAGGCTCATGGGAAGGGACAGGGCCCCCTCGCGTTTCTTCACCCGGAGGGACAGGGAAAAGCTGTCACTTCTCTCCTTCACACAGATCCGCTGGCCGGGGTGGCATTTACGGCGCGGCTTAGTGTCTCGAGGAAACGGACCGACTCATCGGGGTGTGTGGGCAGCAGAGGGCTCCGTCCCCACCCCCTGGAGGACCCATAAACGCAGCCAGAGTCCGCATCCGAGCAGGCCTCGCAGGCTTCAGGCTTCCCCCATTTCTGTGGCCTGGGGAGGAACAGAATTCACCTGACAACATCCATTTCCCATCGTCCTCAGCGATTCCTCCACCTGGAGATGCACAGGCCTCTCCCTCGCACCCCTCGATGCCGGGCAGCGAGGGGACCCCCTCCGCACACGGCCCTTCGTGACTGTGCGTTGGGTGGGGGAGGTGGGCACTGTGGCGGAGTCCACGCAGAAGCGTCTCCCTGATGACAAAGTTCCCTTGGCTGGTGGGAGAGGCAAGGGCTGGGCCGGGAAGGGCTTAAGCCCCCAGAGGAGACCCCAGGAGCTTCTGCGTCGGGGCGCAAGCTGGCGGCCAGAGCCCCTGGCTTTGTCCCACCGAGTGAGTGACAGTTAACAGCTCCCTCATCTCTCAGGGCTGCGGTTCCCGAAACGAGCATGAAACGCACACCGAAGGACGACATCAGTGCCTGCTCTAGGCATCCCCCGCGAATCCCCCCGCGAACTCCCCCTCTTCCCGAAGGACCTTTGAGAGGAAAAATGAAGCGTGCTTCAGTCATAAAACACCCTTCCTCTGCACAGCCCCACCGCCAAGTGCACACGGTGGGCACCTGCTGAATGGGAGAGCAGTGCAGGCGCTGGCTGGGCTCACGGGGACCCAGAAGCAGAGGGACCCAGCCGGTCACTCCTCTCCCTGCAACATCCTGGGTTGGGGGGGGTCACCGTCTTCGCTGGATCATTTCCTAAGAGCTGACACGTGCATGTGTTGCCCCACATGATGGCTCCTTTGCAAAAGGAAATTACCGGGAATCTAGATTTTATAGAGGAGGGCTCGCGGAATGCGGGTGTCAGAGGAGTCTGGCATGTGACAATACACGGATGATTTGAGACCTGGTGGGGGTCCCGTCCCCCTTTCTGTGTGTCCTTGGAGAAAGCCGCACAGGCAGGAGGAGCAGTGCATGCAAAGGCCCTGAGGCAAGAGCAGGTCTGCCCTGCTGAAGTACCTCCAAGACTCCTCTGGGCTCTGACCGGTTGGAAGCCACTCGGCATCCACGGGGTCACAGTGCCAGAGATCCCTCTTGCATCCCTGCAGGACACAGGATGTGCAAAAAAGTGGCTCTTTCCAAGGATGCGCACGGTGAAGAGCCATGGCCCCTCACCCCGAGGGAATGTCCAGCCCCCAGGGTCCCAGCCCAACAAGGCAGGTCTTCCAGGAGCCAGGAGCTCGGTCACCTGTGCAGATCCACCAGAGGCTGGCTGTGTGCCAGCCGAGGAAGAAGAAGGCAGGGGTGGGGGTGTCCCCGGAGGCCTGGCTGGCTCTTCCTCGGGGAGGCACCTGGGCTGGGTGAGCAAGATCAGGGTCACTCCAGCCGGGCTCCCTCCACCCCAACACCTGGGGCCCCTCAGGGGGACGGCTGTCCCTCCGCTCTGCCCCATGGGGCGGCACTTAGGAAGGGACAATTTCCACCGCCAGCTGCTGACCCGGCGAGCTGCCAGTACGCCCTATACCGTGGAGTCACTTCAGTGACAGGTGTCCCTGCAGAGGAGAGAGCCCGCAGGCCATCCGCCACACTGACTGGGCCGTGCCCGTCTGCGCTGGGACAATGACAGGGGAGCGGGCCTCATCAGTGGGGTGAGAGCTGAGGAAATGCACGTGTCCCCCCAGCAGCGTCTCCCGTCCCATAGGCTGTGTTTTTTAAAATTTTTAATGTTTATGGGGCGCCTGGGTGGCGCAGTCGGTTAAGCGTCCGACTTCAGCCAGGTCACGATCTCGCCGTGAGTTCGAGCCCCGCGTCGGGCTCTGGGCTGATGGCTCAGAGCCTGGAGCCTGTTTCCGATTCTGTGTCTCCCTCTCTCTCTGCCCCTCCCCCATTCATGCTCTGTCTCTCTCTGTCCCAAAAATACATAAACGTTGAAAAAAAAAATTTTTTTTTAAATTTTTAATGTTTATTTATTTTTGAGAGAGAGAGAGAGACAGAGCACAAGTGGGGGAGGAGCAGAGAGAGAGGGAGACACAGAATCCGAAGCGGGCTCCAGGCTCCAAGCCGTCAGCACAGAGCCAGACACAGGGCTCGAACCCACGAACCGCGAGATCATGACCTGAGCCGAAGTCGGATGCTCAACCGACTGAGCCCCCCAAGGGCCCCCCTCATACACTGTTTTACCCATGGGCCCCGACCCCTCTCGATGGGGGGGCCTGTGAGCACAGCAGAAGGGGCCACTTGTGACCTGTGGGGCCTGCAGGGGACGGTGACACACTGGCACTTAGAGCCAAGCCCCCACGCCTAGAAACCCCTGCGGGTGTGGCCCAGGGGGAGGGGGCGCAGCTGTGGCCACGTGGGGCGAGCACGGGCCTCCTCTCCAAGGCCCACGAGACTGCAGACCCGAGACCCAGACAAGTGGCCGTTGCTTTAAGTCGCCAAGTTCCGGGGCGGCTCTCGCGCAGCCACAGCAACCGGAAGTGATGCCCGGAGGAGGCAGCGGGGGGGGGGGGGGGGGGGGGGGGGGAAGGGCCCAGCGGGCGGCGCGGCGGGAGGTCAGCAGCGGGTGGGAAGTGGGTGCCCGGTGGGCGCGGAGGTCCGGTCAAGGAGACTTCCGGGCAGCACTGACGGTGCCCCCCGTGCGCTGCGGCCTCAGGCGGGGTGACCGGCACCGTTCTGAGCAGATCCTGCAGTCGGTTGGGAGCTGATGCCGAGAGAAGCCGTTCCTCCGTCCGCTCTGCCTGAAGCTCGAACTGACGAGCGGCTCGGGGCTGTTCTCACATCAGGGTGAGACTAGAGGGCTATCACAGCCTCGCAGAGGCTTGAGGGGAGCCTCACAGAGCCGCCCACCGCGGGCCCGCGCTGAGCAGGGGCCTTCAGGGACATGTGGGCGACGTCGCCTCAGAGGTTCGTGGGGGCCTGAGACAGGGGGACTGCCTCACAGAGCTTTGCGGGGGCAACTTTGTAGACGGCCTACAATGTTTTACAACGAGGGTTCTGGGGGGAACATTGCTGGTTCGGACTGAAAAGGGCAGAAGGCGGACAGAATGGACAGGAAGGGTGACGACTCCAGGCCAGGGCCAAGAACCCGACCAGATGGAGCCCCCAGCAAGGGGCCGCGCACCTGCCCGGACCTCAGGGCCCACAGGAGCCTCCACTTTTGCCACTTTGGGGTGGCGTTTCCTCAGCAGTTAGCCCGCACCTGTTCCAGCACTGGCTGGGTGGGCACAGACAACGTGTCCCTTGAATCCTGGTCAAGAGAAGCGTGTGGTTGTGCCAGAACCTCATCCGCTTCTGGACTTGATCGATGACAAGACCCAGGCCCCTGAGACCAGGCCTGATGGCTCAATGGCATGTGCCTTCGGGGTGCCCGGGAGGACCCAGGGAATCGTGCAGGTGGGAGGAATGCAAATAATTCCCAGCCTGGTGGTTTTAAAACCTGGCCCACCAATTATGGGAAACTCCTCCATCAAGACCTGGGGCGCATTTCTCCTCCTACTGAATCCGGACTCCTGACGGCTCCATTGATAGCATCTGGTGGTGGATGCTGTGCCAGTTTCCAGGCCGAGGCCTTAAGAAACAGCTCAAGGGGCGCCTGGGTGGCTCAGTCGGTTAAGCGTCCGACTTCAGCTCAGGTCACGATCTCACGGTCTGTGAGTTCGAGCCCCGCGTCGGGCTCTGGGCTGATGGCTCAGAGCCTGGAGCCTGCTTCCGATTCTGTGTCTCCCTCTCTCTTTACCCCTCCCCCGTTCATGCTCTGTCTCTCTCTGTCTCAAAAATAAATAAACGTTAAAAAAATTAAAAAAAAAAAACTGAAAGCTCGCACTCCCTGTATCTGGGACACTTGCCCTTATAACCCAGCCACCGTGCTGTGCAGAAGCTCAGGCTGCCCTAGGAGAGGCCGGCATGGAGAGGAACCACAGCCGGGCCTGCCCTCCAGCCCTGTGCGTGCGCCATCTTGGAAGCGGGCCTTCCAGATGGAGCCCACGTGCCCTGGCTAACACTGTGGAGCAGAGACAAGCTGACCCCTCCAAGCCCTGCCCAAATTACAGATTCCTGATCTCAGTGGTCATATTTTAAGTCGTTGTGTCTTGGGATGGTTTGTTCCGCAGCAGCGGATAACACAGGCGTCCACGGGAAGTGCGCAGGGAAGTTCCTGGCACATGGCAGGTGTTCAGCGAGTGCTGGCTGCTATTTTCATTCTTCTGGTGATTATTATCGTCAACAACAGCGACCTCAAAGAAGTTGGTCTGGCAGAAATGGTCAACCTCCAGAGATCCACAGGCCCACGGGACACATGGACATTAGGAACAAGGGTGCAAACCACTGCTCCTTGGCTTTGTGGATCAGCCTGGGGGGACATCAAGCTTTCACACTGTCTTAAAATGAACGGGGTAAGCGTTGGGCTTTGGGCCATCACAGGCTCCGTGTTGCTTTTTCTCCTTGTCCATAGTTTCTTTGCCTAAAATGTAAAAGACAGTGAAAACGTGCCCGTGTTAGAGGCTCTCCGTTCCTGACTTGGAACTGCCCGACTCTGCTTTCGCGAGGAGCCACAGACACGGAACACACTTGTTTCCGTTTTGGTTTAAGCAAGGCGCTCTCCGACACCAGCCGCGACCCCACGAACGGGCCAGTGGAATTGATGGGGCCGATTTCAGAGCTGCCCTGCAGGAATCCAAGTGCCGAGGCTTCCCCTCGGATTTCAAACGCAGGGAGGGTCATGTGGGCCTGCGGTTCAGGTGGGGCCTCTCCCCTGGCAGATCCCCCTGGGGCAGGAGAGCCCCTGTGGGGGTGGCACCTCAGAGCCAGGCCCTCTCAGCGCTTTCTAGGCGGCCGGCCTTGCTGCCAGCCCCGGGGTGGGGTGGGGGTGGGGCTTTCCAAACACCCCTCAAGCCCCAGTGCTCCACGATCCATCCCTGGGGCCCCCAGTGGCAGTGGCCCCTAGAAGGGACGCCCGGGCAGCCGGAGAGAATGGGCCCGTCTCCCCTAGATCTCATGGGCCTGACCCCAGTCGGCAGCCGCCTCTCCTCCGGCTTTGGGGGGCTAAGGGGCCATACAGTGGCCCCTACTCGGAGCCCCTTGCAAAGGAAAGATCAGCTGCCAGGGGAGCCCTGTGGCGGGAGAGCCGTGTGGCCGTGAGGTAATCAGCAGGCAACACTATTACCATTATGCTGCTAATTAATTCCCAGCTCATTACATTTCCTGTGGCTGATTTGTACTCGGGCTGATTTGATTAAGCTCATTTCTATGCTAATAAATGTGCTTTCCTTTGGTTTTAGTGGCCGAAGGAAAGGGCTCGATATTTACATATTTTGACGTTTATCAGAGAAATCACAGCGTCTGAATTAATGAATCTCTGCTTTACGGTTTGTAGGAAGCATCATCGTGGGGTCAGGCACTTCCCGCAGACAACCCTTCTCTGCGACCCTCGGGCCCAGCCCAGGTGGGGTCTCCTCCCTCCCGGGTCACAGCTGTGCTGGGCAGGACCTCCCCTTTCCTCCCTCTGTGGGGGGCTGTGGTCACACCCTCTCTGCTGACAAGGGGTGTGTTTAGGAGGGCGGCACAGAACCCTGGCTTTTCCGTCCCTCCAGGTCTGAGCGGCAGGGTGTCAGGGAACGTTGATATCTCCCTAAAGCCAACCTCATCCTGACTATGGATGGGGTCCCATCCGCCCCCCACCGCAGCTCCCTCCAGCCACTGTGTGAGCCCCCACCCTGCACAGACACCTACTGGAACGGGGAGGGGGCAGCCCGTCCCCATGCTGCCCAGTACTGTGGTGTCCCTGGGCCCCTCTGCCTCAAGGCCTCACAGAAAGCAGAGGGTGAGAGGACTCATCTGTCCCCAGTCCCTACCTCAGCAGGTCCTGGGATCTGTCTGTTGTCTGCACCCCAGCAGGTCCTGGGATTGATCTGTCTCCTCGAGGCCAGTCCAGCCCCCACATCCCACCATGGCTTCTGTCCACTGCTGACCACGCCTCCCTGGCCCCTTCCTGCGGGCTGGGGCTGGAAGGGCACAGGGGATCCATAGGGCCAACCCTTCCCTGCCTGGGCAGACCATTCAGTGCCAAGCCGTCCTAGACTGCAGTGGTCCAATCTGCGGGGCCCAGGGCCACGGAGGGTGCCGCTGGGATCAGGGCCAGCCCCAGCAGGGCCAGCGGATGTGGTGGCCCCCGCTCCACAGGTCCAGGACCCAGCCTCCAACCTGGGCCTCCCTGGACAAGGGCCCTCAGCCCCTTGCCGCCGCCATGAAATGCTCTAAGGGTGAATGCAGCCCAGGACTGACTGACTGACTGATGGCCCAGGACAGGAGAGCAGACACACCTGGCAGCGGGCGCGGAAGGCCTCAGGGGTGGGGGGTAGGGTCTGCGCTGACCAGCGGCCATGAGGTTTGCACAGTCCACCCCCTCACCAAGTGCGCTGCATCTACCCAGGAGCCAGTCCTGCAGCAGAGGCCGACTGCGGGGGCGGGGAGTTCGCTGGCAGGGGCGGGGCCTCGCCCGGTGAGCGGGGCCTCCGCCAAGGCCAGCGCTGGGTCCTGGGTCCTGGGTTCAGCGTCCACTCCGGCGTGCACCCCACCCCGCAGCGGGGCCGGCACCTTCTTGGGATCTTTCCGCAGCGGAGACTTAGGGACAAATCGCTGTTTCCTCAGGCTCTGCTCCTTTTTTCCCTGGTGGCGGCCTCCGAGCCCAGACGGTTGTCCGGTGGTCCAGTGAAGGGCCCAGGGTCAGACCGAGGCAGCACATGAGGGGAGGGGTGTGGAGCGGAGGTGGCTTGGGAGCAGGACGAGGACGCAGGGATGGATGCTGGGGTGTCCCCAGAGGCCCTGCAGCCAAAATGGGAGAGACCTGGAAGCGGAGTGGGGGAGGGGCAGGGGCAGGGTGGGGAGCGGGCTGCCCAGGCCGCTGGGGTGGGGGTGGGGGGCGGGTAATCCGGAGCCTCCGTTGAAACACGAAACACGAAACACGAAACACGAAACACGAGCTTCAGGCGTTTGCCTGCTCGGCCCAGGACATGCCCTTGTCCTTTCAGGACACGTCTTTGCGGCAGGCCAGTGGGCGTCATTTCCAGATTCTGGGCCCCCAGAATCTGCCCTGGGTCCCGTCCTCCAGCGCCCGGAGCCGGCACTCTGATGCAGAGGACACTTGATGGTCTTGTCTTCCCTCATTGTTGCCTGTAACAGGTCTCACATGAGAGCCTTGCCCAAATTCTGGGGGCCCATCTGTGGCATTCTGGCCCAGGGACAAGCCAGGGACTCCCAGATGCCATGTCCCCTTCTGGAAACGCCACTGGGACTTCTTCACACACCTTCCTCTCCCTCGTCCACACCCATCACTCATCCCACCTTCCCCTGGAAAGATGCCAGAGAAGCTGGTTTCCTGATGGAACATTGATCCCTCCCCCAGAGAGGAAGCTGTGGCTGCCACCCCCCCCCCCCACACACACACACATTCTGGAGCTCTGTCAGGGGAAGGGACTGAGGGAGCCTTCCCGGGGAGATGTTGGCCAGGATTCATGGGGGGAATTCATGGACGTCCGGCAGGGAAGGCCGGGCGGTGCCACTGGCTGCTTCCCAGGAAGAGCCAGCACACTGGGTTCAGCGCCCCACTGGCCCCAAGGACTGCCTGACGCGTGCTACCCACTGAGGTGGGCTATGAGCTCTGGCCGAGGGACAGGAATTTACAACAACGGGTCCCTGATAATGTAGCCGTGTGACAGATGGGGAAACTGAGACATGAATAACTGTCCAAAAACAAAGTCTTGTCAGTTCTCCGAGGCGACGCCCTCACTGGCGGAGCTGGAGCCTCACGGCAGACAGGCCCACCCCCTGCCAGCCGCACTGGGCTCTTTCCCCTTCACCCAGCACCCCCGTCGGGTGGCAGCTCCCTGCACCCCGCAGCAGACCTCTCTTTGGGCTGCCTCCATCCCCAGCCCACGCTCAGACCCAGGCGCCCACTCCCCACCTCCCCACACTGCATCTGTTCCTGCTCAGTGACGAGGACTGGGGACAAATGTCATGACAGCCGAGTGCTAGGTCCCAGCACACGCTCCTCCGATGTGGCGCTGACGCCAGGTGACAGAACCACTCTAATCCCACACAGCTTTGCTTCCTGGCGAAGATTCCCGGTACACCCAGGCGGACTTGGTTGGCACCAGAGTGGGTGCAAATGGTTATTCACCTGAAAATTCAGCTTCACTAAATGGGGTGAGGAGCAGGGGACATGGCCCTGCCTCCTGGGACTCCATTTTTCAGCATAAACTCAGTGTCAGGAATTATCAGTAGGCCTCCTCCCTTGGTGTGGAGCTCGGGATTACACTGAGAGGTGTCCAGGGGACATCTGCTCCGCACACCTGCCTGAACCCCAACCCTCAGGATTAGCAGACACTCAGACATTTCCTAATCACTTTCTCAAAGCAGCAAGCAGAGGAGGAGTGTCCTCCTCTGTCCCTTTGGGGAATCGCCATGGGAAGGGAGAGAGGAAGGACAGGGATGAGGGAGGGTCCACTGAAGGAATGCAACGGGAAGGCTCAAGGTCTGACTGAGGTCAGTAAAAAGACTTATGTTCCCGAAGACACACAAGCAGAACCATAACTCATGATGCGTTAAAGTGAGTCCTGGTTGACTGGCATTTGTCAGGCTGCCTGAAGGTCTCGGAGGCCGGATGGCTGTGCCTTCAGCACCTTGGAGAGCGCTCCAGGCCCAGAGCTGCGTCCTGACCGGGTCCCAGCACCGTGGACAGCGTGCCGGGCCAGCTTGGCCATCCCCAAGGGACTGGTAGGCACAGGTCCCAGGCTCTCCAGGCAGCAGGTGAGGCAGGGCGGCTGCAGTCAGCTCTGCCAACAGCCAGGCAGGGACGTGCCTTGTGCCTCCTAGAGCTAGCTGTCCTCGGTGCGGCTTCTGACACGTGCCCCCGATGAGTGATGACAGCTCAGCTCCCTGTGGGGAGTGGGAGCCTCTTGGGGCCAGGCGTTTCAACTGCCCTCTAACCAGCAGGTTTTAAAAGCCTAGAGCCCCTGAACAGGAACAGATCAGCTGCTCCCTCCGAGGCTTTTATGACAAGCCTCTCTTTTACCTCCTCAGGACCCCATCAATGCTCCGTGTACATGAGTCCAGGAGGGGTTGGAGGGCAGAGAGGGGGCAACCAGCTGGCTTCTCTGCTTTCCGGCCCCGTGTCAGCCCCACTGAGGGGGCTTGGGCTGGAGAGGTTCAGCTCAAGGGAATGGTCCACAGGAATGTTGGCCCGGGAATGTGGGCTTCTGCCTGGAGTGTCTTCCCTCCCTCATTCACCTTGGAAAGAAATCGGCTCAAACGCCACGTCTCCCCGGAAAGAAAGGGATGGTGTGATGCACACACCTGTGTGTACCTGCACCCACTCGGAGCTGCCTGTGGGGCCTCCCCCGGCTCTATCCCGCAGCCTGCTGTCAGCATGGCAGACAATCCGTCTGTGAGCACCTGTCCTTCAGGACCCCACCTCTCTCCACTGCACGGTGTGGTTCTTACTGCCTGACCTCTAGAAAACTCTCTCTTCCCTGGGAAAATCCCTCAGTGGCTTCCCAAGAGGGAAAAAGTGGCCAGATCCCTTGGGGGCTGGAAAGAGCTGAGGATCCTAACCCTCCAGCTGCTCTGTGAGTGCACTCCCGCCAGCCCCGCCCCTGCTACTTCTGTGGGAAGGTGCCCTTTCGCCTTTCCTCCTATGCTACATGCCCCAGGAGACCTGGGGGTGCTGGGCTTCAGGAAAGTAGATGGTTTCAGTGGGGCAGGGAGTGTGGCCCAGACCCCGGGAGCGGGGTGCTTGACTCCTGTGCTGGCCACTGCAGACCACACGCTGCCCTCGCCTTCTGGGCATCGGAGGGGACGTGACTGGGCGGGAAGGGAGAGGGGGCTCGGCTGTCTCCATGCCTCTTCTTTGTGTCTCTTTGTCTAGGGTTTGTCCAGCCCCTGCTGCTGACTGTTGGTGCTGGAGCCGCCCTCCCTGCTGCGTGGGGTGGGGTTGGGGTGCAGGGCAGGGATGGGCGAAGGTACCAGCAGGCAGAGGGAGGGAGGCAGAGCAAAGACAGTGAACTGGCCGGCACATCTGGGTTTGCTCCACGGCCACTGGCTCCACACAACCCCCCCACCCCGGCTCACATGGCCCCTAGCAAGCAGTGCCCAGTTGGCCGTGGGTGCTGATCAACGCTTCACAAGGGGCTGGTGATGCCCCACCCCCCCCCCCCAAAAAAAAATATCAGGCCAGTTTGTGTAGGGACTGAGTGAGTGAATAGACATGTGGATATCAGAGGACGGCATTTCGCACTGGAGAGTGGAGCCCTGGGGTCAGGAGCTGGGTCCCCGCTGTCCCCGCAGCCATGTCCCCACCTCCGTCTCATCTGGGCGCCCTGTTCGTGCACCGAGAGCCCTGCCTGTCTCCTGCCCAGAGCGGCAGCTGTCCACCCGGCACCCCTGAGTGTCTCCTCTTGCCACCACTGTCGGCCACCGGTGCTCATTCTCTGAGTGTCCCTCCCATCCCCTCCCCCTTCTAAAGCTCCACAGGGAGGGGGCTCCTCCCATGGCCCCTCGGCCCCTGACACACCCTCGTGGGTGCAGGGTGACACCTTCCAGGCTCTGCAGAGCAGGCCTCTCTGTCCTGTGTGTGTGGCGGCTCCACACGGGATCCTGGTTTTGCTGAACCGGGCAGCAGCTGTGCTGACCCTGAGCGGGCCTGCTGGTGCCAGTGGGCGTCCCCACTGGACACATGCTCCCGAGAGAGGGGGACCCACACAGCACAGCCTTCACGGCCGGGGTCACTTGCTCAGGGCTGTCTGGCGGGGGTGACGAGGCTCAGGGCAAGTGGAGCATGCCTGTCCCCTCCAGGCACCAAGAGAGGCACCTCCCCCTGCCTCTCAGTGGCCCCGCCGCCCAACCGCTGTTGCGACCCCAGCTCTGCAGGCCCTTCCGGGGCAGCGGAAGCCAGTGACTTGTTTACATCTTGGACAAACTCTGGAAACCCTAAATCCTATGCTTCTTGGTCCTGCTTTGTCCACAGGCCCCACTCCCTTTGGGTCAAGGCCCTCCTCACCTAATGGACATCTAGGGCCCTCGTACTCCAGAAGTAGACAAAGGGACCTTCCATCTGCCACGAAATAGGAAGGCGTCAGCCTGGGCCGAATGAGCAGGAGAATCAGTTACAGGACCCACGGGGCACAGAGCACGGCAAGTGTGAGGCTTTGACCTCTTGTTCCACACTTCCACAGTGTTCGGCGTTATCCAACCTCAGTAAAAAGATTTCGTCAAGAATGTCCTTGAAGCTTGAGTAGGGCATCGTTTTAGTTAAGACGGCAGAGCGACACTCTGAGAGTCAGCTGGTGCACCCCCCACACCGCAGTTTCCTGTGGCCTGCGTGGCTCATCACGTGTGGTCCCCGGGGGAGCTATTGCTGCGCACAACTGTGACCAAAAGGCTGGGAGAGGCTTATAGCCTCGGGGATGGGTGACGGGGTCTGGGCTGACACCCCTTTCCCGGAGAACCACGCCGCCCACCAGTGGTAGAAAACCAGTCCCGGGTGCAGACTCCTGCGTCAGCGCCCGTGAGGTCCGAGACAGGCTGTGTCCAGAGCTGCCCGGCCGCCACCTTGGGGGACAGCAGGAGGCAGCACTGGGAGTGAGGTCCGTCCTTGAGGGTGAAATGGCACTTGGTCTCCTGCCCTCTCCCCTGGGGCTGCACCTCTCCCCAGCCCAGCTCGAGGCCTGTGAGAGCAGAGCCTCTTTCACCTGCTGAGCGGCGACTCCCCCAAAACACAAGGGAAAGGCGAGGGAAGAATAAAATCCGTCTCAGGCATCCATCCCAGGATGGAGACAGTGCTGCCCGGAGACGGGGCCCGTGCCCATCAGCAGGGAGGCTCCCGATGCCACAGCCAGCGACAGAGCCCGAGGTCGGGGGGCCCCCCCCACCCTGGCCCTGGGCACGCACAGCACAGATCCACTTGCAGACGGAACCCTGGCCAGGAGCAGGGAGGCGGCCGCGCATGTCCTGCGGTGAGAGGACGGAGGAGAGCGGGCGTCCTCCCTGAGGAGCAGCTGTGCCGCAAGGGAAAGCCCTCGGGGCGCTGCCTTGGGGGCTAGGAGAGCGGCCCGGGCCTGCCTCCTGGGAGCCCGGCGGGTTTGCAAGTGTCACTGCTGTCAGGCCCCAAGAAAGCCCAAGACAAAGTGCGGAGGCTACGCCGACAGGTCACAGAAGCCCTGCCGGGAGAGCGCACGGCACGCAGTTCGGTCCGACACCCCACTTCTGTCCGGTCCCCCTGCCGGTCCCCCTGCCGGCCGTATTATGTTGGCATCCTCTGATGACTGTTCGGGACTTTTACCAACCACAGAAAACAGAACTCACGGTAAACAATACCTTCTAAAATTGTTTCAGTTCTGACCGTTTGGAGAAGAATTAACGCCTTGGCAGAAGCTGTAAAGACTTGCCTTCTCCAAGCCAGTGCCAGCCTCGGCTGATCCTGGATGTTGGAGATAATCAGATGGCTCCCTGGAGACACCCGGGGTGCTCGCGGGGCCGGGCGGAGGCCAGGCCAGGCCGTGTCACCTCCCAGAGGCTGAGCCACGTGCATGTGGGGAGTTGGCCCCGGGCCCCGACCAGCACTGCAAATGCAGGCAGTCATTCCTGCAGAGGTGACCCAGAGGCATTGCAGGCTGCGGGCGACATGCTTACAGATGGCGGGAAGAGGCCTCATCCGTGAGAAAGACAGACCAAAACGTGCGTCAGGCTTCAAAGCTGCTTGCCTCCTTCCACCGGCCCCAGGGTCCTGCCGGGCCCAGAGCCCAAGGGCATCATCCCCACTCGTGCAAATCTTTGCCCCCATCCCCCCGGGAGCTGGTACGGACTCATATTCCTGCCTGCAGGTTACTTTTCCACTGAATTAGCTACGTTGCCCACCTTTAAGATGTTCTTTCTAAACGCCAGGTTTAATTCTCACAAGTTTCTGGGTCTCCCCCGTGACTGATGAAGATATGGTCCCGCTCGGTCAGGGCAGACACCACAAGTATGTGGAGCGGGTAGGAAGGCTGTGGGGTCAGCTTTCACAGAAGCTGTTTCTGGACTGATCCTGCTGGGGAAGTGCCCCACGTGCCACGGTGGAGGAAACCACATCAAAGTAAGTATTTTAAACCACTTCTCGTAATTGTTGTCAACGAGACCAAAACAGGGGCTGCAGGCAGTGAGGGAGTTTCAGCCAGGAGAACAGCATCTGTGGCCCCCGACACCCGACCCGCTCAGCCCCTTGGCACTGGGGAGTCGGCCTCTCCCTCCGCACGCTGACCCCCAGGTGGGTGCCAGCCCCACCTCTGTCCAGACCACATGCGCTGCTCGGAAGCAAAGGGCTGCGTGTTCCTCGTGGGACCCGGGGCCATGCCGCTCAGGGCCAGCCGAAACCATGGGCTAACTGAAGCCGGCGAGAGTGGCTGGCACCCGGGGTCTCTGTGCCCCCACCCTTCCCAGGATGCCGCAGGCACCGTGGTGGCAGGCGTGGGAGGTCCAAATGACCAACTGAGTCTGAGCCAAAACTCTGCCCAGGGAGGCCGGCGAGGAGCAAGGCACAGTGGCCGAAGGCAGCTGTGGTGAGGATGTCCACAGCCCTCGGCCTCGGCTGGTCTGGCTGCCAGAGCCACCCCAGGTCAGGGACATTTGGAGGCTCCTCTGGCCCCGCGCACAGCGTCTGTCAGCCTGTCCAGGTCAGGGTGGGACACACCAACATCAACACTGCTTAGCACGAGGACACCGGAGAGGGAAGAGAGAGCAGGTCGGTGAGGCTCTGGGTTCGTGTGTCTGCCCTCGGGTGCCCACGCCCGCCTGCCCGCATGCTGGGAGGAGCCAGCGCCTCCCAACGCCCGGCCGAGGTCAGGTTCATCAGCCACCTTCCCGTCCTTCCCTGGTGGCCAGCCCACCAGTGCCGGCAGCTGGCCTCCCTCCTGCCGACCCTCACCGGCCCCTGTGGCCTCCTCGATGGGACGGCTTCGTGTTGGAGAGAAGAGGGACGAGGGGCGGGCAGCAGGTGTGACCTCCACACCTCCAGTCCCATGAGCTCTGCCGCGGGAACAGGTCAAGTCCACAGGGGCTGCAGTAGGGACAAATAGCGGTTGTTGGTGGTCCTGAGGGGGGTGGCAGGGAGGCCTCTGCCATCAGTCAACCAGGGGAGGAGTCACGAGCCTCACTGACCACAGGGCAGCTGCTGTGGGCTCAGGGGAGGGATCCACGCTGAGGACATGGCCACAAACACCGAGGAGGGCCTGCCAGCCCCACATAGTCCGAGCACACCCACGCAGGCACACACCTGCCTACGCGCACACAAATGCACCCACAGAACACGGGTGCATACACCATGTGCACACACTCCCATGCGTGCAACCTGTCGCGCAGAGCACGCACCTGACAACATACACACGTGCACTCGCGTGTGCACACTCACAGGCATGTGCACACGCACGCAGAAATCACAGGCACCTGCACGTGCACAGACCGAGCACAAGACAGAGCGTGCGTGTGTGTGCATCCGTACGTGTGAAAACACACTAGCACACGCAGGGCAGGTAGTGGTCAGGCAGTGACCACCTCTTTGGGGTGCAGATGCTTCTCTCCTCCGGCAGAGCCCCCTTTTTCTGAAGCAGGGTTTGGGGTGTCTTCTGAGCCCTCTCTCCCCCAACCTGCAGCTCAGTTAGGTTTATAAATGTGAGTAAAGCTTTATGAGAACTTCCTCTCCACCCTCCTGCAGCCAGAGCTGAGATGTCAGCCCCGTGCACCTGCCTCAGAGCCCAGGTTCGGTGACAATAACTGACATTTCCTCCTCCCTCCTTCCCGCGTCGTCCGCTTTCTTCTGCGAGTTCCTGGAGCCAGGACGAAGGTCGCAGGAATATCTTGTCTTACTCGCACTCAGGGTGTCAGATGAATCACCCCCAACCCTCTGTGGGCTGAGTCCAGCTGAGACCCACAGGCCAGACACAAGACTCCGTATTTTCTTTCCCCTGTGAGCACGTGATGAATGAAGGCAGGAGGAGTGGGGACGAACAGGTGAGCTAGTGAGCACGTGAGTGAGCTGGGGTCCCGGTGGGGCCATGCCTGACTGGGTCCCAACAGCAGCTGAGGGACATCACCCCTGCCCGTGGCTGGGACGGCCCAGAGACTCTGGCCCTGCAGCTCAGCCAAAGACAAATGCCCCCGAGGGGCAGAGGGCCACATGGGTCTTAAAGGTGCACAGAACATGTAGCTGTCACCCCCATGCCACTCTCTGCAGGGTGCCAGCCTCTGGCCCTTGAGGAGATATGGAGACCCCAAGACCCAGAAGTGAAGGGCCTGCTTACAGCGAGGTCCCCCTACCCCCGCCCCACCCAGCGACCAGCCTGCCACTGCCCTCTGCTGGCCATGCCGGACCACCACACTCCTGGCCCTGGCGGGCAGAGGGAGGGGACATGGGAGAAACCCCCCTGTGTCAGCTCCAGTCAGCATCAGCGAGCCAGTTGCCATGGCGACCGGACGGTGGGGGTGGGGGGCTGCTGTGAAGTCCTTCTGGAAAGCAGGGAATGTGTGTCCTCCTTTCACGGAGCCAAATTCCTCACCCTCTGCCTCTCCCGGCCAAACCCATGTGACCACCCAGGCCCGGGGAGGGGGCTAGGCCCCGCTGTCCTGGGCAGCCCCACCCCGGGGGGCTCCCGCACCCTGGGCACCATGAACCCGCCTCTGCTTGGGGTATAGTCAGCAGGAAAGACGGTCCTTCCTCCTTGCAGCCTGTGCCCCTGACACTTCCACAGGCCACATACCCTCCAGAAAAGCCAGAGGAAGCCTGGGGCGGCCACCTGGGGGAGGTCACTGGGATTCCCCCGCCTGGCTTATGGAGGCATCCGTGATCTCAGCCAAAAGCAGAGGTGAGGCGGGCACGACACGAGCAGGGACCCCAAGGCCTCAGGCCCCGCTGGGCACACAGGCCTTTTCCCGGGGCTGCTGTGCACACACCTGTCTGGAGGGTAGAGGCTGATCCAGCTTGGACGGGAGCCGGCCGCAGCGCCGTCTGAAGCCAAGACCCCGGCCCTGGCGGCCCCATCGGCCGCAGCTCACAGCCCCGGGGAGGGATGCCACCCGGCATGCCCTGGGCCAGCCGCAGCCTTCGATGGCAGCATGGGCTGTCAGAGCCCCCCTATTGCCCAGCGAGCAGTGGACAGCTGAGCCTGGAGCCCAGGGGGACTGAGGAAGCCCTGACCTCAGGGTGCCACCGAGTGAGAGGCTCGTGGGGACCCCTCGTGTGCAAGAGCGGCCCAGATGTTTCCTCAATGGGAGACGGCTCCCAGCTCTCCAGTTAGTACTTTATGTAAACAAACAAGAGAGTCGCTGGTTCTAAATAAAGGTATTTGTCTATGTAAATTAATATATCATACGCTGTCCTGAAATAGAATTATTTGTCTCTGGAGGAATCATGTTAAAGACTGACATAGGGTATAACTGTATTCATTTGCATATGCAGATATGTCTAATTATTCAACTCGCAATTAAAGGCTTGTGTGTCAGCAAATGAGACTAATTAGATACATTTATCTATGATAATCAGCTTTTTACAAACAAAATAGATCCCCTCCACGTCGCAGGGATGCGGTACGTGGGGAAGGCTGCCAGACCAGAGCAGGGTCCGCTTGGGGGCGGCGCCCGGAGGGAGGGGCCGCTGCGGTGACCCACCTGGTGAGCCGCCCAAGGCCACGGCCCAGCGGAGCCAAGCTGGCGGAGGGGGCGCCCCGGAGCCCGTGCCCGCCCACAGGAGCACCTGTGAGCAGAATCAGAGAGTGGAGTCTCCAGGCCCTGCAGAAGCTGTGGGGCAGAGGGAGGGTGCCTGGGTCCGAGGAGGTCCTGGCTAAAAGCCCAGAGAGATTCAGAGTCCTGGCAGGGGGTTCTGTCCCCTGGAAAGAAAGGGCAGGCGTGTTTCCCACGAGGAAACCTGATCGCAGGGTCACTGGGCACATCCCGGGGGCTGGGATCTGGAGCCTCATGCTGGCTGCCGTTGCAGACCCTGGCTCTCGCCTCTGAGAGCAGTCTGGACCTCGGGGAGTGGCCCCTTTCAGGAGACCAACCAAATGGGCCCTGCAACACGGGTCAGAGCCCCCCAGACCCCTACTTCAACCCCACGTCTCGGGTGAGGGTCATATACAGCTTCATCACGGGCTGTGAGAGTGAGCGCGGCCAGCCCACCCACAATCCCAGCCACCGCACATGCCCACCTGCCCGGCCCACAGCCCCCGACTCCCAATCACCCCACCAGTTGGCTCGCTGGGCACCTCCCACGCCGCTTGCCCGTGGCAGGAACCCGTTAACAACGCCGACGCTGATCACCAGCTTCCCCGTGTCCCTGCTCTGGGGGCTGTGTACTGCCCACAAAGTATGCCCACCTGAGCACTAGAATGGGACCTTATTTGGAACATGAGTCTTTGCAGGTGCGATTAACGTAAGGCTCTCAAGAGATCATCCCGGATTCGGGCAGGCTCTAGGCCCACGGCTGCCTGTCCTTCAAGACAAAGGAAAACAGACACAGGCACAGAAAACGGGCCAGGCGGGGACAGAGACGGAGGTCGGGGTGTATGTCTACAAGCCTAGGCTGCACACTCGCCTGGAACGGACCCTCCCTTGGGGCCCCAGGAGGAACCGATGCCGTGACACCTGGATTTCTGTCTCCAGGGCTGACAGGATAAACCTCTGTTGTTTCAGGCCTCCCAGCGTGAAGTTCTGGGCCAGAGAGGCCCTAACGCCTCCCCCACCCCTGCTGCAGGGTCTACTTCTGGGGGAACCCAGCCCAAGACAGGGAGTTTTTTAGCTAAATGAATGAACTGATTTAAACACTTCTTTTAGCCTTTGAGCAGATCTGTGATATCATGGGTTTGATAAGCTGGTTGAATCTCTCTAAATACACACTCGAAATAGACTCTCGTAATATGGAAATTGTCGCCTGAGGCTCTGGCCACCTGAAGTCTGCATGACACCAGTGGCAGCCACACCCCCCAGGAAGACTGGCTCTTTTGCTCTTTTCAGAAGGCCAGGAGAGGCCCCAGTTTCAGAGGGACCCACTGCAGAATTCCTCTCAACGGCTGGTTTCTCTAAAGAATCCCAAACACAACCAATTCCTAAAAGAGCATTTTTCATACAGCTTTGCAGGACTTGACATCACGCCCGGGGGTATGGTGGCCACTGAGTGTGGAGGCCACAGAGCAGGCAGACGAGGGCAGGACCACAGCCACACAGGGAAAACAAGGACAGTCAAGTCCAAGGGGGTGCCAGTCCCAGAAGTGACCCTCTGAGTGAATGGGGCAGGTGCAGGGGACAGGGGGCGCCACGCCCAGATGCCCCTGATCTGGCCCAGAGGCAGGAGGGGTGGGAGGTGTGGCTTCACTCCGTGGCTGGAGAAGCAGGGGGTTGCATTTGGGGGGGCCCAGCGAAGCACCCTTAAAGTCTGCCATTTCTGGGTGATGAGTCTATGCTTGCCGGGGGTGGGGAAAGCCCTGGAGGGGGGAGCGTGGACCGCCATGTCGGGGTGCTGCCTGCTGCCGGCATCACTCTGGCTCATAGGGCACCGGCCTGGACGCTCATGGAGAGCCTTCCCATGCTTCGGGTAGCAATGGCCGTCTGAGATGGCGGTGCAGAGCCCAGCCCCCCTGAGGCAGGAACGACCACCCTGGCGCAGCCCCCAACCCCCCTTGCCGAGGCCCCTGTCCCGGGTCTGTCGTCCTACCGTGGGCCTGCTGTGTGCCAGGCCCCATTTGGGGACACTGACGCCTGTGAGCACAGCAGAGCTGTCCTGTGAGCCTGCGTGCAAGGGTGAGGGCAGCCAGAAGGGCCGAGGCTGTGCGGGCTCCAGTCAGGGCACCGCGTCCGGTGCGAATGGGGCCATCACCACCTGCAGGGATCCGCCTTCCCCTGCCAGACTCCTCTGCACAGTCACCCATTTGGGGCAATTAAAGCCTTTATTTGGAAGACATAACACCCAATTTCCTCAGCTGAGCAGCTTTTCAAGTAGCATATTATTATCTCGAGTTGTGAGAGCAAGTATCCCTCGGAGTCACCCTGCCCGCATCCTGAAGGCTCGTCTGCCTCCCCTCTGCCCTTGGGTGGATGCAGGAGAAGGAGCCCAGGCAAGCTGGGGCAGGGAGGGGAAAGCTCGCAGGTGGACAGACAGATGGGCGGGGCCTCGGCACCCCGGAGCGCATCCGCAGGGACACCCGCTCGCAGTCCTGTCTCTTTGCAAAGTGCCGGGGCTCAGAGCTCGGCTGAGGCTGCATCCGCTTGGCTGCCGCCTCAGCAGGTCCCTCGGAGTTGATGGAAATCTAATCAGGCAGGCAGTCTGGCACCAAATGTCCTAATTTCCCCAATGCTCGAGGGACACGAGTATCTCTTGGCTGCTGTGGCTCCCGGTCACACCTGGCCTTCCCATCATGCTTGTTTCTCAGGCCAACCTGCAGCTGCGTGGAAGATGAGGCCCATCGGAAACACTGGCTGTTTTCAGAACCTCTAAATTAATTAGGCCCCGGTCGCAAAAGGCACTTAAAATACCGATGGCATGTGAAGGGAGCACGGGCGCGAGAGCAGATGGGGCCAAGCCTGCCCCATGCAGCCGCGAGTGGAAGGCCTACTGGGGACACAGGGGCCACCACCTCTCCTGCAGGGAGACGCCCTCACGGACCTCCCTGCTCCCCGGCTCTCAGGGTCCAGGCCCAGGGAGAGGGCCCGTGCTGGCGGATGCCCTGCCAGCACTGGTGATCCCCGAAGAAGAGAAAGGGAACCCGGGCCCGAATAAGTGCTGCCGCAGTACTTGGGGTGCTGGAACAGGTATCTGTGTGAGCCCCCAGCACTGTCTGCAGGAGGCGGTAGGGGGCTCGAGGTCACTGAGGACTTGCATTATCGGCAAGGGCATTTCTGGTAGGGGAGAAGCATGGGTACAGGTGCAGAGAGTCTCTGCTCTGCCCTGCCCTGGATGGACGCCCTGGAGAGGATGAGGCCCCCAATGCACCCTGACCCCTGACCCGTTCCTTCCAGCCCAGGTGCCTGGCGTGTCCCTAAGGACCCCTACCCTCCAGCTGGCATTTCTGTGCCTAGCACAGAGCAGACCCTCCACGGAGACCTGGTGCTCGGGCAAGAACATGGGGTGAGGTTTCCACCCCCGGTGCCCACGTGGGCCCCATGCTCTGATCCCCCGGGCTTTCGAAAGGCCACCAGGCCAGAAGGGCTGTGCAGAGAACAACACAGGCTGTCAGCCCACTTCCCAGCCAGGGCAGGTGGGGAGCCCCCCCCCACAAAGGTCAGGCCCACCATGTGCAAAGGCATCCCAAAGCCCAGAGGACTCCAGTCCCACCAGTGACCATTCAGGAAAAGCTGTGGTTTCACAACTGCCATGGAAGAGCCAGACCCTGGGTTCCCCTGTGCATGCGGCACTGCTGTGATTTCTACACACTAACCTATTAGGGACAGGAGTCAGGGGAGCCGGTGCCGATGTCTGTCCCCTGAGTGTAGCTGCCAGAGGAGGCCTGGCCCGCAGGCTTCCTATCCCTCCACACTGGCTTCCCCACCCCAAATGCCAGCCACCCATGTCCCCTTCCTCCATCTTCTGGACGCTGCCCTTTCTGGCGGGGAGTGCCTCTCAGCCAAAGCCGAGGAGCCCACGGAGAAGCACCCCAGGGGCAGATGATTCCAGAGGCTGTTCTGTGTTTCTTGTCCCAGCAAAACCAAGACCCCTGCCCCAGCAAGACCTCACTGACCATAATTTCCACTTTTTTTTTTTGCCTCTTTCTTCCTGGCGTCCTCCCAGATGAGCCACCACACATAAGCCCTTGCTCAGAGCCCAGCTCAGGTGCCCAGTCCCAACAAGCTTCTCTGGGGACAAACGCCCCTGGGTCAGCAGGGAAGAGCCGCTGCTCCAGAGGCCAGGGTGAGCTTCCTGCAGCCATAGGGTCAGGACACTTGCTGAGGAGGCCTCCAGTCCTGCCAGCTCTGGATGGTATCCAGGTGACACCCAGAGCCAAGGCTGGCCCTGTGCCAGCTCCCAGGAGGTGACCTCTGTGGAATGTCCTGATGAGGGCATGTTTGTTACCTGTGGCCTTGGGCTGTGCTGGATAGTCTACACTCCCGGCACCACCAGCCCCGACAGAACCCTGGACACCCAGGCTCGGGAGCCTCCCTGATGACAGTGCTCCACGGGTGTTCCCACGTGGCTGCTGCCCACACAGCTCCCTGGCAGGAGGGCCCCTGGAGGCACACGGGGAAGGAGGGAGAAGGGAAGAGAGACAGCTACTCACTCAGCAGAGGGTGGAGGCGAGATGGGGTTTGAGAACTAACTTTTACAAATGAAATTGGAATCTGACAAGAACTCACAGTTTAGAGACACGTTGTCCTAAACTCGGCTCCTGGAGAGGAAGGTGCCGGCACGGCACAGCCCACCATCAGGCTCCTGGCACCCCTCACGTGCCTGCACAGCTCAAGCACGGTTTCTCTCCAGGACCCCCTTGCAATCAACTGAGTTAATATGTTACCCCTAAATAAGTTAATTATATTATTACTTTCTGACACTGCAATCACAGATTTTTATGTTTTGATGCTAAATTGGGTAAAACTTTAAATTAGGGTAATTAAATAATTAGCTTTAAGATGACAAAGTAGCTAACAGCTTCCCTCTCCCTGACATGCCCAGTCAGTATTGCCTGCATGGAAAATGCCAAAGAGAAGGCCTGTGCCACACCAAAGAGCCTGCTGGGGTGTCCCCAGCATTCCTGGCTCTCACCTGCTGCCCTCCTCTCTGGGTTTAGTGTCCCTGGAATAACCCATTGGCCTGGGCTCTTGTGTGAGGATGGGGCCTGGCAGTCTCTACATGTTTTGCAGGAAAGCGCAGAGCTGGACTCTCCTTTGGGGAGCAGCGGGGTTACTGGCATTTTCCACGCAGCAAAGTAAGTGCATTGGTCCCCACAATGGCTCAGAGCTCAACAGAATCAAAGACCAGCTTACATGTGAGAAACCTTCCCCTCAGATCTGAATCTCACCCCTCTCCTCATCTTCTTGTCCCTCCAAAATGCAACAGCTCTGAGCACCAAGTCACAGATGTGCATGACAATGGTTATGGGGTTTGTGGCTATTTGAGGAGGTGCTCAGTTTCTAGGTTAATGTGGCACATAGAAACATTTAGGACCTCAGTGTTCAAGTAAAGCAATATTTATAGAGCGTGTGCACCATCTGTGGCCTCATTTCTCTCCAGGTGAATTCCCTGTCCAGGCTGGATGTCAGCAAGAAAAGGCAGAGCAGCTTTGAGCATGATACTTTTCATTTCGAGACGTGTGTGTGAACATATAGACTCAGTGCCTGCAAGATGTCGGCGCTGACCTGCTAGGCTTGGGGGAGAGACTCTACAGCTAAGATTCGCTTTCACTCGGGGGCTCCTTGCTTGGATGTGTGCATCTTTACCGGAGACGTGTCCCACCCCGCATGGGGGCGACCAGAGCCAGTACCTCCTCTGTAAGGTGGCGGCAGGTGCGCCCTACCGAGCAACCGTCAGCACCACGGACAGCATACAGCCAGCACCATGGACAGCACTGAGAGCCGATCAAGGGTGCGTTCCTCGCGCAACCTCTATTCCTTCTGGGCACTAGTGACCTGTAACGCCCGCCCCCACACCCCGGGGGGATGGCAGCTGACCCTGAATTTGGAGAAATCGTCCTTATTTCTGGTGCCAGAGGGTCCCTGGACTTGACCCACGGCAAGTGGGAGGCCCCCACAACCACGGAGTCAGCACTGGGTTGGCCATCAAGCATATCAGGCACATCAGGCTGGCTCAGCTCATAAGTGGGAACCTGCCTCAGGTCCCGGCCATGGCCCACCCTCTGCCCACATTCTGCCTTTGGAGGGGGGAGGCAGCACCATTATTCACTAAACACAAAGAAGTGTCTCCCCCACCCCACCCCAGTACCATCAGAGCACACACAGTGCAATGAGGAAGTTACCCTAGACCCTAGGCTGAGTGAGCCCCTTGCTGGCACCCCCACTGGGCCAGCTCCAGAAGCCACCAAGAGCTTGAGGACAACAGAGGTCACCTGATTAGCCATGTGGAGCTTGGCAGGAGCCACTACCATGGCCTCTTCCCATTTCTCAGTAATCCCCCAACCTTTGACAGCCTGCCCTCCTCCCTCCCTTCCTCTTCCTGCACAATATATGTGGTCCTTTCTCTCTCCTGTTCATGAGCTTTTAGAAATGAAAACCCACCAGGAAAATCCACAAAGGAAGAGAGGAGGGGGAACTGAGAAGCCCAGGAAAGGAGGAGACCCTCTTCAGGAATATTCACATGACCAAGAGGTACCCAGGCCTCTTAATCCATCCCAAAAGGAAGCCACAAGTTCCCTTAAACAGGAGGCGGGCAGGTGAGGGCAGGGGCCACATGGGTGGAGATATCTGTGTCCATCAGGGTCCAGTATTAGGAGAGCAGAGCCCGTGACTCAGGGTTTACTGGCCACAGTGTCAGATTCAGAAGGGCTGCAAAGCCAAACAGGGGATGGGGAGGGGGCAGAGGCCACAGGAAGCCAATCCCACCCTGAGGGCTGGGGGCCAATGGACACTGTCTGCAATGATGAGCAGGAGCTCCTTCCAGGAGACCATGGGGCCCAGCAGGAGTCCCTGCTCGGGGACAGGCCTGGGCTCATCTGTCGGCTCAGGAGAGGCTGCTGTGGGCTGGGGCGCAGAGAGTGAGAAAGGGGTGCCCCACAGCTTCCATCTTGACCCGCCCCTCTGAGTCCTCGTCCTCCTCTGGGTGTCTGGCCCTCCCACTCTCCTTTGGCCACAGAAGGCTGTGAAGGTGGGTTCTGGGGGAGGCGCTATCATTTGGAATCCCTTACAGTCATGAACAGGGGGCGGTGTGGTGGACAGTGGGAGGAAGCCACCTGGCCCCTCCCAGGTCCAGATGAGGAGGAGGGGCCGGAGGCGTAGGCAGTCCCTGCCCTGGGGTCTGGTTCACACCTTCCATTTGTCCACAGGGAGCCACGGCCTGGGGCAGGGAAACCTCCTCAGCTCCACAGGCGTGAATCCCGGCTGCTTTTGTAGAGGAGGCTCCCGTCCCCCCGCCCAGGATGGGCTGGCGCCTCAGTGGGTCTGGGTCCAGGGAGCAGCCGTGTGCGTGTGGTGTGTCCTGCTCATGGTGACCAGGGACCCCACACGTGTCCCACTGGAGAACACAGGTGTCTATGTGCCCCAGAAGGCGCTCCCTCTGGGGCTGGAGGCCGGCGGTCTTTCTCCAGCTTCTCTGTGCTTCGTTTCTTTGCTCTCATCTCATTTCTAAGTGTGGAAATTACTCTCAAAATAATGCCGGACAGAATCACACAAAATCTAGCTCTTTACCCCAAACCTCACCCACACATTCCTTGTTTGGATTTCTCTTCTGAGGTTGATTTACGTCCATCTAGTTTACCTGACTTTGCCGCATTCACACACGGGCACGTCATCTGTCCTGACGGCGTACTGCCGCCTTCCGGGTCTGAACGGAAAACCGTCTACAACCTGGGCCCGCATGTGGGACCAGGCATGTCCCGAGCGACCCAGCTGCAGGACCTCCGTCTCCCGGCCAGACTCCCTGCTCCCACTGGGGGACACACGGGTGGGGCTGGAAGCATTTTGCCTTTCTTCCTGCCAATGACCAAATTCAAATGTACAACTTACAAACTACATTTGCACTTTCCAGCCCACTGCCTGCAATGATTGTGCGGTGATTATTAAACACGTCATAAATAATAATGTGACATTTTCTGATTGTGCATCTGATTAAGTAGCCATTCTTTGCAGCCTGAGAGTGGGCAGCTGAGATCGCTGAAGACAGGACCATTTCACGGGGTCCTCAGCCCCCTGCCAGCCTCCAGGGACCAGCAGTCAAGGCCCCCAGTTAAGTCCACACAGATACAGCCTCCCCAGTGCCGGGTCCCAAGTGTCAGGGTGGGGGCCAGGGGTAACCCCAGCTGTGTCTTTCCCATGAGCCTGAAGCCTCCCCACAACGTGCCTAAGTCTGAGAGCCTGGCTCAGCCTGTCTATTGCCTGAGGTCTGAGACCACTGCCCGCTTTCCCAGCCCAAGGTCACTGCTCAGACACAACCTGACCCCAGTCTCCTGCCTCTGATGTTGCTAGCCAGACCATGGCCTCCCTGCCCCCCAGCCCAGCATAGCCAGCAGCCAATTGGGAGGTAGTTCCTTGGAGAGGAGGGAAGGAGGATACACCTGAACAGAATTCCTCATTCTCAGCAAGATGGCCCAGCTCTCAAGACACCAAAGAACATTCCAGAGTCTGGGGCGCCTGAGTGGCTCAGCCAGTTAAGCGTCCAACTCTTGATTTTGGCTCAGGTCATGATCTCACAGTTGGAGGGACCCAGCACTCCGTTGGGCTCTGTGCTGACAGCACGGAGCCTGCTTGGGACTCTCTGTCTGTCCCTCCCCACTCTCTCTCATTCTCAAAATAAATAAACTTAAAAAAGGAAGAACTTTCCAGAGTCCATGATGTCTGACTGTGCTGCCCCTCTCCATCCCGCTGGCTTGGCAGGGAGGTGATGAGGCTGCGTGATATGGGTGGGGGGTCAGTGCTGTCCCCAGGGTGAGCCCTGCCACACCCCCTGACACTGTCAGCACCGACAACAGGTCACCTGGACACCGGGACCGTCTCAGGGGCGGGTGGGAAGCAGCCTCAGGAGGGGCTGGAAACGAAGCCCCGGGGACCAGGAGGCGAGCTGCAATGTGGTGTTACGTGCACGGTGCAAAACGTGGGCCAGCGCACGAGGCAGGGGTGCCGCCCTGAGAGGCCCTCAGAGCAAAGCTGCTCCTCCCTCTCAACTTGTCAGGGTGTCTCTTGTCTGCTATTTAATGTCGTTCTAAGTAAAGAAAAGTTAAATTCCAAATTATTAGCATGAATTTTGCTGTTTGTCCCCATCTTACACAATAGCAGCTATAGAAGCAAATGTAAGAGCTTAACTTCTACACAGAAACATCAAAACCACACAAGCGCACCTCCCAGCACCACCTGCACGTGGCTCTGTTCTTGGGAGAAAATGCCACACACACCCTGCTTTTGTCTCACTTCCTGATGCGTGGACGGTCCCCCCGAGGCCCCTTCTCCCACTGGCGGTGCAGGAGAGGCAGGAGAGGAGCCCGGGTTTCCTGCCCCCTCACCCCGTTCCGCAATCACCCTCAGGCGCATGGGGGCTGGCGCAGGAAGTGGTGGGAACAAGCAGCAAGGGTCGCACCATGGCCTCCTCTCTGCGTCTGTCGCAAGTTCTCGCTGAAAGGGACATGGGCGTCTGCTGGTCTCCCTGTCGGGACGCGCTCACTCTGATCTCGCTGGACCCGCGCATGCGTCCCTGGAATTCTGTGTTCAGGGGCTTCCTGAGCCTCCGTGTGGTTGGAGAAAACAATGCAGAAATGACAGACACGTGAGGTTTCTCCTCTGCTCACACACTTGCTGTGTCAGCCCCTCAAACGTTACTTACAAAGTACAAGTTCAAAGACAAAATTATTAAGAATTTCAAGATTGCTACAGTGTGGCATTAAACCAAACACAGGCCTGCTCTGAGGGTGGCCCCTATGCCTGCCCGGGTTATAGCTCGTGAGACTGGCCTTGCTCTCCCCCAAAAATGGATGTCACTCCCTGACTGGGGGAGGAGACAGGATCTGGAGCCTGGGCACACCCAAACCCAGAGGCCAGCAGTGCAGAAAGGCGAGGCCCCCAGGACAAGAGGACACACACACACACACACACATGCGTGTGCACACACACCACATAGGTGCACACATGTGTACAGACGCAGGTGCACACACTCACAAGTACACACAGGTGCGCGCACACGGACACAGCATCAGAGTCCCAGCATCAGTGCTCCTTTCTGTGAGGTAGCTGCTGCCTCACTGGGTCGCCTTACAAATTCAAATGTCCCCAGAAAGACACTGAGGTCTCTGCTCCCCAAACCCCTGCCAGGCCCGCGGAGCCCTCTCCCTGCCCGTCTCCTCCCAAGTCCATATCCCTCAGGGTGACTCCAGGCTCTTCCACGGAGGGTGAGGAAAAAAGCTCATCAGCAAAGCCCCGCCCTGTGGACACTGAACGTTCCAGAGAGGCACCAACAGACAGCTTCGAGGGAAATGGGACGTTGTGTTTTCACCCCCCACAGCACCACTGTGCTGGGTGACAAGGACAGTGCTGCTCAGGCACGAGAGCCACCCCAGGTCACAGCGTGAACCCCAAAGCCCCCACCACGACCGCACCAGGACCCTCCTCCGCACCAGCGTGCCCCCTGCCTGCTCCTTGCAGGTGGCCCCAGCAGCCAGCAGAGGGGCCGGGAGGGGCCGTCACGTCCTGCTTTCTGTCCTCAGCCTCCTTGGCTGTCACAGGACCAGCCCTTCCTTCCCCAGGGGATGGTGGGTCGGCCCCCTCCTTAGAAGAGACAGAGGACCCCGCACACCCCACCGGGGCAGGCCCTGGAGGACGCAGATCTAGGGTTTCCTCCTTGTGGTCAAGTGCATGAGGGTGGTTCTGGCTGCCCTGGGCTTCTCCTCCTGGGCCAGCTGCCCCAGAAGCAAACCTGGGCCCTCAGTGATCCTTGCCCTCACCGCCACCTGGGCCTGTCACCTGCCCAGCTGAGCACAGAGCTGGAGGGGCCCAGGCTCAGCTCCCAGCACCGGAGTGGGTGAGCCCCCCTTCTTTCAAGGCCTGCCACCTCTCGCTGACCCCTCATGTCCAGATCGAGGGTCACCTCCTGTGGGACCCCCAGCCTCCCTGAGCGGTCAGGCCCCACCTGCCCCAGCCCCTGGGTGCCCAGCTTCTGCCCGGCACAGGGCACATTGCCAGCACACCACTGCTCAAAGGAGAGCCTCCTGATCTTTGGGGAACAGGGAGGACAGGGTGGTGGATGCCGGCTTGCCTTAGTAACTTCACAGAGAGTGGTGGCCGTGCCTGATCCTTCCAGAAGGGCTCAAACAGGATCACATGACTCGGTCAGCAACCAGTTACACCGCACGAGCTCCGCCAGGCTGAGGAGAGCCTGCATTGGCACTCGGGAGGCCGGCGCTCGCCTGCCGGGGGCGCTGGCTCTGGGTCCAGCCCCTGAACCTGACGGTTAGATGTTACCAGGTGCCTCACGGCTCCGGGGCGGCCAGGCCTGCAGTGAATGCTGCCCGTGGACCCTGCATGTCCCTGGGTCCTCCTGGCCCCGGGGCTTGCTGGCAGATGAGGGACAACGGCTCCAGTCCAGCACCTGCCACGCAGCCCCCAGCGCCCCCCCCAACCCAGGCCCATGGCAGGTGCCCAGCTTCCCGTGTGGTTCTGTGTCCACTCAGCCTGCTCCCAGCCTGCTGGATACTTGGCAGCTTGCTATTTCGCTTAAAAAGATGAAGAAGACAAGACGTCGGAAGGCAGGACACACACTCCTAGGTGGGAAGCCTGCACTTAATTGAGGATGTAGCTATTTATTTTCTCCCCTCACTGGTCCAGACCATGAAATATTTATTTTTCCTCACTGAGCCTCTGTGCTCAAACAGCCTCGGACCAGCTCCCTGTGGGACCAAAGAGAAAATTGTTAGTCGATAACCTCAAACAAGGGAGCCGAGACGATGCAAGCTGGCAGCTTTGGCAGGACCCCAGACAACGGGGAGCTGCTGTGGGAGGCCCGTGGGCCCCCAACAGAGCCCCACCTCCCAGCCCTGGGTAGCCCTGCGCACGACGCGCTCACGGGGGGCGGTGTCCGGGGGGCCCATCCACAGCCCGCTGTCCAGCCAGGTGCAGCCGCTGGGATGTGCGGCCGGGCCGGGTGGCGGTGCGAACAGGTGCATCTGTGGGCTCGGACCAGCACAGGCAGAGGCGGAGGCCGGGGTGGGAAGGTGGGAGCCCACACCCGAAACCAATGGAACCATCGCAAGAGACGACCAGCGTGTCTGCGTGAGTAGGGGCAGCTTCTTCTGCCGAACCCACCTCCCCACTCATTCTGAGAATCAAGCTTCTTTAAAATCCAGGAGCCACTCCCTGACCCGCCCCCTCCCCTGGAGCCGAGCCCAGCAGGTGGAGAAGCACCAGTTCGGGGAGAGCCGGACAGGTATCATCTCTCCCCCACCATCACAAGTCACACCTGTCAGGGCCCGGCCCAGCCACAGGGACCCCACCCACACTCCCGCAGCCCAGGACACCCGCGCCTGGTGGGTGGCCGAGGCCCTTGGAGAAGGGGGCGCCCCAGGGCAGGAAGTGTGGGGGTGCCCCATCCCGACACCCCCATGCTCCGGGCCAGGCAGGTGGATGGGCTTTCCAGAGCCCTGGGACGGAAGGAAGGAGGGGCAGGGGGAGGAGGCTAGACTCTGCCCAAAGCACTCCCCACACAGGACTTCATCACAAGGAGACGGGAAGGAGAAGGAGATTTCTGCTGCCGAGTGAGATCCCACTTTAATTTCATGCCACATTAGGGCAATCTGGCAGGCAGAGCCCCCCAGAGAGGGTGTGCGTGCCGCGTCCCCCAGGCCGCCACTGCCCTCGCTAATTGTGACCTGATTCAACAGTGTTGGATTAACTCCATCCGTCTCCACGGCCAGACCAGGACTGAACCCGGCCCCTCTCCCGGCTCTTTGTCCGTGTCTCGTGAGCGGGAGGGGGTGAGCACCCACACACACGCAGCGGCACGCCCCGAAGCCAGGAACACGACCTTCCCCCAAAGAAATGACCGTCTGCTTCAAGGGGGCACCCGATGCGTGACGCGTCCCCAGCTTCTCCGGGACTGGCGGTTCAATTGCCACATTAACGGGCTGCTCGGAGAGCCGTCCTGGGCCTGACCTCAGGTGTGTGGTCTTAGGTGAAAGTGTTGTGTCTGCTCAGAAGGTCCCAGGTTTGCAGCATTCCTCTTACCTGAAATGCCCAAAGCAGGCAGGTCCAGAGACGGGAAGTGGGTAGGTGGGTGCCAGGGGCTGGGGAGGGGCTGCTAATGAGGACACGCCTCCTTTTGGGGTGATGGCAGGTCTGGAACATAGTGGTGGCCGCACAATGTACTAAATGTACTAAATGCCAGCAAATTACACACTTTAAAATGGTTGAATTGCGCAGTGCGTGGAGTATAGCTCAATAACACTGTTTAACGAAACAAGATGCGCAGGGCAGGTGGGGGCGAGGGTGAGGAGCTCCCCGATGGGCATGGTGCCTCCAGGTGGGCTCAGGTGGGCTCACGGTTCCCCGTGCTCCACTCGGGATGGAGCCATTGCGTGGTCACGCTGCGTGGGTGCTGAAGAGGGGGGTCTGACCAAGACCCCTCCTTGACCAAGCTCCAGTCAGGCTCCCCCGAGTGCGCTTTTGGACCAGGTCTCAAACCCCAGGCCTCTGGGTCCTTCCCTGTACCATCCAGTTCCAGCAAGAGCCCCCCGCCCCCCCTTTGGCCTCACGGGCAGGAGGCCCGGGCCATCGATCCACACTCAGTCACCGGGTGCTCCAAGTTTGGATGGTTTAATGCTCTGCAGTCACGGTCAGGAAATTCTTCATAATCTTTGAACAAAGGGCCCTGCATTTTCATTTTCTACTGGGCCCAGCAAGTTCTGAGCTGCTCCTGCCTCTGTGGGGAGGAGATAAAGGCTGGCCTCTCTCCCCACCTTCTGGTGGGCCTGGAAGTGAAGCCCAGTGGCTTCCAGACCCCGCCAGCCTCCAGCAAGGCACAAGTGCCCAGAGAGGCAGCTCTGGGGACCGGGCAGGTCAGGGTCAGCTACTCTGCAGGGGCAGGACCCCAGGTTTCCTGGGCCCTGCCCACCAGGCCCTGCCACCCACTGTTCTCAGCTCTGAGAGTCCCCAAACCAGCAAGGGGCCAGCGCAGGATGGACAAGGGGGCTGTGCATGAGGCATGAATGAATGACTGAATGAAGACCGGCAGGTGACGTGCATGGATGAATGAATGGACCACATTGAATGAATGAATGAAGGAATGGGCGTGGGCATGGCGGGTGAATGAATAAACAAATGAATGGAGCCCAGCACCCGACATGAATGAATGGATAGATGAATGAATAAATGGACGGTCTCCCCAGTGAGTGCAGCCTAGAAGCGTGTGGAGCCCGGGCAGGGGCAGCAGGAGGAACCAGAGCCACAGGGGGCCCCGTGTCCACCCCACCAGAGTTGGGTTCCCCCTTATGAGCAGAACTGTGTCCCCAAAATTCACCTGTTGAGATCCGAACCCCCACGACCTCAGAACGTGAGCTCATTTGGAAGTAGGACAGCTGCAGAGGGAATCAGGTAAATGAGGTCTCACTGGACTCTGTCCTGTAGGAAGGGGACCCTGGGACACACAGCACGCACGGGGAAGGCCACGTGCTGCCATATGGAGGCAGAGACCCGTCCGCGGCCACCGACAGACACAGAGCTGGCCCTGCGCACACCTTCCTCGAGGACTTCCGGCCTCCGGGACTGGGAGAGGACCCATCCCCCCTGTTCAAGCCCTGGGCCACTCACACGTTGGCCCCGCTGGGAGGGCTGGCGACACGCACGTGAGCACGGTAAACGCGCTGACAGCTCACGTTGGGCCCCACCTGGCGCCTGGATCCAGACGCTTCTTCACGCTGCAGCCCCACAGGCCCCAGCGGCCCCTAATCCGCCGGGCTTCAGCGGCTGGTGCCCTGGCTGGGCTGAGAGCATGGCAGCCTGGCAGAGGACGCAGTGCAAGCCGGCCAGAGGTGTCCCTCGAAGCCGCACACGCACATATACCCTCGGCCCACGGGTCTCCCTTCCTGGCCCCACGGCGGTGGGGGGGGGGGGGGGGCGATGCCATGGCCTGGTTCTTCCTGCTCCCCGGCCCCTCAGTCCTGCCCAGCACTCTCGAGGCCCCTGGGGCTCCGGAACATTCTTTCCAGAGCCCTCGAGCTCTGTTGTGAGCGCCCTGTGACAAGGGCAGAGAACTGGCAGCCGCAGGGGGAGGCCTGAGTCCCCGTAAGGAGTGCTCAGGAGGAAAAGCCTTTATGCACAGGTGGCCTCCTGTCTGTGTACCTTCACGTCATAAGCAGGTGCCCTGTCCTGTTCTGAGGGCTGAAATTGTGTGGTGTCCGCAGCATGGCATGGCCTTCGGCCGGCGAGCATGGGCAGGACCGCCGGCACAGGGGAGGCCGCTTCTCCGGGTCCCAGGAGCTGAGGGGTCTGCTGAGCATCTCAGTGCCTGGGGGGTGAGGTGTGCCGAACACAGGGGGCTGGGGCACCTAGGGACTCCACGTGTTCCCCACTGACTGCTTTCGTGGCCAGAATATTTCAAATGGTTACTCCAGTTTTAATTCATCTTAAAAAATAAAAATTTTGAGGGGTGCCTAGGACGCTCAGTCAGTTGGGCGGCCGACTTCAGCTCAGATCATGATCTCACGGTTCGTGGGTTCGAGCCCTGCGTCGGGCTCTGTGCTGACAGCTGGGAGCCTGGATGGAGCCTGCTTCGGATCCTGGGTCTCCCTCTCTCTCTGCCCCTCCCCTGCTCACGCTCTGTCTCTCTGTCTCTCAACAATAAATAAATGTCAAACACTTTTTAAAATAAATAAATAATAAAAATAAAAATTTCTCCAAGGCCACTCTGTATTGTGCTCAGTCCTCAGTGTCCCACATGAGAATGTGAGCCAAACGACCCCTAGCCCCTCCCCTCCCCTCCACAACCCTGCGCGAGAACCGCGGTGGCTCCTCTCTGGCGGCACAGAAACCGCTGGAACGTGAGGGGCCTCTGGAAGGAAAACGGAGTCGAGGACCATATGCTCACAACCTCCACTCACCGCAGGTGACTCACACCCCCTCCGGGGAGACCCCTCACCCGGAGGCCCAGGGGCCCCTGCCCCGTGTGACAGGGTGACGTGGCCACCGTCCAAGCCACAGTTCCAGGCTGTAGCGAGCGGCGACAGGCAGGAGTCAGCCGTCCGGCCCCCGGCCGCCCCGCCCCATGAAGTGTGCACAGCGTGCTCATCGAGTGAACCAAACGGCGGCAGGAGGGCGGGCCCAGGCCACGAACACGCCACGAGGGCCGTGGGTCCAGAGGATCTCGGTTCACAGGGCGCCCCGGAGAGGAGCAAGGGGCAGGGGGCCGCGAAGGAGGACATCGCAGCCACCAGAGCTTTGTGGCCACAGCGTCCAGCCGAACGAACGCATCAGCTTGGAAGCCCGGCCGGAGCGTGGAGCCAGCAGCCCTGACCAGCCGTGTGGCGCCTCCACGTCAGGGCACATCTGCGCCAAGTGTCTGACGGGGGTTGCTTCCCACGGGACACCCGGAGGGGCTCTGCCGGCCGATGACACCACGGCGACGCCACGGCCAGCGCTGGCCGTGCCCCAGCAGCAGGGGCACCCGAGAGCCATGGCCGGCCGGGGGGCCTTTCCTGGGGGTCAGCAACCCCACAGCGACGGACCCTGAGCTGCTTCTGCCGCGACGGAGAGGGCGCACGAGTGCTTGTGCGCGAGGGCCTGGAGGCGTTTCCAGCTACGCCGGGCCGTCTCATTTCCGAGTCGCTCTGGAGCCTCACCTTATGCGGAAAGTGGGAAATAACACTCGTCTCCCACCCGCTTTGGAAAGCCGCCCACTCTGCCTAACTTGGAGCCTCGGGCTGAGGCGGCTGTGACCACCCATCCCCACCAGGTGGCGCCACCACAGGGGGCGGCTCTGGCCTCCTTGGGGCCTGGAAGCCGGGTGGGTGGTCAGGGGGCTGGACCATCGGGGTCCGGGGTCAGCAGCCTGATCTCCTCCTGGGCGGCTCCCGGGACAGGGCGCCCAGCTGTCCTGAGCTGGAAGGTTCGGGCACACACAGCCTGAGTTTTCTCTGTCGTGGCTGCCCCTTCCCTCTGGACGAAGCCGACCTGGGTTGTCGGTAAGAACGTTTGTCTGGATGACACTGTCCCTGAGGGTAGGATGGACCCAGGGAAGGGGAAGGAGGAGAAGCACGGGGAAGGGAGGTTGGTGGCTCCACTCCCAGCAAGCCCACAGCCCTCTGCTCGAATAGGACGCGACCCAGTGCAACCTCCTCCAGGAAGTCCTCCTGGGACCAGCACAGCTGGGTGACTCTCCACAGCCCTCCCCAGGCCACTTGGCAGACGGGGTGGGCAGGCCTGCAGGGCACCCACAGGCGGATGATCCTTCTAGATGGGGGTCACTCTAGGCCCGTCTCTTGGGTGGGGGTGGGGTCAGCCAACCAAACCACAAGGACCAAGAGTAGGGACGCAGTTTCCCGGCCGAGAGAGAGCAGCTGCCGGAAGGGAAACGAAGTGGTTTCCCCCGGGGCGGCCAAGCTGGGCAGAGGTTCGGCTGCAGCTGCCGGCAGCCTGTGCTACTCGGGGGCTGCCCGCCTGCGAGCAGGGCAGAGCTGAGAGCTGAGGGAGAGCCCTCAAGCCAGCCTCGGACAGCTGGATCCAGCGGTGCCTGAAGCCGTCCTTCGTTCACACAACTGAAAACCCAGAGGTCCCTTTTCTTCTTAAACCAGTTTGCATTAGTCGAGATTCCTTCCCTTGTAAGTGGTCGGGTCCCAGCTCTGACGAAGGTCAAAGCTGAAAGAGACTCCAGACGGGTGTGGAGCGACACCAGGAGGCCACCCCCGGGTCTGCCCTGCACACGGGTCTCTGGGGCCCAGACCCCAGCCTGCTCTCCCTCTGCAGCTCGGAGCCCCTCCCCACCCCACAGAAACGGAGGAGGGGCTGTGGGCAAGGCCAGAGGCTGTTCCTCGTGCCGGTGGGTCTGGGAGGACTGGAGACCCCCCCCCTCCCCGCCCCGCCGCCATCAATCGATCTCACCGCCATAACCAGCGAATGCGCTCACCGAGCCAGCAGGCTGGGCCATACAGGGTCCCGCACGCCCCCCAGGACCGCCCCTCCCGGTCCCCTGGCACGTCATTCACTTGCTTTCCGATTGTGCCGTACGCAGTTGCTTGCCGGAACACCTCTTTTTAATTGCCACGTGCTGAGGTTTAATCTCAACCAAGTACAAAATCATTTGTGCAATAACGTGGGAGCCACGGGAATAAGAATCAGTGACAGACACGTTCAGTCTGCTCTCAGCGTGTCTCAAGGGTCCCCGCCCGCTGGAGGCGTTCACGCCTTCTTGGACACGCGGGCCTCCCAGGACTCCGCGGCCGGGGCAGTCTCGTGGGCTCGGGGCAGGTCCAGGCCAGTCTTCTGGGCCACCTGCGGGATACAGACGGGGCAGCCGAGGGGTGACCGGCCCCTCTCCTCCACGGGCCTTCAGAGGGCCCCCAAGTCCTCATGTCTCCACAGGCCTCGTGTGCAGTGGGGCCCCCTCCTCCTGCCCACAGCTGCCGGAGGCTCTGACAGAGAGCTAGAGAGCCGCAGCCACGCCCACCCAGAGAGGGACTCTGCACAGGGGTGCGGGGTGGGGGGAGAGCCAGGTGCCCTCGGGGCCCCCAGGTGAGAGAGTGCAGCGCCCCCCGCCCAGGACTCTGGACCCCAGGTCCCAGGTCCCAAGCCTGGGGCTGGACTTTATCCCTTCTGCGTCCGGACAGATGCAGCGCGTCCCTGACTCTGTCCCAGGGCCATGTGACCCTGGGCAAGCCGACCCTCTGGGGGAGGGGAATGAGGTCACCGAGTTCCTGGCAAAGCTGCCGGAGCTGGTGCCTCCCTTGTTCAGCAACAGCGACAGACTCAGAGGCCGAGCTCCCCGGTGGAAGGCCAGCGGGAGCATACGTGGCAGAAGGACCTGTGAGGACCTCCGACCCTGCAGGACTGTGCCCTTTGAGGGACAGAAGTCCGCCTCAGAGCCCTTGGCTACCAGCTCGCCGGCGGGGGACAGCGCCCAGGCTGCGGCTCAGGAAGGCCCACGGGCCCAGAGGCCTCTCTGAGCAGAGGAGATAGAGGCCAGAATCAGGGAGGCCAAGGCAGCGGGCAGCCCAGGGCCGAGGCCCCGAGCGCCATCCGGAGGGAGCCCCAGAGATCTGCAGATGAGGGTCTGCACGCGCAGGGCGCGAGGCCCCAAGATGAGGGCAGTGGCAGGACTCACGCGGGGCCGGGGCAACGTGCGTCCCAGCAAGGGGCACCGGGCGGGGCCCCAGAGGGACTCTCTGAGGGTACGTGAGCCGCACACAGTGCTCCAGGGCGCCCGTCAACAGAAAAGCCCGCCCGGAAAGGGTCGGCGTGGCCCCTGCTGACCTAGCTGCACAACACAGAGACCTCCCCGAAGCACTAGGACAAAATCCGCACCCAACGGCACAGGGTCCCCAAGGCCAGCGTCCCAGCAAGGTTGCCAGGGACAGGAAGAAGGGGGAAGTGTCACCCTCAGCGGGAAGAAAATGGGCCGGCAGGAGCAGGCCCAGAACGACAGAGGGACGGCTCGGCGGCAGGGACTCGGGCCTCGTGTCCTCGGAGCATCGGGTGGTGGGAACGTGACCCCCACGTCTTCTCATCCCACACGTGAAAAACGCAGCCTCTCAAGTGACAAACACAAGGGACAAGATGAACAGCAAATCTCACGTCACAAAAGGAAAAACGTGAACGTGAGGACACGGCAATAAAAACTACCCGCAAGGAAGCCCAGAGGGGACAAAGTAGACTGAAACAGGAGTATCAGTGGCACGCAGGCCACCAGTAAGGGGGTGGAGGGACAGGAAATACGCCCTAAAAAATAACGGTCAATTGGGGCGCCTGGGTGGCTCAGTCGGTTAAGCGTCCGACTTCAGCTCAGGTCACGATCTCACGGTCCAGGAGTTCGAGCCCCGCGTCGGGCTCTGGGCTGATGGCTCGGAGCCTGGAGCCTGCTTCCGATTCTGTGTCTCCCTCTCTCTCTGCCCCTCCCCGGCTCATGCTCTGTCTCTCTCCGTCCCAAAAATAAATAAACGTTAAAAAAAAATAAATAAATAAAAAATAACGGTCAAGTTCTCCAAACCTGCTGAAAATCCAGAGACTGAAAGAGACCAACAACTTCCAGCGGAATAAACCCCCACGGAAAGCCTGGTGCGGCGATCCCAATACAACTGCCGAAAACGGCAAAAAAGGAAAACCTCCAGCAGTCCAGGAAAACAGACGAATCACACACAGCGGGACGGGGATCGGAGCTACGGCGGACCGCTGGGTGACACTACGGGCCAAACACGGCGAGGGGACAGCTTTAAAGTATCCACAGAGAAAGAAAATCTGTCCAGCTAAACCCCGACATGGCACAAAAACGTCTTCACAGATAAAACGTTTTTAAACAAACAAAGAAAGTCAGAGGCTTTGTCACCCGCAGGCTCTCAGGAAAAAGTCATCAAAGATCTTCAGGCACAGCGAATGACACCGGGCCGGTCTACGCAGACGAACAAGGTGGGCCAGACACGGAGAGCACGTGGGTAAAGGTAACACACTGTTTTATTTTTGATTTTCGGAAGGTAATCGAGCGTTGAAAGCCGACTTATTAATGATGTGCCTTGGGCTCCGCCCACACAGCGTGGGCCGTGCGACAGCGGCACGAGGCAGGGGCGCGAGCCCACGGCTGCCGGGCGTGCAGGGCGGGCGCTGGGTTAGCAGGACCCACGCTGACCCCAGACAGCCACCGCTAACGTGCGAAACTCGGAGCCAACAGGAGAGAAAAAGATGGAAACACTTCTCAAACCCAGTCCACGGCGATACGGGAAAAGAGGAAAGGAGACGTTTCGTGAAGACGCGTGTCCGGAAAACGCGTGTCTCCTTGAGGACAAGGAGAGAGCCGTCGGTGGAGGCGAGGACACCCCGTCCGGACAGAAAGGCCAACGGATCCATGAGCGTACCAGGGAGGACATCCACTCATCGGCGATGACAAAGGGACACCGGCCGAACTCCACAGGCCAGAGGCAATGCGGCTCATGGGACACAGCCAGGCAGATGTCACTTGCACCCTGGCCGACCAGCCGCGGTCCAGATGGGGCCACGGGCCTCCGGTGGGCGTCACACAGGTGGCTTCACGCAAACACAGCGGCAGGTGTTGGCGAACACTGGGCCGGGACAAGGCCCATCGCCCAGATCGGCCGGTGACCCGGGGTTGTGTCTTATTGGCCGTGAGGGCACCAGTGGGGGACGGGCTCCCGCCTGCTGCCCTGGGGGTGGGCGCTCCCATGGCCCCGTGTGCAGCCAGGGTGTGAAATGGCCGCAACCATCTGACCTAGTGCCATAGTGACGGGGCTCAGAATGAGGTCCAAGGTGCCGTGGGCTGAGGGAGCAGGGAGAGGGGACACCTGAGTGGGAGGCCAACAAGCCATCGTGCCTGCCGGCGACCGTCAGCCTTGCTACCCCATTTTACAGATGGGGAGGAGTGAGGGAGGCCTTCCTGGACGGCTGGGCAGGGCACCGGGGTCCACACTGCCATCGTCCCAATAAGGTGACCCACTGAAGTGTGTGAATCGCATGGTGCACACGGGTCCTGTCCCCACACACGCAGACCCCGTCTGCACACACGGGCCCTGTCTGCACACGTGGACGCCGTCTGCACACATGGGCCCCGTCCACACACTTGCCTAAAGTGCACAGAACCTGGGAGGCAGGTGCCATGGCCGGGCCTTGCCCAGGTGAGGAGAGAGTTGCGGGTCCCGCAGCAGCTGCCAGGAGCCTGGCCTCAGGTCCCCAGCTGCCGCCCGCCGAGGCCTGCTCCTCCTCCCTCTGGGGCCATGCTCAGTCTCCTGGGCCCGGATCCTCCCTGCAGCCAGAACCCACCATCCTCGGGCACCAGGCTGGAACCCCTCAGCCATCGCACAGACGCCCCTGCGCCTCCCCACAGCCCTTCCCTGTCTGCGGGGCCCCCTCCCGGGCCCAGAAAGGCTGCTGGTGCCTGCAGCTCCCCCCATCCCCGCTGGACTCCACCTGATGCAGGGCTGCGGGGGGCAGGGTGAGGGGACTGGGGCTGTGTCCTGATTACCCCAGAGGGCCCAGGGCCAGAGGTCGGGCCCAAGAGCAACCAAGGACACGCTTGCATTCCATGACTCCGCAGCCCCCAGACCTGCCTTGGAAGCGGCTGGACCCAGGGGCTTGCTGCCCCCTGGAGGCCAGAAGGAGAACTGACCCTAATGGGCCACCCCTTCACCCCGCCAGGAGGTGCTGCGGGGCGCTGAGCCACACCCACGCGGAGCCCCACTGATGCCCGTAACCTGCTGAGTGTGGGGCAGGGGCCCGGGGCATGGTGACCTCAGGTGACCTGAGCAAGTGCTGGCCAGTCACTGCCTGATCTCCAAGTGCCCGCAGAGAACACAGGCGAGGGGGCAGCAGGTGAGCCAGGACCTAATGGGGTTAATGGGGGAGGAGTGGGCAGGGGACACAGAGGACAGAAGTTGGAGCAGGACCCAGGCAGGCCCCCCGAGAGGGGTGCAGGGGACAGAGGGGAGTGGCATGGGCCTTGCAGGGAAAGTTCTGCCTGCAGATGTCGGGGGCTGAGGGACCACCTGGGCCAAGGTGGGAATGGGCCGGGTGCGATGAGGCCGCTGTTCTCCCGAGCTCTGAGCAGCAGCCAGGGGCCCCTGCAAAGGGCCAGGTGGGCCACAGTCTTACTGTGAATGAGGGGACCTCGTCAGGGACACACCTGACATGCTTCCCAGGATCTCCCTTGTCACCTGGGGAGGAAGAAACGTGCGAAGCCCGTGCAGCAGCGGGATGCAGGGAGGCTGTCTCAGGTACTACTCCTGCGTGACGGCCACCTTATCACTCGTGATCCCGCGTGTTGGGAATTGGAGCGGGCTCAGCAGGACAGCCGTCTGCTCCACATGCCGTGGGCTGGGCAGGGTCAGGAGGTCCAAGAAGGGCCACCGATACCCCGGGGCCTCCTTGCGGGCAGGTGCTAGGCACATCCTCTCTGGAAACTCTCTCCTGAGGACAATGTGTCCAGGGGCCAGAGGCAGCGAGGGAGAAGAGGCAGAAGCACCCCCCCACCACCAAAAGAACAGACGCAGCCCCGTCTGCTGCACGGCTGGAGACCCACGTCCGGGGGGGGTGGGGTGGGTAGCTGTGGACGCCTCAACTCAGTGAATGCTGAGGCCAACGGCCTGGACCGGGTGGGGAGTGGCAGCAGTGGGCAAAGGAAGGGGTGTCTCCAAGCACCCACTTAAGCAGCAGAAGGAAGGAACGAGGTCTGTCTGCATGGCCACGTGCTTCCAAGAGCAGTGTCTGCCCCAGGACCAGAGGAGCTGGCCCGGACCCCCCCCCCCCACCACCCTCACAGGTGGTCCAGAGCACACCCCTCCCTGAGGAAAAGGCAAGAAATTGGGGGAAATCTCAGCACACCTCCTCCTAGTGCCCCCTGGTGAAGACAGGAAGGTGCCCGGGGGCCCTAGGTGGCATTTCCACACTGTCCCACGTTGGCATTACAGAGCCACCTCTGCCAAGGGAAGCCTGGGATCCACCAGCCTCTGATCTTGTTTCCAGCCTCTCCAGCTCTGCCTCCAGTTCTGCCTCCAGGACTCCCATGCCAGCCCTGTCACTGGGTGCTCACAGTCCTCCCCTGCTGCCTTCCCTGCCAACTCCAGTCAGCATGAGTGTGACTGATCAAAGCCAGGGATGGGACACCGGACCCCTCACCATCCTCAGACCCCAGAGCGAAAGGTCTGCCAGCAGCGGGGGGGAGCACAGTCCAACTTCCATTTCCTCCAGAGTCTGAGGTCATGGCTCTGCCCACTTTTTAAATCAGTTTGCGTTTTTTGCTACTGAGTTGTATGAGTTCTTTACATAGTTCGGATATGACCCCCCCCTTATCACATATATGATTTGCAAATATTTTCTCCCATTCTATAGGATATCTTTTCATTTTGTTGATAGTTTCCTTTGCTGAGCAGAAGCTTTTTGGTTTGATGTAGTCCCAGTAGTTTGTTTTTGCCTTTGTTTTTGTGTCAATCAAAAAAAAAAAAAAATCATCACCAAGCCAATGTCAGAGAGGTTACTATCTGTGTTTTCTTTTAGGAGTTTAAGGCTTCAGGTATTATGTTCAATTGTTTAATCCATTTTGAGTTGTTTTTGTGGATGGTTTAAGATAGGGGACCAGTTTCATTCTTTTGCATGAGGTTGCCTAGATTTCTCAACACCATCTGTTGAAGAGAATGTCCTTTCCTCATTGAATATTCTTGGCTCTTTTGTCATAAATTAATTGGCCATATATGTGTAAGTTTATTTCTGGGATCTCTGTTCTGTTCCACTGGTCTGTGTGTCTGTTTTTATGCAAAAGCCACACTGTTTTGATTACTACAGCTTTCTACCATGGTTTTAAAGAAGGAAGCATGATGCCTTCAGCTTTGGTCCTCTTTCTCGATACTGCCTTGGCTACTCAGGGTATTTTGTGGTTCCATACAGATTTTAGGATTTTTTTTTCTATTTTGTAAAAAAAAAAATGCCATTGGAATCTTGATAAGGATTGCATTGAATCTATAGATGGCCTTAGACAGTATAGACATTTTAACAATATTAATTCAACCCATGGACACAGAATGTCTCTCCATTTATTTGGGTCGTCTTCAACATCTGTCAACAATGTCACAGTTTTCAGAGAACAGGTCTGTCACCTCCATGGTTAAATTTATTCCTGGGTATTTTATTCTTTTTGATGCAATTGTAAATGGGATTATTTTCTTAATTCCTCTTTCTGATGGCTTGTGGTTAGCATATAGAAACTCAACTGATTTTTGTGTATTAATTGTGTATCCTGCAACTTTCCTGAATTCTTTTATTAGTTATGACAGTTGTTTAGTGGAGTCCTGAGGGGTTTCTATACAGACAATACCCTACTTGTGATTATTTGACTTTACAAAGGTGGGAAAGCAATACACATTCAGTAGAAATCATACTTTGACATTTGCTCTCTCCCCCAGCTAGAATCATGCGGTCGGATCCTGCCTTGTGAGGCTGGGTGGGGATGGCTCCCAGCAGCCACGCGCTCAGGAAGGTCAACAGCAGATCCACTCATAACAATTCTGCATCCAGTCAACATCCTATTTCCCCTTTCCATACGGCATTCAATAAATCAGATATTCAACACTTTATCATAAAACAGGCTTTGTGTCAGAGGACACTGCCCAACTGTAGGCTCATGTCAGTGTTCTGAGCACGTTTAAGGTCAGCGAGGCTAAGGTGTGATGTCTGGTAGGTGAAGTGTATGAAATGCATTTCCTACTTGTGACAGTTTCAACTTACGATGTGTTTGTCAGGATGTGACCCGTCCTAAGTCCAGGAAGATCTCTATATAAAACCATGTCATCTTCACACAGAGGCAAGTTTATTTCTTCCTTTCCGATCTGAATGCCTCTTGCTTCTTTTTCTATCAGCGATATTGGCCTATGATTTTCTTTTCCTGTAGTGTCTTAGTTGGTTTTGGAATCAGGGTAATGCTGGACTCAAAACATGGTTTTGGAAATGTTCCCTCCTGTTCAATTTTTTGGAAGATTTTGAGAGGGATCGGGGTTAATTCTTTAAATGTCTGATAGAATCTACCTGTGAAGCCATCTGGCCCCGGGCTTCTCTTCATTGGGAGGTTCTTAACTATGGACTCAATCTCCTTACTAGTGATTAGTCTGCTCAGACGTTCTGTCCCTTCATGACTCAGGCGTGCTGGGTTGTATGTTTCCAGGAATTTGCCCATTTCTTCGAGCTGTCCAACTTGTTGGCATACAATTGTTCACAGCGGTCTCAGGACCCTTTATATTTCTGTGGTACCTTATAAGCCCATGGATGTTTATAGCAACTTCATTCATAATTGCCAACAACTAACAGAAGAAATAGAGATGTCTGTAACCATGTAGACATTTTTAACGATACAGCGAATTTGGCCAAATTAACTTACATAAAACATTACACCCAACAACATGCTTTCAAAAAAAATGACAAAAATTAACCATATGAGATGTCATGGCAATTTAGGGAGAAGGAGGGAGGGACAAACGGGGGGCGCAAGGGCAGGGATTTCTAAGGCATTGTAACTGTTCTGTGTGACGCATACCCGTCTCTACACATCTGCCCAAAGCATCGGCACCCACAGCACACGGAGGCTCATGTAAGCTACGGACTCTGGTGTGTCATATGTATCAGCATTGGTTCATCAGCCGTGACACCTGCAGCTCGTCCTGCAAAGTCAATAACAGAGGAGTGGGGGAGGGGAAGGGTTAAATGGACACTATACTTTCTCATCAGTTTTCATATGAACTTTAAAACTGGTCTTTAAAGAAAGCGTACTAACTTTTTTTAATTGACCATATGCTGAGCCTAAAGCAAGCTTCAAAAAGGACACTAAGGGATCTTGTTAACATCTTTAGGGAACAAATTTTTCAGAGCAGTCTTGATGTGCCCAGCAGAAAGGCTTTATGGATGGTTGTCCGCTCTCCGTGATACAGTCCAGTTACACAGTGAGAGACTGTCACATCTCAGCAGCTGTCAATAGATGAAAGGTAAGAATATGGAGGGTTTGAACAGCAGGATACATACACGCGACTGAATTTGGGTAAATATAGACTATATATATATATATACATACATACATACATATGATTTCAACTGTGTCCAATAAAACTCCCATCATATGCATGAGCTACGTTCAATGACTATAATGGAATAAAATTAGAAATCGACAAGAAAGGAAAACCAAAAAGGTATTCATATATCTAAGTAGTAGTTACAAACTTTAAAGCTGCTTTCCTATGAAGAAATCTGGTATTGCTTCAAAGAAATTTAACTATTTTGTTAACGTTTATTTTTGAAAGACAGAGCATGAGCAGGGGAGGGGCAGAGGAGAGGGAGACACAGAATCCGAAGCAGGGCTCCAGGCTCCGAGCTGTCAGCACAGAGCCCGACGCGGGGCTCGAACCCATGGACCGTGAGATCATGATCTGAGCTGAAGTCGGACGCTTAACTGACTGAGCCACCCGGGTGCCCCACTTCAAAGAAATTGTAAAGGCTCCATATCTAAATGTCAGGGGTGCAGACTGTGTTCTCAGAGGGAAATGCCGAGCCTTGATTGTCCAGAGTCTCTTGGCGAAGCTCACCGCTCCTAATGAAGCACGAAAAATGGACACCTTGTCCAGCTGGGGGCTGGGGGGAGGGTGTCAGGAAGGCTTCCTGGAGGAGGAGGTACATTCAGCCCGATGGGATGGGCAGGGGCATTCCAAGCGGGCAGACTTCTAAGGTCAAGGCGCTGAAACCGGGAACGCCCCACATCACACATCACTGGCACCAGTGCTGGGGGCACCGTGGGGTGGGGCTCGGCACGGGGTCGCGCAGGTGGGAACGGCCTAGAGCACCCCCAAGTGGCAGGGACTCTGCCGCAGGTGAGTGACAGCTGCTGGGCATTGTGGGTGGAAAGAGATCGGACCAGCCAGGAACCTGGTGATGGAGAAGAGGGAGCAGAGTGGCGAGGGTGAGCCTGCACGGAAACCCTGCCCGAGCCGGTACACCGACTTGCTCTCTGTGTGTTGCTCTAGGTCAGCGGCTGGGCCACGAACCAAGGAGACAGTTTGAGGAGATAAATTCATGCTGATGCATGCTGCACCTGTCTCCACGGCATCCTTCCCGAATACCCGGCAGGTGCCCCCTCTGCGGGGGATCCGAAGGTCCGGCTGGTGGGACAGGACTTGGGAGTCGTGAGCAACATTCGGGAGGCGGCCGGGAACTGCCTTGTATGTGCCTCATCACGAGGCCACATCGCATCAAAACCTCCTCTCGTACGGCGTGGCAGCCTGGAAGTAGCACGCTCAGTGAGCGAAGCCCACGAGGCATGATTGCAGCCGCACGAAACGTCCAGAAGAGGCACACACACAGACAGGAAGGAGACAGGTGGTTGCCAGGGGCTGGGGGAGGGGAGGAATGGAGAGCGGGCGGGTGAATACGGGGTGCCTGTTCTGGTGTGAAAAAAGTGTCTTAGAATAGATTGGGAGGTGGTGAGGGATGCATAACACCGTGGACATACTGAGAACCTCTGAAATGTGCACTTTCAACGGGCGATCTGCGTCGCTTGTGAATTACACCTCAGTGAAGCCTCTCTCATCGGCCTGGACGGGCCTGGCTCAGTGCCCGCTCGGAGGGGAGAGGGGGGAATCCTTTGAAAATCGCCCAGTGCCGTAAAAATGTGGAAGGTTGCAGTTCTGCGAAGCTTCTAACGACACCTAGACCAAAAACAGCTTCTTGGGGGCGCCTGGGCGGCTCAGTCGGTTGAGGGTCCCACTCTCGATTTCGGCCCAGGTCATGACCTCACAGTTCATGGGACCGAGCCCGATGAGATCCCCATGGGATCGAGCACTGGCAGTGCAGAGCCCGCTTGGAATTCTCTCTCTCTCCCTCCCTCTCTGCCCCTTCCCCTCTCGCGCTTGCTCTCTAAATAAACAAACATTTTTTAAAAAACAGCTTCTTGTAAGCAGACCAGGACCAGCCCGTCCACCTGCCCCAAGAAGAGTGTGGTGACACAGGGCAGAGGTGGGCCAGATGCCGACCACCACCCTGGGCACTGTGGCACAGGCTCTGGGGGCTTTGAGGGCGTGCACTAAGCACTGCCTAGAGGCACGTGGTAAGGGGTACACAGAGACACGTGTCACCCTAAGATGAGCTAAGCAGCCCTCTCCTCCATCACCAGAGACCCGGAAAGACAACGGGGGCGGGGGGCAGAGTCCCGCCTGAAATCCCAGAGGAACCACCCGGCCTCCTCCCTGCTGGGCGAGCCGGAGGTGGTCCTGGCTGCCCCTAGGGACCTTGTCCCCGGGGAACCATCCACGCAAAACCGCAAAGAGTTGCAACCTTGTTTGGCCTCCCGCACTAGAGCGATATCACAGAAACGAAGCACAACCGGAAAGCGGGTGCAGAGATGTGCAAGAAAATCAATAAAAGCATTCAGAGGTTTGAAATAAATGCGTGTTAGGCACCTTTCAGAGAACGTCTGTGCGTGAATGCCCCACGTCCCCACACCAGGCACCGTGGCCTCCTGTTCGTTAGTGGTGTTTGACAAGAAACGGTTGAAACGTCACGGGTGGTGTAGGAATGAGAAGGATGCTCTGCGCTAGGAGACGGGAACCCTACCGCGCAGGGCTCATTCCCAACACTGACAGGTGGATTCTCCCGCCCCTGAGGCTGGGAATCCCCCAGAAGGTCCACGCGGTGTGTCCACGGCCTCTCCTTGTCCTGTCTCGACGCCCCTCCATTTGCAGATGAGGAAGTGTGGCTTGCCCGAGGCCACGCAGCAGTGAGCTCTGGGGACCCCAGCGCCGTGTTCCCTGCTGCTCCCCTGCCCCAGCCTGCCTGCCTGGCCCCCCAGGTGACTGTGTTCCACGCAGGCCCCCACCTGCCCCACCGGCCCCCCTTCCCCAAGACCCAACAAGTACAGATGCAGGGGCAGCCGGCGCCATCCACTGGGGGCTGTGGCATCCGACTGTCCCCGCCTGGCTGCGGCAGAAGGGCCGGCCGCATGCAGGGACCGTGCCTGCGTGACCCAGAGTGGCTACCCGGAGGGCGGAGGAACCACTGTTCAGAACAGCCTTCAGTTACAAACACAGTCCCACTTTACTGATGCGGAGACGGGCCCAGGGAGGCTGCGGAGCTACCCGTAAGCGGTGGAGTCCGTGCAGCCCTACCTCACCCCATGCTGCCCCTGCCTGCAAGGGTGAAGGGCCCAGAGCTGGGGAGACCTGGGCCACGGGACAGATGTGCTTCATCAGGCTGTATACAACAGGGCCAGCCTCGAGCCACCAAACCCCGGGACCGTGAACCCAGTGACCAGCATGACAGACAACAGGAACCTGGGAAGCAGCCTCCTGCGGCCGGTGAGCTGGTGCCCAGAGGGCGGGAGAGCAGGCCTCCACCTGGCCCTGAACTCCGAGGAGCCCCAGAGCCCAGCGGGTGGGGCGCAATCTCCTGGGCGGCCAGCAGGTGGCGGCGTCTGACCAAAAAACGGTGCCTCTCCGGGCGCCTGGCCGGGATTCGAAGCTGCTTTTCCGTCTGTGGGGGGTGGGCCCCCCACGAAGGCTGTTTTAGGGTCCTGGGCTCCAGATGTGGGCCCATCCCTGCCTCCAGTCCTTCTCCCAGCCGTTGAAGGTGCTTGGTTACGGGGCCATTTAGAAAATGGCCGTGGCCTGAAGTTTAGACATCCCAACTTCCATGCCCACCACAGACCAGGGTGCCCGTCCCCAGCTGCGACGCGGACGCCGGCTTTAACCAAACCTCCCGGGTGACGCCGACCTGCAGCCGTGGCTGGGACTCTGCTCCAGGCCTTTTTTTTTTTTTTTAAGGTTAAATCTTTTATTTCCATTTTTTTAAGTTATTTTAATCACGCGATGCTCATCACAATCCCAAGTGCTCCCCTTAAGCCCCGCCCCCCGTCCCCCCCTCTGGTGGCCGTGGGTGTTCTTGGCACTGAGGAGTCTGTTTCTGGGCTTGTCTCTCGCTCTTTCTTTTCCCTTCTCTTGTTTGTCTCTTAGATTCCGCGTCTGAGTAAAATCATAGGGTCTTTTTGACTTAATTTGCCCAAGCGTATTTCCAGATCCATCCACGTCGTGGCAAATGGCAAGATTCCATTCTTCTTGGTGGCTGAATAATATTCCATTGCCTGTCTGTCTCTACCTCTATCTCTATGTGTCTGTATATCAAGAGAGAGAGAGAGAGAGAGAGATCCAGGCCATGACTGGAAAGCCAACCTCACCGTACCTGCACAGTTACTATGTCGGTCACCACGGCGTTCTGCTGACACACCCCTCGGTGATTCAAATGCCCCCACTGGGTCCGTAGCATACCGTCCCCTCAACCCCATCACCTCCAGTCGGTCCTGAGCCCCAGAGGCAGGACATCGTCTGATGCACTTTTCCTCAGGGCCCCTGTGGACTTGGCCCACCTCTCTGTGTCCCCTGTCACCCCCTCTCCCCTGCAGCTCTGCCAGGCCTGGAAGGACCTCCAGGAGGAAGTGTCCCCAGCCCCCAGAGCACAGTGACCTGTAGAGAACACTTCCCTGAGCACAATGGCTGCCGCTGTCCTCCAACACGCCACACTCCTTCTGACAGCCCGGATGCCCCCACCCCCAGCCCTCTGGTCTAATTAACAGCCACTCACCCTTCAGACCACGGCCTGAACACCATGGCTGCCTGTCCACACAAGGCTGTCCTCAGAGCTGGCCTGTGACTGACCTCGGCCCAGGCCCCTCTCAGAAAGGCCTCACCCTGACCCTTCTCGTCCTTGCCAAAGACAGGGCCCACCTTCGCTCTGGGCCCGGAGATGCTGTGGGGGAGACCTGCCCTCCTGAACGCACAGCGAGGGCGACCATGAGGCCCCAGCACAGGCAGGTGCCTCAGCCTGTGTGTAGCTCCTCTCCATTCATTTCCATGCGGGGCCCGGAGCAAGGACGCCCTGAGGTTTTCCACGATGGCCTACCCCTAGGTTCCTGCCCTCAAACACCAGCACAGAGCACAGAAGCCCTTGAGAGCCAGGATCCCAGTCATTGCTGGATTTCCAGAACCTTCCAGACAGCAAATGGCTCTGAGCCATTCACTCCACGGCACCTACTCACCTCCCTGAGGACTCAACACCACACGCACCATTTCTGTTACTCTCTCCTTGAAGGAACCTGGAGAGCAGAGACACTAAGCCACTTTGCCAAGGTCTCGTGTGGAGGCCAGGGTGACACTTGTCTCTGGGCTGAGCCAGAAGCAAGCCTTCCCACCAGCTCCCGGGCCTCCAGGCAGCTTCCCACCCAGAGAAAGTCTGGGGTCCTGGCCTCCACCCCTCACTGGAAGAACCAAAAAGCTGGGTGCTGAGGCCGGCAGGACCTCCATCCACTGGGGCCGGATCCGAGAGGCGGCAGCAGCCCGGAGACTCCAGGGAAAGCCCCAGAAGCCAGTGTGCACGCAACGCCTGGGTGGTTTTCCGTCCAAGAACGCGGAGGAAAGTTAGCTGGTGGTGCACTGGCCATGCGCGGATATCATTCCCTCAGCACACCCTGCAAACAGGGACCCAGGGTTTGAGGAAGGAACCATGGCGCCCTCAGCTCCTTCCCCTGCCCCATCTGAGCCGTTCTGGGCTTTTCCAACCTGTGTTAGAAACTCCATGGTTACTCCCATCGTCTCAGACCTTCCGAGAGCTCTGGCACTAGTTCCCAAAGCCTCCCCTCAGCCTCCAGAACTTTTCCTGGTGGGGCTCCCAGCTCGGCCCACCCCTCACACGGAGGAAGCTGAGCCCAGTGACCAGCACAGCCCCCACCCCCCTGCAGGCTCTGGGAGAATTGCAGAATAGGACCTCATACATCGCAGCACCTCCCCCCCCCACCCCGGGCCCCCAGGCAAAGATCAGGTCGGGCCCCCACCTGGGGATGCCACCCTAGTGTCCCCGGGGTGGGGAGTGTTGGCTGAGACACGGGCCAGAATTACGACTCCTCCCACCCCCACCCCCAATGTCTCACTGGCCACCCTCCCCAACTCCACCACGGAGGTCACACCCTGACAAGGACAAATGAGAAGACCTCTCTGCCCCTGGACAAGTGTGAGAAACCCTCACACCTGAATTACCAGAAAATTGAAACAAGACGTTGATCCTAAGCAAGTTTTGTCCTCAAAGTCCAATCCCGGCTTTAAGCCACTATGACTTGGGGGAGTGTGGAAAGGGAGGCACTCATCCGGGGAAAGTGCCAGGGGACCACAGGCCCAGGGACTTCCCGATGGCGCCACAGGGCGGGCAGCCGGAGTGAGCGGTGCGCAAACTCGGTTACGCGGCTGTACGTGGGCTCCGTGGGGCACCCACCCGGGCTGCACGCCCAAGACCCCGGAGGAGGCCCCAGGCCAGGGCTCCGCACCTGCTCCGGCGGGGGTGGGGGGGGGTGGGGGGGGGGTGGGGGGCAGGTGTCCGGGGCTGTGCTGCGCGCTCCCCGCTCCGACCCCTGCGCGACGCCGGAGCCGGCTTCTGCCAGAAGAACCGGGGACAAGACGGGCTGAGGCAGGTGCCCGCGTCAGACGCGGGCGTCGTGCGGCGGCAGCCCCCGAGGAGGCAGGAATCGGCCGGAGACGCGGAGATGCAGGTAAAGCCGCCGCCAGCCCATCTCCACGCAGACCTCCAGCTCCCTGCATCCAGCGGTCCCCGCCCCGGCCGTCGGTAGGCGCCGCCGGTGGAGCCAGGCGGTCACCAAGTCCCCTCTGATTGGATGGCCGCGAAGTCCCAGCAGCCGCCTCCGCACCTTAAAACGGGAGCCGAGCGCGTGGGAGCTCCAGCCCGCCCCGCCCGGCCCTGCACGCGGCGGCGAGGGGTGGGGGAGGAGGAGGGCAGGAGGGAGCGAGGAGGAAGGACGAGGAGGACGGAGAGAGGAGGCGCCCAGGAGGCGGGGCCCGGGCGGCCGGAGAGGCTCCGGGACCGACCCACCGACCGCCGCCGACAGCCGGACCGACGCGAGAGCCCGGAGCTGCACCGGCCGCGCGGCCATGGCCGAGCTCAAGTCGCTGTCGGGGGACGCGTACCTGGCGCTGAGCCACGGCTACGCGGCGGCCACGGCCGGCCTGGCCTACGGGGCGGCGCGGGGGCCCGAGGCGGCCCGCGGCTACGGCGCGCCGGGCCCGGGCGGCGACCTCCCCGCGGCGCCCGCGCCCCACGCCCCGGCGGCGGCCGAGAGCAGCGGCGAGCAGAGCCACGACGACGACGCCTTCGAGCAGCGGCGGCGGCGGCGGCGGCGGGGGCCCGGGGGCGCGGGGGACGGGCGGCGGCGGCCTCGGGAGCAGCGCTCGCTGCGGCTGAGCATCAACGCGCGCGAGCGGCGGCGGATGCACGACCTGAACGACGCTCTGGACGGGCTGCGCGCCGTCATCCCCTACGCGCACAGCCCGTCGGTGCGCAAGCTCTCCAAGATCGCCACGCTGCTGCTCGCCAAGAACTACATCCTCATGCAGGCGCAGGCCCTGGACGAGATGCGGCGCCTCGTGGCCTACCTCAACCAGGGCCAGGGCCTGGCGGGCCCCGTGGCCGCTGCGCCCCTGACGCCCTTCGGCCAGGCCGCTGTGTATCCCTTCTCTGCGGGCGCCCCGCTGCCCTGCCCGGACAAGTGCACCGCCTTCTCCGGGACGCCCTCGGCACTTTGCAAACACTGTAACGAGAAGCCGTGAGGGCCCCGAGCCGCCCCCACTCCCGCACGCGTCTCACATTTTACCTTGCCACCCCCCCACCCCGCGACCGTGTCACCCTGCCCCGACCGGCCCCACCCACCGGGAGAAGGCGCCCGAAGCCGCTTCCAGCCTGTGAGCGCGGAACCGTGTAGGGCAGCGAGCTCAGAGCACGTCTGGGCGCGGTGGAGAGCGGAACACGGGAATCCGCGCCCCCGAGCCCTCGGTGCGCGCCCCGGGCAATCTCCTGACTTCCGGCTCCAAGCCCGGGACGGGACGGCGGACCTGCCCTGCTTGTGCGGGCATCGCCACGCACCCTGAAGAGAAAACCAGGACTACAGCTGGAGCGGGGACCGGCGGCGTGACCCCGGGGGAGCGGGCCTGCTGGGCGCCAGCCCGGTTCTCACCGAGCGCGGGGACAGAGCTTAGCCCCGCCGGGGCGCGTCCTCCGCCCAAGTCGTCTGCTCCCGCCGGACTGCGGACTGCGGGGCCCGCTCCTGGTGGGCGTGTTCCCGAGGCCGCGTGGCGCCTGCGCCGGGTACCTCGGGTCTCTGAGGCTCCGAGACCCCGTCGCGCCCCGACCCAGCCCCAACTGGCGTTTGGAAGGAGCTGCCCTAAGAAGACCCCGGGCCGGCAGCTTCGGGGCCCCCTCGAGTCCCAGTGTGTTACGTTTAGTTCCCCGCCTGCCTAGAGGCGCGCACCTCTAGAGGTGAGCCGACACCGGCTGTCTCCAAGTCTGCGGGATTTGTGCCCCCAAACAGCCCCCTGGGCTCCCCGGCCACCGCCGCTGACGCCAGCTCGTCCCCGCCGGGGTGCAGCCCGCGTGGAGTTGGATGGAGACCGCGGGGCGCCCTCCGCTTACAGGCAGCCGCGTGGAGGACGGTCCTCGGTGCCCACGACCGCACTTGGCCTGGGGTGTCAGGGAAGGGCCTGGTCTAGCTCCGGGGACCCGCAAAGCCCCCTCCGCACCAACCCCCACGCGTTTCCAGGGGAGGAGGCCGGGGCATGGGTGAGTAAGCTGGTGCCGGGGGCTACCTGACCTGTGGAAAGGTGTGGGGGGTCTGTCTCCGGGATGTCAGGGGCACGGGGCGGAACTCTGCCACTACAGGGGTCCCCGCACCCGCAGCCCGCCAGCCACCCTGCAGTCCGGCTGTCGGCTCCCAGTTCACCCCAGCCGCTCTGCTGCAACATCCAGCTTTATTAACCCAATTTCCTTGGCTGTCCTTAATGCTATGCTAATGAGGTGAGGACGGGGGGGGGGGCCCTACAAAGCCGCCTGTCTAAAGCATTTAACTTTAATTAATACATTTCAAAAGGCCCTTTTGTATTTGCAAAATGAAGTGTGCGATTAAGCCTTATTCATAAAGACATACGCTTAATACTGGTTTTTGCTAATTTCCATATTTATTTCTTCACTGTCTTTTCTTCTCCCGGACCCACAACTTTGTCAGTTTTGCACATTCAAAAAGGGGAGTCTTAGGAACTATGTTTCAAATCCCTTTTAGGGAAGGAGGGCAGGACAGGACCAGTGCGAGCCACTCACCCGCAGGGTCATTTCAAGTCGATGGTAAATCGACTCTATAAATCCCTTACCCTAATCTGAAACAGAGTTGCTGATTCTGGTTAAAACCAGACGTGTTTAGGACATTTCTATTCAGAATAAAGTATTTGATTTCAAGATTTTGTTTTAAATATGATTAAATTTTAATATCAAATTAAATATGTTCATTTGTGACTGAACTCAATTTCAACTTTCAGATATTTGTGTCAACCTGGGCCACATGCTTCTAAATCACAGAGTCTAAAAAGTCCCTGAGATGCAGACAGCCATCTGTAAGCCGTCACTCAGCGAATATATGAAATACTGAGGAGAAGGTGAGGGGAAAAAAAACCTCTCTGCCCCATCTTGGATGAAAAACAATTTTTTAAAAGGACCATTTCAGTAACGAGTTCTTCCAATTACTTGGTTTCCAAAAAAATTAAATTAAATGGGTTCTTTTAGATGCAAAAGCGGTGTATCTACTCTTCTGGAAAACGTCAGCCTGCCTCTCACTGGGGTGGAGTGGAGTCATTTTTCAGAGCGAAATTAGGCTGAATTCTCAGCAACGCTGATGAAGCAACTTGGTGTATCACATGCATGTCATTTCATACCCCCTTTCTTTTTTTTTTTTAATGTTTATTTATTTTTGAGAGAGAGAGAGAGAGCAGGGGAGGGTCAGAGAGAGCAGGAGACACAGAATCGGAACCAGGCTCCAGGCTCCGAGCTGTCAGCACAGAGCCCGACGCGGGGCTCAAACCCATGAACCGTGAGATCACGACCTGAGCCGAAGTCCGACGCTCAGGTGACTGAGCGCCCCAGACCTCCCCGCTCTAAGACAGCCTGGACACTGGAAGAACTCCCAGCACGGCCCATGTGCCCCACATACGGGGCCCCAGGGTCTCTGCCCGTTGGCCAGCCCACCACCCTCTGGAAACGTGGGCGGGGGCTCTGGCTGTCTTCTCCCAAGGGCCGCGTCCCCACGGGGAGTCACTGCGGGTGACCTCCCAGAGGTTTCGTGACCTGACCACCAGCGCGGTCACTTCCTCAGCCCTGGGGAGGACTGAAATAGGAAGCAGCCTTTTTCCCAGAGGCTCACGCTTAGATCCGCCTCAGGGTGAGGGGAGAGGTACATGCTGTGATGTGGGGCGAAGTGTCCCTTTAAACCCCAGCTGCCCCGCTCAGAACCGGCCATGCGGGAAACTGTAGCTTTTCTAGTGGCCACCTAAAAAGAGCGAATAGATGAAATTAACTCTAATGACTTTTACGTGCCCCAGTGTATGCAAAACAGTATCATTTCAATGTGAAATCAGTGTTTTTAAATTATTAGGGGGGTATTTCATGCTCCTTCTTTTTTGTACTAAGTCTCCAAAATCCAGTGTGTCTGAATTCAGACCAGCCTCGTTTCGAGTACTCAGTGGCCACACGTGGCTCAATTGTACGGATGCAAAGCATATGAGGCGCCTTTGTTTCCTTCACCCTCATAATAAACAGGAAGTGCCCACTGGTTCGAGGAGTAAATTCCAGAGCTCAACAAAGAGGAGACGCCTTGTGACTCCTCAGTCTGGCTCACCAAGTCTAGGGGCAGGTGGCAAGGAAAGACGTTGTCAGCTTTCTACCGCGAAATGGGGCAGCACATCTACGGCGTCACCGGTTCCCAGCATCGCGCACCCACCTCCAAGCCTGGGGAGCCAGCATGGGGACACTCCAGGGGAGGGGGGCATCCTGAAGCCAACACTGCCTTCTTCCTCTGCTAACCACACAGCTGGAGGGCTCTGCCACGCTGTGCCACTCGAAGACCCAGGTTCATTCTAACTCAGTTGTGAGCCCGCGGAGCCCGCTCGTGGTGCCCTGGGGCAGGCTTCCCCAAGTCCAGGGGCTCCGCAGGGGTCCCTTGCTGGGGTCGGGAGAGGCGAGTTGCCTGGCTGAGGTCCTGCACCCTGTCTGCATTCACTGACCGGCACATCCGTGGCCGATGCGGGTGCTAACACGCCTGCTTGCCCCGTGGCACCCCCAGCTTGCCAAGTGGAAAAAGAGGGCACATGGGTCGGAAAACAAAAGTGGGGGGCCCTTATGGTTAAGCTAATGATTGAGCATCCCAGGACAGACACAGTCTCCTCTTCCTTCCTTTCTTTAAAACAACCGACGGCCGATATATCTCTCCCTCTCGTTTGGGTATTTTGATGAGAATGTTTCTACCTACTTGGTGAGCCTCCGTGGTGCCAGTACGTTCTGTTCCCGGAGGGCCCGGGATATTTGACACCCAGGGATCTTTGTTTTCCTCCGGTTAGGAAATTCGCTTACCTGAAACCGCATCCCTGGTTTTCAGTAACAGGTAATGGCATCGGAACTGCGGGAGCAGAACCCCACCCTACCCTAGCTCTGCCCCCGGGGGCCAGGGGCACGGGGCGCACGGGCCATCCCGCCCGCCCGAGGTCATCCGCAGCCCTCCTGCATGAGGCGCGGCGGCTTCCGACGGTTTCATTTTGTTGATTTCGTCCCAAAGGTGGGATTTTCTCTTCCCCCATGCAGATGTCGCTGGATTCGTCGGGGAACTTTGTTCTGCCCTACAAGCAAGCAGATGTGCGTCCGTGCAGACACGCGCTTCGCCAAGTACGCGTGTCTCTTTCCCCTGCAGGTTGGCAGCACCATTCAACGACGGGCGCCTCCTCCTACAGGACAAGTGCTGTTCTCCTAAAAGAATGTGTGAGACGTACGGACTGTTACCCAGTCTCCCCCGCGGGCGTCTGCGAAGTCTGACTGCAGCTCCCCAGCATAGGCTGTGGAGCCCCGGCCAACCCAGCAGAGAGCGATTACAGCAGTTTATCATGTGGATGTGCCTGTGATACGGCCTGAGTCTTTAATCGCTCTTGGCATCCCATCGTAAGGGATGGAAATAGAGGGATTTACAATGTATTAAATCATTTCTCCAACAATTAATTACCTCTTTGGATCATAACCCTGCACGTTATGTTCCGTACCCCAACAAAAGTCTTTCCATCAAACTGGAAAATTAGTACACATTTGCAGATTTAACCCCAAAGGGGCAAGACCCACGTTACCATAAATCCAGAACGGCTCCAAGAGTTAGCAGCATTACCTTGGATGTCAGTGTTACCCCTGATTTACACAATGATTTATGCAGGTTCTCCCCAGTCTGAAGTGCCCGAGGCGTATGCAGTGATGTGAAGGGATGCACGCTGTTTGTAAGCGAGGCTCTGTGAGTAGGAAGCCGGATTATTTTCAAAGTCGGGGCGGAGGGGCGGCGCTCGTGAGAGGCACACGCGGAGGGGGGTGTCTGAGTAAACCGACGTTTCCACGCTCCTGTTCTGCGGTTGGCTGTGGGATCCCCCGGCTGTGGCCTGGTCAGGACACAGAGGGAGGAGGCTGTCTGGCTCCAATGACCGCTGCAGCCTGCATTTCCATCAGAATGCGAACCAGAGCTGTGCACGGGCCCGGCCGGTGGTCCCTGAGCCCCGAACACTCAGGCCCCTCCCGGGGTGCCCGCCCCACAGGGTGCCAGCCTGACGCGGGGAGGGGGGGCAGGGGGGTTGGTCGGTGGTGCCACCTGGGACAGGAGCAGGATCCTAGCTGGAGGGTTTCTTAGGAGCGGCTCGCCTGTGCGTTAGACACGGAGGGCCTTCCCAGCCAGCCTGGTTTCGCCCCCAAGCCCCATTTTGTCTAAAGCGATGAGCCCACCGCCAGTTGTGCTCCTGGGGGCCCTGATTCGGCCTGACAGGAGCCAACCTACCGGCTCCGTGGGGACAGCACTTGTGCTAATGAGGCCACAGCCAGTCTGGGAATTGGCCACAAACCCAAGGCACAAATGGGACCCGCAACACTCGCTCATGGCCACAAGGCATCTGACAGGACGCATTTCACTCTGCAGCTGGCTGGCTCTGAGCCTGAAGCCGTGTGTCCTCGGCCCTCCCTGCACCTCCCTGCTTTGACCACAGAGGCACGGAAGTCACAGAATCCCGGGGAACCATCTCTAAGTCTCATGCATTCTTTTACCGCCTCAGCGAACACCCGGGGCAGAAGCCCGCCTCTGCCCAGAGGGTTCCAGAGCCGGCCAGGCGGGGCTCGAGAGACCCGACCCGCCAGGTCGTCACGGTGCAGATAGAACCCAGGCGTCCTCTGCCGAGGCCCTCGGAGGGTTTCGGGTAAAGCAGCCCGGATGCCGTCTGCTGAAAGCAAACCGGCAAGGGAGCAGCTCGTCACCGAGGAGGGCTACGCCCGCGATCGTTGGTCACTGGGATCCAGAAACCCCCCATCTGAGTCAGCTGATGCCAACGGGCCCGTGGCAACCAGACCGCTGGTGGAGAAAACACCCGAACAAGATGATTTCGGTGTACAGATCCGTTCATCTCCTGAGCGTATCACTAACCCGCCCCGTTAGGCTGGACGAGCCTGGCTGCCAGCGGCCTTCCTCACTCCCAGAGGATCCGGAGATCTGCGCAGGCCGCACCTGCATTTCAAACAGCACACACCAGTGCGAAGGTGTGTGTTTCGTATTCAGGAATCTGGGTTTCCAGAAGAATCCAAAGCCTCTTAACTACAGAGAACTGCCATCCACCTACACTGGGTTCCCTCCTACGGGCTGTGGGTTTGGCAGCGACGTTCAGAATGACCGGGCCCCTCCAGAGCCTCCCGTCCACTCTTTCTCCACCTCCGTGACATTGGGGTACCAGACGGGGTGAGCGCTTCGCCCCAGAATGTGCAAGGGCTGTTTCCAGAAATGCCTGTGTCCAGGGAGTGGGACGTGCCCCCGGAGCCCCTTCCCGGTGTGCCCACCCTAGCTCATTCCGTCCGTCCGTCTCTCGCTCACTCTCTCCCGTAGCTTCTTCAGGGAAAAAGAAGCACTTCGACCTCTCTCCCTCCCTCTGGCCCTGCTCCCCTGAGCAGCACACATACTCCTTAAAATACTCCACATGCAAAATACTCCTGGCCATACCTCGCGGTGCGGCATCTGGCTTAGGGGGAGCCCAGCAGGTCCGGGAAGTAAAGGCTGATCCAGAAGGCAGCTGACGGGCCGCCATCAGCCTGGAGCCCGGAGCCCAGTGGGACAATGGGTGGGAACAGGCCGGGGCCGCCATTATCGTCTGTGCTCACGAGTGTCCTGAACTCGTGTGTGCGTGTCCGTCGCACTACATACAGTTTCGCTCGCCACGCGGATCCCTGGGTCCTCGGCTGCGGTCAGAACAGAAAATACCTGTCCCACCGGGAGCCCCCTCACGGCTCGCTCCTCCCGACGCCCCACCTCGCCGGAAACGGCCCTCGAAACCCCCTCCCGCTCTCTAGACAGCCTGGCCTCCAGTGTGCTTGACCGAGGCTAGCAGGGTGACCCCCTTGCCTGCTTATCCGGACGGGGGTTTTCCCAAGACACAGGCCTTCCATTTTCAAACTGTGTGCTGGTCACCCAGGGGTTAGGTCCTCAAACGGAAGAGCACAGAAACAGCATGAATAAAACCGGGCAGAGGGCCCTCCTCTCCGCTCGCACGCCTCCTGCGGGACGCCCTGAACCCCCCGCCGTATGCCATGGAGACCGTGGCCTGGAGCACACAGTGTCTGCTGAGGGTGGGGGCCCCACTGCTGCCCCCGTGGCTGCTCCGAAGGGGGGGGCGAGGCCACTCTACGCAGACAACAGGCAGGACCCAAGGGACAGTGGTTTCTGTTTGGTCTGAGGGACAATCTCGCAGCAAGAGCTTCAGGGAGCAGGAGCGGCTGAAAGTGCTCACAGGAGTGACTCTGCAGGGGAGGGGGGTGCCGAGACGGGGGAGGGCCATTCCCTGAGCTATGGCCACTTTCTGTAGGCCTGCTTCTCCCAAGATGCCTGCACCCAGCTGGCCGGCCCAGCACCAGAGCGTCTCCACTCAACACATAGCCCATCCGGATTTTAGGGGAGGTGATGGGGGGGCGGGCCCCGAGGGAGAGACGTCTCCAGAAGGCGCAGGAGCTGGCCAGAAAGGGAGGGCAGCCAGCGGCGGCTCAGAGAAGCTGTAGGAACAGGGAGCAGACAGGAATCGGCATCTAATGAGCACGTCGTCGGGATGATTTTGCTCTAATTTCTTGCTTAATAGGGTTGGTTTAAAAAGTAATTTTGAGGAGCCATGCCTCCCCTAAACCTGTTCGTTATCACGACGGGCCTCCCCCTCCGGCACTGCAGGGGACGTGGTGGTTAATTAATACCGTGTCGGGAAGTGGCCGTGCTGACAGATGAGGGACATGGACGGACTTTCAAGGATACTGACTTCATTAAGCAGCCTCATTACAGCCGCAGAGCCGCTAAGTATGCTGTTTAAGGGGCGCTCAGCTCTCGGCTACTCCCCTTCTCCTCTCCGCCCACCACCTAAGTGAACCAAGGATGTTTCCAAAATAGCGACAAACGGGCAAACAAGGTCAGAGGCCCCTGCAGGCACCGACAGGTGTGCGCCCCGCGCCCTCAGCCGCTCTGGACACAGCGGCGGGACAGGCGGGCGAGGGAGGGCGAAGACGGAGCCCGAAGCCGTCCCGAGCGCCAGGTGCTCTGGGGGCTTCGCGCTCTCTGGGCCCTCGCGGGGCCTCCCCACGGCCGTTCCTCTGGCCAGACGGGTCAGCAGGGCGCTGCCCTGTGCCAGCGCCGTCTAGAGGTCCCTGGTCCCCCGCAGGCGGAGGGGGGCGGGGGTGGCCTGTGAGGGGGCCGTTCATTCTTTCACAGCGTGACTGTGTCCTCTTTCTTTGTATTGTGGCTTTTTGTTACGTAAACCGACGTTTTAACCATTTTGGACTGCATAGTTCAGCAGCCTCAGATACATTCCCAGTGCTGTGCAACCACTATACCGTCTATTCCAGAACTCTGCTATCATCTATAATTTGATTTTTCTCAAGTCGGGCTTCTGAAGATATGATTTACATCCAGCAAAATGTGCCGGCTTAAACACACGGTTCCACGAATATGGGAGACATGTGCCATGTAGACACCACCCCCAGGATCGAGACAGAGAATCCCGCCATCACCTTCTCGCGCTGGCCTAGCCCCACGACCGCCAGCACACAAGGTAGCCTAGCCTTTTCCGAAACATCTTTCACTCGGCATGGTGCATCTGAGGTTCACCGAGGTCCCCCTCCGGGCCTCAGTCTTACTGTCTGTAAAGCGGGATGGTAATCATCAGCCCAAGAGGCTTCTGGCAAACCGTGAGAGACGTTTCCATAAATCTCAGCGCCTCGCCTGCCCCACCTTGGTTTTTGCGGAAGTAGCCCCCACGTGAGCCTCTGTGACGCGAGACAGACTTTCCGGGGCAAAATGAGCAGTCTTCACGGGAAGACCCGATTGGCGCGTGCTGAGACCTCCCAAGACCGTTCCTGCCTGGGATTCCGGGCCAGCTGCGTGGCGAGGCGGCGTCCAGGGCCGTCAACACCAAGCGCTCTCGCAGTCAGCCCACCCGTCCCCCACGTCGCTTCGCCTTTCCAGACACATGTCTTCTGGGTTAAAACTCATGCGGCCCACCTGGCTGCTGCTGGTGGCCCCCGTGACAGGTGAGAGGGGTTGAGAGTTTGGGCAAGGAGCCGCTGGGTGGCCCGCGCTCAGGACACGCAGAACCTAGAGCCGTTGTGCCGACCCGTGAGAACCTCGTCTGAAACAAGAACGGCTTGTAGCGAATGAGCCGTGAGTCGTGCTGGGGACATTAACTGCAAAATGGGCCGTGAGAGATTTGATGCTCCTCAGACTTGTCCCAAACTCCTCCCACTGCACTTCTTAGATACAGCAACACGGAGACGTCTTTAACAAGCGAGTGAGTTGAAAGTCGTCAGGGTTAAGTCCCTGACATCATGCACGGACGGGCGTGCACGTGTGACCCGAGTGGCCGCGGCTGGCGCCCAGCGGAGCCGCGTGCTTCGCCACTGGCTGGACCTCCGTGTGCCCCGGCCACAGACGTCAGCAGGGAGCTATCTTCATAAACAGGAGGTATTCATAATCCCCCGTGTGGCAGCTCAATTATCTGTCCAGCGGCAAGGGACTGTTACGGATGAGGCTATGATTAAATTTCCTCATGTAACGACCCTAAGTAAATCTTTGCAATTTTCATTTTGTGGAGATTTAATATAGATCGGCGCCCTGTTGTTGGCTCCCATTTTAATCCAAAGTCACTCATTAAATGGAGACCGGCAGACGTCGGTGGGCAAGGCCTGTGGGCTGAGCCGCGGACTGGACGAGCCAGCCCCCGTTCCAGATGGACGGCTGCTGGCCTCGTTCTGTGATGGGCGCTAATCTGAAACCTTGACCTGCTTCTCTGCACATTACGCATATTAAATGCAACCTGGACACCGAGGGGTGGGACGTTGTGTGGCCACAGACAGGAACTAGAGACCGTCACGTTCACGGTACCAACAGTTCCCGAGATTCACAAGTAGAGGAGTGGCAGGAAGTGCTGTTTACAACAGGCTATGATTCCCGTGTTAAAGGAAGGAAAATGTATGCAGGGATCAGATCTTCGTGGAGGGAGACGAGACGCTGCCCGCGGTGGGGCTTCTGGGGAAGAGGCTGAGGGCCCGGTGGGGAGGGGAGAGGGGACGCGGCCCCGGTGGCAGTTCTATACCCAGCCGTCTTCACACACTACGGATATTGTCTATGAACCCCGGAGACTAACCGTCGTGGGTTGAGTGTGGCTCCAAGTTACGTCCGTGTCCTGATGCCTGGACCTTGTGAATATCACCTTGCAGAGCAAACTGTGTGAGTCAGTTAGGGATCTTGAGAAGAGGCACCTGTCCTCTCCTAGATCACCCGGCTGCACCCCAAAGGCACTCACCTGCATCCAAATCAGCAAAGGCAGAGGGAGTAGGGGGAGCTGCAGGGGGAGGCAGCAGAGAGGGGGCCGGAAGCCCGACGGACACCTACCTACCCCAGGGTGGGAGGAGGCAAGGGGATTGTCCCCTGGAGCCTCAGGAGGCAGTACAGCCCCTGCTGACTCAGCCGTGGCCCAGAACTGTGGGAGAGCTCGGTTCCGACCCAGCAGCGGCCACCACAGGGAAAGTACTGCAGACAGAAGGGAAGTGGTCTAACCTTGGTGGATACAAAACGACCCAGTCCACCCACTTGGGTCTCCCGGCCGATTTCCGCTTTCCCCCTGGGGCCTCAAGTCTTCCGTGTGACTTTATTCTTCCAGAGGAACAAAAGGAGGGTGTGGCAGTGGTTGCCCCAAGTATGAACCACACACTAGGATGGGTCCCTCCCAGGGACTGGAAGAAAACCACTCGAAGACATCCCTTCCTCCAAACAAAACTGTCCTCCCAGCAAGCCCAGGGCCGTCTTGTCTGAGTTAAGCTCTGTGGTGCCTGTGGGTGTCCGAAGGGGCCACCGGCGAGGAAGCCCCTTTATCAGTCTGTTTCTTTTCTTTTTTTAGAGAAGTTTTTCTTTTTTTAATGTTTTGTTAATTTATTTTGAGAGAGAGAGAGAGAGCACATGTGCTGGCGCAAGCAGGGGGAGGGGCAGAGGGAGAGGGAGAGAGAGAATCCCAAGCAGGCTCCGCACCGCCAGCACAGAGCCCGATGCGGGGCTCGAACTCAACAACCGTGAGATCATGACCTGAGCTGAAACCAAGAGTGGGACGCTTAACCGACTGACCACTGAGGCGCCCCATCAATCTTTTTGAGAGCACGGTGCTGTCCTCTGTCCAGGGTCTTTGCTGATGTCCTTGCAGACAGGGACCTGTGTCCTCTGGGGCACACCTGTCCCTTGGGCCCATCCGCACTGCCTGGATCACGCCTGGTCTAGCAGACACGGACACACTTCCCAGACTTCAGCAGGATGCCTTACCCTGGACCACATGGGGCCCCCCAGCCGTCTCTGCGAGCCCCTCTGTCCCCCAATGCCCTGCCCCAGCGACTGCAGGCCGGGGTGGGGGGGGGGGACATCCAGACACACTGGGCTCTATCAGTCCCCTTATATTTTATTGGTAGTAATAAATGCCCGTGCTAATTAACGGAATAGGTTTAACCGCAGTAATGACTGTATCACAGGAGTGGCCCTTCTGAGTCTTACATAAAACCCTCAGTGATAAAATTTCCTCTGTGCCATTTTCATTAAGTTTCCATTGTTCTGAAATGAGGCACAGGTTGTGCTAGAACATTCTGAAGGGGCTGCTGGAGCCTCACACCCATGCTCCACTTGGGAAATGGGGTGGGGGTGCAGCGCTCGGATCCCGGGATCTGGAACATGCCCTCAGAACCATCTCTCCCCACGCCGTGGCCAGGCTGGAAGCGGGGGAGGACTGCACAGGCGACCCGGACAGGGCAGAGCCAGAGGCCCGGACAACCCGCTGATCGCCGAGCCTCAGTGTCGCAGTCTGGGTGGGGATGGGAGTCTCTCCCAGGTGCGTGCCTGCCTCCCTTGGGCTCAGCAGACAGACTTCTTACAAATGAGCCGTTTGGGGACCCTGGGCAGCACACGAGGAACTGTGTCCCCAGAAACCAACTTGCGCAATGCTTCCAGAGAGATCAGCCTGCTCTCAAGAGCCTGGGTACATTTTCTCTCCCACGGGGATCAGCTCCCAGGATTCATTTGGACCTTCACCTGGTCCCCAGTGCCCGGGGCTAACTGTGCCCGCTGACCCCTTGCCATTGCCAGGGAGGAACTGTGGGCAGCCGCGTCTCTCAGACATGGGCGCAGGAGCACCCAAAGACAGCACGAGGAAGCCAGAACAAGGACCCCCCAGGCCAGGCCCTAGACCAGAGCCCATCCCGCTGGCAGCGTGGGCCCCGTCTCTGTAAGGGGGAGGCACTCTTGACTCCCGAGCCGCAGGTCTACAGGAACTGGGAGCCGACTGGGGGGTACGGATGCGGACGCAGTGGACGCGAGTTCCCGCCATCGCTGTGATCTCAGACAGACGGGTACCTGTGTCAGCAAAGCCAACTGTCCCAAGGTCACCACCTCCGTCCTTCCAGACCTACACATGGAAACCCCAGGAGAGTCATGTCGGAAATCAAGAGCCTGCATTTTTACAACACGAGTTCAGGCTTTCCGCTGATTCTGACACTTGTTCTCTTTGTTCTCGACTGGTTTATCCTCCCTGGGCCTCCCATCCCCCATCCCAGCCTCCCTCCCCCCCCCAGCCTCCCTCCCCCCCCCCAGCCTCCAGTCCCACTCCTTCCACTCCCATCCCCCCCCCCCCCCGGGGCCTCCCCTCTCTCTTCCTCTCAGCCTGGGGAGTCTGCCCTCACGTGAGGCCACTGCCCAGGAGAGGCCTATGACCTCTGAGGGCCCCTGTCTGTCCCTTGGATGCTTCCACAGACCCAGGCGGGCGGCAGAGTTTGCCAGGAAGCAGTCACTCTTTGTCAACTGAAGCCAAGAGCCGAGGCCGCAGGGCAGCGCCTGCCCCCAGCTGCTGCTGTCTTCTCTGTAAACCACCGGCCGCTGGGCCCAGCTCAGGCCCTCTCAGGGCCGCCAGCAGACCCATCCATGAATATTGATGGCACTGCCTTTGTGACAAGCGTCCCACATGGGCCCGGGGCCCGCTGCAGAGCGGCCGCTGCTCCGAGACCTATCCGGCTTTGTTGAGGGCCAGGACGCGCGGCGGCGACAGATGGACACTGGCCTCCAAACCTCTGTGCGCCCGAGCCCTGCACAAAGGAGCCCGGGATGTTTTTAATATCACACACTTGCCTCGGGGCTTGTTTTCAGTCCCATTTACCAAGGGCTTGGGCTTTTTATCAGTCAAATGCCTTAAGCACTTTGTCAACTTGGACATCTGGCCGCGCGCTTACAATTTTTTTATTTGCTAAAATATTTAACAGTGTGGCGGGGGGGGGGGGGGGTCCACCGGAGACTTGGGCCACCGTGGCACATGCGGGCACCAGCCACCCCAGCAAAGCACCACAGGGGACCCCGTGGGAGTGGCTCTTCCCTGGTGGAGCAGTGGAAGTTCACCCCATTCGGGGCCTGGTGGACGCCTCACCGTGTTCCCGCCTCTAAACCGTAGGGATCTGTGAAGTCAGCAGACAGTCGTGATTGACAACGGGGCTGTAATCGATCCTGTACATGCACGTCCACGGCAGCAGTCTGTTGGGTACCAGAGCGCAGCCGAGGCTGGAGTCGGCCCAAGTGCCCACCAGCCCGTGAACGGATGGACCAGATGTGGCCCATCTAGACACTGTGCGCCACTCAGCCACACGAGGAACGTGGTTCTGACTCGCACGGCGCGCGTGGGCCTGGAGAACGTGACGCGGGGCGAAAGCGGCCACTCACAAAAGGCCACACGGTGTGAGATTCCACTGGCACGAACTGCCCACGGCAGGCAAACAAGGGGGACAGGAAACGGATGGGTGGTTGGCAGGGGCGGGCGGTGCGGAGGGCAGGGGCGGGGGGGGGGGGCGGCGTCCTTCTGGGGTGATGAAAAGTCTGGAACCGTACAGTGATGAGATGATTATACAAAATTAAAAATGGTTAACATGGTAAATTCATAAAAGGGAATTTACCAAGATGAGGTGACGCTGGTACTGGCTGTAATGGCCTTAACCCTGATCATCAGAGGTCATCAGTGATTAAGGGTCCCCTTGTGCTCAGCACGGCTGTCTGCTGAGGCCACATTAATGAGCAAGAACAGGCATGGACAGCAACCGGATAACTTAGTCTGAGATGAAGGAAGGCTTCCTGGAGGAGGTGACGTTGGGCTGAGCTCAGGAGAATGGGGAGGGGGTCCAGGCTGGGAAACAGCAGGGAGGCCATTGAGGCAGCAGTGTGGCTCCCAGGGATGAGAGAAGGATGACCGAGGTAGGGAACAAAGAGGTCGAGAGGGCAGTGCCAGGCACCCTGCTCCTGCCCCAGGAACAGCGGCTCACCCGTGTAGAAAGGAGGTACATCAGAGGGCAGTTTGCCTGCCCCGTGGGCCCTTCCCTGAGCCCCTCCCACGTGCCCGGCCTGGTGAAGCTGTTCTCTCATGCCTGCCCTGGGCCCCACACTTCCCAGGTAAGGATGCTGAGGCTCAGAGAGGGTGGGTCACCGTGAACCCCATGCCCCCTCCGGGCAAGGCCTCAAGCCTGAGTCTGGAGCTCCTCTCCAGCAGAGGGAGGCAGCAGCCTGCCAGCTCCAGTGAGCGCCCCGAGAGATAAAGACTCCTGAGAAGTCCCAAGAAACTGGCCCAAAGCCTGTGGTCCTACAGCCTGGGCCCCGGGAAGCCGAGGTCCCCAGTGTTGGGCCAAGTCCTCAGTCCTGGTGAGGACCACTCTCCATGCCTCACCCTCTCCTGGGCCACCGTAAGAGGCCACCAGCAGCACACGAGTGCACGGTTGCAGGAGCCACCAGACTGACTGGGGTGCTCCTGCCTCAGACCAGCCTCCATCACTCACCAGCAGAAGGGGCCTAGCCCCTGGGGCTGCACACAGTCTGAGGACCCCATCCCCAAATGCCTGTGCACAGGGGATGACCGTGGTGCCATCCACGTCTGCCTATAGCACTGAAGGTCCACAGCCAGGGCCAGGCCAACAGGAGACAGCACGAAGGACACAGTGTGGAGGGACAGATCCTGGATGGCTAGGGGAAACTGAGCCCTCCCCAGCCTGGAGGGTCTGCCTGGCTGTCAGAGGACATTCCTGGGAAGAGGTACAGAGAGGCTGGGGTAGGGGGTGTTGTAGGGCATGTTCTGGGGAGATGGTCAGGGCCGCTGTGGGTCACGATCCTGTCCCCAGACAGGCTGGTGGTCATCGAGCAGGGTCTCTACGTCCAGGAGCCCCCAGTGGCCCCAGATGTGCCCACCTCACCCTCACCAGTCCCACGCCCCCTCTCTCGGCCCGCCCTCCTGCTGTGCCAGGCCCCCTCGGCTTGCTGCCCCCCGTCCACTCCCCTGTCTCCTGCCTGCCCCCACTGTCTGAGGACAGAGACGGACCCACTCCACCCCACAGCGGGTTGGCCAAGGCACCTCAACACTCCTGGATCCATCCACAGTCCTAGTGCCCACACTGTCTGGGGAGCAGAGGAGTGAGAAAGATTCCAGAGGCTTCCACACAGTCAGCATGCCCAAGCTTGGACCAGTTCCCCAAAATGGCCCAGCAGGGTGTTGACCTACAGCCCTCCACACCCACCTGGCCTTTGGACACTGTTCTCAGAGCCCTGAGTGTTCCCCCGCCCCCCATCTCTTCCCCGTCACACCCACCAGACCCTGCAGGATGCCACCCCGGAGAAGCCACTCGGACTTCCCAGCCCAAGTCAGCCCATGTTCCCACCCCATGAGCCATCCAGGCCTTTTTCCTGAGCTGGGCAGGACCCCATCATTGACACCTGGAGTCAGCACCTCGGACAGGGCCAGGTCCTGGGGGAGCCCAGCAGGGACCCTGGAAGGGGTTCACGAGGTTACCACCCCAACTCCAGGAGGGGACAGCAGCAAGACAGGACTCACCTGTGGAGGAGGGTGGCAGCAGGGACTGGACCCGACCGGCTGGACCCAGGATGCAGTGGAGGGGGCCCTGCGGCCAGCTTGGGACGCAGTGGAGGGGGGCATGACGGCCCACTCGAGACGCTGTGTCCTCCGTCGGCTTCTTCAAAGAGGACATCTGTTCGTCTCTCAAGGAGACCGGCTTCTCTCCCCGCCCTCCTCTGGATGAGCTTCCATGTCCCCACAAAGGTGCCGACAGACATGAAATGTGCCCGCCAAGCCCACCCTCATGTGGCTGAGCTTCTCGGGCTGACCCTGGGTCACCTGCACCCCCCCCCCCACCCCGTCTGTCCCTCCCAGCTCCGGGGCTCCATCCCCACGGGTCTGGGCCGCGCAGCCCCCTCTGCCAGCACCGCCAGGACCCCAGCCGGCTCGCGCAGGTTCTGGTGCACCTCTTGCCTTTAGATGTTCAGCAGCATGAATATTCTTATTTTTTATTTAAAACTAATTTGGAGTTCTCGCTCTCTAAGGGGCTTCTAATCACCAAAAATCGCCTACGGCAAGAGCTGATTGACAGGCCAACGTGGCCACTTCTGAAGAACAAATTGGCCATTGGCGGAGCCACATACAAAGAGAAATGCCAAGGGCTTGTATTTATGAGCTATTAGGGAGAATGCTATTAGCATCTGCTTCCCACATGGGCAAAAACACCTGTCAGACATCAGGAGACCATAAAACAGCACACGTTTAATAGTTACTTTGTTTAAAAAGTCATTAAAATTGAATGTCAGCTAAAACTTAGGAAAACAGTTATTCTTCAAACCCCTTTGATTCTTGCTAGCAAGCACACAGGACTCTTTCTTCCCAGGACAAAGACACAAGTTTGTAAAGGGGAGGGGAGGGACTGCCCCAGAGCAGCTTCAGTGACAGAGCGAGGCTTGAGGGAGAAGTGTCTGTTGGGACCCCCGATGAGGTCCTGGGTGTGGCGGGGTGGAGGTGCCTCCCCACCCTGTGGGATGGCTGGCTGGACAGGGCTGCACACTCACCAGAGTCTGCAGATTGGGTCATCCCAAAGGCCTCCACCCTGACTGTCCCCACTTGCCCTCAGTCCTCCCCCAGCAGGGTCCTCCCCAGGCAGTGTCCTCTCCAAGCAGGGTCCTCCCCAGGCAGGGTCCTCCCGAGGCAGGGTCGTTCCCAGGCAGTGTCCTCCCCGAGCAGGATCCTCCCCAGGCAGGGACCACAAACGAGGTGGGCTCTCTCCAGCCACGAGGAGGCAAGTGCAGGACCCTCACATCTCCTCAGTGTCCCCAAGAGCTGCCAAGTAGCCAACAATTAGGGCCAATTCTGGAGACGACTCCTGATGGGAACTCATGGGCTCAAGCCCAGGATCGGGTCAGAGTGGCAGGTGGGGCTGGGGGGCCGCTAGTCAGGCAGCCAGAGCAGGGCCAGGCCAGTCCGAGGGGCTGTCCGCCCTGGAAGGTGGAGACAACTGCCCGCTGCTCACAAACAACAGATGGTCCCGGGGACAGAAATTGGCCCACAGCCCTTGTCACATTCGCTACACAATGTGGGTCAAATACTGAAGGCGGGGAGAGGTTTGCTTTGGGAGATGGCAGGGGCAGGGAGCCCTGGTACAAGCGAAGCCCACCATCATCTCCACCCCACTGAACAGAGGGGAAGGGAGACGGGGCGGCCCAGGTCACATCCCTGACCCTCACCACATGGAGGGAAGGACTGAGATGGCCGGAGTCACGTCCCTGATTGTCACTGGTTGGAGGGGAAGAATGAGGCCAGGGTTAGGCACAGGCACAGGCAGCTGATGAGAGTGACCAGCCAGCGCTGGGGACTTTGGCCCCAAGAACGTTGTTCTTGCTCAGGTTCTTGGCCCATCTTTGCCTGGGGCCTGCATGGTGCTGGGGGGCTCAGCCCAGGGCTGCACATCAGCTAAAGGTTGATGGAAGGAAGGAAAAGTCCCGCCTGGCCATGTCAGGGCTTCGGAGCTCCCAGGGTAGCTGGACAGCTGGACATAGAGACCCCAAGAGAGAGCAGACACTGTAATTGGCCAGTTTTGACAACGTGACCCGTGCTACAACGGACCGGGTAGCCCAGCCTGGGGCATCTTTCATGTAGATGAGTTAACCCTGGTGAAATCGTTTCAGCAGCAGAGCCATGGAAATGTTGGACATGGTGTGTGTGGCCACGTGGAATGATGAGCAAGGACTTCCGCGGGCTCAGCGAGGAAGCTCTGGAGAACGTTCTCCAGGGAACACGTCACATGATAGAAGCTGTGTGGGGTCTGTGGCTCTGGTGTCCTCGCGGGTGGTGCCTGCGGACCCGTGTATGCTCGGTCATCCATTTGGGGCAAAGTCCTGGGGACGGGGCAGAGAAATCTGAATGGCGGCACAGCCCTCCTTCCCCAAAAAGCCATCATCCTGGGGAGAAAATGGCATGAGATGATGATGCTGAGGGTCCGTGGGGGACACTGCAGCTCGTCCCCAACCTCCTCACCCCAGCTCAGCCCCAGGGACTCAGGGACTCCTGAGGAGTGGCAGTTTGGGAAGACCAGGGGTGGTGAGCAGTGTGGAGGGCTGGGTCTTATTGTCCCTGTCCTTATACTGGGGGAGCCTGGGGCGGGGACTCCCTAGCCCCAAATTCCAAATGACCTTCAGGAAGCTTTCGGACCGTGTACCGTCGAACAACGCTCTAATCCCAGCCTGTGAGACAGGGCCGCTGTCCTGCAGGGACAGAGGAAGGAGGACCCGGGGTTGGACCGCGGGCCGGACAGGCTGGAGCCGCTCCTCGGTGGGCATCAGGGGCCACGGACGGAGGTGAGTGACCCCGGAAAACACCGTCAGCGCCCCGGACGGGGGGGCCACACGTCCCCGTTGGGGACCAAGTCTCCTCACGGAGGGCACAGAGGGGACAGCGCCCGACCGAGGCACGCGCACACGGACAGCGGCCTGAAGCCCTGTCACCAAGTATCAGCAGTCCTCTCTCGGGGGCATTTATTCCCACTCATTCGTCCTCCGCATTCTCAGCAAAGAGCGTGTCTCTGCCAAGTCCATCAGGGCAGCGTCTCCAAACTGGAAAGGAGAGCAAGTGTGGGCCCAGGGTGGCCGATGGTGCGTGCGCCCCCCGGCACTGCCCACGAGCTGGGAGGTTCCAGGCGGGTTCGCCGCCCCTCTGCCTTCCTGGGAATGGGGTGCCAACCTGACGGCCTCTTCCCCTACTGTTCGAGGACGCCAGACAGGCTCCGTGACCCGCCACGGCCTCTGTCCCTCCGGATGCAAGGAGGCGGCCGGTACCGGGCACCTGACCTGGTCTCTGAATAGCCCTGTGCGCCGACATTTGCAGCTGAGGCGAAATCTGCAGGACGTTAAACCAGACGCTTTTCCTTAATGTTATTTTGAGAGAGAGGGAGTGAGCGTGCGCAAGCACCCGTACGCAGAGCAGGGGCAGAGAGGGAGGGAGAGAGAGAATCCCAAGCAGGCTCTGAGCTGTCGGCACAGAGCCCAACATGGGACTCGAACTCAAGAACTGTGAGAGCCTGACCTGGGGCGAAACCGAGTGTCAGACGCTCAACCGCCTGAGCCCCCAGGAGCCCCGTTAAACCAGACACGGTCAGCGGCAGTTAGCACATTCGGTGCTGTGCGGCCCCACCGCCTCTCGTTCCGGAACATTCCTTCACCCCAAACGGAGGCCCGCCACCGGCGGCAGTCACGCTCTGCCCGCCCCGATCCCTGGCAACACCGATCTGCTTCTGCCCCTGCGGACTTTCCTACGACTCGTGTCCTCCTGGGTCCGGCCTCTCACCCCACGCCGTGGTTTCAAGGCTCGTCCAAGCGGCCGCGCCCACGCTTCGCTCCTTGCTGAGCCCGAGTGACACCCCGCCGGGGGCTGGACCGCGTTTGGCGGACCCGTCGTTGTCTCCAGCTCTGGCTGCCGCCAGCGTCCGCGTGTGGGTTCTGCACGGACACCCCGCCATCCCTCTTGGGCGCACGCGGAGCGCTGGAGCTGCTGGGTTGCTATGGAAACCTCACCGTTCGGCGTCTGAGGATCTGCCAGGCGGCTCTGCCCGGGGGCTGCACCCTGTACCCCCCCGGCCGGCGTGAGTGGGGCTCCGCTTCCCCACCGCGTTCACGCCAACGCTTCCTGCGGCCTGTGTGCTGATTCCAGCCGCCTCCTGGCTGGGCGCCAGGCCCGCCGAGGTGGATCCGCACGTCAGCAAATGATGATGCCATGCGTCTTTCCACGGGCCGTGCTGTGCGCCAGGGCTTACGGGCCCGCGGCTTGTTTGTGGCGAGCAGGACTGAGCCGTTCGTTCCCCTGGACGCCGGTCGCTGGGGCGCTGTGTTCTGTCTGAACCGTGGTCTCCGGGCCTGCACTGGCGTTTCTGTGGCAGCAAAGGGAGAGTCTCAGACACGGAGGACGTGGGTCTCCCCCCAGCCAGGAGAGGCTGCCCCGGGGGCCGGGTGGAGATTTGCCGCAGGAGGTCACAGGGGGGGTCTCGGCACCACCCTGTGGGGAGGGACGGAGCAGGGGGAAAGCCGCAGCCACAGCCGAGGTCTCCATGGCCCCGCGGGAGGTTCTGGAGCTATGACGGCCCTCACTGCGGTCCGGCTGAGGCTGGGGTTGGGGGTGGGGTGGGGCGGCGGGCCAACCCTGAGGGAGGCGCAGCCTGGGAAAGGGGCTCGGCTGGCAGCTGCCAGCAGCCCCCACCCCCATCCTAAGTGGGGTCTGGTCGCCCACAGCATTTTCTATGGCCTCCAGGGCAGCCTCACCTGCCCTCTACGGCCCTGGGTTCAGGGCAGGTGGCAACAGAGAAGCCACACTGTATGGCTGAATTGTGTCCCCCAAACCCAATGTTGAAGCTCTAACCCCCGGGATGTTGGGGTGACTGTATTTGGAAGGGGGGTTTTCACAGAGGTGATCAGGTCAAATGAGGTCAGTGGGGTGTGCCCCACTCCGGTCCGTGTCCTTGTAAGGAGAGATCTGGAGGACGGCATCTGCACGGGGGCCCAGGAGAGAGGCCTGGGGTGGGGGCGGCCTCTGTGGTTGGAGCCCCTAGCACGCAGCACTTTGTTCTGACAGCCTCGGGACGCTAAAACGCCACCGTCACACCTACCCCGAGGGCGCTGGGCTGGTCCCTGTGGCGGCGCCTAATTCTGGGAATACAAACGTGCATCCAGGCAGGCACAGAGATAGAAGACAGGAGGGGGGTCGACAGAATACGAAACGTCCCTGCTGGGTGCAGCAGGTGTCGGGGAAACCGCTGGCTCGTACACAGGGAGCCCGTCCCCCAGGCGTCCTCTTCATGAGGAACAGGAGGAAATAGGAAAATACATTCCCAGCCTGGGCACCGGCTGAAGGCTCTCTGAGCCAGAGGAAGAGGGAAAACTTGAACCACTTACGGGTTTGCCGGATGGCAATTAATGCTAACGTGTTAAATAATTTAATTGGACAGGGTGGACTTCGTGTCACATGTCCCTGGCATTAGTGGCATCTCCGTTAGTCTGTCCTTGGCACAGACGCTTTCCCGGCTCCTTCCTAAAGCAGCTCCTGGGTCCTCTGCCCACCTGAGCAAAGGCAGGCATTGCTTTTGTGAGCAGGAGGAAGTGGGCATCGGTCAAATTCTCCCTGAACAACAATCGTGAGCCAAGACTGGACAGCCGAAGGGCGGCTGGGGACGCCCTGAAACTCAGGGCCCCCCTGCGGTCTTCCCAAGAGAACGAGCCCCGTTCCTCCCGCAAGCCGGACCCAGCTCAGACGCCCCCAGACCCTCCAGCACCCACATTGGATGGGCACACCCCTCCACTCTCTCCTCAGGGAGCCCTAACCCGTCACCCGAAAGCCAGGCTACTTTACATCAATCATCGTATTCTCTCTAGCAGCCGCTGTAGGTCGGGCATTGGAGGGGGCTCATCTGGGCCATTCTGTCGGGGGCTCCTCGTGCAGTTAGCCAGAGAGCCTCTGTCTCTTCCTGCACACCAGGGCCTCCCCGTGTCTCCCTCACAGCATGGTGGGGGCCCCAGACCCAGTGTCCGAGGGGAGCTTTCCCTGACCTAATCCAGAAATCACCTTCCGGTCTTAGAGCCCACCTAGATCCAAGGTGCTTAAGGGAAGGAATTTGGGGGCTACTTTTAAAATAGCAGCTCAGGGGCGCCTGGGTGGCGCAGTCGGTTAAGCGTCCGACTTCAGCCAGGTCACGATCTCGCGGTCCGTGAGTTCGAGCCCCGCGTCGGGCTCTGGGCTGATGGCTCGGAGCCTGGAGCCTGTTTCCGATTCTGTGACTCCCTCTCTCTCTGCCCCTCCCCCGTTCATGCTCTGTCTCTCTCTGTCCCAAAAATAAATAAACGTTGAAAAAAAATAAAAAATAAAAAAAATAAAATAGCAGCTCAGCTTCTCAGGGAGGAAGGGCCTCCCTCCCCTGTGCCCGCTTCCCCCCAAGGCGGGCACAAAGCTGCCTGATCAATGCCAAGGCAGCAGACCCCAGGATTCCCATCACACGTGTCCCAGGGCCTGTTGATGCTGGGTATCTCTGCCAGGCAGAGCAGAGGGCACAGTGCCCTCCACCAAGGACCACCGAGGCCAGGCCCCAGGCTGGGGGGCATGAAGGAGCACTGTTCATGAGCCCCGCCCTCAGAGCCTCTGTCTAGTGGGGGGCCCCTGCCACACCAGCACCGTGTGTGTGCCTGCACGTACACGTGTGTGCACGCATGTGTACGTGTGTGTTGGGTGATGGGGTGGGGGTGATCTAGGCAGTGACAGAGGCCAGGCCAAGGTCTGGAGGTGGAAAATATAGGCAGGGCAGAGAACAGGTGCGTCTGACCGACCACAGGCACCAGGTGTGAGGGCTGGAGGGACACGGGGCCTGGAGTCTCAGAGACTGAAGCAGGAGCCCCGGGGTCAGTCCCCGCCACTAAGCTGCCTCACTGACCTTGGCAAGAGTCATTTTAGTAGGTGGTCAGGCTGAGAGGGGCACAGGACCCTCTGGGGGGACAGAGACAGAGACAGAGAGATGGAGACGGAGACAGAGGGAGCAGGAACGGGGTGTGGGTCTCGAGCTGGCTGTCTACATCTTTGTTGTAGGAGGAGGGTGGCAGGAGGGGCCCCGAGGTCTCTGCAACAGCACGGTGGCTGGCGGGCTCAGGCCCTGCCCGCTGGACGCCGGCTCACAGGGTGTGAGGAGCAGGCTGAGGTCCTTCCCCCCACTGCCAGGCGCAGCTCTGGTGAGCCCCTGGCCTCCCCGCTGCCCATGAGGACAGGCAGGGATGAGTGCCTGGTGTGGGTGGGGCCCAGGGCGGGTGGAAGGTGCGGGGACAGCACCCACCCCGAGGCACCTTCTCCCAGCTTCCAGCCCCTGCTCGCAGGACTCGGGGACACGGGGCTGCTTGGGCATGGCAGTGCTGGCCGGCCCCCCTCCCCTCCGCTGGCCTGTAACCCCACATGGCCACCGCCTCGGGCTCAGGAGGGGCGTCAGCTAGACTCCAAGGAGGACCAGCCAGGGTCCACTGCCCCATTAGGGGCTGGTCGGCGACGGAGAACACAGCTCCCCCGCCACCGGCACCAGCCTCCCCGCCAGCTTCTTTCAAAGTTGGGAGTGTCTTTTGTATTCCAAAGGCCAAAGGGCCAAGCTTGCCTTTAATTAAAATGCACGTCCTTTAATTAAAGGCCCCATAACACATGAAGGGCATCCACTGAAATAGGACGTGTGACACAGTCATTTCCCTGCTGTTAATTACTAATTAATGAAGCTATTTCAATTAATAGCTTCCCCACCTCACTCCCCCTCTGACAGGCCCCGTGCTGGGGCGCGTCCTAGAATCAGACACCAGCTCCCGTGCCAGCAGCCACCGTGCTGAATATTCATGCCACGACCTCAAAGCTTTTCAATTAAACATAATAAAATAAATCCCAGTCAAAGCGCAGGCCAATTGTAGCTCATCTCCTTCCTCGGGCACCCGAAGAGGGGGACCAGACGGCCCGCTGCAGACAGGACGGAGCATGGCCGGTGGCCCCTGCATGTCCCCCTGGTTGTGAGGTCCGACTCACCCAGGGGGATGGGTGTCCAGAAGTCCCCGAAGGGGCAAGTGGGGACTCCCAGGGCACTGCAGTCCTGCAGCCGAAAAGACGCAGCCAGAAATGGAGGGCCAAGGAGGGCGGCCCAGAGAGGTGGGGGGCCGTTAACATGTTCATTAGGAATTTTAAGTGGCCATTAAAGATCCTGCTTTAAAGAAACGAGGAGAGGGGCACCTGGGTGGCACAGTCGGTTAAGCGTCCGACTTCAGCCAGGTCACGATCTCGCGGTCCGTGAGTTCGAGCCCCGCGTCGGACTCTGGGCTGATGGCTCGGAGCCTGGAGCCTGTTTCCGATTCTGTGTCTCCCTCTCTGTCTGCCCCTCCCCTGCTCGTGCTCTGTCTCTCTTAAAAATAAAAAATAGTAAACATAAAAAAAGTGACCTTATAAAAAGAAACGAGGGGGAAAGTCATTTGTGGTGACCACGTGTGGGTGGGAGCTGAAGGAAGGGCACCAGGAAGCCTGTGTGGGGTCTGGGTCCGAGGACAGGACTCAGGGAAGCCTGTCCCCCACCCGAGGGACATCCGGAGTCTGAACCCCCAGCACCCCTGCTGCCTCCTTGCTCAGGTAGGTGGAGGACAGCCCCGCCTGGAGGACCCAGCCCCCGCCCCCAGTGTCAGTCACCGGCCGGCGCCCCAAGCCCGGCCCCAGCCCCTCCCCCTCCCCCTCCCCCTCCCCCTCCCCTTCCGCGTCGGGCTCCTGCCGCGCTGTCCAGCCTCCCGCCTGCCCTGGCCCGCCCTCGCCGCAGGGTCCCCTGCACCTGGAACATCCTTCCAGCCCGTTCCCTCCAACGGAGCGGAGCGGCAGGGCACCCACGGACAGGGCACTGAGCAGCCCGCTGGAGGCCCCTCCCACGGCACCTAGAGGCGGCTGGACGGCCGGACGCAGCCCTGTCAGACGGCGCCCTCTGTCGGCCAGCTGCAGGTGACAGCAGCCCGGGCCTCTGGCGATGCCTCCAGGCAGGGCCTCAGGGGCACTCACGGACTCCCGCACCCCCGGGGGCAGCGAGCTGCGAGCACGGTTGGGTGTGCGGTGCAGGAGGCCGGCCCGAGCCCTACGCCCCCCGGCTCTGCTGCTTTCGCCCCCGTCGCTGCCTGACCTTGGTCCCCGTCAGCCACCGGGACCTGCCAGGGCTGTTGACAGGGGACGCGTCTGAGCCTGTGAGCGGCAGATAACACAGGGCTGGGCCCCCACCAGGCTGGAACACCCTCTGCCAGCAGCACCCTCCCTGCCAACAACCGTTTCCCCCAGACTCTGCAGCCCTGACCGAGCTCCGACACTGGCCTTGGAGCATCCAGCCCAGAGACGGCTTCCCAGATCAGGAACGGCCGTTGCCGGAGGGGGCCGGGCCCCTCTGCTGGGCACCCACCCGGCCTGTGTCCCCAAATCCCACGTGCCTGCCTCCCTCCTCTGACTCTGCGGAGGGGACCGAGTGGGACCCGATATGGCGTCCTGGGGGCCTGGGGCCTCAGTTCACACACGTATATCTTGGTTCTCCTTCTGAGCAGACCCACCATCGCCTCCTGTGTCCCATGTTCCTTCAGGGGCTCAGGGTCCGAGACCCTCAAGGACTGAGCAACCACGGGAAGGGCCACCTCCTTGCTTACACTCTTAGAGACCTCACGGTTTTCTGTGGGTTGCGAAGGTGTTAAAGGCCTTACCCCGACAGCCAAAGGTTGAAACAAGCCAGGAGTCCACCGCAGATGAGTGGACGAACAGGTGTGGCCCGTGCACACATGAGACTGTTACCCGACCGTAAAAGGGAAGGACGAGCCGACACCTGCTACAACATGGGTGGGGCTCGAGGACACCACAACGAGTGGAACAAGCCAGTCCCTGAAGGACAAATACTGCATGACTCCCCTTACGTGAGGGGCCTGGGGCCCTCACACCCATAGGGACAGGAGGAGGATGGTGGGCCTCTGGGGGCGGGGGTAGGTGTTGTTTAGCGAAGACAGGCTTCCCATTCTGGAAACGGTGGGTGGGGACGGCCACGCGGCAGTGTGAACGCGCCAACATCCTGCGCCGCCCGCTGGCAGCGGTCATGAGGGCCGACCTCAGCTCCCGCGTCCCAGGACCGTCACCGTGTTCTGCGCTGCAGGACGTCGGCCGCGGGGGGCCCTCCGGGGCTGGGCTCCTCCTCCGCCGGGGGTCACTTGGGGAAAACCTCCAGCGGAGCACATGTGAAGGCCTTTGTGGTAAATTAACATCCCTAGAACATTTCCACGCCGCCCCCCAGCGCCTCTCCGCGTCTCCGCGTGTCCCCGACGCCCCCCCAGCGTGTCTCCACCTCCACAAACAGGCCTGACCTATGGAGGCCAGACTCATTTTGTAATCAGAGGTCCGTCTTCGGGTTCTTTCTGATCCCAAGTGGAGGCGGCAGGGAGCAACGTGTACTCACGCAGAGCTACCCTCCTCCTCCTCCAGCGCACCTGGGCTGTCTGGGCCCGGTTCCGCGGGAGCCGCGACAGGCAGGCCACAGCAAGGCCAGAGGCTCCGTGCCACCGCGGGCGGGTTCCCCGGGTGGAGGGGCACCTCCTCCCAAGCTGCCCCTGCACCTTCACCTCCACCTTCCTTCCTGCATGTGTCTGCTCAGGGGGCCGCCCCTGACCGTCACCTGCAACACTCCCCTGGCTTCCTCCGGGGTGAGCGCAACAAGCCTTTAATACGTGTTTATTCTTTTTAAAAAAGGAAGATTGGGGGCCTGGGGGGGCTCAGTCGGTTGGGCGTCCAACTCTTGACTTCGGCTCAGGTCATGTTCTCACGGTATGTGGGATCAAGCCCCACATCAGGCTCTGTGTTGACAACACAGAACATGCTTGTGATTCTCCCCTCCCCTCCCGCCCTTCCCCTGTTCACTCAAGCACTCTTTCTCTCTCTGCCCCTCCCCACGTGCTCGCCAACTCACTCTCTCTCAAGATGAATAAATAAAAGCTTCAGAAAAAATAAATAAATAAAGGAAGGTTAATAAAACTTCAGCCTTCCCTTTCCAGTTTAATCATTTAAATAAGTCTGGTGTGATCTCTCCACATTCTTGGTTCTTCCACACAGACAGCTTGCAGAATCTATTACAAACTCACGAGATGACCAGTTTCTCGTTATGAGAGAGAGAAGGACAAGGTGGGAGGGCTCCCTGGTCCCCAGAAGCATCCCTGGCAGAAAGGGACCCACAGGGGGTGCCGGGGGGGCCCCAAAGATGGGCGAGGGCGTCTAGCCCACAACCCCCAACAGCCTCCATCAGAGCCGCGGTTCTGGCCCAAGGCACAGTCTCCTGAGGACATGTGGTGAGGCCAGAAGACAGTGCTGGTTGTCATCACTGGTGGAGGGGGCCACCTAGTAGGCGGGGGCCAACTGCTAAACAGCCTGCAGTGCACAGGACGGCACCCCCCAGGAAGAATGATCTGGCCCCAGGGCCAAGAAGCAAAGCAGAGCAGGTCTGAGGGAAGAGTCCAGCTGGGTGGTGCCCCTGCCCCTGTGATGACAGACAGGCAGCCCTCCCACCCAGTGACCACGTGGGCACGCAGACCTACGTGGGACAGACTGTGACAGTGCAGCTGCTACTCAAAATACCAATCCCACTCACCCCTGCCAGCCCACGAACCCCGGGGAAGGGCGCGATCACCTCACTGGCAGGTGGAGAGACTGAGGCCCACCAGGGCCGCCCGGGCTCTGCTGGGGCCCGTCCCCCTCTGCTCACACACCCGGGATCAGGAGTGGGAGGCTCTTCAACACAGCCCGACGCCCCGAGGCGGGCAGCACTGGGTCCTCGGGGAACCGTCAGGCCGAGGCGGCTAGAGGTCCTCGTGGGTAGGGCTCAGGTCCACGCGCTGGGCCTCTCCAAACAGCAGAAAGATGCACAGCCCCAGGCTGCTGATGGCAGCCACCAGGCTGAACATGGACGTCCAGGAGCCCGTGGTCTCGATGAGGTAGCCTCCCAAGCACACGCCTACGACACCTGCACCAGAGGCGGGCGGGGCAGTCCTGAGGGGAGGGCCGGGGCGGGGACTGGGGCTAGGGTACCAGGAGGGGAGGCCGGGGGCGGCCTGAGGGACAGAAGCTGAACTCAGGTGTCCAAGCTACCAGGCCAAGGGAGGGCCGGCCTCAGAGGGTCCCAGAGGGCCAGAGACCTCACGGGCTGTCCGGCATACTGCCTCTCACAGGTCCTCCGTGGGGAGTGAGCCCCAGCGTTCTCACCCAGCCACTCAACCCCTGGAACCCCGGGCCTTGAGGATTTGACTCACATCTGTTGGTCAAGTGAGGGCTGGGGTGCTCGCCATCAGAAAAGTGAACGTTCGCCCCGGACCAGCTCCGGGATCTCACTGTCCCCCTCCCCGCTGGTCTGACACCGGGGGACCCTGGAGGGCGCCGTGCCCCACCCTGCAGGGCTAAGGGGCTGGCGGGGCGGGAAGACTCAGGGGTGGGACAGCCGGGAGACACCCAGCCCGCCTCTTACCTGCCAAGGCCCCAGCTGTGTTGGCCACACCTGTGAGCGAGACAGAGCGACAACGAGGATGGGTCACAGGAGGCCCTGGCCCGGGGGCAGCCCCTGGGGGCCCAGAGAGAGGACGGGGGGCTCGGGTGAGCAACGCCTGGGTGGGGAACAGCCCCTCCTATTCAAACGGGGGCCAGTGGCTCTCACCGAACAGAAAGCCGGCACAGGATGGAGCCAGGTCCTGGATGTTGACGGAAATGCCACTGTGGGAAAGAGAAAGGGAGGTGGGCGAGCAAGTGACCACAGGGCGGCTGCCACCCCATGGAGTCCGGGGCTGGTCCTCTGAGCACCCGGGGTCTAGAAACTGCCACACGGGCACTCGGAACCCAGCCCAGCCAAGGCCCGCCCCCCACAGCGGGGCGCTCAGCCATGCCAGGGCACAGCCACCGTGCCAGGGTGCCGGCTGGTGAGTGGGGCGCCCGGCCCTCACCTGTGGTTGAAGGTCTGCAGGCCGATGGAAGCTGATGCAAACACCACAGATTTGCAGAAGCTCGAGGTGTGCCCCAAACACAGGGCAAAAACGCTGGACAGGCCAAGGCCCATCACCTGCGGGAGAGAGGATTGGTGCCTGCCGACAGGGCTCCTCCCGGGGCCACCTGGGGCGCACTGAGCAAGGTCACTGGGAAAGCCCCTCCCAGGCCTGCCCAGCAGGTATGAGACCCCTACTTGTCCGACCAGAGGGGAATGAGGGCGACCCAGGCCCAGAGACGTGTGCGGGGGTCTGGGGGGGCACAGCTGGGAGAAGGACCTCAGGTCGGCCAAACCAGCCCCCAGCACTGACCCAGGGCACCTCCGAATGCTTTCTGGGTCAGGAGACGGGGGGGTCACAACCCGCAGGTCCCGGGAGCATTCCACCTCCCTACCTGCATGAACTTCCGAACAGTGATGGTTCTGTAACCTGAGCAGAGGAGAGAGGTTCCCACTGGCACCCATGTGGGGTCCCAGCCGGCACGGCTGCAGGGAGGGAGCGGGAGGGGAGGGCCGGGCCCTGGGCTCAAGGAGGGGGTGTCCCGGGTCATGCGTGAGACATGTGCACATGTGTGTGGGCACACGTGCCTGCACTGGGCATCCTGTGTGCTGGGTGTGTGTGAGCAGCTGTGTGAGTGTGTGTGGGCATGTGTGCCCCGTGCTGGGCATCCTGGGTGCGTGTGCACACCCGTGTGAGTTCCTGTGGACGCGTGTGCCCTGCCTGGGCATCCTGCATCCTGGGTATGCGTGCACATGTGCGAGTGCGTGTGAGTGTGCGTGCCCTGCCCTGGATGTCCTGTGTCCTGGGTGCACGTGTGCAAGTGCGTGTGAGCACGTGTGCCCTGCCCTGGGTGTGCATCTAGAGGACTCTCCAGGACAAGGTCAAGCAGACAGGCAGAAGGAAGGCCCCGGGACGGTTTACACACGTGCTATCTCCCTGTTTCTGCAAAGTCTCCACTTTTTCCACAGTGAGGGTGCAGCACTCTCTCACTAGGAAAGGACTAACGTCTAAGAATGCGTGTGCGTGTGCATGCGCATGCGGTGTGCGTGTCTGTGAGATCCTCGTCCTCGGGTGTGTTCGCTGGGGTCCCGGGCTCGCACACACAGCCCCCCCCGACCTATGACCTCTGACCCCTCTGAAGACCAAGGAGGAGCTCCACGGTGCCCACAGGAATCGGGTCCTCTCCCTGTGCCCCACCCCCTCCGGGAAACTGAGGCTGAGGTGGTCGGGGCCCCACTCTCGAAGCGAGGTCCTGGGGGTGGCAAGACCCCTCCCATCCCCGTAGCACCCCCAGGAGGAGGCCCCCACCCCCCACAGTGTGGCAAAGCTGGGTTGGCTCCCGGCAGCCCCTCCCCCAGGGCTCACCCTGATTGATGAGATGGTCGGAGAGGAACCCGCTGAACAGACCGGCGGGGATGGCCACCAGCCAGGGCACCACGTTGAAGACCCAGCCCTGCAGGGAAGAGGGAGGCCTCAGAGGGCATGCGCCTGGCCACCCGCGAGAGGTTGCACAGGCCGGTGGTCGCCCATGTGCCCTGATGCCCGGTAAGTCTCTCCCTGCCCACAGGCTGGGCTCCCGGGCTGGAGGGCCCCCCTGACCTTGACCTCCCCCACCCTGGCTGAGCTCCACGTCCACTAGGGCCGCCCGCCTTCAGGCCGAGTCTCCCTCACTGGCCCCCCACACCGTGACAGGGCCAAGCAGGGGGGACACAGGCCCACCGTGTGGAGGTGCAGGAGGTTCTGGTCACCAGACGGGGAGGGTGGCCGGGGTGGAGTGGGCCAAGCTGACCCTGCCCGTGTCGCGATCCCCACTTGGCCCGTCCTCAGTCATGACCACACACAGACCGTCGGCTGAGCCTAGGACAGGGCTCTGCCGGGCGGCCGCACAGGGTGCATCCAGGGAGTGGGCGCTGCGCGGTGGTGGGAAGGGGCCCTGTCCTGGGTGGCTGCACCAGACCAGAGGGGCCGCGGGCCCTGAGCACGGGCGAGGTCAGCTCAGGGCCGTGAGCCTGAGTGGGGCTGCAAACAACACCGTGTCTCCGTCACCCCGCGGGCACCAGGGTGGTCCACCCACCTTGGAGCTGGGGAACGTCTCCTTGAAGAAGGTCGGCAGCCAGGAGAGGAGGATGAAGAGAGCGCACGCGGACGACAGCTGAGCAGAGATGGCTGCCCTGGGGGGCGCGGGCTGGGCTCAGGGTCCACGCGCCCCAGCACCGCACGGAGGGGCGCCCCCGCCAGCCCCCGCGGAGCTCAGAAGCCGGGGTGACCCTGGCCTGTGTAGGCTTCAGGAACACCAGAGATCGGCTGGGCTTGGCCCCGTGCCGCCCCACCCCAAGCCGCGGCCCCGAGGCGCAGGCTCACCAGACAGAGGGCTTCCGGAAAAGCTGTCTCCAGGGAACTTTGGTGCGCCTGGACACCCGCAGGCCTCGCACCAGAACGCCCAAGGCCAGGATGAGATCTGAGGGGCAAGCGGTTTCCATGTGGAACCTCCTCAGAATCGGGGGACGGCGTCTGCTTGTAACAGACGGCTCCCGGGGGGGCAGCTCCAGGGGCCAGCGCCCCCACAGCCCTGCGGCCCACCTGGCTGCCCCGGGGACGGCCACACCGTCCTCCCTGCCAGCACCTTGGGCTGTCGGCATTTGAGGGAGTCTGAACAGACTTCCTCGGTCCTTCCCCCGTCCTCGGATCCCCCAAGCCCCGCTTCCTGCCATCTTTAGACCGATGGCCCCTGCCAGCTGCCTGTGCCCGGTGCGCACCTGTCTCCGTGTGCCCGCTTCTTCCTGGGGCACGGCTCTCAGGCCTGAACCCGGGCAGAGCCGGCCCGAGAACTGGCATTTTCCTCAGGCTCTAGTCTAGAGGATGCTTTTCCGGACGGGGCCAAGCTGCAGCCCAGGGACCCGCTGAGCGGGCGCTACTCCGCAGGTGAGTTGGGTGGATGTTTAGCAGCCGCTAGAGGGGCTGGGCGCCAGGCCCTCGCCCTCCCTGGGCAGCTGCGTTTGCCGGCCATCGCCCGCCCGGCCGCAGTTACCTTTTTCACTCAGCAGGTACCTGTGCACATAACACACCCACAGCAGGGTGAGCCCGCCGGAGAGATAGAAGACGCTAGGCCAGCCGTACCGGTCCAGGAGCAGGGAGCCCACGGCCCCCGTCACCAGAGTCCTGAAAGACAGGTGGCCGTGACCCTGGGCTTTGCTGGGGCAAGGCGATGCCTCTGAGCATCCCCACCCAGCATAAGCTCGTCACCAGGAAAGCAGCCGCCCCAGTCTGAGCGTATTTTGTGAAGCATTCGGAGCGTTCAGGGAGACTTCTGGCTGCCTCGGCGCCCAGGGGACGTGGGCAAAGCCGTGCGGCCATGACACGGCACGGGGGCCCTCTGTTGCTTTAATTTCTTGCTTCCGGGCCTCCAAGGTGGCCTCCAAGATGTCTAAACGCAAAAGCGGGAGAAGCAAGCACAAAGCCCAGAAGCCCTGTGGATCCTCGCCTCCTGCAGGCCGGGGGGTGGGGGGTGGGCAGGGGGGCGCCTTCCCCACCGGAGCCTCCCTTTCCTCATCTGTGCAGTGGGCAGACTGTGTTCCATGCCTCTCAGCCTAAGACACGGGCCCAGGACGCCTGGGTAAAGCGGGATGTCAGAAACAACGCACACCCTTCCTTGTGGGAGTACGTCCCACACGGCGTATCCAGAACCCCTGTTCCACTGGGCGCTCTGGGCTTTTATCCGGGCTCCTGGCCCGTCCTCAGGCACCCCTCCACGCTCTGATTTCTTGCCTGCTTCTTGGCAGCAGGGAAGTGAGGGACCTGAGCCCCGGGTAGTGAAGCCCCATCAGGACAGCAACATGTCCCTTCTCCCCGAGCGAGGCCTCCATTCAGGAGTACAGGGACAGGGTCTTCGTGTCTGGACCGTGTCACATGCCCCCCAAGGGGGCACAGGTAGCCTCCCACATCGGGACGGCACCCCCTCTGGCTCCCTCAGCACAGATGAAAGGGAACGCCGTGTCCCATTGCCAGAGCCTCAACCACACCACCTGTCCTGGGGACAGAACATGCACAAGGGTGGGGGGGGGGGTCCCCCGCAGCACAGAAGCAGCCGACCCGCATCTCCCTGAGCCACAAAGGCGCCCACGTGGCCTGTCCCCGCCCAGGCCCCCCTGGGCACACCCTCTGTCCCCTGGGCTCTCAGGGCCAGGACTTACCCAAATTGGGAGCCGGCCCCCACGGCACTGTATGTGAAGGCCCGTTCGCTCTCTCGTACCTTCTGTGACAGCAGGCTGGTCAGCGCCGGGAAGTAGACCCCTGAAACGAGCAGAGAGCTGCGTCCCCACGCTGTCACCTGGGGCCAGGGCGGGGCCAGCCAGGACCGAGAGCTGCTCTGGGAGGCTCCCCCGGGGACCAGCAGGACTGGGCTCTGAGGACCTGTCAGCTGGACTCTCAGCTGGGGGACAGGTGTGCTCAGGGTCCTGGCACAGAACGGGCTGTGGGAACGACGGAGTCTGAGCTGGCACTCCTGCCACACCAGCTCGAGTCCTGGTGCACACTCACACTCACACACGCACTCACACACGCACGCCACACGCTGATTCGTGCATGCTCACGCGCGCACGCTCACACACACACGCGCACGCTTGCTCGCACAGGCCCACTCACACTCGCACACACGCTCACACACTGGCACGCCCTGCTCGCACGTGCACATTCGCACTCACGCTCGTGCTCACACGCACACGCTCACAATGCTCATGCACACTCGCACACACATGCTCACACATGACACGCTCATGCACCCACGCACACTCACACGCTCTCTCGCTCGCACACGCACGCTCGCACGCGTTCACACACGCAGTGCACCTACAGCCCGTGAGGCCCGAGCGAGCGGCCCCACGGAGCCACGGTGCCCGGATGTGTCGTCGTCCCGCAGCCACACGAGATGCCGCCCCAGGGAGGCCCGAGGGACCCCGGGGCCCTTTCGCAACTTCCTGCAAATCTATGATCATTGCAAAACCTAATTTTTAAAACAGGGACGGCGGCTCCCGCCGGTTGTGCTGCGCTTTTCTCCCCGGAAGAGCTAAGAGGCCAGGGGCTGAGGCAGGGCCCGGCCTTCCCGTCGGGGCCCCACCCCCACCCACACCAACTGCCAGTCACCCAGGCTGATCGCTGCCCCTTGAGCTCTCGTGATGGCACGGACCGGCCCCCCACCTCCCAGGAAGATGGGGGAACAGCCTGAGCCGAGGGCCCCCTGGCTGGATGCCCAGAAACCCCAGCCACGGGACCGGCCGCACATGGGGCACCGGGGTGAACCCACGGGGGCTCAGGAGCCGGACTGCCCGAGAGGCGGACCGGTGGGGCCGGCCAGGAAACAGGGAGAGGCCCAGTGCAGACGCGGGTCCTGGAGGCTCCGGCCAGGGGCAGCCTCTGCCCAGCAACACGCAGAAACTCAGCAAGTCCCCGCTGCTCCAGCGGCCAGGGGCGCTGACGGCCACCGTGTGGCAAGCTGCCTGCCACCCACGCCCCCGGGGTGGGCCTTTTGGCGGAGGGGGGCATCTGACATCGGATTGTGCCAGACCGTGAAATATTTCTGGGAAACAGACAGAGCTTCGGCGCCAAGGCCTCGCGCGGCACGACAGACCCGCCCGCCACGGGGAAGCGCAGCCGAGCGCCGGCCGCCTGCTGGGGGTGGTCCGTCCTTGTGCCTCCCTGCCCACGAGGACAGCTGCCCGCCCGCCGCGCTGGGGGCTCCCGGGGCCTTATCAGCAGGCGCAGGAGACTTCCTCTGACCTAAGCACATGCGCGGGATCACGCCTGAGTACACGTATGTACCCACACGTACACCCACCTGCACGGACACGTCCACACACCCACGTGTCCACGCGCATGTACCTACACGCGTACACAACGCGTGCGCGCTCGCCTGGCGCTGGCACGGCTGGGACCGCAGAGGGGAGCTGCCAAGACAGCCCTACCTTGGAGCAAGCCCGTGAGGATGCGCGAGAAGGTCATGAGGACCAGGTGAGCACTGCTGAGGCGGGCGAGCAGCGGAGTGGCGGCAGTGATGAAGCCCCAGGCGGAGGCGGACAGCAGGATGACCTTCTCACCCCCGATCCTGGAGGAGGACGAGAGCACAGTGGCGGGTGGCGGGCAGGGTGGGCGGGTCCTGCCCGGAGGAGCCCAAGCCGGTGCCTGCTCCAGCCCGGCTCTGAGATGCCGCCACCGGGACGCTTCCTCGTCCTCCTCCGCAGAAGGGGCGGAGGGTGAGGGCACAGGCCCAGGCTGTCCCTCCGTCCCAACAAGCGCCCCCCCTCCCGCCCCCCAGGACAAGCGCCCCAAGGGGAGCCGCGCACCTGCCCCCGGACCGCCTCCTCCACGGACCTCGGTCCTCCCGGCCGATGCCTCTCTCCAGGCCAGGCCTGGCCCCACATTCATCCTGCGGGAGCCGCCTCCCCCCGGGGCAGCCCCGGCCCCGCGTGGGGAGCAGGAGTGGTTACCTGTCCCCCAGGTGGCCGCCCACCACCTGAGTCAGGCAGTAGCCCCAGAAGAAGCTGCTGAGCACGACGCCGGCTTCCTTCTTGTTCCAGCCGAAGTCCTGGCTCATGGAGACGGCGCACACGGGCACGCTGACCCGGGCGCAGTACAGCAGGCCCGTGCCCAGCAGCAGCGTCCCCGTCCATGCCTGGCACTCGGGCCTGTGGGACAGGAGGGACGGTGTCACCCAGGAGGGCAGCGTGGCCGCCCCTCCGACACCGGAACCCCCCTGCGTGTCGGCTCCTGAAGCACAGGCAGACTCTAGGAATGAGTCACGACAGCAGAGGCTGGGAGCAGCCGGACGGCCAGCAGAGGGGCACGTGGGACAGAGCACAGCTGGAGGGGTGTGCTAGCCGGGACCGGCAGCCAGGTCCACGCCCCCACTCCCCGCTCCCCACAGGCCAGGGTCCCCAGGGAAGCAGCTGGGCAAGAGCAGACAGCTCAGTAACCTGCCCAGGAGACCCCGGCTGAGGCCAAAAGGGAGGGTCTCGTGGCAGGGGTGGGCCACTACGGGATAGGAGCAGGGCAGTTGGTCCCCGAAGGCTCCGCAGGAAAGCTGTGTGTGCCCCGCAGAGGAGGTCGGGGCAGGCGGTGCTGGGTGGCCAGCAAGGGGACAGTGCCGTGGGGCTGGTCGGCCCTTGGAGGAACCCGGGCAGAGGCGAGGCAGGCCCGGCTGCCTAGGAAGTCTCCAGACAGGTGTCCACAGGGGGACGGTCCTTGAAACTTCTGGCCAGTGCTCCCCGACTGCCCCTGAGACCAAGGGAACTGAGAAACTGCCAGAGCCAGGAGATGACGCCCCCATGCATGTGGGGTCCCAGATGGGGTGCTGGGGTGTGAAAACCAACAGCAGAAATCTGAGCAAACTCCGGGCTTTTGTCCGTGGTTCCCTGCGGAGAGGGACTCGCAGGCAGGCGGGACAAAGGCACGGCGCTGACAGAAGATGTGGAGGGAGGGGCGGGCGGTAGAGTCACTCCCTTCACGTGACTCTGCAAATCAAGAACCGGCCTCAGAGACAAAGTTTACTTTTAAACAGTGAGAGGGAGGGAGCTGTGGGCACCAGCCGTGGGGGTGGGAGATGGGTGGAGAGGGGGTACCGCTGGTGACTTGTGATGTCCCGTGCGGAGGGCGGGGTGTGCAAGCTGGGGGCGGGTGGTCAGAGAGTGCGGGGGCCTTGCAGCAGCCCTGCGGGGAGCTCAGGGGCCCCGCCTGCACGGGGACCCATCCTGAGGGGGTGCACACACCAGGAGCCCCATCAGTGGGTGTGATACGACGCACCCATTACCACAAACGCCCCGACCTGGAGCGGGGCCCACCTGCCGGGAGAAGTCAGGGCTGCGGGACTCCCCGCAGGATGGACCACTGACCACAGGAGCTGCCCCGGGGGCTGGCCTCCAGGCGCCCAGGTGCGGGTGGGTCTGTGGACACGGAACAAGAGGCCTGGCCTCTTCGAGCCTCCGTCTCCTTAGTGAAGACAGGCTGGTGCCCATGACAGCTGCCTCTTCATGGGTGAGTAGACAGCAGAGTGACCAGCAAGTTCCCAGTGTCCCAACAAGAAGCCACTGTGACCAGGAGGAAGGGAGGCCAGGCAACTGTGTCCACCTCCTCCAGCTGATGTCTCCACGTGGGTCCACTCCCTGTCCACAAACCACAGTGCGCTCTTCCACGGTCAGGGAGGAGGCGGCCCTCCCCACGGCCCCGACCTGCTGAGTGGCCCCACCGTGGGCGCCCTGGGGCCGCTCCTGGCTGCAGCCCCTCCACAACCAAGGAGCCACTGCTTGAGGCTGTGGGGCCCTGCAGTCCCACCAGCAGAGACAGCTGATTCGAGGTTCGACACCATCACTCAGGAGTTTGGGGGTGAATGAGTCTGAGTTCCAGCAGCCGGCCTTCTGGCCCCAACAGACCCCTATCTGTAGGCCAGGGCCCCATCTGGGGCTTGGGGATTCCAGTTCCAAAGTGCCTTCCAGCTCCTGATGGGGCGTGTGGCGTGGGCATCAAAGAAGTCCCCGTCCAGGCCCTGGCACGACGCAGGGAACCCCATCCCTTCCCTGGACTGGTTTCCCAGGCGTGCTCTGGACCAGGCACTTCAGGCTGGGCCTCTGGACCTCAGAGGGGCGTGGCACGCAGGGCTCCAGGGTGCCCTTCTGTGGCCCTCTGCTTTTATATACCAGAACCAGTGGGAAATCGGGTCCTGTGCTAAAAATATCCCCAGCTGTGCAATTCCAGAAGCCAGACACTAGACCCTGCTTTGGCTGAGGTCAGCTGGGGGACGGTGCTCCACTTGGAAACTGCCCAGTGACCCCCGTCACACGCCCCCCACCCCCACCTCCAGGTTCTTAAAATGTTACTGGAATGATTCAGAAGCCTGGACAACGGGGACAGCAGCATGGACCCGAGGTCCCAAGGCTTCCCCTGCTTGAGAGGGATGGGGCCATAGGGGAAGCTCAGTGGCTGTCCCTCTGGGCCCGGGGGCCCCAAACGCTAGTTTTCTTTCCAGAACTGAAGACCGTGGGGCAGAGGCAGGGCCAGGCATCTGCGAGGCTGATAAGCCCGCAGGTGGCACCAGCTCACTGCCCACCCGACACAGGACACGGGGCCCCTGGCAGGGCGGACCACCGTGGGCTCAGGCACCTGCCCCTCTGGGGTTCCAGACCTGAAGATGATGCCCCCAACGTCTCCCCGACGCTCATCCCTGGGACTTGACCACAGTCGCCCCGCGAGCACCTCACACGGTCCTCCCTCCCACCCAGCTTTCCAGCCCAGGGGCAGCGGGCCTGTTGGGCACATCGCTCTCCTGAGCAAACACTCCCACTGGCCTTACTGGGGAGGCCCAGAGCAACACAGCCCAAACTGCCCCCTGGAGTCCGTCCAGCTGGCCTGAGCCCAGCCGGCTGCAGCATCACCACGGCCTCCGGGTGCCCCATTCCGGGGGAGCCCACGGCACTCCCACACCCCCGCGCCCCCTGCAAGCATGTGTATGCACTGTCCAGGGGCACCAGGAGAAGGCGGGCGTGGAGCAGAGTTTCCAACGCCCCCACAGACAGCCACAGTCCAAAGGTGCCTTCGAGAAGGAGCTTCATTCCTTTCTATGGTCAGAGCAGTGGAGGGCCACCCGCGTCCAGACTGGACTGTGCCCCCAGCAAGCCCACCTGGCCCATCTCACTGGTGACCCTGAGAGCCTGGCTGTGTTTGCTCTCTGGGTGGGAAGGCCAGCTGAGGCTGACCCACTCTGGGAGGCTGGCAGGCTCCTAGAATATGGTGCTGCCCCTGGGCCTCCTTGTGACCACGGGAAGCCAAGAAAGGCCCATCAGCATCAGGGCCAGCAGTCTGCCCTGAGCTTGTGTGGGGCAAGGTGCTGTCTGCTTCCTCCCTGGGAGGCCCCCTGGCCCAGTCCCCAAGCTGGAGGCAATGCCAGCTGGGCAGGCAGAGGTACTTCCTCTCCAGTGGCTGGGGACACAGAACAAGGAAGTCTGGCTGGACTCGGCGGCCCAGGCACGGACTCCTTGATCCTGTGGATGGCCTGTTTGGGAACACAGAAGGCAAGAGTGGATAGGAGAGCTTCATCCTGCCCACAGTGACCTGCCCTGAGCCTCAGGCCTGCGCCCCCAGCTCATCAGAATGCTTCCTATGAACCTTCTAGAAACTTCTGCTTCCTGCCAGTGGCCCTTGTGCATAAGCATCCACGGCTGAGCAAACATGTGGTCACGTGGCCCCTCGATTCAGAAAAGGGAAATGTGCCGGCATTGCAGGCCACGGGTCCAAGGCCACTGGCTGCCCCCACCCCTGCTCCCAGGGCCCACGAGGGCAGACACGTGGCTGTTGAGGCAGAGGGCACACAGGGTGGGCAGCCAGAAACAGCCACACTCACTGCGATGGGTCCACTCAGGGGTGGGGACAGCCTCGTCCCGGCTGAATCCAGTTCTACTCAGGACCCCCAGACCCCTCCAGAACTTCAGGCTGCCTCCCCTGCCAACGGCCCGGGGAAGTGGGGCAAGTGCCCCTTCCAGAGCGAGCACACAGGGAGGCAGTTGAAGCCGAGCCAGCTAGAGCCGCTGAAACGTGACCCCATGCCACCCGGATCAGTACCTGGATCAGCCCCTCGGTATCCAGGGCAGCGGGGGGGGGGTGGGGGGGCGGGAGTGGGGGGGAGGACGAGAGCGCTCCTGGACCCTGGCAGGCACCAGCACGCAGCCCCCCAGCTCTAGCAGATGCCTGGAGCAGGGCCCGGGCCGAGGCTGCGGTTTGGGCTCTGGGGCTCCCGCGCTCACTGCGGCCCTTCCCACGCTGCTCTGCACACCTGTCCCGCGAAACGACCAGCTTCTCTCCCGTCTCCCCCACTGGCTTTGCCTTCATCTTGCCCCAGCCTCGGGGACACTACCTCTTAGGGTCTTCCTGTGACCCTGTGCTGGGCGGCAGCAGCAGGTCCCGAGACCAGGCTCCCTGGGCATTCGGAGACGGACGTGAACTGGCCTGGGAATCCCAGGGCCTGACGTGGGCCCAGGGTCCACAGAACCAGAGGGAGGGCTGCGGCACAGGTGGCCTGGTTGTTCAGCGTGTCACAGTCGTGAGGAGAGCCCCGGTCCTGGGGCCTTCTGTCCTCGGCAGTGGATGTGGAAACAGAATGTTTCCCAGAATGTGGGCCCTGCCCCACCAGGAGCCTCCCCCCCCCCCCCCACCATGGAGACCTGTCCACAGCACACAGCTGGCAGGTATGGGCAGGACTCAGCCACCTGCCATTTCAGCTGAACCTGCTCTCGGGTGTGTGGTCACAGGTAGGGACTCGGGGCCTGTAAATGGGTGTGGTCCTACCCGGCAGGGTCACTTCTAGGACCCACAGCTGTGTCCGTGAGCTCCCCCTTCACCAGCCAGGACGATGCCCCCTTCCCCCAGGCAGGACTCCTGGGACACCTCCTGCCTGTGCACCCCCCAGGACCCTGGGGTCTCTCTCTGGCCCTGGGACTCGAAAAGGGATGGGGTCTGGGGCTGGGTACTGGTATGCGGACAGTCAGGGAAGTGCACAGCCCATAGGTGGAGAGAAGGTGGCCTCGCCCCGTCCCCAAGCCACCGCCCCGCCCCCCACACCTTGGCCCCACCTGGACCACTGGGCGTCCTCAGCCCCGTCCCTGCGGGCCTCCTCCGGTGGCAGCGGCTGCATCGGGGGCAGCCGTCCGCGGGCGCAGCGCGTCCAGGTCGGGCGCCCGCCTCTCCAACCCACACGGGGCAGCGCCGCCCAAGGCCACGTGTCAGTCCCGGCCGTGCTTCCGTCTGGCGCTCTGCTCTTAGGACGTGTCGCCCCCGGACGGCCACCGCAGAGGGAGGGCGGGTGGGGCGGGGCACACACTCGGTCCCCGCCCTGCGCTCCACCGGCAGCTGTCAGGGTCCACCTCCCTGCGGCTCCGGCTCGGCTCCCATGAAGTCCGGCGGCGGGGAGTGGGGAGGGTGCGGGGCTCCCGGTGGCGGGTGGCCCGCTGGGCGGACCAGGCTGTGGAGGGCGGGGCCTGGGGGATCCTGGCGTCAGGGCTCTGGTGTTGGACAGGAGCCTGTGAATCGGGGGATGGTGGTGGTCCCCGTGTCACAGGGCTGTGGACTTGTCCAGTGACAACTGGGGACAGTCTTCGCAGAATGCGAGAGCAGGAAGACTCAAGCGCCCCCAGTTTGTAAGGTGGGTCTTCGGAGGTGGGATCCCGCCCTGCCACCCGAGCCAGCCAACGCCGGGCAGCTGAGCGGGCAGTGTCCACGTGGCAGGCCGTGCGGAACAGGCCAGAGCCCCAAGGGCGTGCCAAGCACGGAGGGTCTGCCAGCCCCCAAGCTGAGTCCCCGGGGCCCTCTCGGTGTGCGGGGGGCGGGCTTTACGTGGCCTCGTCGAGGACACGGCCAGCACGGAGCCGCGGACGCCGGGACCCGATGGCCACAACCGGGCTTCCGGCCACACTGGCTTCTCCTAGCTGCCGCCTCCTCCGTCCTGCACAGGGCAGCCCAGCGAGCTGGGTCCCGTCCCGCCACAGCACAGCCTCCCAAGGCTTCTCACCGCACTTAGAACAAAGCCTAAAACATCCCCGCAGGGCAGGGCCCCATCCTCCAGCCACGGGCCTTTTTTGGAAGCCAATTCCCTCCCCCCTCGGCCTCCGGAGTCGTCAGTACCGCGCAGCCCGAGGGGGCGCAGGCCCAGCGCCACACCCGGTGCAGCTTCAGCTTCTGTAACCCGGGGGGGAGGGGGGGTGCCCCCCCATCACCTCTTTCCCCTCCCCCCAGCTTCACACCAGCTATTGAAGGGAGGAGTCTGTCTTTTGCACCCAATTACCAACCTGAATGGTTGAAGGGCCCAAGGACAAACAAGTGTGCACAACGTGACCGGAAACCACAAAAATGAATTTCGGATAATAAATGAATTTAATGCAGTGTAGGTTCTACAGCGGGATTCCTCCAAGTTCCGGAGCGGCTCATTCTTCAACGTGCTGGTGGGCTCACCATCCGCGTCTTCAACACACGCGCTGCTGTTCCGCACGTGACTCACGCTAAAAACACAGCTAGACGTCTGGAGCTGCACAGGGCCCGCCTCGACCTGGGTCTCTGTGCCTCCACTGGCCGCCCACCGGGCCCTGCACCCCCCGGCCCAGGAGGCCACGGCGACCACCAGGCTCGCTTCCCTCTCGAGCGTGTGGCGCCGTGTACACCGCCGAGCGCCAGACGGCACATCCAGGCAGGGCTCCGCACGCGAGTCCGGCGGTCCGGCGTGGCGGGCGACAGCGGGATCGCTGCCTCCCGGTCCTCAGGCTCCCGACGTGAGGCGGAGACTCATACCGCACCGCACGGCACCATTCCTGCCGGTGCCACACCCACAGCCGGGCACGAGGTCGCGGTGTGACTTGCTCGAAAACACAGCCAGACGGAAGGTGCTGGGAAGGCGCGTGCAGAGGAGTCCACTCCTCCCGGTTCTCCCTCCTCCAGCTGCCAGTTTGGGTTGGAGCCGAGTAGGAGTCCCACAGACCTTCTGCATCACGGTCAGAATGGACCCAGCGACCCCGCCTTCCAGAGGGGGGCGGGGGGACTTCCCAACTCTGCAGATGAATCCTGGTCCCACCACAGGCTCCCTGCAACGAGAAACACCTCTGCCCTGCAGATGCAGGGACGGGATGACCGGTCGGCCCAGACTGCCCCTCCTGCCCCCCACCGAGGGCCCGAAGCCCCCGCAGCTGGGGCCCTGCGGCCTGTGAAGGCGGAGCAGCTGGGGACACCCCACCACTGCCGACAGTCTGCACAGGCACAGAGGCCAAAGGCCCCTGCAAACCCGTGTTCTATGTCTACGTAAGCAAATCACGAGGACAGGAAAAGCGCCTCGAAGGCATCTCAGAATTAAGGCACGACATCCCACAAGGGCAGGCCCCCCGGGCCGGGGACTGTGGCCCTTGCCAAACACCCCGGGTGGTCTTGAGTGCAAACCCAAGCGCTCACTGCTCTGCACGGTCACGCCACCACCAACCACCGCACCACCTCCTGCAAGGTGGCAGGCGTTGGCAGGAAGAAGGGTTTAGGCGCCATCGTCACACGGGGAATGGTGACGGTGGAGGGTTCCTTTCCCCTCTCCGATGTAACAAACCTGTGAGGCTACACTCAGTAACGCCACCGCTCCGGCATCAAAGCACCCTCCTTCTGCACGCGCTAGAAGGCGCTAGAAAGCTGTCACTCCTAGTCTGTCAATGTTCCGCAAGTGCCTTCCACGCGAGGCGCTCACGGTCCTGACAGCACAGGATGTGTGCCTCTGCAGGATGTGGAATGTGCCACGGGGAGAAGGGCCTCAGGCTCACCACAGCGGTCCCTGGACTTGGACCATCAGGAAGCATGCGTGAGTAAAAAAAAAAAAAAAGAAAAAGAAAAAAAAGAAATTTTTCAGCTTAAAACCACGCAGACGGCAGCCCCAATCTATTTTCTCACAAACGTGAAACTCGAGCGCTGCATCTCTAGACAAGAGACGAGTTCCGCGTCCACGCACAGCACACACGGACGCACATCTGTGAAAGCAGACAGTGCCGGTGGGAACGGATAGAAGGGGGCAGGACGCGGCCCCGGTCCCTCCACCAGGGCTAGCAGATGGGACTTCCCACCAGACGTGTTGGCATCATCTCTAAGTGCTTCTCCTTCGTAGATCTTCACGGGCAAAAACCAAAAAGACCTTTCAGGAAATCGCTCTTGAGAAAAACAAGGCAAATTTTACTGTGAAATTAACAACAGGCAGCAAAAGCACCCTATTCTGCATTTTTCAAAGGACGCTGTGGAGGCCCACAGGCCCGCAGGGACACGGCGGACTCAGGACCAGGGTAACTCCCAGAGCAGGTCCCACTTTGTCCTCCGGAGGACACCATTGTCCTGAACGTAAAATGTGTACGGTTCTTTCTGAAAGCCCTGGTACCCCACTCCCCAAAACCAGCATCGTACACAGAGAAATACGGACACCGCACCACCTTAACAGAAACCGTCCTCAACGTGTTTCCCCACACGGCTTCTGGATGCATCTTGACTGCGTGGGGGGAACCACCTCCTCATCCCCCGAGGCCTCACACATGGGGTCTTCGGTCACGTGTGAGGGAGACTTTCGCGTCAAACACCAGGCCCGATGAACATTTGCCTGTTCTAGAACCTGGAAACCTCCATTCAAATGGCAAAATATATTAGTTGTCATTGGATTTGAGCTAATCCCTACGCTTCGTAAAGATTCCAAACTAGGGTTATTTTTCACACGACTTCCTATCAGGAATGCAGAGTAACCAGAATATTCTCAGATTTTATTTATTTCAAGGCACTTTCCACAAAACATAAAGAGAATAAACTACATAAAACATACATTTTCATAAACACAACAGCGAGATCCAAACGAGACGAAGAAAAATCACGTTATACTTAATGTCTGTGGTCTCGAAATGGCTTGATTTAGCGTGCTTGCCGAAGACACAGACCGCCACACGGCGGTCCACGGGAGGCATCTGCAAAGCCGGTCCCGCCGGAGCCTCCAGGTCCACCGACAGATGGGACGAGCGTAGCCGGGCCTCAGAGGGAAGAGAACAGCAGCGAGTCTGAGAGCGAGTCTCGCCAAAGCCCGGCTCGCACGTCACCCGCTGCCTCGATAGGCGAACAGGGGCCGCCGCCCGCGCGTTCAGGCCGATGGTTCACGGCTCACACCCTGGACTCTGAAGAACGTGTCTGGTTGATTACGTATTAGTCATGCACGCAAACGATCTCACATGCGCTAACGAGGAAAGCCAACTGGAAACGTGCTGGACTCTGGTACCCGCCAAGCGCATACGCCGCCTGCTCGTCTCTCCGGCTCCTGCAGCAGGTAATGGTGATCTACCTGAAGATGAAAACCTTTGGCCCTAACTTATCGGCCTCAAGCCTCGGAGGAAACAGCCCTAAAGAAAGGTCACATCTGGACTGCTGAGACGGTCTCAGGCGTCAAGGAGAGACCCCCCCTTTGTCCTCACGACACCAAGAGGGCAGCAGGAGGGCGAGGTGGACAGAGGCCGGAAGAATCCACAACGCATAGTCTTGCCTCTGCATCGGTGACCACCCAAGGCGGTCAAAAACCCACCACCGACCCCAGGCTCCGAGTGGAAGCAGGGAGCAGAGATGAAGTGGGGGACCGGCTGACCGCACGGCACGTGAGGATCGCGCTCAGGTCTGCAGGCGTGTGGGGGACGTGGCCCCAGCGGTCAGAGGTAGACCACCTGACCCACGGGAGCACCCACGAGCCCACCCAGCCTCACTGGTCAAGGAAGCCGGCTCCCCGCAGCTCAGCAGCTGTTGGCATCTGCCTCTACGAAGCCCCGGGCACCGAACCCCGCCCCGGATCCACACAGGGAGGACGGAGTCCCCGCACCGGGGGGACGTGCAGAGCCGCCCGTGGCTAGGAAGCCCTGTGCCCCCGGGCACGGTCCCCTCCACCTCCTCGAGCCTGCGCCCGCGGGGTCGGCCGGCAGCTCTGTTAACGACCGCCCTACAGGACCAGGGCCGAGCTGCACCTGCAGTGAGTCCGCACACACGAGTCCGTGTCCCCGGTCACCAGAGCACCTGCATCCCAGCAACTACACCGGCGGCAGGACACGTGGGGACTCACACGCACACTGGCCTGCTGCAGGGCAAGCCCCCCCGCCAAGGCAAGTGTGCACTCCTGGGGGGGGGGGGTACTCGCTGTCAAGACCCCACTCCTCGGGGTCCACTCCCAGGGGCACATGGGCCCTCAGGCCGCAAGCACTAGATGAGGCCACTGCCATCAGTCACTGTCCCGGCACCGAGACATGAGCTCCGAAAGCAAAAGATTTGAGAGGATTAACACTTTTTGGAGGCCGTCGTGGTCATTCTCGAAATCAAAGAGAAACCTTTATTTTCAACAAGAATGCCTACAAGAAAAGGTCCATCGATCCGCTAAGAAAGAGTCTCTCACCACAACCAGCACCAAAATATAGATTTAAAAAATTAAAAAACACACAGCCCCAGCCCTCACTCACACACACACACACACACACACACACACACACACGCACAAACGCATCTCCCCAGGAGCCATACCACCCAGACCAGAGAGAAACAAACCAAACTCAATACCCTCACACAAAAGAAGTCTTTGAATTAGGATTTACAAATTTATATAGTCTTTCCTATGAAAAAACAAAAAACCAAGGGGTAAGAGAAACCTTCTCCACAAAGGCCTGACGAGTCTTAGCAGATCTGAGAAAACGTATTTTCTGCCTACGAGCTAACAGAAAGCAAAAGGATGATCAGTGCTTGTCAGAGGTTTGCGAGGGAGGCCTCCGTTCAACAACGTTCCCGAACTACAGAGTGCTCGGTGGCCGATGCGGCCCGTCCCCGCTGTCAGCGCGCCCACCGCGGTCTGCGCCACACTTCCAAAGACACCGCGTCTCTCGCTGCAAGTTTTCCAGCGCTCAGAAGGGCCGTTTTTCCCTTTAAAAAAGATGCCAGGTCGAAAAAAAAAAAATCCAGGAAAAGGGGGAAGAAAGAGTTCTCTACTGCGGTAACCTGTCAGTCACAGACAGCTGCTCTGAGTCCGGTCCGGGGGGTGGGGGGCGGGGTGGGGGGTGGGGGGCGCAGGGGCCACCGGCACAGACTACTTGGGCTCCTCGATCACACCTTTGCTGAGGTCTGTCATTTTGGGGTATTTTACTTTCTTCTGGTCCAGCTCATTCTGAGCCCAAAGGAGTAGTTTCAGTAATTTTGCCAGCTTGGGTGTGGACTCACGATTTTCATAATCTAGGACAGCTTGGTTAACTTCACTCCACACCTAGAAAATAAATACGCCGGATAAAAACAACCACACGTGCAGAGTGCCCGCCGGTAGGACCAGTTACAATGTGCACTTACACTTCTTAAGACCTTCTTACAGGAGAAGATGGTTACTTATTCAAATGAATACGAAGCCCATGACCGTGAGGCCCTCCAGAGGATGTTAAACACACACCCCTTGTCCAGGAGGAGCTCGCGGCCCGGTCGGTGGGGCTCATACCCGGCCTGCATAGCAGTGAAATGCCGTGAGCCAGGCTTGAGGGGACCGGGGCGGAGGAAAGAGCAGGGTGGGGTGACACAAGGTGCACGGGACAAGCCACAGGAGGACTCGCGTGGCGGCGGCCTGGAGAGCAGCCCTCCCTTCCGGCAGGAAAGGGCCATGGGAGTAAAGGGCCGCGTCTGGGGCAGTAATGCACCGTCGTGGGGGCTGGAACACAGAAGCAGCAGCAAGGAGACAAACAGCTTCACAAGCAAATAGGGGATTTTAGGTAAAACGTGTTTCGGACACCTACTTCTAAGGGTCTCCAAACAAACGAGGAGGAGGTTAAGACCAACGAGAAAAGCTGAGAGAGTCTGAATGCCGTGTATGACGTCACAGTGCTCAGTTCCCGGTTCACACAGGGAAAGGGGACACTTGACGGGAGAATCGGTGCTGTCGTGACTGAGTGTCACGTGCCCAGACATGGCTTCCGTTCGTTCTACAGCTGTGCCTTTTAGAGTCCCGCCCTGAACACCCACCGAGGGGAAGGAGGCCCCGTCGGTCTTACCTTCTGCCTCTGCATCATGTGAAGCAGGTCTCCGAATGGAGACTCCTCAGGGTTATCAAAGGCCAGCAGGGCCAGAGTGCGTTCCATCTCCGTCAGGCACTCCCTGCTCTCCTCGCCCTGCTCCGCCAGCTGGGTCTGCGCGAACTCCAGCGCCGCCTCCGTCTCGCGCTGGCGGATCAGCTCTATGAGGTGCTGTTGCTGGGCCGGCAAAGGCAGACAGGCTTACACACCCGCGCCCAGACAGGCACACCCGGTGACGCGCTCTAGCCTCTAGCCAAAGGACGTCTCACGTGACAACTTCTAGCAGCCCTAAATTATGACACTAACGCTCCTAAAGCAAGAAACAGCTCCTGGAACACACGAGACAACGGCTAACCCAAGCCCCTTCCCCACGTAAACTAAAACAACGTTCTGTTAATGCAAATTAGCCGCGTTACTTCTGAAACGAGCACACGTAACCTCATCGAGTGTCCACAAACCAGACGCCTCTCAACTGAAACTCACTTGCAGGTGGAAGTAGAGATACCGGTTGGTGTCCAGGAGCTCCGGATGGAGGCTGTTGATCAACGCGATAGCCTCCTGGATCTGGCCTTTCAGGATCATCTCACGGATTTTGATCCGCTCGTCAAGTGTTTCCAGATCCACGCTAGGTTCAATCCCAGATTCCATTCGAAACTTCTCTGCTGCCTCCTTAAAGCCCTCTGAAAATGAAAACCATCTTCAGTGCTCAGGAAGCTAGCAAGACACTAACGCAAAGCATTTTTATCCCTAGAAAGCCCATCCACCTCAAACCAATAACCTTCAACGTGACCCGCACCGTCTTAGGGACTTGGCATATACATCTCTGATTTACTAGCCGTGCCCCACACAGAAAATGAAAACCACGTACGCCACTCCTTCCCATCCCACCCGAGACGCCGTTCACCCCCCAGCCAGGGGCAAGAGTGCATGCCGGGAAGCCCAGGGCACTACGGGCTCCCCCGGGAAGGCTGCGACCCCAGGCAGAGGCTGCAGGCGTGGTTCAGGCACATCTGCGCACGCCGGCTGCGCCTCCACAGCCTGCAGAGGCCTGACCCTCCTGCCTCCTTGTGAGTGCACGGTTCTCACCAGCGTCTAAGCAGCATGTGTGACCACCCACCCCCACTACAGGCAGACACTTCCTCAACACCTTCCCAGAGAGGTCTCGGTCAGGACTGATTTGGGGGACGAGGCACCGTGAACAATGGAAGGAGACTCAGACCTTTTTGAAACATCGGTGTTTTCCAACCATGTACAAAATTACCCTCTTCTTTCCCAGTATCGAGGAGGACTATAGTTACAGACCCCTTTTGCCACTTTCCATCTGCTTCTTCCCTTCCCCCTTTCTCCTCTGAATTAGGCACACCTTCTAGAAACAGCCCAGTATAATTTCTCAGACTTGCCAAAAGAGATCAATTACTTGGGGTTTAAACGTACTCCAGAACGTTCTTTAGTCACTTGATAAGCTGCAAAAACATTAAAGGTCAAGAAACAGGTTTTTGCTTTAGAGCTCAGATACCTGGCATAACAACCTCACCTCTGGAACAGGTCACCTTTGATACGGCAATTTACAAATTTAGGAAAATTAGCAGTGTGTTTTTATGACACCCCAACACAATTCTACCACGGAAGTCCAATGTAAAATTCTACCTACATATACCAAAAGGGAGATTTACGTTCAAGAGGTAGCACCCTTATGGCCAGCCGTTACCTGTGACCAGGTAGTTCATGATGAGGCGGTTCATGTCTGCTCGCTGGACGTGCAAGTTATTGAGTTTTTCCATCCACTCGTCTTTCGTGATTTCATCGGGTTTTTCTGCATAACTCATTCTGACTTATTTTCTACAGGAAAACAGTATTTTAAAAATTAGCGAAGATCACGGGAACGAATTACAGAGAACACGCTCAATGGTCCCTCATAGGGCTGTGCGGTAACAGATGACAGCCAGACTTGTGAGCACAGAGAAACCTACAGGGTCATCAGATACCCATGTTGCACCCAGAAACGCTGGGTCTCTACTGTACTTCAATTGAAAAAAAAGGATGTTAAGAATTCCGTTAAGAGTCGTAATCGTTTCAGAGTGAAGCAGGGCGACGCAGCGCGAAGGAATAAGGAGACGGTGGAAAGACACCTTATGTGGGAAACGGCAAATTCAAAGCGCCTGGCACCAAATGCAGATATAGGGATCAGAAAGAAGGCTAGCATATTTAGAAGACAGGATTGGTGCGAGGGAGAGCCCAGAGTCTCCGAATGGACAGGTCAAGTCGGGCGGTGGGTCGTACCAAGTAAGGCCTCGCCGGCTAAAGGAGGAGTTTAGATCCACCCTCTCCTAAGCATGAAGGGCAACCACGAGGGACAGAAGCTAAATATTCAACGCGATGACACACGTGCCCGAGAGAGAAGCCCACGATGAGACACTCCCCAGACCTACCAAAATTAAGAAGTCTGACCATACCAAGCGTCCACAGAGACATGGAGCTCCCTCCAGCTCTTTGATGCTGCTGCGAGAGCAGACTGGAAACGCAAACAGACCCGGCATTCCCCGCGGGGCGGACCACACGCGCTCCTCACGGCCCGGGGATTCTATCACTAGACTGAGGTCCTCCACACTCACCACCGCACACCCGACACGGACAAGCCTGCTCACAGAAACGCTTTTCAAGATGGCAAAAATCAGGAAGCCACCCACCTGGATGTTCATTCAAAAGCAGCAGGGAACCGCAATCCCAGGCCCGAAACCCTTGGGCAGATCCGTTCCGAAAGTTAAAATCTTGCCGACTGTACCCAGAACTACACGGCACGACTTAGCTTATGTCACATGACATGCACACTGCAGTCTGGGGTGACACCCCACAATTAAATACGACTTCTTTGGGGAAACGTCTGGGCAGCCACACTGGGTGGAATGGAGATGGAAAAGCTTTCACCGGAGCAGATTTTGCCATCAAATAGGTTAAAAACAAAAAATTTCTGATTTTCGGAGCTATTTGGATTTTAGGATTGCTGAGAAAGGCTTATGATCGCGTGACAGAATTTACTAGGACAATTAAAACATGAACACAGCCACAGGGAGGACTCTCAGAAACCAGTTGGACGAATAAAGCAAGACCCAAGCGTGGCAGACAGTTTTACAAAGAACAAAAACACCACAAATCGCGTGACACGTGCTTTAGCAACAAATACAAATTCGGCGAAGCGTTTTCTTGTTTTGAGTAAAGACGTGAAACTCGGGAGGCGGTGACCATGGGAAGGAGGGCAGAGAGGTGCCAGCCCTGGGGGCACCAGTTGGGCTCTTAAGATGGCGAGCCCACCACTGTCGTCGTAAGTAATCTATACATCATGGGTACCGCTTTACGCCAGACAAGGACATGCTAAATCGCTTCATTAAATTAAAAGATCAAAAAACAAAGGCACCTGGGTGGCTCAGTCGGGTGAGCGTCCAACTCCTGATTTTGGCTCAGGTCATGATCCCAGGATCATGGGATCGAGCCCCAGATTCTGTCTCTTCCTCTGCCCCTCTCCCCTGCTCACACACTCCCAATCTCTAAAATAAAAAAGTAAAATAAAAAAATGGTTTTAAATTAAAGAACAGAGAAAGTGGGGCAGCAAAAGCCGAGCAGGAAAGCCAGCGAGAAGCCATCAAACGAGAGCAGCGGCAGGAGAGTCAGAGACACAGCAGGTGAAGATTCTGTGGGCGCAAGTCAACGGCCGTGCTGCCGGCCTGAGTGCAGAGGGATAAAGGACCAGAGCGCTCGAGGCCGGACCGAAGCTTTCAAGCTTGAGACCTTGGAGGACCGGGCCACAAACAAAAAGAAACAGGACAGGTTTGAGGAGTAGAGCAAGTTTGGGCTGACTATCAGACACGAAGATGGAGAAGTCAAGCAGGCACCTGGATTATAGGTCCCCAGCCCAGCGCTGGAAACATTAATTAGGGAAACAGCCACCCAACAAGGGTACCTATCGAAAGCCACGGGTTGGGCAAAGATCGCCCAGGGAGAGAGCACGGGCACAAGACCAAGTCCTTGGGTGCTAGGAGGGTGCCCACACTCAGCACCAGAGGAGGAAGCCGGCACGGGAGACAAACCAAGAGATGTCATTCCTCCTACAAATGCCCAAGTCCTGTAGCTCCGGGCAGGTGCATAATTCCCTCAGGCCACTCTGCTGTTGCCAGACAACTCCAGGTAACCTCGGACAAACGAGGCCCCTCTCTCTCCATCCCCGTAGTACCCAAAATCACACCAGTACCGTACGCTCCCAGCACGGACAGCGATCTGGGAACAGCAACAACTCCAGAGAAACACTCAACACACAAACCTCCCAACTCTGAAACCGAGGAACACTTGCTTCCCAAGCAAGCAGTTCGCGTCCTCACCAGCTCAGCTTCTGCTCGGAAGCGGTGGTCATAAAACTCGTTCTCTTCACAGGGACACGAGTGCGGTGCTTCAGGTAACTGCCACTGCTGTACTCGGCGACCACTTCTGAACCTTGTAGCCTTCGCTCGAAAGGCGCTCCCTTTAAGAATAAACACCGAATTACAGCGCCCGAGCGCTGTGGGGTCAGGGCTCTGCTCCGGCCAGGAGAAAAGGGGCAGTTGACAGTGCAAACCCACAAGGCCCCGGTTCTGCCACCTGCTCAGACCTTCGACCCCGTAGGGCCCCCAGCCCGCTCCCGACCCCCGCCCCGGCCCCCTCTGGCCTCTCCCGCCGAGCCCTACCCCGGCCCCCTCCTCGGCCTCCACCCCGCCCCCGCCCAGCCCCACCCCGGCCCGCCGCGCTCCCGCGGGGAAGCTCGGCCCGGCCGCCTGGGTCCGCCGCGGCCATCTTACCGTGCGGATCCCGCCTCCCGCGCAGCGCGGTCTCCACGGCCGCTCGGGGGGGCGGGGGGCGGCCGAGCCGGGAGGGCGGCGAGGCGCCGGGGATGGGTGGCGGAGGCGGGAGCCGCGGCGGAGGCGGGGGCGGGGAACGGGAGGGCAGACGCACGGACGGCCGCCCCTTCAGGCACCTCCCGCAAGATCGCGAGAGTGCAGGCTCGCCAGCCTGTAACCAATCAAGCGCTCCCGCGAGGGGGCGGAGCGCGGCGGCTGCCCGGAAGCGCGAGACTCCAGCTTCCGTCCTTGCGCAGAACTCTTCTCGCGGCGCGCTCGCTCTACGGGTTGGCGCGAGAGTCAAAAGGCGTCGGCCGACGCTGGGCAAGATGGCCGCCGTCGAGGTGTCGTTGCGGGGGAACTTCGCGCAGGGATGGCGACATCTAGACTGAGTCGGAGGCGAAGGTCCCAGCTCCCTTTCCGTCATTTGTGTGAGCTCGGAGGGCAGGGGGCGGGGGGCAGGCGCCAGTGCTCGGCGCCGCCCCGAGGCGGGGTCCCTCCGCACCCGGCGCCTGCCTTCGCACGGGCCCGGGAGGAGCCGCCCGAGCGCGACCCGGCGGGAGCGCTTCGTTCCGTCGGTTGAGGAGGGCCCCGGGGGTTACCGAGCGCGCTTTCGCTCGCCGCCTGCGGGGGCAAAGGAACCGGGCCCGCCCTCGGGGCGCCTGCCGCGCAGGCCCGGCGGTCCACTGGCCGCGCCAGCTGGGGCCAGGGCTGCGGGCGCGCGTGCAGCGACAGCGACGGCGGCGGCGGGGACACGCGGAGGCGCGCGTGTGCTCGTTCTGTGCCTGCTCGCGGGCCGCGTCCGAGCAGGGTCTCCTTTTCCCGCTGTGGGAAAGCAAGGTTAAGAGATCTCTGCGGCTTCGGGAAGGAAATGGAGGGGGCAGCCCCTTGCTCCGTCCCATTAATTCCGACGTCTTCCTGAATTTGAGCTCAGGGTTGGATGGTTTCGTGCGGTTGCTCAAAAGTGAGCTGAAGAGCGCGGGGGTGCTGTCGGACTTCTTGCCGAGAGGAAGTCCCATAGGTTTCACAGGGATGACTGGTTACGGGTAGTTTCCAATCCAGTGTGCTGAGTCTGCAGGTACAAAGTTTTGACATGAATCCGTTCAAATCGCACAGACAGTACACGTTCGTGAGGACGTCTTTTGCAGCTACTTAAGTCTGCGTACGATTCTAGGTGTCAACTTCACGGTGTGCGAAGGGGTGCGGATTTTTAGAATTCTTTCCAGAGGCACACAGCAAACACTTGAATGCCAGTGCCCTAGGGAGATAGGATATTCCAGGCCGCAGAGGCTTCAGCTGCGCCTTCCGTGGGCCACAGGTTAATGGCCCGTGCCCCCAGCGGCCAACGTTACGGAGTCCTGCAAATTCCACCTCCTTATTTCTGTCTAGACGCTGGCTGCTTTTTATTGTCCCCAGCCTCTCTGCTGCTGGGATTGCCCCTCCCAGGGGTCCCACCAGTTTTTAATGAAGCGCACGGAGCAGGCAGGGTGGTCTCTCCTTGTGCCCGTTCTCTTCACACCTTTCAGAGACCCCCAGGTGCCTGTGCAAAGTGAGCAGGGCCAAAAGCCTCATGGCCCCCGCCCCTCCTGTCTCTACTGCAGCCGTCCTCCTGTTGGAGGTTCTCCACCGGCCGCTTAGCACTGGGTTCGCAAGCTGGGCCACGTGGAAAACACTTCTCCAGGCTGACTCCTCGGAAGGGGACGGCCTTCCCGGAACAAAGCCGAATGTAGCCTGTCTCCTTTAGGCTCACGTCTCACATCCTAAACCATGCGTTTGTCGCATTTAGCGCACCATTTTCTGTCGCTGATGCTTGATGATGTGTCCCAGTTCAGCACACGTGTGAACTTTTCAAGAGCTGAAACATGCAGGAGTGGGGGCTGCGTAGCTATTTGTTGAGAATGTTGAAGGAGTGAATGATGAATGACCGCTTTAAGTACAAGCAGCCTCAGCAGAAGTGGACGGAGGGAGTGTCATGGGGCAGGGAATGTCCGCAGCCCTCCGTGATTGAGTTCATGGATTGACAGGAGAGGAAGACAGAGAAAGGCACTTCTGTAGCCTGGTTGATGAGGTTAACGGTGGGGGCACCAGGTGAGGAAGAGCCATCCTGACAACTCGTGGGCTGGAGGGGGGGGGGGGCGGGGAGATGGCGAGCTCAGTGTCGGCCTTGTCGGGTGTGAGGTGCCTGGGGGACATGGCTAAGCTCCAGGGAGGGACGATGAGGCTGAAAGCAGAGGTTTTGTGGTGACCCCGTGTGAGAGGAGACAGACCTATTCAGAGGAAGACTGTAGGGAAGGGGAGCAAAGAAGTCCAGGATCCTAAAGGACAGCAACGTATGGCTATTATCCATTGAAGTTGTCTGTTAGGTCAGCAGAGAGGCTTGACAGGGACCAGGGGGTCAGTAGGCTGTCCGGAAGCTGGGGGGTGGGGAGCTTTGGAAGATGGATGGGCAGTATCGAGTGCAGCAGGGCCGTCCAGTGTGACATTCACCAAAAACTGTTCACTTGACAGTTGTGGGTGACAGGGCAGCGAGCTCAGTGACATGGCGGGAATGGACAGTGATAGGTGGCGGTGAGGTGGGAGGTGAGCAGGGTGAAGGGAAGACAGTTGTGGTTTAACACCTCCGAAGCGGCAGATGTGGAGAGCGAGGAGCACGTTAAACACTAAAGCCACAGGACTTGGTAGCTGAAGGGGGGGGGGGGGGGGGCGTGTCAGCGTGTCAGGGAGAATCCGGGCTTCTGGCTTGTGCTTTTGGGTTTATAGGGTGGGACCATCACTGAGTCGGGACACCAGGGAAGCGCCTGGTTGGAGGAGAGACTCCCAAGTCATGAGCTCGTTTTGCATGCCTTAGGCTTTGATGTGCATTTGAGGCATCAAGTGGAGATGACAGAACTAGTGGGTGGATGGACCCGGCTACAGGCAGAGGTAAAGGTCAGCACAGCCGGGTGTGCATGAGATCCCTGTAGAGCGTACGGTTAGGGGCCAGCCGGGGCCACCCCGAAGACACATGCCGCAAGGAGTCTGGGGGAGAGCAGTAGGGGGGTGCACCACTTTGGCCACCGCCTGGGGCAGTGACCAGGTTGACAGGAAGGAGGTGGGTCTGTGGAAGGGGGAGACGCCAGAGCTTCCATGGTTCCCCCAAGCGTGGGTGGAGAGTTTCATTTTATTAGATTAGCAGCTCTTTACAGAGACGCGTGAAAAGTTTATTAGTCTTAAAGAGCATGAAAGAGTTTTCAGAAAGGAAAAGTATTTGGGGGAATAAAATACACAGTGCTTCCTCTACTCAAATCCCAGACTGTTCAATAACAGGACATCAGCCGTGTTTTACAGATGTTTTTATCTTATTCTCAAAACCCAAAAGCATAAAATCAAGGCCCTGCTTTGAAGGAGATTTGGCAAAGACAAACCCAGCTCATCAGGATAGCGCGCGGTTGTCGCTGCTGAGTCCCCACAACAACCACGCAGGCAGCCCCGAGAGGTCAGCTCCCGAGCTCCAGCTTTTCCCGGTGCTTTAAGTTTCCTCCCGAAGATCTGGAAGAGTAAGGAAGGATTTTATCATCGTTTAGTGGTGCCGCGCGCGCGCATCTCAGCTAAAAGTTCTAAGACCGGTGGAAGCGTGCCTCTCGGCGCGTTCGGTACGGCCCCGCCCTCCCTCCTGGCCCAGGTCTATCTCCCTTCCCAGACTCTGTACCATTAAGTCAGAAAGCATTGCTTCTGAGTTTCTTCGGGTGGGTGAAAGCAAGAGTAGTTATTTCCTGATCCTTTAGCCCCTGCTGAGATCCTAGAGAGCGCGTGCAGCACAGGGGGGGTGGGGGTGGGGGTGGGGGGCCCACGCCCTGCAGCTGCAGACCAGCAGACACAGGCAGCACGCCTGAGTGACAGTCACTTAATCCACCAGGATTTCCTAGGGAATTCATACAGCATTTCATACGAACTTGTACACTAAGACTTGGCTGGTGAAGAATTTGATAGACCTGTGTTGGCTTGGGATTCCACCTTTTTTTTAATTAAAAGTAGATAATGCACTCACACGGACACACATAAACGCATATAGCCTGCGTATGTGCGTAGTTATATCTGTATATGCTCTGAGGATTTTTTTTTCTTTTTGTCTAAGCCCAGAGATTTTTTCCAATGGATATCCACGCTTTTCCTTTTTTAGAACGCACTTGGAAATTCTTGGTTTTTGCTTTCTTGACTTTAAAATTCTCTTACATTTATTCTTTAAGGCTTTGCTTTCTGTTGGAATGAGAGGGACCTCTGTCTGACAGACTCCCGAGATGTTTCACTTCTCTGCACAACCATGAAAGGCAACACCCTTGGCCTCCCACCTTCTGTAGACAGATTTGGGAGATGTTATTTCTCCTTGGATTTCTAAATTTTAGAAGCAGTTGGTTCCAATTGCAACTCAAAAATAGTTCTGGTATCGAGCAGGTAATTTATGTGTATTGATTTTGTTGAAGTTCGGAATAAAGCTCTGGGAATCCTTTTGAAATCACGGATGGCTTGGCCTCTGTTACTCTCGTTGGTATTTCCTTCCAGTGCTCTTTCTCACCTTCACTGTTTGAGTTTTGTGAGCCGTGCAAGAGGATGAGTTAATTCCAACAATGTTTCTGCTCTGGACAAATCCAGAAAGCCCCTGTCAGACCTGAGTTCAAACAGTCGCTTTGGCTTTCCAAGTACTTGTTCATTTTGGAAACAAATCTCATAAATTTCAGCCTGCACATTGTAGCTGCAACTCTCCTGAGGCCCCACAGGCCAGGGGTGATGGCAGGAAACTGGCACCCTGCCCTAGGTCTTGCTTGTCGGGGTGACCTTCCTCCTCGCACTCACCAGCGGGCTCAGACTCAGTAAAGGTCTTGGGCTTGTTCCTCCCCACTTTCTCTGCTACGATTAGCCTCTGAAGCCCACGGAGTCACATCTGCTTTTCTGTCAAAATCTGTGACAGGCACTACTTTGTCTGGCTTTTTTTATTGCGTGGATTCATTTAGAAACTTAAGAGATGAAAGCAACCAGAAAGGAAATACAGCTCTCCTGCCTCACAGATTAAAATACTGATTTCTTCTGAAGTCAACTTTATTTTCCACTGAATCCGCAGGGCAACATCTCAGAGTAACAGGAACCATTGTGAAAGCTAGGAGTAATGAGCATCGTTCTGCACGAATATAAAACGTTGTATTCCCTCTCATTGGGATCACAAAGCCAGGGCTTTACTATAGCAGAGGAGATAGAATATGTCTACTTGTTCTCTGGCTGAGGATCTCTGGACAAGGGTAGAAGAACTGAGGAGGACACATCTAGACCAGTGCCCTGTCTTGTACCCAGTTCTCTGCCGTGATTGACATACTGTCCTAAACCCTCATCCTGTGCCTTCCGTCCCTGCAAGCACCCACCCGCGTGGCACCTGGGAGTTATTACGATCTCCCTTTGCAGAGAGACATTGCTGCTGGGTTTGTTTCATTTAAGGCTCCTCCGCTAAAGAGGCCGAGCAGCGTTCCCCCATTCCAACTCCTGGCTGGGGAGGCCTCCTGTGTGTGGTCTTCCCCATTTACAGACACCCTGCCCAAGATCACACTGCTTGTGCCAGCTGGTTTCGCCTCCCAACCGTCGGCTCTCTAAACTCCCCACTCCACCTATCTGGGGGCAAACTTGAAGACGGTCACGATGGAAGAGTGGAGAGCCCATCCCTGCAGGATTCCATGAAGGTGGTCCTAATGGAATCCCACCAGCAGAAAACACTGCGTTGTATTCCTTGGGAGAAAATCCAGAGTCCGGCTCCGAAACTAGCAGGTCTTGTCATCTTTAGAAATAGATGTTGATTGAAAAGCGCATCTGACCCCAACCCGTGGTTCTCACGCATGGAAGCGTCGGGGATGCGCCTGTGGGGTTCGCTGTGTGCGGCTCTACTGCACACAGGGCACCTTTCCGCCTTTTGACCCGGGCTGAAACCAAAGCCAAGGGGTTCCTGCTTCTAAAGAACGTGGGAGCAGGGGGGCTGTAGAGGCACGTACGTAATGGGGGCAGAGGCCCTCAGCCACGGAGTTCTAGCCCCCGGGGCCAGTGTTCGGTGTCCATAGCGCCCCGAGGGTGCCGGCGCTTCCCCTCTGCGGTATGTTTGTGGAGCATCTGGGTACTGGCCGGTGCTGGGGTGTCCCTGCTCGGCTCGGAGTGAAGAAGATCCGGATGGAGGGCTGCGCACCTGCCAGACCCCTTTGCCTTTCTGGACCCGGACGCCTCACCGCTCCTTGCAGCCCCTGCGGGCAGATGTGCCCGAGCTGAGCGTGCCGGTGGCGGCGGGGGCCGGCTTGCTGAACAAACTTGAGGGCGCGGCTGCTCCTTTATCCTCGTCCCCGCCTCCTCGCCGCAAAGCCAGCCCTGGGGCCCCGCGGCCCGGGGGCCCCGCCGGCTGCGGCCGGCGCCTGCGGCCCTCGGACTCGGGGAGCCGCGGCGCAAGGCGCAGGCGCGCACGCGGGGCGGGGCCTCCTCCCTCCGCGCGGGGGCGCTGCTCCGGACGCGGCCGGCCCCTCTAGCCCCGCGCCTCGGTTTCCGGCGCCGACCCCGCCCTCCCGCCCACTCCGCCGAGCTCCGAGGAAATGGCTGCGGGACCCCAGAGGCCTGCGACCCGCGGTGAGTGGCATCCCGGCCGCCGGGCAGACGGGCCGGCCGCCGCGGGGCCGCACTCGGGGGCGGCGGCGGGGCGGGAGCCCGGCCCTCCGACAGCCGCGGCGGCCGCGCCGGCCCTCGCTGCGCTCCCGCCGAGGAGAGAAGATGGCGGCCGCCGCGGGGATGGCGGGAGGGAGGGGAGGAGGGGGCGGCTGAGGGGGGAGAGGGGAGGCGAGGTGCGGGAGAGGGAGCGGAGACGGGGGACAGTGGAGGGGGAGGGGGGCAGGGGGCCCACGGAGAGGGGGTCGCGGGGGGGGGGAGGGGGCCCACGGAGCGGGGTCACCTCCCGAGGCCACTCCGAGGTCCCCGCCGCGCGTGGGCGCCAGCCTGGGGCTGGGTCCGCCGGAGGAGGGTGTTTGCTCGGGGGCCTGGTCCCGATTTGAACGGACCGGAGGGGACGGCAGCGCAGTACTGTCCGTTGACCCAAGTCAGCAGGGCGGGAGGCCCGCTAGTCCGAGGGCAGGGGGCGCCGCTCTTCCCTGGAAGTTCCAAGTCCAGCGGGCGTCCGCGTACGAGTGACTTGTTTGCCCAAAGTGCCGCTGGCTGCAGTGAGTTCTGCTCTCTACCCCGGTTCGCTCGTCCGGACGTCCTTCACGGACGTGAAGTTTCGTTCCGGGATCCTTTCTTGGAGTGTGGGTACGGTTCCCGGTGTTCACTTCCGTTTAACCGGAGGAGTTTGGTGTCTCCACCTGCTCTCAGGAGGGGTATTGGGACAGGTGTGTGGTCTTTGGTGCTCCAGGAAGCAGAGGAGGCTTTCGGAAAGTCGGTTTCGCTGAAAAAGAGTATTCGTCCCATCATAAAATACTGATTTTTAGTTTTCCGTGTAGTTACTTTGTCATCTTGGTGTATACTGGCCACGTTTGTGTCCCATTTTATTCTCCTGGCCAGCTTTCACCTTCCAGGGGAGGCGTGCCCCTGCCGTCCTCCTCTTGTGTCTCCCCCACCTTTGGCACTCGGGGCCCCATTTGTTTTCTCCTGCTTCGCGCCCTGCTGCACCGCCCCCGGACAGACAGCCCACTTAGAAGCCCGCTCTGAGGCTGCACGAGTCCCTTCCCCGTGCCTCTGTCCCCTGGAGGCGGGAACGGGCACACAAGCAGTTGTTACAGTGAGTTGTGGCAGGTAAACAGCCCCGAGCGGGGTCCACTGTGAGCCGGCGCTCTGCTTCCCCGACCCTGAGGTGCGTTCGCGGAGGATCTTAAAGGCCGCTTTTGCCTCCTGCGCGGTGCTTGTGACACAGTGGAGCTCAGGGCCCCTTTTCCGCTTTGAATCCAGCGCCTCCATCAGTGAGCCTAGAATCGGCGCCGTAGGTCCCAGCAGCGTGAGCTGAGCTTCGTTCGTCCCTTGGCCGGAGAGAATGGTACCTGTGTCATTTGCGGTGAATGAGATCTGAGCATTCCGTGCCCGTTCTGACCTGCAGGGAGGGCACTGAGGTGCGAGGGAGGAACGACCTCCAAGCCCAGACCTCGGAGCCTGTTTCTAAGGGGCCCACCCCAGGCACGTGTTCCGTGGTTCCCCCGGAGCCACACAGGCCCTGGCTGGAGGGTGCTCCCAAGAAGGGTGCTTTAGCCAGGCATTTTAAGGAAGTGGCGTCAGCGACCCGTAGAGTGATTCCTCCGTTTGCTCAGCAAGTATTTGCTGCCTCCTGGGTGCCGCGCAGCCTGGCTGTAGCGGCTCGAAGAAAGGCCTCCCCGGCCTCGGAGACAGTGCAGTGGGGCTTGTGAGGACACGCCAGCCCCTTCGCTGGCCAGCCCTTAGTGGCACCTGTGTTGGTGCGTGTACACACACACACACACGTCTCTGGGACCGGTCCCCTGGGTTCCCATTAGAAACACAGCCCAGGCATCTCAGAAGTGTCACCTGGGGAGACCCAGCCCGAGGCCTGCTGTGAAACTTCCGCCAAACGCACGTTCGAGGCCTCTTGTTCTCCTCCTTGCCGGTGTTCTTGGGGGCTTGAGCCATGACTTCAGGAATAGTGCGTGTCTTTATTTCTGATTTTCCAGCAGGAACTGTCCCTTGTTACTATGGGATTAAATTCAGGTTATTTCGAGCACAGTTGTGTACTGATCAGAGGGAAGGGCACAAATAAAAAGTTGTGTGATTACAGGTGGCTCCCCTTTCCCGGCTGCTGCTGCCCATGGTTACCACTGTCTGTCCTGTCCAACGGTGATGCTCACAGCTTGTGTGCCTGTGTGAGCATCACAATGGCTCGTTGAGGAGAGGTGTCGCTGGGGGGGCCTGGAGGTGGGCCACTCACTCAGTGCTTCTGCTGGGCTTTGTGTGGGGGGCTTGGAGTGGGGACTTCCATTCCCACATTCTGCTTGCTTTTGGCGGCGGAGTTTTCAGGTCCTGCTGTTGACCCTGTTAAGTCTTTGTACTGCCATAGGGTGTCTGACTCTCAAGGAGTCCGTCCTCAGGCAGCTCAGGGACTGGTTTCTTTTTTGTTTTGCTACGTGTTTGTGAGGTGTTCAGGGTTCTGATTGTTTTATATTTCTGTTAGCACAATACGCTTCATCTTCATACACCTGTCTGATGACACCAGGGGATTTCCATTCGGCTCTTGCAGAGCAAAGATTGAACGTATTTACGGGTTAAGCCCGCTCACTGTTGTCCTTGGGTCCCTGCAGTGTGCCGCTGTGTCTCATAGAGGCCTGATTCTCACATGCCTGGTGGACTCAGGAAGTCCATTAAGAAGGTTTCCCCTAAATGGAGTTTCTCTTTTGTGCGTTTTCTTATTTATGTGGTGTGGTCCCTTAGAATGGGTGCCTCATGTTATCATCTGTGTAGTTAGTATCAAATGATTTGTGCTGATTCCATTACAAAGGCTCTGTGGTTAACAGTTGATGAAAACACACTAATTGGGAAAGAAGGGTCAAATTGAGCTCACTTGGTGTGAGTGCTCACGGTTCTGGAGAATACTTTCTCTTGTCTAGACCTCATTTTATTTTTTGAGTACTAATTTTGAGGGTAAGTTGTTACTTCAGATTGAGTAGGTGATTGTATGTATTTGATAAGGATTCTTGTACCTGTGACTAAAATATGCTTAATCAGTAGGTGGTGATTACCTAGTGTAATATTTCTTTCTTCAGGTGGCAGAGTCAGGTGCTATGGTTTTGTTTCACAGACGCTGATACAGACATTTAAGTGGCGTTTACCACACCTTTATGAGAAAGTAAATGAGATTCTCCCTCCCAAATATGAAGACAGATTTGCTGTGTGTTGAGTTACAAATGCCTAGAAAATTAAGATAATAATTTAAAAAAAAAAAAAAGGCAAGAACACCAGAAGCCCTTCAGAACCTGCGTTACAGCTGTTGCCCAGTTTCTGGACACGGGTGGGTGGGTGGGTGGGTGTGGCAGGATGTGTTTATGGGACGTGGCCACCGTACTCTTCACTCGTGTGGGACCCACTCTCCATGGCAATGGCCATGTGGTTTGTTGTCCTTTAATTGCAGTTTTAAAGAATTCCATTATGTGGACGTTTCTTGATTTTTTCCCCCTCCCAAAATCAGTGTCCTGATGGTGGAGATGGATTTGTGTCCCTTTGTTTTAAAAAAAAAAAAAAAAAAAAAAAAAAAAGTGTGGCTGGGAGGGCCCTTATACACGCACCTGCCCTTTCCCAGCTGTCTCAGCTGGGTCCAAGTGAGGCATGTCCCTCTGGACCATGGGAGCAGGAATGTTGCCTGCTCTGTCCCGGTGCCGAGTACAGGAGGGCATCTTGGTGAATATTTATCAAGCAGATTCTCCTAGGGGCCTGCTTTCGCAAACGCTCACCAATACGGACATCATCGTTTTAATAGGTGGCCCCTACCGCTTGCTCCTTGCTTCCTGTGTGCGGGCGCCGTCACTTACACGGTGTAGTTTCACGGATCCTTTTAGGAAATCGGGAGGTCACGGTGGTCCACAGTTCCCAGACGGGCAAGCACAGCCCAAAGGGAAGTGCGCATTCTCAGCATGTCGGTACCTGTTAGGTTTGCCCCTGGGGCTGCAGCCCGTGTTCTTGTAATGCGCTGCCGAGCTGCGCCTTGAGCCTCCCGAGCCCAGCCTGCTTGGGAGAAGAACTACCCCACTTGTACGTGGAGGAGGGGAGTGCCGACTGCCTCGGTCAGGACTGGGAATGCTGAACCTGCGTAAAGAGGGGCCCCCCCCACGAGATGCCCTAGCGCCCCATGGAGACAGCGGGGCTAGGTGGACACTAGTTGTGGATGTTAGACTGTGATTACACAGTCTGCCTCTTCACAGCACGTTTTTTAGTTGTAAGACATCCCATTCCTGCACTACTCACACGTACAGCAGCAACAGTCTGAAGTCGCGTGCGTTGTGTACCGGCTTGACTGTCAGGCTTGGCGCTACGTGAGGCTTTAAAAATTGACAGGGAAGATCCTGTGGTCCTGTAATTTCTTTGTTTAAGCCGGGACCTCTCCCGCTTGCCCCCAGTACAAAACTGGACATTGGCTTTGGCTCATCTCAGAGAGAGAAAAGAAGACTCCAGCTGAAACGTGGTGGCTTCCTGACCTTAGGTCTCCACCGTTAGCCGTCGCCTCTTGGCCAGTTTGTGGCCTGCGGTCCCGACAGCACCACTCACCAGGCAGGTGCTCGGGAGGGAAGGCCTTCGTGTCTTCTCCAAACTCTATTCTCTTTGAGGTCGGGTGGCAGCCTCTGTGTGAGTCCTCCATTTCATACCTGGGAAGAAGCGCCTTCCTGGCGATCACTCAAGAGCGGGACGGAAGCTGTAGAAGAGGCGGATACTGAGCGCCGCCGCTGCCCGCCTGGCCTTGCTGACTGGGAGGGACAGGGCACCCACTGCTTCTGGCCCGCCAGGAGCAGTCCCGTCAAGCGACCTTAAAGCCTGCTCTCCACACCTCAGCTCAAGACACGTTTATACGCCGGAATTTACTGAGGGCATCACGGAGTCTTGATTTACGTGTGTCTGTTGGTATTTACTGTACTTGGCGCTTACAAGACATCTAAGTTCATTCACTTTTGAGCATGCAGTCTCACGCGAGTCAACGTGAATAACGTCGTACGAAAACCATTTTCTAAGAAACAATGACAGAGGTCATTTACTTTTTTAACTTCTGGCTTAACTGACAGCAGCTGGACCCTTACGTCTGCTTCTGCATGCAACTCCAGTACATCGCTGTCATTTAGCTTCCAGAAGGCTTTACCACCCGCTCCCGAGTGGCCAGCGGGAGAGGCATGTGATAGCCTTTGTGGTTGCGGAGATGAGTTGACCTCGGGGACCCCCTGAAGGGCCTGAGGACCACATTTCTTGAGAACTTCTGCTTTAAATAATGATTAGAGGTGCTTTCTTGTTAAGAAATAAGAATTTTACAAAATAGTTGTCTTTAAATGCTCACATCTGGGAAAATGGGTTACTTTTAGGAAGTTAGACGACGTCTTTGAATTTTTATTGGCTCAGCCGTGTGTTTGCTTTTCGGGAAGAACTTGGGATAAAGCTGGTTTGTCCTCCCAGTGCACATCTCTCTCCCAAGTAGACCACCTGAAATGAAGTGAGAGGCCCAGAGCGTGGCCTGGGTGCCTGCTGGGTGGGAGGGGCTCTGAGACTTCTTTGGGCCTTAGGTCACGTGGCCTGACTGCCGCGTCTGCGTGGAAGTGGCACTCCACATTGACTGTAAGACGGCCTTTCGATACACGCTGCCTCTCACTAGATCCTTAATTCCTGCTGCAGCGAAAATGGGGGTGAGGGTGGCCTATGTTGGCTGTGGAATGATGCAGGTCTCCTGCGGCATGACCCCAGGAAACGACAATGCCGTGGGGTCCTGCAGCGGTGCCCCCACTCACTGGTGCTGGAAGGGAGTGCCAGCCAGCCACAGGTGCAGATGGGGCCTAGACAGACCACTGTGGATATAAAATCAATAGGGTGGCCAGTAGGGTCGGGGTCCTCCCTGGAGGGTCAGGGTTCTTAACTAATAGCTACAAGACCTAGAGACTCTTAAGGGGACACAGCTCCCAAAGCGCCTAGCAGGGGTGGCTGGCACTTGAACATCATACTGCCCAGGGAAGTGACTTACGGTGCCTGTCCTCTCTGTGCACACACACGCACATCTCTCCCTCTCTCTGTTGGGGAAGGAAGGAGAGGGGACTCTCCTGTCTGGGAACCCGTCCCAGTGTCGTCGTTGGGGATTTAGCAGCAGCCAAGCTTGTCCCGTATGACACTTTTTACTTTTATTTTTTTAATGTTTGTTTTTGAGAGAGAGAACGTGAGCAGGTGAGGGACAGAGAGAGGTGGGGACAGAGGATCTGAGGCAGGCTCTGCGCCGACAGCAGCAAGCCCGACACGGGGCTGGAACTCATGAACCGTGAGATCGTGACCTGAGCTGAAGTTGGACGCTTAACTGACTGAGCCACCCAGGCGCCCCCATGACAGATTTTCTAATGAGTGCAAGAACCTGTATTGTTCAGAGGGTCACTAAGAGCCGGGCGGTGGCCTTGTGTTAAGAGCACCAGTCCCCCAGGATGTACGATTCCAGCGGTCCCTTGCAGTGTTTGAAAGCATGTTTTTGTTCAGAGAGACCAGAGGGGGGCTGGCTCAGTCTGCTTGGACTGCTTTAACAAAAGACCGTAGACCAGGGGGCTTATACAAAACACCTTTGCTTCTCACATATCTGGAGGCCCGAGATCAGGGTGTTAGCTGGCATGGTCAGGTGCTGGTAAGGGGTCTTCAGGGCTGCAGGGGGCAAGAGAGCTGGGGTGGGGGAGGGGGCTCTTTTTAAGGGCACTGATCCTATTCATGAGGGTTCTGACCTTATGACCTAAGCACCTCCCATCTGCTAGGAGTGCCATCACCTTAGCACTGGGTTTCAAAATGAATCTTCAGGGGTGTGTACAACGCAGACCGTGGCCGAAGCCCATTGAAGGTAGTGGCCCGTGGCATTAGGCAGAGAAGAGTGAAAGCCTCGTCTCCTTCTCCTTAACCTTGGCAGATGTAACGTGGCTGCTCTGGCTGCTGACACCACGTGGCGTTGTCCACCAAGGTCACAAGCCTGTGTTCTGCAACAGAAACTGGGTAGAGGGAAACCTGTGCCCGTTGCATGCCCACAATGACCTGGAGGCCCGGCTGGATGGCAGAGCCTGGCCGGGCCTCAGTCCCCAAGGTGCTTTCAAGCAGCGGCTTTTGCTTTTTGTCTCCACACATGTGTAAAAGCAGCACTAAGAAATTTTAAGCAGGGTCATTTCTAGATGTCTCTTTATATACACATCCGGGCTGTGTTGCGGACACCTTCGTTTCATCAGGATAATTTTTTTTTTAATGTTTTTTAATGTTTGTCTTTGAGAAAGAGAGCATGAGCAGGGGAGATGCGTGGGGGTGGGGGGGGGTGGCGGTGGAGACACAGGATCCAAAACGGGCTCCACACTGACAGCAGAGAGCCAGATGCCGGGCTCAAACTTACGAACCACGAGACCATGACCTGAGCTGAGCCACCCAGACACCCCCCCCCCCCCCCCATCGAGATACTTTTAATAACCACCATGGGTTTTGGTAGCAGCAGAACTTTGAATAGGCTGTAAAAGACTTAAAAGCAGTTAAGGCCGTCGAGTCAGGGTCTGTGTAGATGTTCAGATAAACAAAAATTGGATTGCTTAGTTTCCTTTGTGGGCCAGGGTCAGAAGGCAGGAGTGGCGTTTGCTGCCGCAGACCCCAGGGTTGGCGAGAGGAGGGAGTGCTGGCAGAGCCCGCTGCTGGCGGCCAGGATGGTGCTCAGACCTGTGTGCTCGCGGGGGGCCGTCATGTCAGGAAAGAGTCTTTACTTGGGATCTCTTTCCTTTTTAGTAGCTGGAGGAACCTAGCACCTTCTCAGCCCTTTATCGTGAGCCACAAAGGGGCGGTTGTGAGGAGGGAAGCCCCTTCATACAAAGCATGAACGTGAGCTTGAGCGCGGCCTGGCAGAATTTTAAATTTTCAGTTAATGAGTCAAAACAGTGAGGCTGTGTTGCAACATTGGCTGTAATTTCTGGCTGGCAGGCTTTTTTCAAAATTGACATCACTTGTTTTGAATATTGTTTCAAGGGTTGGAGGTTTGCCACCAGGTGCGTGGTGGCGTGGCAGGCACACGCTTCGTGTGATCTTTTTGAGACGCAGCGCTGGCTGTTTCCTCACAGTCGTCCTGCTGTGAAGACAGGAACTGCACTGTGGTTCTCGGCATAGCGTCTTCGGGAAGGCAGTCTCGTAGGTTGGTAGAACCGGAGACCCGTCTGTCCACGGGCGCATCCTTGTCCCTTCCGTGAGCGCGCGTCCTAGACGCGGAGCCCTCGCGTTTACCAGGTCGAATGTCCTGCAGCACTGGCACCCACGGCTGCTTTGGGTGGATGTTTGTTGTGTTGTTTTTTAAAAAAGAGGGCCACCTGGGTGGCCCAGTCTGTTAACGTCCAACTGCAGCTCAGACCATGATCTCACAGTTCGACTCTCGCAGAGCACGCTTCGGATCCTCGGTCTCCCTTTCTCTCTGCCCCTCCTCCTCCCCCATTCCCCTGCTCTCGCGTGTGCACCTTGTCTCAAAAAAAAAGCATTTTAAAAAATAATTTAAGAAAATTTTTAGGGGCGCCTGGGTGGCTCAGTCAGTTAAGCATCCAACTGCGGCTCAGATCATGATCTCACAGTTCTTGGGTTCGAGCCAGGCGTCAGGGTCTGTGCTGACAGCTCAGAGCCTACTTGGGATTCTCTTTCTCTGCCCCTCGCCTGCTCATGCGCTCGCTCACCCTCTTTCTCTCTCTCTGTCTCTCAAAAATAAACACTAAAAAAAAAAGTCACAACTGTCAGCCTAACATTTTGAAAAGTTGTTGGAGATTCTGAAGGGAGAATTGAGCAGGTTTAGAGCAGTTTTGTGGGAGGAAATGCCTGGGCCCTTCTGATACCCAAGTGCAAGACTGTTGCTTTGCACACATGCAGGGCGTGCAGGGCTCCTCCCGGCGTGGTGCCCGCGTCCTCGGGGCCGGCGGCGAGGCCTGGGGACCTGATGGGACCTCACCACTGCGGTGTCCCGGCCTTCGAACGTCCCCTGCGGTGAAATGGCGAGTCCCCCAGAGGGCCCCCGGCAGCCTCTGGAAGGGCCCTGGTCCCTGAGAGAACCGACCGGCTCCGCATTCAGGGGGCGTTTTCTCAGGTGAAAGATGGGAGTCTCGGGGAAAGCAACTGCCACTATTCGCCACTGGTGATAAAATTTGAGGTTTCAAGTGCAAATGACAGTCTTGAAAAGCCTCTGTCTGCTGGCACGAGCCCGGTGTTCCCCGGTAAGTAAAGCCGTTTGAGGAGCCGGGGACTGGCCTCAAGGCCACCCTGGCTTCTGTGTTGTAGGGAAGCAGGTCCGTGCAGACGGGTGCACTTCCCCCACCCCAGCAGGTGCCTGTGCTCCGCCCTCTTGCAGGGCCCGCCCCGGGCTGTGCAGGGCGGGAGCTGCCAGTTATAGTAACCGGAAACTTTCTCCATTTGCCTGTTGGAAACAGAATCTCTTTGGGGCCCTCAGCTTTGAAGAACATGAAGGGGCTCTGAGAGCCGCCGGGAAGCCTTGAGCCGGGAGGACTTACGCCAGGCAGCCAAGGAGGGCACCACGCTGAGATGGAGAACGGTGACTTCCCGCCATCGCCATCTCAGTCTCCGGGTGGCAGGGGTGCCCGCCTTCCCCCCCCCACACCCCCCTTGGTGGGGACAGCCATGGCAGCCGGCAGGGCTGCGGGTTCCTGGGCAGTGGACTCTCTCCGTTACACCCCATGTCCAAGTTCAACACAGTCTCTCCGCTTTTCACCGGGTGCGATTTTATAGTAGAATTTCTGGGCTGATAAAATTATCACAAAAGTAATACTGCAAAGATAAATATAAAGTCAAGATAATAGTTTCTTCTGAGAAGCAAAGCGTCTGAAGTGTTGAAGCCTCAATTTGAGATGCATTTACCACATTTGAGAGATTCGGTGGCCAGGAGGTTGGATTCCGCTCCTCCTCGGAGTGGAGGGGTCACTGTCTCTTTAAAAGGAGGAGCGTCAGAATGTTGGCCTTTGTTCTGGGCTCACTAAGGAAACCGCAGTTTACCGGAGGGCTGCTGGAGGTGAGGGTTCAGCTGGCAGGGGGCGCCCTCGGGGTGGAGTGTGAAGTGTGTGAAAAGATCAGCTAGGATTGGCCCCGGGAGCAGGGGCCTGTTCAGTGTGCGTCTAACTGGGTGCGGGAGAATACGGGGGAGGGCTGGGTGCGCTGTGCCACGCGCACGTGGACCACGGGAAGTAACTGTAAATAACGGTCTTCAGAGTTTTTCTTGGGCCTCTAAAAGGATGGCATGGCTACGGCATTAAGATTTTTTAAGTACTTGTGTTCGTATGCGGTTTGCTGCAGCCTTTTCACGTTCCCTGGTTCTCTCTCTCTGTGGTTTTATGGAGCTGGGTCTGTCTCAGAAGTGAGGTCGTGATTGGAAAGCAGCCGATTTTGCAACCTCTCTGCACTCTCCCTGCAGCTCCCTCCCAGCCTCCCCGCTGCGCCAGCCAGGACCCGCTCCTGCTCCAGGGCTGGCCTGGTCACCATCCAGAGCGTGGTCACCGTGTCTTCCCTTCGTTAAAAGTCCTTGAGGAACAGGATTGTGTTTTTTCTTTTCTTCTTTTTCTTTTTTTGACTCCCTGGATGGCTTTGTGGGTCACGTGGTAACATACAGGCAAATCAGATTACTTGGAAAGTTGATGTTTTGTTGTGTTTTTAACGTGGTTTTAGTTCCAGTTACTTACACCCATGAATTATTTTTTTATTTTCTTTTAGGAGCTTACTCCATGCGAATAGTCTCGAGATAATCTTCATTGTTACTTGTGAACCTTGACTGACAACAGCAGTGTTTGAGGCCTAGTGGTTTACTTGGACCAGGCGATTCCATCTGCCAGGTGTTTGGACCTCCAGAAAAAGCGTCCAAGCTTTCAGTGTTCCGGCAGGTAAAGTATAAATAGCGTTAAATGTCAGCAGCTCCTTTTCACTTAATAGGTTTCAAGTTGGATGGCATCTTATGTGAAGGAACTGGTAGCATGTAACATTCATATTTGCTTGTTCGAAATAGTAAACTTTAGCCCTAAGGTGTTCAGAGAAACATTCAGCCACGTGCTGAGAGCCGGATGCCGGCACTCCTTTATCTTCACATTGGCGTTTTATCGGAGCAGAGACTTGACGTTGTGTGAGAGTTGCGTTTTGTTGAGGAGAGCTTTTCCTGCACAAAATCTCAGGTGACCAGAAAAGTGCTGTGGTCCTTGAGGGGACGCGTGCTGATGTCACAGTCACTCCCACAAGCTTCCGACTGGCTAGAGTGTGCCGGCCAAGTTCTGGACAGAAAAGCGGGAAGGGACGGCACCTTGTGGGGAGTGAAGAATCAGGTCACGTGTGGTTTTGAATTTTGTATATTTTGTATTTTGAAGGTTTTCATGCCATAGCAGTCCTTCCCCTACACTGGAACATGGCATAGAATCTGAGTCTGCAGTAGCATTTAAATGTGATTGAAGCCTGGGAAGCTTGGAAAAAAATTCTCAAGGTATATACTGGTTTTTTCCCCCAGATTTTATCATTTGAAGCAAGAGTAGAATTTTCACGAGCATGACCTTTTAGTAATCTACTAGGAAGTTAAGAGCAGAGAATAAATACGTGTAAAGCTGTTGCCTTGGGCTTTATTTTCTCAAGTGTCCAAATTATCTGTTACTTCTTACCTGTGCGACCCTCACCTCCATGAGGTATCCGCAGGGCAGGGTGGCACTCAGCTCGCCTCAGGGTGGGGGTGCGGGCGCGAGCACCACACCTGCTCCACGCCCTTCCCTCTAGCGGGGCAGCCGGACGTCTTACATAGCAGCTCAGGGCTCTGAAACCCAGGGTGGAAGCAGCCGGTCCTCGAGCCGGCACGTCGTTCTGTAGCTGTGCTGGGGTGGGGGGTGGGGGCTCCCCCGAAAGCCGGCCCTCCTCTGTTCATGCCCCGTGCGCTGCCCCCGCCGCCTGTCCTGCGGAGCCCTGTGCTGGGCAGCTGAGGGGCGAGGGGACCAGCTGGATTTGCTGGCTGCGGTTCTCCACTAAACATTGAACGTGTGGCTGTTAAATCTTCTCTAATGAGTTCCCTCAAATCTCCTGTTACTGCCTGTTAGGAATCTTCGGTCAAGATGACTCATTTTGTAGCGCCTGGTGGCACAGTCTGTTAAGTGACCGACTCTTGATCTCAGCGCGGGTCATGATTTCATCGTTCATGGGATTGAGCCCCACGTTGGGCTCTGTGCTGACAGTGGAGCCTGCTTAGGATTCATTTTCTCCCTCTCCCCCTCCCTCCCTCTCTCCCCCTCCCCCTCCCTCTCTCTCTCCTTCTCTCCCCCTCCCTCCCTCTCTCCCCCTCCCCCTCCCTCTCTCTCTCCTCTCCCCCTCCCTCCCTCTCTCCCCCTCCCCCTCCCTCTCTCTCTCCTTCTCTCCCCCTCCCTCCCTCTCTCTCTCCCCCTCCCCCTCCCCCTCCCCCCTTCCCTCCCAGCCTCTGCCCTTCCCCTGCTCACATGCACTCATGCATGCTCTCTCAGTCAAATAAGTTTAGGGGCACCTGGGTGGCTCAGTCAATTGAACGTCTGACTCCTGATTTCGGCTCAGGTCACAATTTCAGTTTGTGGGTTCACGCCCGGCATCGGGCTCTGTGCTGACAGGGAAGACAAAGCCTGCTTGGGTTCTCTTTCTCCTCTCTCTGTGCCCATCCCCTGCATGCACTCTCACTCTCCCTCTTTCTCAAAGATAAACTTTAAAAAATAACTGAACTTAAAATTCTTTCTAAAAAGGTAACTGGCTTTAATGGGCACCTTCACTCCACGTAGGTAGAAAGCCGTTGTTGCCCCCGCGCCCCCTCCGTTGTGCGGATTAAAGGCCGCGTGCACTTTCAGCTCCGGGACCGTTGGTCGTTGGCCCAGAAATGTCGCCTCGTTAACGTCGCTTGTGGTTTGGTCGTTTCCCCGTTAGGCATGGATGAAAAAGGTGGCCCGAGCAATGAGGAAGCACCCAAGGCCATCAAACCCACCAGCAAAGAATTCAGGAAAACGTGGGGCTTTCGAAGAACCACCATCGCCAAGCGAGAGGGTGCCGGGGACGCCGAGGCGGACGCTCTGGAGCAGCAGCCCCAGCAGGGCCTTTCCTTGCGGCGCAGCGGGAGGCAGCCGAAGCGGACCGAGCGCGTGGAAGAGTTTCTCACGACGGTCCGACGGCGAGGAAGGAAGAATGCGCCCGTCTCCCTGGAGGACTCCGGCGAGCCAGTGTCTTGTCCCGTCACGGACGTGGAGACGGCATCGGAAGGGAGCGTGGAGAGCACGTCGGAGGGGAAGGGCGGGCCCACGGCAGGCTCCGCGGGGGACAAGGAGCAGCCGGCCGCCCCCACAAAGGCCAAAGGGGGTGAGGGCGAGGACGACACCTCTGACAGTGACAGCGACGGGCTGACTTTGAAGGAACTGCAGAACCGCCTGCGGAGACAGCGGGAGCAGGCGGCGGCTGACAGATCCCCCAGGAGCCTCCAGAGCCGCCTGCGGAGGAAGCGCCGAGAGCAGGGTCCCACGCAGACCGGCGGCACGGAGGCGGCCGGTGCCACAGAGAGCTCGCTGCCCGGCGAGCAGGAGCCCGAGGCCGAGCAGGGCGCCGTGTCGGAGGCCGAGAAAGACAGCGGAGAGCAGGAGCCAGAAGGGAAGGCGGCTCAGGGGATGGAAGGCAGAGGCCCCAGGGACACGGGCCGGCAGCGGCCCGAGTGCGAGGCCTACGAGCCCAACGCTCTGTACTGCATATGTCGTCAGCCGCACAACAACAGGTAGGCCCGGGGCCGCCCCCTGTTCTGCTCGTGAGGCAGCACAGACCGGGATGCCCCCATCCTCCTAGAGGCCCCTTGCACAGCGCTGCTCTACACCATTCTGGAAGGGGGCACAGGGGCAGGCTATGGCTGGGCGGGGGGCGGGAGACGAGCGTGGTCTGTAGGCTGGAATGCCAGGAGCCGGGCAGCTCACTCCCTGAATGCTGCCTCCCCCCCCCCCCCCCCAAACAAAAAGACCCGAATTTGAATGATGGTAAATTCAAGAAAAGGGCATTGAGTAGTCATTATTTTCTTCCCTCTTTCCTGTATTTTGCTTTTTTTCATAATAGGGTTTTAAAGCCAATTCATTTTTTAACGTACCAAAAATTGAGCGTTTGTCGTGTTTTCCAGTCCTGATACCATTATTGTATAATTTTAGGTTTATGATCTGCTGTGACCGATGTGAAGAGTGGTTTCACGGCGACTGTGTGGGCATTTCCGAGGCTCGGGGAAGGCTCCTGGAGCGCAACGGCGAGGATTACATCTGCCCGCACTGCACCATCCTGCAGGTGCGGGACGACGCGGAGCCCGAGGGCACAGAGCAGCAGGAGGCCGGATGCGGGCCCACAGACTCAGACGGTGCCGACTGCACCAGCATGGGGACGGTGGAGCAGAAGTCCAGTGAGGACCAAGGAATAAAGGGCAGAATTGAGAAAGCTGCAAACCCCAGCAGCAAGAAAAAGCTCAAGATATTCCAGCCCGTAAGTACTGGTGTGCGAGGCCAGCGGAAGGGGCGGACCCCATAGATCACAGGTTCCCGTCCACAGAGGGAACGGTGTCGGGACTCGAGATTCTTTCTCTCGGAGCAGGGCGCTGTGTCTGCCGTGGGCTGGGCTCTGCTGGAAGGCAGTCCTCTGCACTTTGCTTCGTGGGCCTCCCGCACTCGTGCCCCTGCAGGACGCCACAGGGGACCTTTTATTCAAGTCCTGTCTATCTCCTATACGGTTATTATCAAGTTAACGTTTTCCTTAAACACTTATTTATAGAGTTTGATTTTTGGGGGGTGCCTGGGTGGCTCAGTCTGTTGAGCGTCCAACTCTTGATTTTGGCTCAGGTCATGATTCTAGAGTCGTGGGGTGGAGACTGCTTGAGATTCTTTCTGTCTCTTCCTCTGTCCCTCTCCCCCACTCGCATTCTGACTTTAAATAAAAATAACTTAGAGTCCATTTTTCTTAAATATTCTTTCTGGAGTCTCGATCTTCACATGCACATGTTAACGAAATTATCTTGAGCTCCTGAAGTAAACGTACACCTGTATCACCTGACCCCACCATCCTGAGAGGGCTGGTGGTCTTCCGAGCACCAAGGGCAGTGCTTGTGATCCAAGGTCTCCGGGCGGGAAGGCGGGAGATCCCTCTGGCCTGACCGCCTGTAACAGTCTCAGGTGCTCCCGGTGCTCCCGCCAGCTCAGTCTCTCTTTTCCTAGCTCTGTTACGTGCTTCTCCTTCTAGCTGGCTCTTAGGTCTCTAGGACCATGGCGCTCTGTCCTCTCTCTCATGTATGTTCAGCTTGTGCTGTTGAGCAGGGTCACAGACCCTCATGAGCACGTTCCCACAGCCCTTCCTGAGTCCTGGATGGCTTTGAATTGGAGGCCTGTCCTTCAGTGGGCATTGGGCATTGGGCATGCAGAAGCCGTGAGGGCCGTGGGAGCCTCGAGGTAAAAGTGCCGTGAGGTCTGGGCCAATTAAGGGTGGCCAGCAAGGAGTGCCAGGACGTACTGAGTGGGGGTGTGATGCTCACTGTTCATATCATGTTCGGTCATTAAGGAAAATTCATGGAGGGGCGCCTGGGTGGCTCAGTCGGTTGAGCGTCCGACTTCGACTCAGGTCATGATCTCACAGTTCGTGGGTTCAAGCCCTGCATCAGGCTCTGTGCTGACAGCCTGGAGACTGTTCCGGATCCTGTGTCTCCCTCCCTCTCTCTCTCTGTCTCTCCCCCAACTCGTGCTCTGTCTCTCAAAAATGAATAAACGTCAAAAAAAGTTAAAAAAAAAAAATTCATGGAATTGGAAATTAACGGGAAAAGTCACCTTAATTTCACGTCTTTATTGTTGATCTGAGGTTATACAGGCTTAATTTTATTCTTGGTTAAACTTGGATTTTGTGGAAGAAAAACAATCTCAGAATACGTTAATTGGAGAAGTAAGATTTTGCTCAAGTACACTTGAGGGATAGGTTCATGTGTATTTTAGTCTTGACCACCAAAAAAAAAACCCCACACGTTGGCAAATGTTAACAAGTGCACGGGGTGAGATCTCGTGGTAGGTGAGGTCCCTCTTGCTTGCCTAGCGAGTGACCACAGTCTTAGTGGCCTTGCACAGCATGATTTATCAGCTCAGTTTCTGTGGGTCAGCAGCCTCTGCACAGGGTCGTAAGAGACTGCACCCCAGGTGCCGCTGCAGGCTGGGGTCTCGTTGGAGGCTCGGCTGGGGAGAGACCCGCCTCTGAAAGACTCCCAACGGTTTTGTGTCTAAATGTGCCCTGTGCGGTGTCTATGGCACAGTGGTACTAAAAGTCATTCGTTGTTTCTCGGAGATTCAAATTGAGTTGGGTGTTGTGCATTCCATCTGGCAGCCTCCCCCTCAGAACCTGGCCGTGGGGGCTCCCGCACAGGACCGCTTGCTTTTTGAAAACCTGCAGTGGGGTCTTCTCTCTGCTGCAAGGCCCGGTCCCTCTTTTATGGTTTTCACTTGACTAAGCCAGGCCCTTTCAGTTATTCAGAAGAGTCTCATTTGGGATCTCAAGTACATCAGCGAAATCTCTTCCTGTCTGCCTTGTAATGGAACCTAATTATGGGTGTGAAATCCCATTGTGTTCAGAGGTCCACAGAGGCCGTGCACCAGGGCAGAGTCCCGGGGTCCCCTTCGAGTCCTGCCTGCCACGGGTGGCATGAGGGGTAGTTACTGTAAGCGCCTAGCCAAGGGACAGATGGTCCGGGCGCTTTGGATAAACGGAGATGTGTTTTCGTTCTTACCAGAAACATAGTGCCTCCGTTAAAAATCGTGACGTCGCTACTAGTAAGTGGTTCCCAAAGCACTGTAACCGCTAAAACGGGTGAGCACGCTGAAGCCCTGTGTTTCATCCTGCAGGTGGTAGAGGCTCCTGGTGCCTCAAACTGTATCGGCCCCGGGTGCTCGAACGTGGCGCAGCCTGACTCAGTTTACTGCAGCAGCGACTGTATTCTGAAACACGCCGCAGCTACCATGAAATCTCTAAGCGCGGGTAAAGAACAAAAACCAAAACCTAAAGACAAGACCAAGATGAAGCCAGAAAAGCTCATTCTCCCGAAATGTAGCGTCCAGGTAAGTTGACCGAGACCAGCCCTGTGAGTCGTTGACATGAGAAGCGGGTGGCAGGCGGGCACCTTCGGTGGCCTTTGTGGCCTGGCTGGGCCCGCGCCCCTCCACAGCGCTCCTGTCAGAGTCACACATGCGCACGTCTTCTGTCCGCCCTCTCGGTGAGGGCGTCACACTCGCGCGGGAGAAGAGCTGGGCCCCGGCAGAGCGTGTGCACCTTGCACTCACAATGAGGTGGCGTGGTCCCCTGCGGCCAGACTGGGCCGCACTTGAAGACCTGCCACGTGGAACTGTTCTGTGCTGCATGTGATCGGGGAAGAACCCGGGATGCTTTAAGGTCACGGGCACTTGTTTTACCAGGAAGCCCTTGACCAGCGTTTGAGCTCAGCTTGGCTTGGCTGTTTCAGTCCCGTTACGTCTGTGACAAGCAGGGTGTCGGTGGTGCTCTTTGGGGGAGTTGTTCTTAAATGCTGCTCAGCCTTTAGATGGCTTAAATTTTAAAGCTGGTGATTTTGAATCCCAGGCTCCCCAGAGCAGCACTTGCTGCTGTGCACAGGGCCGTGGCAACAACGCCGAGCGCCCAGCCCAGGAGGCGGGACGCCACTTTCCTCCACGTCCCGGCGTCCACAGGGCTTACCCAACACGTTGTCACCCAGGTCCTCCTTCGTGTCCATCACTCCCCAGGGGCCTGCACCTCGCTCAGGGTGGCGAGGGGCTTCAAACGACCCCAACCATAGAGCGTATCGTGCCTTTCGTCGTGAAGCGCGGCGAGCAAAGGCTCTTCTCTGACCTCCGTAATGATTGGGGTTTTGCTGGTTATCCAGGCAGGCGTGCGAATCTCTTCTGTGCATAAGAGACCAGCTCCAGACAAGAAAGAAAACATAGCGAAGAAGGCGACAGTGGCCCCTTCGAGGAGCGAGGTGTTCGTGAAGGAAGCGACCTGTGAGGGCACGCCGTCCTGGGCAAGCGACCACAATTACAATGCAGTAAAGCCAGAACAGACTGCTGCCCCCTGGCCACCACTGTTGTATAAATGTATGTATCACCTAGGGGTAGCGTCTGGACCCTTCCCGGTCTTTCTGGACAGCCAGCACTTGGGCCTGTCCAGAACTAGGAGCTTTAGCCACGTTTAATGGTGCACCTTCAAAGATCGGAGCAGATTTCCGAGTCCGGGATGCCTCCAGCCCCGTGCACCTCCTCAGTGTGTTGGCGCTTCCTGTCAGTTACAAACCTCAAAAAGCTGTACAAACCTCATTGCTAAATTTAGTCTCACCTGGCGATCTAGGTCTTTAATCTCTTTCATTTTTATTGTCGGGCTCTGGTAAGTATCCGTGGTCTCCAGCGAGGTCTCACTGAGGGGCTGCGCTTCCGGCACTCAGGCCCCACCAGTCCGGGGGCCTCCGCCTCCTCTCCGCGCAGAGGCGCGGGGAGGCCTCTGCGGGCAGTGCTGCACCGGATGCTCAACTAAAGTAGGATTTTCAGGAGTTCAGTCAGTTTGGATCCAGCAGGAATTTTTTTCATGTCTGATTCAAATACTACACAAACACACACACACACACACACACACACACACACACACTCCAGCTTTGAAGGCTGTTTACCGCTGCTCCATATGCTCTAAGGTAAGTGAGCGTGCGGCCTGACCCTTGGAGCAGCGCCCCCGGTGGAGGGGGAGTGCCGCGCTCCCTGGTGCCCGACTCCTCTCCGGGGGCGTGCGCTGTCGGGTGGGGCCCTCAGCCTCGGACAGGCGCCCTGGGCCAGAGCGTGCAGTGGGGTCCTTTCTGTTCGCTCATTTCTCAGTCAGGCGCTCCAAAATTCTGGAAACTTAAATTGATCCATAGGGCACAGTGTACTCCATTACTAAGATTCTTTTTGTTCCGCTTTAATTTATGTTCTTTTATATTGTTTTGTGCTTCTTACAAAAATTCCAAAATACTGAGTAGTCTTAAATTCCAAGAGCGTAGACTGCGTGCTGCATTCTCCTGAGCGCAGGAGCTGGGTGCTCCTGTAGGTCATTGCTAGAGCCCGTGTGGTCGGGAATGTGTAACTACTCACTCAGAGAATGTAAGTGACCTGAGACCTACGGAATTACAAGGCAGTACTAGGTGGGTGGGGAGGGGGAGTTAGGAGTGAGCTATTAAATTACAGGATTAACCGATTGCTGTGTTAAAATGAGTCTCTGATACACCTTAGGTTGTTGAGCTGAGAACTTCGTTGCTCGCGACCTGTCTCAGATTTTCAGCAGAATAGCACTTTTGCAGACCTCACGCACGTCCCCGCAAATGAGCATCACTGAGCATCACGGATGAATGGGGGGGGGGGAGGGAGCGGTGCAGGAGCAGTCACTTTGGAACACTGTGCCACAGTGCTCAGAGTTGGTCACGGGCACGTGACAGGACAAAGGAAACCGGGAGTCACCCCGGAAGCCCTGGCCGGCTGCAGTACAGTTCCATCTCTGTCGACCAGACCTGGAAAAGCTGCCGTGAGGCTCCCCGTGCGCGTGGGGGTGGAGGAGTGCTGGGCGAGGACGGTGGGCACACGGGGTAGGGAGTCCAGGAGGAGGCCCCCTGCTCTGCCCCTCTCACCTCCACCTGCTGCTCTCCCTCTCTCACCTCTACTTCTCTGCCCCTCTCACCTCTGCCTGCTTCCTCTGCACATCAGCCCCCCCGCTGAGGCCCGAGCTGCTTCAGCTGACAGGGGACAGATGAGTGACTGCTGGCCTTTCTCAGCACACTCACATCTCAAAATTAAAGCTGATGGATAGCCGCCATTTATGGAATGCGTAAGGGACACATTTTTGAGCTAGTTGCTTCTCATCCCTTTTTGTTGCGCCAGAAATGTCATCTTCCGGTCATTAGTAAAATACCCGACTTCGGTCTCGGTGAGTAGCAGTTGTGTCTCTGCCTCTCTCCCCGCAAACTATCACCTCACAGTTGGGGTCGCAGGCAGCCTGCACACACACAGCAGAACCCTGCGTCCCCACGGCGACCACCCCCTTCCTTTCTGGCTGGCCGCAGAGTACTCTCCTGGGTTAGGGTCCAGCTGGCGTTGGGACAGTGGTTAGGAGGAGGCATTCCCACGTTGACCTGGGTACGTGTCAAGTCTGTGGGCAAATTGCCACCCAACCTGTCTTGCCTACTGTTGAGGGAACAACACTCTGACCCCGGAGGTGCCCCGGGCTTCCCTCTCCTTCCCAGGCTGCTGGTGCTGACCTTGGGTTGTGGGTGTGGGGCAGCCGTGAACATGGGTGCAGGGAGACCTCCCATCAAACAGGGAAGGACTCAGAAGCTCTTCCTGCTTCTCACAGAAACATCAGCAGGGGTGATGCAATTCACATACCATTGTTCCTCTGACTCGTTTTTCTGTTTTTGAGGATTTCTGTACAGTTTAACTTCTAGAAGCAATTGCCACTTTATTTCTTCACTCAAGTCATGGTACTCCTTTGTTTTGATAACCTTATTTTTTTCTGTTCTTTTTCACTATTGGGTCAACCTCCTGTTAAGGCATGAAGAGGGCTGAAAACTTTTTTCTAAGATGCCCCTGATTTATCAGAGTTCAGAAGTGAAGTGGAATTCTGATATCCATATGCACCATTCCTGGTACCTTGGATCCCCTATGTGGGCTCATTAGGGGACTTCAAACACTGGGGTTCTGAACAGATTTTGACTGGAAAATGGGATTTCTGCGGTTTCATCTAGTTGAGAAGTAGAATGGACACCCTAGCAACCTCTCCACCCAAGCTCAGATGTCTTAAAACCGCTCACACAGATAGAAGCATCTCCTCGCTAAGTGCCGGGCACACCTCACTGTCCACCTGCTTACAAAATGGATCAAGGAGAACGTGGATTTTCACGAGGATAACTAGGGGTGTGGGCTCCGGAGGCGTGCTTAGGAGCCCTAAATTTCCTATAACAAATATGGGGGGGGGGGCACTAGGACCCAGGAATACTTTGTAGAAATGGAAATCCTTGGGTTCTGCCAGTTGCGGGAGCCATTTTTATCAGTCCGTTCCAGAATGGTCCTTGGCAATAAAATGTGGTTGGAGACCAATCAGACCTGGTACATCTGAACCAATTAGAGAAGTCAAAACTTGTACTGGTAAAAGATTTGGCTTGGCGAGTCTTTGACGTTATCCATGCAGCTGGAGTTTTCTGGGTTCTCAGGTGATAGTCTTCTGGCATTTAAGCAGTTTTACTTTTCACAAGCTTAAAACTAGCAAGACAGGTCAGGGAAAGGTTTCACATGCCCATCAACTTAACACTCGAGAGGAAACCTTCTGTAGCTCCCAGTGCCGCCCCCTGAGTAGTTGTGCTACAGTCCCTGGCAGGTGGGGGGTGCTAGGCCTCACTCAGGCCAGTGACTTTGGGGAGCTGCGAACCTGCTCTGTTACGTAAAGACAGGCTGCAGGAGAGTCCGTCTGCGGGCATCGGTGTCCCGGAGTCCACGGGTCCCTTCGACGGCGCTGCTGTAGTCCCACCAGTGCAGCACAGGGAATTCAGGGCTGTCTGCATAAAGTAGGACGTTCTTGATTATATGTGTGCGACGCGTCCCTGTGCACATAGCTGTATTCTTTGCTTCAGTAAACCGAAGAAGCTTTGCTGAGAGGAGGCTGGGCCCTCCACTAGTGGCGAGAGCCTGGAGAAGCTCAGCCGGGAGCACACAGAGGTAACTGCGGCAGGGCCCTGACTCTGGTCTGCACGGGGCCAGCAGCCTGGTGGTTTCTGCTCAACGGGGCCCTTTGGGAGGAGGGATGGACAGAGAAAGGTCAGCGGGCTCTCCTAATGTGGCTCAGGCCCCTAGTGTGTTGGGTGAACTAGTAAACCATTTTGGGCACAGATGATCCTGCTTACGATCACCCCTGGTGGGAGCTGCGGTCATGCCTGTCAGCCAGTTCAGAGCTCTGAGTCCCACGGGAGCCTCGGGCCCTGTGTCCAGTCCTGCATTGGCCGTGGGCCACTCCCCCGATGGCAGCTATGTCGTCAGGAAGGGCGAGGCGCCCATCTCCCCACGAGACCTTGGTCCCGTCTCTTCCAAGTGGTTCATGCTGGAGGACAGTCACTGGTTCTTTTCTGGATTACCCATCCAATATGAAGGAGCTTCGGGGTTGATTTTCAAAGTACTGGACGTGAAACTTAAAATGAGGGAGAGTGACTTCCTTCCAGGCGTATTCCGCAAGTTTCTCGCAGAGTTCTGCGCGCCTCTCTGTTAAGGCGGAAGTCACTCGAATATGGGACGTCAGTAAGAAAAGCCTTGTGAAGCCCTGACCGTGACAATCTGGGGGTCTTCATAATGACCTCCTGAAGATGGTGTCTAGTCCGAGCAGCATCGGGGTGCAGCTTACGCTTGCTTGAGTGTTCATCAGGAGGTGATACGTGCTTTCTGATAGAAAAGCAAGTTGGTACTTTATTGTGCTTCTCGAAGAAAAATGCACTTTCAAGCGTTTAAGCAAAGGCACGAGAGCAAACTGGTTTTGTCTTGCTCTGGTTCACTTCACTTTTCACACCAGGATAAGTCCTGGCCGTCAGAGGTGGGAAACACGGGGCCGCCCGGCCCGCCCGGCCCTGTGCCTTCCCTTCCTGTGGTGGAGCCCACGGGGCAGGGTGGCCTGGCTCTCAGCTGAGGGGCACAATTGGGGCCGGCGGGGTGGGAGCAGGGGCTGGGATCCTGAGCCAGTGGGCGGGTCTGCGAGGGGCACGTGGTCTCTCACTTGGGGCCTTGGGGGACCTACCTGCCCCGAGGAGCCCGCCCGCCGGCGCCTAACGCCCTGAAGCACTGTTTTCTTTCTTTGGCTTTTATAGCCGGTCACCCGAGGCGGGTGTGCCTGAGTTTCATGTTGGGGAGTTTTTAGGGTAAACTGGTACTAGTTCGGGCAGGACCAGAAGCACAAAAGCTTTAGAGCGATTTGCAGCCGCACTGAGGGTTCGTCACCGGTTCCCGTGAAGGGCAGTCCCTAGACGTGTCTGGGGCCGCCGGGCCGTGCGGGGCGGGAGCTTCACCTGAGCGGCTGCCACTTCCTCTGCTGCAGCCCGGGGCTCCCGACTCCGCTGAGGCCCGCCAGTGCCACCCAGTGGCCAGCGATGCCGCGGCACCGCTACCGCCTGGCACTGTGACAGGCTCCGATCCGGGCGTGCACACTGGCCTGGCCTGCCATGCCCTCTTGCTAGGCTTTGCCCGAAAGCGCTCATCTCTGTCACCGACAAGCGGCCCGATCTGGCAGAAACCGCTCCATCTGGGCCGATGGCCTGACCCCTCGGGAGCGGGCCTTCCTCTGGCTGCTAGAGTCCCGGCGAGCCCCTTAAGTCCTGCCTGGCCCGGCGTTCCCCGCGAGCGGGCCCCAGGGTGTGGGCATTGAGGGAGCCTTCGCTGCCAGAGTGGCACAGGCTCGGCATGCTCCCGCCGGGCGGTCTCCCTCCAGTAGGCCGGGCAGCCTCCGGCGGGGAGTGCAGGCACCTCGCCTTGGCGGACCCGAGCGTCCTTCAGTGCTTGGGGCCAATCGACGGTCCCCTGAAGCTGCCCTTGGGTGGCTGTCTAGAATAACGTTTTTTTGGTTGGCTGTATACAGATATTCCTCGCTCTTCTGGAAACTTATACACGGCATCCTACGTTTAGTGAATCTGGATAAAGAGTCTGCAAACTTGATTTTAGCTCTGCTCAAAAATAGAGATTCTCTCACTGCGACAGCATTCCGGTGCCGTGCAGGGCCAGTCACTCCGGCAGCAGCCAACGCGGGCCCAGCTGGCAGGGGGACCAAATGCAGCGGGGTCTGCCGTGCTTGCCGGATAGAAGCATGGTGAACGTTTTCAGCCTGTCAGAGTGGAAGATGGGCGTGTCCGATGCACTGGTGGCGTCCCACCAGTTTCAGAACGTCGTACTAATAATCTGCTTTTTTATCTAATTGTCATACCTCTTTACATACTCCCTCGAGCCTAGATGAGGGATGACAGAAGCTGATCTTAAAGAGGTAGCAACCGGTTCTATAAAATAGCAGCATGGTGAACAAGGAAAGCCACCCTCTGCTTTTTAAATAGATTGTGTTCATTTACCACCGAAGCGTTCTTGGGTAATAGGTCACTTTAATCCTACGTATTGGGAATGTCCTAAAAATGATGTTGACTTGGCGTTTTGCTGAATGAGAAAACAGGTCAGACAAGTGGAAGTATTGATTTTAGGTTCTGACCGGGACACTTTGGAGTAAGCGTTTTATTTTTTTATTTAAAAAAAATTTTTCTATGTTTATTTTGGAGAGAGAGAACGGGGGAGGAGCAGAGAGAGAGGGAGACACAGAATCCGAAGCAGGCTCCGGGCTCTCAGCCTGGAGCACACAGCCCGACGTGGGGCCTGAACTCACGAACCGTGAGATCATGACCTGAGCCGAAGTCGGACGCTTAACCACCGAGCCACCCAGGCGCCCCTGAAGTACGCGTTTTGAGAGTTCCAGTTTTTCACCTTAAGTGAAATGCAGCCACTCAAATGTCAAGTGACAAGATTTGCTTCTGGTGCCATCACACAGGTGTCCTGTATGCGACCAGCCTTCCCAGGGTGTCTGGAAGTGCCCTAGGCCAGCTTTCTAAGTGTGCTCCTAAAGTGGTCTTGGCAGAGTTTGTCTTCATGAAAGGCAGTGACAGAACCAGTTCTGGGCCTCAGTTGTCATGACGGCTGCTGGCGGCCAGGTGCCTGCCTCTGCTCAAGGTCCGTGTGCTGGGGGCCTTGCTTCTGTCCCTGTCCTTTGCTGGGCCGCCCTCCTCTTGCCCCCTGCTTCCTGCAAGAAAAGGGGCCGTCCGGCTGATTTCACCCCAAACTAGCAGCCCCTCCCCCCACCACCACCACCAGCAAGGTGGACCTTGTGGCCAAATCTGAGTTGCTGAAAATCTGTCTGAGTGTTGAGGTCCGGGACCCCTAAGGTCTGTGAACATGATGTGATGGGACTGGAGAAGTGTTATCTCGTCCCCATTATGTGCCCGCTTCTTACTTTGCAAGAAGTCATCGTTTCCGCGTGCTTTCTTGAAAAGTCCAGATCCCGAGGGCATGAGACATTTACGGGGGTGGCCGTTGGTGATGGCGGGCACAGGTGACGACAGGTGGGGTGGGGGTGGCGCACAGGCCACCTTGGGCGGGATGGGCGGGAGGCTCTGTGAGGTGAAAATACCGGCTGCGGAGTCCGAGTTGACAAACCCGGTGGCCAAGTACTTGTGAGGCTGGCTGGCCTGAGATTTGGATCCGTGCCGCACTTGGATACAGACTCGGTAGGATCCGGAAGTTTTGTTTATAAAGCGGAGAAGTTGAGGTCCCAGGCCCTCCAGTTCCCACTGCTGCACCGGCCCTGTCGGCTGCTGCAGGGAGGAGGCCCGTGAGAGCAGCGCACTGGCCCTCTGCCCACATGGCCGGGACCTGCGGCGGCCCGAGGGCCTCGTCTGCAGGTTGGGTCCTCTCCTCCCTCACCGGAGACTTTCTCCCTCGTGCCTTAGAACAGTAAGAGAAAGCAGTGGCGGACGGGTGACCCAAGATCGCTGGAGCGTATGTCGAAGCCACCCCCGCTCCCCCCATTTTAGTGTCTGAGAGGCAGTTTCTCCCGTGGTCCCTTGAGTGACTTAACCACCACCCTCGACAGCATCCCCACGCGGTATCCTGGCCATTTGGCTCCTCCAGACCCCTGTCTGTCACTCTACACTGCACCCACCAGGGGCCGTCCATGACCTTCCTTTTTGCGCTGCTCCCCGATCAGCTGTGTCCCTGGAGGGGCTGCGACACTGGCCCAGAACCGCCCCCCTTTCTTCCCTCACACCTTCACCCTGACGGTCTGATCACAATCAAGACCATCGGTTCTTTCCGTCCTTTCTCTCCCCCACCGACATGTGCCAGCATCACGTGAAGATTTTTGTGCAAGTGAAGAACTTTCCACATTATTTTAGCTTTCGACCACAGCCCTTGTTTGGATCAAAAGCGCTAATTTAGCGTCCTGCCCCATAATGGGGTACAAGCAGAAGACCGTGGGGACATCTGTCACACCGCCTCTCTTTGCACGTGGAGCAGCTGACCTTCCCTGTGCCGTGGGTCCCCTCAGCTTTCCCTCTTGCACTGATGCCCTCCTTTGCCCTTGACTGCTGTCCAGATTGGGGGGGGGGGGGACACCCGTGTGCGGCGCGGCCCCCAGCAGTGCAGCTCGCCCTACCGTAGCCCAAGGGCCGGCGAACATGCGTTTACAGAGAACGCGTCTGTCTGATTTCTACACTCGGGTTCACAAAAACATTACACTTGTCTGTGAAAGCGTTCTTCTGAATCTTTTTCTGATCCTGCAAAATTTGTCATTCAATTTTCAAGTTAGCGATTTAAATTAAGACTTTGGAAACTCAGGTTTGTTGCTTGAAGTGAAAGGTTTAACATAATAAGATAGCAGAACGTTATTTTCTGAAATACGGCGTGGCCACTTACAAATATTGCTGGCAACCCCTAACTAACACTCGTGAACTTCCTGATTGTAAGTTGCCGTCCCGGAGTAACGCGCGATAAACTTTGCTGGTTCCGGGGCGAGCGTGCTTTTTGAGTCGGGTGACCGCACAGCCACCTTCTCCCTGCCTCACTGAGCGTGTTCATGTCTCACTTGCAGCCATGAAGGAGGACAGGCGTGTGGAGGAGAAGACCGCAGTGGTGGCCGTTGGGCCGAAGAAGATGGCCCCTCCGGGCTCCTCAGCAGGCGGCAAACAACCTTCACCCAGAAACCTCCTGCCGAAGAAGTCCCCTCCCTTCGCAAACGCAGCAGCAGCCAAAGTGGCCAGCAAGAAGTCGCCGTCGGGCTTCAAGGGCACCATACCCAAGAGGCCGTGGCTCTCGGCTGCCCCGCCGGGTGGCGCCCCCACCGCCAAGCAGGCCAGGCTGGCGCCTGGGACTGCCACGTCCGCTTCCAAAAAGTCACCGGGCTCTGCCGCGTTGGCGGGGGCCCTCAGGAAGCCGGTGGCCACCTCCGGCCCCTTGGCTCCTCCGGCCCCAGGACGCCTGGGGACCTCGAGCCCTGCCCTGTCACAGCCAAATTCACAGATACGGCAGAACATAAGACGCTCCTTGAAGGAGATTTTGTGGAAAAGGTGGGCTGTCCTGCTTGATTTCTTGCTGTCGAAGTGGGTTCGGCCTGGTCGTTTTCACATTTCCACCCTTCGAGACCAGGCACAGGTGGGATTTACGCAGCTCTTCTCTTCCTGTTCCTAGAGTCAACGACAGTGATGACCTAATCATGACGGAAAACGAAGTAGGAAAAATTGCCCTCCATATTGAGAAAGAGCTGTTTAACTTGTTCCAAGTTACAGACAATCGCTACAAGAGTAAATACCGCAGCATCATGTTCAACCTCAAGGATCCCAAAAATCAGGTGTGTGCAGATGACCCGAGTGGGAACGTTCTGGCTTTCCGGGTTCTTTCAGCCACACTTCATAGTGAAAAGCTAGACACAGCACGCTGAAGAGCTGTCCTTTCCGTCGAAGTCGGAAGGACACGCCTTGTTGGTATAGAGAATTCCCGTTTGTCCTTCCCTCCCCTGCCTAACCTGGGGTCGGAGTCAGGGGTTCTTGCTGGTTCTCTGAAGTCCGTCCTCGTTTCACCAGATTGTTCTCTACACGTGGCTGTGTGGTTTCTATTGTTCCATTGGCTCCGGAGTAATATTGAGATTCTTTATCTTAGAGATACGGGTGTCTCCATCTTTGAGCTTCAGACAACTTTCTCTGCCTTGTTACTGTTCCATCAGTTGAGTCAGCCTGCTGATCTGGGTGTCCTTGAGCAGTAATGGGTCCTAAGCACGCCCTGCAGCGCTCCCCCCTCGGACAGGTGCTGTTCTCACTCAGGGAGTGGGGCAGAGTCCTGATGGCAACCTCTCGCAGTGAGGTTGAAACGGGAGTCACTCAGAAAGCATTGGCCACTCGCCTGGTGTGGTTTCCCCCAGCTCCTGCCCTCTGAGGCTCACCGTCTTCTGGCCTTCTCTCCAGATGTTCAGGAACAGACTCCCATACTCTCACCTCCCATCACACTGTAGTAACACTGTAGGGGGCGGGGGGTGGTGATTCCCACCTTTACTCCTAATCTGGTACCTTTTTTTTTTTTGGCTTTCTTTTTAAAGTTTATGTATTTACTTTGAGAGAGAGCATGAGTGGACAGGGGACAGGGGGGCGGGGAGAGAGAGAATCCCCGGTAGGGCTTGGTGCCGTGAGCGCGGAGCCCATTGCGGGGCTCGATCTCATGAACCATGAGATCACGACCTGAACCGACATCAAGAGTCGGACAGACGCTCGACCGACCGAGCCACCCCGTACCTTCTCGAGTTGGTTTTGTTTTCGGTGAGGTCTTTTTAGCAGAGTCAGTGCGGCATGGCCCCAGGGGCCACTACCTGGCACTGCCCGTCGGGGACAGCGTGGCATTTACCTTTGTGGGCTGCTGGGGAGCCGGGTGAGGTCAGGTCCCCTGCTGCGCTCAGTCCTTCGTCCTGTTGCCGCCGGGCCTCTGGCGAAAGTTCTCGCGCTGCTGGGTTTTTCTCGTATTCTCCCTAGTGTCTCAGAAGCGGACGCCAAAGTGTTTTTAAACGAGTGAACGAAGGGTGTTTGTTTACAGGGCCTCTTCCATCGTGTTCTGCGTGAGGAGATCTCTTTGGCAAAACTCGTGAGGATGAAGCCAGAAGAACTCGTGTCCAAAGAGCTGTCCACGTGGAGGGAGCGGCCGACAAAGCCTGTGAGTGCCAGCCGGTGAGGGGGCTCAGCGCCGGTGGCCTGGGTCCCCGGGGGCGGCTGCTGGGCGAGGCACGAGCGAGCCCTCCAGAGCAGGGCTTCAGGCTCTGTGTCCCTTTCGTGTCAGGCGATGGAGTCCAGAAATAAGCAGCACGGTGACAGTAAACAGACCACCGTTAAACGGGATGCTGTGCCCAACATGGAGGACTCGCCACCCGTGTCCGATTCAGACGTAAGCGTTTGGGGCTCCCGGGGTTTGCGAGGGTCGGGTAAAAGCCCCTCCGTTCCCAGGGGCTTCGGTGTCTGAATCGCCCGGCACGGTGCCGGCGGCCCTTCGTCACACGCGCTGTCCCGTGCCGGTGCCGCGGGATGGGCAGGAAGGGCTCAGGCGTCCACTCGTCGCCCCGCAGGAGCAGCAGGAGTCGGTGCGAGCCGTCCCCGAGCAGAGCGCCGCGCCCCTCCTTGACATCTTCAGCAGTATGTTGAAAGACACCACGAGTCAGCACCGGGCGCATCTGTTCGACCTGAACTGTAAAATTTGTACAGGTGAGCGTGGCTTGGGGCGTGAAACCTCGGAGCTGAGACTTCACTGGCTGTTGTTTGAAGTCGCTGTCCTCCTAATGGCAGTCGTACCCGACCCACGTGGAACAAGTTAGAAGACTGGGGTGGTTTTCTGAAGTTGTAGTGTCTGCCTCTACCTTCACGGCTTTTTCTTTTTCGTAAGAAATCATCTACTCGTGGGCAAGCTGTGCCCTCCAGTGTGTGGGATTCCTCATGAAGGCCTTCCCCATGTTCTTCAGGTCAGGTTCCATCATCGGAAGACGAACCGGCTCCAAAAAAGCAAAAGCTGTCCACTTCTAAGAAGGAAGAGTCGAGATCCAAGTATGACACCGCTCCTTCTGAGCCAGTTCTTAGCTCGGCTGATGACGCGGTTCCAGAAGCTCTGCCCGAAAGTGCCTCCGAGCCAGACCTGGACAGTGCTGCTTCGCACGCACACTTGGAAAGAAAGTATTTTCCTGTGCCGCCGGGAGACGGCCACCCAGAGCCTTCTGCCCTGGAAGGCCCCTCCTGCCCGGCCACCTGCGGGGGCCCAGTGCTCACCACGGTCACGGTGTCTGGCCGAGACCCCAGGACCGCGCCAGGCGGGTCGTGCACAGTCACGGCCCCTGCAGCAGCCCGCCCTGACGGCGCCCACCCAGCGGAATCCCGACAGGAGGTCCTGAAGCCTGCCGTGACCTCGGTGACAGTGCCCAAGTCCATACTGGCGAAGCCGTCCTCGTCCCCCGAGCCCAGATACCTCCTGCCGGTGCCACCGTCACCGCGCGTCAGGTGCGCTCTACACGTGGAGTCTGGACGAGCCATGAGTTGCGTTCCCTGTGGGTTAACAGAAGGACCAGAGGGGAGGGATCCCGGCGCTCAGCTCAGTCCGCTGTGCCTGGAATACGGCCATGCTTGGGTGCTTTGCACGGGCGGTAGGGGGCCTGCTTGTAGGCTGCCTGCTCGCCATTCTAAACCTGCGGCTCTTAAAACCCGAAACGTGATCTTGTGGTCATTCGGGTTTGTCGCCTCTTCGTTTTATTTTTTCTTGACCAGAATGCGTCACAGTTAAAAGTACTTGATTTGAAAAAAACTACCAAAACGAGCGGGAGCTTGCTCTTGCTGTTAATAATTGCCGAAGATGTCCATACTTGGAAAAGTTTTGTGCAGAAAGAAAGATTTCTCTCTCTTCTCTGATTTTGTCTTACAGCCTCTCCGAGTCAAGGTCCCCTCCGGAAGGAGATACGACCCTCTTTTTGTCTCGACTCAGCACCATTTGGAAAGGATTCATTAACATGCAGAGCGTAGCAAAATTTGTCACTAAGGCGTATCCCGTCTCAGGGTGCTGTGACTATCTCAGTGAGGTTAGAACCGGGAGAGGGAGAGCGAGAGAGCGAGCGTGTGCGCACAGGCGTACGTGCACGCGTCTTCTGTAGACGCCCTGACCCCACGTAGACTCCAGGGTGGCGGCCTTCCAGCAGCGTGTCCGGACGCATAAGCACGGGAGGCACGGGAGAGCCCGCTGTCACGAGTCAGCAGGTTAAGCAGTTTGGACGGTGGCAGGCACTGAGATGAGCAGTCGGGCATCCCGACATCGACGACGAAGCCGCCATCGTCTTCCCCCCTTTGTGCAGTGAGGGCGTTTACCCAGGGCGCGTGCTCCCAGCTGAAGGCGAGGTCGGGCACGCGTGAGTGTTGGTGTGCAGTAACACGCACAACAGCTCTGCTTTTACAGACTTAGTGCGAACAGCGCTAGGGTGTGCGACCTCCGCAAGTAGCCTAGTAAGTCGTTCTGGATCTTAGCTCGTGGCCGTACGCATACGTTCCCGAAAGATGACCTAAGAGTTTTGCAAAACGTAATCCTGTTTGGCTGGAGGCCATCATAGCACGTTTATGTTTGGTGACTCATAATCCTGGATGATAACCAAGCACCATCTAATACTGTTATGACCGTTTCCTTTGGAATGGTTGTTCCCGAGTCTCAGGTAGTTGGATGCCTCGAAATTACTGCATCAGTGTCTCCGGGTGCCGTGGGTTTACCGGTCATTTACGCCAAGTATGTTTTGTCTAGGACCTGCCAGACACGATTCACATTGGCGGAAGGATCGCGCCCAGGACGGTCTGGGATTATGTCGGCAAGCTCAAATCTTCTGTGTCTAAGGTACCTGCTTTAGTCTAATCTCTGCACCTGTGGAGGAAGGTGTGTGTTCAAATGCAACTTTCTCTTTCGCTTTTTATCTTGATGGGTCAGTACTTGAAATGTCGGCCTGTAAGTTACGAAGCGTTGCCAGGTAAACGTTTAAGATTATGTTTGTAGCTGGATAGCAGAGTGTGTTTGGGTGATACAGTGATGGCAGTTTTATTACGAGTGATTTTAATAACGCGTGCTGGTCGGTGTTAGAAATACAGGCGCCGTGTCTCCTCATTGTTTCTGTGACCGAGGAAGCCAGCGGGTGCTTTATGGTGACCCTGCTGGGGCTCGAGGCCTGGACTCCGGGGGGGCCTCGGTGCCGTGAGCCCCTGAGACGCGGCTGCTGCCGGGCTGCGTGCAGGGGAAAGGGCTGCCTTCCTCCTCAGGCTCCCCACGGGGCTCAGACCTTCTGGGCTCCTTGAGCCTTCCTGGCTCTCGTGTAGATCACACGGCCGGGTGATCGGGACCACTGTCCTCACAGCAGATGATGTGTCGGTGCGAGAACACCACGAGAGGGGCTGTTTCGAGGACGTGGGGCTACGAATAGGCGTGATCTTGAGATTCCTGCCGAGACCGGGGTTGGAATCCAGCAGCCTGATACCGGACACCGTGTCGTCCCTAGCACTTGTCCCAACGTGCGGGCCGGCAGGGCCGTGGGAACCAAGTCCAGGGAGCTCTTGTCCCTCTCCTGTGAGACTGCTGGTGAGGTGCAGGTGCAGGCTGAGCGCGGACGCCTTCTCCGGTAACCGCAGGCCAACGTGCTCTCGTCCTGTTTGTGCCGCAGGAGCTGTGTCTCATCCGCTTCCACCCCGCGACCGAGGAGGAGGAGGTGGCCTATATCTCTCTCTACTCCTATTTTAGCAGCCGCGGCCGCTTCGGTGTCGTAGCTAATAACAGCAGGCACGTCAAGGACCTCTACCTGATCCCGCTGAGCGCCAAGGACCCTATTCCATCCAAACTCTTGCCCTTTGAGGGACCAGGTAAGCGCCAGTTTTCTGAGTGGTGACACCTGATCCCACACGTCCCTTTCCCGCCAACACCACGTCCTCCCGAGCTGCTCACAGGCTTTGTAGCAGCAAGAGCGCTGAATGCAGGTGAAGCCGGGCTGAGCTATAGGACTCGGCCTCTGGGGTCCTGGGGATGGCGGGGTGCACCAGAAATACCCTCACCGTTGGCATGAACTGTCTTAGCAAGTGGCTCGCAGAGGGGAAAACCCCTGTCATGGCCTCGGGTCCATGGAAGCGCAGAAGAGCCGCAGAGGAAGGTAACCGTTGACGTGGGCTCGTGGGTGCTTGCGCTTTACCGACAGCTCAGAGCCGCGCACGCGCCAGGCAGGTTCCTCTCCTGCCTCCCAGGAGACGCAGGAGAGCAGCTCTGTCTGTCCGTTCCTTACAAAGTTCTGCTTTTGGAGGATTACTTGCAAATTAGTCTTAAGCAAAACACCCAACGATTCAGACTTGTCAAGGGGTTGAGGGCGATTCCAAGGGGCACCTCTTCTGGGAGGGGCACGTGACTAGCCGCACACTTGGCAGAAGGCGCCCACATTGAAGTGTCTCCTTGGCCATGAAGTCCCCAAAGGATTGAGAACGCCCGCAGGGCACCGTATCTGACGCACGGTGGGCTCTTTTTGAGGTGCTTTGTTCCGGAGGCAGCGGCCGAGCGCCGGGCCATTGCTGGCGCCGCCCGGACCTGGCACCTCCGTACCCTTGGCCCCGCCACTGGTCCTGGCAGGCGCTCCCGCCACAGCCACGCGCCGGACCCGCCCCACCTAACCCGTAGCGGGGCCCCGCGGGGCTGCTTCGGCCAGAGTGTGCCTCCCACGCCACACGCACGGCCCAGGTCCCTGCGTGTCAGACGGTAGCGGTGGGTGTCTGTGACCGCGGGGCCGCTTGTCTGCTGGCACGCTGCATTGAGTTACCTCACTGCCAAATTCATGAAAACCAAGTACTTTAGAGTGTCCCCTCCCACACTCCGTGGGGGGAAGAGACGACACCCGACGGGTGGCGGCAGGAACCTTGGTGGAGGTTCTCGGCGAGCGGCTGTGTGAAGTGCGCTGGCCTGCTCCCTGGATCGCCGTCCTGTGCTCCTGGAGGCGAAGACGAAGAAACTGGTCTCTCGGGCCCCGTGGAGAACCTCCGGTCAGTCGCCAGTGTAGGAGCTCGTGTGGAGAATGTGGCGGAAGCGTAGGGATCCTGGCTGACACAGACACAGGTGTCCGCAGAGCTGGGTGGGCGGGGGCGGGCGGGGGGGATGCCCAGCCTCCCTCTGAACGAGAGTAAGCTGTCCCCGCTGCAGGGTCCGCAGAGCATGAGCCTCCCTGAGACTCTGCTGTGGGATGAGCAGGACGGGCCCTGTGTGGGGGCTCCGCCTGGGCAGGGGTGTGGGGAGCTGGGCTCCATGGCTAGGCGGGCACAGGTTCCTTGCAGTGGATGGGAAAGGAGACCCTCCATTGGAGTCGCAGTTGGTGCAACCCAGCTGGTGGAGAGGCCGGGGCCCCACGGGACATTCCGGGGCGGCACGGGCACAAGCGGGGCGGGCAGGGTGGGGCCTCTCGCCCGACCCGCTGAGCACCCCGACACACTTGGGGATCGCCCACCCGCCCTCCCAAAACTACAGCACCACCCGAAGAGCCCCCTGAAAGAGCTGTGTTTTAAGGGCTTCTCAACCTAACCTCATTCAGCATATGTTTTTTATTCTCCTGATGCCATTGCCTACCATTGATATCTGTGCGTATGTGATCCGCTTCCCCAGCGAAACAGCCTTGGCCCCAGGCCGGGTCATCTACCTGACCTGCCTCGTGTGTTCGTAACATGACTTGGCGCTCTCTGGGTGCGGATGCTCGTGTGTCCCGGCCTCGTGGTGGGTGTGTGCGTGTGTGCGCGCGTGTGCTTGGAAGCCTGGGTGTGGGTCCTGGTGTGTGTGTCCCGTGTGCACGCATCTGCAGGGCTGGGCGCGGGAACGTTTCTCCTGGGTCACAGAAGTGGCCTCCGCGGCACAGGCTGGTCGGAGGGCGGCAGTGATGTCCCTCAGCGGAACAGCCTGCCGTCCGGCCAGCACTGCCCCCAGCCTGGCGGGGGCGCCCTTGACTCCCGCCGCGGCCCTGCCCACGGCTGTCCCTGGCCTGAGGTCACACACCCAGTAAATGCTCCCGCTAGGGAGCAGGGCACAAAGCGCAGGCCTCGGCGGGACGCAGGGCCGCGGCTCGGGGGAGCCACCAGTCTGGGTGAGGGGCCTGCTGTGTGAGCAGGGGGAGGGTGTGAAGAGGAGCTTAGGGTGGAGGTAGGGAGGGTGCCACAGGAGCGACCAGCGCTCTTCCCGGAGCTCCCTTTGTGGAAAGTCCTTTTATTCCCGTAGAAAATCACAGGTGCCCTCGCCTCCCGCACTCGGGAGCCCAGTAGGTTTCGGTGACGTGGGATTCTCCCCAGACTCTGGCTGTTCGCACCAGAGGGTGCTTAAACCACGTCCTGACCCAGGGACTCTATGTGAGCCTGTCCCTTGGCCGGTGGTGCGTGTTTTCGCAGCTCCACGCTCCTGACCGGACCCACAGAGAGCGTGTCCACACGCAGTCCGTCCTCAGCCGACACACCGAGTGTCCACGCGGCATTTCAGAGCACAGCCAGAGCGCGCTCGGCTCCTGAGGACGTTTCCGTCCGTGCGTATTTGTGTGACTCGTCCCCCAGAAATGCCAGGTTGTCATGTTCTGTCACACGGTGTCATTCTAACCACCTGACAGTGTGATCTCAGAAGACACCTGGGAAGCCTGAGTCTCCCTCAGCCAGCAGACTGTCTCCCACTTGGGACGTTAATGTAAGTGGCCTCGAGCTGAGCTGACAGGGCTCTTCTCCCCTGGGGACGTGGGTCTCAGATGCTCTCCACGTCTCAAGGCCTTGTACACGGAAGGAAGACCGGGCACGCTGGACATTCGTCTTGTGTGTGCCCTGTGACCCCGACAGGACCGGACCCAGGCCAGGGCGCCCCGTCACTCCCGAGTGAAACCAGGGCACGGGTTCGCGCCTGGGACGCCTGTTGGGTGACCTTGGGCTTCTAAGAGGCGCACGCCGTGGACGGCAGGGACACCGCCTGCCCGGGTGCTGAGTGGCGAGGGCTGTCTGCCTGGAGTAAAGCCGTGGTGCCGGCTTCTGTATTCATTTTCACTGCTTTCTAAATTAGCTGGGAACTCTGGGTTGAAGGATTGTCAGGTAAGCATTCCTCGGTTTTCCTGTGTGTGTGGTGTGAATCGGTGGCTGTGCTCACACTGTCCTCAAAGTCGAGCGTGATCTTGAGTCCATGTATCGCTCTTTCTCCTTCGAAATCAATAAAAGTATTTTCTAGAAACTGGTCACTGTTTGTTTGAATTTGAACCGTTTGTAGCTCTTGTCGCAGGTCCGCCGTGACGGAGGACGCGCCGACGCCACCCAGCCGTGGGAGCGCAGCCCGGCTGAGGGTGTGCAGGGCCGTGCTGCTCTGAGCGCCTGGACGAAGACAGACAGCACTCTCCTTTCACCTGAAACGTGTGCTAAGCCCCGTGGCTTCGTACGGGTCTCAGGGAGTCAGACTTAGACGGAGGCGTGTGTGTGTGTGTGTGTGTGTGTGTGTGCGCGCGCGCGCGCACGCGCGTGTGTGGTGGTGGTGGCAGTGGGCTGGGGGTGGTACATACTCTTGCCCTGTATTTGCCAAGTCTCTTTCTGGACCAGTCCTACTTAAGAATCATGGCCTGTTAACTCCCACGTAGTTTCTGCTTAGCGGGAATGAAAATTCTGTCTTGATGGATTCAGACCATAAGAGAGTCTTCGTTTAAAAAAATGAATAGTGTAGGGTACCAGATTTAGGAGTAAAAGCACTACTTTCGTAGTTCCGGGGTTAAGGAGTCAGCTTTCAGATGGCTTATTAAAACTAAGTTTTGTCCCATGATGTGTCCGGGGGGGGGGGGGGGGGGGGGGACAGGGGTGTGCTTCCCACACCTTCACCTTCCCCGGCATCCCTGCTGCTGACACACCTGGATACAAGCCCTGGTTTTGGTCTCATGTCAGAAACCTGCTGGCACACGACCTTGCAGATGCCCCTGTCCCTGGGTTGGTCCACTGTTTCTGTACAGGTGGTCTGAGTCTAGCCACAGAGGCTGAGGCTGGAGACCCACCAAGAGCACTCAGGGATGCCCGCATAAAGCCAACCAGGCTTGTTTTCTGTGCAACACACCCCGGAGACCCATTGCCCTGGCACTTTGGAGGGCGTGGGTGCCGACGCCCCTGCTGAGCCCGATCGACACCCCTCTGGAGGTGGGACGGCACACCCCCCCCCCGCCCACCCACCTAGTTGCCTGTTTCCATCTGCTTTGCGAGTTACAAACCTAACAACAACCCTCCAAAGGGCGGTGGGGTAAGTAGGCATCTCTGCTTCTAATGATGGACGAAGGGAGGAATTTGGCAAAACCGGAGAAGCAGCCCTGTGCCCTGGGCTGCAGCCAGTATGGTCACCACCACCGCACCCTCTCCTCTCCCGAGGAGCACTCAGCAGCGGGCAGGCCTGCAGAGGGCCCTGGCTGGGCGACGGGCGTTCTGGAGGAGAGCCGGCCCCCTACTGCCTCCCAGATGGGGGCACCCGTTTGATCTTGCCCCCTGTCGCCTCGCCTGCCACCCCCCCCTTGTGGCAGCAGGAGCCTGGGTGAACCTGGGGCGCACCCTCACGTCAGTAAAGATCTAAAAGTCGATTCCGAGGCCACTAGATTAGCAAATTTTACTGTTTGTTCCACAAACGTCAGTTACTGCCGTTTACACTTCAGATACTGTGCCAGTTACACTTCAGATACTAATGCAGCCGTGACACGAACACACGCGTCGGGTGATGAGATCCGACTGCTTCAGAACAGACGTAGGCATAAAGTCTCGGTGAAATTCAAAACTTAACACCGATCCTCGTTAGACTGTTTACAGATAGGTGCAGATGCAGTCCGGTCGAGAGTTGAAAGCTACTTAATTAGATGCCAGTGCCTGGCGAGCTTGCTGTTCTCAAAACAAATGTAAATGCTGAGTGATTTAACCGTCTTCCCCCGTGATGAATAGGACAGCAGAGGCTGGAATCTGCAGAGGGCTGCCGAGGTTAGGGGTGTAGTGATCGCCCTCTAGTCTGCATATTCACCCGTTGTAAGTTTCCCTTGTGAAGGCACGCTTCACCAGGACTGAGACCCAAGCCTCCCCGGATTTAACACCATGACTTCCCTGCCATGCACAGCTTACCGACCTCTGGGGCCTGACCCCGAGCCACAAGCCCCAGTTGGGCTTTCCCTGCGTGGAGTACAGGTCCCGGGGACTTCCCCTCACCAAGGCTCCCCGGCCCTGGCTCGCACCCACCCACCCACGTGGCTGAGCGCATTCCTTCATCGTGGCTCTCGTGTCAGGTTCTTCAGGGAGAGTCAGGCTCGCAGAGCAGGTCTGCAGGCTCTGGGGCCGCTGGCAGCCAACCCGCGGTCCAGAAGGGCCAGATAGCCATGTTAGCAATTGACCAAACCCCAGGCTGGGTCTGAGTAAGCAGTCAGATGTCCAGTAAACTGCTACGGTGAGAGGAGTGCCCTTGTAAGTTATCCTTAACTCGTGTTAATTAGGAAATGAACTTGATAGATTAACCCTCAGGTCTGCTGAGCAGAAACGTTTGCCATGTGGCACAGTGTGGGCTGCCTGATTTTCCAGTCTGTTCCCTCCTTTGCCTGGCTCTTCCTTTCCTGGATACACAGCTTTCGTTGGGGGGCTGGGGGGGGGGACAGGGAGAGGACGTTCTAGAAGCCATGTCTCTTGAGGTGATGGCGAGGTCCTGGTGTGTTACGAGCGGATGTCTTCAATGGACATCTGTGCTCTCGCACATCAGCTATGAGGCAGGAGGCCCAACCTGGGAGGGAAGGAGGGTCTCAGTATGCTGTCTGCGCAGATGCTGGGGTTCCCCAGCTCTCTGGCGCCCCTGAGACTCCTCCTCAGGGGCTGGACGGGCCATCCACCAACCCTCGAGTGCTCAACCTATCAACCCATCTCTGTCGGAATTTAGGGAGGTTAACAGACGTTTGAGAATTGTATAATGGCACCCACAGAGAACTATTTCAAGTGACTTGTGATCATCTTTAAAACCAAAAGGAATAGGGAAACTACTGATTTTTAGTAAGTCGAGAATGTATACGTACCACGTGCGTAGACATCCACATTCTACGGTGATGTTATCAGTTGAGTTTATACGATCTGATTTTAAATATGCTAGTGACATAAGTTTTTGTTCTCTGTATGTCATTTGTCCCTAAAATTACTGCTTTGTGACTTGGGGTGGCGGGGTTTTGTTGTTGTCGTCCCTCTTTTGGTATTCTGGATTTATTGTGAGTGTGGTTACCGAACTATTAACACCCTTGATAAAACGCACAGTTTAGGACGCAGTAAGCCTTTTTTATTTAAGAAATGGGTATTTTTAAGAACCATCCTGTGCCCAGGAACTTTTCCATGCGGCCTGCTCTTCACGGAACACCCCGCCCTTGTCTTTAAGCACCCTGTCCCGTGTTCACAGAGACTGAGCAGGACTTGGCCCTTGTTGATGTTAATGGAATTCCCTTCTAAACCTACAAGGGTGTTTATCATAGCCCTTTCAGTCAGCTTGGTCTTTCCCATCAACTGTAACTGTGACGCCAGCAGCTGGGTGACCTTCCCTAATGGCACGTGCTGAGGGGATCGTTGCAAACAAGCCGTGGAACTGCTCCCTGATGGAACCTTCGGTATTCGTACGTGTAGCTTGAATTACGTAGCGCAGTGCGTGAGTTCCAGGAAGGGCTGTTACCTTTCTGATGTGTAGTGAGAGGCAAGTAAAAGAACAAAGCTAAGATTTTGTTTAAAAAAAAAAAAAAAAATTCTGCTGCGTACATGCTTCGTCTCTTATAGGTCAGCAGATGCTGACGTTTGCACGCTGGCCTCGCCGGCCTCCTCCGTCATGCCATTGCTTTAACTTACGTCTGATCTTTACATCTGTAACGTAGGCTCTGCTCATTGGGACGACTTGACTCATGAACTGGGCCCTGGGTTCTGTGGCTGTGACGTGGGGGCTGGACGGCGGAGGCGACGGTGTGCCCCGGGGTCTTTTGTTTGCAATAAGCTGTTCAAACACTCGATTGTGTTTTGCCAGCGAGTTTCTTCCTCCTTCCTATTGAAACGTGCCCCATCACTGCCCTTGACAGGGTTTACGTCTGGAGAATAAAGGCCGACGTTACATTCTGAACTCTGCACGAATGTTTTGTTTTTCAGGTCTTGAGTCACCGCGCCCCAACATCATCCTCGGGTTGGTGATCTGTCAGAGAATAAAACGCCCTTCAAGTGCTGGAGAATTAGATAAGGTAGAGGAGAAGCGGACCCGACTTCAGACCCAAGAAGAAACCGAGGTTTCTGTCTATCCCAAAGTGCCTGCAGCCCCGCAGTCTGAGAGGAAACCCCCCAAGCTCCAGGTCTGCTCCGGGGACGTGGCCGGCAGCACCACACCCCCAGGGACTCCTCCCCCGCCGCCCCCTCTGCCCGAGCCACCCAGTGCCCCGGCGGCGTCGTCCGTGTTGAAAATCCTGTCGTCGCTCAAACCAGGAGCCACGAGCACTACCACGGCGTCCCCACCCGCCACTGCGGCCGTCACCGTGGCCTCTCCCTCCGCCAACCCCTCCACCTCGAAGACAGCCTCACCCCTGGAACACATCCTGCAGACGCTCTTTGGGAAGAAGAAGTCCTTTGACCCCCCTGCCAGGGAGCCCGTGGGGTCCACACCGGCCTCCCACCAAGACCCCAAAGCCACGGCCGACAGCGGGCTGCCCGCGGCGCCTTTACTGGACCCGATCGTCCAGCAGTTCGGTCAGTTCTCAAGAGACAGAGCTCTGGAGGACGAGGAAGATGACAGACCGTATGACCCCGAAGAGGAGTACGGGCCCGACAGAGCCTGTGACGCTCAGCTCGAGCGCGGGAGGCGCCCCGATGGGGACAAGGCCCCAGAGACGGCCGAGCGGGAGGAGGTGGCCTATGACCCGGAGGATGAGACCATCTTGGAAGAGGCCAAGGTGGCCATCGACGACCTGCCCAACAGGATGTGTGCGGACGGGAAGGGCGGCTCCGCCGAGAGGCCCGGCGAGCCCACGGCCGCCGGAGCGGCCCCCTCCCTGGTCGAGCAGCAGCAGATGATCGAAGAGCTCAACAAGCAGATTGAGGAGCAGAGGAGGCAGGTGGAGGAGCAGGAAGCCGCGCTCCGGCAGCAGAGGGCCGCCGTGGGGGCCTCCATGGCGCACTTCTCCGTGGCCGACGCGCTGCTGTCGCCGCCCCCGAAGTCCCTGCCCCAGGCCGAGCTGTTCCCGCCGGAGCAGCAGGTCGCGTGCCGCCCGCCCGCACTCCCCGGCGCCCCTGCGGGGGCGGGCCCCGGCCCCGGCTGCGACCCGCGGCAGAACCGGGACCCCCGGCAGGCCCGGCGGCTGGCCGCAGAGCACGGCGAGGGTGAGGCCGGCTCCAGGCCGCCCGCGGCCCGGGAGGAGGGTGCAGAGGCGGCCCCGCAGGCCAAGCCAGACGGCCCCAAGCGCGAACACCCCCCCGCGAGCCCGGTCCCGCCGCCCGTGGACAGCGGCGCCCCCTCGGCGGTCTCCAGACCTGCCCGCAAGGTGCTGCTGCCCACGCCCCCCGGCGCAGCCGCCTTCCAGCCCGGCTTCCCTTTGCACGGCGACGCCCAGAGCTTCCCCTCTGCCGGCGGGAGGGACCCTTTCTCTGGTGCCTCTCAGGACAAAGCGCTCGGCTCGTCCCAGTACGAGGATCCGAGGAACGCTCAGTTTGCCGAGAAAAGTGACCACCCGACCGTCGAGCCCGAAGGAGACAGGGAGCCGCAGTGCAGACCCGGCGAGGGGGCCGCCACTCTCCCGGCACCTGGACAGAGGGTGGGGGGCCCTCCGCCCGCGCCCCAGGGCCAGCGGGAGCCGGCACCACGTGCTTTCGGAACGTCTGGGCTTCATGGCCCCAGTTTCCCAGGACCGAGGGGGTCCGTTCCTCCTTTCTCAGAGGAGAGTATGGTTTCCAATAGCGATGGGCCACGGGGGCCTCCGCCAGCCAGGTTCGGGGCTCAGAAGGGGCCCATTCCTTCCTTGTTGTCAGGGCCACACGGGCCCCCTCCCTATGGGGACAGCAGGGGCCCCTCCCCCTCCCACCTTGGGGGGCCCAGGGGAGTAGCACCCCAATTCGAAGACCGGAAGGACCCCCACGGGGAGAAGAGGGAGTTCCAGGACGGCCCGTACGACGAGATGGCCGGCCCCCCCTCTCAGTTCGAGGGACCAGAACAAGCCCCCTTCATGGCGGGCAGAGGCACGGCGCCTTTCCAGTTTGGAGGCCAGAGGAGGCCTCTGCTGTCACAGTTTAAGGGCCCCAGAGGAGGTCCCCCTCCCTCTCAGTTTGGAGGTCAGAGAGGGCCCCCGCCCGGCCACTTCGTGGGCCCGAGGGGGCCGCATCCCGGTCAGTTCGAAGGACCCAGAGCCCAGGCACCAAACTTCATGCCGGGGCCCAGGGGGATCCAGCCTCAGCAGTTCGAGGAGCAGAGGGTGAGCTCGCCCCCGAGATTCGCCGGCCCCCGGGCGCCAGCGCCCCTGCCGTTCGGCGGGCCGAGAGGGTCGGCGCCCTTCCCCGAGAAGAGCGAGCCCGCACCGCCCCGCTTCCACTTCCAGGGCCCGCCGGCCCCGGGGCTGAAGCCGGCCCCCAGGCCGCTGCTGGAGCTGCCCAGCCACCCGCCGCCGCACCGGCCGGAGCGCTGGGACGAGGCGCCCGCGCAGGGCCCCGAGGCCGACTTCCGCGAGGGCAAGGGCCACGAGTACAGAAGCCAGGCCTTTGAAGGGCGGCAGAGGGAGCGGTTCGAAGCCGGGCCCAAAGAGAAGCCGCTGGAGGAGCCCGAGGCCGCGCCGCCGGAGAGCCGGCCGGGCAGGGCCCTGGAGGAGCGTCGCCGGGAGCGGGGGCGGCGCTGGAGCCGGGAGCGGGACTGGGACCGGGGCCACGAGCGGGGCCGTCACCGCGACAAGGACCCGGGCCGCGAGTGGGACCGGAGCCGGGAGCGCGGCGCCGACAGGGACCGAGGGCGGGAGCCGGAGCGGGCGGCCGAATGGGGCCGGAGCCGGGAGCGCAGCCGGAACCGGGACCGGGAGCGCCGGCGGGAGCGGGAGAGGTCTCGCAGCAGGGAGCGCGGCCGGGACCGCACCCGCGAGCACGGCCGGGAGCGCAAGGACCGCAGCAAAAGCAAGGAGGGCTCCCGGGACCCCAAAGCCGAGGCGCCTCGGGCCGCCACCCCCGCCACCCAGACCTAGCGCCGGCCGCGCAACGCTCCCGCGGGGCCGGCGCCCGGGTCGTGGTGAGCGCCTGGGTGTGCAGAGAGCTACGAACTGCGATGCAGAATAGAACGTTCTGGACTTCGACGATTGCTGTAATTTTGTGTATAGTGGTTTCTTACAAAATTTCACATCTTTACAATTCTGTTGCTTTTTAAAAAAAAAAAAACTAAGAACTGAATATTTCCATTTAAAATCACTGAAATGGGAAAGCGTCTACAGAAGCATATTGCTTTTTCAAATTATAAAGTTATCTTTTCCAATAACTTGAGTCTAGTAACTTTTAAGGGAATTTCAGTGGACCCTAGAGCCATACCTTCGCTGACCTCTCACCTGTATTTCTGTTTCCAGAAGCTGTTGTCACAGGTGTCACAGGTGTAGTGCTGGGGGGGGGGGGGGGGGCGGGTGGCCTGCTTTCTGCTCGCTCCCTGGGGTGTCAGATGCACAAAAGCCCACAAATGCATTTTCCTTTTGTCCTAAAGAAATTTGAATTGCAAATTTCAACCAGGAAACAAAACATTTCTTAGTTTTGCTCAGTTTTTATATATCACCTTATACATTTTTTCAAAAACGTGATTGAAAGCAACATCTGTCCAAGTAGAAATTGTTGCATTTTAAATAGCAATCTATTGAAAAAGGTGTAACCTTTACCAGCCTAAAGAAAGTGAGAAGATAAGCCAATTAAGTGTACTTTAAAAAGGGGGTGGGGGAGGGGGGTTACGTGGACTTGAACGATCAGGAACATTTTGTTTGTGAAACCCAACCCTCTGAGCAGTCCTTCCTGTGTCCCAGGGAAAGGGCACCAGCTCCAGACTGTTACACTGTCCGGTGATGCATTTTAGAGTTTGTCATTGAAAGCGGAACGGTACTTGTGTGAAGTCTGGGACGGAAACCAGTGATCGGAGTTAGAGAGCTACAACTCAGGAAGCTGTTGGCTGAAACGGCGGCCTGCCTTCTGCGGCGTATTTGCAGGTACTTCCGGAGCGTGAGACGGAGGAAACCTTGCTAATTTATTTGACTGTACAAATACACTTTGATAATTTTTTATATTTTCATAAACTTTTGCAAGTGTAAAATGAGAGAATTTCATTCATTCTTTGGAGTCTGTTCCATCGTACGTCACTACAGATTTTTCACTTTCTAGCACAAACGTACAAATGGTAAGAACACGGAGGACTTAGTGATTTGGAGGGACTGGGATTCCAGAGCAAACGTCAGGTGACACCGCAGCCGAGTGCTGAAAGTTCCAACGTCTCATACGATGCGAAGGGTTTTTTACACGTAAAGCAAATTTTTCTAATTTAAATACACAAATGTAAAAATCAAGTGTGTTTCTTTAGGTTTACTTGATAGAAATTTCTGTAAATTGTATTTTATATTACAAAGTATTATATCACTGTACATTAAAACGCGGAACTGCATAGGTTTTGTTACTTGAAGTAGAATAAACATCTACAGAAGGTTTTCTGCCGCGCCTGTGTCACTTCCCCTGTCGGGAGTCTGGGGCTGGGGGGGCCCCTCCGCGAGCTCGCACACGCCCACCCCTGCCCTGTGCCGACGACCCCCACCCCCCCGACTTTGAGTCGGGTGACCCACCCTACCGCTCTGCCTGCTCGAGCGGTGCCTGGTGCCGTGGCCGCCGTGGCCTGGAGGTGTGGTGGAGCCCGTGGCCCAGGCTCTGGTGCCGCGGGTGGAGTGGGTGGCCGTGGCCAAGCCGGCGGGCTGACGCGGTGCCTTCAGGGCGAGGGGAACGGCTCCCAAACCTACACGCGGCCACTGCCGGGGCAAAGGACACGGCGTGGGCGTTGCCCTGGAACTTCAGCGCCCAGCTGCCCCCCACAATTGACCTCAGTCCGATGACCCCGTGTCCCAGAAGCTCACTCTCTCAGCAGGCGCGTCCCCAGCCCCGCTGTGAGCAGAGGCAGAGAGAACATCCTTCCCGAGGACGCTCCCGTCCTGTTGGGTGTCCTGTCACCAGTGGCTGGCAGGTGTCCCAGCCCAGCACAGGGCAAACCAGGGAGGGCCCCTGGACACAGAGCAACCGAGGAGGGTTCCGCAGGGGGCAGCACCCGGCCCCCCAGGCCGCTGTTGCCTCAGAAGGGTGTGCTGAGCCGAGACGGCCCACAAAGGCGCACGGAGGCCGGCGGCCTGTTTGCGGGGAACCGCGAGGGGCCAGGCCTGGCCGGGTGCAGGAGACCACCCGAAGTCCCCTCTGTCCACGCATGTCCCAGCCGGGGCTCAGCCGCAGACCAGCCGTGAAAGTGAGCACGAGCGGGCACGGGCTGCGGTGCGGGGGCCTCTGCTGTGTCGAGCAAGGGGGAGAAGCCAGACCGGAGGCCACCAGCCCATCACATGACAGCGGGGATAGATGGGGCTGGGGTGAGGGGAGCACGCCGCTGGGGAGCGGCACCAGGGAGTCACGGGGGTGGGGTGTTGGCTGCGTGGCTGTTTGCAAGTGCCAAAACTCACAGAAGATGCCCAAGCGAGTGACGGTTACTGGAAGTGACGCCGTGTCGCCCAGATGAAGAGTGGAGGCCGGGTGTCGCATTGGCAGCAACCAGAGGTGAGTCCTACCCCCCACAGCTGCACTTGTACACACACACACACACACACACACACGTGTGCGCATGCACACTCACGCACACTCACACCCATGCATGTGCACACACATCAGGGACAAAAAGAAAGGAGCTCAACTCTGGAGGTGATTCTGCAGCAGTCCGGCTTTGTTCGCCCGGAATACGGCAAAGCCTTATTCCGGCAGTGACTCGCTTTTGATTTCAGAAAAGACCCCCCACGTATCTGTAATTATACAGCAATAAGTGAACATCTCTTCTTCTTTAAAAAAAACAGAACGGGGGGGTGGCGCCCTCTGACCTGGGTCTGGGGTCTTTCCTCTGCCACTTCCTTCGTTCTCTCTCTGCCACGCGGCTGGATGACCCCTTGTCTGTCCTGCCCTGCGGATCCTGCCTCCTTGTCCTGCCCCTTTCCCTGGAACTCCTCCCCTGAATTTCTCCGGAAGGGACTTGGTCTACCCCTGGCTGCTTTCGCCGTGTTGGGATTTTGCAGGCCGTCACTGGAGACCGTCTGTCCCCGCTACCGCTCCTGATGCCTGTCACCTTGCCCCCGACCAGGGCAGCATGAAGCTCTGGCTTCTGCCAGCCCGTGCTCACTCTCATTTCTCGCAAGTTCGAAGCGGTTGCCTGGAACTTTCCCCTGGTTCGTCTTTCCTTCTGCGTGTGTGCGCGCGCGTGCGTCTGACTGATCAATACTTTGATAGCTGAGAAATCTTTGGGCAAGCAGAGGGAAACTCACATTTTGTTCCCCGTCCCACTTCTTTGTCTTACAAATCTAGGGAACGATGTTTCTTAAATAAATATTTAAACTCGAAATTAAATGTTTAACGACCTTATAATCAGTATTTAATAATAATTAAATTTCCAGGGGCGCCTGGATGGCTCCGTCAGCAGAACGCCCCACTTGGTTGAGCGTCTGACTCTTGATTTCAGCCGGGTCATCATCTCAAGGTTCGTGAGATCCAGCCTTGCGTGGGGCTCTAGGCTGGCAGCGTGGAGCCTGCTTGGGATTCTCTCTCTGCCCCGCCCCTGTCCACGTACTCCCTCTGTATATGTACGGCAAAACAAAGAAACTTAAAAAAGTAAATTTCCAAATACTTAGATATCAGTTACAAAGATACTTAATAAAAGCCTCCTAAGTGGCTAACGAAACTCACACCTGTAACAAAGGTTTATCAGATTCCCTCAGTCCTCGTCCACCTTGAGGAGCGAACAGCGCAAACAGCTCTGTTTGCTCGGCAAACAGCTTCCTGACTGCGAGTGCCGTGGGCGCAACTCGCTTCTTCATGATCTCTTCTTGCGTGGGTCATCCCGGGCACAGAGGACCCTGAAGACAGGGGTACAGGATGGACAGACAGACAGGCATCAGGGAGGCTCCTCATGGCACCTACCCTGCCTGCCGTGGCCGCAGGGTGACGCTGTGGGCAGCCCGTGGTCCGCGCCCCGCAGGCCAGAGCTCCAAGTCTGCGAGACAGGCAGAGGCAAGGGGAAGCAAGGTCAGGCCGGGGCAGGGGGTCGTCTGTCGTTCCGGCTTCTCCGGCAGGATGCCCTCGCCTCCAAGGTGGGAGGAGTGAGAGAGACACGTGTGCCGGTGCGTTCTCGTGGCTCATGTAGCCCAGCCACAGCCCATGCCAGCCACGTGAGCCGCCACGCACAAGACCCCTCGGTGCTGCAAAGCAGCCGGCGGGGGCTTCTCTTCCGGTGTCTGGATCTCACGTACAACTGCCTCTGGTGACCCCCTGAACTGGGAATATGCAGGAGAGGGCCTCCTGCTCCGCCAGCCCAGCCCCCAGCACAGCCCCCAGACTGGCCCCCAAGCCTGCTCAAAGTCGCCTTTTAAACCTTAAGTTCCAAGGGTGCCTGGGTGGCTCAGTCGGTTACGCATCCAACTTCGGCTCAGGTCATGATCTCGCGGTTCGTGAGTTCGAGCCCCGCGTCGGGCACTGTGCTGACAGCTCGGAGCCTGGAGCCCGCTTCGGATTCTGGGTCTCCCTCTCTCTCTGCCCCTCCCCCAGTCATACTCCGTCTTTCCCTCTCTCTCTCAAAAGTAAATAATCATTAAAAAAATTTTTTTAAATAAAAACAAATAAATCATACACTCTAAACAAACACAATGGCAGAGTGGCGCTCCCACCTAACTGGATGCAGCTATCCCGGAAATACGCCCACTCCCAGGAGGAGACAGTCCCTCCTTGCCCTGGCGAAGTTCAAGTTCGGTGTTCTCCACCGGCCCACACTCCCGCCTAGAGCTCGGGATGAGGTCAGCCACTCTCAACACACCCGATGTCAGACAAGAGGGTCAAGAGGGCAGAAGAAAACAAGAGTATGCGGTTAATAAGCACACACATGTATGTTATCTCCGAAGCAGGAAGGGACGGACACTCCTGGGGTGGTCACCTCTGCAGTGGGCCATGTGGCCGTAACCAGGGTCTCTTGGCTTCCTCGCCATCCAGTCCATGCTCCCTTGGTCCTGGAGCCCCTCAGCCGGTCTAGACTCCCTGCCTGGTGGGTGCCCCAGAGCGTCCTTCCTTCGGGCCCGAACTATCGGCGATCCCGCCTGAATTGCCCCGTGGTGGCTTCACTGATTCAACCACAGGACTTGGGGGTTACCGAGAGGTGGCCCGAAGAACGCTCCAGCATCTCAGGCGTGTTCTCCTGACCCTCACTGACAAGTAGCAGCCTCACTGCCCTTGCTAGGAGGCCGGGTCACCCCGGCCAGGGCAGTCTCCCTCCTCTGCCCGTTCGTTCACTGGCACGGAGGGGCCGAAGAGGCCAGGTGGCTGTCCCCGCCGACAGCCCCGCGAGACCATCACTGCGTCCTCTAGAGGAAGCTCTCTTCCCTTTGAACTGACTCTTCTAGAACCAGAAGTGGCAGGAACGGGCAGCAAAGATCCAGCTAGTGGATCAGCAGAGGTAACAGCGAGAGGCGCCACCCCATTTCCAGCCCTTGGTTCCCAGACCCACGAATCCCGGCGGTGGAGAAAGAGCATCCTCAAATTGGTGCTGACCCCGAGCATGCGTCCTGAGAGGCAGCGCCCCAGCCCTGCAAGCTTCTCCCGCCACCCGGCTGGCGCCGTGACGGAGTCTTCCAAAGGCCGCCAAGTACCTCTCTCAGAAGGGCCCAAACCCAGAACTCTGACCCCAGACGCTGGCGAGGGCGTGGGCGGCAGGAGCGCTCACCCTGGCCGGCGGGAATGCGGCACGGCGAGGCCGCTCATGAAGGCAGCGTGGTGGTTTCTTACAAAAGTAAACACGCTCTTACCGCAGGATCCACAGTCATGTCCTTGGCAGTTACCCAAAGAAGTAGAAAACTTCCGTCCACACAAGAACCCGCACACGGATGTTTATGGCAGCTTTATTCACAATCGCCCAGACTCGAAGCAGCCCAGATGCCCTCGGTGGGTGTGGACCACCCAGACAGCAGAATATGATTCAGGGCTAAAAAGAAATGAGCTCCCAAGGCCCTGGGGACACATGCGGGAAGCTTAATCGCATATTACCAAGAGAAAGAAGCCAGTCAGAAAAGGCTACACACACTGTGTGATTCCAACCGTATGACGTTCCGAGAAAAGCAAAATCATGGAAACGGAGAAGTCAGTGGCTTCCTGAGGGGCGGGGAGGGGAGGGACAGGCGGAGCACCGAGGATTTTCAGGGAAGATGTTCAGTATGATACCCGACATACGTGTCAGATGCACGTTTTGTTAAGTTCAGACCTCGGCGTATTTTGAGTGGTGGTAAACGTATCGTATTTTAACGGCAGCATATACACGTCCACTGCCGGTGTATGGGAAGACAGCGGTATGTGTGTGCTGTTCTTTCTGTGACCTTGCCGAAGTCACTTGTTAGCTTCTTTCCAGGTTCCGTAGGATTTTCTACATAGATCATACTGTCTGCGCTTTTGTCTCCTTATGAATTCTTTTCTCCTGCTCGTCGTATTGCATAGAGACTCCGGTGTGATGTCAGACAGACATGGTGATGGTGGAGATCTTTGCCCTTTTCCTAACCTGGGGAAAACATTCAGTCTTGTGCTGTTAAGTATGATGCTCGCTGTGGTTACTTCCCAGATGCCCTTTATCGGGTTGAGGAAGTTCCCTTCCATTCGTGCTTTGCAGTTTTTCTCAGAAATGGATGTTAGATTTGTCAAACACGTTCTTTTTTCTTGTTGCAATTTTGAGTTTATCATACTTTTTGTTTTTCTTTGTGGCCTTTTATTTTTTTTTTTTTAATTTTTTTTTTCAACGTTTATTTATTTTTGGGACAGAGAGAGACAGAGCATGAACGGGGGAGGGGCAGAGAGAGAGGGAGACACAGAATCGGAAACAGGCTCCAGGCTCTGAGCCATCAGCCCAGAGCCCGACGCGGGGCTCGAACTCACGGACCGCGAGATCGTGACCTGGCTGAAGTCGGACGCTTAACCGACTGCGCCACCCAGGCGCCCCTCTTTGTGGCCTTTTAAAAGTTTGTTTATTTTGAGAGAGAGAGAGAGAGAGAGAGAGAGAGAGAGAGAGAGAGCGCACTCATGCAAGCGGGGTTGGGGCAGAGACAGAGAATCCCAAGCAGGCTCCGTGCTGTCAGCACGGCGAAGGGGGGCTCGAATCCATGAACCGTGAGATCACGACCCGAGCCGAAACCAAGAGTCGGATGCTTCACCGACCGAGCCACCCAGGCGCCCCTTTTTTGGCCGTTAACACAGTACATTATGTTGGTTGATTTTCGAATGTGAACGAAACTTGTGTCACTGGAGTAATCCCCACTTGGTTGTGATGTATCACTCTTCTTTAAAGATCTTGTTGCATTCAATTTGCTAAGATTCTATTAAGGATTTTTGCACGTTTGTTCATCAGACATTGCTCTGTGGTTTTATATTCCTGTAACAGCTTTATCCGGTTTTGATATCAAGTCACGCCGGTTTCACAGAATGTATGTTTCTATGATGGTTTCACATGCGGCACTTACCCTCATGAAGCGAGGCTCACACCGAGGGTGTGCTTTCGGTTTTCAATGGTGGGTCCACAGCCGCTAAGCTGACTCTGTGACCCACCGTGGGTCTTCCCCCGGATAAGGACCGCGGGTGCCGTGCTGATTCGGCCTAGTCCCTTCTCCCGGCCCCTCTCAAATTCGATTTTCTTGCCTGTTTGGGGCAGAGGCTGCTATTCGCTCACAGGAGCCACGGCTGGAGACCTCACTCCCCGCATGCAAGCCGGGCTGCGCTGGGATTCTCGGTGGGGTTCACAGCTCTGGGGGGCTGCCTCCCGAGGGGTGGGCGGCACCCCTGGGAGCTGCACTTAGACTTTAGAAAAGCACGTTTGGTATTCTCTTCACGTTTTACTTACAATGCCAGTTCCAGTGAAGCCACATCATCCTCGCATTCCACCTCTAAACAAAAGAGGCCTCGAAAACTGTCTGCAGGAACCCCACCCAAATGAGAAACAAACGCACGTGGTAGGTGCCAACGGTCTTTAATTCCAGTAAGTGAAAAACCAAATCGGATATAATCTTGAGTTTACTTTCTCAGTGACACAGCACTTTGTGATTTTGCCGTTCAGCGAGGTCCTTTCAGCAGCAGCAGGCGCATCAGATGGGGCTCCTGAGAAAGTGGCTTCCGGGTCCCACCCAGGCCTGAATTAGAAACTGCTTTTTAACAAGGTCCTGGTGACTCTGTGCGCATCGTGGTCTGTGTTGGTGCCGCGCTTGGAATCTTCTCAAAGGTTTTACCCACGTCCCTCTGTGTGTTGCGCGGCTTTGTAATTTCGCTTTTTAAACTTCCATATTTCAATCACCTCTAGCTAATCTCTGTGTCTGGTGTGGAAATAAGTGCTCTAGCATGGTTTGCTTTTTTTTTTCCCAAAGGATGAATCCCCTGTCCTGATATCGTTTATTGAGGAGCCCACCACTTCCCTCCCGAGGACGTTTCAAGCGGGAGAAAAGCCTTAAAACCACGTGCACGGTACGATCTCGCATGTGTTCACAGAAACGACGCGGCAGAGGGGCGCTGCGCACTCGGGGAGCACGACTGCGGTGTGCTCCGGGATGCGGCGGTATGACCGACACGTCACCAGGCTGCAGACCGCCTCCTCCCCGCACAGGTACCTCGCACAGGTACCCGGGGTAGGTGTAGTACCTGTGAACGGCTAGAGCGCACGCGCCCGCCAGGCCCCGGCCCCGGCCCCGGCCCCGGCCCCGCCCTCGCCCTGCGCGCGCATCCCCCGCATCGCCCCGCCCCCGACCTGCGCACGCAGCCCACCACCGCGGCTCCCCACCCACCCACACACCTGCGCGCGCAACTCCCGTGGCACCGCCACCGCCCTCTCCGCCGTCGGGGGCGGGGCGCGGCGCGGCGCGGCGGGCAGCCGGCCAGGCGGTTGGCGAGGGTGGGGCCCAGGGGGCGGGGCCTCGGCACAGGGGGTGGGGTTTCCGTTGCGGGGCGGCGCGGCGCGGCGCAGGCGCGCTGTAGGTCCAGCGGTTTCCCGCCCCCCCCAACGTCGCCCGGCGACGCCGCGCCGGCCCGGTGCCCGCCGGCCCCGCCGCGCGCCCCGCCGTTGGCGCCGGCATGTCGGGCCCCGGGCCGCGGGAGCCGCCGCAGGCGGGCGGGCCGGCGGGCCCCGAGGGCGCGGACGCGGCGCCGGGCGAGGCGGGGCTGAGCTTCACGACCACCGACCTGAGCCTGGTGGAGATGACGGAGGTGGAGTACACGCAGCTGCAGCACATCCTCTACTCGCACATGGAGGCGGCGGCGGCCGACGGCGAGCTCGACGCGCGCCTCAGCTCGGCGTTTCTGGCGGCCGCGGCGCCGGGCGCGGCGACGGCGGCGGGCGGCTTCGCGGCGGCGGGGGGCGCGGCGGCGGCGGCGGCGGCCGGGGGCGCGGCGTCCGTGTACCCGGTGTTGTGCCCGCCCGCGCTGGCCGACGGCGGCTTCGCGGGCGCCGCGCCCTGCCTGGGCCACGTCGACTTCCAGGAGCTGCGCATGATGCTGCTCAGCGAGGCGGGCGCCCCCGCCGCCGCCGAGAAGACGCCGGGCGCCGACGGCCCCGGCCCGGGCGCGCCGCGGCCCAAGGCGCCCGACGGCGGCGGCGGCAAGGAGAACGCGGAGGGCGCGCCCGAGGCGCGGGCCAAGTCGGCCGTGCGCGTCCGCCTGGAGGACCGCTTCAACAGCATCCCCGCTGAGCCGCCTTCCGCCCCGCGCGGCGCCGAGCCCCCCGAGCCCGGCGTGGCGCTCAACAAGTGGGTGTCCACCCCGGGGCGGCCGGGCGCGGGGAGGGTGCGGGGGGCGGGCCGCGCCGGGTCTGCGCGCACAAGAGGCCGCCGGCCCCGTCAGGGTGCGGACCGGAAGGTCCCGTGCAGAGGCCGAAGTCTCAGTCTGGGTGCACATGCGGACCCCTGGTGAGGAGGCCGCCAGCCTGGCTGTGACTGGTATCTGCGTGGCCGGGTCTGGGTAGAGACCAGGTGATCTGGTGCAAAGCCAGCGCCACCGCAGCCTGCGTTTTAATAGGGATCGGGCCCCGCTGGGTCAGGGCGCAGGTAAAGTCAGCCGCTAGAAAGCCCCCAGCCTCCTCCCGGCTGGCATCGTAACAGGGGGCCGACTTGCAAGGTTCTGTGCCCTGTGCAGGTGCCGGTGAGCAAGCACTTGGGAGTACTGAGTACACACCGCAGAGCGTGGGCTTCTGTGGTCAGCACTGTCTGCACGCGGAAGGGCTAAGTTCCAGTTGAGATCGGTGTGCCAGTGCTTCTGAGCACCGAATTACCCGCCTGCGTGTCAGGAGAGGTGTGGTTCCCCCATGTTGACTCAGGTTAGCGGTGTCTTCACTGCGCGCACGGACGCAGTCTTGTGGAAGGAAAGCGTCTTGTCCTGAGGCTTTGACCACAGAGCGTAGCTTCTCCTGCAGCCAGGCCGCCAGCCCGCCAGTCCTGCCCCAGGGGCGACTCCTGGAGAGGAGCGGCCCGTGTGCTGCGGCGGCTCCTCGGCTTCCTGTCCATCCCTAGCCAGTGGCGGTCCCCACTTCGCCCTCAGTCATCAGAGTTTGGAGAATGGCCAAAAAAACAGAGCAAGAGAGATTGTCAGCGACACACAGCCTCCCGATCCTCCGTGAGGAAGAAGCTTGAGCTCGTGCGCCGCAGCACCGGTCGGTGATTGTTCGCCAGAGGTTTCCGTGATGAGGGGCATTCGTTCACCCTGACAGACTTGCACGTTCTAGAAAAGGCGATTGTACCGCTTCGGGACATTTCCCGCAACACACTCTTCACACGTTTTTTTTGTCTCGGCAGTTTGGTCACTCTTATCCGACATCCTTCCGAATTAATGAACGTCCCGCTTCATCAGCAACAAAACAAATGCACGACGTTAGTGAAAAATAAAACTGCCACCACGGCCACAGCCCTGCAGTTCACGTACCCCGTGTTCACGGCCAACGCCTGCTCGGCCAACGCCGGCTCGAACCCGTCGCAGGTGCAGGTAAGGGGACAGTTGGTCCCGCTTTGCTCTTTTGTAGCAAATGGATTTGAGTTGAGTTCATTCGATCTGAAGGATTTCTCTTCCGCCGAGCTTAATAATCCTTAACGTCGAGAGTGTTCATGTGGTCGGGAAATGTCTTAAAATCCTCCGTGTAGCGCATGATGTCTGACGTGATTTCTGTGGAAGTGCATGTGCTTTGTGTGGAATCGAGGGGACCGACTGGGTCTCATGCTGATAAAGTTCCTGTGGCTTCGTTTTTCCAGAGCTCTAGTAACCCATGTTCTATACTCGAAGCTGCCAAGCATCAGGATATTGGATTGCCTAGAGCATTTTCTTTCTGTTACCAGCAGGAAGTTGAATCCACTAAACAGACTTTGGGCGGTAGAAACAAAGCTTTGCCTGAGCAGGTTTGGATTAAAGTAGGAGGTAAGCCACAAAGGGGAGCAGGCGCTGCCCTGATGTCATTCTGGTGGGGGGGAAGGGAGGGGAACAGGGGGGGGGGTGGTGGGGAGGAGGTTTGTAAACATGAGATGGTCTTGGAAGTGTACTTCCACGTGGGGGACTTTTCTTCACTTTGAACTTTCTTTCGAATTCCAAACACATTTATACTTAGTGTGGAAACATTGAGTTTGGAGGCTCCTCTTTCTTGCTAGTGATCTCCGTGAACGGAAGAATGACGGACTTCCGTAAACTTACCGTTTCCTGCAAGTTGCCGAAAGCACTTAGTAGCGTTGTTTTTGTTTTTTTCTTATTTTATATTTCACGCGTGAGCCAGGAGTCTGAGACCTGCTAAAAGCTTTAGGAGACAATCTGCAGATGAGCAGAGGATTGAGTTGGGAACAAGAGGCCATACAGTGATTCAGAAGGGTTTAGAAATAAACTGCTGAAGGCAAACCTTGCTCATCTTGAGAGTGAGCTCGCAATCCCTTTCTCCCTGGGAGCCAACTATTTTTTGACTCACTGGACGAGATAACCCCAAGGTTTTCCAGAGCCGGTGAGGGCAGGAGCGACGGAGCCGCCGAGGCAGCGGGCAGTTCTCATGGTTCGGCGTCTCCGTGCAGAAGCGCGTGTTACCGTTTGCAGAGTTAAAGGTTGCTAGTCAGGCCTTGTGCTAAGTTCTCAGCTTCAGGAACAAAGCGTTCCCGGCACTGAGCTCCCCACCGGGTCCCCCGCTCTGAAAGATGTGGTGGTGACTCCTGTGCCACAGATATATTTGGCTTTTGTTTGGCATCCTGGGAACGCACACCCCGCACGTGCTGGCTGGGGGCCTCCCGCTCTGCGTGTGATGAAATTTGCCACGTTCCTCCAGCAGAAGTCAAAGCTAGGAGGTGGTCCCTCCTCGTGTGGGCAGAATCACTTGTGAGGTGAGGGCACGTTTAACCGTAGGCCACCTACGTTTTGTCTTCTGGGCACTGCGGTTAGAGTATCCGCTGTCACGTTAGAATAATCGCATAAAAGAAAATCTTCTGCAGAAAAAAAATATTTTTTCGTTCTGAACGTCAGAGAAGTTCAGTAACTTCTTGGTTTCTGCGTTCATAGGCGGTAGTTAACATCTGCTGATTAACAGGGGACTTTTGACAAGGTTGTATCGATTACATAATACTCGGAGTGTTCTCGTTTGGTTACAGATTTATGTTCAGGTTTGTGGTTTGAACCTTGGAGCTTTGTGTACAAGTTCCTGGAGTAGGTGCAGCTTTTCCTGTTGAGTCCTGTGTGTCCCTTGCTCGTGAATGTGTGTCTGGAGTTGAAAATGGCACCAAAGGTACTCAGCACTAATGGGAAGAACTTAAGTAAAATAAAAAATTAAAATACACTTTTTTCTTCTTTTGCAAAGAAGAAGCGCTATGTAAGCAAGCAATAAATAAGAGGAATCGGAGTAGAATTCGTCAGCTGGACACAAACGTGGAGCGAAGAGCCCTTGGAGAGATTCAGAACGTGGGTGAAGCTTCCACCGCCGCACAGGGCGCTTGGCCACCCGCGGAGTCCTCGCAGGCAAACCTCGGGGAGCAGAGCCAGAGCGGGCCGCAGGGAGGAAGGTCGCAGCGCAGGGAGAGGCATAACCGCATGGAAAGAGATAGAAGGTAACTCGTGTGGTTGTTCATCAACACGCAAGTTTATTCCAGTTATTAGCAGTAATAGGCAAGTTATTGATGAGACAGCAGTTTAGTTGATTCACAATGTGTTCAAAGTGGAGAGAGGTTGGCCAGAGTGAATATTGACTTTGTTTTGCTAGGGGGATCAGGGTCCCCAGGACCACCCCCCAGGTTTGATGATTCTTTAGGACTTAGGGCTTTGATTTATTACAGAGAAAGGAACCTGCAAAATTACCAAAGGTGCTGGGTGGGGGATGGGCGTCCAGTGAGCTAGGTGCAGGCTCCCAGGTGTCCCCTCCCAGGGGACTTCCAGATGCACTCAGCAACCCCAGCACCAGCTGTGGCCAGCTGGGAAAGCTCCTGAGGGACTCAGGGCCCCGAGATTTTCTTGGCGGGTATGTCATGGAGGCATTCCTACCTGGCAAGCAGCCAATCCCAGGACCCCAGGAGAAGAGCCAGTGCACAGCATAAACCATGTTTACGCACATGTTGTGGGTGCAGAGAACCCCTCCTAACTAATGGTGCTGGGAACCCCTGGAATCTGAGTGTCCAGATGCCATCAGGGGCCCGCCTTGTGAGTAGGCGGCTGGGAGATGGCCAGGGTGCACAACGGGGCACTTAGCTTTGCCTGGTTCTTTTAAGAATGTTGGGAAAGAAAGGGGTTAGAACTGTCGTTTTATCTGCAGGTTTTATTTAGAATCTGCAATATTTTTTTGAATATTTATTTTTGAGAGAGAGAGAGAGAGATTGACAGAGCATGAGCAGGGGAGGGGCAGAAAGAGGGAGACACAGAATCCGAAGCAGATTCCAGGCTCCGAGCTGTCAGCACAGAGCCCGATGCGGGGCTCAAACCCACGAACCATGAGATCATGACCTGAGCTGAAGTCAGATGCTTAAGTGACTGAGCCACCTAGGCGCCCTGAATCTGCAATTTTATGTAGAATCAAAAGGTGGCTAGTTTTTCTCTATTACAGTTGGATTTTTACCTGATGTTTCCCTAACATAATTAACATAGTCATTCATTGAGAACTTTGTACCAGTTTCCTTTTTGTAGCATGCGGCAAGGCAGACGTTCAACTATGAAGGGCGAATGTTGACCCAAGGCGACTTCTTTCCTTTTAAAAGGATATATTAGAGCTAGCTGGCCAGCTAGATCTCCTTCTTACACAGGTGCGCTCACACCCACTGGCACACACACACTCACACACTCTACTTGAAGCGCTGTGTCAGCAAGGACTTGTGAACCAGAAAGGACATTTTTCCTACTCTGATATTTATCACATAAACATTTATTTGACACCTACTATGTGAAAACCCTTCTATCGTATGCTGACAGCGAGAGCTTAGATTTTTACTCTGCCTTTTCGTAGTTTAACAGCCTGCAGAGGGATCACCTCTCATCTGAATTTCTTATCTACAAAGCAGAGCTGGCTACCACACGGATTGGAGACAGGATGAAACACGTGTGTATGTCACGCGTGTCTGCCTCTGTGTAGAAGTCAGCATCTCGTAAATGCCAGCTGTCACATTGACCTCATGAGATCGCTACGACAGATTCTGAGTGTATGCTTGGGAAGATGGGCAGCGAGGGTTGTATAAGCTGGTAATCGGGAAGAGCTAAAAATGGTGTAAATCATGAGACCACGTGGGATGCAAACGATCTCTAAAAAATGAATGATCTCTCAAATGACTGGGATTCGGGGCATTAACAGACTGGTCGTGTGTGATCCTTTTGACCCGGGGTCCCTTGCCGATCATAGCTGCAACCCTGAGCTGTGGGTGAGCTCCTTGGCCCAAGGAGAGCTGTCCACCCAGAAAACCCCCCCACAAAATTTTGCTTCGCGTTTCCGGGGCTTGGGTCCATGCTTGGTCTGGAGACTGGAAACTGGCCCTTGCTCCTGACCCATGAGAAGTCCATGGAAACCCCTGCAGCAGGTCGGCCTTGTGGAGGAGGGCCACATGGTCGTGGCGGAGCGTGGTCCTGAGCACGCACTTGGTGGCCGGGCCACAAGTGACACATTCAGACATTTGCTTTACTGCTTGGTGTTACTTCTGCTTCTCTGGGTGATCACTTTGGATTTTAACCGTAGGCGCAGAATCCGCATTTGTTGCGATGAGTTGAATCTTCTAGTCCCGTTCTGCAATGCCGAGACAGATAAGGCAACCACGCTCCAGTGGACCACAGCGTTCCTGAAGTACATTCAGGAGAGACACGGAGATTCTCTTAAGAAGGTCAGTATTCGGAGCAGGTAGATTTTTAGAATTTTATAAACTTACCAGAGAGCTTACTTACCCTTTTTTCCCTGAGATATCCCGGACTGTTGTTCTTGCTGGAATCCAGGGTCAGGTACTGAGTTCACTGAGAACAGAATTCCGCTCATTAATGATGTAGCTCTTCGTGTATCGAAATAAGAATCACAGCCGGGGTCCGTTCACTGACATGCACGGTGTAAGTGACTGAGTATCGGTTGTCAGATCATAGATCGAGCGTCTGCTGTGTGCAGTGGATTGTATGGGGCTTGAAGGGGTGTCAGAGACCTGGGAGATGTGGTCTTTTGTTACCCTCTGAAAACTTTGTGATGGGATGAAGCAAGAATAGTTAAGGGAGAGACAGAGACAGATACGTGTTAAATAGTCTGGAATTCACATGCGCTCAGAAGGCGGAGAAGCGAGACTCTTCGGTGGGCTGCGTGACTGGGGACGACTTGGGGGCTTTGGAGCCCAAGTATCTGGCTCCTTGTTGCAGCCAGCGCTGCCTTGACCCTGTCTGTTCAGTCCCAGGGGCAATTGTAGCGAGCGAGCATGGCTCCAGGTAGGACCGAACGCATGGCGTGAATGGGAGTCCAGCCGCCCCTTCCCTGGTGGTTCAGATGGAAGAACGGAGGCGTTCGCGGCTTTGGCTTCAGTGCTCTGCCTCGGGGGGACCTCGGCTGCAGGTACTGGCCTCAGAATGCTGGTGGTCAGGGGGAGGGGTGGCGAGGCCTCGGCGAAGCAAGCCCAGCGCCCTGGCCCTGCTCCTTGTCGAAGCCGTCGTGTGGTTGCTGCTGTGGGCTCAGCATCTGTTAGGCGCTGAGCTGAGGTTGGTGCAGAAACATGGAAGCCTTTTAGAAAGAGCCTCTCGTGTCTAGATCCTGGAAGGGCCGCGAACCGCAGGCGGTTTTCCGTTTCCCTTGTGTCTCCGCACGGCAAGGCTCCGTCCTTCCGTTGTACGTTGGCTGCGTTGGCTGCGTTGGCTGCGTTGGCTGTGTTGTAGAGCAGCGTTTATGTCCCGTTTCTTCTAACTGGGTCACTTACGGTTGTTTATAATGCACTTACTCTTTGACGTTATGTGTTGGAGATAGACTGTTAACTTTGATAAAATAAAGCTTTTATGTATTTTTTTTATTATTTAATTCCAGTTAGCGAACACACAGCGTGATATCGGTTTCAGGTGTACAGCGTAGGGATCCGGCCCTCCCACACGTCCCCCGGTGCTCATCACGACAGGTGTGCTCCTTCGTCCCCGTCACTCATTTCCCCCGTCCTCCGACCCCCCTCCCCTCTGGCGACCGTCAGTGTGATGTGATCTCTGCAGTTGAGAGTCTGGTTCTTGGTTTGTCTCTTTATTCCTTTGCCCATTTGTTTTGTTTCTTAAATTCCACAGATGAGTGATACCATACAGTATTTGTTTTTCTCTGAATGACATGTTTCACTCAGTATCATACTTTAGTTCTGTCCACGTTGTTGCCAGTGGCAAGATCTTACTCTCTTTGATGGCTGAGTACTACGCCATTGTGTGTGTGTGTATATCACGTCAATGGACGTTTGGGCTCTTTCCATAGTTTGGCTATTGTCGATAGTGTCGCTATAAACATTGGGGTGAATTTGCCTGTTCGAATCAGCAGTCTTGTAGCCTTTGGGCAAACACAGGGTAGTGTGATGGCTGGGTCGTAGGGTACTTCTATTTTTAACTTCTTGAGGAACCTCCACACTGTTTTCCAGAGCGGCTACACCGGTTTGCATTCCACCGGTTTGCAGTGCAAAAGGGTTCCTCTTTCTCCGCATCCTCACCAGCACCTGTTGTTTCCCGAGTTGTGAATCTTAGCCGCTCGGACAGGTGTGAGGTGGTGGTATCTCAGTGTCGTTTTGATCTGTATTTTCCCTGATGAGGAGTGATGTCGGGCCTCACGTGTCTGTTGGCCACTTGTGTGTCGTTTTTGGAAAAAGCTTACGTACATTCATATATACGTATGTGTATATATGTGTGTTTAAAAATTGATATTTGTTTATCTAGAGAGCGCGCACACATTTACAAGCTAGGGAGGGAGGGAGGGGGACAGGGAGAGAGAGAGAGAGAGAGAGAGAGAGAGAGAGAGAGAGAGAACGGGAGAATCCCAAGCAGGCTCCACACTCAGTGCAGAGCCTGATGTGGGGATCGATCTCATGAAGCACAAGGTCGTGGCCTGAGCCAAAATCAAGAGTCAGAGACATTTAGCCTGCTGCGCCACCCATGCTCCCCAAGCTTTTACATTTTTGAAAATGATTTTAATGTTTGCCTCTGGGTACCTGTTAGTAATGAATTATTCATGTAATTTATTCAAACGTATTGAAGGTGCTTACAACAATGATAAAAATTTGTTAACTGTCTTCGTATATACCCAAAGATTAAATAGGTTAAAACTTACAGGTGTTATATTTCACATTTCATATACATTATGCTTCCTGGTGTTTCTGAACTTAGTTACATTGAATGTGTGGCTTGCTTCTGGGTCAGATTCCAGGGCCGGTCAGGAAAGGGGCTGCAGGGACGTCGGGGAGCACTTTGTTGGGTTAGCACACAGCTCGCCAAGCAGGGTCTATGGCTGTTTCCTCAGTAACCGGTCTCCCTTTTTCACCTATTTCTGTTCTGACAGGTAAAATACACGAGAGTCTTAAGTGATTTTCCCGAGTTGTTTTAGTACACGTTTCGTTCCACAGGTCCCTGCACCCAGGCTTGTTCAGGATGCCGGGGGGTCACCCTTCGAATGAGACCAAGAGCCTGCTGGCCGAGCGGACGATGCAGGGGCGTGTCGGTCCTGTCACGAGGAGAGCTGCTCTGTGGGCCCTGCCTGCAGCAGGGGCGTCGGGGGGTCTGGAGGGTCGTAGGCAGCAGTGGCATGTCAGCCTTAAAAACAAAACAGCTGGTGGTTTTACTGGCAAAGTGAGTCTCTGGGGAACGAGGAACCGCCATGCAGGACACGCAAGCTGCGGGGAACACAGGGAAGGCCCGCTCTCTTAGGTTTTAGGGGGAGATCGGGGTGGGTCGTTTGGGGCGGCAGTGTGCTGGAGAGGAGGGGGAGTCAGGGTTTGGGGCGGTTTCTGGCTCCGGCAGGCAGTGGCCGGGGCGGGGTGGGGGGGGCACCGAGGCCTCCCTCGCCGAGGCTGGTCTCGCCGGGCGGCTGTGGCGCCCGAGCCCCCGCCAAGTCGCCTGGCTCTGTCTCGGGGGGGTCTCCTGTGCCCGTCCCCACGGGCGCCATCTGACCGACGTTTCGCGTGGGGCCCGCCATAGGCCGGTGGGGGCGGGGGGGCCCTGGTTTGTGTGGCCAGATGAGGGTGCTCTTGCCGGGGCGGCCTCCGGCATCTGGTGCAGACGTGCGAGGCCTTCAGCGCCCAGGAGGCACCAAGTCGCGTCCAGAGGGCGACGGGGAGATGAGTCTGGGGCTCCGTCAGCAGACACCTGGTTCCCTCGGCCCCTTTCTTGTTTCTTCGTAAATTTATTTCACTTCCGGCATAGTTACCATACAGTGTTGTGTCGGTTCCAGGCCAGTTTGTGTTGTTTTTCTAACGAACATACACGCAGTACAACGAACACCTCCGCACCCGTCACGCACGGTCAGCGTTTACCGTGTTTACATCACACACTCGCGTGTCGGCCGCGCAGTTTCAGAGACGCTTCCAGGCGTCGTGTCTCTTCACCTCTAGATATTTCTGGACGCGTCTCCTGGAAAATTCTCCCGCGCAACCCCCGTGCCGTTACTGTGCCTCACAAGGTTGATCGCCATGCTGTCATCTAATGGTCCATATTGGCGTTTCCCCGGAATGTTTCAAATGACTTTCGTAGCGGTTTTTCTTTTTTCCTCCAAACCCGCACCCACCCATGGATTATGTGTTGCGTTTAACTACGCTTTGAGTCTCCTTAAGCTGCAACCACTCTGCCCCACCTCACGTTTGCTTACGATGACGTTGAGGTTTGGGGGAGATGAGGTCGGGTGTCTGTAGAACTCTGAATTTAGATGATTCACTTTATATGGGGAATTTTGATAGAATTTCAAACTTCGAGAAAACTTGCAAGATTTGTACCGAACTCGGCAGGTGCCCACCAGCCTCACTCAGAGTCACCAGTTGCTAACGTCATAGGCCATTCGCTCTGTCATGCTTGATCTCTCATCATATACTTTCCTGAACCGTTTAATAACGACTCGTACATACCTCAGGACTTGTGTATTTCTGAAGAACAAAAGCTTCGTCTTACGGAACCGGGATACGGTGCTCAGACTCAGGAAATGGAACTTCCGTACAAAACTGTTGTCCGGCTCAGGGGTAACCTCTGGATTTGCCTGGATTTGCCCGTTCTCCCGATTATGTCTTCTGCAGCTTCCCCACTGGTTATGAGGAGCTGTCGAGAGAGAGGACCGGGAATCTCAGCGCAGCCGCGGGCGGCCCCTCCCTCTGCACCTCCCGCCCCCTCCCCCTCCCCCCCTCCCCCCCTCCCCCCCTCCCCCCCCCCCCCCACTCTCCCGGCAGCACCAGCACTTGGTGCTGCAGGAATTCCTGCCCCCACGTCCGCCAGCTTCTGACTGGTTGGTTCCTGTTTCACCAGTGACGGGCATCCTGAGTTAGTCTGTGGCCCTGGGGGTGACGGCTGACAGGCTGACGGTCTCCCCAGTTGGTGCGCAGCATCCCCCAGTCCCCTGTTGACTGGTGTTCCCCCCCCCCCCCCCGCACCCTGCACACAGACCCCTCCTTCAACCTTCCAGACAGGAACATACCCCCTCTTTGGCTCTGAAGGCGAGGACAGTCACCTGGCCTGGTGGGTGGGCCCTGGTGGCCCCGTTGCAGCTCTGTCCCCCCTCTGCTCCTTTGTCACTCTGAACCTGGGTGCCTGTGCCCAAGTCTCCGTGAGCCTTGGGTGTCCCAGATTCTGCTCTTGCTGCTCTGTCAGCATTTGGGGGACGGGCAGAGTCAGTGGTAGTATTTTCTCGTTTTTTCTTTTTTGAGAAAGGGGGCGCAAGTGAGCAAGAGAGAAGCGGGGCTCACCCAGTTCGGGACCCTAAGTCACGAACCGCAAGATCATGACCTGAGCCAAAGTCAGACACAACCGACTGAGCCACCCAGGCACCTGATCATGTTTTCTTCTATCATAATTTGCTTTTATGTCCATTATTTCAAAGCGTTACCTATTCTGTCGTTTTTTTAAGGTTTTATTTTTTTCTGTCACACTGAGGTAAAAGCATTTGGCTTTTTACTTTTTCTGTTTTTAAAGCCAGAGGTCTCTGGCTACTTTGTATTTTATTTTATTTTATTTTATTTTTTTAAATTTTTTATAAGTTTTCTTTATTTTGAGAGAGGGTGGTGCAGAGAGAGAAGGAGACAGAGAATCCCAAGCAGACTCCATGCTACCAGCGCAGAGCCTGACTCAGGGCTTGAACCCACAAAACGTGACATCGTGACCTCAGCCAAAACCAAGAGTCAAATGCTCAACCAACTGAGCCACCCAGGCGCCCCTGTTTTTCACGTTTTCGTATTACGTTGTCATCAATGAAGATGGTCTGTACAAAGAAACCATTTTTGAAAGTTTGTTGAGACTTCCATCGTGACCTCTTCGTCAGTTTTTAAAAGTTTTGGGTTTATTTGGAAGGAATGTGTATACTCCATTCGGTGAATTCTGTGTTTGTTAGGTTGAGACTATTCGTGGCGATTCAGACTTTCCCCTCCTGCTCTGCTGTGTGGCACGCCTGTCCCTGCCCCAGACAGGCGGCCGGTACTGTCCCTTCCCGACTTCCTGGTGCAGCTTCCTGATGGGTGCTCGGAACCATCGCCCTCCTTCCTCTTAAGAAATACGCTTTGTTTTTGTAAGGTTATTTTTGTTTCTATAATCTCTACACCCAACATGGGGCTCGAACTCACAGCCCCAAGGTCAGGAGTCACTGGCTGTTCCTTGCTGAGCCAGCCGGGCGCCCTGAGAAATGCACTTCTTGTGTTTGGCTTCTCTTGTATTTGCACACTCTGGCCAGGCGTCATCAAGGTGTCTTGATGAGCTGTAAGACTCCCTTGAAACTCTGCCATTTCACTTAGGTTTTGTTGAAGTAGATGCCGACTGAGAGGGGAGAGTGGCAGTCGCCCGCTAACTTCTGGCCTACAAGGAGGCCTGGCGATCGCAGCCACCCCAGTGCCTCGTGATTGAGAGCTGGGACCCCGTGGGCATCCAGGCCACACCAGCTTACCCGCTGCCCGCACAGATGCCCGGCACAAAGGCGGAGGCCCAGCACTAGTCTCGCAGCGTGGACACTGGTCAGGAAATCTCTGGAGTGCTTTCTTACATCGGAAATGATTGTTTCCTTCTTTGTGGCTTTAATTATTCCCAAAGGGAAATTCTGCCTTCTCAGTACAGGCAGATACTTTCTATTTGGGGTTTGGGTGTCAGGATATAGGAAACTGTCAAAATATGGTTCATCTTAAATTGTATTGAGACCCTAAAACCTCTTAAAGTTCGGGAAGAAAATTAGAGATATGTGCAGATGTAGCGGCTGAGTGGGATAGTCATTAGAAATGACAGGTGGCCTTGGTCAGATGCCACTTTGAAGGTGGACAGGTGGCGTGCCCCAGCCATTCCAGATGGTTCCGAAGTTAAACTCGTTCAGCAGAGTGCTTCTTCCCTTTCAGGACGTGAACTAAATATAAACCCACTACAGCCCAGCAACAAAAGCAACACAATACAAAAACAAAGGATTCGAGCACCTTTTTCCAAAGAAGGTGAACAAATGGCCAGCAAGTACATGAGAAGATGCTCGCCATCTCTGACCATCAGGGAAATGCAGATCAAAACCACGTGCAAGTACCACTTCTCACTGTGACGTGTGGCTGTTACACACAAACTAGGTGCTCACAGGAGGTGCAGAATTGGAACTCGGGGCTGCTGGTGGGAATGTCAGATGGTGCGGCTGCTGTAGAAAGTTGTCTGACGGTGTCTCGAGAAGTGAGCCCTAGAATTACCGGGCGATCCGGCAATCCCTCTTGGGGGTTATGCAACCCAAGAGACTTAAAAGCAGGGACCCGGATGGACGCCTGTATGTCAGTGTTCACAGCAGCTCTGGTCTCAGAGGCCAGAACGTTGGAGGCAGGCCCCGTGCCTGGCAGCGTGCGTGCGGAGGGCGCTTACTCGGCCGTAGGCAGAGAGGGCGCGACACCTTGCTGCAGCACGGCGCGCCTCGTCACCGCTCTGAGTGACGTGAACCAGTCACAGGAGGACAGACGCCCCGTGGGTCCACTTCCGTGTGGCCCCTGGAGCTGTTCCATTCGTAGGGACAGAAAGTGGGATGGTGGGCAGGGGCTGCGGGAGGGTGAGAGTCATGTTTGACGGGGGACAGAGTGTCCGTGTGGAAAGATGAAAAGTGGTGGTGATCACGCGACACTGTGAAGGCAGTTCGTGCGCCGGATAAAACCACATACAGCGGTTAAAACAAAATGTCACGTTATATATTTTTTACTGTAACAAAACCTTTAAGCCTAGACTCAGCGGCATAAGAATGCTATGCTTAAAAAACTCGTGGAAATGTGTCCGTGCACAAACGTGGAGAGAACAGAATACTGAGCTCCTGTGTTCCTGTAACTCTGCTTCAGGGCCAAGATCGCCTGTCTGTACTCCTGTCCTGCCTCCCTTGTGGGACTCTTTTATTTTAAAGCAGTTGCAGACCTAACATTTTAATTTAATTTTTTAATTTACATTCAAGTTAGTTAGCGTGTAGTGCAACAGTGATTTCACGAGTAGGTTCCTTAGTGCCCCTTCCCCATTGAGCCCATCCCCCCTCCCACACCCCCGCCAGGAACCCTCAGTTTGTTCTCTTATTTAAGAGTCTCTTCTGTTTTGTCCCCCTCCCTGTTTCTATATTATTTTTGTTGCCCTCCCTTATGTTCATCTGTTCTGTCTCTTAAAGTCCTCATATGAGTGAAGTCATAGGATTTTTGTCTTTCTCTGACTAATTTCGCTTAGCATCATACCCTCCAGTTCCATCCACGTAGTTGCAGATGGCAAGGTCTCCTTCTCTGTGATTGCCGTGTAATGCTCCACTGTATGTATACCACATCTTTAGCCATTCATCCCTCGATGGACGTTTGCTCCTTGCTCTTTATTTCCCGAAGAGACGGAACACTTTGTCCATAGGACGTCTGCCTTCTGCGTTGTGCAGACCCACGATCCCGTTTCCCAGAGGCTGACAAAGATCTGGCTGTCTGCACTTGCCGCCTTTTGTGAGCTTGGGGCTGACCCTGTGCTCGGGACAGCCAGCCTGCCCCAGCCACGAAAGCTGAGGCCTTGAAAAGTTCCTGGAGGCAGGACAGCGTGAGCAGGGGCCGTGCCGACGGTACCACGGGAGCCAGATTTTAGTCTTACGGGTGCGGAGGTAACCCCTGACCCCAGGCCTGCCCCGGAACACTTGCTGGTGTGTGTGGGGTAGGTCATGGGTACGGTGTCTGTGTGGGGTGATGGAAAGTTCTGGAGATGGATGGTAGTGATGGCTCTGAAACACTGATGTCCTTAATGCGGCTGATTGAACACTGACACGTAAAGGGGTAAATTGTTATATCATGCTACGATAGAAAATCTGTAAGTATGGCTGCTGCTTTTAAATAAAGAAGGCTTTATAATACATCCAGGCATTATGAGACTCTATTGGAAAGTTAAAAATACATGTAAATGCAACAGAGAAAAATGTCTGAATCCTTTTTATCCTGTACACCCCCTTACGAGATGCGACATGAATTTGTAGATGACGCCTACATATCTTGAAGTAATTTAGCTCATAATTTCAACCTTCTTTGTTTAATTTTTTAAAGTTTTTTTCATTGTAAGTACTCTCTCCGCCCCCCCACGGGGCTCGAACTCACGACCCCGAGATCAAGAGCCGTGCACATTGCACCGACTGAGCCGGCCAAATGCTCCCCCCAACACACAACCTTTTGTGTTGTGGAGATAGTCTCCGTGTCTGTAAATTCAGTGCATTAACGGTCATTTCTCAACTTCAGGAATTTGAGAGTGTGTTTTGCGGTAAGACTGGCAGAAGGCTCAAGTTGACCAGACCGGACTCCTTGGTGACGCGTCCCGCACAGGAGAGCCTACAGAGCAGCCCAGCCATGGACGTCAAGTGACCGGCACCGACCGCGAGTTCCCGGCAGTGGCGGCTGCCGCCCGGGGCCCCCAAGCGTCTGTGCAACCCAGGAGCCCCGGCGGTTTGACTCTAGGGGGACGCAGGTCAAGTTGATGGGCCTCCAGTTGGGGACGTTAAAGCACGTTGTGTAAAGATGTTTGTCTAGAACAAAATACTTACTAGTCATTCGTGTCCTCTTAGACCATTTGGGGATGAAGACGTTGCCAATTGACAAGAAACTTCTCAATTACCTGCCTGATTCCATCATGTTTCTTAACATGATAACTTTGAAAATTACCATCTTTTGTAATTTCCTTAGTCTTAAAAGGTATATTGCTTTTTACTTACTTTATCTGCATTTTAAATGTGCCCGCTTAGCAACTGCAACAAGTTAAATTTTTCTTAATTAGAAGTAGTTTGGAAATTTCACTCTTTTGTTTCTCCCTCCCCTCGTACCGACTCCATTCACACAGGACCATGTTGTGAGATGTGGTCCATTTCCAGCCTTCCCGCTGGACATTTTCCAGACTCCCTTTGAAGCCATTTTTGTCCGTAAATGAAATATCGTCACAGTGGGTTACCTCACACCCTGATTTCCATATTGAGAGTCCCTACTTTCTGTGTAATAAACTCTAGTGTTTGGAACTGAGTTTTTCAAATGAGTGGCTTTATTTATCACAACAGGTAATAGCAGTAGACTTCCGTGCAGTACAAAGTCACCTTCAATAAATACTGTTAATTGGAGACGGTAAAAGTTTGTACACAAGAAAAGCGGGAAAATCAGACTAGACCACGTGTAGTGGGGATGCCGTACGTGAACTTCTTTATTTGTTACACTGTGGTCGTTAGATTTCATAGATCGTCTCACCGGGACCATGTCTTCGTCCTTCCACAAATGCCGTGTAAACAAGCTGAATATTTTCTATCTGTGGAACCGTACAGAACTGCGTGTGCGGCCTGTACCCCCAGATGCCACGTCACGTAGGGCCTGGGCTGAGGTACGACGTTTCAGCTGTAAATACATGGGAGACAGAACACGAGGACAGGGCATTGGAGGACGCTCTCAGGGACCCAGTGTCCAGTCGCTGCTGTCGAGGACACGAGGGCCAGGCCGGGAGGGCCTCGGGGGACGTCACAGCGCGGCCCGAGGTCTCTTCTGGGACCTTCCGGAGCTCCCTGCTTGCAGCAGCCTCATCTTCTCCCTCACTTCCTTCAGTTGCGTTTTAGGAGCTTCTAGAACCGGATTTTTCCCCGCCCCCTGCCATCACGGCTCCTTGGCAGGCAGAGGTGTCACAGATGCCGGGGGTCCCCTGAGCACCAACAGCACCAGGGAGGCCGGGATCTCCCGGAGGCCCGGGCTCGCCTTGGGCCCCGTCTCGGCCGTCCTTGCTCACGCCGGGCACGCCCTGCGGTCCTGGAGACGAGTCGGAGCAGGAAGGTGAGTGTGGACGGTGGGAATGGACAGCCATTCCACCTGCCCCCCCACTTTGGTCTTAGAGCTTATTCCCCACTCTGGAAGGGCCCAGGGGAGGCGGCTCGGACTGGAGCTGAGCTCGGTCTGTGGTGAGCCAGGGGGGTGTGCGGAGTTGTCTGGTGAGCAGGGACGGAGGTGACCGGGCCCCAGAGCAGGTGGAGGCAGAGTGGCCGCTGCCTCGCGGGCAGCCCCAGGTGTGGGGGCCGGCAGGCCTCGGGCCCCCGGCCCCTAGGGCGTGGGTGCAGGTGAGACCAGGCCCGGAAAGCCTCCTGGGAGGCCCCTGTCTCTCCACAAAGCATGTATGTTGATGTTAATTCAAACGTCCAGGATACATACGGGCCAGTGAAGGGATTCGGTTAGAATTTAGCTGAAATAGATGGTGGGTGGCCTGCACTAAATAGATTCTCCTGAATGGGTTCTTGAGTAAACTGTTCTACAAAGTGATTCAGACAGTTCCTGACCTTCTAAGAGTGTTTGCCAAGAGAGAACTCGTTCCTTTAGAAGGCCGTTCGTCGCCCAAGCACGCCCGGCGCAGAGTTGGAAGCAAAGCCGACAGCGGCCGGCACACGTACCTTGGAGCCCCTGGTCTCCGTCAGGCCCGTCCAGACCCGCGCCCGCCGAGCCTTTGTCTCCTCGGTCTCCCTGGGTCCCTGTGGGAAAGCAGCGGATGTGAGCCCCAGGAGCGTGACCCACCTTCTGACGCCCACTTTGCAGGCTTTTCCCCAAAGTGACACGCTCAGGAAAACAGCCCAAGCATCACAACCAGTCAAGGTGGTTGACGCTTGAATGCATCTCGGTTTGGGGACCACGGGCACTGCCACGGGGCGGGGCAGGACTCCGGGCCGCCCGCAGGGAACCTCGGGGGTTCCATCGGTGCGGATGGACGGCACGGCGTCTGGGAAGGGGGAGGAGGTGTGCGCGTCCGTCTCCGGGGCTCAGGTGATTCGGCGTGAGGATGTGGGAAATGGCACCGCTAATTTTGGAATACTTTACGCTTCACAGATGAAGGAAGGGATTTACAGATTTAAGTTTCCCTTGGAAGTATTTTTCTTAGGCTACTTTTCAGAAACAAAATTATTGGATCAGTAAGTTGGAATGGACTGGAATCATGAGCGTGATCTCCCTCGTTTGGGCCGTGAGGCTCGCTGGCGGGGCCAGCCGGCCGTGGTGGCGCAGCTTAGAGTTTGGAAATGGGGTGAGTGTTCGAGGCCGTTTTGGAAAAGGTTAGTGCCCACCCACTCACACACACGTGAGGCTCCGATCATGGGCACCGAGCACCCCGCCGCCAGCACAGGCCGGCCCCAGGGCCCATGGGGGGCGCGTCTGTGACTTGAGCTGGTTCCTAAATTACATCTAGTGCATCGTCCTTTGAAAGGGAGTTCTGTACAGTTTTTGCCTTTTGCCACAGAAACGTTCACATGTGTCGGTTTTTACGAAGGCACATCCTATGGTGTATAAAGGGGCTTCTGTGTGCTTCTCACGTTTGTCTATCCTTCCCCCCAGATGTTCTGACGGTATTTGAGAAAAACATCACATTAAAAAAACGTTGCAGTGCTCGTGGGAGAGAGAAGGAATGTGGGGGCCACTCACCTCTGGGCCCAGGGTCTCCCAACTCTCCGGTGGGACCACGATATCCAGGGGGCCCTCGCGCACCGGGGTGGCCGATGGAGCCGGGGGGCCCCGGGGGACCTGGGGGTCCGGCTGGACCAGGCCGGCCCGCGGATCCCGGCGCTAAAGGCTTCCTCAGGTGAGCTGCTAACTGTGCAATTTGTTCTTTTGAAAAACAAAGGGGCACGCATTTATTCAAAGCGGATTAGCGGAAGTGTTCTATGCCTTGGCTAAAACGTCAGGGCTGCCCGCCTTCCAGAAGGAAGTTTCACAGATTGAAAGTGGCCCGAACTTGGTGTGAGGGCACGAAACTCTAGTGCTGCCAGAGTACCGAGCAGTGAGTCAAGGCCCAGAAGGAGGCGCTCCCTTTGCGAGCTCCTTAAAAGCCCTGTGAATCAAAGTGGCCAAAAGATGCCACTTAGTTCGGAAGGGCTGAAAGGGCACAGTCCCCGTCCCTCATGACTGATTCTTTGAACAGACGTTTAGAGCGCCTGGCCCGGTATTAAATCCCAGGGGAGGGAGCCCCCCCCCCCCCCCCCCCCGGTGCAGATGGACAGAGTGGACCCCCCAAGGACCCCAGGCAGCTGGGCAGGGAAGGGGGTGGGAGGGCACTCACCGCTGAGCATCGCCCCACACAGCTCCCGGATGTGCTGCTCGCTGGCCTCTCGCCCCTGAAACGCACCCCGTAAGCTGGTCAGCGGACAGGGGGGCAGGCCGGCACCTCCAGAGGCACCCCGCCCTCACTCTCGGGAAGGGGACCCCCGCCCCCGGACGCCGACCTCAACACAGGGAAAGAAGCACGTACCGGGACTCCGGGCTTCCCAGTGATGCCAGGCACGCCTTGGACGCCCTGGAAACCCACGGGGCCGGGCGGGCCTGGGACGCCATCCACGCCGCTGGTGCCGTTGGGACCCGGGATGCCCTTCGGGCCCAGCTCCCCTCGACTGCCGGACTAGGGGAGAACGGGACCAGTGCCCAGCAGCCCCGCCACGCACGCTCCTCCCTCTTGCCCCGCTTCCGGGCGGAGCCAGCTTCGCGACCTGCAGGCCCGTGTCTCCTTTGGGCTGTACTGTCGGGACGGCTGCCAGCCACTTACCTCTCCTTTGGGACCGACGGGACCACCGGGACCCTGCGAGAGAGGAGCCGTTGCGTGTGCTGCTAGGCAGGCGGGCATTTGCTTCCAGAGAACCAGGCCAGCACGTTACTGGTCAGGGATGGCCTCGAACAGCCGGGAAACTACAACTTGACCGCTTCAGGATCTCTCGTAAGTACGTTTTTATCTCGCTGGGGTTGTGTTATGACCACTGATGTTTTTGTGACTTAGTTTTCCTAAAGGGTGTTTTCAGTAGCTGCTTCGTACTTTTTCTCACACGTGTTGACTTTGCTCCTGGCCGTCATTATCGTTATAATAAATGACGCTAAGCTGACAATCTGTCCCTAAGGTTCCCTTTCCCCAGCTGTGTCCTCCTCAGGAAGCTTCCTGGCTGCCTGTGAACAGGCACGTGGTCCCAACCAGACAGCAGATGGCCCAGGACCCATTCTGCCATGGCGCCATCGGCAGCCTCTGGGCTCCGCAGCCGGCAGGAACTGCCACCACCATCAGATTATCAGGGACGGGTTCCCAGGGTCCTGCTGGGTCAAGGTCATCCGGGAATTCCCCAAAATAAACCTCAAGCGCGCGCGCACGCGCGCACACACACACACACACACACACACACACACACGGAGCCCTGACCACGTCCTGGCTACAGTCACAGGGCTGTGGGCTGTGCCAGAGACGAGGGTCCCTGGGACCGGGTCGTCGCCATCTCCCCCAGACACCTCGACAGCCTTAGTCACTGAACTGAAACCCTGGCCACGTGGCAAAGACCCTTCCCCCGAAACCCCACGACCGTTGTGCCCCAGCCTCCAGGAAAAGGTCCACCTGTCCATGAGCTCAGTCAAGGATTTTACTCTAAACATAACTTGATTTTTAGCTCTGTGGAGGCAGAGTTTTCTTGAGTTTTATCTGAACCGTGCCCCAGTTCCCGCCGAAAGTCACCGGTGACGTGACTGCAGGCAGTATCACGTGGACAGGAGCCCACAGGACCCACAGGGACACATGGGCCCAGCCCCTGGCCTCCACGCGGCTTCCCCCACTCCCAGGACCAGCAGAGACTGGCCTCCCCCGGACGTGGCTAGTTCACACTCAGCTGTTAACACAAGTGAGGCAGACTCGGTCACACTCACCAGCTCTCCTTTGTCCCCAGGAAGGCCGTCAGAACCTGCAATGCCCTGGGAACGACACGCCCCAACGTTAAACCACGTTCTCAAGCCTCGGGAGCTGGTTTGCGAGACCCCGGACGAGGGGGACGCAGGCTGACGTCCCTTATTGACCTGACACGAGGCTTTCTTGCCAAGCAGAATCCTCAACCAATATAAAGAGGACCTGGGGCCACCTGGAGGTCACAGGCCCAGCACCCTAGCCTTTCCAGAGAGGACAAATTTTTGACCTACAAACAGGCCTGGAGCCCAGATGCCGCCCTTGACGAGCTCACATTCCCAGAAGGTCCGCAGGAACACCCCCTCCCCCGGGGGCCCCAGGAGCTGAGCCGGGGAGTTGGGCTGGGTGTCCAGGGCGGTCACCTCCACTTAGAGGGAGCAAGGAGAAGCCAGTCATGAAGACAGCGGGAGGGAGAGAGGAGCTCCAGCCTGCATCGATGGGACCAGCGGGCACCCACTCACCTGGTCTCCCTTCGGGCCTGTGGCTCCTCCGGGGCCCTGGCAGAGAGAAGGCTCGGCCTTAGAGGAAGCCCAGGGCCCCCAGGGGGGTGGAGCACAGGGGCCCCGGGCGCGTCCCCCAAGTGTCTTAGGGACGCCAGAGCATCGCAGCACGCGGGGTGCCGTGGGTGTTTAATGGGCCTCTTTGGGTTGGGTGTTGCTTGTACCACCAGTGACTGTGCGGGCAGCTGGCACCTGTAACCCTCGGGTGGCATCCCGAGTGGGACCGGACGTGTCTGGGGAGGTGCAGGCTGGGGTTGCCCCGAGAACAGAGAACATTAAAGTAACAATTGTCCGTCTGCTCAAACAGCAGCAGGAGCCAGAGCTGCCCTGGGAGGGGATGGAGGAGGCCGGGTGGGCAAGGTGGGGGGGGAAGGCGAGGACCCTGTGTGAGCACAGCCCCCGGGCCCCCTCCCCCACCCTCACAGAGGCCCTGGCCTGGAGGCTAACGGAGGGCCGCTTTCTCGAGAAGGCCAGTGGTTTCCGTGGCCCCCGCCCTGCCCTGCCCGCCTCCCCGGAATGAAGCGAGGTCTGGACGGCAGCTCCTGGGCCTTCCCATCTGCAGGGGTGATGGCAGAGGCAAGCACGGCCTTGGCAGGGCCTGGGGCGCACGTCCAAGTGGGGCCTGGTCCTGCCCCGCCGGGCGCCTGGGCGCTCTGGCCCGACCGTCCCGGGACCACAGGGACCCACACTGAACCCGTCACAAGACCGCTAGGAAAGTTAGAAGCAGTCACGGTTAACAACAGTCGGGGTTTTCACACTTGTCTTAAAGCAACATAACCCTTTGTCCAACCCTCAGCTGAAACCTGACGGGCCCCCACGGAGCCAGGAGCACCGGCCTGCCGGCCACCGGCAGCATGTGGTCCTCCCCTGTGGGTCCCGGGGACTGTGAGCAAGGGCGGGGCGGGGTAGGGCACCCCCTGCCGGGACAGCCACTTACCCGGTCACCCGTGACACCTCGGAGGCCCTGGGGGCCCGGCAGGCCGGGGTCTCCTGTGTCGCCCTTCCGGCCCTGCAGACAAGGACCCAGCTCGTCAGCACCCACAAAGGAGCCCAGCGGGGACCCCTCCCCCTGCTCAGCTGGCCCCCCTGGGCGTAAACCCCGCCCCAGATCTCACCCACCTGGAAGCCTCGGACGCCAGGGGCTCCAGGAGGGCCTTGCGGGCCCAGAGCCCCCTGAAAGACAAAAGGAAGGTGTGGGTCCAGCTCGCCTGCCCCCAGGGACACCGGGCAGACACGGGAGCTGGCCCGCTCGCCGGGGACAGAGATGGGGGGAGGCCGGGGGTTGTGGGGGTGAGGCGTGCCCTCAGACCCCACGCACCCGTCAGCCTTGGGAGCCAGGCACCCACACCCAGGGCTGCCCGGGGCCCTGTGGCCAGTGTCCCCACGATCCCATCTATCCACCTACTCGGACGTGAGGGGTGGGAAGCCCCCACTGCACCTCACGGAGCCTGCGGCGGGTGCTGTGACTTCCTCCCTCGGCAAGGATGGGACGGCTGGGCCTGGCCCTCGGTGTCTTTTGGCTTTCGTGGGCTCAGCTCACTGACGTGTCCCAGATGCCTCCCCAGCCCGCACGGCGACATGGAGGTGCCTCCCTGCCCTTCCCCCCCTTGCCAGGCTACACCGGCCTCACTCACCGCCGAGCCCCTGTGGCCAGCCTCACCGCGCTCCCCAGGCACGCCAACGTCTCCCTGCACGAGGTCGGGGGGAGGGGGACAGGGGTCAGCAGGGTCCATGGACTTAGGGCAGGGAGGGGGGAGGGGGGAGGGGGGATGGGGGAGGGGGAGGGGGAGGGGGGGGACACTTACCGGGATGCCAGGCTCGCCCGAGGGTCCGGCCTCACCCAGCTCCCCGGCTCGGCCCTGCACGAGAGAGAGCCCCGAGTGTGCGCTCGTCCCTCCCTCCGGGGCCCGGGCACCACCCCCACCCCCACCCCCACCCCCAGCAAGACGGAGAAGCCACCTACCAGTTCTCCCTTCTCGCCCTTGGACCCTGCTCGTCCGGGGAGGCCCTGCGCACGTCAGAGGTCCGGGCTGTGAGCCCGTGGCAGAGCACCCCCAAAGCGGGGCTCCCCCTGCACAAACTCCCGCTCGGGGACGCGCAGAAGACCCCGGTCCCCGAGGCCCCACCGGCGTAGCCCCGGCACCACCGAGGGAAGCCCACACGCTCACCGGCAGCCCATTGGGACCCTTCTCTCCTGGGGCACCGTTGCGACCGGCCTCTCCCTGCGGGAGGTCGGGGGACAGGGTGCTGAGGCCCGGGAGGCCCAACCCCCGCAGACCCCTTCTCCCCTGTAGGCCAGATACCAACCTTCTCGCCATCGAGTCCGGGCACGCCGTCCCGCCCGTCCTTGCCCGGCATACCCTGGGGATGGGGGGTGGTGTGAGGCCTGGGGCGCAGCGCGTCTCCTGTCACCCCACCCTCCCTCCCCAGGCCGGTGTGTCAGTCCCCGCAGGGGGTGTGCGGAGAACGCCGCCCTCCGCGTCTGCCCGGGGTTTTCACCACGCCCACAGCCAAGTTCCGTTGCGGCCCGTTTTGCAGATGAGAAGACAGAGGCTTGGGGGCTGGGATGTGGGCCTTCCCGATCCCACACTCTGGACCGATGTGGGAACAGTGAGCACAGCCCAGTGTTGGGAAACCAGCAGGAGGGCAAGCTTTCAGAGGAGGCCCCCAGGGGCCCGTCCTCGTCCCCGTGGGTTGGGGCTGGGAGGGGCTGAGCAGGGGACCGGGCGGTGCAGGTGCCCCAGGACCCTCAGAATGCCCCACACCTGTGCCCACCGGTCCACCCAGCCCACGCTTCTGTCCCCTGCGGCAGACGCTCTGCCTCCTCCGCCCGGTCGGGGCCGCCCGGAACACGTGGCCCCGTGCCCTGCTCAGCCACTGCTAGGAGGCTCCGGACGGCGACAGCAGCGTTCAGCCAAGTGAGGGCCACACGCCGGCCGCGGACAGCCCCGGGCGGCTGAAGGAGAAGGGTTCTCCCGGGGGGAGACACTTGCAGAAGATGGGAGGCCAGCAGGGCCAGCAGGGGCCTGCTCTGTGCAGGGACACCAGGGACACCGGCCGTTGTCCAACACCACGGCAGCCGCGGGCACTCACCGGCTCTCCGCCCGGCCCGGCCACTCCAGGGGCTCCTTTGGGACCAGGTCTGCCCTAAAAGACACATAAGCCACTGCATTTGGGACCTTGAGGAAGAGGAATGCTCCCCCCCCAGACTGTGTCCCTGGTCCCCAGGCAGGCTCAGGCCAGGAGCCCTGCACGTGCCCCGTGCCCATGACTCCCGGGCACCAGGGGCTGTGCTCAGGGCTGGGGGATGCCCAACCATGGGGGGAAGGGCTTGTGGACTCGGGACCTGTCTCAGCATCACGCGGCCGCCTCCTGGGCCTCTGGCCACGGGACTCAGCCTGGGGGACGACGAGGTTGAAGGCGTCCGCAGGCAGACGCCAGCTTGGGGCTGTCCCCTCATTGCTCGATCATCTCTCAGCTTCACTCACGGTCACTCGCTCAACCTGAGAGTCATTTTCTCTGTTATTCCATTTCACAGTTGGGCAACGTTGGCGCAGGGCCCAGGGCCTCTGGCGGGATGAGTGTAGCGGCCGGAATGCGCCCCCAGGAGTCTGGTCCTACAGCCTCCGCCCCCCTGCTCCCGGCACGAGCTCGTCAGAGCCACCAGAACTGCCGGTGACCCAGCTGCTGGCCAGGGGCCACCCCACCCTCCCTCCCCAGAGGTCGGCATATCTGGAGGAAGGACCCAGAGAATCAAGGTCACTTTACTTACAAGGTCACCCTTGGGGCCACGGAATCCGTCTGGGCCCCTCTCACCTCTGTCACCCTAAAATGACGGGGGGGGGGGAGGTATGGAAACAAAAAGTTAACTGCAGAAGGTGGGAGGGCTGGATGGAGGGTCACAGGGGCCAGAGGGACGTTGACCACACCTCACACACGTCCAGAGGGAAGAATACCAAAGTCCCAGCGAGAACAGGCCCCCGCCGTAAACTCAACCCCCCCCAGGTGTACCCACTCCTGCCCCCAGGTGTGCCCAGGGGTGCGTGCCCACAAGAGGACTCCGCTCCCGGAAGGGCCAGCCCGGCGCAGCCCAGGGGACTGAGGGAGGCGTCTGAGTGAGGAAGAGGAAGGGTACAGAGAGCCCAGGCCTGCGGGGGGCCACCCTCCACCCCCAGACACACACATACCACTTTCCCAGGGGCTCCTGGGATCCCCAGCGGCCCTCGGAATCCGATGGGACCCTGTAAAGGAGGCGGGGGGCCATCTGGGGCCTCTCATCTGGAGCCTGGCCAGCATCCCTTGGAGGACGTGGCTCCAGCCAGAGAGACCCTGCCTCCAGCACCCCCAACAGACACCCCCAGCGGGCCCCTCCCTGGTCAGCCGCCCAGGGGTCCCAAACCACCCCCCACCCTCCTTTTCCAAGGCCTCCACTCCGCTTGCCTAGGGCCCCTCTCCACCTGAGGCGGGGCTGACTTACCCGATCCCCGGGGGGCCCGGCCGGCCCCGGCAGACCTCGAAGTCCTCGAGGCCCCTGTAAGAGGAAAGCTGGAAAGGCAGGGCCTGGGCCAGCAGCACCCCCAGGACTGCACGCCCCCCGGGAGCCACAGAGGGCCCTAGGGTCTTCCCTAGAAGCACCTGACCTCGGGCCAGGTCCTGGAGGGGCAGGGCCACAATTCCTAGGATCTGCAGCCTGGCAGAGGCAGGACCGTGGCCCGGTCCCTCTTACAGGTGTCGGTGGACCGTCCCCTGCAGCCCTAAGCAGTCGAGAGGCTCTGGCCCCACATCCCCACCCACGTCTGGCCCCTTCCCCTGCTCACCTGCAGCCCTACGGTGCCTGGGATGCCAGCGGGCCCGGGGGGGCCAGGATCACCCTGCAATGGAGATGAGGTGCCGTGAGCTGGGTCAGGCCTGAGCCCTCCCAGCACCTGTCCAAACCCACTGGTGCCCCCAGATGAGCCCGTGCAGCAGGGGCCGTGGCCCCGTTCACAGCTGAGCCTCTGAGGTTAGGGGGGTTCTGGCCTTCCTCTGGAGGGCAAGGTCCCTGTGGCTTCTGCTCCTGCAAGGCCCCCAGCCTTTCCCAGACGCCTCTGCCTGGCTGGCGTGGGCGCGTCTACTGCCCGAGCAGCGACCTCACCGTGCCGGACATGTACCCAGCCTCAACTGGTGCCTGTGGGTAAGGGCAAACCAAAATCTTCCGCGGCCAGGGGCCACGGGGTGGGGGGGGGGGTGGCAGGGGCCTCCAGGAGACCTCTCCAGCCACCAGCGGGGCCCGCCTGAGCTCAGGGAACTTCCACGTGAGACCAGGCAGGTGGCGGGTTCGTCCAGGGACCCTGCCCCAAATCACTTGGCTCCGACTGGCCAGGCCCCACAGAGGAGGCGTGCATAGCATGCCCCAGAGGCGGCCGGCACCCCCTCCCTGACCCACCGCCAGCGGGGCCCTGGCCCCCACCCCACCAGGCGCCCCTCCCTCCCTCCCACCCCCGCCCAGGCCGACGGCCCTGCCGCGGCCCACATTCACCTTCTCGCCATCCTTGCCGACCTCTCCTTGCTCCCCTTTGTAGCCGGTGGGCCCCTGAAAGCCAGTGGGGGCGAGGAGTCACAGCCCACCCCCAGCAGCCCTGAACAGAGGCCTGCGTGGCCGCCAGATCAGGTGGGGAAACGGAGGTCTGGTCAAGAGGGGGCAAGGCCGGGCCAGGGAAGGGAGTTGGTGGCCTGACGCCAGCTTCCCTGGCTGCAGCTGTCGCCATGCCGCCCGGTCCCGGTGGCCACACCGGTGCCCAGCCCGTTAACAGTGCTGAACAGGGGGGTGGGAACAGAGCAAGGCCCCCAGGCTGGGTCGGAGGCCAGCTCTCCCTTCTTCCTGGAACCACCAGGGCGGGCTTTGTGGAAGCCCACCTCCCCCCCGAGTCCCCTCCGGATCCTGAGGCTCGGGTCTGAGTCACCCTGTGGCCGCCGCTCACCTTGAACCCTGGCATTCCTGGGGGCCCGGGAGGGCCTGGGGGGCAGATGGCCGGGCACTGTTGTTGGAAAGCAGAGTGGTCAGAGCGGGACCTGCCTCTCAGGTCAACACCCAGGGGCCCTGAGACGGGCCATTCCAGACGAGTGAAGGGACCTCAGGCCACACCAGGGCCTCCCGGGGAGCCCGGACGGGCCCTCGCTCAGTGTGGCCGCCCGGGGTGGGGTGGGGGGTGCAGAAAGGCACTGCCCGGAGCAGGATGGCGGCTGCCTGGCCCCTCGCGGGCTCGCGCTGGGAGCCAAGCTCCCCTTTCTCCGTACTCAGCGCAGCGGCTTCACAAAGGGGCCCTCGTCCCGTGTTCCCGCAGCAAACCTCGGGCCGGGGCTCCTGTCAGCGCACAAATGTGCTCTAGGAACGGACAGGTGTCCTGCAGACATGGATGGGGCACTCCGCGCCCAGGGCACCGTAACCCCAAGGGATGGCTCTGGGTTTCCTAGATCATTCCACAGCTCATCTCTGCCCCTGCCTGGCCCATCACCAGGGGCCCAGCCATTCTCCCGATTCTGGAAGGTTCTGGAAGGTTCTGGAAGGTCCCTAAACCCTCCCTCTGGGACATGCCCTGGTCAAACACTCTGGACACAGGGGTGGAGCCAAGGGCGCCGGCAGCGGGCAGGTCACATCCTTCAGGAGCACCGGACGCCGACCCTTCCGCACACACAGCGGAGAAGGACCTGGGGCCGCCCCAGACGCGGTCTTCGTTTTCACGGGAGCGACAAAGCTCACAGATAAGAGTGAGTCCCAGACGCTAGTCCAGAGCCTTCTCTGCTGGGGAAACCCTCTGTGCCACCCGTTGTAGCCGACATCCGCCGAGTGTGGCTGAACGGTCAGCACCCGGCTGTGCCAGGCTACAACTGGATTCTGTTTCACTTCGATTCACATTCACACTCCTGTGAGCAGGGGGTGGGGGTGGGGGTGAGGGGACCCGGGGGCAGGAGCGCGGGAGGGAGCGGCTCATAGCCAGTGGGCAGAGTTGGCGTGGCGAGGCCGCGCCCAGAGCTGGTGCCACCCACGCGGACCCGGGGGGTAGAGAACGAGCCACGGGGTCCCCGAGGCGGTGGGCTGGGCTCGTGCCCCCTCCCCCCAAGACGGGCAACCTTCACAGATGGCTGCAAGTGCCTACCTGCAGGTCAGTGGCGCCTTCAGGGAGGACCCCTGGGTGACCCTGGGACACAAAGACAGCTGACTTGGACGCTGCCGTCCCCCGCCCTCCCTGTCACCCACCACTCCGGACTCAGTCCCTTCATCCCTCACGTGGCCAGTGCTGGGCATTAACAAGGACAGAAACCACCTGTCCTGAGCCACTGGGCCTGAGCCCTGCCTGTCCCCAGGTCAGCTGACCCAGCTGCCACTTTGGCCCCGGACTCCGCCCGTGTCTGAAAAGGGGATGGGAGTCCACGTGGGTGCGGCTGGGGGCCCCGGGGACAGGAGAGCCACGTCATCGCTGCCTGGCACTACCCCAGCGAAGCCCTGGGGTCCCCTGCCTGGTACTTACAGGGGGTCCAGGAGGTCCCGGGGGGCCAGGGAGGCCCGGTAGTCCAGAGGGTCCCTGGGGGGTGGGTTATGACGTTAGGTGAGGGTGACCAGCGGTCTCCCTCCCTGTGCCCTCACGGGGACGTTGCCACCTGCCCGCCTCCCCGAGCCTGGCCTGTGCATGTGCCCACAGCGCATCTCAAGGCCTAGCCTGTCCTTGTCCCTGAATGTCACTTGGGGTTTCCATCAAGGGCCATGAGAAAGGAAATGGGGGAGAGGAGGAGGAGGGTAGAAGGGGTGAGGGGAAGAGGGAGGGAAGGGAAGGGAAGGAGCAGAGGTGGGAGGAAGCCCTCGGGGTTGAATTGGGGGTGTCCCGGCGGGCAGGGCCCTTGCTCTGAGCAGGGGGGACGGTCAGGGCCAGCCACTCACCGGGGGGCCCCGGAGGCCAGCTCCACCAGGGATGCCGCTCACTCCTGCCTCTCCCTGGGGGGTGGGGGGGGGGAAGGACGTGAGAAACAGGGGTCTGCACCCACAGACCCACACAGGGCTGGTCTGCCCCCTCTGGAGGGACAGAAGGTCCGGTGGGGGGCGGCTGGGCCCAGCCCCGGTTTGGGACCTGGCAGCCCGCCTGGCCCGGAGTGTGGTGGGCGTGCTTGGGTGGGGCCGCGAGGGTGGTCAGTACTCACCGGGGGTCCGGGGAGGCCTTTGCCCTGCAGTGACAAGCACGGGGTCAGAAGGCGCTGGGGACAGCCACCCCCCTCCCCTGAGACAGGCGGGCTGTACAAGGGGGACCCCCAGACTCCTGGTGCAGGGGGCCCTCCCTGGGGGAGAGAGGACACAGCCCAGATGGTGTCCCAGGACCCCGGCCCTGGCTGGCTCGGCCCCGGAGGGACAGCAGGCAAGAGGGCTGGGTGCTGCCTCTCAGGGCTCCCGAGGGCACCCCACCCCGGTCGGACCCTCCAGCTCCTCAAAGTCCCACGCAAGGGGGAAATGACACTCACCCCCAGCCCGGGGGGCCCCGGGGGGCCCAGACTTCCCTGCAGAAGGAAAGAGGGTCAGGAGTGAGCTGAGCCCAGGCGCCCAGGACTCTGTGAACCAACCTGTCCCACCCGCCCCCCCCCTCTGAAGTGGGAGCTCTCCGTTTTACAGAAGATCGAGGCCCCGGGGGGGGACCTCTGAGGCCCAGCAGCCGGGACAGGTCTTTGCCAATAATCCCGCTGAGGAAAATCCATCCAGACTGTTGGAAACGAACACAGGAAGCAGCCCAGAGCAGGCAGGACACGCCCCCAGGAAGGCCCGGGGCTAGGGCTGACCAGAGCCACACAGAAGGGCCCTGTGCCCATCTCTCCAAGAAGCCTTCCAGGTAGCCCCCCCAAAGGTCACGAGAGCTTTGGCCCCTGCCCTTTCTGCCGCTCCCCTGTACCCCGAAGACGCAGGACCGGCCCGGGGGGCCCCCGACAAGAGACTCCCTACAGAAAGCCCGGAGCCAGCCACCCTGGCCCCCGCCGGGTCTGAACGCTAGGACGGCCGCGAGCAGGGGCCCGTGTGTCGTCCCCCTGAGCCCACCTGCCCTTCTGTGGCCTCCACCTCACCGCACACGCGGTGGGACGTCCCAGCTGCCCTCAGGGCCACCAGCCTTGTGGACAGTGCTCAGCACTGGGGGTGGGGTGGGGACCTCACTCCCGAGTGGAACCCATTCAACTTGGGGCAGGCACTGACCCGTTCTCCAGGTGCGCCCTTGGGGCCCGGTGGTCCGTCCTGTCCTGTCAGACCCTGGGGAGAGAGGCAGGGGAGGGGGGGCTCGAGGGGTCACGCTGGGAGGACGGTCCGCCTCCCCCCCAGAGGGCACTCTCCTAACTAAAATGGGTCCGGACACCGGGAAGAACCTTGCATGCGGCCCCTTCCTCTCCCAGAGCTTCTGGGGGAGGTGAGGAGCTGATAAGCCCAGCAGGTGGGAGAAGTCCCTTCTCAGAGCCCTGCCGCGGCCCCCAGGGTCCTGGGGCCAAGGCCTTGAGCCCCGAGGACAAACGCAGCCAGCCTGGGGCTCAGAGGGGCCCAGGTAGCCAGAGAAACGAGAGCTAGGAGCATTTTCACCCCTGCCGCGAGCTGGCTGCGTCCTCTGCCTGGGCTGAGGGGTCTGGGATGCAGGCCAAGGGACCCCCCTGGGGGACATCCGGAGACTCTTGGGACCGAGCAGGCCCAGCGCAGGCCCAGCCCCAGCGGGAGAACTGCAATTAAACTTGACTCCTGGGATACAACCCCTCCGGTCCCGGCTCAGGGGAGGAGAAGGGAGGGGGCTCACGAGAGGGGGCTCTCCGGAGGGGAAGGGGGGAGGGGGAGGAAGGGGCGGGCACACTCACGTCCACACCGGGCAGTCCTGGGAGCCCAGCCTCCCCTGGTTTCCCTGGCTTCCCTGGGGCCCCTTTTGGTCCCTGGAGGGAGGAGGGGGAGGGCAGAGGCGTGAGGGCAGGTCCAGCCCAGAGCCTTGGCCTTCACCAATAAGGCTTGTGTTTTCCAGCTGCGGCACCGCCCAGCAATTAGAGATTGGCTCTTCTCCACCGGAGGCCCAGCTGCCGGCTTCCCTGCAGACCCCCACCAGCTGGGCCCGGCGCCCACCCTCACTGGCCCCAGCTGGCCGCCCTCTCCAGCCACCTCCCCCTGCTTAGTCACCTCTGTAGGAAGTTCACCTGGATGCTTCGTCAGCCGCCCGGGCTAAGGGCCTGTGCGTCCCTCTGGGGGACCCCCGGTGTGCCTTAGAACCCTCAATTCCTGGGCCTGAACAGCTCTGTGAAAGCCCAGGGCCCCTCGCCGGCGGTAGCAACCTGGCCTGGCTGGCACCGGCCCAAAGACCGTCTCAAAGCCAGCCGCCACCCAGGGACACGCTGAATCCCACACGCTCGCCTCCCGCCCCCTTCCCGCCTCTGAGGGCTCCTGCCTGGCGGGCAACCCAGGGCCCAGTGTGGTGGGAAGGGGGCGTCCTGACCCTTCGGTTCTAGGTCCACCCCTCCCCTCGCCGTAGCTGGACACTCACCGGGGACCCTGGCAGACCCGGAGGCCCAACTTCTCCCTGTAGAGGGGAAGACACCCACATGTGACCAAGCGTCCCCTGAAGACCCCGGCCCAGGGGAGCAGAGACCCAAGAGGCGACACGGGACCCCCCCCACAGGCGACCTCATCCACATCTAAGGGGCCCCCTCCTCTCTGGGGCCAGGCACAGGGACACACCCCCCACCCCTCCACCAGCCTGAGAAGCCTCGGAAGGTGGGCCACAGCCCCTCAGACTTGCAGAGGCCCAGGGGGAACGCCACCCCCGTGACCACTAGGCCCGAGACCCTTGGCGTGAGGCTTCCAGGCTTTTAAGTGGAACCCTCCCCAGAAGGAACGGCATGACTCCCGTCAGCCTGGGGCTCCTGGGGGGCCGGGCGCCCAGCCCCAGCGGGAGGGGTGTGGGGCCCTGGGTCCAGGGCCCAATGTGGCCACCATGACCCGCCCCGCCCCCACCCTGCGGGGCTGTCGCCGAGCACCCTGCGGGTTGAGATCAACCAGGGTTGGTGTGGATATGAGACTCAGGGCCATCTAGGGCCTTGGGGGCTCAGAGAGAGACTGAGGACTGGTCAAGGGGGGCTCTCGCGGGCGAGGAGGTCCTGGGGCATGTCTCTGCTTTACATGGAAGTGGCTGGATGGGGGGGGGGGGGTTCACCCAAGACGGTCCTGGGGGAGGCTGGCCGCAGGATTTCAGCTGCTTGGATTGGGCCACACTTGACCTGGGGCACCCCTGGAGACAGCATCTCTGGGGCGGAGCCAGCTCCAGAGCCCCCCCAAAGCTGGCTCCAGCCCGAGACCCTCAGGGGACAGCCCTGCACCTCCACCCCCAGGGCCTCAGGATACAGGAGCAAGGGCCCCTCGGGGACCCGGAGACACGCACATCAGTGCCCACATTCCCAGGCCAAAGACTACCGTGCACCCCCCACCTGCTCTGGGGACGGGATCCCTGGGGGCTGAACCCTGAACAGGAACAAGGACCGTCTTTGTCCCTCTTCACACCCCACACCCCGCTTCGCCCCAGCCCCGACGAATGGGACTTAGTTTTGTCTCCATCAGGTCTAGAGGCTCAGGGAGGTTGCAGCCAGACTAGAACACCACGGAGCCCTCCCCACCCACAAACTCACATCAATGCCGTCCTTGCCCGGTTTCCCAGGTGGCCCTTGGGGGCCCGGGGGGCCTTGGGGTCCCACTTTCTGAAACGGAGAAGTGTCATCATGGAGTTGATCCCTCCCACCCTCTCCCGCGGGTCTGCCCAACAGAGCGTCCCCTGTTCCTGGGTCGGGAGCGGCACCGGGGGCCTGGCCCCGGGCCCCCCCCCCCCACCCTGCCCAGGCCTGCCTCAGAGATCCCCCAAAGCCCGGGGCTGGCAGCGTCTGCTGCCTGGATCCTCCAGGAGGGGCTGCACCGCAGGGAGCCTTGGGGAACAAAGGCGACATTGTGCCCGTCTGGTGGCAGCAGCAGCCGACCAGGCCGGGCGAGGACAGGGCGACTCCTGGGCTCATCCACGAAGGGTCGCGCCATCCACGAGGGCCCCGTGGGGCGAACAGTCTCTGTGCTCCACGGCGAGGTGGGCGATGGGCCTCGAGGCTGCGCAGGCGGTCCCCAAGCGTCCCGGGTTCCGGGCTCACTCACTGGCCCAGGGTGGCCGGGGAGGGGGCAGGTTCGTCCCCCGGCTGTGCTGCTCGACGCCCCGTCTCAGAGCCCCCGGACTCCCACCCTGGCCGCCACTCTCCGGCCCCGCGCTCACCTGCGCCTCGGTCACGGTCGCGGCCAGGAGCTGCCCGAGCAGGAGCAGGGCCAGGGTGGGGGCTCCGGCCATGGCTGCACTCGCGCTCTGAGCAGCGGCAGCGCCGGCGGCCTGGGCTCGGGGCGGATGGCGGGCGGGGCGGGCGGCGGGCTGGACGCCAGTTCCCGCCCCGCCGGCTGAGCACAAGCCCCCCATTCAGCAGGGCCCACCTGGGGCTTCCGCGCCGCCCCACGCCTCCCCGCCGAGCCGGCCAGGGGGAAGAAAAGAGACCCAGTGGCATTTTTTGGCCAGCCTTGGAGTTAAAATTATCCCCGAGACCGATGAGTTACACACATATACCTTTTAGCAAAAAAGAAAGAAGTTCTTTTCACCACTTGAGCCCGGAGCAGGGCGTAGAGAGGGAACAGTCCCACATTGAAGGGCTCCTTCCGAGAAGGGGCAGCCCCAGCCCCAGCCCCAGCCCCGGCACAGGGCGACCTCCTCGGGATCCTGAGGGCGACCGAGGCTGCCCAAGGCCCAGCGAGACCCCCAGCGAGGGCGAGCATCCCTGTGCCAGGGGCCAGACCAAGCCACGCCTCTGGCTCCCGCGCCGTGTCCTGCCATGGGCAGAAGTCTAGGGCCATGCCTGCTCGGCCGGGGACATCGCCCATGCCCAGGGGCCTCACCCCAAACTTTAGCAATCCTGAGTGGCCCATCCATGTTGCCCATCACTGGCAAAGAAAGGGCAGACTCTTACCCAGCGCTCCGCACCCCAAGAGAGGGCAAAGTGGCGGCCTCGGCCGAGAAGAAAGCCCCACCATGAGCCTGGGCCTGAGCACGAGTGGTGGACGGGCCCCTGAGGCTGGTGTTGGCTGTTCCCGTTTTTCACAAGATTTGGGCAGCTCAGGGCTCGCCAGATTTAGGCAAACTCTGCTTCCCCCTGGGAAGGCACAGGAACAGCAAGGTAGGGGGCAGCACCTGGGGCCAGGGGCCTCCATGGCCACCCTAGGGGACTCTCAAAACTCCAGGTCACCTACAGGCCCATTGCATTTGCAGGATCTCGCCCCCCCCCCCGCCCCCCCCCCCCGGTGTCTGAATGTTTAGAATCCCCTAGGACATGCTGCTTTAGGATTTAGGGTGTGCTGTATGAGCTTGGCTTCTCGTTCCCTTTTCTTTTTCCCTTCCCTCCTCTTCCCTCCTCTCCCCTCCCTTCTCCTCCCGTTCCCTTTCCTTCTTTTTATTTTATTTTATTTTTTTAATTTACATCCAAATTAGTTAGCATCTAGTGCAACAGTGATTTCAGGAGTAGGTTCCTTAGTGCCCCTTCCCCATTGAGCCCATCCCCCCTCCCACACCCCCTCCAGGAACCCTCAGTTTGTTCTCTGTATTTGTGAGTCTCTTCTGTTTTGTCCCCCTCCCTGTTTCTACATTATTTTGGTTTCCCTTCCTTTATGTTCATCTGTTTTCTCTTAAAGTCCTCATGTGAGTGAAGTCATAGGATTTTTGTCTTTCTCTGACTAATTTCACTTAGCATAATACCCTCCAGTTCCACCCACGTAGCTGCAAATGGCAAGATTTCATTCTTTTTGATTGCCGAGTAATACTCCATTGTATATATATATACCACATCTTCTTTCTCCATTCATCCATCGATGGACATTTGGGCTCTTTCCATACTTTGGCTACTGTTGATCGTGCTGCTATAAACATGGGGGTGCATGTGTCCCTTGGAAACGGCACCCCTGTATCCCTTGGATAAATACCTAGTAGTGCAATTGCCGGGTCGTCGGGTAGTTCTATTTTTAGTTTTTTGAGGACCCTCCATCCTGTTTTCCAGAGTGGCTGCACGAGCTTGCATTGCCACCGACAGTGCAAAAGAGATCCTCTCTCTCTCTGCATCCTCACCAACATCTCCTGGATGTTGTTGCCTGAGTTGTTAACGTTAGTCATTCTGACAGGGGTGAGGTGGTATCTCATTGCGGTTTTGATTTGTATTTCCCTGGTGATGAATATGTTGAGCATCTTTTCGTGTGTCTGTTGGCCACCTGGATGTCTTCTTTGGAGAAGTGTCTGTTCATGTCTTTGCCCATTTCTCCAATGGATTATTTGTTTTCTGGGTGTTGGGTTTGAGGAGTTCTTTATGGATTTTGGATACCAGCCCTTTATCTGATGTGTCGTTTGCAAATATCTTCTCCCATTCTGTTGGTTGCCTTTTAGCTTTGCCGATTGTTTCCTTCGCTGTGCAGAAGCTTTTTATTTTAATGAGGTCCCAGTAGTTCATTTTTGCTTTTGTTTCCCTTGCCTCGGAGACGTGTTGAGTAAGAAGTTGCTGCGGCCAAGATCAAAGAGGTTTTTTCCTGCTTTGTCCTCGAGGATTCTGATGGCTTCCTGTCTTACGTTTAGGTCCTTTATCCATTTTGAGTTTATTTTTGTGTCTGGTGTAAGGAAGCGGTCCAGGTTCATTCTTCTGCATGTCGCTGTCCAGTTTTCCCAGCCCCGCTTGCTGAAGAGACTGTCTTTATTCCGTGGGATAGTCTTTCCTGCTTTGTCAAAGATCAGTTGGCCGTACGTTTGTGGGTCCATTTCTGGGTTCTCTGTTCTGTTCCACTGATCTGAGTGTCTGTTCTTGTGCTGTCCCTTTCCTTCTTCCTCCCTCCCTTCCTTTCTTTCCTATACTAGTCAATGCGAGCGGTGGGGAAGAGTGGCATGCAGAATTCCATCTGTAACTGACCGTGGACAAGGGGGAAAACTCACAACCTCCGGCCCAGCCTGCAGGAGCTTCATTTCTGTGGGTGGGAGCTCAGGGCTTGCAGGGGGCCGTCGGTTTACCTGGGAGCAGCAGGTGGGAAGCAAAAAGGATAGAGCAGCGAGGCAAGATGACTGCTCACCGCTGGGGTGGACCGGCCGCCCCTCAGGTGCGAGGGTGTGTGTGAATTCCATCCAGAAGGGCCGAGAGACGCTCACAAGAGTTCTTGCCCCCCCCCCCCCCAGCAGAGTCTGGGTCATCCTAGGACCCCCTCAGACAGCAGGGTGGGGCTTGGGGCCAGCCCCCCCCCCCCCCCGGCCCCTGCTGGACCAGACTCAGAGCAGCCCAGCTGGCCTTCACCCGGGTCAAGGGAATGAAACCCTGCTCCACCCTTCACCCCCAACCCATCCTTAGCTCCACTCAGCACCCCCCCCCCCCAGCTGTTCCTGCCTTGAAGCTTGAACAGCCGCAGTGGGCTAGGGCTGGAGGAGGCCGGGCAGGGGGTGCCTCACATCTGGTATCACCAGGCAGAACCAAAGCATCACCCGTGTTTCGGGCCATCGCTCTCCGTGATGCTTGGCGGGTCAGAGCCAAGCACGGACCCGCCCCCCCAGAGTTCCTCCGATGGGATTTTCCTTCCTCTCTGCGGTTCCAGCTTCCCCACCGAACCTTGCTCCATACTGGTCTACACTGAGGACTCTGACCCGTACGGGCTCACACTCATCTTGGTGCCTTTGTTTCTCCCCTCTGTGGTGGAAACGGCATCACCGACCAAATCGGAGTTCAGGCACCTGGGGTCCTACCCCTCCCAGCAGATCAGGGGTGGGGGCGGCGGGGAAGGGAGCCAACAGTCCAGGACATACGCCTCCCCAACTCCAGCTCTGGGAAACATCAACTCAGGGGCCCTCCCTCCCAATGATTTCCAGTTTGTGCAGCCCTCCCCCCAGGACAGGAGCGGACCGTGGGCGCTTTTTGTGAGAATGGAGCCCAAGTCGCAGCTGGTAACTCTCGGGTGAACCGTGCTCCCTTCTCCCGTCCCCAGGAGAACTGTGACCTTTGTCGCTTCGCTTGTTCAAAGGCAAGCGCGTGGCCCTCGGCAGTCTCCTCACCCCACTGGTGTCGGCACACAGGAGCCAGCGTGTCAGGAAGGGGGATCCTCAAGGAGCGGGAGGTGTGCTGTGCCCACGCCAGGGCAGAGGGTCCGGAGGCCCCGGGGAGGCTGTGTCTTGATGCGGAGGGCTACCAGGGTAGGGATAGAGGGCACGGAGCCAGAGAACGCCGCTGACCTTGCTCGCCGAGGCACGACACTGTGCCCCATATCAGCGTGGGCACAGGTCCTGTCTGGACCCGGGCCACGCCACGCCCCTGCTCCTCCCGCTCAACCCACCCAAGGGGGCGGCGCGTGGGTCCCCAGACTTAAACTAGTGACAAAAGGCAGCCAAGGGACAGAGCGCCCGGCTCCAGAGGCCCCGGGAGGCTGCGTGGTCAGGGTGCTCGAGTGCTGGGGGGCGCCCAGGGGACACCACCCCCGGATTCCCGAAGAGCAGTGCCCCTCCCCTGCCCACTCACGGGATTGCTGCCCATGTCCAAACACTCAAAGTCAAATGAGTTTATTCAGAAAAGGTTTCGGCACCAGACTAAGAAAATGAGCCCCCATTCCCGCCCCCCCGCCCCCAGACCCTTGAGGGCCAATTTACAAAGATGGGGGGGCGGTGGCTTGGAGGAGGGAGGCAGGAAGTGCGCTGGAGGTAAGGATCCCCGAGTCCCTGGCCTTCCCAGAGCGCGGATCTGCTCCTTCCACGGCTGCGGTGACCAGGAGGGACAGACCAGTACTGCTCCGTGCTGACAACAGCTGACCACGTGGCTCCCCAGACCCGCGGCAGGACGGAGGGCAGGATGCCCAGGCGGCCCTTTCCCTTAAGGCTTTCTGGGTTTGGCCGCAGGCCCCGCCTCTGCTTCCCTATCTACCGAGGGTCCCGCGGGGGCTGAGCTCCCAGGGGCACCCTGCTCTAGCTCTGCCCGGCCACCGGCCTCCTCCACCCCATTATCCTCCTCTCTGGCCTCGGGGCACCCTGGCAGGGCGCAGCGCCGGGCGGGGGCTGGGGGCTCGGCCCCACCACCGGCACCCACCGAGTCGCCGCTCCCGGGGCCCCGGTCCACCTTCCTTCTCTTCCTCACCTCCTCCACCACCTTGGCCCCCGGCGGGGGCTGGGGGCAGGGCTGCTCGGCCTCCCCCGGGGCCCGGCTGCCCGATTCCTGGGTCCCCCCGCTCAGGCCGCCCTGGCTGAGGGCGCAGCCCTCCAGGTTCAGGGCGATCTTCTCCACGTCCGAGGCGCTCTGGCCGCCCCGTTCCCCCGGGGCCTGCTCCCGCCGGCTGGCGTCCAGCTTCCTCTTCTTGTTCTCCTTGGGGCTCGGGGGCTCCGGGCCCCCCTCCCCGCGGCCGCCCGCCTCCCCTTCCTGGCCCCCGGCCCGCCCCGGCGCGCCGGTCTGGCCCCCCGAGGCGCCGGCCCCCGGGAGGGGGTCCGGGGAGCTCCCCTCCCCCTCCCCCTCCCCCTCCCCCGCGGGCAGGGGCGGCCGCAGCCTCCGCAGCTTGTCGTGCGGCCCCCACACGAACTTGCGGCGCGGCCGGAAGTGCTCCCACGCGAAGCGCAGCAGCTGGCGGCGCTGGCGCGGGCAGCGCACGGTGAACACGAAGTAGTCCAGGGCGCTCTGGCGCACGGCCGGCAGCTCCTGGCGCACCAGCGTCTCCTCCAGGAAGAAGCGCGCCAGCGGCGCCTGGTAGCGCTCCAGGCCCAGCTCGCCCAGGGACTTGAGGATGCGCGTGATGCGGAGGTTGTTGTGGCTGTGCCTGGGGCCGGGAAGCGGAGGGGCGCTGGCGCGGGGGGGCGGGGCGCCCCGCCAGGGCCCTCCCTCCTCCTCCCCCTTCCCCCTCCCCTCCTCCCTCCCCCTCCCTCCGCCAGGCTCCGTCCCACCCTCTCGTCCCCCTGGCGCCCTCCCCCTCCCTGTGCCCCACCCCAGTCCTGGAGAAAAAGGCCTGTGTGCTGGACCCTGCAGGTGGGGATCCTGATGCATCTTTTAGAAGGGGGCTGCCCCCTGGGCCCTGAAGATCTTCCCCCACCCCCCTGCATGGCTGGAGAAGAGCCGGAGGGGGACCCCCCCCCCCCCCCCAGCACGGGACTTGTTACCCACGTCTGTTACCCACGTGCAGGGGCACTGGTGTCATCAGCAGACCCACCCCCTTTACCTCCTCCCCATCCGGTGCCTCTCACCAGGGAGGAGGAGGGCCGTGCCTACCAAGGTGAGGGTGCTATGGGCATCCTGGCCCACACCCAGGCGGACCCAGCGCGGCTAGCAGTGAAACTGACCGGCTCTCACGCCCCTATCAGTGGCACCACCCCCACCCTGCAAACACGGAGGGTGTTCAGAGAGCCTTTAGTCACTTGCCCCAGTGGCCCTGGAGTCCCTCCTCCGCCGAAGTGCTCCCCCCATACCTGCCTGAAACCTAGCGGCCCCATCCTCCTCGGTTGTGGTGGGGGAGGGGCGGTCCTCACCAGTTGAGGTTCTGGAAGCGCTTCTGGTAGTTCTGTGCTCGGCGCACCTGACCCGAGCTCCTGTCTTCTAGCTGGATCCCGTAGAACCCCAGCATGAGCTCGTAGGCCTGCACAAACCGCTCCCTGACCTCCTTGCAGCTTTTAAATGCCTGGAACACACCCCCGAGGCCAGTGGGGAGCCCAGGGGTCGTCACCCATACGTCGGGCTGGCCAGCGCCCCCCCCCCGGGCCCTGATTCTTCTAAAGGGCTGGACTCAGACTTTCAGGGTAAAACGCCAGGGCGCAGGAGCCCGGACAGGAGTGAATAATGAACCTCTCTAAGCTGCCTCAGAGTCTCACTGGGGCCTGAGGCGCCGGCTTCACCCCCAGGGGAATCGAGCTCCTGGGAATCATGCGCCCCCACCGCCCACCCCCGGGCTGAGCACGTGGCAGGAAACACGTCCTGTCCCCCCCCCCCCCACCCTCTTGTCCCTCCAGGAGCGTCTGCTCCAGCCCCAACCAGGTGTGATGAAACTCCCGTCACCATGATTCTGCTCACAGCCCTGGCTCTGGGCTCCCCGATTGGAGGCAAACTGCCGGAGAGAGCCAGATTTCTCTAGAAGCCTGTGAGAGCACCAGGGGCAGAGGCAAGGGCCAGCGCGGAGGGGAGGGGCTCCCCGGGACGGCTTCCCAGCGATCAGAGCTCACCTCAACCTCCCGGAGCGTGAGGGGCTTGGCATGCCAGTTCACTCCAGGTTCACGAAGAGGAAACAGCCTGTGGGAGGCACGGTTACAGGTCCGTCGGCGGCAGGCACGGGCTCCCAGCCACGGCGCACACCCGCGGTGCCGGGAGGCTCACCAGCCTCTCTGGGCTCACGGCTCAACTCTAGGAGGGCCTGGCTGGATGAACATGTGGTGTGCGCTCTCACGAGGCAAAGCCGAGGCGTGAGTGGGGGAAGGCTGCAGGGAACCTGTTACGGGCCAGGGCACCCGATGGGTGCACACGCGACTAGAGGAGTCGTGCGTGTGCTCGGCAGCGAGCCGGTCTGCCAGTGCTGCCCAGGGCGTTCCAGGCAGTCCTCCTAATTCTTATGCTCTCCTTGCGTCTAGTCGTCAGTGCTGCACAACTATCCCCCACGATGCGCTGTGCCCAGGAAAAGGCCCCCGACGTGCCATTTTCAAACGCACACTGTGTTTGTGGGGCAGCGTCAAGGCTCTCCAAGGCAGCCATGCCAGCAAGGATCACCTCAGGCCACTGTTCGAGGCCTGTCACTGTCAGTGTCCAAGGGGCTCTGCGGGCCCACGAGGCCTCTTGGCACCGGGGCCCGTCCCGTCCCAGGAAGCCGGCCTGTCTAAGGCTCTTCCTGCGCCCCACGCCCACCTACAGCCTCAGAGGCCGCGCACCACCGCTGCCCTGCGCCGCCGGGGCCGCCTGCCCAGTAAACCCCACCCCGCCAACGGTACCTGCTCAGTAAGCCCCGCCCCATCGAGGGCGCCTGCTCAGTAAGCCCCGCCCCATCGAGGGCGCCTGCTCAGTAAGCCCCGCCCTTCCGACGGTGCCTGCTCAGTAAGCCCTGCTCCGCCCCGCCCCGCCAAGGGCGCCTGCTCGGTAAGCCCCGCCCCACCGAGGGCGCCTGCCCAGTAAACCCCGCCCCGCCAACGGTACCTGCTCAGTAAGCCCCGCCCCACCGAGGGTGCCTGCTCAGTAAGCCCACCCCACCGACAGTGCCTGCTCACAAGCCCCGCCCCGCCGAGGGCGCCTGCTCAGTAAGCCCCGCCCCGCCAAGGGCGCCTGCTCAGTAAGCCCCGCCCCGCCGAGGGCGCCTGCTCGGTAAGCCCCACCCACTCACCACTGGATGTAGGAGTGATTCTCTTCCAGGACGTCGTAGTCCTCCCTCCAGTTCTGAAGAATGTCTTCAATGAAACAGCCTGGGGGCCCCACGGGGTAAGTCAGTGAGGAGCTGCTAGAAGTCCCCCCACTTTCCCTCCCCTCCTCTGCTGAGGACCTCGGGGCTCTGAAGCTTGTGTCTGTGTCATGTGACCGTAACCCCCCAACCGAAGCCCTCGGTTTCTCTGCAGTCCGACACGGGCTCTCCGTTGCTGCCTGAGCACAGACCCGAGTGAGAAGGGCCACGCTGGGCTCGTCGGGCCGGAGGGCCCAGGAGGACATGGGGTCCCAGACCCCCACCTGCCTTTGCAGAAAGGGGGCCTCACTGCCCCCTCCAAACCACAGCTGGTTAGCTGGAACCCGACCTCAGACAGAACCTCCAGCGGAGCCCCACCCCCCATGGCCTGGCCTCCTGTAGGGCGGCCACTGTTTCCAAGGGCCAGTGACTCTCTGAGGCCACGTGTCCTCTGCTGCAATTGTGCTGCGTTGTAGTGGGAAGGCGGCCACGCCTGAACGAATGCGCGTGGGTGGCTTCCCACGGACTCTCCCTTATGGACGCTCACAGTTGAATTTCGTGTCACTTTCACATCACAGAACATTTTCCACCTTGAGTTGTTTCCAACCACTTGGAAATGGAACAATCACTCTTACTCGCCAGTTTACACGTGCGGCTTTCCCACCAAGGCAGCAGTAGTGAGCGACACGGCCCTTCCCAGGGCGTCCCCGCAGCAGCCTGCAGGGGGCGCTGCGGGGCAAGCCGAAAACCGCGGGCCCAACAGGAAGCCGTCCCCAACAGGGTCCTAGTGGGGCCACAGACGCCCCCCGGGACAGGGCGCAGGCGGCCCAGCAGACGCGCACCGTTGGGCAGGAACCGGATCTCGTTTCTGTAGAAACTCAGGTTTGGCATGTCACCGTTGCCATCCCGTTCTATCAAATCCTGAAGAGCCAGAGAAAGTTGCCGGTGGAGACATCTCCAGAAATAGGCTGCCTCCGAGGGCCCCTCACACTTAGAACGTTCGGGGAGCGGGCGTCCGCTCTCGGGCCCGTGAGCCTCGACATCCTGAAGGCTGGCGAAGACCCGAGTCCCCAGCCGGGGCCCCTCGCCCTGCAGGCGAGGACCAGCCTCCGCACTGGGAGGACAGCAGCTCCCTCTGACCGCCACCTTCCCTCCTCACCAGCGCGGGCCGGGCGGCAGGTCCCCTCCATCTGTACCCCTAAAGTAGCCTAGGGGTTGGCTGACACTCACAGTGCGGAGGGCAGGGGCGGGGGCCACGGGAACGCCACCGACATGGGCCCCGACCCGCGGGCCGACACACGGGGCCACATGTGGCTGCGCCACTAGCTGGCGCTGCTCCCCTGCTCTAAAGGCTCCGAGACAGAGGCGGTCCTCCTCACCCCCCTCCCCCGGGGGGAAGGAGCCGCAGTCCCAGGTGGGCCATGGGACCTCGTCTGAGGAGGGGGGTGACGGGACGTCTTGTCCCGATGGCCTTCTCCCGGCGGAGGGCGGGAGACTCCGTCCCGGGCGGGCTGCCGAGGTGTGCGGGCGCCGAGGCGGCTACGTACCGGGTAGTGGTGCCGGTACCTGCGTGTGTCGCGCGCGGCTCGCCAGTTTCGGGACCCCGTCGTCCTGGCCTGGGGAGAGAGGAGATGGGTGAGACCCCTAGGGGAGGCCCACCCCAAGCCAGCCCCTGTCCCAGTGAGGGCAGCAAGGACGGGGTCCGCTAGCAACAAAACCGGAAGGGACCAGAATGGGAGGAACAAGCCCTGCCCCCTGCTCAGCCCCTGCCGCCGCCCCCGCTCCCAGGATCCCAGGCTGACCCGCACGTTCTTGGGGCGCAGCACGGCCCCGGGGCCCTGGCTTCACTGCCTCTCCGGTACTTGCCAGCTAACTCCATTTGGACCGCAGCCCCGGGACTCGCCCCTGGTCCCCCTGCCTTCGCCAGTGCTTTCTCTGTGTACGGTGCCCTAAGTTGTCACAAGGCTTGAGTCTCGAAGGGCCGTGGCCTCCCAGCCTACAGCCCCAGGAGGGGCCCCAAACACTTGCCTGACGAAGAAATGAATGACCAAGGCCCAGGGAACCAGCCTGGCCCCCGCCCAACGCTCGTCGACCAGACCCCGTGTCTCCGGGCCTCCGGCCCTATGGGAGAGCCTGCGCAGGGAGACACAGGGGCTCCTCGCTGCCCCCCAACACCTGCAGCCCCTATCTCTGCAGGCCAGGCTCCCCGGGTCCTGGGAGGGATAGAAGGTAACTTCACGGCTAGGACGCTGGGTAAAGGTGGCTTCACCCACCCTCTTATAGGGTGGGAGGCGTGAGCGGGGCTGAGCCTGGCCTGAGGTCCGACAGAAGCCGGGGCAGGAGAGAGGGCCCAGGCAGGTACGGCTCCTGGGCGTGACTCCACCGGAGACCGACCGCTCGTCCCAGGGAAGCACCTGGGTCCAGGATCCTGGAAGGAACACTGCAAGGGGAGTCAGGAGGCCAGGCCTGTCCCTGTGTCCCTTGGCTCTGACCCCCTCCCCACTCCCCAAGATGCTGCAAATGGTTCTGAGCTCCAGCAGGGGCCTGGGGGTGCCTCTCTGCCCAATTTATAGACCAGGGCCTGCTGGTGATGTTCTTGCCTACCAGCCAAGGGCCCGAGGAGACACCGAAACTCAGCAGGAGCCGGCCCCACTCACCATCCCCAGGTCAGCCCCACGGGCGCACAGAAGACACAGCCCAGGACAAAGTACCAGACAGCTGGGCCCCGTGTAGAAGTCAATGACTGTGGCGCCTCTCAGTGGCCGAGGGGCCAGCGCACTGCTGTGGGAGTGGGGCTCACGGAGTTACAGCAAGGACCGCATCCTCTCTCAATGCGTGCCCCAGCCGGTGGGCATCTGCCACGGAAGAGCCAGATCCCTGCCCCGTGACCCCTGGCCACTGCCCAGCCTGCTGCCTCCAGAAACTCATGCCTGCCCCAAACACCATAGATGTGCTCCGCCTTCTGGCCTCCCTGGCAGGCCCAGGAGCCCGTCCGGGTCCCTCTCCCTGACCAAGACTTCACCACACAGCCAGCTAAACCCCAAACCAGAGCTCTCATCTGTCTGGGGGAGAACGCAACCCAGAGATCACACGGGATGGAATTCAAGACCCCATAGACACAATGCCACTACATCATCCTCCAAAAGTGACAGCTGTCACCTAAGTCCCAGTAACACCTAGATCCCCAGCTGGGACCACCCTGCACTGGGACAGAATGTGAGGCTCAGGGAGTACGGGCCCCTGGTATTGAGTGACCCTAGTAACAAAAGTAACCAGTGGTGATGAGAAGAAAATAAATCCGTGGCAACAAAAGTAACCGATCGTAACAAGGAGTATCACCAGTGAAGACAAAAGTAACTGCTGGTCACCTAGGTAATCAGTAGTAACAAAAGTAACGGCTGATAATGACAAATCAGCAGCCATAACTGCCAGTAGCTGGTGCGAGCAGCCCTGGCTCAGGCAGGTCACATAAATGTGGCCTCCAAGGCCACTTTCGAGAGGGTGGGAAGTCCCAGCGGGTGGGCGCTGCACCCAGCCAGGAGTGGTGGTGGGGGTGAGGCGGGCCGGGGGTGGGAGGGAGCAGGGCGGGGCAGAAGCAGGGGGCACCCAGAGGCAGAAAGGCAGGCAGAAGCAGGCGGCCGGCACGGAGAGCTGGGATCTATTCAGAGGACAGAGCCAAGGGCCCGGAGGCGGGAAGTGACAGAGGCGACTCCAGAATGTGCCCAGGGCATCCGCTTGAGGAAGTATCATCACACCGCACGGATCTGAGGGTGGCCCTGGATCTCCCCGCGAGGTCCCCCCCCCCCGGACTGGGCCGGAGCTGGGAGGCGCGGGACGGGGCGGGTCTCAGGGTGTCCAGCGATCCTGAGGGGGGCACCAGGGGGCCTGGGTCGGGGAGAGAGCAACAGCTGGAGAGGGAGAGCCAGGCCCCAAGCCGGGTGTCCGGGGGCCGGGAGGGGGGGCGGCCTTCCCGGAGCGGGGCCTCACCCCCACCTCGCGGCGGCCGGGCGGGCGCCCCCCGGGGCTGGGCGCTGGGTCCCCGGCGCGCGTCGAGGCTGCACCTGGAGCGCGCCGGGCCGCGCCGCCGGCGCGTCCTCTTCGTCCTCGTCCTCGTCCTCCGCGTCCGCGTCCCCTGGGGCGCCGGCCTCGCCGTCCTCGTCGCCCCCAGCGCTCGCGCCCTCGCCGTCCTCGTCCTCGTCCTCCTCCCAGGTCGAGTCGCAGTCCGGGTCGTCCATGCTCGGGCGGCGGCGGGACCCGCGCTCCGGCGGAAGCGAAAGTGAGCGAAGGAGGAAGCGCGGGGGAGGGCCGGGGGCGGGGCCGGGGCGGGATCGGGGCGGGGCCGGGGGCGGGGCCTCCGGCGCCGTCCGCCCCGAGAAGGCCCCCCACGCTCCGAGCACAGCCCCTCCCGGAGAACGTCACTCCGGAGGACGCCCGCCCCCTTCCTCGCTGGGATTGCCCCCAGGGTGTCCCCCCAGGACCCCCCCTACACGATATCCCTTCCCTTTGGGAGAAGACACCTCCCCCAGGATGCCCTCTGGAGTATACCGGCTCTACAGGTATGTCCCTGGAGGATGCTCATCCCAGAGAATCACCCCAGAATGCCCCTGAGTACAACCTCCCCCCAGAGGAAGACGCCTACCTGCTGGAAACCCCCTCCTCCAAAATATCCCCCTTCCCAGAGGATGTTCTCCTGGAGGAAGTCAACCCACCCCCTGGAGGATGCCCACAGGAGGATGTCCCTCCACAGGGCTGACCCCAGGAGCATAACCCCTGGGAGCTGTCCTCCCCAGAAGGGAGGCCCCCCCCAGGATGCTCCCACGCGGGATGCCCTCCAGGTGTAGGCTGGGGCTGTGGTCTCATGAGAGGCTCCTTTGGAGAGCAGTCTGCTTCCACGGTCCCCCAGACTGTGGGCAGAAGTCATTCTCGGGCGGTGGGACACAGATCCTCGTGTCCCTTCACAGACGGTTCACAACTGGGCAGTTTGCTTCCATAAGGCCAGCAGGAGGGTCTCTTTCCAGCGTGCCGGGAGTCGTCTGCACCGTCACCGTGGGCCTGGCCTCTGCCCCTTTGCCACATCCTATCAGCGGTAAGGTAAGGTGCTGCCTAGAGGGAGGGGACGCATGAATGACTGGGTGACTGGGGTCATCCTGAGGCTGCTCAACACAGGTGGCCCTGGTTAAACATCCCCTCGGGGGCCTCTCTGGGCGCTGGGGGCAGCCGGCGGTAGCCGCCCTCTTCGCACACATTGGCGTGTGTCAGACAGCTGAAAATCACCTGCATTTGCAAATTCCCCAGTGACCTCCCACAGAGTCCCTTAATCTGTGCCCTCACATCTGCTGGTGGCCGCGGGAGTTCCAGCAAAGTTGGAGACCCGCCCCTCAACATGCAACTTGGGAGTGGCCGGCCCAGGTAGTATTTGGACTCTGTGACCACCGTGCACCTTCAGTGTTTCACAGCATTTTCGCTAAAACCAAAGTCTGGCCTTCTGACGGATCTAGCCAGGAGGGTAACTCCCGGGGTCGACGGGGTAGAGGGTGAAGGCCAAACCCAGCCCCCTGGGGTCGCTGACCTCTCCCAGCCCTGCCAGCGGCCCCTGGGCCTCAGGGCTGCCTGTGACAGCTGAGAGGGAGCACAACCTTCCGACCTTGGCTGTGGGCACAGCTGAGGGCCCTTCTTGATGCGGGCCGTCCTCATCCATTCTCCGGGTACAGTCTCACCTGGCTGGAGCCTGTGTACACACGACCTCACTCTCTAAGAGGACGGAGGTGAGGTGCCCCCCCCCCCCCCGGAACGGACATCTGGGCATTTCTGTAAAAGGTATGCCACCGGTGGGCGGGCTAGGTTTCCTGGGCAGCGGGCAGCCGCCGCGCCTCTGGCGGGAGCCGCGGGGGCGGATTGCCTCCCCCACCCCCTGGGCCTCACCTCCCGCTTGCCTGACTTGCAGGTGGCCCCGCGAGGCCCCGGCCAGGACACCGGGCAGATGACACCGGGAGGCCCTGACGCAGGTGTCCGCGTGTCCGGGGCGGAATGCAGGGGTTTGGCTGCTCTGAGGGGCACTGCGGTGGGGAGGCTGTGCCTCTCCACGGGCCGAGCGGCAAGCCTCCCCGCCGCTGCCTCCCACCAGGGCTGGGACGACGGACCCTCCCAGACGCTGCCCGACTTCCGCTCGACAAGGAAGAGTCACCCCGAACCGCACCTCCCGCTGCTTTCGTGCAGTTTGCCTGGGGCTCCGCAGGGCGCGTTAACCCGGGAGCCCAGATTTCTGCTGCAGAAGAAGTCTTGTGCTGTTTCCTCCCCTCTGCAGCCTGGGGACGCCCGCTGTGGGCTCAGGGCTCTGGAGAGCTGGCCGCCCAGGCTGGGGCGGGGCTGAGCAGGGGTTGGGGGCAGGACTGGGGGGCGGGCCAGGGGGGCCGGGGCGGGGCCCAGAGGAGCGACGGCGGCGCGCTGGCTCCGGTTCCTCCTCGGAGCACCGGCAGTAGGTGGCGCGCCCCAGGGTGGCCCTGCCCCTGGTGGAGGAGTCTTGCAGGAGCTGGGCAGGGGCAGGTTCAGGTTAGACCTGCCTTAACGTTTTCCTCAGGCGAAACCAGTTGCAGCCTCGTTGTTTGGCCAAAGCCCCACGCCCTCCCGCCCCGCCCCGCCCCGAGGGAGCCCCGCTGCGTCCCGTTGCTGCCCTATCGGTACGCACTTGGGAGCACATTCTCCTCCTGCATCAGCCCTGGGGGCCCTGGGCTGGGCCAGGGCAGGGAGGGCTGAGGCCGCACCCACCTGTCCCCGCCCAGGGAGGCTGCGCCGTCCCGTTGTCGACGACCCGGCCCGGCGTCCTCGGCACGAGGCACCTCCCGGAGGTTTCTGGTCTCAGGTCAGTGGCGCCTGTCTCCCCCAGTGTCCTGCAGCCGCTCACACTGGTTTCTCCCCAGCGCCTCTCCTCTGTCACACTCCGTCTACCTACGTGGTGGGGGCACAGCTGTACCCCATGTCACAGAGTGGACCCCTAGGCCAGGAGAGGATATGGGTGGGGATGTGAACTTGACCTGCACAGGCCACACGCAGCACATGATCTGGACCCGCTGTGTGAGCCTCACTCCGGCTGAGGACTCCGGCCTCCGCAGGCCTAAGGGCGTGGGGAGTGGCCCCAAACCGGCACCTGGGGTGGGGGGCCATCTACCTTGCTGGGTGGCCTTGCGCGCCCCTCCCCCCACATCTCCTGGAAGGGCAGCCAATGTTCAGTCATTAGGAAACAGGTTTGACTTATTGACTAGGCTTTTCCAGCATGTTCTGAGGTCCCTGAAGATCCTGCTCCAGACCAGGGTCTACGTCTGTAAGGGAAAGACCCCCGTCTTCATAGACAACGTTTGCCCCATGGCTCTGCCGGTTCTGACTCCCCAGGGACCGGCTCCTCTCGGGCAGCAGGGTCCCAGCGACAGAAGCCGGTGCAGAGTGGGCCTTGAAGGAGGGCTGCCGGCGATGCGCTCCAGGCCCCGCGAGAGACGGCGGGCCGGGTAGAGCAGGCCAGCCTGCATGGGGCGTGGGGCACCGGGTTCCTGCCCTTGCCTGGTGGGCCGAGGCCCGGCCTCCTGCTCCGAGACGGTGGGGGGATTCAGCTTCCTGGTGACTTGTCCAGATGAAGGACCCGGGGCGCGGAGGTCAGCCGGGACTGAGGGCGCACCCTTCTTGCTCTGCCCGGACTCTCCTGTGCGGAGAGCAGACTGGGCCCCGAGACTCGCGTTGCCAGAGGATGAGCTCCCGGACGCCCGGGCTCAGCCAGCCTCCGGCTCTGCCTTGTCCGCAGTCCTGGCATTTCGTATCTGAGGGACTTGTCACACTCGACCACATTTCCACTCTGGCCCGATTTCCTGTTGGTCGTCAATACATTGTATCGAGGGAACACTAGGAAGCCCACTGAGTGTAGGCTACGGTGATAATCCTTGGAAAAATAAACACTTCCTACCGTAAGAAAAGGGAACTTACTTTGGTATCAAAATCACACGACTCCAGGCTGCTGCTTTTGTGCTTTAATATTCCGCACTCAAACAAAGTATTTCAGGCAACCCTGGGCCCCGGCGCCCCTTCCCTCCACTCACTCATTTGGTCTGTTTGCAAGTTACCGGAGGATACAAAAATAGCCGCTACAAATCCTGTTTCTGGCATATAAAAACTGAGCGAAAAGTGTCTCAGCAGTCATGACCTTAACACAAAACATCTCAGGAAAAATACAACACAGGTTTCACTTCTGCAGTGTTGTTTTCATATAAAACACTAGTAAAATAGGCTTCTTAAAAATTAAATAGTGAAATACCGCCAAATTATATACATCGTTACAGTACAAGCGAATGAGGCAAAACGTCCAGTTCTCAGTTTCTCAGGTGGGGCGACGGTCCGCCACGGGGTGGTTCCAGTCTCTCTCCCGACGGGGCAGCCGGTTGGGAAGAAGGGCCAACAGACGGACAGACGGACAACGGGCAGCACTGAGCTGCCCGGCAAGACCAGCGCTCCTCAAGGACACGGCAAGAACGGACTTCCTGCTCGCTGGCCCAGGTCTCCTTGCCCGTGCCCCTCGCCCTGCTCCGCGGGGCCTGGACCGCGGCCCGGCCGGAGAACTAGCACGGCTGGAGCTGACCCGGCGTCACGGGAGGACGGGGAGGACGCCTGCCTCCCAGCTCTCCGCCCCCGCGGGAGGTGGTCGCGGTCGGGCCCTGTGGGAGCCACAGGGGCGGCGGGCGGGGGGGGGCGGCGCGTCCGGCCCGGTGGCCGCCGTCCCCCTGCCCTGTGCCCGGGCTGAGCGGCGTCTACGTTCGGCGCCGCTTGGCGGCGCTGGGGCTGGAGGGGTTGCTGTTTGCCGTCAGGACTTTGTCGGTGACGCGGCTGCGCTTCCGCTTGTCCACCCCCTCCTTGGAGCCCAAGTCCGAGGGGTTCTTGTCTTTGCTGGCCTTTTCTGTTGCTTTGCCCAAGCTTCCTGAAGACGAAAAAACTGGGAGACAAAATCATTTGGCTGAAAACAGAATATCCAGAATTTTACTTCATCTTCCCGCTCAGTGATAAAAAGCCGCGTCGACACACACGATGCTCCGAGCTGGGCTGCCGTGCGGCCCGCGGGCGGCTGGGTCCTCCTGAGGACCCGCCGTCCCTGCCGCGTGGAGTGTGTCCCCTGCACCCGCACCCCCTGCACCACGCGCTTTACGTCCCGCGGCCCGGGTGCCAGTGCCCCGGGCCGCCGCGGGGCTCGCTCGCAGTGTGGGCCGTGCACCAGGCCAGGTCTGCCCGGCAGCTCGCGCCCAGGCAGGTGGAACCAGACGGCGCAGCTCCGGCCCCAGGCGGACTCAACGCGCGGGCTGGGGGTGCGGAGCCGCCCGGCTTGCTCCCGGGGCCCAGGGCGGGGTCGGGGGCGCTCCCCACTCACCATCGTCCGCCCCGTTGTGGGGGTCCACGTCTTCCTTCATTTCCTCCTTCATCTCTTCTTCAATGACCACTTTTCCTGTGGGGCGACAGCTGACGTTTACCAAAACGGTGGGAGACGCGGCCCTGCCCAGCGCTGCGGACGGCTCAGGCCGGGGACGGCTGTGTGTGTGCTTCTCAGCTGCCGCCAGGCCGCTTTTAAAGAGAGCCCATTGTTCTTGAACAAGTTCCCGCCAGCCCCCAAGACTCCCCAGACCTCCCAGTCCACCTGGGCCAAGAAGCACCCCGCCAGCAGCCCTCACTCCTCCCCGAGGCTCGTGACCTTCGCCCGCCGCCACCGCCCTCGGCCCACGTCCTCCTTAATTCCCGAACCTGACCCGCCCGAGTCTCACCTTCTCGGACTTCGTGAATGATTTCTTCCGGAAGGACGAAGTTCCTCTCTGGATTTGGGAATGGAAGAATCTCAGATTCGTGCTGACGGCAAGTAGGGCGATTTTTTAAAGAAACAAAGAAAAAAATGTGATTTTAGTAAGTCACCAAAAACGTGTAAGAGCCAACTTAGGAGCACCTGAGGAGCAACCACACGGCCGGGTCCCCAAGAGCCGAGGGGGAGGGCACCAGAGGGGTGAGGACACTTCCTTCTTTCTGCCGGCAGTCTACCAGGAGCTGGGCTTCTCCGACAGGCCGCAGAAGGCAAGGCTATGGCTCTAGCCACCAGGAGTCCAGCCACCAGGAGTCATCACCTGACCCGAGGCTGGGGCAGCCCCACTTCCCAGCATGCCGTCCCTACCCCCAGGGCAAAAGCAGGCTACGGCTGTCCTGCTGACCCGTCCTGCTCCCTCCCCACAAGATGACAGTGACAGTGGAGCCCGCAGACACGGAGGGTGCCGGACAGGAAAGCCACTGCCTCGGAAACCAGGTAAGGACTACACAGTGGTGTCAGGGACACTGCTTATCAGAGTCCCACTTGTCCTACACGTCACACAGTCCCCATGTGCCAGAAGGGACGAGACCCTGGAGGCACAGGACCACCGGAGGAAAGGAAGGTGAGCTGGCGGAAGGGGTCTAGACAGGGAGGGGCTCAGCGGGAAGGGCCTCCTCTCCGCAGCTCGTGGTAAAGCTCAGTGCTTAGCCCGCAGACGTGCTTGCGTCTCCTGGAGCTTTGGAAACCCTGTGGCTCTTGGGGCTGCTGGTATCTCCGTGGTGGGGGCCACAGATGCACCTTGCCAGGGTTCCGGGTGACTCTGGCATCAGCTCCAGAGGGGCACTGGGGTCCGGAGCGACAGCCTCGAGGTTGTGCCTGGTCCCGCACAAGTAATAGGCCAGACTGAAGTTCTGGCAGAGAGGGGGGACCGGCTGCTTGCCCTGGACTACAACCTCTGAGAGGCGCCCTGCGGCTCCCAAGTGCAGCGAGGGCCTGGTGCCAGCTGTGTCTGTGTCCCTGGCTGCACTGGGCCAGGGACCCTGCCACCCTGATGTCTGTGTCTTGCTTGGGGTCCCCACTGGCCTAGAGTCACGGCATGGAAGTCTGGGGACCAGGTGACCCCACAAGGTGACAGGTGTGGGGTGAGGCCCCTTCAGGATGACAGCTTGTCCGTGATGAGCTGGTCCCAGCAACAGGGACTTCACTTTCCAGGGTGCTTCCTCCAGGCCGGGCAGCCAGTCCCCAGAGCACGGCTGTCACCCTTATCTCCTTCCGAGAGCAAGACAAGGAGCTGCGAACCACCCGCCCAAACCCACAGGAAGCAAGGGTGGCACCACGTTCGGGCAAGGAAGGCCTCAGCCGGGAGGGCTGGCGTGGCCCCAAGTCAGCCAGGGGGGCAGAGACTCACCCCTGCCCCGGCCCAAGTGCCTACCCCTTTGCTTGCCTGTAGCTCCCGCTGCCCCCCAGCCCCAGGGGTCCACACCTCCTCTGAGCTCCTCGACCCCCCATCGCCTGCTGCCACAGAGCCCGGACGCCTGCTGTTCCTCTGCGGGGAATGTCCACTGTCTCCTCTGGCCATCCTGGCTTCCCAGTTGACCTGCCTGCCTCTCGAGGAAACTGGCCGGGGTTTCTGTGGCGACAGGGCCCCGGCCTACCTGGTGCCCACAGAAGCCACCATATTCACCTGAATGTGACTCGGACCCAGTCACCTTCCTGCCTGGCGCGCCGTGGGGCCTCCCGTGTGACTGCCGGGGCCTCACGCCTCCTCCACGGGCCTCAGCTCCGCACTCATCTCCCCGGAGAGACTTTTGCGAACCACCCCACATAAAGAAGGCTCCTGGAGGGCAACCAGCTACCCCCACTGCGTTTGTGAACTACTTGAGGTGCCTTGTTTAGTTACTGGTGCCCCCCCCTCCTCGGGGAGGTCCACGGGCCACAGGGCTCTCTGAGGAGCAGCTCTGTCTGGGGTTAGCGGGGCCCTGGCCTGAGAACCAGGGGGGGTGGGATCCAGCTCACCAGTGCCTGCATGTCATACATGGTGCTCAGGTGGTCCCAGATGACCTTGGATGGGACCTGCCGGCCAATGTTCTGGCTGAACTTGTCCCGGATACAGATCATGTGGAAGTGTCGATTAACACCTGTGGGAAGAGGGGGTCACCTGTGAGGAGGGGGGAGGTGGAAGGCAGTGAGGGAGCTGGAAGCAGGGGTCAGCAGGGGAGAAGTAAAGATGGGGGCAGGAGGGTGGGTGTAGGAGGTGCAAAAGGAGGGTATTGGGGGGCAGGGTGGAGGAGGGCGAGTGGGTGCAGGAGGGGCACAGCAGGGGCCAGGGGGAGGGTGCAGGGGGAGCATCAGAGGCCAGAGGGAAGGTGCAGGGGGGCAGCAGGGGCCAGAGGGAGGGTGCAGGGGCGCAGCAGGGGCCAGAGGCAGGGTACAGGGGGAGCATCAGGGGCCAGGGGCAGGGTACAGGGGGAGCATCAGGGGCCAGAGGGAAGGTGCAGGGGGGCAGCAGGGGCCAGGGGCAGGGTACAGGGGCGCAGCAGGGGCCAGAGGGAGGGTACAGGACGGGCAGAAGGGGCCAGAGGGAGGGTGCAGGGGCGCAGCAGGGGCCAGGGGCAGGGTACAGGGGGAGCATCAGGGGCCAGAGGGAAGGTGCAGGGGGGCAGCAGGGGCCAGAGGGAGGGTACAGGATGGGCAGAAGGGGCCAGAGGGAGGGCAGAGGGGTGCAGGAAGGGCCACAGGGAGGGTACGGGAAGGCGGAGGGGCGCAGGGGAGGGGTGCAGGAGGGGGTAGCGTCAGCGGAGGTGGGGTGGGTGGGCGCAGGGGTCGGAGGAGGCGCAGGTGGGTGGGCGGGCGTGGGAGGCCCCGCCCCGCGCCCCGGCCGTTGCCCGGCCCGCCCCGCCCCCACGCGGGTCCGCGGCCTCGGCGGCGCTCCGCTCACCGACGGGCTTGTGGCCCAGCATGGCGTGGAAGAGGCACACCTCCACCTCGGGGCTCCACACCACCGTCTCCTCGGCCGGGCTGGTGGCCGCCTCCCCCGGCCCCTTGTCGCCCGGCGCGCCGCCGCCGCCCACCTCAGCCTCCCCCATGGCCCGGCCGCCCAGCGACGAGCCCCCGGCGGGAGCGGGCGCGGCCACGGCCTCGGCGCAGGCGCACTTGCGGGGCGGGCGCGCGCGCGCGCGCGGCGGGCTCGCGCTCGGGTTCGCGCGCGGCGCCGGCGCAGGCGCAGCGGAGGGTTGGGCCCCGCGGCTCCCCCTGGCGGCCCGGCCCCGCGGCAGCGCGGTGGGCGCGGGCGGGCTGCGGAAGCGCGGGGGAGAGGTTGCGGCGCCTGCGGCGCGGCTCCGGGTGAGGCTCCTCTGAGCGGTGCGCTCTTCGAGGCGGGGCTGCCAGCAGCACGTCCCCGTCTGAGGAGCTTAGGAAGAAGAACGGGCCACTGACAGCGCCTGCCGGCGTGGGCTCCCTGCGACCGCCGCTGCCCCGGCCAGACCTGGCCTTGACCGCGGGCTTCGGTGGGGGCCACCCCCACCCCCCCACCGCCGGCCACGGAGGGGGGCAGGGCCAAAGCGGGGCAGCCGACATCACCCAATCAGGGCCGCCGACTCCGCCCCGTCCCGCGGACCGCGCCCCGCCCCTCCCCAGGCCCCGCCCACCGCGCTGTCAAGGCGCCGGACCCGCTGCGGCCTGCGCGCCTCCCCTCCCGCCGGGTGGTGGACTCTCGGTCCCGCTGCCGGGACCCCTTCCGGGCAAGGCGCCGAGCGTCTCTAGGCCTCAGTTTCCGCCTCCGTGCAATGGAAGCAACAACGGCGCATTCCTCAGGGGTCCTGATGAAGGCTGGGGGCCCTTCCCGCTGTCTGCTCTGGTGCCCCAGACCTGGGCCTGACGCGGACGCACGCCCAGGCTTCACAGTAACTGCTGGTGTCACATTGCTGAGCGCTGCCCCTTGGCCGGTGCAGGCTCCGGTCAGCCACACCCCCGGGGACAGCCCAGAGGAGTCCAGGCTCAGTTGCCTGGGGCCTGAGTCCTGCCTGTGAAGGGGGCTGCTGATGATACCGGTCCCCTCGGTGGCACATGGGAGCTGTGGCCCTCTTGTCCGGGGGGTCGGGAGAGGCCCCTGGGGTGGCAACTTTGGACATGGGGGACAGGCAAAGGGACGGAAGGAGAGGCATGTGTGGCCCTGGGCTGGAAACAGAGCGGGCCTGGCCTGGCGGGCTAGGGTGGGTCATGGGTGGTGGCTTCTGGAGGTCAGTTCCTCCTCACTCAGTCCTTGACCAGGGACCGTGGCGAGGTGTCTCACCCTGACCCCCAGACGAGAGGATCCCACTTGTTCCCTCATGTTCATACCCCTCAGCAGGTGTTCTGCCGTGCTCCCTGCCTACTTGTCACTGCAAACCATTGGTGACAGCGTCAGTCTTCCCTGCCAGATTATCAGTCAGATCCAGGGGACCAGGGCTGACCTGGCACAGAGCAGGTGGACAGTGACCATTTGTGGACCCAATGACCAACTGACCAACTCACTTTCTTGATCACTAGGGCTAAATGATCCCCCCCCTACTGCCCACTGGCACTTGTGATGTCCACATCTTAAAAAGATGCATTTGGCGTCCCAAGCCTCTGAGTCCCAGCAATGGGGGGGCTTGGACCCCCAGATGGGAAACATCTAGGCCCTGGAAAGGGATTTCTCCATGAGCCATCTGGTTTATACATGAGCCATCCGGTTTATACATCAGTCTTGTATGAGTTTGGCTACTGTGAATTATTCCCAAGACCAGGTCTGGGTTCTGCCCAAGTGAAGTTTCTTGCCCGGGAACTGATGTCATCTCTGGAAAGCAGTGACCATCACTTATAAAAGGGTACCTATCTTTCACTCCTAAGGGGACACCGGGCTCTTACTTGTGAGAGCTGGGTTCAGAGGAAGGAGTGTTTGGAAGGCTTTGGTCAAACATCCCCTTATGTGTCCACCTTCCCTTGGGCGCACTGTCCTCCCCTCCGACTGAGTCTCTGGGACAGAAATAGAATTCCACCCCAGCATGGCTGGCACTGGCCCCCCTCTGGTGCTCTCACACTGGAGTTCACACCCGAGGCAGTGGAGGGATACGCTCGTGTAGGAAGCGCAGCCCCCACTCGCTCATATCTGCCTGCTCTACCATGGCCTCCTCGCGCCTCGTCCTGACCTCTGGACATCAAGGACAGCAACATCATCCCTGTTCCTGGGCTGAGGGACCTCCGAGGTGTGAGGTGCCCAAGGGACCCAGTGGCTGCCAGCCAGGGCGGCTGAGACTTCTCCTTCAGGGTCAGCTGTGGCTTGCAGCCCCACATCACACCTCTAGAGGGCGTCTCCCACCCATTGTTTGGACTCAGACCGGGGCTCCTGTCTCAGAACCCTGCAGGCAGGAACCACACGGACGCACTTCGTCTTCCCTTGGCAGCTGGCCCAGAGGGCCGGTCACGGCCTTTTGAAAAGAAAGTCTAATTCTTCCGATGGGCATCATCGCCGTGATGACCCCAAGGACGTTTATCCTGCCCACGGCGCATGGCTCTGTGGTCAGCTCCGTGGATCCTCACAGATCCTGTCCTGGCACCATTACCATCCCCATCATGTCACCTGCATGGCTAAGCCTGGTCCAGGGGAGGAGGGGAGCCGTGGGGTGCCAGGCTCAGCTGCCAGTCACTCCTGATTGGTCAGGGGGGTGTTGCCTTCTCTGTCGGGTTGCCGGATTTGACATATAAAACTAGGGGCATCTGGTGGCTCAGTCGGTTGAGCGTCTGCCTCTTGATTTCGGCTCAGGTCATGGTCTCATGGTTTGTGATCAAGCCCCGCATCGGGGCTGTGCTGACAGGTCAGGAGCCTGCTTAGGATAGAATTCTCTCTCCCCCCTCTCTCTGCCCCCTCCCACTCTCCCTCTCTGTCTCTCAAAATAAATAAATAAACTTAAAAAAAGAAGATTCTCTCTGCCCCTCTCCCCTACTCACACGTGCTCTCTCCCTAAAATAAAAAAATAAAGGATGATGCTCAGTTACATTTGAATTTCGGATAAATAATGAGTCATTTTGCAAGTGAAGGTATGTGTCAAATATTGTGTGGGACGCACTTACATTCAAAGTTACTCTTTGTTTATTTAAAGCACAAATTTAACTGGATGTTCTGTATTGTATCTGATGATCGCGTTCCTTTTGCCCGAATTACTTTCTGGTCCGCAGGTTTTTTTTTTTTTTTTTTAATGTTTGTTTATTTTTAAGGAGGAGAGAGTGTGCTCAGGGGAGGGACAGAGAGAGAGGGAGACACAGAACCCGAAGTGGGCTCCAGGCTCTGAGCTGTCAGCACAGAGCCCGATGCCGGGCTCAAACCCACGAGCCGTGAGATCATGACCTGAGCCGAAGTCAGACGCCCAGCCGACTGAGCCACCCAGGCACGCCTGGTCGGCAGCTTGATTTGTCTTGACATATGGAGACTGCTGGGGCCATAGTGTTCTGTCCGTCTCTCCCCGGAGTGAGCCTTGTGAATTCGAGACAGGGAGGTCCTGTCACCGCTGGGAGCTCATTAGGATTTGTAGGCGGAGTGAGCCATTTGGGCTGTGATGGCCAAGGGCAGACCCCAGGCCCTGGGTTCCCAGGCGCTGATTTTGTGGGTGCAGAGGGCCCCCAGGTAAGAGCACACGACAATCAATTATACCACCTCTGCCTTGAGGGATAGGCCCCCTGTGCGTGTGTGCACTTCATGTCCCTGCGCTCGGGGCTGGACCACAAAGAGGAGGGGTCAGCTCTGGCGGCCTGGCCTTGTCAGGGCGCAGCCCCTCCCAGCAGCTCCTGTCACACGGGGGCTCGTCAGAATGGCAGATTCCGCAGGGTGGGCCCACGCACACGTCCATGACACCCAGCTAGCTCTGCCGAGTCAGCGGGGGGTGGGGGGCAGCCCTCCAGGGTGTTCAGGTGAGGACCACAGAGGGGTTCCGCCCAGCGGCCTCTCTCCAAGTTCTCAAGTGGCCTTGACGAGGGGTGGGGTCAGGCTGAGCCGCTCCCTATTGTGTTTTCTTGTTCTGATTTCCTGGGGGAGAGGAGCCTCAAGTTTACTGCCTGTCAGGGGACAAGAGGCCTTCCCAGCCCTGGGGCATCAGAGCCAGGCCCTGAGCATGGCTAGTGACAACCGATGGCTTCACCTGTGACTGCAGGGACCAAACAGTCAGGAAATACCCTGGTTGTCATCATCCCCCTTGTGGGCGTGGAAACTGAGGCACAGGAGCGCCGGGTAAGTGATCTGCTATAGCAGCTGGGAAGCTGGCTTTGACCCTGTGTCCTCACCTTCCCTGAGAGCGGGGGTCCCGGGGGAGGACACTCACTTCTTTCTCCCCCTTCGGGTGCTGACCAGTCTGCCCCTCCTCCTCTTCCCACGGCCCCGAGGGAGCCTGAGGACCAGTTTGCAGGAACCTCCCCCCGCCCAGGACGGCGTCACCACTGAGGGCAGTGGGGAGTGTGGGCAGGGGCGCAGGGAAGGGGGCCCTACCGCAGGCAGGACGTTCTGGGTTTATTCTCAGCTTCTTGGCTAGACGTGGCCCAGCCCCAGGGGACAAGGAGCAGACCCTTGGCTTCCGAGGCTGGTAGCAGACTCCCACCCCCGAGAAGGCTCTGGGCCGACCCAGCACAGCCCCTGCCCCCTGCAGCCCCAACCCCCGCACTTTTCAAGACGGAGGACTGTGCCGTGGCAGTCGCCGAGTGCCACGAAGGCTGCGCCTGGGCTGCTGGTCGTGGCAGCCCTCGAGCCAGTTTCAAGGGGACGCATGAGGGGCTGAGTTTATTTTTAAAAGATAGAATCTTTCCCCATCAGTTCAGCTCCCAGTGGCCAGCATGGCTTCCTTGTGCAACAACAGAAGGAAATGATTCATCGGGTCAATGTGGAGAACGTTCTCTTTGTAAAAGGGAACAATTCTTTTTTTAAAAAAGTTTATTTACTTATGGCGCGCACGCGTGTGTGTGAGAGAGAGAGACAGAGAGAGAGCACGTGTGGGGGAAGGGCAGAGAGAGAGAGAGAGAGAGAGAGAGAGATTGAGAATCCCAAGCAGGCTCCATGCTGCCAGCACAGAGCCCGACGAGGGGATCAAGTTCATGATTCGTGAGATCACGACCTGAGCCGAAATCAACAGTCGGATGCTTCACCGACTGAGCCCCCCGGGCGCCCCAGGGCAAAGTCATCCTGAAAGAAACCCCCCATGGCTCACACTTCCCCTGAGCCAGGCTCTGCCGCATTCTGGCCTCGGTGTGTTTCTGTCCCCCATGGGGAGGTTAGACGCGGGGCTTGTCAGCTGGAACCCTGGGGGGGACGAACCAGAGAGGGGACCAGGAAGTGAGCCCCTGGGCTCCCCGTGTACCTAGCGGCACTGAAGCGGGAGGGTGCACCTGCGGGTGACGTCTCAGGCCCCGGAGATAAGGAGAAAAGGCACGAACTTCCGGGAGAAACAGTGGAGTGGCCCCAGGACAACTCAGGGCCAGAATGATGGCGGGCTCGGACCGGCAAAGGTCACAAGGAAAGCAGTGCTGGGCCCAGAGCCCCCGGCCAGGCCACAGCCTCATCCCGTGTGGGGACCAGGTGCTGCGAGGGCACCGGCATGAATGGAACACGAGGTGCAGGATGCAGCCCGGTGCACGGCCAGGAGACCATTACCCTGTGCCTTCTCCCCCTCTACCCCTTCCCGACACTTTTACTTTTATTAAAAAAAAAAAAAGAAGAGGAGAAAAATACAGGGGCGCCTGGGTAGCTCAGTCGGTGAAGCATCTGACTTCAGCTCAGGTCATGATCTCACGGCCCGTGGGTTCGAGCCCCGCTTCGGGCTCTGTGCTGACCGCTTGGACCCTGGAGCTGCTTCGGGTTCTGTGTCTCCCCCTCTGTCTCTGCCCCTCCCTTGCTCCTGCTTTCTCTCTCTCTCTCTCTCTCTCTCAAAAATAAATAAACGTGAAGAGAAAAAACAAAACAAAAAACTCCCTGAAAATACAGGAAGGGGATTATCTCCAGGGATCCAGAGAAAGTATTTGTGGAGGGAGGGATTGGAAAGCAAGTAAGGTGAGCAAGAGATAAGCCTGATGCTACGCGGGGCTCCTGTGTAAGTCCTACCACAAATTATTTAAAAGTAAAAATTTAAAGACAGATATGAAGACTGCAGAGGAAGACAGGCGCGTCAGGGAACCCACCACAGCGGTGGCTTTTTCCCAGCAGCGCTTGCGTAATTTCATATAGGATTAATTCCCGGGTCCCGGCCTCTCTCGCTGCTCCCGAGCAAGCATTTCCGGTTAAACGAATTCCCAAACCTTCCTCTGAAAATGAAATCAGCCTCATCTCACTTGAGGTCCGCAGAGCCGGTAGACGGAGGTGGTGGTCAGGGTGCGCGTGCGCCTCCGAGCTCTTCTCCGAGCGGCGTGGTGTCTCTGCCGGGACCACATAGACCCAGAGATGGGGCTTGGGGGCCTTTGGGGGCAGGGCGTGGCTCTGGGTTCCTGGGGACTGGTGTAGAGAAAAGCTCCACACTGGTTGGAAGGAAGGCACTCACAGAGAGCCAGCAGGAGGGGAAAGACCCCGTTGCCCCGTTACAGGGGCAGCTGAGGACCCCCTACAGCTTCTGGCAGTGGCAGAAGGTCCTCCCCTGGGGCCACCTCAGTCCTGGCCGCTACTGCGGTCTGTCCCAGGAGGGAGTATTTGCAGAGAGCTGTCCCCAAACGGTGACACGCTTTCCGCCGCGTCAGGAGACCTGGCCGTCACTCTTGTCCAGCTCTGGCATCCGTGGGGCCGCTCTTGCCCAAGACGGGCCGGGAGAGGCAGGGGAGGCGATGACGAAGGACGGCCCCGGCAGGGCAGGTTCTGACCAGAGTCCTCTTTGATGGCCGTCACTGCTCTGAAAATCCCCAGTGTGTGCACTGGGCTCCTGTCCTGTCCCTGGCTGCAAGGATGTGCCCCCCTTTCCAACCGTTCTCCCTTGGTTTCCGTACGGGCAGGGTCTGGGGGGCAAGCAGTGGAGGGGACCCTGGCTGGCTTAGGGGGTGGAGAATGACTGGAGGGCCCTGGCGCCCACAATGTTGATGGCAAGCGGGCGTACCCTGGGACAGGTGAGGTCCCCGTTCTCTGACTCTGTCCCTCTGCTCTGGGCTCAGAAGGGGGCGAATGAGCACCCAGCTGCTTGGGTCTTGGTGGGAAGAAGCTCTTTCCTCAAGGAAAACTGAGGTGTTGGGAGAGAGGCCGAGGGCCCCGCTGCACCCACATGACTCCGGGTCACGTGAGAAGGAGTCTCCCCACCGCCTCACGTGGGCTTGAAGGGCAGGGGAAGCAGGACCACACCCCGGAGCCCAGGAGGGCCCTATAGTCCCCACGTGAAGCAGGCGTCTCTGAGAGCCCTCCCACCTGGGCTCCCTGTCCTGAAGTCTGTGCACTGGGTCCCGGGTGGGAAGGCGCCCGCGTGGGCCCGGGCCAAGTACCCTGGTTAGCTAATCGCTGAGGCCGGTGGGTCTGGCTGGGTCCCTGGGGCCAGTGGGGCTCATGCTCACTCTGGCCCTTCCCGAGACAAATCCAGCCGTGCAGCGAGCGAGGCAAGCGAGGCTCTGAGCCCAGCGCCTCTTGTGGCTCTGAGGAGCCGGTGGCCAAAGCCAAGAGCTGTCCTCAGCCAGCAGAGCTCCAGACAGGGTGGAGGGCTGCGAGCCGGAGCAGAACAGCAGGCTGTTCAACCCCAAGCCCAGAAATGTCAGTCGGGGCCCGGCCCGCCGCTGCCCGGCGAGCTGATTCCCAGAGCCCCGCCGTTGTCCTGGGGCCGCGAGCTGCGGTGCACAGGCCCCGCGAGCCCCGCGCCAATCTGCTCTCTGCGGAGCTGCGGGAAGGCACTGCGTGTCCACGGCCAGGTACCTGAGCAGGGTCCGTTTCCCGGTAATTCAGCCTGGGGAGCCTCGCCGGCGTTGCTGATGCCTCTGGCTTTGGTAAAGCGGCCTGGCTTTGCTCTAGGGGGCCGGGCAGGTGGACAGGAAGTCTGGAAAGTGCTTCCTCCGGGGCTCGGCGCCGGCCTCTCCCATGGAGCCTCTGCGGTCTGAGCGTGGCGGACGTCCCTGGGCCAGAACTTGATTGCCGATAACCCCCCCTGCAGCGTGCTGGGCCTCTGGGCCTCCGTCTGGGCCAGAGGGGAGGGTTCGGGGTAGCCTACTCCCGGCCGCTGCCCTCACGGGCTTCGCTTGGTTACTCGCAGGGCCTCCCAATCCCGAAATTCCTGGTGTGGGACACGGGGTCCTTTCCCTCCTCCGTGTCAGGGAGAGATTATAAGCACATGACCTTGACACACCACACGGCCCCATGAAGTCATTGACAGACACATGGTCACCCCTGGGCTTCAGTTGCGGGGGGGGGCGTCCTTCATTCTCTAGTTCAGGAGCTTCCCCAGAGGAAGTGAGGACAGTGCTGCGCAGAGCTGGGCGCGGGCTGCTTGCTTTCTCACCTGGTCCTGGGTTGGGGTGCCGGGGCTGCTGCCAACCTCCTCCCCCACCCCACCCCTCCCCTTCCCCGCAAATCCCTCCTTCCGCAAGTGCTGAGGGATGCGTGCTTGTCCTCTGAGCTCATGCCCGTTCCTTGCCCGACATGGTCCTGAGGTGCGTAGTCTCTCCACACTTGGGTGGCCTGTGGGAGGGAGGTCCCTCCCGTGCGAAGCCTCTAAGCGGGGGAGGAACCATTTAGAAGCAGCAGGCAGACGGGGTGGTGGGAAGGGCTCGGACCTCCAGCCTCTGGGCTGGGCCTGTCCGGGGCTCCCTGTCATGGCGGACCGCATGGAGTCTGGGGCTTGGCCCGTGGCTGATTTTCCACCCTCACGTTCCGTGGCCATATCACGGTCCCACCCTCACTTGAGGCTGCCGGCAGGAAGTCTAGTTGTGTGTGTGCCCTCAAGTACCGGATCCTGTCAGTGTTCTCCGTGGCGCAGCTGTTCCATCCATTTCCACGATGCAGCCGCCAAACTGAGCAGAAGCCTCATTTCCAAATGGAAATCTCCTTGGCAGTTTGGCAGGCACTGACCTTGCTATTAGCTGCTTTTGTGGCTCTACAGGCAGGAAGTTTCCTCAGGTTGCCTCTCTGCAGATAGAGGGACAGGATGATCAATGAGAAGAGCAGCGTTTTCTTCCTGAAGTGTGCTGCACATCTCCTTCGCCATCCATCCGCCACCCATCCATCCATCCATCCGTCCATCCATCCGTCCATCTGTCCATCCACCATCCATGCCTCCATTCGTCCATCCATCCACCATTCATCCATCCACCCATCCATCCATCCATCTGTCCATCCATCTGTCCATCCACCATCCATCCATCCATCCATTCATCCATCCATCCCTCCATTCGTCCATCCATCCATCCATCTGTCCATCCACCATCCATCTATCCATGCACCATCCGTCATCCACCCACTCACCCACCTGCCCATCAACTCACCCACCCATCCACACATCCACCCACCCACCCAGCCACCCATCGATTCATCCATCCCCCCATCCATCCATCCATCCATCCATCTGTCCATCCATCCATCGACCCACCATCCATCCATCCATACATCCATCCATCCATCTGTCCATCCACCATCCATCCATCCTTCCATTCATCCACCTATCCCTCCATTCGTCCATCCATCCCCCATCCCCCCATCCATCCGTCCATCCATCCATCCACCACCCATCCACCATCCATCCCTCCATTCGTCCATCCATCCACCCATCCATCCATCCATCCATCCATCTGTCCATCCATCCGTCCATCCATCCATCCGTCCATCTGTCCATCCACCATCTGTCATCCACCCACCCACCCACTTGCCCATCAACTCACCCATCCATTCACACATCCACCCACCCACCCAGCCACCCAGCGATTCATCCATCCCTCCATCCGTCCATCCATCCATCCATCCATCGACCCACCATCCATGCATCCATCCATCCATCTGTCCATCCATCCATCCACCATCCACCCACCCATCATCCATCCCATGAACATTTACGGGGTGCCTGCTCTCTATGTACCAGGCCCTGAGGAGTGAAGACAACTCACACCAGAGAGAAGAGAGACAGGTGATCAGAGAACATAATACGTTGGTAACGAAGAGAAGCCTAACAAGACTTTTCTTGTTGAGGCAGGTGTGTTAGCAACAGTAGGAGGCCCATTGCCCTGAGGCCATACAGGACTCCCGTGGGGTCCTTCTTCGGTGTCGCCGTTCTGCACCTCTGGAAGCTATTTCTCCCGGTCGGGACTGTACTGTCCAGGACGACCCAGCTCGCCTGCCTCAGGGCAGCAGCATGGTGAGTGATGTTAACATTTTTCTGCGTGCTGCTGTTTCCCAACCACCCTCTCAGCCACCGAGAATTCTGTTTCCCATAGAAATCGACGCTTGACGTCTCCCGAAGCCTTCTCTTTCTTCCGCCTGCTTGCAGAGTTGGGGATTGTTCCTCTGTGGAGTCTGGGGCCATACCCTTGTCTAAATCAGACAGCCCAGCAGTCTTCATGTGCGGCGTCCAGGAAACCCTGAGCAAAGGAGGGAAGGAATCCAACCTCACGGCGTGGTGGGCACAGGCCATGCCAGGACGTTGGACTGAATGGTTTCCTTAACATTTTTGACGTAACCTCTCAGTTCCAAGACTCGGAGACCTGGCGTATTCACCAGAGGAGTCTCCCTCCGTGTTGATGAGAAATCACCTGGAGTGTTTTTCCGCAAAGCAAACCCTTCCTCCCGGACTTGAGTAAGAAAGACCCAGGACGGGGGCACCTGGGTGGCGCAGTCGGTTAAGCGTCCGACTTCAGCCAGGTCACGATCTCGCGGTCCGTGAGTTCGAGCCCCGCGTCGGGCTCTGGGCTGATGGCTCAGAGCCTGGAGCCTGTTTCTGATTCTGTGTTTCCCTCTCTCTCTGCCCCTCCCCCGTTCATGCTCTGTCTCTCTCTGTCCCAAAAATAAATAAACGTTGAAAAAAAAAAAAATTTAAAAACAAAAAAAAAAAAAAAAAAAAAAAAAGAAAGACCCAGGACGTTCAGCTCATCTATACACAATCCTTCCGGTGACCCCAGGCCCGAGCCTGTGTCAGAGCCGGACCCTGGGGTCACGGTAGTCCCTTCCAGGGAAGCCGAAGGCTCCACGGGGGCGGCCACCAGAACAGGTGGGCACTGGTGAGCCGGCAGCCACGGTATGAAGCAGCAGAAGGAAGGGGCTGGCAAGGCAGGGGCCCCCGCTGGGGTCTCAGCCAGGCTAGAGTGCATGTCCTCCCATATCTGCCCCGTGCCTTCTCTGTCCACTCACCAGTGACCACGCTATGCTGGCCCATCTCGCCCTATGGCCTTCTTCCTAAAAGCAGTGCTCAGAATGCCATGGAGAGCAAGGCCTTTTGGTTTGGGAGCTCAGACCTGTCCATGCCTTGGCGACAGGGATCCAAAACCCCTGCCCCAAGTGACCCACGGCCCGCAACTCAGGTCCAGGATGTAGTTGCTCAGGACCAGGCCGGTGACGGCTGCAGAACTCCCGGGACTGGAGTGCGCCTGCCGGGAGGGCCCCGGGCATTCCTGGCCGAGCCAGGTCCTGCAGCACCAAGGGAGAGGACTGCGTGCAGACACAGCCTCTGTGCCCGGCCGGGGCGGGGCGTGCTTGACTCAGGGTCCCTGAGCAGGGCTACCCTCTGCCACACGTGCACACAGACAGACGTGCTGGGACAAAGCGGAAGACTGACAATAACTTGCATCTGGATGGCCAGGGCACTGAGGACGTACTGCAAAGCCGCACGGCAGGGCACTCCACGCTTTCCTGCCTCAGCACATCGTCCGGTAGCACCCACTCGCACCCCGTGTTCCGTGGGCCCGGCCGGGTCCTCCGCTCGGGGTCCCACGTGCCGAAGCTGCGGTGTCCCCAGCTGGGCTTGTCCCCGGAGGTTCCGGGAAGAAGGCGCTGCCTGCTCGTCCAGGCTGTGCTCAGGGTCCAGGTCCTTGCGGCTGTAGGGCCGAGTGTCCTTTCCTCGTTGGCCGTGGTCGGGGGTTGCCCCCAGCATCGCTGGCTGGGGGCCTCTGTTTCCATCTTGGAAGCCAGCAAAAGCGGCTGGGTCTTTCCCACACACGAGTCTCTAGGACTTCCCAGCCTGCCTCTGGAAATGCCCAAGAGAGCGGAAAGCAGAAACCGCTCTGCTTTTAAAAGGTCGTGTGACTATTTGGGGCCTCCCTGGAAATCCAGGATAGTCTCCCCACCTTGACGTTTACGGCCTTAAACACATCTGCAAAGTCCCGCGCCCTGCCACATGCCGCGGACACACGCTCACAGGTTCTGGAGGTAGGGGAGTGGACGTGCCGCCTCCCGCAGGCACCAAGCAGCCCTCCCAGAATGAGCACGTCTGCGGTGTGATGACAGAGGGCCCGCTGTTGCGGGTGGACGCGGAGGACCGAGTGCTGACAGAAGGGGGGCCCGCTGGCCCGAGTTCCCGTGCTCCTGGCTTATCCCGCCCACAGAGCAGAGGCGCCCCCGCCCCGGGGCCCTTTGGGGGAGGCCCCGAGGGGCAGCAAGGAAATCTCTCCGCACCAGCTCTGCCCCTCTTTGGTGCCGTCAGTACGGGTTAGGGCTCACACGCAGACCCGCCGATTGGGAAGCTACGCTGGGCTCCCTGGCACGTCCTAACGGAAAGTCACTTAAAGTCATCTACGGCCACTTGCCTTTGAAGAACGGGAACTCAGCCTGGTGTTCGGGGCGGCCAGCCGTGAGGCCATCGTCACCGTCCCTCCGGTTCCGCACGGCGTGGCTTTCTGGGTGCGTGACAAGCCATCACGTGCGGGCTCGCCTCTCCTGCCGCCTGGGGAGGTGTGCCGGAGCGTGCCTGGGGCGGGGGGGCTGTGCCGGGCTCCCCGTTAATTTTGGGGGCGTCCGCATCTTGGGGTGCAGCACATATCACTCCCCCCCCCCAGGGGCACGTGGGCTCTTCGCTGAGAAGATGCCGCGTCCGCGGGTGTGGGAGGAAGTCGAGAATCAACCACTCAGTAGCTTCAACCGGAAACGGGCCAGGGACCGTGGGGAGGGACCGGGCGCCAGGCACGCGGAAGCCGGTGTCACTCACGGCATGTTGGCGAAATACAACCAGAAACACAATCTGCTAGCCGGGCACACCTCTCCACGAAGGTGGAAGAGAAAGAGAACAGTTTTATTATCAAATGAGTGTGCAGCTTGCGTCACGGGCCATCCGCCAAGGGCTGCCAAAGACAGAAGAAAATGCACCCTTTTCCGGAGCCGAGGAAACACCCCCATCACCACGTTCTTCAGCTCGCGTAGACACTTCTCAGGTAGGGCCTGACGGCACCTGCCGTCACGTACGGCCCGTCCCCCTCCACCTCTAACTGCGGTGACCATCTGTGTTAGCTCGCCGGCTTTATCGGAGGAAAAATAAACTCCCGCACCCTCACGACAGGACGGAGTTTGGGGGTGAGGCGCCCGCGGACGCCGGGCTCCTGCCTCTCGGGGGCTGGGGCAAGGGGTGCTCCCTTCCCTGGGGATTAATTTCAGAGAGACGGCTCCCAGGTCCTTGAGAAAGACAGTCCTGGGTTGTAAGCTGGAGGGAGGTTTATTTAGCTTTTAGAAAGATTTATATACCTCTCAAAGGAATGCACACCTCCTTTGAGAGAGAATTTGCAACTCCCAGTTTTCTAGAGTCGACGCTGGAAGGAAACGGAGGGAGTCTCTCCTGTTAGCACTGGGCGGGGGGGGGGGGGTGATTTCTCAGTTTCTACCTGTGGAGCCTGCAGCACGGAGGACCTGGGGGGAGGAGCTGGGGCTGAGCACGGGGGCCGGCGGGCGGCGGGTGCCGGTGGCACAGGGTCCCGTGCAGACTGCCCGGCACCCGGGAGCGTCAGTGGCCCCGTGATGCGGCTGTGCTAACGGCTCCTTCTTGGGGGCTGCGGCAAGCACAAAATTGCAGGAGGTTGGTACACACAGAGGTCCCGCGGGAGAAATGCTGCTGTTGTCACTATGCCCACGGTTGGTGGCCGGATGGGGGGGCCAAAAGCTGGCACATGCTTATGGGGCAGTGCAGCGGTGGGGGGGTGGCCAGAGAGCACCCTCTGAGGAGGAGGGGATGGGAGATGGGGAGCAACAGGGACAGGGCATCCTAGGCCCAGCTAGGAACCCCCCCCCCCCCCGCCAGGATTCAGGGACCTTCATGGTCACCGTTGTGAGGGACAGAGACCTCCTGATCACAGACACCTCCTCATCATGCAAGAATCTCAAGCTTCTTAGTGCTCCGATTGGGTGAGGCCAGGTTGGGGGTGGGGTAGGGGGCGAGGGGTCAAGACCCAGGGCGGAAAGAGGCCCTTAAAGTTCATTTCCCGCCCACCCCCACCCAGGCTGGATCCCACGGCAGCAGGGGACGGGGCGACAGACTGCCTAGGGCTCCCTCTTGGCCCCTCCCCCTCTGTAAACTGGACACTGAGGAGGGGCAAGTGTCCTCGGGCCGTGGGGAGCCTCCGAGGGGGCCGGTCCACACAAGACTTGCCGGCTCCCTCCTGGAGCCCGGACACGGGGACGGCAAACAGGCACAGCCTGGTGTTCTGGGCTGCCAAGGCCTCCCACCACAGACCCCTGACTTTCTGCTCCTTGCCTGGCTTGGTACATACAGTAGGCGCTCATTAAGTGTGCTGGGTGGTGGAAACAAAGAAGCCCAGACTGGGCTAAGGGGGCAGGTGGGGGCCGCAGGGGGACCGCAGAGGGTGTGGGGGAGCCCGCGGTGCCCGGGGCCCGAGGGGCCTGCCCTCAGGGGCCCCGGGGTCAGACCAGGGTGGGTCCACCTCACGGCATGGCAGGGCCGTAGCCGGGAGCGGGAGCGGGGCTCTGCTGTGCTGGGGAGGCCGGGTGTGGCCGTGCTGGTCAGAGCCTCTCCCTCCCCGTGCCCCACTGAAGTGTCACTTTCTAATGTAAACGAATGACAGGGACGCTCAGAGGAGCCTGCCTGCCGAGGGGGAACATGATTAGAGTAATTTGGGCCCAAGAGAAGTGACTGATGTGGAGAGACAGGGCCAGCGGGGCCGACACCCCGTCAGACGCCAGGGCCCCATCTGCAGGGCTGGGCCAGCTCCCGCGGTGGGGGGCCCGCTCCTGGGGGGCCGTAATGAGCCCACCACACGTCCCCAGGAAGCTCAACATGAGCCCCACAGCCGCACGGTGCCGCCCTGCCCACCTGTCCCCCCTGCTGCCCTCAGCTGTCCTCCCCGCAACAGCCGGTCACTGTCCCTACCGGGGGAGCGTGCCCCTCCCAGCCACCCTCTCTGTCTGCTTCTGACTGCTCACCCCAACCACCTCCTTTCTGTTTTCCGGGCTCCCATCCGCCCCACCCCCATGGGAGCCCCACGGCCCACGCTGCTCAACGCAGTGTCCCCACACAGCCTGGGCTGGCAGCCAAGGGGGGCTCTGGTAAATCCGTCCATGGGAATCTCCACGTGGACGCCGGGGGAGCACGGCCCAGGCTGCCCCCTCCACTGCCTCCTCCAAGCAGCCTCCCTGGATTAGAGCCACCAGCCTGCCTGGGGGAGGGGACTCTGCTTCCTTGCTGAGCCGGAGGTTCTATCCCCCATGGGTGGCCTAGTCTGGGCAGGAGTCCCTGGAGGACCCCGGGAGGCCGGGGTTTGGGTGGGAATTTGATGTTTTCTTGGGTGCCGCTGAGTCACCCAAAGTGACACAGATGATTTGAAACGGGGTTTTCATGTCTCCATCAGGTCCTCAGATGACTTGGGGCCAGAGAGGCCATAAGCTGTGTGCTTGTTGGCCATCGAGGAGAAAGACCGTGGGAAGGAGAAAGGACAGTAAAGAGACCCCTGGCTGAGTGCGGCTGGAGTGGGGGCAGGGGAGGGTGCCTAGGGGAAGGAAGCCCAGTCCTTGGGCTGGTGTTGGGGGACCAGAGCGTCCTCTGCTTTGCTGCTGGCCCTGAGGGGTCCCACAAGGTCTCCCTCTCAGACCCACACCCTCATCAGTAAAAGGAACTGTCCCCTTCCTGCTTAGTGACCACTGCGAGGTCCCACAACTGACTGAGCATAGCACGGGTTTTCGTGTCCCTTCTCTGCTGCCCCCCCCCCCACTGTCCCCTCCTCATTGTGTCTGTCCCTTCCCTGATGGTCACTGGCCTCACCTGCACTGCCTCAGAGGTGGCTGCACGAGGAAGGGTGGGTATGCAGGCCGAGCCCCCCGTCCCACGCCCCAGGACACCTGCAGGGCCGTTCTGACGCCTGAGCTCCCACAGGGTCAGCCGAGGCCTGTGGAGACACAGCAAGTCCTCTGCTTGGGCGCTCTGGGGACAGGGACCTCACTTCTGCACAAGACAGCCCGTTTTACCTTCGGGAACATCTGAATGTCAAAGATGTATTTTAACTTCGTGGGCAAACGTGCGCACGAAGGGCCGAGCACGGTTCGGCCGGCGTGGCTGCGCCGTGCGTGTGCGCGTGCGCGTGCATGAGAGAGAGCGCGTGCACGCGTCCGGGGGCTGGTGTCTGTGTCCCGCCACCGCCGGCCCTGCCACAGCGCGGGGCAGCGCGCTCCCCCCTGCCAGCGGCGGCCACCCCCCGGGGGGACTAAGCGGGGACTTCACTCGGTATCGTATACTCTTTTCAAATTTTCCCTCGGAGAGTGGACCACCTTCTACCGAAAGGGAAAGGCTTTGCATCCTGAAAGTCCGCGCGCACACGGCCAGCCAGGCAGGCGGGGAGGCTGGGGCCCCATCCAGGAGCGTCTTCCACACCTCGGGCCTCTCTCCCCCGTTCCGCTCGCTCGTGCCGAGTCTTGTCCCGACAAGAGCCTGAGCCCACGCTCCTCGGACGGTAAAGAGGCAGACAGGTGGGCGTGTGGGGCGGCGCCTGGCAAGAAGCTCTTTGTCACCCAAGCAGCGAAGTGACGGGACAACGCCACGGGAGTCGTCTGCCCAGCTGGAAGGCGGGCGCGGGCCGGGGCGCCGGCCGGGGGCTCCCGCGATGCCCACTGCTGCCCTTGGGGCGCCAGCTCTCTGGCGACTCCAGCGGTTCAGGATTCCGCCCGCGGTTTAGCGTTTTAGAGCGGGCACATCCCGTGTAGACGAGGCACGAACGCTCAGAGGGGAGCAGCGAGGTCTCCCAAGGCCCCTCTTGGGGAGCGTGTAGGGTCTGAGAAAGTGAATCACTGCCTGGGAGGCACGGGGGCGGGGGCGCTTGGAAGGGGCAAGGCAGAGGATCATTCCCAGGGGAGCCCGAATGCTTTGGTTGGGGCCGCCGTTCCCCTCACCCCTGCAAATACGCCACACGCTCAATCGGACCCCCTTTCGTTCCCAAAGCAGATCTGCCCACCGGAAACCCCCGAGCGGAGAAGCCAGCGGCCGCAGCGCTCCAGCAGCGGCCACGAGCCCCCCTAGCCGTGGCCCTGAGCGCCGGGACTGCTCAGATCACAGGAAACCGCTCATCCTGAAGGGTCGATGAGGCTGACGTTTTCCTCCGAAATCCCGGTGACTAATGTGGCAGGGAGAGAATGTCATGGAATATTCAGCCAGAACCTTCTTTCGAAGGACCTGAAGGGTTTCATCACCAACACTCGGCACTGGTAGGGGTGTGCTCCACCAGCTCTGCGGGAGGCGTTGGCTCTAGCGGTTAGAAGTGCACAGACCGTGTGGCCCAGACTGTGGTGGGGACCGATCGTCCACTCCCAGAAGCCGGGAGGGGGATGGCGAAGGCAGGCGGAGCTCCGGCACCTCCGTCCCAGCCCCCTGCTTGGGGTGTCCGGGCCCCCGGTGTAGAGTATCTGTGGGTCTCGGGAGGCAGACGAGCGGAGCGCTGAGCCTTGAAGCTGCTGGGCTCGGCTGGCACGAGGCCACAAGCCAGACGGCCCTCCCGGAGGCTTGTTCAGACTGGACACCAGGAGGCAGAGCCCTGGGGAAAGTCTTGCTTCCCGAGAGCCCGGGGAGCCCGGGAGCGCCTCAGGTCCCCAGCCAGCTTGCAGGGGCCCCTGGGCTCCCCGAGGGGACACCGGGGGTGGGGGACTTGTGCCCTCATGCCCCGCCCTGAGTGCTCGTTCCGAGGAGCACCCACACCTGCCTCCCCGGTGGGTACCCCCCCATCAAACGCTGCAGGATCGTGTGGTCACAGGAAGGCTCGCAGACCGTCCTGGGTGCGTTCACCTGGCTCCAGGCCTGCCGTGTGTATGTGTGTGTGTGTGTGTGTGTGTTTCCGTCTGCTCCCCCTTCTGCTCAGCGGGGGTTTGCTGAGCCGTGCGGGGGTGGGGGTGGCACAGATCTGGGAGGTCTGTCATTCTGGGGGTCCACTTTGTGTGTCTGTGAAGTTCCTGCCCCTGGCCTCTGTCTCCTCTCCGCAGGGGCCCTGCCCCCACACCTGGTGAGGAAGGCGGACGTTTGCTTATTCATTCATTAGATTTTCTTTAATGTTCTTTTTTGAGAGAGACAGAGCATTAGCAGGGGAGGGGCAGAGAGAGAGACAGAAACAGAGAATCTGATGCAGGCTCCAGGCTCCGAGCTGTCAGCACAGAGCCCGACGCGGGGCTCGAACCCATGAACTGTGAGATCATGACCTGAGCCGAAGTCGATGCTTAACCGACTGAGCCCCCAGGTGCCCATCGATTTTCTGGGTGATAAGTCCCAGCATCCGTGGGCAAAGATGAGTGAATTACGGCGGAGGGCTGGCTGGCCGAATGGCTCTCAAATCCAGCAGCTGGAGTTTGAATTTGTCATTCCATCACAAGCGACAGCCCCAGGGTCTCTGGTTCAACACCCACCGGGAACAAGAGGGCAAGAACCCTGCGGGGGGATGAGCACCAGACTCCACCCCCCCCCCCCCCACCCTGAGCCAGCAGGGAGAGTGAGGCCTGGGCCCTGTCCCACCGCAGCTCCCCGAGGGGCCCCACCAGGGTGGGCAGGGGCTGAGTGGAGGCTCTGGCCCTGGGCGTGGCTGGCCATGCCCTGTGGGGCTGCAGAGAGCAGGACAAGGCCCCCCCCCATATCTTTTCATCCCCAAGGGGGCGGGGAAGGTAGGGGCCCGGAGGCCCAGGTGGCCAGTGGTCTGTGCCACCTGAGCTGGGCTGAGACCGGTGACCTCTCTGAGCTGCAGGAGGAGCCCCAGTAGGGCCAGGGGCCAGTGCCCTCGCGTGTGTGTGCTTGCACGTGTGTGTACATGAGCGTGCATGCTTTGGGGCTGGCCTCCCCTTGTCCTCGTCTCTCCACACGGCCATTTCTTTTAGACGTTCAGCCTGGACGTGGTTTCCATGGAGTTCTGACAAAAACCGGGATTCAAATCGTCGTCACGGGCAGCAGGAGGGGGAGGGCGGGGCCGGGAGCTTTCCCTGCACTCGGGATCCAGGAGCAGGCCTGGGCCTGTGGTTTTTTTTCCTCCTTCCTTCAAGGGTATTTTAAAATGTATGGAATTCTCTCCCAAGCCCTCCTCCCATTCCCTGGCGGTGCGACCAGAGATGCCTTTAGTAGAACCTGGAGGGAGGATTCCTCCCTGTGCATGTGCTGGAATAGGGATCCAGGCTCAGGAACTTGCAGGAGGGGCTTGTCCAGAGCGCTGGCCTCCCGGGGCAGTGGCACTGAAGTGTGGTTAGGGTTCCAGACCGCCTTCCCACTGACCCCAAAGTTCTGTCTCCTTGACTGGCCTGAAATTCCACCATTAGAGTTTTATTCCTTTGGATATTCTCGTAAAGTGTCAGTGCACCTATTGGAGCTTGCCAGTGAGTCTCTCACATCTGGGAGTGAAGGGGTGTCCTGAGCCATCCCTGCCGGGAGGGCGGGACGCTCGCGAGGAGAGACAAGGGAGTGTTTGGAGCCTCACCCCTCACCCCTGTGCCAATCAGAAGGGAGCCGCGAGTCAGCTGGAGGCAGCAGGTGAACGAAGGACTGCAGGAAAGGAAGGGGGAGGGCACGCGGCTGGGGTTCTGGCGCTTCTGCACAGGCTGTTGAAGGGGCAGGTCCCCCTCCCCGCGCCCCCACCTTTCCAGGAGCTTCCGCTCAAGCACACGGGGCAGGCTGGGGCCTGGGAGGCTGGCATCTATGGGCTTGTGGTGTTTCCCTGCAGCCGGGAAAGACGCTCTCCCTCCCGCCCCCAGGCTGGACACCTCGGGGACGCCGCCCATGAGGGACGAAGGTGTAGCAGGAGAAGCCGAAAGACGACGAGGGGTCGGCTGTGCCAGAGGTCAGGGCCAGTGCTCGTCCCCGTCCCCGGGCGTCCCTCACCTGCCGACCCCTGGGGAAGAGCTCACTGGCTTCCCCGTTTTCTAGGCCGGCCCCAGGGGCCGCGGAGACCCGAGTCCGACACTCACAGACCCTGCACGCCCGTCAGGAGGCCGCCTCTGTGCTCAGCCCGCGGACGAGGAAAACGGACACACGGAGGACAGCGTGCTGGCCGCACCCCCGGGTGGACCCAGGTCTCCCCGACTCCAGGCCTGGAGGCGGCCCCGTGGCTTATGGGGTCTTCTGCGCAAGCTCCTCCTGCCGCTGTTCCTCGCCCTGGTGGCAGCAGGACTCGAGCTGGGGGATCCCGGCCCCCAGTGCCCCCAGCCTTTGGGAGATGCAACCAGAGCCCTGGCGGTTTTGGTCAGAGGGCCCCAGTGGAGGGTTGTCCCCCGAGTCAGGAAACGCCCAGTGAACAAACGAATGAGGGGATGAACAGATGTGGGCCCACTGGCCCCTGGACATAAGAGTCTCAGCCACGGGGGCCACTGTCTCCTTTATTGAGAGGCTCGGGGGCTTTGTTCTTGCCGATTAGGTCACGGGGGCGGGGGCGGGGCGCTTGAGCCGTCGGTGGGGTTTTGCATCACTGCTGACCAGTCACACCGGACACTGTTCTCTGAGACCGGCTTCGGGAGCTCCAGTGTGACGTGGCCAGGAGCTGACTCCACGGGGCTGGACGGCACGGGGAGGGGGGCCCGGCTGCGCGGCTGCGTCTCTACCTGCACGAAGTGCGCACACGGGAAGGCGGGGTCCTTGAGAGCCGGACAGACTTGGGGCTGCGCACGGACCCCGCCCCCGCTGCGACTCAGAGGCTGCGGGGTGGTGGGGGGAGGGTCCCCACCTGCGTTGACTCCGCCCCCATCCCGGGGAACCGTCCCTTCTGTCCATCCTGGACACGCGGACTCCGCTGGGCACGCGGAGACGGTCGCGTGAGTCCCGGCTGAGAGGGAGGAACGGCCCCACCCATTTGTCAGGCGGCTGAGCCGGGGCACGAGGACCCGTGCCCGAGGCGCGAAGCGCCAGCGAGGGTCCGGGCCCTCGTCCCGACGCCCACCGCCAGGGCCCAGCCGCCCTGCTCACCCGCCCAGAGCAGACGCTGTGTGCCAGGTCTGGGCTGGCCTCGGCCCCTGCGTGGGTGGCCCCTGGGTCACGGGGCTGGCTGTGGGCTGACCTCCTCCCCCTGCCCCCCCCCCCCCCAGCTGTCCCTGGTGAACGGAGAAGGACCCCGTGGGGTTTAAGCAGGACACGGTTCCTAGCGGGGCGCCCATTGACATCCTCCCATCCACCTTGTCATTTTCGTGGGTGGGACATCGAGCCCTGGTCACCCAGGACAGGGACCAGGCCTCCTGAGTCCCGAGTCAGGGCTGTTCCCAGCCGTCCGCCAGCCCGACAGTCTCCCTTCAGGCCAAATATGCTCCTGAGCCCAGGGAGAACCTGGGCTTTTAAAAAGCCTGTACCTCTCTTTCCAGGCCCTTCTGCCACTGTCTCCTTTGGTTCGGGGGACCTTCTAGGGCCAAGGTCGGGACCAGGCCACCCTGCCTGGAGACCGGCTCTTCCAGACCAAGGAGGCACCTGCCCCTCTGGGTCCCCGGAGCCGGGGCTGCTGCCGGCTGGCTGTGACGGATGACGCTGGCCGGCGGGCTGGCTGTACTCACGACTCCCCGTCCTCACCTGTGGCCGAGTCCCCAGAACTGGTGTCTCTCTGGGACCCGGCCAGCTGCCCTCCACTCCAGGGAGCCGACCCCGAAGCAGCTCAGAGCTGGGCAGCGGGAGCTCACCCGCACAGCGGACAAGAGCCCGCGGGGACATCCCTGGCCTGGCCTGGGGCGGGGGGTGTGGAGACAAGACTCCGCCGACCTGGCCTTGCCTCCGCCAAGCCAAGAGGACTTCCAGGGCAGCCCCCCAGCAGCTGGCATCCCTGTGGAGCCCGCTGCTTTGGTGAGGAGGCAGGAGAGGAGGGGGAGGCCCGGTCCGGCCGATGCCCGGCACCCCGACCCCCGGGTGGTCAGTGGGGACACAGGGAAGCTTCCTGGGAGTCGCCCTTGGAGGGGGGCCGTCTGGCTGCCTGCTGTACCAGAGGAGGGTAGGGGTCCTCTCCTCGCTCCCCGGGGGCGCCAGGACCTCTGCCGGCCTCTTCCACCCCTCCCCAACCCCTGCCAGAGGCACTGCCGCCCCCAACGCCCGCCTGGCCCGACCCGTGCCTTTCATTTCTGTCCACCCTCAACACACAGCCGTCTGGGAACAAAGAAGTCTGCCTTTCACCCAGCACTAATTTGTCCTCATTAAAGGCCCTTTCTGGATCCGGGAGAGGAACAATGTCTCCGTGGCATTCAAAGAGGAGAGGAGGGAGGGGTGGGGCGGGCTGGGGGAGAAGCTGAAACAAGTGGGGCCCCGGGCCTCGCCGGACCCCTCCGCCGCCCCAGGGGTGGGGGTGGGGGGGGCTGCCGAGCGGCGGGGCCCCACCCGCCTAGTACAGTGTTTCCCGGGTGACGTTGCTGGAGAACGTGTGGTTGCTGGACACACTGTTGGTCCTCTTGGAGAAGGCTGGCCTCTTCCTCCTGCGCCCCCACAGGGGACAGAGGCAGGCCAGGGTGGACAGGAAGGCCTGGCGGAAGTTGGCGGAGACCAGGTTGTACAGGATGGGGTTGATGGCGGAGCTGATGTAGAAGAGGGCGTTGGTCAGCATGTAGAAATAGTGGTAAAAGTCGTAGAGGAACCTGGAAGGGAGGGGCGAGGGCCGGGCGCTCAGAGCCCGCGGCCCCCACGCGGGGGTGGGGCCTGGCAGCCCCCCCCCCCCCCCCGGCCGCAGGAGCGCGGGCTCGGGCGGTGGCTCGGGACAAACGTTTAGGAAACGCCTTGTAAATTTTTGACCCGGGACATTCCGTGGTAAGTTCCAGGACTCCGGCTTGTCTCGAGAAGCCGGACGGACGTCGTGGCCACACCCCCCCACCGAGCTGGGCTGGGGCCGTCCCCCCTGGGGGGTGCGGCCCACCTGCCCGGCACCTCCAGCGCTCCCCGCGACACACCTGCCCTTCCGCTGGCCTGGTGGGGTCCCAGCACAGCTGGGCTGCGGGGCTCGGACGCGCCCCGGCCTCAACCCAACAGCCAGGGCGGGAACCCCTTCCCGGCCTCCTGGACGGCAGTGTACCTCGCCCTCAGGGGAGGGCGTTCTGGAAGCTTCTACACGGCCTCCCGGACTCCTCCACCAGATCTTCCTTCTGCTGGTTTTGCCCTGAGTCCCGGGGGTGCTCCTGGCAGCTCCGCCAGCCTGCGGTGGCCCAGCCCCCCTCCCACATCCAGCAGGGCCGGCCCTTCCTTGTCTCTGTCTAGATCTCTCGACTTGTCTCGTGCCCGCTCGCTCAGGGTCTGCTTTCCTTCTCTGCTGCTACCTGCTCCTGGGCACCCGTCCCTCTGTGAGCTTCGTCCTTCCCCCGGCCCGGTCACAGCCACACCAAGGACGTGTGGGGGCGTGACCCGCACCCTTGCCCTGAGCTGCTCTGCTCAGCGCCCCCCCCCCATGCCCACCTGCTGTGGCAGCTTCTCCAGCCCGAGCCCCACCCCCGCCTGGTACTCACGGGGTCCACTGCGTGTCTGACATATAGCAGAACATGAGGCGCCGGGCGTGGTAGGGCAGCCAGCAGACCGCGAAGGCGATGACCACCGCCCCTGAGACACAGAGAGACGTGGGTCTCCGTGGGTGAAGGGCTGTGTCCTGTCATGTGTGCAGGAGACCTGACACTCGTAAAAGTGCAGACTCAGGGCAAGCTCCCTCAGCACCCTGACGACATTGTGTTTCGCAGAAACAGGAAAACCCATCTTAAGATTCACGTGGAGTCTCGAGGGACCCCAGAAACGGTCTTGGGAAGAACAAAGATGGGGGGCTTTCACGTCCTGATTTCAAAACCCACCACGAACCCACAGTTATGAAAACAGTGTGACACTGGCTTAAAGACAGACATAGAGACCATGGGATAGAAAGAGAGCCAGAAACAAGCCTCATGGATGTGGTCAAATGACTCCCTGTGAGGCTGCCAGGACAGGACCATTGAGGGGATGGTCTCTTCAACAAACGGTGTCAGGGAAACGGGCAGCCACATGCAGAAGACCCCTACCTCACGCCCTATACACGATTAGCTCAAAGTGGATCAACGACCTGAAGGTAATAAGAACGATGAGTCCCAAACTCTTAGGAGAAGCGGAGGGCGCAAACCTGACGATGTTTAATTTGGCAGGGATTTCTTGGATATGGGATCAAAGGACACAGTCAACAGGATGTAAAGGTAACACACAGAATGGGAGAAGGTATTTACCTAGCATGTCTGCTCAGGGATTAATATCCAGCATACTCAGAGAACTAAACTTCAACAGCAAAAATCAAACCACCCGATAAACATTTAAAAATGGGCAAAGGGCTTGAGTAGACATTTCTCCAAAGAAGACACACAGATGGTTAATCGGCACATGAAAAACTGCTCAACATCACTCATCATGAGGGAAACGCAGTCCCAAACTATAGTCAGATCCCAGCATGCCCCAGGATGGCTACTATTAAAGAAAAAAGCCCTCAGAAAATAGTGATTTTTGGTGAGGATGTGGAGAAATTAGAACCCGTCTGCGCTGTTGGCGGGAACGTCAAATGTCATGCCTACTTTGGGACACAGCATGGCAATTCTTCAAGACATTAAAAACAGAAGTACCCAGGACCCAGCAATTCTACTCCTGAGGGTGTTCCCCAAAGAACCGAAATCAGGGCCCCGAGCAGACGTTTGTACACCAGCAGCACCACTTACAATGCCACAAGGTGGGGCAACCCGAGTGTCCACCAACAGATGATGGAATATTACTCGGCCTTAAGGAGAGGGAAGTCCACCTGGTGCCACAGCCTGAGCCTTAAGGACGTTGTGCTCAGGGCAGTAAGTCAGGCACCAAAACACAACGATTCCACTCCCATGGGGCCCCGAGAGTAGTCAAATTCAGAGACAGAGAGGAGGTGGCAGTTGTCAGGGGCTGGGGGAAGGGGGTGGGTGGGGGCAGAGTCTCGGTTTGTAAGATGAACACATTCTGGAGATGGATGGTGGTGACAGCCACACAGCGTCATGAATGTATGAAATATCACCGAACGGACACTTAGAAATGGTCGAGACGGTAAATCGTATGCTATGTGTGTTTTACTGTAATTAAAAAGGAGCGACAGAAAAGCCAACCTCTAGGGAAAACCCAGGGCTGGCTGGCCCGGTCCAGAGAGGAACACGGTCCCCGAGACAGCACATCCCCATCCTGGGACTTGGGCGCAACTTCAGGAGGTGCTCGGTTTGGGGCCCCGGAGACCCGGGCCTGGGGGAGGCCCCCGAGGGGAGGCTGTCCTGCTGGCAGCCGTAGGAAAAGGGTTGGTGGCATGGGGCTATTCCGGAAGCCCGACCCTGACAGGGCGGAAGCAAATGCTGGGACCCTGACCACTGGACACAGTGTGCTGCTCACTGGACACGAGGCGACTGTGAGCTGAGTAACTCTCTCATCGATAATATTGCGATGATCAATGCTGAAAGGGCAATACTTTGGAAATACTAAACCTAATCAATTACTAACATTAATTTCATCTATGTCTTTTTGCTTTTTAAATATGTTGCCACATCTCAGTGGTCACTAGACCGTTTAACATTTAACCGTCATATATTATGACACTCTGGACCTCTTTCTTCTAAGAACCAGGGGCCGCTGAGGGACAGGTGGCCTGGGGCAGAGGCCCAGAGGCCTGTCTGCTGGGGTGAGGGTGACAGCAATTGGGAAGGCTGCTGGGCTGGGGGAGGCACAGGTAGGTGGTCAGGGTAGGGGTTGGGTCGGGTGGGGCTGCCTTCAGCAGAGCAGAGCGGGGGAGGCGGGTGTTTGAAGAAAGAACTCTCCGCAAGGAGGCCACCTCTGGGCACAGGAGACACCCTCATGGCGTCCCACACACGGAGCCCCACACCCACATGAGCATAAGCTCCACCAGGGCTCTCCTGTGACGGGGGCTGGCTTGGGACCTTTGTAGGGGTTGGTCTTCAGGATTCCTTATTAGAATGTGGGTCACTGTGCAGGGGGGCTGCTCTTCAGGCCTCTTTGCCTGGCACCTGATGGCACGTGATAACCCCACCTCTGCTGCTCGATGACTGTGTGAGCGAGCTGCCTGACCCGGAGACGTGCTCAGGGACTGAGTGAATTGAATTGGCCAGTGGATGAGTGATCAGACAGATGGGTGGACAGATGGAGGGATGGATGTGTGGATGGCTGGAGGGACGGGTGGACGGATGGGTGGGTGGGTGGGTGGATGGGTGGACAGATGGGTGGATGGCCGGGTGGACAGGTGGGTGGGTGGGTGGATGGATGGAAGGATGGATGGGTGGGTGGATGGATGGACGGATGAACGTGTGGATGGCTGGAGGGATGGGTGGGTGGGAGGATGGATGGATGGAAGGATGGATGGGTGGGTGGATGGATGGACGGATGAACGTGTGGATGGCTGGAGGGATGGGTGGGTGGGAGGATGGATGGATGGAAGGATGGATGGGTGGGGTGGATGGATGGACGGATGAACGTGTGGATGACTGGAGGGATGGATGGGTGGGTAGATGGGTGGGTGGGTGGATAGATGGGTGGGTGGGTGGATGGATGGGTGGGGGGATGGATGGATGGATGGATGGATGGATGGATGGAGGGATGGATGCATGGGTGGGTGAATGGATGGACGATGAACGTGTGGATGGCTGGAGGGATGGGTGGGTGGGGGGATGGATGGATGGATGGATGGATGGATGGATGTGTGATGGGTGGATGGACGGATGTGTGGATGGATGGAGGGATGGATGGGTGGGTGGAAGGAGGGATGGATGGGTGGGTGGATGCAGGGATGGATGGGTGGGTGGATGGATGGACGGATGAACGTGTGGATGGCTGGAGGGATGGATGGGTGGATGGATGGGTGGGTGGGGGGATGGATGGGTGGGGGGATGGATGGGTGAATGGATGTGTGGATGGATGTGTGGATGGATGGATGGATGGACGGATGGACAGATGGACGGATGTGTGGATGGCTGGAGGGATGGGTGGGTGGGAGGATGGATGGATGGAAGGATGGATGGGTGGGTGGACGGATGGATGGATGAACATGTGGATGACTGGAGGATGGATGGGTGGGTAGATGGGTGGGTGGGTGGATGGATGGGTGGGGGAATGGATGGATGGGGGGATGGATGGATAGATGCATGGATGGATGGATGGAGGGAGGGATGGATGCGTGGGTGGGTGAACGGATGGACGGATGAACGTGTGGATGGCTGGAGGGATGGGTGGGTGGGGGGATGGATGGATGGATGGATGGATGGGTGGATGGGTGGGGGGGATGGATGGATGTGTGGATGGATGGAGGGATGGATGGGTGGGGGTGGGTGGACAGATGGACGGTGAACGTGTGGATGGCTGGAGGGATGGATGGGTGGATGGATGGGTGGATGGATGGAGGGATGGATGGGTGGACGGATGGAGGGATGGATGGATGTGTGGATGGATGGAGAGATGGCTGGTGGGTGGATGGAGGGATGGATGAATGTGTGGATGGATGTGTGGATGGCTGGAGGGATGGGTGGATGGACAGATGAATAGGTAGAGGAGTGGAGTTAAGAGCACCAACCCCTGGCTGGGGCTGACCCTTAAGTCTCAGCTCAGACTGCTCCGTTTCCCGGGTCTTAAACTTTGCCCTGTTTTGCAGTGTGAGGCTCACAGCTCTGCCAGCCCCTTGCTGCCACCCGGCCCACCCCCCAGAGGGCCCGGCAGTTACGTACGTAAGACCCGAACGCCGTGCCGCAGGGCCTGGACCCTGCCAGGCTCGATGGACATGTTGAATGAGCTGTGTTGGTCCCCAACTGCGCACACCTGGCCCTGCTCAGATGCCTGGCTGACCATGATGGTCAGCTTGTTGGCGATGATGGTGTTCAGGACGGAGATGACCACCATGGGGAACACGAAGGACATGAAGGTGTTAACCTGCAGGGACAGAGCAGGACAGCCATCAGGCTGGCGTGCAGGGGACGCTGCCCTGGTGCCTGTCCCCTCCGGCTGGGGGTCTGAGGCCCCCGGAGTATGGAAGGTGCTTGGTCTTTTGCGTCAGACTTGTAGACATACCCCCCACTTCCTGCCCGTTTCCCACCCACTCCTGGCTCAGAGAGCGGTCACGGAGTCTTTGCCATCTCAGGGAGCCACTCTGCATGGGGTTCAGCCTGTAGACAGTGTGGTGTGCCCTGGCCGCGGTGAAAGGCTGGGGCTCTCTGTTTCCAGCTCTGGACACGACATGTCATGGGTACATTCCTGAGCATGGTGCTGCCCCTCCAGGAAGGCTGAGCCCAGCCTGTCACCCTGGATGCAGACAGCTCACGTCTGGACAGAAATGGAACGCCCTTCCCCTGCCCCCCCCACCCCCCCCCCCCCCCGCCTCTCCACGCATGAAAAGTGCTTCTTACTGGCCCTCTAACTTCCGTGTCCTTTGCACCTGGGGAAACTGAGCCACAGACAGGGGCTGGACCTGTACAAGCCCGAGTCTGGCCTTGCTGGGACACCAGGCTGAGACAGACATTTGCAGCCACCTCGCAGGGGTGGCCCTGGTGGGCGGCGGGGAACGGGTCTCCCAATGGAGCTGGACCTAACGCAGCCACCGCCTTATTCTTCCCGAGCGCTCCTGTTGTCTGATGCCCCTTGCTCCCCACGTGCCTCGCCCTCAAGATGCCACAGCGGGTCTGTCCGTGGTCGGCTGCTCCAAATGTTCGTTTTGAACTTCACGTTCAGAAAAACTTTTGGTTGTGCCTGGCTCTGCGGGCAGCTGCAATCCCTCTGGGGAGTTCCAGGGCATCTGCGCCCAGGGTTCCTGGGCCCCGGGCTGCACCCCTGCTACCTCCTAACTCAGTTTGCCCGCAGCCCTTGAGAGCAGAGCTAAGGGTCCTCCACGATACGCAGACATGGTGTCTGCACCTCTGTCCTGCTCATGCAAGCAGGGGACGGGGGACCAGTGGCCGCCAAGAAATGCCAGAGGTTCCCAGATGGGGACGTTGGCAGGTTTGCTCCGCGGCCCTCTTGGTGGTCAGGCGTCTGTCCAGAGCGGGGCAGGCTCACACGCCTGCTCTCTTGAGGGCACTGGCTGAGGCCTCCAGAGGCCCTGCCCACCCACACAGTGGTTCCAGAACCCACCTGGGAGATGGAGAGGGCCTCCAGGAGGCGGTGGCCGGAGGAGACCTCAGTGCCATCTGAACAAAGCTCTGCTAGACTAGGGTGAATGGGCCCTCGGGAGGGCCTCTCCCACGCGCTGGCCCCAGTGCCCATCACTCACTGCCGGCCCGGGGCTCCTGACAGCCCCTCCACCAGGCACCCTTCTCCCCCACGTCCTCAGAGCTCGGCAGGCCCGTGATGGGGCCCCATCCCAAGTCCCTTGGTGAGGACGCTGCTGGCATGCGGCGGGGCGGCTCCGGGAAGGCTTCTGAGGCTCCTGCTGGGCTGCGGGCTGGCCAGGGGTGCAGGGGGACGCTGTGTCTGGGCCCAGGAGACAAACTAATTCCCTGTGAGTCATCGCAGCCTGGTATTATTTAAACAGAACAAACGTATCCAACACAGATTTTAAATGTCAAAACATTTAAGATACCATACCTCGCTGAGCACAGGCAGTAGGGACCGCTGCCTCGGAGGGCCAGGTGGGGGGCCACGGGCAGGGGCCAGGGCCCTGCCTGGTGGGTTAGGAGGTGTGGTGTGAGGCCCGCTGTGGTTCCCCTTGATCCTGAGGTCTGCAGTGAGGAGAGGGGGCCTCACCCTGCAGGCCCGCCCCGGTCAGAGGCTTGGGCCAGGCCTGACTTCCAGGGGCCGGAATGCCTCTCCTCGGCATCCCCCACCCCTGCAGCCTGGAGGTGGGCATAGATCTGGATTGCGGAGGCACTGGGGGGCACGCCTGGCTCTGGGGGCTTGCCTTCCCTTGTCAAGGCTCACAGCACGGACGGGGGCCCGAGGCGGCCTACCCGCTGACAACGAGCGAACAGAAGCACCTCTATTAAGCCTGGTGCAGAGTCTCTGGGAACACTGTAAATGTCATCCCAAGAAGGCAAGGAGGCCAGGCGAGGGAAGCCAGGGCCTCCCAGACGGGTAGGTGCAGGTGTGGACGCTGTGCCTGGTCTAGGCATTTGTCCCAACAAGACACAAGACTTGGGAACACACAGGCTGATGCTAAAATGCAAATCGAAACACGTCATCTAAGAATGGCCAGGAAAGCTCTAGAAAGGAAGAGCGATGGGTCAGTACCGGGCAGGGAGGTGGCAGCGTACCACCCACTTACCAAATACTGACCCACGAGAGAGACTTGGTGCGAACACTCCGGCACAGGGGGAAGGGTGGACGCAGAGACCAGTGCAGTGGAGACGGGCCAGAAATGGTGCCCAGTGAGGCAAAGCATGGTGCTGGGTAAAGAGGGCAGCATGCCAGGGTGGGGGGGAGGAAGGTGGCCGCCTGCAAAGCCAGGAGACTGGACCCTCAGGGCCTGCTGTCTCCGCCCCCTTCCCCGGGCCCCTCCCCCTGCCTCCCTGCAACTGCCCACCCTCCAGGTCCGTCCAGTCCGAGCATCCCTAAAGCTCTAGGCGGGCCCTCCCTGGACAAATGCAGGCCGTTTCTGCAGCCCTGCACCGTTTACACGTATCTGGTGAGAGCCGACCCCAGGCCTCTTGTTCAGGAGGGACCTGGGGCAGGGGTGGGGGGAGATGCGGGGGGGGGGGGGGGCGCCGCCCGGCCTCGCTGGAGCTCCTACAGCCGCCGTCTGCAGCCGCTGCTCCCAGCCTCTCAGTTTTTCTTCAGCAAAATAAGTATTTCCTTATTCCCTTAGGACAATCTGAATTGGTTCCCGAAACTTGTACCCTAACTCACGGAGATCCCACACCAAAAAGACAAAGCCAGATGGAGCAAAGATTAAAACCTAGAAAGGAGAGCCACAAAACAGTACGGAACTGAGGGAATTTCAAAAATAAAGTTCAGGCACTGCTATTAAAAAAAAAAAAAGAATGATGGAAAAAAATCAATTCTCTCAGCCGTCGGAGAAATTCCTGTCCCGCCTCGCCTCCAGACATTCCCGTAACCCCAGCCCCGGCCCATCCTGCCTCAGTCTCCCCGTGGCAGCTTCGAGCTGGACCCAAGAGGCCGGCAGGAAGCAGACTGCCCAGCGGGAGCCTCCAGAGGCCCAGGTCCTGGCTTTGTCAGCCCAGCACCTCCCTCCCAGAGCCTGTCCTCCGTCCCTGACGCGGTGGTTGAGCGCCCTCCCCCGTGGCCCTGACTGACCGCTGGGCGAGGTCTGGCCACAGCGGCCAGCCTGCTTCGGGGAGGTCAGGTCTTCTGAGCTCGAGGCCACAAGTTGAGCTGCCTCCCCGCCTCCCTCCGTCCCCTGCCTCTGGGCTCCGCAGCCCTGGCCGGAGCTGGAAACCCCTGAGGCGGGCAGGGCCTCCAGGAAGCAAGGGTTGGGGGTGGGGAGGGGAAAAGGGAGGGAGTGGGGGGTTTGACCTTGGCCTCAGACACCCCTGGTGGTGTGCTGGTTGGCTGGCTACGGCTTTGGGCGGTTCCAGAATGGCCTCTCAGCCTTAGCTTCCTCACTTCTGGAAGGGGGACAGTAAGAGTGCTCAGCTCAGGGCTGAGAGCACGGTCCATACTCAGTGGCGCCCAGGATGTTACTGGGGGACCCGCTTGGGGACGGAGCCAGGATGCTCTGAGGCGCTGTCACCGCCAGTCCTGTCCGAGGACTCGGGGCTGGTGTCTGCCCCCCAGCACTTGTAATCTCGTGAGGGGGGTGGAGCAGAACGTTAAGCAATGAAAAGGAGGTGTGCATCTAGGGACAGAGGTCTCCCTGGGAGGCAGGGCCAGCCCCCAGTCCCGGGTGGTGCACATCGCAGGCCTGCCAGCCTTTGAGGGGCACCACCGTGGATGCGGGCAGCCCGGCCCGCCTCCAGGCCCTCGGTCAGCCAGGGGGTTCTCCACTGAGACCCCTCTCCTTCCCCTTTCAAAGGGCCTCATCTCACTCCTCCCTTCTTTTGTTCTGCACTGGGGCCCAAGCCTCTCTGCTTAATCCCACGTGTTTAGAGAGAGAGAGATGGCCCCCGGGCTCACACTGCTTCAAGGCTCAACTAGCAGCCTGCGGTGAGCGGAAAGGCACAAAGCAGGGTCAGGTCGTTCGCAAAACCCAGAGGTTCGGCTTCTCGCCCAAACTCTCCACTGTAGAGACCGCTGGGGCCTCCTCGGTGCCTGGAAAGAGGACCCCCTCCCCAGCAGATGAGCAGCCCCAGCCCGGCCCAGGCTCACAGGGGTGGCCCCTGCCAACTTCCAGGTCAGACTCCAGTGGAAAGGAACGTCCCTCAGACCCAGCAAGTGTGGCCCACGACTCTCCACTGGGACAGCCACGGCTGCTGAGGGCGGGGACGGCCAGGTGGGTCATCCAGAGCCCTGGTGTGCCACCGTCCCTCAGCGCAGCCTCGCTCGAAAAGCAAAAATCCAGGAACAACACCATCTGGGCTGGTTGATAAGTTACGACACGTGCACACCACGGGGCACCCTGTTGACATCGGGAATGAGGCAGACTGGATGCTCCAGGGAGACAGGTGAAAAAAGCAAGCACAGAGCGGCCAGGTGAAATAAGGAGACAGCTCCATGCTGGCGTCCCCAGGAGGGAAACCCAGCAGAGGCCGACATGGGCGGGGAGGGCCTGGGGAGCTGGGAGGCTCCTGTCATGTCCTCCTGGATCGAGGGCACAGGGGTGGAATAAGGGCACACTCGGTCTGCTTCTCCTGTGTGTGTGTCCCTTGCCCCCTTGGTTGCATGAAAGCCACACGTGTCACCCCGCCTCCCCAGGACTGGGAAGCGTGAGGGGCCTAAGGGACCAGATCTCAGCGGCTATGTCCCCATTCCAGGGGGCGGCCAAAGGTAAGAAAAGGGGCTTTCAAGGTGACACAGCCCAGGGCTTCCCATCCCTTGTCTGACAAGCACCCCGGTGCTCTAGATGCTGCTGGGACCTGGAGTTCAAATATCTGCCACCCAGCAGGGACACACAGACACGGACCAGTGTCTAGAAAACAAGACAGGGCACCACGGAGCTGCACACCGCTCTGTGGGTCAGTGCTGGCCACAGGCCTGGGCTTTGGTGGGACAGGTGGAGGACCAGGGCAGAGGACACAGCACGTGACCTGGAGGGGCCATGCGAGTCATGGTTAGTGTTTCAAAGGCCAGCACGGGGAGAAGGGCCCCAGGCACTGGGTGCCGCCTGGGGCTTAGCTTGCCTGCTTCCGGCTGCAGGTGTCGGCCTATCCGACACAGCCCATCCCGCCACGACGGCCCTAATAGGCAGACTCTGGCTCAACGCAGAAAGGACATTTTGAGGGCCTCTAACTTCCCCTTTCTCGATACATAGACTTTAGCTAAGCATGAGCGGGATGCTTTCCATGAGCCAGAGAGCATGCTCGGACCCCTGCCTGCACTTCACTGAATACACGTCAAATCAACAAGGCAGAAGCTGTCAGTATTCACACCTAATCGAAGAAGCAACCCAGACCCAGCTGTGAGCCCGGACCCAGTCTGACTCACAGCTGGAGTGCCCACCTCCCATGTCACAGGACGTTTTATAGGCAGGGAGCAGATGAAAGGAAGATGAAGCATCCATTTGTATGGGCAAGAGCCACACCAGGGTGCGGGACCTCATCCTCACAAGGGAAGCTTCTCTGGGCATGTGGCTTGCCCTCACCTGCCCAGAGAGGGTGCTGTTTTTGGGTGAGTGCAAATTAAAGAAATTTTTTTAAAATTTTATTTTGGAGACAGAGAGTGAGCAGGGGAGGGGCAGAGAGAGAGGGAGACACAGAATCCGAAGCAGGCGCCAGGCTCTGAGCTGTCAGCACAGAGCCCCACGCGGGGCTCAAACTCACAAACTGAGATCGTGACCTGAGCCGAAGTCAGACGCTTAACTGACTGAGCTCCCCAGGTGCCCCGAGTGCAAAATTTTGAGAACAACTTCTAGTTCAAAGACCATGACTCCTTGGTGATCTCCCAGAGCTGAACCTCTGCATTTCTCTCCTTTGATCTCCCTCGCTCACTCGGTCCCTCTGGTCCCTGCTCTCTCTGGCTTGAAACTTCTGGAAAAGGCTGGGCAAGTCACTGGGGACTCGGTGAGAGACGATGCTCCAGCCCAGGAGGCTGGGTGTTCAGCACCATGGACAGTGCCACCAAGCCGATGGTGCCACCGGGGGCCTGGGGTGGGGAAGACCTGGGGTGGGGGTCAGGAGGGGGGGGGGACAGGGGTGAGGGGCTGGTGTGGGGGAGGTGGGCTGGAGTCGGGGAGACCTGAGGTGGGGACCCCAAGCCAGCTAGGAGCAGGGGCCATCAGGAACACTCCACCCGTCTCTAGACCCTTCCTATCTTGATGAGAAGGGGGCGAGCACCGGAGCACCTGTAACCTGTGTAGGAGGCACTTCCCCACGGCCCGCCGCTGCTCCTGCTGCCGGCAGCCCTGCACTGGGGAGGGAGTCTCCCTCCTGTAGTGCGCGGGAGCCACAGAGGCCACAGTCTGAGAGTGAACTTGAGACACAGGAGCCCTCTGGAGCCACATCCTGTCTGTTCCTGGCGGTGCTGCAGGGCTGGCACCAGCTGGGCTGCTGGGAGACCCTCAATCGGATTAGGAAAATCGCCTTCCCAGGACGCCTGCCCCTTCCTGAGGACCGGGGAGGGCATCCTCCAGAAGGAGCAGGATGGCCGCTCCCCTGGGTCGCAGGCTGGAGGCGCACCGGGGGCCCGGCCTTGGCTGAGAGTTGGGGGACTCACGAGCCCCCGTGGCAGCTGGGGTGGCGAGCTGCCTCGTGGTTATGCCGGCACCTCTCAAAACCACACGGAAGCCATCCGTACGGTGCGGCAAGCTGTCGGGGGGCGTGGGCCGAGGGCCTCTTTGCTGTGTTGTCAAATATCTGTTGGCTAACAAGCCCGTGAGAATGTTCAAATCAGTGGGACATCTGTTAAGTGGCAACAAACGGGCTTTAAAAATCCTTGACAAGGACCCGCGGCAGAGCAGCGAGCGGGTGTGTGGCAGTCTGACCCTGGGGCACAGCCCCCACTTTTGTGCCCAGCGGAAGGAGGGCAGGAACCTTAGTGGTCATCTAACGCACAGAAACCATGGCCCATGTGGCGTATGCCCGGCTCTTGTCCCTACCCGCCCCTCACGCTGTGATGGTGACCCTTTTCTTGCGGTGACAAAGTCCTTCTTGCAGGATGGCTCCCGGTGTGTAAGAACCGGCTCCTGCCAACCCCACCACGCAGGTTCGAGCCGATCTGACCAGGTTTGCTAAGCCCTTTGTGTGCATTTTCCTAACGTGCGGGGAATTAATTCTACCCTGAGGGATTACGACCAACTCACGCAGCACAGGGCATTCTGGAGGTTTTGTGTGAGCCTTTGACAGAGTTCGAGGTGTCGGGGTTCTGCTCCATGCCAGGAAAACCTGGGGACCCGGTCTTGATCAAGACCCCAGGGTGAGGGGGGGCACACACGGATGTGGGGGTGGGTTTCCAGGGAGTTTAGCAGATCCCCCGGCTGTGCCTGGGGGTGGGGTCCGGAGAGGCGGGGAGCTCACACACCAAGGGGCCGAGAGCGCGAGCAGGAGCACCGACTGCCTGTCAGCAACGCGGTCAGGAGAGCGGTGCAGGACCAGGGCTCGGCCTGGGGGCTGTCCCCACCTCGGTGCCGTCGCTGCCCTGTTCCCCGTGTTCCCGGCATCACAGGCAGATGGACGTGTGGCCCCACAATTGTGTTTCCTTGCCACGTAATTGTGTGCGCAGTTTAGCAAATATCCTGTTCCTTCCCAATTTCGAATTACTGTCCCCTTGGCCACTGTGCTCCGGAGGACATCTGCTCTGCTCTCATCATCTCCGCTCCTCCCAGTAGAATTAGTGCCCTTTCCCTGCTTTAGGTGAATCTGATTATGGTGGACCCAGAGCCGAGTGGCCGGGGTGAAGGAGGAGGGCCGGGGGCCACTCACACCCCAAGCCCAACTCGGCCCGAACGTGGCTCTGGTTTCTTCCCACGCTGACCAGCTCCTGGGCCCGGACGGGAGTCTGTGCCCTGGCTTAAGTCCCAGCGGTGACACCACACGCTCCCTCGGCCAGGCTTCCTCCGGGGCTCCTGTCCCCGGACGGCTGTGACCTCAGAAACGGTGGTGGGGTCCTCTGCCCCTGCTCCCGCCCAGCGCCACCCAGCGAGGGCCCTGGCTGTAGCTCTCAGCAAAGCGGGAAGGCCAGCCGGCGTGCCGCCCAGTTACCCCAAAGCGGGCCCCCGACGCCGGGAGCAGCCGAGAACTTCTTCCTTCCATCCCGAGGACACGGCGCGTGACGAGTGGGGCCCCACTCTGCTTTTCTCCTCTCCAGCCGCAGACTCTGCCACAGCAGATAGCCCTGGCCAGCGGATTCGAGACTCGCGGTTCTCCGTGCATGAGTGCGCGAGAGAGGGTCGCGGTGGGGGCGAAGGGCCGAGCTTCCTGTTTCCAGATACTGGAGCGCAGAGCAAGGCGGGCCCGGATTGGGGTCTCGCCAGACGACTTGAGTGCGTCCGTTCCCAGGCTGGGCCTGTCTCCCGCCTATAAAGAGGGAGGTGGGCCGGTCCATCTTGAAGACCCCGGACCTCGGGAATGAGGGCGGCCCGGGCTGGGCACTGCTCGAGGACCACGCAACATACCCCTGGCCTCCGGCTCCTGTTCTCGGGCAGATGGCAGCTTGCTGGAGGGACTCCACTGCCCGCGGCCGTGGACGCCTGGCGCTGTTGGTGTTCCGAGCCCACGAGGGCAGAGGGCTGACTGGCTGTCCGGAGGGCCACGACTTCCCCAGTGTTCCACTCGTGGACCATCAGCTATTCTTTTCTCTTGCGGGAGCTCAGTGGCAGCTGGGGCAGCTTAAGGGGACTGGGCTGTGTGACTCAGGCCTCCCCATGATTCGGGCTGTCACCTGGACACGGGCCCCGGGCGGCGGCTTCTTCCCAGCTCAGGAACCGCAGGCTTGAGCAGGGACATGTCCTGCCCTGGCGTCCCCTGTTGGAATATTCTGGCGCCTCCTGGCTGCGCCCTCCCTTCTGCCTACCCACGCCCTCCTGGGTTCACCAGCCCGTCGTCCTCTGTCCTCTGAATGCACCGGCACCTGGGCTCACCATCTGACCTTCAGAAGCATTTATTGAGCATCTGATGTACGCGGGGTGCTCTGCACAGACTGAGGTGAGTGCGGAGGACAGGTAAACACACACGACTCACGGTGGGCACGAGACACAGGCTGGTGGGGGGACAAGATGGGTAGGGCCTGGGAGCCAGGGGGGGGGCCCAGGCCCGGAGAGATGCCACGGTGGCCTGTGTTAGGGTGGTGCTCACAGGGACGGACACGGTGGGCCACCGAGGGAGGACCCAGCAGTGTCAGGCAGGAGGAGCCAGGGAGAAGCCAAGGGGGGGCCCATGAGACTCGGCCTCTCTGGTGGGCCCGGGGGCTGCACCTCAGAGGCGTGTCTCCTGCTTTAACAACCCCCGCCACGCGGACATCTTGGCTGCTAATGTCCCCACACACACACACCGGTTAGAGGGTCCCCTTGCTTTTTCCTCCAACAACCTGAGTCTTCTTCTTGTGCAAATGTCTCAGCAGAGATGCTTTCATGTCATCATCAGCCCGTCTGGGAAGACGCCTTTCCTCGGGAGCCGGGACATCCCCCCCGCCCCCCGCCCACGGCGACCCCCTGAGGCTCATGCCAGGCGTTCGTGACACACGACTGGCTCCGCTTCAGTAGGATCAGAGGAAGCCGCAGTGTGGGGCTCTCGGGCTGCCCTCCCGGCCGGGCCCGGGCAGGCGGGGAGATGTGGGCAGAGGCAGGCAGAGGGCGAGAACCGTCCGTCTGCCCCTGGGAGCACGCGGGACGCCCCGACAGGCTGGGGCCACCGCGGGCCGGCGGGCCCGGTGCTGCCGACCCAGGTGAAGAGTGCAGCCTCGGGGGGTCCGGCTCCTTCAGGGCCGTCATCCGCTGCCCCGTCCACGCCGGCCCCTCCACGCCCAGCTGGGTTTTCCCCCCCGACGGCTTTGCAACGGCCACTCAGAG